>NC_136059.1:1430405665-1431796410 GCF_964261635.1 Lissotriton helveticus
TGATTAAATGTGTCTCACTGAATGCATGGGTTAGTGACTAAACTGTCTTAATTTGTGCATCATTATGTCTGTTGTTCTGTAAACTGCTGCATGTGTTGATCATTAGCTATACGAGAGGCTATATGTGTTATTAATTGGTTGCCCAAGTATTTCTATGGGAGATTGAGTTTGTGTGGGGGTGGCTGGAAGGTGTGTGACTCTATGCATAGATGTGTGAACAGTTTATTCACTAGGTGTATGAGTTCAAGAGTGCATGTGGAAACAGCTACATGGGCAGTTGACTGTGTGCATGAGTGTATTGATGAGTGAATGGATATCTCAATGCTACATGTCATAGTAAGTACATATGTAAAACACAGTACATGTGAGAGTTGGCATATATAAATAACTGTGCATGAGAGCCACCGAATGAGTGAGTGGTTGTATCGATCATTGTGAACTTGTATCAGGGATTGTATAAGAGAGTAAATATGTGTTAGTATATGTTTCAATAAGTAAGGTGTGTTTAACTGTATAGTTGAAGAAATGGAGATGAGATTGTTTCTTTGCATGACTGACTGGGTGTGTGAGTAACTCCATGGATGAGTGGCAGTGTGTGAGTGTCTGTATACACTGAGTGTATCTAAGGTTATATTAGAGTCTGAAGAGGTTTATCGTATTAGCACAAGAATGATGTCAAATGAGATGTCATCAGTGATGTCATCAGTGATGTCATTTGAGATGTCATCAGTGATGTCATCAGTGATGTCACTGACCATGTCATGAATGATGTAATATGTGACATGATCAGCAGTGGATTGCAGGTGCGCGATATATAGTTAGTGCAACTAACTATATATGGAATTTCAATGGTTTTGTGTGAGTAAAATAAGGTTTTTTAAATGCTAATTCCTAACTATATATGGTCTATAACCTATGGTTTTTTCAGTGAATTTTCAAGGTTTTGTAAATGCTAATTCCTAACTATATATGGTCTATAACCTATGGTTTTTTCAGTGAATTTCAATGGTTTTTTAATAGCAAATATCATAAGCTGTCGAATGTCAAGTACGTGGTAAGTGAAAACATTTTCGTGTTTATGCACACTGATCTGCTTTGAATGGTGCCCCCCCCCCTCATTTCTATTAGGAGTACTCTCTCTTTGCAGATAGTGAAAGGTAGTTAACGCAGGTCTTTGCCCCCATTGTAATCCGTCGTGCCTGCTTCTCTCTCCATTTGATTGATTGTTATCCAAGTATTTACTGTTTTAGAATTAGTTCTCTTTGGTTCATTCTCTATTTACAAACAAACACAGAGTCGCAATACTCTGTTTAGTCTTTGCAGATAACGAAAAATCGTGTAAAAAAAAAAGAAAAGGAATCGAGCAAAATCAGTAGGCCACTAATGGGATCTCTTTTTGACCTCGCTAAAATAGAAACATTAGGAACAACCCCTCATGACAAATACAAAACTAGTGAGATGAACTGAACTCCACACAATGATGGCTGCAAAACAGCTCGGCTCCGCCACCCACCCCGCCCAAAATAACGATAAAGAACGGCTGCCATGATTGGTTGCGGAATGACCACGACGGAGCTACGAAATGGTGCTGCTCTCATGCTAACCCCAGCTTCAGTCTGAAACATCCAGAAACACTGTAGACTACCAATTCGATCAGTTCCGGTAGCGCCCCACTGTAACCCGGTAGAGAAGAACTAGCTCTCCCCTCTTTGACTGATGGTTATTGTTGCCTGTCCCTTCTGTTGTCATTTAACAGAACTATTTAGCCTGCTGAAAGGGGTTGTGTTCCGACCGCTGGTTGGTGGAGACATTTTGACTATATTCTGTACCTGCGTTGTCGCGTAATGCGTCATATGACGCGCCGCGTTAGCGCATCCGGAAGTCATCCGGGGCGCGCAGCGCGTAACGTAAGCATAACAAGTCATGTGACTTGTTAATAAAACTTTTCATTGGTTCATTTTACTTTTCTTATTGAAATGATGAAAGGCTTGGTCATATGACCTAAAAATTACGCTTTTCATTACTTCCGAACATTATTTTTTCTTAAATATATGTTATAATGTTCCAGGCTAATGTACTTTCCCGGAAATTTTACAACTGTCCTGCAAGTAAAATATATTCTTTTTTCGAGAAAAAGAGCGTTTCTTCGTCCCATGACGGAGCCGTTGAGCAAAAGAGGGTCGACCTGCTGTCTTAGTCGCCGATACGCCTGAATATGAGATTCTTATCGATCACTTTATGTTGCAGGAATAGAAAACACAACAGCCCTTGACCATTTATCTTTACTGCGTTCCTTCGTATTATACCTTTTACCCTTCATGTAATTGGTCTGCTTTATTTCACTTGCCTTTTAATGATTCTAAAACAGTCACTATTATTAAAAACTTTACCAATGTATATACTACTACCATGTTTTCTTTTAAAAACCTTTATTGTGAAAATTTCATTATACAAATACGAGCCTATAACCACGTGGGCCTGCCACAGAGCAAACTGTAATCGTATATGATGAATAGACATTTACACTGTAGAGGAACGTAACGGGCGGGCCATTAGGTTGCAAGAACTAAGGTGTCTAACAGTTACGGAATCGGTGGACGTACATTTTATAATTAAAATACGACAGGGCCAGTTACAATAAAATTATCTAGATATACATTTGCGGGCAAGTACCATGGGTGACGTTAATTCGAACTTTCAACAGTACAGTAATCAATAACACATCAGAACTTAATATCAATAGGGATGTCGAAATATTCAATCAATTCTCGTCCCCGCCCGCCATGTGCTTCAAAACTGCATACGTATCTCGTGATTTCAAGGTTCTGCAACCAGTACACAACAAGGAGTTACGAGTCCCATTTATTCCGGCGCCATTTTGGGCGAGGACGGGCAGGTCCAGGATATAGTCAAAATGTCTCTACCAACCATCGACTATGATGATGTTCATATGCTGTATTTATTAGAGTAACACTCATCTGTCCACATGAAATTAATTTGCCACAATCTAAACATGTCATTTTAATCTTTCCAAAGTTCTTCTAAATATTTGGGACCGTTTCCCTTGCCTCTGAAGCTCTCAGTGCCACTTCTTTGATGAATGTACTAGCAGGTCAGGGGTTCTCCTCCAAATCTCTCTTTTATGCAGCACTATAATTAATTGGTGCCACCTCTCCATATGACGATGCATGGTATAGTTACCACAACTATATTTTTTTTCGGTTCCTCTGGAGAGTTCATCGTGGCAGATGAAGCGTGTAACGTACCGGGCATTTACCTTTTTTTGCATGTACAGGAAAGGAAAAAAAAATCGAGCGTCCGAGTTCTAAGGTGTCCCAGGGCCATTTTGGTGGACCAGGCCCAAATCCAAAGAACAGCCATCTCACAGGCTAATGGGGCGACCCACGCCGAGTTTCAGCATTGTAGGATGACCACACAAGTACAGCAACTTGCTAGACATCACCTCGGTGCCATCCGGATCTCGGCGCCCCACTGCAGATGAAGTGCCTCTCAACTATGAAACCACCACGGTGACATCCGGATCTTGGCGCGTTGTGCTGCCTTCGGCCTATTCGCACATCGGTCCGCTACTGACGCCATCTCACAGGCTAATGGGGCGACCCACGCCGAGTTTCAGCATTGTAGGATGACCACACCAGTACAGCAACTTGCTAGACATCACCTCGGTGCCATCCGGATCTCGGCGCCCCACTGCAGATGAAGTGCCTCTCAACTATGAAACCACCGCGGTGACATCCGGATCTTGGCGCGTTGTGCTGCCTTCGGCCTATTCGCACATCGGTCCGCTACTGACGCCATCTCACAGGCTAATGGGGCGACCCACGCCGAGTTTCAGCATTGTAGGATGACCACACCAACTTGCTAGACATCACCTCAGTGCCATCCGAATCTTGGCATCTCAACGCCTAGTGGTATCTTCCATACAAAAAATATTGTTACGCTGCCTTTGGCCCCATTCGCACATCAGTCCGCAACTTAGACATCACCTCGGTGCCATCCGGATCTTGGCATCTCAGCGCCTTGTGGTGTCAGTCAGAAAATATTGTTGCGCTGCCTTTGGCCCCATTCGCACATCGGTCCGCTACTGACGCCATCTCACAGGCCAACGGGGCGCCCCACGCCGACTTTCAACATTGTAGGATGGCCACAGAAGTGCGACAACTTACTAGACACCACCTCGGTGCCATCCGGATCTTGGCGCGTTGTGCTGCCTTCGGCCTATTCGCACATCGGTCCGCTACTGACGCAAACTCACAGGCCAACGGGGCGCCCCACGCCGACTTTCAGCATTGTAGGATGGCCACACCAGTGCTGCAACTTGCTGGACACCACCTCGGTGCCATCCGGATCTTGGCGCGTTGTATTGCCTTCGGCCTATTCGCACATCGGTCCGCTACTGACGCCGCCTCACGTGCCAACGTATTTTCTCCGCATTTTATACCCCATGCCGCATAACAGGTCATGTGACTTGTTTATAAAACTTTTCATTGGTTCATTTTACTTTTGGTTTCCGAATGATGGAAGGCTTGATCATATGACCTAAAAACAACACTTTTCATTGGATGAAAACTTTTTTTTTCCCCCAAACGATGAAAGCCCCACCTTGTTTCTGGATGTTTCAGACTAAACTGGCGTCAGCATGAGAGCACCACCATCTCGTAGCTCCGTCGTGGTCATTCCGCGAGCAATCATGGCAGCCGCTCCCCACCAGAAGCCTGCAGGAGTCGGGGCCCCCAAAACTTTTGATGAATTCTCAAGGCGGAGGGGACGCTTTCGAGAATGGGGTCCAAGACCTAGCAGACAAGCGTCCGATTTCCAAGGTGTCCCAGGGCCATTTCAGTGGACCACGCCCAAAAAGGAAAGAGCCTGCCGCCATTTTGAGAGTCCTGTGGCAGCCGCCTATCGCTGCACCGCAAGAGTGGGCGCAACTCAGCTGAATGGCGGATTTTGACACAGTGGACCAAAAGCGGACGGAATGGCAACTGAAACGGTAAAGGGGCGCCCCACTAAAACAGATGAGACTCCACCTGGAGAGGCCCGTTCACGCCGCCTCCCCCGGGGCGCTCCACGCCGTTATTTGGAGCAGCATTGTAGGATACCAAAACCAGTGCGGCAACTTACTGGACATCACCTTGGTGCCATCGTTCTGCTGCCTTGGAACTATTCGCACAACAGTTTGCTACTGATGACCCACCCCCCGCGACGCCCCACGCCGTTATTTGCTGGGTGGCAACTTACTAGACATCACTTTCGTGTCATCTAGATTTCGGCGCGTTCTGCTGCCTTGGAACTATTCGCACAACAGTTTGCTACTGATGACCCACCCCCCGCGACGCCCCACGCCGGAAATCTGGACGTTGTGCTGCGTTGGGACTATTCGCACAGCCGACCGCTACTTCGTTGTTTTTCCCTAAAAATGTTTATATGTTATTACTATTTTTGTTTTCTTGTATATATTTATAAATTATTAAAGTTTTATAATCTTACTACTTTGTCGGAGTGCTATATATTTTTAATGTGACACATAATTGTAAAAACTTTGATGTACAAAGAGTCATCCCTGGAATCTTCCGCTTCACGCTCGGTCCCCTCCCCAATCACAATACAGGATGGTTTTCAGATAATAGCAACGCTTCTGCTGTGACGGATCTCATCGAGTGTGGGCCTTGATCTACTATAACTCCTTTGAAGAGGGGTGATTCTTTACAGCTGTGGCCATAAACTACATCTGCAGGGCTAGCTGATAGCCTAGGACCGGCCTGGACAATCGGACACAGAGGAAAAGGAGTGTCAGAGGGTGCGGTAGTGAATAGGGCGAAAGGGAGGTGTCGGGCGGGCACAGGGTGTGATTCTCAGGGAAGAGCAGCGCAGATGGGGGGAGGTTTATTACCCATGCATAAGACAGAGAGCGGGGGTGACCACTGCCTGGGTGAGATGCTTGCGAGGGTGGGGAGCCATGCTAAGGATCGACAGCGTGCACAGAGTGGGTCTGGTCAAGGCATCTAAAATGGCTGCCGTGCACGACAAAAGTGTGGCATTTGAAAAAAGACAAGATGGCGCACACAATGTTTTTCAACAATTCCTGATTTCCTTCGAATCGAACGTTAACAGACGTTGGGGCATATTACCAAAGTTAAGCGATATTTATCCCTAACGATGCATTGCAAAGATTTTTTTACCGTCAGAAATTATCGCAGATAAACCTTGCTATTATCAAGGTTTATCGCAAATACGATAAAAAACGAGCGCAATGCATTAATATCGCTGAAAACTCCGCGATATTCATGCATTACCGAGCTAATGCTCTTAGCCATGTTATCCACCTCCCATTGGATAACATGGCTAAGAACTGCTCAGGGCAGCTGTTACTTTTTGGAGATATTCGCGCTTATCTCGAATATTTCCAAAAGTTGATAATAGGAGATAGCGATGTGAGCGACTGTTTCCAGTCGCTAACATCTTGGCATGCCCACTTTGCATGTCATTAGTGATAAATATCACTCACATGCAAAGTGGGACCCAAGATGGTCGCTATCTCCTACTAGCCGTCGCTAACTGGTGTTAGCAACAGCTAGGTAATACAGATATAATTTTATCTCCGCGAAGCGGAGCGCTGTTACAGATATATGTCTTGTTTTTGAACGTTAATTTCTCAAAATGCACTGAAGCACATATATTGAGACATAGCAAAGGCACATCGGGCTACCAGTCCCTAATATTTTACCAAGTTTCGTGCAAATCCATTCAGCCGTTCGATTATTATTATTATTTATTTTTTTTGCCCCGCGGGGCCTTTTTAAAACCTCCACATCAAACCTAGGGGGTCAGCGAGGATCTACTATGCCCCCTTATGGTCATTTGCCCCTTCGCTTTGGCCTCCTCTTGTCTCTCGATCCTACCGAGAGACAAGATGGCGGCCGCTACGTACTGTTTGGAATGTTTACAGACACCGGAGAGCCAATCAGCTTCGCTTCGCAAAGCTCCGTAACGCGAAAAGTACGCGAAGCGGTGCGCTGTTACAGATATATATCTTTTTTTGAACGTTAATTTCTCAAAATCCACTGAAGCACATATATTGAGACCTAGCAAAGGCACATCGGGCTACCAGTCCCTACAACTTTGCCAAGTTTCGTGCAAATCCATTCAGCCGTTCGATTATTATTATTATTTTTTTTTTTTGCCCCGCGGGGCCCTTTTAAAACCTCCACATCAAACCTAGGGGGTCAGCGAGGATCTACTATGCCCCCTTATAGTTATTTCCCCCTTTGTTTTGACCTCCTCTTGTCTCTCGATCCTACCGAGAGACAAGATGGCGGCCGCTACGGACTGTTTGGAATGTTGACAGACGCCGGAGAACCAATCAGCTTCGCTTCACAAAGCTCCGTTGCGCGAAAAGTCCGCGAACCAGAGCGCTGCCCGGTCCGCTGTTACAGATATATATCTTTTTTTAAATGTTAATTTCTCAAAATCCACTGGAGCACATATATTGAGACCTACAAAAGGCACATCGGGCTACCAGTCCCTACAATTTTGCCAAGTTTCGTGCAAATCCATTCAGCCGTTCGGGCTAAAAGTGAGGCCAACCGCCCTATGGAAAACTCAATGTTAAAAACACGTTTTGGGACCCCCCTTTTTTCTCGGCCCCCACTGGACGAACCCCCCCCAAATTTTCAAGGGCTGCTCAGAAACAAAATGTGCCATTTTCCTGAAAATTTCAGCCAATTCCGTCCACAAACGCCAAAGTTATTAGACATAGAATTTTCAAAAAACCCATAGAGAAAAAATCCTAACTATATATACCTACTGGCGACCGCCAGTAGGTAATATATATATATAAATACATTTTAAAAATATTCTATTGTTTAGGATTCTATGTGTAGTTAGTTGATGTTTAGGTGTAGTTTGTGATGCCTTGTGTGAAGCCGTGTCTAAGGTGGTTAGGGATTTGATGTTTATTATGTTGTGCTAAATGTGTAGAGTAAGGTAGGGTAAATTAAGGTAGTTTTAGTTAGTAGGTAGTGTAAGATAATGTAGGTTAGGTTACTATGGTTAGTATAGGGTAGGTAGTTTTATATTTAACTTTTCTATTGATATTAAATGTAATTGTTTGCTACATACCCGTATATGGAGCATATGTATAAATATCCAGTTTTGCAAATCTCAAATTGCGAGATTTTGCGATTTGCAGTTTTAGATTCGCAAAACGGGATGTATTTAAAAAATCGCTAATGATTAGCGATTTCTTAAATATCGCAAAAAATTCTCAGAAACTTGATTTGCAGCGCGGGAGTCCCTTCCAATTTGTGCAACCTACCTGGGGAAAGGCTGCTCCTTTGCTGTCCAATGCCAGTTGTTTATGTACATGCATGTGTGTTTGCCAACAGTGTTTGGAAACATGTGTGAGTAGGTGTCTTACCTACGGAGAGGGGTCTGTCTGGTTGCCCATTACTTTACATCATCTAACTATAAGACATTTTTGAGCAGTAGGTGTGGCAATCCTGAGTTCACATACAGTATCTCCATGTTGGTACGTCATGCAACATGCCTTGGAGGGATGTTGTGGTCATAAGCATTTGCCCAAGTAGAAGGTTTTTGGACTAATTCCCTTATTGCTGCCTCATACCTACTCACACTTGCAGCGTTTACTTGTCAGCCCAATGTTGTATGCTTGCTAGTAACCATGGGTCGACCCGGCACTTGTAGGGTGACTTAATTCACCATTAACACTGACTGCATGACACCAGTTGTACTTCATGCATGCAAACTTGAGTAAGCACTTGCTAGTCAACTTGAAAATAGTGTTCAACAAATATGTTACACTCTCGCTGCCTAGCATTGTCACTTACTTAACAAAAACATGTCCATTTGGCAAGTAGTTGGTATATTTGCCTCACAGAATGGCCAATGGTCAACCTGGTCCTGACTCCTACAGACAGACAAAACACATGTAGTTCTAAGTGCATTTATTTACATGTGCAAATGTTGAGGCAGCTCACAAGTAAACTTCATTGGACAACAATCCCAAAAGATTTTTAGAGCCAGTGGATGCCCAGACAGTCTCGATGTGGGGAACATATCATGAGATATGTGAAGATGAGTGCTTCAGTGAGGAGGATGACCACAATGTCATTAGGGAGGATTTGGCAGACGTCTGCTGTTTGTGTGCCTGCGCTAGAAGAAAAGACAGGAATGCACTGTATCGTGTAGATATGGCACATTTCAGCATCTTGATCGGAGCAAACAGGCCTTGGCTAATGCAAGCCAAGCAGGAATCAATGCAAGCTTCTCACTCGGACCAACAAGGTCACAGCGGGTGCTCCTTTTCAGGGAAGGACGGGCCATTCTAGAGAAACCAGACCAGTAATGTAGTTTGTAGTTTTCGTTGCCAAGATGGCCGCTAGCCACGTGGCAAGTGGCCGGGATGGCGCGTCGAGAGGCAAAGTGCAAAAGGGCCCCACGCAGATCGTGGAGATACTGGGGGGCTGATCTTCGGTGCAAATCTGCTTGGTATTGGGGCTTCTCAAATCCCAAAGCACAGTGTCTAGGGTGCCTCGGGTGCTGCGCAGTCAGCTTCTCGGGGGTCTTTCAAGTGGTCCGGTCCCACGTCTCTCGGTGCCTCCACGGGTCCCTTCTTTTCAGGGACTGTGGATCGGGCTCTGAGATGTCTGGGAGTCTGGGTCTTGTCAGGCTCTGGGCTCCGGCAGGAGGCGGCGGCAAAGCAGACGTCGAGTTGCTGGTTGGTGCCTGTATTTACAGGGTGGTCACTCCTTGGCCACAAGAGAGATTCTCTTCAGTCTTCTGTGCAGCAGAATGTCGAAGTCCAGTTTTCATCTTACTTTCAAGTCGAGTTCAGGATGATCTGAAGTCTTAGGACACAGCTCCTACTCTTATTCCAAATCTAGGGGCCGGATTACCTGCTAGGTCCCTCCTCTGGGTGGGACCAGGAAGGGGGGTGGTTACACCCCCTTTCCTTTGTCCAGCTTCGCTCCAAGACTGGGGCTGGAAAGCCCCAGCACCGGTTTGAACTGGCAAATGCACAGGGACACCTTGTGTGCCCCAGGCATGTCTGATTCTATTCAGCCCTGTCCTACCCAATACACAAAATTCTGTCTGGGGTGGTGCTAGCACCTCCCAAGGCAGGAAACCCTTTGTCCAAGACTCCCTCGCTGGAAGGACTCCCAGCAGCAGGAGGTCAGACTTGTGTCTGTGGTGGCAGCATCCAAGGCTCACGTTTAACTTTAACCGGGGTTCAGGTTAGGTACATGTCTTGTCCCTCTAAAAGGGTGGAATGCTACCCCCGTCGCCAGAACTGGCGAGGGGGTAGTATTCCAATTCGTATGACACCTTACTCGACATGTTTTGATAAAGCCAAAACAAAGATAGCATTTAACCGCGAGGTTCATAATGCACTTAAGAGTATATGGTATGGCAGTATCATGGAACAGCTAAAGGACATGGTTCCGAAAGCTGCAGACAGGCTCGGCTCATGCCACAGCACCATCTCACATATTTCCAAGCACTCTGCCTCCAGGATTGATAAGGCCTTCCATAGGAGTGGCTGATAGGAACATATGTGTCCATTTTAGGTTAGATATAGGCATACTATACCTAAGTAAGGGGTGCTTACACCGACTTACCCCAGCTGAGTGATCAGCCAGTTGTGTCAAATATGGAGGCCAGTCCAGGGGTGGCACAATATGTGCTGCAGCCCCTGGTAGGCCTTGGAAGCACCTATGCCCTGGGCATGGGGTACACTGTTACAGGGGCCAAAGGGGTGAACCAGTTCCAATATCGTAATGCACCTAAAGTGCATGGGTATTAATTTAGAGAGAGAACAGCAGGCTGCTGCATTAAGTCATAAACCAGTGAAGCAAAAAGCAAAAATTTGGGGTGACCATAGGATAACAGACCCTACTCTCCTACACAACCCCCCCAAACGCAGGGACATTAGACTAACCTTGACCAGTTGTGTCTTCATGTTCTAAGTGGAAGTACCTGGAGAGACCATCTGCATTACCATGGTCAGTCCCTGGGCCGTGCTCCACTGTAAAGTCCATCCCCTGTAGGGAAATGGACCACCTGAGCAGTTTGGGGTTTTCACCCTTCATCTGATTAAGCCATAAGAGGGGCTTATGGTCGGTCTGAATCTTGAAGTGAGTGCCAAACGAGTATGGTCTCAACTTCTTCAGGGCCCACACCACAGCAAAGGCCTCCCTCTCAATGGCTGACCAACGTTTCTCTCTGGGGGTCAGCCTTCTGCTAATAAAAGCAATGGGCTGGTCTTGACCATCTACATTAAGTTGTGAAAGCACAGCTCCCACTCCCAACTCAGAAGCATCTGTTTGGACAATGAACTCTCTTGAGTAGTCAGGACTCTTCAGGATAGGTGCAGAGCACATGGCCTTCTTCAGGTCATCAAATGCCTTTTGACAGTATTCTGTCCACTGAACCTTTTTGGGCATCTTCTTGGATGTCAGATGATTAAGAGGAGTCACAATGGACCCATAGTTCTTAACAAACTTCCTGTAGTATCCAGTCAGGCCCAAGAAAGCTCTGACCTGAGTCTGGGTAGTTGGAGGGGACCAGTCCTTTATGGTCTGGATCTTACTCTCCAGTGGTTGAACTTGGCCTCCACCTACAAGGTGGCCCAAGTATACAACTTTACTCTGCCCTATCTGGCACTTGGTTGCCTTGATAGTGAGGCTTGCCTTTTGCAGAGCCTCTAGCACTTCCTTCAGGTGGACCAGGTGATCCTCCCAGGTGGAGCTAAAGACAGCAATATCATCCAGATATGCTGCGCAAATGTCATCCAACCCAGTAAGGACTTGATTCACCAACCTTTGGAAGGTGGCAGGTGCATTTTCAAACCAAAGGGCATCACCACAAATTGGTAATGCCCACCTGGGGTAGAAAATGCTGTCTTGGCTTTAGACTCCTCAGCTAACCTGATTTGCCAGTAGACAGCTGTCAAGTCAAATGTGCTCAAATACTGGGCAGAAGCCAATTTGTCTATGAGCTCATCTGCCCTTGGAATAGGGTGTGCATCTGTCCTGGTGACAGCATTGAGTCCTCTGTAATCCGCACAGAGCCTCATCTCTCTCTTTCCATCTTTGGTGTGAGGTTTGGGGACCAGAACCACTGGGCTAGCCCAGGGGCTCTCTGAAGGCTCAATGACACCTAATTCCAGCATCATTTGCACCTCAGTCTTGATACAATCTCTGACATGGTCAGGTTGCCTGTAAATTTTGTTTTTCACAGGAAGACTGTCACCAGTGTCCACCACATGGGTACACCAGTTAGTCTGACTGGGTGTCAGGGAGAACATATGTCGATATGACTGCAAAACTTGTCTACAGTCATTTTTTTGATGTTCAGTGAGGCTGCCATCTAAGGCCACACCATCAACTGAGCCATCCTCAGGGTTCTGAGTCAGCAGGTCTGGGAGAGGGCCACTCTCTTCCTCCTGCCCCTCATCTGTAGCCATGAGCAAGCCCATGTCTGCCCTGTCAACATATGCTTTCAGCCTGTTAACATGGAGCACCCTGTGGGGGCTCCTGGGAGTTCCTAGGTCCACCAAGTAGGTGACCTCTCCCTTCTTTTCAATGATAGTATGGGGTCCAGACCATCTGTCTTGGAGTGCTGCCGGGGCCACTGGCTCCAACACCCATACTTTCTGTCCAGGCTGGTATTCAGTCAAGACAGCCTTTTGGTCGTGTCAAGCTTTCTGTAATTCTTGGCCAGCCTCAAGGTTTTTTAATGCCTTCTCCATGTACTCAGCCCTCCTGGAGCGGAGACCAAGTACATAGTCCACTTTATCTTGCTTGGGCTTTTTGAGAGGTAACTCCCATCCTTCCCTCACCAAACACAGGGGTCCTCTTACAGGGTGCCCAAACAACAATTCAAAGGGGCTGAAGCCAACCCCCTTTTGTGGGACCTCTCTGTAAGCAAACAGAAGGCAGGGTAGAAGGATGTCCCATCTTCGCCTGAGCTTTTCTGGTAATCCTTTGATCATACCCTTCAGGGTCTTGTTAAATCTTTCAACAAGCCCATTGCATTGTGGATGATAGGGAATGGTGAACTTGTAGTTGACACCACATTCCTTCCACATAGCTGTTAAGTATCCTGACATGAAGTTGGCTCCTCTATCAGATACTACCTCCTTAGGAAACCCCACTCTGGAGAAAACTCCAAGTAAGGCCCTGGCCACAACAGGAGCTGTTGTGGTCCTAAGTGGAATTGCCTCTGTGTACCTGGTGGCATGGTCCACCACCACCTGTATGAATCTGTGCCCAGATGCTGAAGGGGGGATCCATTGGACCTACAATATCAATCCCCACTCTTTCAAAGGGCACCCCCACCACAGGTAGTGGTATCAGGGGGGCCTTTGTGGTACCACCTGCGTTGCCACTGGCTTGGCAGGTTACACAGGAGCGACAAAACTCCTTGGTATCTTCAGACATGTGAGGCCAGTGAAAGTGTGAGACAAGCCTGTCCCACGTCTTGTTCTGGCCTAGGTGTCCTGCTAAGGGAATATCATGGGCCAAGGTAAGAAGGAAGCCCCTAAATTGCAGAGGTATGACCAACCTCCTGGTTGTACCAGGCTTGGGGTCTCTACCCTCTGAATAAAGGAGCCCATCGTCTCAATATACTTTATGGGTACCTTGAGCATTCCCAGCAGCCTGCTGTCTGAGGGGTTCACGAGAAGGACAGGTTAACTGAGCCTGCCCCAAGTCTGCCCTAGAAGGTCCCCCTGTCCCCAGAAACTCAACCTGATCAGGTTCAAGCTCTTCAGGGACAGTTCCTTCAGGGGTCTCAAGATCATCTTCCTGTGAAGGCTGATCCTCACTTGTAGGCAGTTGGGAAGGCACAGCCTTTACCCTCCTGATCCTTGTCTTGGAAGGTGCTTGGTCCATTGTTCCAGTATCCAAGACCTGAGGTTCAGAGAGGCGCTTTTTGGCCTGTGACCTGGTCACAGCAAGGACATGTGATGATATCCCTAACATCTCTGCATGAGTCCTGTACTCAACTTCTGACCATAGAGAGCTCTCCAGGTATTTGCCCAACAAACATTCAACTGGGAGATCAGCACTAACCACAACTCTTTTTAGGCCAGTTACCCCTCCCCAGGAAAAGTTAACAATTGCCACACTATGTGTAGTAGTGACATTGCTGGCATTGGTCACCAGGTAATTATCACCTGGTATGTATTGTCCAGGGTCCACAAAGCTAGGTGTCACCATAGTGACAATGGCACATGTGTCCCTGTATGCCTGAGCCACTTTTCATTAATCAAAGGTGTCTGTCTGTACTTGCCCAGATTACTGGGACTGACAGTAGTGGACAAATCAATTTCCACATCACAGATCAGAACAGCCTGTGTAGGGGTTCTGACTAGGCCAGAATCTCCCTCAGTTCCCAAGGTGATACCCACTACCCCCTTAGTTTGTGGACCAACACTGCTAACTGTACTAGTGGGTGCAGGTGCCTTAGGGGCTGCAGTGTTGGGGGCTCAACCCTTTTTACAATCACTTGTCCAGTGAGAGGTGTTTTTACAAGTACTACACCAGGGTGTCCTTTGACCTTCTTTCTTCTTCTTCTTGGAAGTTTGGGACCCACCCTCAGTATTAGTTTGGGGCCCTGTTGAAGACTTCTGGTTTTTAGCTTTCTGCTCCCCACCCTTCTGGTCTGTTTTCTTTTGGTCACCACCCTGGTTCTGGTTCTGGTTCTTTTGCTTAACTCTGGTTCTAACCCATTTGTCTTCCCTCTTTCCCAATTCTTGGGGAGAGGTTAGATCTGAGTCAACCAAATGTTGATGCAACTGCTAGTTCTGACAGTTATTTAAAATCTGTTCTCTCATAAGCAAATTGTACAATCCTTCATAGTCTGTAACCTTACTTCCCAGCAACCAGCCCTCCAGAGCCTTAGTGGCGCATTGAACAAATTCAGACCAGTCCTGAGTCTGTGTCTTCTGGGTGTCTCTGAACATTAACCTGTACTGTTCAGTGGTTAAGCCTAACCCATCAATCAGAGCACTCTTCAGGACCAGGTAGTTTCTAGAATCCCCATCACTAACTGTGAGGAGTCTGTCTCTGCCTCTACCTTCAAAGGAGAGCCACAAGATTGCTGCCTACTGCTCCTGAGGGATCTGCTGTACTCTGCAGGCTCTCTCAAGTGCAGTCATCCATTTGTGGATATCATCCCCAGCTTTGTAGGGGGGCACAATCTTACTCAGGTTTCTATTGTCATAGGACCTGTCTTTATCCTTAGGGATAGTGCTGCCACCAGTGGATCCTAATCCACTCTCTCTAGGCTGTCTTGCTCTAGCAAGTTTCTCTTTGGCCAGGGCAACTTCTAATTATTGCTTCTGGATCCTAAGCTCAGCCTCTCTCATTTTGGCCTCATGTTCCCTTCTCTGAGGGCTAGACATCACTCTTCTGGAGTACCCATGAGAACCTCTAGAAGCTTGGGAGGTATTGGTTCCTCCTCCTCCTGGGCTCCTGGTCAAGTCCACTTGGCGGTCTGAATGGGTTGGACCCACTTTCAGTCCCAAATACGCTTAAGTTAGCCTGGTTAAGCCTGCTGACTAGCACCTGACTATTTCTGCCATCATCAGAATCACTTTCTTCCTCCTCCTCTTCCTCTTCCTCTTCCTCATCCTGAGTATCCCCAGTGGTCTGGCTTTCCTCATCTATCTGGATGACAGGGACAAGGGCATCAGTGTTATCATCTTCAGAGGGAGAGCCTCCATCTCCAGTCCCTGAGGGGCCTGGTTTGGAGGTCTTTAGAGCTTCAGACTTTTCTAAAAGCTCTCTGATGTGGTCTGCTGTAGGGGTAGGACCCGTTTTGATTCCTCTTAAGGAACACAGCTGCCTCAGTTTTTTAAAGTTAAAGATAGCAAATTTGGATGGTGCCTTTGGAGGGTCGCTCTCAACAGGGATAAGTCCAGTGGACCCCTCTGCTCCAGACATTGCTCTAGTGTGGGTGAATATGTTGCAATCTACCTACACTGGTCTTTACCTACTAAACCTATCTAGTAGTTTTCATCAGGGTGTGCTACACCCTATCCTCTACAACAACTAAGTTCAGTAGAACTTAAGTATACTAGTCTTGTTTTAATGTACCTAACAGGTACCTGTATGATCTTTCAGATGATACTCTCAAAGATTGTAATGGTAAAACAACAGCAAGCTCAAATCCCAATCCGCTGCTCACCAATGTGAGAAGTTGGCCTGGTATATGCTGCTCACTAGTTCTAGTGATCACCTTGTACCATGCCAAGCAACCCTTATGATGATTAGTTGTAAGTCAACCTTATAGACCAGCTATCCTAGTGGTAGCATGGACAAAGCAGTCTTAGGCTAAAACTCTGTAAAGGCATGTGAAGCAAGCTGTTTTACCATACACAATCCCCTTGAATACCAAATGAAAGGTGTAGGAGAGTAGGGTCTGCTATTCTATGGTCACCCCAAATTTTTGCTTTTTGCTTCACTGGTTTTCGACTTACTGAGGCTGTGGGCCTGCTAATCAGACCCCCAGCCTGCTGTTCTCTCTCTATATTATATAGGTACATACCACAATTGGAAATGGACTCCTTGTCAGCCCCTGTACCATGCACTATAGGTGCTCAGGGCATAGGTGCCACCAAGGCCTACCAGGGGCTGCAGCATATCTTTTGCCACCCCTGGCTGGTTCTTAAATTGACACAACTGGCTGATCACTCAGCTGGGGCAAGGTGGTGTAATCACCTCTTGCTTAGATATAGTATACCTATATCTAAACCTATATCTGGACACATATAAACCTGTGAGCCACTCCTAGGGAAGGCCTCATCAATCCTGGAGGAAGGCAGAATGTGTGGTTTAATGTGAGATGGAGCTCTAGCATGAGCTGAGCCTATCTGCAGCTGTCGGGAACAACTCCCTAAGCTGTTCCAGGATAATGCCATACCATATACTATTAAGTGCATTATAATCCTCACGGTTATATAGCAACTTTGGTTTGGATTTATCAAAACATGTCGTGTAAGGTGTCATACGATTTGGAATACTATCCCCTCGCCAGTTCTGGCGACGGGGATAGCATTCCACCCCTCTAGAGGGAGAAGACATGTTACTTTACTGAAATGCGGTTGATTTTTAAAAGAGCCTCAGATCCACAATATGGATGCTTCTGCCACAGACACGGGTCTGACCCCCTGCAGCTGACCGAAACTCAGCCAAGGGGGCCTGGACAAAGGGTTTCCTGTCACAGGGAGGTGTCAAACCACCCCAGACAGGAGATAGTGGATTGTAGCAGGGAGGTTTGAAAGAAACCAGACACTGCATGGGGAGCACAAGGCTGCCCCTTGCATAATCCGGCCAAACCGGTTCTGGGGCACACCACCCCCCATCCCAGCGTGGCCTGGATCAAAGGAAAGGGGTGTACCCACCCCCTTCCTGGGCCACACCCATAGGAGGGGACCTAGCAGGTAATCCAGCCCCCTAGATTGGTATAAAAATGGGAGCAGTGCCAATGCACTTCATATTATCCTGATGAAACATAAGAAACAAAACTCTGGACCCTTCGACATCCTACTCAACGTAGAAGACTGAAGAATCTCCCTTGTCACCCCCTGTACCATGCACTATAGGTGCTCAGGGCATAGGTGCCACCAAGGCCTACCAGGGGCTGCAGCATATCTTTTGCCACCCCTGGCTGGTTCTTAAATTGACACAATTGGCTGATCACTCAGCTGGGGCAAGGTGGTGTAATCACCTCTTGCTTAGATATAGTATACCTATATCTAAACCTATATCTGGACACATATAAACCTGTGAGCCACTCCTAGGGAAGGCCTCATCAATCCTGGAGGCAGAGTGCGTGGTTTAATGTGAGATGGAGCTCTAGCATGAGCTGAGCCTGTCTGCAGCTGTCGGGAACAACTCCCTAAGCTGTTCCAGGATAATGCCATACCATATACTATTAAGTGCATTATAATCCTCACGGTTATATAGCAACTTTGGTTTGGATTTATCAAAACATGTCGTGTAAGGTGTCATACGATTTGGAATACTATCCCTTCGCCAGTTCTGGCGACGGGGATAGCATTCCACCCCTCTAGAGGGAGAAGACATGTTACTTTACTGAAATGCGGTTGATTTTTAAAAGAGCCTCAGATCCACAATATGGATGCTTCTGTCACAGACACGGGTCTGACCCCCTGCAGCTGACCGAAACTCAGCCAAGGGGGCCTGGACAAAGAGTTTCCTGTCACAGGGAGATGTCAAACCACCCCAGACAGGAGATAGTGGATTGTAGCAGGGAGGTTTGAAAGAAACCAGACACTGCATGGGGAGCACAAGGCTGCCCCTTGTATAATCCGGCCAAACTGGTTCTTGGGCACACCACCCCCCATCCCAGCGTGGGCTGGATCAAAGGAAAGGGGTGTACCCACCCCTTTCCTTGGCCCCACCCATAGGAGGGGACCTAGCAGGTAATCCAGCCCCCTAGATTGGTATAAGAATGGGAGCAGTGCCAATGCACTTCATATTATCCTGATGAAATATAAGAAACAAAACTCTGGACCCTTCGACATCCTACTCAACGTAGAAGACTGAAGAATCTCCCTTGTGGTCAAGGAGTGACCACCCTGTGCAAACAGGCACCATCCAGCACCTCGATGCCTGCTTTGTTGCAGTTCCCGCCGGAATTCGAGCAACAGAGATCAACGAGATCAAGCTTGCCTGCCTTCCAACAGCCCGATCCACAGTCCCTGCAGAGCTGAGACCCGTGGAGGTAACCGGAAGCGTGGGGCACGCCATCTTGAAAAGACCACGAGACACTGACCATGCAGCTCACGAGTGACCCTCGAAGCTGTACACCGGGGTGTGAGAAGCCCCAACCCTGAGCCATTCTTGCACCGAAGTTCACCCCTCTACACTCGACGAGTGCTGCGTGGGGCCCTTCTGCTTCTTTTGGCTCAACGCGTTGGCCCGGTCACTTGCCAGCTGGCTTGTGGCCCCGAAAACCGAAATACGACTTTCTGGTTGCTCCAGATTTGCACCCGCTCCCCTAAAAAGGAGTACCCACTCTGACCCTCCTGGCCCGAGTGAGAAGCAATCTTCCAGTTCCGCGTGGATTGCTTTTGCCAAGTGTTGTTTGCTCCAATCTTGAAGCCGACAGCACCGGCGGTGAGAGCCTACGTGGGACAGCTCGTGACCCACTCCTGGACGTCGCAGATGCCCCAGAGCCCATGTGGCAGCGGAGAGAAGCTCCTCGACAACGACCTGATTGCGCCCGACATTGCCTGGTTCTGTCCTGGTTCCATCCTGGTCACTGCTGAGTGACCCAGACTCTGTCCCCTCTGCTTTCAGGTACTTTTCTATCCGGATACACCCTTGGATCCCACCGGACACTTCTCTTTCCCATCGCCTGCAGTATCTTCAGCTTCAAGCGCCCAGAACCTGCACGACAAAACCCGACGCCACTTCGACCCTATGCACCCGCTTCCTGTGGGTGAGGTAACATTGCAACGCTGGTGTTCCCACACTGGTACACACCTCTAGGGTCTGTGTCTAAAGTTTTGTCCTTCTAGGTTCAGCGGAAGTATCCTAAAACTCTATTTGTGTAACTTTTACGCACCATTGACTTGCATTGGTGAATGCGTGTGCTTTAAGCACTGCACCCGAATCCCGCGGGCTTTTCCCGACTTCAGCATTGCTTGTCCCGACTGCTCCCAGCGATTCCCTAGGCCCTAGGCCTAACCACTGTTCGATTGGTATCTCTTATACCACTTTCTTAATATATGGTTTGAGTGGCCCCTCGCCCTCATCCATAATTGTGCAACTTTGTATGTTATACTGTGCTTTTGATTTAATGCTTGTGCCCCTTTGTTCATAAAGAGTACTGGGGATTATTTTAAGAAAAAACACATATATTTTTATAATATATACTTGTGTGGTGTCCTTTCATTTGATATTACAGGACTGTGATTGGTAAAACAGCTCGCTTAACACGACCTCTTGAGTTTAGCCTTTAAGGCTGCTTAGTCTATGCTACCATTAAGATAGCTTGTCTACAAGGTTGACTTACAACCAGACACCATAAGGGATAGTTTGGGCAGATACAAGGTGGTTCCAGAATTGGAAACATCATATATCAGGCCAACTTCTCACATTGGTGGCAGCGGTGCGGATTTGAGCTTGCTGTTGTTTTACCAGTGCAATCTTTTTTATCAAATTGAAAGATCACATCAAGTACCTTAGGTACATATAAATCAAAAGCTTAGCATATTAAGTTCTACTGGACTTAGTAGTTGTAGATTAAAGGGATTAGCACACCCTGACTACAACTCACTAGCAAGGTACAGTAGGAAAACACTTAGTGTAGTTAAGTGCACCACTTACACCTCACTAGCAGTCATGTCTGGCACAGGCGAAGCTCCTGGCTCTCAGCCTGTGACAGTTGACCGTACCAAGGCAACTTCCAGCTATGACAAACTTAGCCACAAAGACTTGATTGCCTTGTGCATTTCAAGGGGGCTAAAAAGGGGCAGAAGTCCCACCAGTCCTACCCTGATAGCCATTCTAGAACAGGATGACTTAGATAAGGCAAGTGCAGCTCCCTTAGGCTCAGGGGATGGAGTGAACCCCCCAGTGACTGAGACCCCACCAGAGGAGGAAGAAGAAGAGGAATAAGAGGAGGAGGAGGACTCAGATGTAAAGGATCCTGAAAATCAGGATCAGAGGGGTAACCAGGTTATAGTTGCCAGGCTTAACCAGGCCAACTTAGACCTACTTGGGAATGGAGAGGGCCAGCACCTCCTCAGATCTCACAATATCATTCTCCCAGGCAACAGAAGAGTGAGATCTCCGTCAGGGGACTCTCATATTTCTAGTGCCTCAAGAGAATCTCAGAGAGGAATGACTTCCTCTCAGAAGATAGAGCATAGGGCCAGGATGAGGGCTGTCAAACTCCAGATAGAGAGGGAGGAGGTAGCCCTGGCTCAAGCTAGACTTGCTTTGGCAAGAGAACAGAAGTTGAGTGGCTTAGATGCCACTGGTGGCAGCATAATTCCTAGAGAGAAAGACAGGAGCTATGATAATAGAAACCTGACAAAAATTGTGCCCCCCTACAAGGAAGGGGATGACATCCACAAGTGGATGACTGCTCTTGAGAGAGCCTGCATGGTACAGCAGGTTCCTCAGGATCAGTGGGCTGCAATTTTATGGTACTCCTTTTCTGAGAAAGGGAGGGATAGGCTCCTCACAGTTAGACGTGAGGATGCCAAAAACTACTCTGTCCTGAAGAGTGCTCTTATTGAAGGGTTTGGCCTAACCACTGAGCAATACAGGTTGTTGTTCAGAGACACCCAAAAAGCACAGACTCAGGACTGGACTGATTTTGTTGATTGTGCCACTAAGGCTCTGGAGGGTTGGCTGCAGGGACGTAAAGTCTCAGACTATACAGGATTGTACAATCTTATAATGAGAGAGCAGATCCTTAATAACTGTCAGAACCAGCTGTTGCATTAATACCTTATTGACTCTGATCTGACCTCTCCCCAAGAATTGGGAAAGAAGGCAGACAAATGGGTCAGAACAAGGATTAAGCAGAAACCCCAGAACCAAGGTGGTGACCAGAAGAAAACAGACCAGAAGGGTGGGAATCAGAAAGATAAAGAAAAGGACCAGAGGTCTTCAGGCCCCCAAACTAGTAATAAGGAGGGTGGTTCCCAAAATGAAACAAGAAAAAGAAGAATGATGGCCCAAAGAAACCTTGGTGTAATACCTGCAAATCAGTTTCACACTGGGGCAGTGAATGCACCAAGAAAAATCCAGTCCCCACCACTGCAGCTCCTAAAGCACCTGCACCCCCTAGTACAGTTAGCAGTGGTGGTACACAACCAAAGGGTATAGTAGGGTTAACCTTGGGTACTGAGATGGAATCTGGCCTAGTCAGAGTCCCTACTCAGGCAGTTCTCCTATATGATGTGGACTTAGCTTTGTCCAGTACAGTGAGTCCCAGTAACCTGGGCAAATATAGGCAGACGCCTTTGATAAATGAGAAACTGGCTCGGGCCTACAGGGACACATGTGCCAGTGTCACTATGGTGACGACTGACTTTGTGGACCCTGGACAGATTGTACTAGGTGAAAGTTACCTAGTGACCAATGCAAGCAACTCCACTACTTCACATAGTGTGGCTGTTGTGAACTTCTCCTGGGGAGGGGTAGATGGCCTAAAGAAAGTTGTTGTGAGTGCAGACCTCCCAGTAGACTGTCTGTTAGGCAATGATCTTGAAAGCTCAGTTTGGTCAGAAGTGGAGTACAGGACTCATGCAGAAATGCTGGGAATTTCAGCACATGTCCTTGCAGTGACAAGGACTCAGGCTACGAAGTGCCTTCCTGAACCAGTGGTGGATCTTGGAACAATAGACCAACCACAACCCAAGAGAAGGAGCAAGAGGGTAAAGGCTATGTCTTCCCCCTTGCCCCAGGCTGAGGATCAGGTTTCACAGGAAACTGATTCTGCAGTCCAAGAGGAGACTGTCTCGGAGGAACTTGAGCCTGATCAGGTTGAGTTTCTGGGGACAGGGGGACCCTCAAGGGCAGACCTGGGGCAGGCCCAATTAGATTGCCCTTCACTTGAACCCCTCAGACAGCAAGCTGCTGCTGAGGCTGCAGGGAATGCTCAAGGTGCCCATATAGTATATTGGGATGATGGACTCCTTTACTCAGAGGCTAGAGACCCCAAGCCTGGTATCACCAGGAGGTTGGTTATACCTTTGAAGTTTAGGGGTTTCCTTCTCACCTTGGCCCATGATATTCCCCTTGCAGGACACTTAGGCCAGAACAAGACTTGGGACAGGCTTGTTCCTCACTTTCACTGGCCTCATATGTCAGAAAATGTCAAGGAGTTTTGTCGCTCCTGTGTCACTTGCCAAGCCAGTGGTAAGTCAGGTGGCACAACAAAGGCCCCCCTCATACCACTACCTGTGGTGGGGGTACCCTTTGAAAGAGTTGGAATAGATATTGTGGGTCCCATGGATCCTCAAACAGCATCTGGGCACAGATTTATACTGGTGGTAGTGGATCATGCCACCAGGTACCCAGAGGCAATTCCCCTGAGGACCACCACAGCACCTGTGGTGGCAAAAGCCCTCATTGCAGTTTTCTCAAGAGTGGGCTTCCCAAAGGAGGTACTTTCAGATAGAGGCACTAACTTCATGTCTGGATATTTAAAAGCAATGTGGAAGGAGTGTGGAGTAAACTACAAGTTTACCACACCCTATCACCCACAGTGCAATGGGCTTGTGGAGAGATTCAACAAGACCCTCAAGGGAATGATAAAAGGATTACCAGAGAAGCTT
Source organism: Lissotriton helveticus (assembly GCF_964261635.1). NCBI lineage: Eukaryota > Metazoa > Chordata > Amphibia > Caudata > Salamandridae > Lissotriton > Lissotriton helveticus. Next base: position 1,430,429,037 of record NC_136059.1, read on the forward strand.
AGGCGGAAATGGGATATCCTTTTACCCTGCTTGCTCTTTGCTTACAGAGAGGTCCCACAGAAGGGGGTTGGCTACAGCCCTTTTGAACTTTTGTTTGGCCACCCTGTGAGGGGTCCACTATGTTTGGTGAAGGAAGGATGGGAGTTACCTCTCAAAAAGCCTAAGCTAGATGTTGTGGACTATGTACTTGGTCTCCGCTCCATGATGGCTGAGTATATGGAGAGAGCATCCAAAAACCTAGAGGCCAGTTAAGAATTGCAGAAAGCTTGGCATGACCAAAAGGCTGTTCTGGTTGAGTTCCAGCCAGGGCAGAAGGTGTGGGTGTTGGAGCCAGTGGCCCCAGCAGCACTCCAGGACAAATGGACTGGACCCTACCCTATTATTGAGAAAAAGGGAGAAGTCACCTATCTGGTTGACTTTGGAACCCCTAGGAGCCCCCACAGGGTGCTCCATGTAAATCGTTTGAAAGCATTTGTGGACAGGGAGGACATGAGCTTGCTCATGGCCACAGATGGGGAACAGGAGGAAGAGAGTGACCCTCTCCCAGACCTGCTTTCCCAGAACCCTGATGATGGTTCAGTTGATGGAGTAGCCTTGGCAGGCAGCCTCACTGACCAGCAACAGATGGACTGCAGATAAGTTTTGCAAGCCCACAGACACTTGTTTTCACTCACACCCAGTCAAACTAACTGGTGCACCCATGAGGTGGACACTGGTGACAGTCTGCCTGTGAAGAATAAGATCTACAGGCAACCTGACCATGTCAGGGATTGTATAAAGGCTGAGGTGCAAAAGATGTTGGAGCCTGGAGTGATTGAGCCATCAGAGAGCCCATGGGCTAGCCCAGTGGTCCTTGTGCCAAAAGCTCATACCCAAGATGGAAAGAGAGAAATGAGATTTTGTGTGGACTACAGAGGTCTCAATGCTGTCACTAGGACAGATGCACATCCCATTCCAAGAGCAGATGAGCTCATTGATAAATTGGCTTCTGCCAAGTTTCTGAGCACATTTGATTTGACAGCTGGCTACTAGCAAATCAGACTAGCTGAAGAGTCAAAAGCCAAGACAGCATTCTCTACCCAGTTTGTGGTAATGCCCTTTGGTTTGAAGAATGCACCTGCCACTTTCCAAAGGTTGGTGAACCAAGTCCTGGCTGTGTTGGATGACTTTTGTGCAGCATATCTAGATTGTATTGCTGTCTTTAGCTCCTCCTGGGAGGATCACTTGATCCACCTGAAGAAAGTTCTGGAGGCCCTACAAAAGGCAGGCCTGACTATCAAGGCTACCAAGTGCCAGATAGGGCAGAGCAAGGTTGTGTACCTGGGCCACCTAGTAGGTGGGGGTCAGGTTCAGCCACTGGAGAGCAAGATCCAGACCATACAGGACTGGGCTCCTCCAACTACCCAGGCACAAGTCAGAGCCTTCTTGGGCCTGACTGGGTATTACAGAAAGTTTGTGAAAAACTATGGGTCCATTGTGACACCATTAAATGACTTGACATCCAAGAAGATGCCAAAAAAGGTTCAGTGGACTGTTAGCTGTCAAAAGGCATTTGATGACCTGAAGAAGGCCATGTGCTCTGCACCTATCCTGAAGAGTCCTGACTACTCCAAACAGTTCATTGTACAGACAGATGCTTCTGAGTTGGGGGTGGGAGCTGTGCTTTCACAGCTTAATCAAGATGGTCAAGACCAGCCCATTGCTTTTATTAGCAGAAAGCTGACCCCCAGGGAGAAACGTTGGTCAGCTATTGAGAGGGAGGGCTTTGCTGTGGTTTGGGCCTGAAGAAGTTGAGGCCATACTTGTTTGAAACTCACTTCCTAGTTCAGACAGACCATAAGCCCCTCTTGTGGCTAAATCAGATGAAGGGTGAAAATCCCAAACTGCTCAGGTGGTCCATTTCCCTACAGGGGATGGACTTTACAGTGGAGCACCGTCCAGGGACTGACCATGGTAATGGAGATGGTCTCTCCAGGTACTTCCACTTAGAACATGAAGACTTATCTGGTCAAGGTTAGTTTAATGTGCCTGCGTTTGGGGGGGGGGTTGTGTAGGAGAGTAGGGTCTGCTATCCTATGGTCACCCCAAATTTTTGCTTTTTGCTTCACTGGTTTTCGACTTACTGAGGCTGTGGGCCTGCTAATCAGACCCCCAGCCTGCTGTTCTCTCTCTAAATTAGTAATACATGTGCTATAGGTACATACCACAATTGGAAATGGACTCCTTGTCAGCCCCTGTACCATGCACTATAGGTGCTCAGGGCATAGGTGCCACCAAGGCCTACCAGGGGCTGCAGCATATCTTTTGCCTCCCCTGGCTGGTTCTTAAATTGACACAACTGGCTGATCACTCAGCTGGGGCAAGGTGGTGTAATCACCTCTTGCTTAGATATAGTATACCTATATCTAAACCTATATCTGGACACATATAAACCTGTGAGCCACTCCTAGGGAAGGCAATCCTGGAGGCAGAGTGTGTCGTTTAATGTGAGATGGAGCTCTAGCATGAGCTGAGCCTGTCTGCAGCTGTCGGGAACAACTCCCTAAGCTGTTCCAGGATAATGCCATACCATATACTATTAAGTGCATTAAAATCCTCGCGGTTATATAGCAACTTTGGTTTGGCTTTATCAAAACATGTCGTGTAAGGTGTCATACGATTTGGAATACTATCCCCTCGCCAGTTCTGGCGACGGGGATAGCATTCCACCCCTCTAGAGGGAGAAGACATGTTACTTTACTGAAATGCGGTTGATTTTTAAAAGAGCCTCAGATCCACAAAATGGATGCTTCTGCCACAGACACGGGTCTGACCCCCTGCAGCTGACCGAAACTCAGCCAAGGGGGCCTGGACAAAGGGTTTCCTGTCACAGGGAGGTGTCACACCACCCCAGACAGGAGATAGTGGATTGTAGCAGGGAGGTTTGAAAGAAACCAGACACTGCATGGGGAGCACAAGGCTGCCCCTTGCATAATCCGGCCAAACCGGTTCTGGGGCACACCAGCCCCCGTCCCAGCGTGGCCTGGATCAAAGGAAAGGGGTGTGCCCACCCCCTTCCTGGGTCCCACCCATAGGAGGGGACCTAGCAGGTAATCCAGCCCCCTAGATTGGTATAAGAATGGGAGCAGTGCCAATGCACTTCAGATTATCCTGATGAAACATAAGAAACGAAACTCTGGACCCTTCGACATCCTACTCAACGTAGAAGACTGAAGAATCTCCCTTGTGGTCAAGGAGTGACCACTCTGTGCAAACAGGCACCATCCAACACCTCGACATCTGCTTTGTTGCAGTTCCTGCCGGAACTTGAGCGACAAAGATTGACGAGATCAAGCTTGCCTACTTTCCAACAGCCCGATCCACAGTCCCTGCAGAGCTGAGACCAGTGGACGCGACCGGAAGCGTGGGGCACGCCAACTTGAAAAGACCACGAGACACTGACCGTGCAGCCCACGAGTGACCCTCCAAGCTGTACACCGAGGTTTGAGAATCCCCAACCCAGAGCCACTCTTGCACCGAAGTTCACCCCTCTACACTTGACGAGTGCTGCGTGGGGCCTTTCTGCTTCTTTTGGCTCAACGCGTTGGCCTGGTCACTTGCCAGCTGGCTTGTGGCCCCTGTGCCGACGAAAACCGAAATAAAACTTGTGATTCTGGTTGCACCAGATTTTTACCCGCTCCCCTAAAAAGGAGTATCCACTCTGACCCTCCTGGCCCGAGTGAGAAGCAATCTTCCAGTTCCACGTGGATTGCTTTTGCCAAGTGTTGTTTGCTCCAGTCTTGAAGCCGACAGCGCCGACGGTGAGAGCCTATGTGGGACAGCTTGTGACCCGCTCCTGGACGTCGCAGATGCCCCAGAGCCCACGTGGCAGCGGAGAGAAGCTCCTCAACATTGACCTGATTGCGCCCGACATTGCCTGGTTCCGTCCTGGTTCCACCCTAGTCACTGCTGAGTGACCCAGACTCTGTCCCCTCTGCTTTCAGGTACTTTTCTATCCGGATCCACCCTTGGATCCCACCGGACACTTCTCTTTCCCATCGCCTGCAGCATCTTCAGCTCCAAGCGCCCAGAACCTGCACGACGAAACCCGACGCCACTTCGACCCTATGCACCCGCTTCCTGTGGGTGAGGTAACATTGCAACGCCGGTGTTCCCACACTGGTACACACCTCTAGGGTCTGTGTCTAAAGTTTTGTCCTTCTAGGTTCATCGGAAGTATCATAAAACTCTATTTGTGTAACTTGTACGCACCATTGACTTGCATTGGTGCATGCATGTGCTTTAAGCACTGCACCCGAATCCCGCAGGCTTTTCCCGACTTCAGCATTGCTTGTCCCGACTTCTCCCCGCGATTCCCTAGTTAGTGTTTAAGGAACCTTCCGATGGACCTACAAGGATAAAACTTTAGACGCAGGCACTAGAGGTGTATACCAGTGTGGGAACACCGGCGTTGCTGAGTTACCTCACCCACAGGAAGCGGGTGCACAGGTGGGAAGTAGTGTCGGGTTTCATCACGCAGGTCGATGGTGCCTGAGGATGAAGATGCTGCAGGCGGGTCGTCGAGGAGAGTTCCGGTGGATCCAAGGGTGGATCTGAAGAGGTGAAGACCTGAAAGCAGATGGGACAATGTTCAAAGTCACTAGCCAGTGACTACCGCGGAACCAGGATGGAACCAGGCAATGTCGGGTGCAAACAGGTGAAGAGGTGAAGATTGTCTCTGCAGCCACGTGGACATGAAGAGGTCAAGGACGTCCAGGCGTTGGTCACTAGCTGTCCCACAAAGGCTCTAGCTGATGGCGGTGTCGGCTTCTTGATCAGAGCAAACAGGCCTTGGCTAATGCAAGCCACGCAGGAATCGATGCAAGCTTCTCACTCGGACCAGCAAGGTCAGAGCGGGTGCTCCTTTTCAGGGGAGCAAGGGCCAGTCTGGAGCAACCAGACCAGTGGTGTAGTTTGTAGTTTTCATTGCCAAGATGGCCGCTAGCCACGTGGCAATTGGCCGGGATGGCGCGTCGAGTGGCAAAGTGCAAAAGGGCCCCACGCTGATCGTGGAGATGCTGGGGGGCTGATCTTCGGTGCAAATGCTGCTCGGTGTCGGGGCTTCTCAAACCCCAAAGCACAGCATCGAGGGTGCCTCGGGTGCTGCGCAGTCAGCTTCTCGGGGGTCTTTCATGTGGTCCGGTCCCACATCTCTCGTGCCTCCACGGGTCCCTTCTTTTCAGGGACTGTGGATCGAGCTCTGAGATGTCTGGGAGTCTCAATCAATCAATCAATCAGGTCATTTGTAGAGCGCACTACTCACCCGTAGGGTCTCAAGGCGCTGGGGGGGGGGGGGGTGCCGCTACTGCTCGAACAGCCAGGTCTTGAGCTTCTTCCTGAAGGAGAGGTGGTCTTGGGTCAGGCGCAGGTTGGTCGGAAGTGAGTTCCAGGTCTTGGCGGCCAGGTGGGAGAAGGATCTTCCTCCTGCTGTCGCTCTTCGGATGCGGGGGACGGCGGCGAGGGCGTGGTTGGTTGATCTGAGGAGGCGCTTGGGAGTGTAGAAGTTGATCCGGTTGTTGAGGTAGCTCGGGCCTTGGTCGTGTAGGGCTTTGTGTGCGTGGGTGAGGAGTCGGAAGGTGATTCTCTTGTTGACCGGGAGCCAGTGCAAGTCTCTCAGGTGTCCGGAGATGTGGCTGCGTCGGGGGATGTCGAGGATGAGTCTCGCCGAGGCGTTCTGGATCCGCTGGAGTCTCTTCTGGAGTTTTGCAGTGGTTCCGGCGTAGAGGGCGTTGCCGTAGTCCAGACGGCTGGTGACGAGGGCTTGGGTGACCGTCTTCCTCGTCTCGGTGGGGATCCACTGGAAGATCTTACGTAGCATGCGCAGGATGTTGAAGCATGACGAGGAGACGGCGTTGACTTGTCTGGTCATGGAGAGGGAGGAGTCCAGGATGAAGCCCAGGTTGCGTGCGTGGTCTGTCGGTTTGGGTGCGGTGCCCAGGGCGGGGGGCCACCAGGAGTCGTCCCAGGCGGAGGGCGTGGAGCCCAGGATGAGGACCTCCGTCTTGTCTGAGTTCAGTTTCAGGCGGCTGGTCGTCATCCATTCGGCCACGTCTCTCATCCCTTCGTGCAGGTTGGCTCTGGCGGTGGCGGGGTCGTTGGTCAGGGAGAGGATCAGCTGGGTGTCGTCGGCGTAGGAGATTATGTTGAGGTTGTGTTGGCGTGCGATGGCCGCGAGGGGGCTCATGTAGACGTTGAAGAGGGTGGGGCTCAGTGAGGATCCTTGAGGGACGCCGCAGATGACTTCGGTGGCCTCTGATTTGTACGGTGGTAGGCGGACTCTTTGTGTTCTTCCGTCGAGGAAGGAGGTGATCCATTCCAGTGCCTTCTCCTGGATTCCGATGTTGCTGAGGCGCTGTATTAGGGTGCGGTGGCAGACAGTGTCGAAAGCCGCGGAGAGGTCCAGGAGGATGAGGGCCGCTGTTTCTCCGTTGTCCATCAGGGTTCGAAGGTCGTCGGTGGCGGCGATGAGGGCGGTCTCGGTGCTGTGGTTTGCTCGGAAGCCGGACTGTGAGGGGTCGAGGGATCCATTCGTCTCGAGGAAGGCGGCCAGCTGTTTGTTGACGGTCTTCTCGATGACTTTGGCCGGGAACGGGAGGAGCGAGATGGGACGGTAGTTCTTGAGGTCGGTGGGGTCTGCTGTGGGTTTCTTGAGGAGAGCGCTGAGTTCGGCGTGCTTCCAGCTCTCAGGGAAGGTGGCGGAGTCGAAGGAGGTGTTGATGATGTCCCGCAGGTGGGGTGCGAGGACAGCGTCGGCTTTGTTGAAGACGTGGTGAGGGCAGGGGTCAGTCGGAGATCCGGAATGGATGGAGTCTGGGAGTCTGGGTCTTGTCAGGCTCTGGGCTCAGGCTCTGGCGGGAGGCGGCGGCAAAGCAGACGTCGAGTTGCTGGTTGGTGCCTGTATTCACAGGGTGGTCACTCCTTGGCCACAAGGGAGATTCTCTTCAGTCTTCTGTGCAGCAGAATTTCGAAGTCCAGTTTTCTTCTTAGTTTCAAGTCGAGTTCAGGATGATCTGAAGTCTTAGGACACAGCTCCTACTCTTATTCCAAATCTAGGGGCCGGATTACCTGCTAGGTCCCTCCCCTGGGTGGGACCAGGAAGGGGGGTGGTTACACCCCCTTTTCTTTGTCCAGCTTCACGCCAAGACTGGGGCTGGAAAGCCCCAGTACCGGTTTGAACTTGCAAATGCACAGGGACACCTTGTGTGCCCCAGGCATGTCTGATTCTATTCAGCCCTGTCCTACCCAATACACAAAATTCTGTCTGGGGTGGTGCTAGCACCTCCCAAGGCAGGAAACCCTTTGTCCAAGCCTCCCTCGCTGGAAGGACTCCCAGCAGCAGGAGGTCAGACTTGTGTCTGTGGTGGCAGCATCCATTTTGTGATGCTAAGGCTCACGTTTAACTTTAACCGGGGTTCAGGTTAGGTACATGTCGTGTCCCTCTAAAAGGGTGGAATGCTACCCCCGTCGCCAGAACTGGCGAGGGGGTAGTATTCCAATTCGTATGACACCTTACTCGACATGTTTTGATAAAGCCAAACCAATGTTAGCATTTAACCGCGAGGTTCATAATGCACTTAAGAGTATATGGTATGGCAGTTTCATGGAACAGCTAAAGGACATGGTTCCGAAAGCTGCATACAGGCTCAGTTCATGCCAGAGCACCATCTCACATATTTCCAAGCACTCAGCCTCCGGGATTGATGAGGCCTTCCATAGGAGTGGCTGATAGGAACATATGTGTCCATTTTAGGTTAGATATAGGCATACTATACCTAAGTAAGGGGTGCTTACACCGACTTACCCCAGCTGAGTGATCAGCCAGTTGTGTCAAATATGGAGGCCAGCCCAGGGGTGGCACAATACGTGCTGCAGCCCCTGGTAGGCCTTGGAAGCACCTATGCCCTGGGTACCTGGGGTACACTGTTACAGGGGCCAATAAGGTGAACTAGTTCCAATTTCGCAATGCACCTAAAGTGCATGGGTATTAATTTAGAGAGAGAACAGCAGGCTGTGGGTCTGATTAGCAGGCCCACAGCCACATTAAGTCATAAACCAGTGAAGAAAAAAGCAAAAATTTGGGGTGACCATAGGATAGCAGACCCTACTCACCTACACCCTGGGTGTAAGTTATGCATCCATCCCTGAACAGAAGGGCTTTGGGTTTTATCAGGCTAAAGTACTCAGGGAGTTGAAAAAAGATGGGGGCACCTGTCCATGATGGGCATGCTGGCCGCCGGTCCAGTATGGGCTTGGACTTGTTTGTGCTGGGCCTGGGAGAGGCCCAGGAATCAGCTGGATGTAGGTAAAGATGTCTACCTTGATGGGGGGCCCTGGTTGTGACGGTGGCCACCCCCAGAGCTGTGGAGGAGTTACAGGGCGATCCAGAGGCTGCAAGGTACAGAAGGGTACTATATTACTGCAGCACAAGAAGGGTGCTAAGCCAGGGATACCCAGGGATGTCATAGCGTGTCCCCTAGAAGAACTACGGCACCCCGTTAGTCCTACGGATGGTTTTGGGTCTGAGCAACCGGGGGCGCCTGGATTGCTCTGCCCACCTTTTGGGGGGCGCGAGCAAGGGAGTGGATTGGCGGTCCTCTGATGAGAGGGATAGCCCCTCCCAATGATTGGTAATCTCCGATTGGCTCATCAGGCGGGCAGGCAGCATAGGGGCTGGCCTGCTCTGGGATCGCCCGTAAGATAACCCACCATGTTGGCATATTGGTTATGCAAATAAACTTGCAGCAAATTTCTCCACTGAGAAGGTGTCGTGTGGTTTATTTAGGTATGTTGCTGTATGAGAACGGATGAAAGTTGCTGATATTGGCACTATGCCAAGGCTGCCCGGGGGTCCCCGTAGGGGACCCTCCAACAGGGCGGCCGCCTCAGTGCCACAGGAAGGCACAGGAGTTGGCCAGGGGTACAAAACCTTTCCCCCGCCCACTGGGTAGTCTCTTGACCGCTGCCCGTCGTGCTGTTTCCCGCCCTACCGCTTACCACGCAGACAGCCAGAAAAGGTGTATGGGGAAGGGGAAATTCTAACCTATTGTTTTGTGTTGCAGGAGGTGTTACAGGGCGATCCAGTGGCTGCAAAGTAAAGAAGGGTACTAGACTGCAGCAGCACAACAAGGGTGCTAAGCCAACGATACCCAGGGATGTCATAGCCTGTCCTCTGGAAGAACTACGGCGCCCCGTTAGTCTCACGGGCGGTTGTGGGTCTGAGCAACCGGGGGCTGCCTGGAACGCTCCGCCCAACTTTTGGGGGGCACGAGCATGAGAGTGGACTGGCGGATAAATGAGGGTGGGTAGAAGGGGCTGGGGCAAACAGACAGACAACAGAGGGTGGGCAGTAGGGCTGGGGCAAGCACATGAAGAACGGATAGGTGTAAGGGACAGGCAGACATAGAAGATGTGCTGGAAGGGAATGCATGGACAACGGAGGGTCAGCGGGAAGGGTGGGGGCAACCACATAGACAACAGGTTGCTGGGGCATACAGGTGTACAACAAAGGGTAGGTGGGAAGGGCTGGGGACAGCACATGGGCAACAGAAAGTTGGATGGGGGCTTGTATAAATACACAGTCATCAGAGGAAGGGTCTGAGGGAGGAGCACGGAAGGGAAGATGTACGTGGGGATGAAAAAACATACGTAAAGTGCTTAAAAAAAGAAAAAGGTAGCACCTGAAAAAGCTAGCAGTGGAAGAATACACTAGTACATTCATGCTTCTGGAAAGAGACAAACACATGAAGAGGAAGGAAGCCTATGGAAGCTGCCAAATAAGAAACAAGCAAATGACAGTGACGTTGAAACCAAATATTAGTAAGCAGTGCATGGCCTCTAAGACCCTGTAAGGTAATAACAGATCTCGCAAGATACTGTGCATCGCATGCTCTGTCTTAGACAAGATCTAAAAAGGCACAATTTAATGGGATTTTAAAGGATGAAACACATGTGGTTGTATTTTATAATGTAGTCTACTGTAACAACTATTTCTTACAAGTAGTAGTAAATTGTGGCATTAAAATCACAACCAGGAAGGAATGTTGGTATTTTTCAAGAAGTGTGTGTCAAATGCTGTTTTAAAAGCACTTCTGGACAATAGAATCATGAAAAAATGAATAGAATATAAATGCACTTATACATAGGGTTGTGTACTCTGTATCAGGGCACTTTTAAGGAAATGTACGGAAAATGCTGCATTTCTTGTCACATTTTAATAACAACCATAGGTATTATTTAATGAGTTTTAAATGCAATTCTAATAACATTGGTACATTGCCTGTGGCAATGTGCCCACCTCCCCTAGTCAAAAGGAACTCGATAGAAGTAGCCAGGTCTTCAACTATCCGTCATTCCAGAACCTATGGCCTAGTACTTTATTTGTGCAGGTGGCTGAAAGTGGCAGGCACCCGCATTCATTTTTGGGGACTTCATTTTCATGATCAGACTTTGACCTAGACCAAGAGGGAGGAAGGGATGCTAAATGTCAAAGAGAAAGATTGGTAAACAGTAGAAAGGTGATTAGCACGGTTGAAAATGAACCTGCAAGGTAAAGAGAAAGTACAGGAAGTGTAGAGTGGGGGAATATGGAAGCAACGTGGAATCAAAACTAGACAGCCTTGGTATTCAGCAGGCCTGGCGGTCAGTAAAGTTGTGACAGCGTCCTAAAAAACACATTTTGCCGCCTGCCCTAAAGGTTTTTACATAGTTAGAGCTGCATTGGCCCCCACCAACTTACAGGAAGAGGCGGTGAAACAGTTTGGTTCCAGATCCGCAGTCTGTATGGGTCTCTTTTTCTTTAGATAGCTTCCTACAAAGTGATTTTAAATTGACTGGGCAGATGGTAGGCAATTGAATTTAAATGAGGAAGACGGCTCCAACAACAAGGGAAAGAAGCACCCCTCGTCTTCAAATGCAGAATGCCTAGCCCGATTGAAACCCCATTTCTTTACTGTGATAGCAGAAAGCATATGGCCTTCTTGCAGTGCTAGAAACCAAAAGGATACATTCTAGAAACTTACATTGGCTGAGGTATGGTTCTGGTTATTTTGGGCAGAGCTGAGGAGTGATTGTGTTTGGAAGCTGATAGGCTGCCTTATAACAGAAGAATAAAGAATAGGAAGTATTGCTGATGAACAGCAATTGCAAGCGTTATGCTCTACTTGCTCTAAGGGCTGTTAAAGAACATTGTTGTTTAGCTGTGGCCATAGACTTATTTACTCTTATTCCCACGGTCCAAGTGTCCATGGTCTCTTGTTTATCCCCCAGGCCTAGTCTTTGTGTCCACTCATTAGTATTTCTATATCCTGTGTGTAAGTAGCTGATCCAGCCCAGGTTTGTTAACAGAATTAAAAAATGTACATGTTTTATAGAGTTTATAAACCTGGTAGTGAGTGAACCAATACTGAAGGATCTGACTGGGTGGGATATGGTTTGGGATTCAAACCCTTACTCCATGACTGCTTGTTTGTACCCCCTGTTTAATTGTACTGCCTCATCCTAAAAGTTTTCTTCTCAAGGGTTTAGTGTGTTTTCTTTGAGGGTGTTTTGCTTGCTGTTTGTTCTCACTTCCAAATTCTAGATGTTCTCTGCCTGCCAGAAAGAAGGGCTGTAGCAACGGTGCAGCCTGGAGGAGTCAGGCACCCCCAGAATATTGTCTTCCCCCAAATGCAATGGACAGGAGGCAGGGCTCACAGGCCAAGGTCAACAGATAGATTTCAAAACAAAACCTTCACCTTTACCTCTTCCTTCAACTCAGAACATGTTCAGCGTGGAATCAAGATTAAAAATCTGCACTGTGAATCACACTTGAAACCCTTTCCTTACGTTTCAAATAAGTGAAACTGCTTCTGCATGCTCAGTCTACAAAAAACAGTGTGATATAGAGGAAAATCATAATGCTACACATGTCACTGTAATGTCTACATTAGTGAAATGCATGTTTCTCTCTCGCTAGGAAACGCATTGGGGCAGATTTGATCAGAGTTTGCTCCTCCCAGGGCCAGACGGGCCTGTATTCCAATGGGCATTTCCCTGCTGAGCTGAGGCCTTTGGAGGCCGGTTTTGGAAGCCCACGGGCCACTCCTGGTGCCTCTGTCACTTTAGCGAGCTCTCCAAGATTATTGCAACAGGCATATGAAGGCTTGAAGAGAGAGAGATAAGCAGGGAAGGAGGAACAAGCCAGAGCGAAAGTGATCAGAGAGGGTGAAGAGAGAGAGGAGAGATGTATAGAGAGAGAAATAATGAATAGAAAGTGAGAGAGAGCACAAGGAGACAAAGAGGGTTAGGTTAGGTCGAGCATTTTTGCAAGTGTTGCTTTTGGTTTCTCAGTTGTGCCCTGGCGCCTCCACAAATCTTGCATTGTGATTTTCTTTTCAGCGCAAAAAGTATCTTGCACCTTGTAGGAGAGTAGGATCTGCTTCTTATAGTTACCCCCACTTTTTGCTGATGTTTCACTGTTTTTCGACTTTAGTCTGACTAGGGCCCTGCTATCCAGAACCCCAGCCTAGCTGCTTCTTCCCTAGAATGATTCCATGTACTTTAGGTACACCAAAGATTGGATTCTGTGGTACCCTTATAAGTCCCTAGTATATGGTATCCTATATACCCAGGGGATAGGAACCCCAGAGGCCTTTCAGGGGTTGCAGCATGTATTATGCCACCCCTGAGAGACCACTCAAAATGACACCGCAGTTCTGCAACAGCAGCCTGTGTGTAAGGTGGTATATGCACCCCTTACTTAGATATAGGTTCCCTATATCTCCCTTATATCACTACACATATAAACCTTTCGGTCACCCCTATGGCTGGCTTTCTCAATCCAGAAGGCAGGGTGCTGAGTTTTGTGTGAGAGGGTGCCCATGCATGAGCAGGGCCCCTCTGCAGCCTTCGGAATCTATTCTCCGGGGTTGTTCTGTGATGCAGCCAGAGTATATACTCTTAAGTGCATTATAACCTCGCAGTAAATGCTCACTTTTGAATGGCTGCAAGGAAACATGTTGTGTTTTGTGTCAAACACCTTGGAATCATACCTTCCCACCAGTTCTGGCAGCGGAGGTATGATTCCACCCTCCTAGAAGGAGAAACATGGCCACAACGGTAAACCCGGTACCAGTTTAACAAAACCCTGGCATCACAAAATGGATGCTGCAGCCACAGACACAAGTCTGGCCTCCTGTTGCTGGACAAAACTCCGGCAAGGGAGGCCAGGACAATAGGTTTCCTGTCACAGGGAGGTGTAACCACCTCCCATACAGGCTTTAGTGTATTGGGGTTGGGTGGGTGCACTCCAAGAGTGCTTTGAAGTCTGCACTGGGGGCACATTTGGTGTCCCTGTGCAAATTGCAACTCAAACCAGTTGCAGGGGCTACCAACTCCTGCTCTGGCTTGAAACTGGACAAAGGATATGGGTGTAACCACCCCTCTATCCTGACCCTCCCATAGGTGGGTCCCCAGAGTTTGTCCCAACCCTTTCTTGGGTATAAAGTAGGAACCACTGACTACAGGATTTTAGATTTACCTGGATGAAACTCAATTCAATTCAATTAGTATTTATTATGATTTAGAATTCTGAAGAATTCCACACAAAGTACATAAATAAAACATCATTCAATACATACAAGAATGCGAAGTAAAAATACTAGTACAATTTTATACTAAGATACCAACAATTAAAAAAGAACACTTTTTCCTCCAGTAGACTAAGCTATACACTGGGCAACATCATAACAATGTAATAAGACTTCTTTCAGTTAAAACACACTATGGGCTGTCAGGAAAACCTGATTTAAAAAGAGGTACACAGAAGAGTTAATAACAGTTATAATCAGATTTAGGGAGAAGGGACAAGCACTACCTTATCATACAAAAGTGCAAGTGCCCTGTGCAATTTCTGGAGGAGTGCCTACCAAAAGCTCCCCTACAAAAAGTGCAAGTGCTCTGTGCAATTTTTTAGGGCAAATGTTTCCCACCCTCCCCTAGCGGCAATATAGATGATTTTAACATCGAGATATTATAAATTCTCGAGCCACTTAAACGAACATCTTTCAATTAAAACACAATATGGGATGTCAGGAAAACCTGGTTTAAAAAGAGGTACACAGAAGAATTAATACCAGATGTAATCGGGATTTAGGGAAAAGGGAAAGGCACTACCTTATCATACTAAAAGTGCAAGTGCTCTGTGCAATCTTTGGAGGAGTATTTACCAAAACTCCCCTAGCAGCTATATAAATAATCGAACCCAAAGGTATTAAAAAAGACTATTTACATGTCATACAAAAAGGGTGTAGTGTAGTTCCTATTATCCCAATAGGCTCTGCGCATTGGAATAATACCTTCAATAGTATAGGCCTAGACCAGACGTTAACTAGGTCTACTACTGTCGATATTAGACTTAAAGTTTTGGGTTTGCCAGCTAGCTCAGAGTTCACTAGAAACTTTCTCGAATAGGCAAGGAGGAGTTGAACCTCCCTGGATAGACAAGAAGGGATTTAGTTTCTGACAACCATAGAACATGACAACTTTGCTCTCCCCTAATCAAGAGTGTATCTCAAGAGTCGTGTGAACAAAAGGCAATTTATTTTACTCAGTCAGTACGTGCATTCTTAGTCTCCTCAGTTTGTAGAGAAAAGGAAGAGACGGGCGTGTTCAATAAAAGATGTTATTTATTGATCAGTCTCTTTTCTCATACAAGAGAAATGGATCGATATTATTGCAATACTTATGGTTAAATAAAGTGCATACATTAAAAGCAGAAGTATAAAATAATACTGTAAAAACATTGATATGGTTTCTAAGCCATATGAAGGTTTAAAATGAATAAAATATATTACATACACATATACATTTGACTAATCGTACTCAACTGGTGTTTCTAACTACGCCTACCCCGTGTATCTGACCTAAGCCTAATACGTGGGCGGGAATAGAAAGTTACAGTTTACGTTAAGTTTGTTTTGCCAAGTGACTGACTAAAGAATTCTCTGTGAGGGGTTATTCAGTTCTGTACCTGGAATCTAGGATGGATGAGGGATGGTATCTCTCGTCTCTGGTCTCGATATTCCAGGCTGCCTGCGAGGGCTACCCGGAAGCGCCGGAGCTGGATTTCTCGGCAGGAGAAATAGGCAGCTGCTCGTTCTCAGCGCGTCAGGAAGGCGGGGCTGCGCCAGCGGGGTCTGCTCTGCTCTGGGCTTCGGCAAGTCTGGCTGCTTCGTTCTCGTCACCACCGCGTGTGTTTGCATAGGGCAATATCGGTAATATTTATACCTTTAAGGTGCCGAGATTGACGTAAGGATGGACATAGATACGTCAATAAGGATGTCATACGACCAGGTCGTTAGCACATTCTTTTGCTGAAGTTCTCGGTGAAATCAAAACAATGGCCGCAGGGTTTTCCCCAGGTTGTCATAGGTTTGATTTGTTATGAGAACTCCGTATGCCTTATCAGGGGCTGGAGGAATATCGCTTGTCTAATTAGATGGCAAGCGTTATGACCTAATCAGATAACACGTTCCTGTGCCGTAGTGTGGTTTTATCAGATAACGGTTCCTGCATCATGGGGGTTTTCTGCCTCATGAGATGGCTGCTAGTTAACTTGTTAGTTTGCTAACCAGAATAGGGTCAGGAATAGGGGGATCGATACAGAATCTATAGGAATACATCACACCAACTCCACGCTAACTATGGACATATTTACTAATCTATGCATAGTAAAACATACTATAGAGTAATGTGTATACCTTACCACCCCAAAATACATAAATGCATTTTGAAATTATCAAATACACGGAAAAAATGCAGTCATATGTATAGTATGCACTCAAGCTGTAGGAAAATGCTAAAGTAATCACGCATTTGTATACATTATTGCTATTTTGTATATGAAAATTTACACATGAAATGGCTCTTAATACAGAAAAAAAGTTCGAGACCATTTCATCACAGAATAAAATATTTATGAACATACCAGCGGGCAGCTAATGTCTATTAACTATCTAAAATTAGAAATGTTAATTCTCTAAGAATAGTTCTTACTTTAAGCAGAAGATAGTGTCCCGAAAAATATCCAAAAATATTTTGGGGCTGCTGAAAAATATGCTGTCCGTGAACTGGAGGGGAAATTGTTCATGCGACTGTATTATTAAAGTTGAAGGCCAAATTCAGGGAACGCCGTGTACGAGCTTGCTCAAAAGTCTCTATTTCTGCTCCGGTGAGAACATCATATCATTTAGACTCTCGAAAAAGTTGTCAACAGCTTCCTGGGAGAGTTCCACTAACTCGGAAATAGGTGTAACCATGCATTCGTGCGCATGATTGTCTCCATTGACATTCTGATTTGGATTGCTGACAGAAGGTCGTACCTGATCGATGCTGCTTTCATCTTGAACCTCACTACCCCTTAATCGTAGTGGTGAAGCTTCCACAAATGCCGTCATCAGGATTGGTAGCCGTTGAGGGCAGCACAAAGCATGAGCCTTTGTTGGACTCAACAATGTTTCTGCATCCATTGGCTCATCCGATTGTAGCGTCAGACAGGTGTCTAACACGCATTCTTCTCCGCATAGCAGGCACCTTAATACAGGTAAAACACATCGTTGCCACATTGGTCGAAAGGATAGAAACCAAGTCATGTTCAGGTCTCTAAGCCGGGATAGTCCCAGGATTTTTGATATCCGGTCCCGGTATCCAATGGCTAGGATTGTTTCTTCCCTTGTCGCAGGTGTTTTGTCTGTGACATGGTTTGCCATAACGAAATATAAGGACTAGGAATAGGATTCCTGCAATTAGTCCCAAAATGAGGGGAAGTCCGCCAAAAATCGAATGGACGAAATCTGGAAAAATACCCAGTATGGCTTTGAATGGTGTTAATGCCATCGAAAATACTGTCTTAAATACCTTTGAGACTCCACTGGTATCAGAAATATTTAAGATTTCATTCAGGATTTCTGCGAAATGTATGGGGGAATTAGTTGATAACAATGAATGTATCTCTGCAGTCGTCCTTGCGACTTGGAGATCATACGTTTCTTTTGATGACGTGAGCCTTGTCGGCGTCTGAAGAAGCACTGTTTTCATTCTGCTTAAAGTATCTATTCGAATAGAAGTAATTTTCAAGTTGGGCCATGCCCTTTGCCTCCCTGTCTGGAAAGGAGCTGGGGCACAATTATTGCCACTAAGAAACACTTTCTGTCCTTTATTACTGACACATGCATGTGAATAGGGCAAGTTCCATGTTGTTTTAATGTACCCCTTTCCCAGCTTTTCGTACATGCCAGCCTGTATATATTTTTGGTAGTATTGAAACCTGAAGGTTGATATTGGAATATTAATTATCCCATGTATTATCCATTCACTGACAGGTCGTTCTGACACTGTCACTGGTAATCTCTCAAGTTTCTCAATGCTCAGGATTGTATAATCAGCACCCTTCTGGGCCATACTGATTTGTCTATCAATAAGGTTAAAGATATTGAAAAGTGACGTTGTGTTGATTAAACGCCAAGGCACATAGCCTGAACGCAGATTTTGTAACGTCCAGCCAAGCTGTACAATAGAACGCAATTGGGACTGACCGTGTTGTAATAACAGTAAGTCTTGCGATAATATGTCGATTGCTGAAGACACAATGCTGTCCAAAGAAAAAATTCTGGAGGACAGAGTCATTAATCCATTGTCCACTACAGAAAGTGATTTTTCCAAATTAATACGGTCAATTTCCCGTATCCTTTCTGCTGTCTCAATTTGAGTAACCTTCCAGGCCTCGTTGTATGCTGCATATACAGAGGCTGCTATGAAACGTTTTTGACGCTGTTTGCGCGGTCCCATCATGAAATCACGCAAGTCAGCACCATCAGTAAGTAAAGTTAGGTGTTGCTTAATTTCTGCCAGTGTGGAAGTTTGTAGCAATTGAAGGCATAATTTGCCCACACTGTAGGTGGTTATTATTCCTGGGTGATGTCTTTGGGAATATCTAGGGTCTGGCCTGGTCATTTTGAACCCCTGTGTTTTGTTCAGGAATCTGTCTTGACAGTTATTAGTATCTGTGGGCCAGATCAACCACTTTTTCCAATCTGGATGTGTTCTGTTTTGGTTTAATACATAATTTACGTCTATCTCTTCTTCTGTAGAGCTATTGCTGTTCATTGTTGGTTTTGGAATAGACGGTTTATTTAAGTCTTTGATTTTGGCTAAGCCAAGACAGGTAGTTTGTTGAACAGTGTCATTTAAAAATATAATTTGTTCTGGCATCATGCAGGCTCTAAACAAAGATTCTATACCCTGTATTTGCCATTCTTTTGTGCCCCAAACACTTTTCAATTCAACATATTTGTCCCAATAATCAAAACCAAAAGTATTCATTTGTTCAAAGAATGAGTCTGAATAGATCAATTTTGTGTTTGTTATCATGGTCTTCGTTCCTGTCTTATTTGACAATTTGAAATAAAATGTTTCAGCATTACTTATGTTAAAACCTGAAAAATATGAATATTTGTCGTAAACGGTTCGTGAGCTTCCTTTTGGAGGGGTTGCACAATGTTCCCATTGATTATAATTTAAAACATTTCTAGGTTGTGCAGATCTATGTAGAAAATGGTTACCATAGTGGTTATAACAGTACATACTATCATAATTTGTAGAACCCTGCAAATAATCATGTTTGGTAAATTTAGCAGGCATCACTAAGTCAGACATCATATTGTTTATACTTTCGAAGTCCCAATCATCAGCAAATGAGCTTGGTTTTACAAAGTCACTCAATGAGATCTTAATTTGGTGTGGATATTTCAGGATTTCAACCGGACCATAGATTTCGTAGTCAGTGTTGTCCCATGCTACCCCACCCGGTATAGGATTGGCTGTGAAGTTGACTGAAGAAAGTTCTCTTTTCTCGACGTGTGAAGATGTGTGTGGTTTGAGGATCAAGTTGATTTTCTGACTTGCTGTGTCCATTTTAGCATATTTTCCCTCAATGAAGCGTCCCAAAGTAAGTATCATGATGAGCCAAAGTATGAGGATAAATGCACCAAAACCCACCCAAAATTCGATCCATGGAGAAATTAGATATGTTTCTTTCAGTTGTTTCAAAAGTACTTTAACTTTATCTTTAAAGGTTTTTGTTGATGGCTGTGTTTTTGATTCAGTGAAGCCTTCAGAGGAATCATCGAAGTTTATGAAGTAGCCGGATGCAGTTCTGTCAATTGTTCCAATAGCTTCAGGATTACTGTTTCTTGCATATTCGTTTGTTACTTCATTATAGGTTGGTGTGTCTCTGCTAAATGTTTTTATTTGGGTTTTCAGAGGTCTAAGTTCCATTGCATTGTTGCATAGTCCTTGTTGTTCTTCTGTAGGCGTTTCGAATGTGATTAGCCTCTTTGTTAGTACCTCTGTACTGGTAGCAAACCTTGGTGTTCTGCTACTTATGGGGAGTCCACTCGGCCTACTATTTGTTATCGGCCACATGATTGTGGTTTTACCAGGTCGATGGATACAACTCGGTTCTCCTTTTTACCAGCAAGCGGCGGTAGTACAACTGATCTTGTCCCGTTGACAGACAAGACAGGAACTGCTTTTCTGTAAGAAGGCCCAAATTCCTTCTTTACCGCGATCTTTTCTCTGACTAGATCCCCGATTTTTGGAATCCAGACAGGTCTTGCTGGGACAGGTGGTGGTTCTTCAGTGGTTGTTGGCTGCTGTTTCAACTTTATGTTGCTCAGGTCTTTTCTTGTTTCGTTTAAGTCCTGTAAAATAGCCAAACGATCTTTGATATCAAAGCTTTTTTCCTTTACCACTGAAGTCTGACTGTCAAGGTCAGAGATTAACATCCTAGTTCCAAATAATAATTCGTACGGACTGAATCCCTTCAGAGAATTTCTTGGCAGGTTATTTAGACTACGTTGGACACTTATTAGATGTTTGACCCACCCAGCTCCTGAACCTAATACCTTTGCCGTTATAGATTGCTTTATGTCACGGTTTTTTCTTTCAACAATTCCGTTCCCCTCAGGGTGAAATGGACAAGAGTACCGCAATGTCACGCCCATGCTGACCATGGCCTCCTTATAAGCTCTAGAGCTAAAAGCAGGACCATGGTCCGAATGCAGCATGCCAATTGCGTATGTGCCGATAAAGACTCGCAATTCTTTTATAACAGTTCTGGCGTCAGCCGTTCGCTGGGGCCACATCCATATGAATCTCGTACATGAGTCCACTGCAACCAAGATATATTTATAGTTACCATCCCTTTGTAAGGGACCACAGTGGTCTAGGTAAACACAGGCTAATGGTTTATCCGAGATTAGAAGGGGCGTCTGCGCTGGGCGTCTCACTGTTGATACTTTCATTCTTTGACATATTTCACATTCTAAAACATAGTTCCTTGTTTGTCTTCTCATTTGTGGCCACCAGTATCTCTGTTTTAATAATGATACTGTGGCTGAGACGCCAGCATGTATAGAAGCAAGCCCTTCGTGTGCCGCTATTATCAGTCCTAACCTATGTTCCATGTTTGGAATTGCCCTATCCCCCACTCCAGGGATTCGAACAAAAGGAACATTGTTTGCATCAGTTATGTATGAGTATTTTACTGGAAAACCTTTCGGGAGTGTTTCTATCGAATCCTTTTCTGTAGCGCTGACAGCCTGTAATATTTCGCTGTCTATTTTTGTTTTTGAGCGTGTGATGGCAGCTACGGAAGCCGTTTGCACAGCTGCCTTCGCGGCCTCATCAGCCAATGAATTCCCTGCAACGTGAACGCCATCACGTTGATGACTCAGTGTGTGTATCACGTGAGTCTTTGGTAGTTCTTTTTGTAAAAGAGCTATTTGTTCCCAGAGCAGTTTCTGCTTTATTGTTGCATCTGTGTCATCTCTGTAACCGTTTTGAATCCATGTCTGCAAATCGTTGTTATATGATTTGACGCAGTAATATGAATCGGACACTATAAGTGTCGGGAATTCGCGATCCGCATTATCTAGCGCCATTTTCAATGCCATTATTTCAGTCTGTTGTTCTGAATTAGTTTCTACTGAGTGTGTTTTTGTTAATAGAGGTCTTAGTTTACCTCCGCGCCACACTTCTTTTGTGATCTCACATGTTGGGTTGTATGCTTGTTCTCCCCAAACGGAAGGTTGAGCATGTCCGTCTGTATAGATTACACAAGCGTATTGTCGTAAGGGCAGAATGTCGATTGGCAGAGGGAATGTTCTTTCATATTCTAGATTTTTTAGTTCCTCTAGTTCTGGATCAAAGTAGTAGTATACTTTGTCCGTTGTAATTGAATTCACCCATTGTATCCATTCCGGATTCAATGTTGTTGTTGGTAAATTACATGGTGTTGTTAATGCCTTAAAGGCTGATTCTGCTGTTCTTACCGTGGTGTGTCTACCGTCTGCTTGATCTTTTTCTCTAGCTATTGCGGTTTGAACTGCATGAACAATTTTTTCTTTAATGCTGAATTTCTTTTCAGCTTCTGTGTACAAGTGTGATTTCAATGCAATTGGTACCTTTTCTCCCTCATTAGAGGTCAGGTATGTGAATCCGCATCTTCCTGAGATGACTCGAATCACAAGATTGCGTGTGTTATCACGTGTTTCTAATTTTGTTTTAATTAGCATGTCTGTTTGTAAGGATCTCAGAATTTCTGTGTGTATTTGAGTCCAATTGGTTCTTTTAAAATCCGGTTTTTTTAGATCATAAAGGGGTTTGACCCTTTCTGCGTAATTTGCAATGTATGTTCTTCCGAAATTTAGGAAGCCTAGAATTGACTGTAGGTTTTTTAGTGTTCTAGGTGCTTGGAGTACGGCACATTTCTCTAGGAAATTGTCAGCCAGGCTTTTGCCTTCACTTGATAATTCATATCCTAAGAACAGGACTGTCAGATGGGCAATTCTGGATTTTTTAAAGTTGAATTTGTAACCCTCTGCCGCGAACCCAAGTATTATGGTGTTCACTCTCTTCAAGTGAGTCTCCAAGTCATCATCTGTTAAGTATATGTCGTCGACATACGATAATGCTTCGTCGTCATATGTTTGTAGTAATTCTGTTACTCTCGCTGAGAATACTCCTGGGCTGTTCTTGTACCCCTGGGCTAACCGACAGAATTGTTTTTGAGTGCCATTTATTGAGAATGCAGACAAATATCTGCTCTCTGGTGCTATGTTTTGACAAAAGAATCCATTAGAGATGTCTAATGTTGTTTTGTATTTTTTGCGCACTATGTTATTCATTAGTGCAGCACTATGCGAGTTTTGCACTGCAAAAGTTTTGCAACATGAGTTAAGGTGTCGGTAATCCAAAACTAGACGATATGAATTGTCTGGTTCGGAGACCGGAAACAAAGGGTTGTTTATTTGTGAGGTGCAAGTTTCAATCACCCCCTGGTATTCTAGCTGATCTAGGATTTCTTTTACCTGTTTTTTAGCTTCTTGCTTAATTGGGTACTGCCTCTGTGCAGTAGGTTGTGATTTTAACTGGATTTTGTGAGGAGGAGAGTCCTCATCCCATCCTACGTGATTTTTATATAAAGCAGGAGCTAGGGCTACTGCCCACTTTCTGGCAAGTGTGTATTTTTTATGAATTGGGATATGATTTGAGAAGGCAGGCATAATTATTTCTTCGCCATGAGGGCACTCCCTGACAAATTCTGGTGGCCAGTCCTTTTCAGCTAGAAGGATGTCATAGCCCTTGGAGAGATTATCCCAAAATAGTCCCCTTATTTTTCTAGTCTTATCCCCTTCTATACGTAATGTTATTTCATATATTTTGTGAGGTTTGCTAACTCTGGTGTCTGCAGTTTCCACTTGAAGATATTCATTCGTGTCCACTGTCTCCAGATGATTCATAAGGACTTTGCGAGCTATGCTCACTTCTGCTGCGCTGTCTAGCATTGTCTGAGCCCATTCTCCGTTTTTCAGTTGTGTCCTCAGTATTCTCGGCATTGTTAACTACCTTGATACTGGCTACCTTCTTTTTTGGAAATTGTAATTTCTTTTTTAGCTGAGCAGGTTCCTTGTCTTTGGACTTGGCGTGCTCTTCTCTTTGTTCTGATCGTCCTCTTCTTTCCGATTTCTGCGAGGAAGTCTGAAAAGATTGAGAGGGACGTGTATCAATGTCTTGATATCTATCAGGTTTCTTTATATTATCCCTATTTCTAAGGTTATATCTTTTCCCAGAGGGGTCACTTTGGGGTGACCTGTGTCTTTGGTTCGGAGATTTTTCTCTTCGCCTAGGAGACCTTCCTCTGGACTGGAATTTCTTTTCTTTAGGATTGGATTGTTTGTTTCCATCCCAGCTCTTTTTTTTTTTGATGTTGAGTTATTATTAAAAAATATTTTTTCAGGACTTTCAATCAGTTGTGGTTTTACTGGTATTCCACCTAAACTATCTCTACCTAGTTCCTCATAGGATTTTTCTATGATTCTGGCAATTTCAGCTGGTTGGTCTGCTATATCTGTCTCTTTTAACCTCTGGCGGATCGCCACGTTCGCTGCTTCTCCTTTTATGTTGGCTAATAATATAGCCGAGACCTGCTTGAAGTGTTTTAGAAATTTCATACCAAGAGTTAAAGCGGGTTCTGGACCATATTCATCTTGAATTTGTTTTAGCACATCTGGTATTACCGAAATGGATGGAACACCATGCGTTTTTGTGTAGATGGAAGCAAAGACTATACCCCAAGTGTCACAGTCCTCAATGTGTGGTGCGATTCCCATTGGAAGACAGATAGTCAGAATCCTGTGTTTTTCTAACGGGGTGGTGTCTGGAAACACAGCCTCGATTTGGGTGATTTTTTGTGCTAACCAGAATGGTATTTGTTCCCGTTTAGCTGGTACTTTACCTAGGCATGATTGAATGTTCTGTGGTATAATTTTATTTGTGTTCCCCTGGTGAGGGGTCAGCTGTGGAATTTTAATTGCTGGCTGAATTGTTGAAGTCCGCATCACATATTGGACTAATTGTCTATGTATTTTTATTAATTGTTTTAGCTGTGTTAACAGCTCTGCTGCAGACATCCCATTGATGTCTGGATGTGGTGTGTATCCGGCTAGGACCGGCCACGTTGCTCCTGGTCTACCTAAAGGACCGAGCCTGGTGATGTGATTATTATGTTTTAGGGCGCCATTAAATAAGAGCAAATGCTCTTGAAATTTAAGTGGTACTTCCACCTCCTCGAAAGGAGTGTACTCTCCAGGAGGTTCCTCTACTTTGTAATAGTGGAAGTACTTTGTTACAGCATTTGCTGCTGGAAAATGTATCCATGAATAGTATACCTCTGTCTGCCGATATTCGTGTGCCTCAATTACGAATATGACTGTACCAACTCTAGGTGTCAGTCCATTTTCTATAAGTTTTAAAGTTATAGATTTCCTTTTAATGACCGGGATGAGTATTATATCCGGGTCTGCGTCTTGCAGTGCAGTATCAGCTGCTGCTATTTCAGTTGCTAATCTAACTGCCTCTCTTTCTCCTTCACTGTCTGACATTGTACCGACAGAAGGTTATTTTGTTTGTTTGCAGATCAGGTTTCTTATGGAAACAAAGATTAGATGCACAATATTTTGGAACGGTTTATCCTTCAACGTTGACTAAACCAAGTACCATACATAGGAGTTTCCTCCTGCGAGGTTTGGCGGATATTACCTTTCACCCACTCCAGACGTCTTTGAAGTATTATGGGAAAAAGGGGTCTGAGTGAGAAAGCACGACTGAGTTACTCTAAATGTCTTACGTTAGTTTTATCGCCCTTCCAAACGCGTTGGGCGCCATGTAGTGTAGTTCCTATTATCCCAATAGGCTCTGCGCATTGGAATAATACCTTCAATAGTATAGGCCTAGACCAGACGTTAACTAGGTCTACTACTGTCGATATTAGACTTAAAGTTTTGGGTTTGCCAGCTAGCTCAGAGTTCACTAGAAACTTTCTCGAATAGGCAAGGAGGAGTTGAACCTCCCTGGATAGACAAAAAGGGATTTAGTTTCTGACAACCATAGAACATGACAACTTTGCTCTCCCCTAATCAAGAGTGTATCTCAAGAGTCGTGTGAACAAAAGGCAATTTATTTTACTCAGTCAGTACGTGCATTCTTAGTCTCATCAGTTTGTAGAGAAAAGGAAGAGACGGGCGTGTTCAATAAAAGATGTTATTTATTGATCAGTCTCTTTTCTCATACAAGAGAAATGGATCGATATTATTGCAATACTTATGGTTAAGTAAAGTGCATACATTAAAAGCAGAAGTATAAAATAATACTGTAAAAACATTGATATGGTTTCTAAGCCATATGAAGGTTTAAAATGAATAAAATATATTACATACACATATACATTTGACTAATCGTACTCAACTGGTGTTTCTAACTACGCCTACCCCGTGTATCTGACCTAAGCCAAATACGTGGGCGGGAATAGAAAGTTACAGTTTACGTTAAGTTTGTTTTGCCAAGTGACTGACTAAAGAATTCTCTGTGAGGGGTTATTCAGTTCTGTACCTGGAATCTAGGATGGATGAGGGATGGTATCTCTCGTCTCTGGTCTCGATATTCCAGGCTGCCTGCGAGGGCTACCCGGAAGCGCCGGAGCTGGATTTCTCGGCAGGAGAAATAGGCAGCTGCTCGTTCTCAGCGCGTCAGGAAGGCGGGGCTGCGCCAGCGGGGTCTGCTCTGCTCTGGGCTTCGGCAAGTCTGGCTGCTCCGTTCTCGTCACCACCGCGTGTGTTTGCATAGGGCAATATCGGTAATATTTATACCTTTAAGGTGCCGAGATTGACGTAAGGATGGACATAGATACGTCAATAAGGATGTCATACGACCAGGTCGTTAGCACATTCTTTTGCTGAAGTTCTCGGTGAAATCAAAACAATGGCCGCAGGGTTTTTCCCAGGTTGTCATAGGTTTGATTTGTTATGAGAACTCCGTATGCCTTATCAGGGGCTGGAGGAATATCGCTTGTCTAATTAGATGGCAAGCGTTATGACCTAATCAGATAACACGTTCCTGTGCCGTAGTGTGGTTTTATCAGATAACGGTTCCTGCATCATGGGGGTTTTCTGCCTCATGAGATGGCTGCTAGTTAACTTGTTAGTTTGCTAACCAGAATAGGGTCAGGAATAGGGGGATCGATACAGAATCTATAGGAATACATCACAAGGGCATGTGCTCTGTGCAATTTCTTAGGACAAATATTTCCCACCCTCCACTAGCAGCAGTATAGATGATTTAACATTGAGATATTTTAAGCTCTCGAGTCACTTAAAAATATTCCAATCCTAATAAACATTTAAAAACTCTTTAAAGAACCGAAATTTTTTAAAACACATCAGTTCAGACGGAGGGGACAGAAGGCAATTACGGGCCTGTGCAGCAGTTGAGATATTATACTTTAAAAAAGCAATCCTTAAATATCTTCGTCGTATTGAGCGGAGTGCAGGACACACAATCAAAACATGATTCAAATCTTGTATAACGCAATTACACAGATGACAGTATCTTTCATTTTTGGGGATACCCTCCCAGACACCTGTTACAATTCTTAGGGGTAATAAATTCATTCTTAACAACAAAATCACCCTACGAACTCCGTGTTCCAGGTTCCAAAGAACATACGGCTGGGGGTTTTTAACAATAGAGCTCCCAACAATGCAGTCCATCCTTCCATTCGATGAACATAGTATTAGGTCTCTTTCGCGAGAGACCACATATATTGACTTCTTAATTATATGCTTTAATGAGGTTTTACATAAAGCTGCTGCCCCTTCCTTATCTAAACCGAAAATAATTAAAGCCTTTATATAATTTCTAAAAATAGCGCTTTTCCCCATCATATTTACAAATATTTTCCTGTTCAGTGCTGCCCTCAATAAATTATCGGAGCCATTTATCAAAGCATTACACCATCTTAAACAGGCAGCCATTGATAACACGTATGTCGAAAGAAGGCCAAATTCGAGCCTAAGTGCCGCGACTGGCGCAGCATAATTCAAATTACATATTTGGCGCCAAATCTTTCCTTCCACTTTCTCAAATTTGGCCCATTCACACTCATCTACTGTTTCATTAGCATAATTCAAAGTCAGTGGGATTTTTATTTTGTAAACCGAGATGATGTGGGAAAAATGTCTTTTTCCACATTGCATATACAGGCGATTAATTGCCGAAGCTTGTGAGATTGCTTTCCCTTTACAATGGTCCATATGTCTGGTAGCAGAGCACATGTTTGAAAATATTTTTCCTAAATATGGATAACATTTCACAACTTCCAGTTTTTCCCTTTCCAGAAACCAACTCAGATTTTTTCTAACCTTACACCCTTGATAACTAAAAATCATAACTTTGCTCTTTAAAATGTTTATTTTTAAAAAGTGCTCTTCTGTGTACCTAACCAGCTCTCTCAATCTTCTTTGCAGCCCAATTGATGTTAAATCCATTATTATTGCATCATCTGCATACAACAGACAACTTAGTTTAAGAAGACCTAATTGGGGATGGGTCCCCTTTACTCTGTCCTACCCAACTCGGCAGATCATTGATATAGATAGAAAAGAGTAAAGGGCCAAAAGACACCCCTGCTTCAGCCCGTTGTGTGTACATATTTTCCTTGATAGGACTTGAGATCCCCCCAAGAAAACTTGTGTCCACGTCAAGGAATGGAGTGCAATTATTAATCTTAAAAGGTTCCCTGGGATCCCCATTGTAAACAATTTCATCCACAGCGTCCCCTATCTACCCTATCGAATGCTGTGGAGAAATCTATAAAGCCAGTATACAACAGGAAACCTCAGCCCACAGGATATTTTGCAATTAACGTTTGTAAGATGGAAATGTTATCCAGAGTGCCACTATTCTTGCGGAATCCTGTTTGTTCCAGAGGTATGTGATTATTTCAGAATGCCCACTCTTGCAAGTGGCCAAGGTTACTCTTCGCAAACAGTTTCCCCCTTGCGTCTAAAAGGGAGATTTGTTTAAAACTGGCCGGGGAATTTCTTGGGCCCTTCTTATATAACAGGACAAATATACTTCCCTTCCAGGAATACGGGATGTTCCCAGTGTCATAACAATGAGCAAACAACGGATATAAAAATGTTGCCCAATCTTCACAATCCTGTTTTATTATGGCTACTGGAACATCATCTGGTCCCATTGCCCCAGAGTATCTTGACCCCTTAATATAACCTACAATTTCCGATTCCGTTGGTTCTCCTACATCAACCCCCAATTCAGAGTTCATAGAAACCCCCTCAAACTGATCTGCTAATTGATTGGGAGAATACAGTTGGGAAATATAAGTGGACCATTCGGATTCAGAGATTAAAATGGGTTGTGATTTTTCTCTACCATCACAAAACTTCGCTATCAATGCCCAATACTTTCTAGCATCCCCGGATAATGCCACTTCACGAAGGGTTACCCATTTTTCATCTTCAACTTTCCTCCGATCTGATAGTATTTTTCTATTCCGTACCTGTTTTAATCTATATATCTCTCTCTGATTTTTTAAACTAGGAAATCTAAATTGGAGTCTGATTAACCTGTTAATCTCCTTATTCAGTTTTTTGATTTCCACTGGAATTGATACTATAGGGGAGGTTCTCATATCTTGTTTATTTCTTCCCAATTTTCTAATTGCTGCCAAAACTCTCTCATACCTCACAACCAGAGTTTCCGGACTTGGCCTAAATGCAATGTTCTTAAATACCCTCTGAAAGTTCAGAAGTGCCTTATATGACCAATAAGTACGGCCATTATTTCGAGAATAGGTGACATTTTCCTTCCTCTGATTTCAGAGTTCAGGCTTCTCGATATTTATATCCATCTTTACCACTAAAATAGTATGTTCACTCATCTTAGAGGGGAGCACCTTAAACTGTGTACACGCAACAATTGAATGGAAACTGCCATGTAATCGATAAGGGTCTGACTGTAGGTCCCATTAAAAGTATAAGATGCAGGTGAATCCTCAGGAAATCTACCATTTAAAAGTACTAAGTCAAGATTCCTAAGATTTTGCAAGAGGGAAAGGCCGCGTTTATCAGATTTTAACTGGGCCGGAAGTACAGACTCTGGAATAGCCCACACCTCCTCCAGATCCGTATTAGAGAAAGATATAACTTCACTATTATTTAACTTAGCGTTAAAATCCCCTACTATCAATATGCGTGCATTTTCTTCCGTATTACATAAACTTTGCACGAAGCTGCAGATGGAGTCAACCAGTGGGTTAGATGCCCTCCCTGGGGGAATGTACACATTTACCAAGAACAAAAACTTTGCATGCCCTAAGTTATCATTTCCTAATTTCAGTTTTGCACAGATACAGCAATTTGAGAGGTGTTTGTATATCACGGGGCCCCATGCCATATTGCAACTTAGTAAAATGGCTAGGCCTCTGCTTGCGTGCCCTTTTGAGGATTTTTTTGCTATACTGCAAAACACATAATAATTCTTTAGCTGGAACTCTTCCGTTGCCCACGTCTCTTGGAGACAGATGATCATGGGGTTTAAATTAACCAATGGTTTGAGCTTATAACATGATTTTCCTAGCCCCGCCACGTTCCATGATATGATTTTCCCCAGTTGGCTACCCCCGCTCCACGGGTTTTATACTTGATGTTTTTACCCCATTCAAGGTACCAGAAACCCATCTCCATTTTGTCACTTCATTATCCCCATCCACTCTAGGGGCCTCCTGAACCTCGGATGTAGTAAACTTAATTTCTCTTAATCCCGTTTTACTTCCTACCGTTATTTCCATGTCTTCAAACTTCATGTGTGTATTTTCATCCTTATACTCAGTGAAGCCCCTCCCTTGCACCTGATATCATGCACCAGAACTTTTTATCAGGGTGCTATACGGAACAACACTTGGTATGATGTCTATTCCTCTTTTCCTGAAGCTATCAATATTTGCTAAAACAAGTGCTGACACTATTCCTGAGGAAAATGTGGCTATAGTGCTAGGGGGGGAGCTCCTCCAATCTAAGTATACCAATTCAATATCTTTAGTGGTGATTAACCCCAGTTCCACTATTTCAGAAATAAGTCTAAGGAGGGCACTTCTATACAGTATCATTGGTTCAGCATCGAAAAGAGAGCTAAAGATTAAAACCTTGTTCCCTTGCCTGGCACCTATCAGTGTTCCTAGTTTTGTTCATGTCTGATTGACCCGTATGTGAATTACCTTTTGGCTATTGTTATCAAGCGACGTTATTCTCAAACCCTCACCCATACCCTGACCAGATAATGCACTCGTTGAGGACTGAACAGGCCCACATGGGTGTTGGGGTACACCTTCTGAGGCTACATTAGGGTCATTTACGGGGCTGTTTAATTTGACCAATTTTCTTCCTGAACTGAGGTCACTGTTTAAGCCGATAATTTGCTCCCTAGCTTCCTTACCCTCTTGAGTCGAAGGGGCATTCAATACTATGGCTGAACTATTATACTGAAAATCATTTTCCTGCCCATAACTTTGTCTCTCTTCCAATATGGGTTGCACCACAGACCTTGTATACTTTCCAATGGAGGGGATCTGTAACTAATTCCTATTTCATTTTCAGAATGGAACCGCAGTTTTTTCTGTTTACGCTCCGGTAACCGACGGTTCTTCATCTTCTTCTTCTTCCCCCTACGGCCACTTTTAGTATTTCCTTTCCTCACTAGAGAGGCCTCCCCCACAGGTGGACTAACTGAGGAGTTGCCTAATTCGTCAGATGGCTGAAGACTTAGTTCTTTTGAATTCATTTTATTAAAGATTGGGAAGAGACGTACTGGTTTTAAAACAGAGGGAACCTCTATCTTTATCTTTTCCCCAGAAATAGGAACCCTGTCACATTTCTTAGGATTAGGATAAGGTGAACCTGAAATTGGGTTACTTTCAGGGGAAGCTCTGTCGGATCCATCAATAGGCTCTTTTAGTCCCCCCACCACTGTATTTGTACCTATATTTTCCATCACACTATATAGTTGACCAGCTTGACTGGGTACTGATGGGGCTATTTCCGGGATTAATGGAGCTTGTTTAAGCTGTTTAAGATCTTGAACCCTATCAATATAGGTGAAAGGACTTCCAGTGTGTGATCAGAGTTTAAAGTACTTTTCTCCAGCAAAGACAAAATTGCGGACATGATTTTCTCCAATCTCAAAAAGAGCTCCAAAATCCCCCCTGACCAAACATTCTCACTTATATTCAGAGAGTTCAGAGAGTTCACTACCTTTTTGTGCTCAGCCCCCGAAACTCCCAATATCTTTTCAACTGAAAGATCTAACAAATCACCAGCCAAAGACAGATTGGTAGGTGTACTACTGTACATGGCTGGCATATGTGTTTGAACTCCTATTAGTGGCGACTGCAATAGAATATCCGGAGACAATTCTAAGTCCATCTCCGAAGTACCGGACTTTTCCAACTGCTTCATTCGTTCTGCATTCTTTTCTATTTGAATAGCAATGTCCGGTAATGTAAGATCCTCCGGTTTCACCTGCCCGAAGTTAAGGCTGGATTCTAGCCGCCAGTCTATCCTAGGCAAAGGATCAGTTTCTTTTATGGGCAGACAGAACGGCACAGATCTCTGAGTCATTTTTGTATTGTCCATAAGGGTTACCAAATCTGCAAGCGGTGAAGATGAGGTGCATTCCTTTTTTTCGTCCATCTTCTCCCGAGGGTTACCATCTTCCTCAACCCTTGACAAGGCTGTTTCGGTTTCCATTTCCGAGGTATTACCCTCCCTTTCAGCTTGGCATAGATCCATTTCTCTTGGAGGAAGTACTACGTCAGATTCACCCCCATTGTTCTGACATATGATTACAGCAGGGTAAAGCACCTCTGGTTTTATAGATTGGCACTCTACCCTATTCCCTGTTACTACATGGGTGTCCATTGATTCTTCACCTGATTTCTCCCTTTTCTCCTCATCTTTTAAGCCTTTTCCACGCTTAGAACTTCTTAACCCTTTTGAGAACATTGTCAACACCGATGGATAAGATTTAATAAGTGTAAGATGCTCACTGTTTCTCCGGCGGCGAATGGTTTTCTGTGGCTTCAGGGAGCTCTTATCTCTCGAGTTACTACCTCCCTGATTTACTACTGATTTCCTGTTTAACTGTGAGCGTAGAACCCTAACTGGCATTACCATTGCATAAGAGAAGTAGGGACAGCTTACTCTTGCTGTTTTTCAGTTATTAATGCGTGGGGAATGAAGGATAGGAGATAGGAGATAGGAGATATAGCAAACAGGCCCGCCACTCCTAACCTTCAGCGGCTCCTACCGCATTCAGAATCCAACCGTTCCCACCGTCTTTTAGTTCTTGTTGGTTCCGGCTACGCCTGTGCTTTTTGCGGGTCACACGCGGCTCGCTCGCGGCTTAGCTGCTTAGCCGCGTTCGTTTCTCTCGTTGCAGCCGTACTCACTCTCCCACGGCTTGCAGTTTGCGGCTTACCTATGGCTGCGTTCGTGTCTTCCACGCGACCTCGGGGACCCAAGGTGAACTTTACTCATTTACAGCCGCGGCTCGCGGCTTGCGGCTTAGCTGTGCGTCTCTCGCGTCACTCCCACTGCGTCTCTCAAAATCCCCACAGCAATCTATCATGGCCGTGGAGGGGGGGTTCTGAATGCCATGCTTGCCGTTTTGCCAGAATTTGTTTTGCTTTTCCGCTTTTTACCTCTGAGCCTCTGAGCCGCAGCTCCGCTTTCCCCACCTCCGCCTTCTTTCGCCGGTGCGGCCACGGCAAAGCTTCACTCAGCCACCTTTAACTGTACCACCCCTGAACCTGCCACAGCCTCACAGCCGCCCGCTGCCTCCACTTTGCCCACAACGGCCCAGGCTCCGGCTCGGGCACCGTCTCGTGCAAAGGTTCAGGGCTCCGGCTTTGGTCCGGTCCGCCTCACCTTGATTGCAGGCTCCCTACCTTGACCTCTACTCCGCAGCGGCTTCGGTTTTTCAACCGAAGCTTTTTTGGCTTTTTGGTTTAGACTTAACCAGGATACGGGCTAGGATACGGACTGAAATACTGGCTGGGATACGGGCTTCTTGTGGGATTCTAACACGCCACACCGCCCGTGACCGTTACACCGCTCCTCCGCTCGCTCCGCTCGCTCCGCTCGTATCGTGACTCATATCGTGACTCCAGGTCCAAACTCTGAGGAGGGGGAAATTCAGTCATCAAAGCATCGTGCCTGGATGAAACTCTGATACATAATCCTGGAACTTCGACGATCTACAAGGCGCTTTGAAGTCTGCACTGGGGGAATATTTGGTGTCCCTGTGCAAATTCCAGCTCAAACCAGTTGCAGGGGCTACTAGCTCCTGCTCTGGCCTGAAACTGGACAAAGGATATGGGTGTAACCACCCCTCCATCCTGACCCTCCCATAGGTGGGTCCCCAGAGTTTGTCCCAACCCCTTCTTGGGTATAAAGTAGGAACCACTGACTACAGGATTTTAGATTTACCTGGGTGAAACTCTGATACATAATCCTGGAACTTTGACGATCTACAAGGCGCTAGATGACTGAAGAATCTCCCTTGGATTAAAGGAGTTACTCCCCTGCTTGGCAGGCACCTAAGACGCATTGACTGGTTTGCATCTCCAAAGCTCCCACCGGACTCCGAAGAAATTTCAACACATCAGGTGGATTCCCAGACTTCCCAGAGGCTGACCCGACCTCCCAGCAAAGCTGAAACCCGTAGCCCTCGTGGGTACCGTGGAACCGGAACCCCTGGACACCCTGCACATTTGCAAGTGCATATGCTTCTTGGAAATCATTGAGGCTGTGCTTTGGGCTGCTTTTAGTCCAAGCCCCGAGCAGCATTTCCACTGAAGATTACTGGCCTACACTCACACGTGGGCTAGTATTGTATGATTTCTCTCGAGATCCCTTCGAGATCCCTGGTCCATCGACTGGTGGGACCCTGTGAAGGCAACTCTAACTTTTAATGGGCTTGCCTGGTTGCTCCCGATGTGCCCTGACTCTCCACCACTTGGGAAGTCGCCCGGACCTTGCTGATCCGCACCGAAGCATCTTTTCTCTTCCTGCGTGGGTTGCTGTTGCCAAGGCTTGTTGTGTTCAATCCAAGAACTGACACCACAGCACTTGACATCCTTTGAGGGACAGCTCGAATCCAGCTCCTGGTCACTGTCGATGCCTCCTGGCTGCAGAGTCAAGCTTCACCTCTTCGCACCTGAAATCGGTGGGCATTCGTCTATTGTGCCCCTGGTCACTGGCAAGTGACCCAGATTCTGTCCCCTCTGCTTTCAGGTTCTTCACATCCTCGATTCAGGCTGGATCCCTCTGGACACTTTCCTTCTTCCCAGAAAATATAATAGGAGTTCTTCCCAAATTACCCTCCTGTACCTGAGCAGGGGACATCAAAAAGATGAAAAAGTAGAAGAAAATGGTACTGCGGGATCAATCAACCATTTAATTACAAACAAGAAATAATTAATTATCCTGTTGTTTACCAATAATATAAATAATCAACACAGTCCACCTCATATAGAGTTAGTGTATATCCTGGTATTCATGGAATACACTGTGTGTGTTAAAATACCCCTCACACACCAAAAGGGCCCTTGGTGTCATGCGTCATCATTGGGGTCTTCCCGCCCCGCTGCGGGACGGGGCATTGCTGCGACAAGCGACTACGCTAGAGCACCTTTTTATTGTGGGTACTATGTGAGTGGATAGGAGTGAGTGTCAGTGGGGTCAGGAGTGATAGTAAAAAGTGAAGTTAAAAAATACCTGGCCAAGTGGTAGAAAAAAACTATTTAATAGACACTGGCTGGTATTGTTAAAAGGGTGATGCGGAGAGGTAAAGCAAGTTACTGGGCTTACTCTCCTGTGTGGGTCAACATGTTTTGGGGCGCCATGCCCCTTCGTCAGGACCGGGTACAAATCCCCTTGTCACTCACTAATGTTATATCACAACAATTGGGTGTAATTATAATGAAAAAAATGTTCTCTTTATCAATGTGTATAAATATAATTTATAAATATACATGTTCCTGGCTATATCAGAAGTTCTGATGTAGTTAGCTTAGGAAGTTAGGAGTGAGTGCCCCATCAACCCCCAGTACCTCGGTGCTTCCTCCTTCTTCAGCGGCTTCCATGTTAGTCACTAACACGGAAGCCATTGACGAAGGAGGAAGCACCGAGGTGCTGGGGGTTGATTGGACCCCCAAATTACCCTTCGCCCAGTCTTGGCTCATGGGGCACTGACTCCTAACTTCCTAAGCTTACTACATCAGAACTTCTGATATAGCTAGGAACACGTATATTTATAAATTATATTTATACACATTGATAAAGAGAACATTTTTTCCATTATAATTACACCCAATTTTTGTGGTATAACATTAGTGAGTGACATGAAGATTTGTACCCGGTCCTGACGAAGGGGCATGGCGCCCCGAAACATGTTGACCCACACAGGAGAGTAAGCCCAGTAACTTGCTTTACCTCTCCGCATCACCCTTTTAACAATACCAGCCAGTGTCTAATAAATAGTTTTTTTCTATCACTTGGCCGAGTATTTTTTAACTTCACTTTATATTATCACTCCTGACCCAACTGACACTCACTCCTATCCACTCACATAGTACCCACAATAAAAAGGTGCTCCAGCGTAGTCGCTTGTCGCAGCACTGCCCCGTCCCGCAGCGGGGAGGGAAGACCCCAATGATGAAGCATGACACCAAGGGCCCTTTTGGTGTGTGAGGGGTATTTTACCACACACAGTGTATTCCATGAACACCAGGATATACACCAGCTCTATATGAGGTGGACTTTGTTGATTATTTGTACTTTCAGAAGAGGAGGATTCGCCCACCTCGGTACCGTTAGACACCACCTCTTCACTCCCCCCTATTGATATTTTTTACCAATAATATAAGGCATTAATATTCAACATTTCAAATAAACAAACACGCAAGTCAACAAAAAGAGTGGCGCCAAAGATAAACAAATATGAAAAAAATATATACCATTACAACATACACAATATCTACAAGTCACAATTACAAACTATACATTACAGATATTACACTCTATCTATACATACATGTACCCTAAAAATATGTACAAAATTTATAACAGTATCCACTCCTAGCTTCGAGTGGAATACATCCTAACAGGGAAGTCCCACACTATGCGCCAGAGCTATCAATTCTCTACCTACAATATATTCATCAGGGCACAAAAAAAACTAAACTTGGACTAAGTTATAGAATGATGGGGACTCCTTATGAACAAGGTGTCGACGTAGTCGTGGTCGCGTTTCAGCCAGATGACTTTAAAGCTTAATCAGGACATGGGTACTAGGATGATAATATGCACAAGGGATTTATTACAACAAAATATCACTGCCAATTCCAACTCTCACCCCTCTGTGGTAAAGCAGTGCCAAGACAGAAGAAATGGTCAAAGAAAAAAGGAACCACAAAAGGACACCTTAATTCCCACACAGCGAAAGAAACACTCATCACAAAAAAAATTACTAAAAGCATCACCACATGTGACCACCGAACTCAAGAGACTACTGTGCACAAATAAAGAAGCATAGTGTAGAACGGGTAACAAGCCATCCCCTAACCACAATAGTGACCAAGGTAAAAAGAATCAGCATAAGGCTAGTACCTATTGCACACAGGACAGCCAGCAGAAAAAATATATATGGAATTCCAATCCCATATGGGGCTGGGTAGCTACTTCGTCCACAAGGGACCAAACGTTTCTCTGGGAAAATATAAAACAAAACAAAACAAAAACCTCAATAGGCCCATACAGCATCTAAATGATAACATAACAGGAGAAGGATAAAAGGAATAGTCGCATACCTAAAATGAGGACTGCAAACGCCCAAAGGTGACGTCCAGTCATGAGGTCTAATCACAGAAATCCACTGGGAAAATTTCAATTTAGTCTCCTGCCTGTTCCGGACAAAAAAAAAACAGGTAAAGGCAAAAACACAAAAACACAAAACAGGGGGGGCCCCAGTTAGTAAAGTTGTCCTGAACTAGACAGCCTAAAGTCACCAACCACTTTAATAATGAAATATATATATATATATATATATATATACAGCTCCAAAACCCCCCTCTCCCGGCCGGGAAGGAAGGAAAACAGCACTCACGGGGAGGTATGTAATCGGAATTCACTTTTAATGTCTTTCGCACAGACGCGTTTCGGGAGAGCCCCTTTGTCAATGTCAGTTCATTTGTGCAACACTGTAGCATTAATACATTGAAGAAGCGACACGTGATTAGAATGGGAAAAAAAGGAAAAAGGACTACTCGCTTTAGCCTTCATTTTGCGAGCGCCATCTTGCAATGTGTATCTATTTACATATTTACAAGTACTCTGATCAACCTGTAAACAAAACAAATAATGACAGAATTAATTCATCATCACGAGTTCTAACAAAACACCACATATATTACGTGGTGATTAAGGGAAGACTCGTCATCTAAATAGACAATAGCTTCACCTTATAGGCACCTTCGCAAGCATTTACAAAAATCTAGCCGTGGATCGGCATAGGCGGCCCAATAAAGAGCCGCCTGGTGTTTCCTCAATTCACACGTGGTGTGTGAATCCCATATTTACACTATGTACAAGATTTATCAGTCAGCCATAGGGAATGTAAGAAAATGATATACATGATGGTAAAAGAAGAAAACAGAAATGATTAGTATATTTTGGTTGCAGATTATTTCCCCAAATGTACGGCAAGTTCTTCACCGCTGTTCAGGCCCAAAGGGGCCTTAGTTTGGAGATCAATAATTAATCTAGATTCCAGGCGTCTTAATTTCATTTTTCTATCCCCGCCTCTCACGTGTTCGGGAACATGGTCTATTCCAAAATATTGCAGTGCGTCCCTGTTGCTATTATGTTTGATGGCATAATGTCTTGCCACAGGAGATTTCATGTCTTTGTTACATATGGCTCGCATATGCTCCAAAATCCTCAATTTGACATTGTTCACCGTGCTCCCGATGTACTTCAGATTGCACGGGCAAACCAAGCAATAAACTACAAAAGCAGTTTGACAGGTAATACATTTGGTTGTCTTTTTGCGCTCCTGCATTCCTGGGACCTCGTACCCCAACACCCTTTTGCTGTATGTACAGGCTTTACATTTCCCACATGGGAAGAAGCCTTGCATGCTTTTCAGAGTGTTATCCTGTTTTTTGGGGATGTCTAAATGACTCTGTACTAATAGGTCTTTAATAGATCTATTTTTCTTAAAGATGACCAGTGGGCCCTGAGGGATATCCGATCCGATTATTGGATCTGTTTTTAGAATGTGCCAATTTTTCTTTAAAGTGGTTTTTAAAAAATCTGCATCCTTAGAAAAAGATGTAATGAGGCGAAATTTGCCTATCCCCTTGGTACCTGTCTTGGTGACCTTTGTGTCTGCCAGTAATGTGTGGCGTGGGATTCTAGAGACTTTATTGAGGGTTTTAGTTAGGAGAGAGCTCCCATATCCTCTCAGTTTGAACCTCTCAATACACTCGTTAGCTGATCTCAGAAAGTCTTCATCTTGAGAGCAATTGCGCCTAAGACGTAAAAGCTCCCCATAGGGGACACTCCTCTTTAGAGCAGTTGGGTGTCCGCTTTCAGCATGTAAAATGCTGTTCCCTGCAGTGGGTTTTCTGTACAGAGATGTGGTGGCTTGGTTGTCTTTAATTTCCACCTTCAAGTCGAGGTAGCTCACTGCCACTGAGCTTACCTCGCCCGAAAAGTGGAGATTCAGGTTGTTGTCATTCAAATGCCTGATATATTCCCTGGCACTGTCTTCTGACCCTTCCCAGACGATAAACAGGTCGTCAATATATCTGTGCCAGGTGACTATGTGATTCGACCAGAATTGGTTACCGTCTGACCAGGCCACCTGCTCCTCCCACCAGCCCACGAAAAGATTTGCGTAGCTGGGAGCGAAGCAGGTGCCCATGGAGGTCCCGGAGACCTGTCTGTACATGTTACCCCCAAATAGGAAGATGTTATTTAAAAGACAAAACTCCGTCATTTCAAGGAGCATGGCACTGTGTCCTGCATATTTTAGTGGTCTTTTTTTCAAAAAATACTCCACCGCTCTCAAACCTAACATATGGTCAATGCAGGTATATAGGCTTGTGATGTCCATGACTATGAGAGTGTACTCATTGGCCCATTTGAGTTTTTCCAACTTGACAATAAATTCCTTGGTGTCCCTTATGTAGGAGCTGAGAGTCAATACTGATTCAAAAAGGAAATGATCAATGAAGATGGAGAGATTTTCAGTCAAGCTGCCCATAGAAGATACTATGGGTCGCCCAGGTGGTATCTTGATGTCCTTATGAATTTTAGGCAGCTGATAAAACGTCAGGATATATATATAAAGGCGGCAATAGATAGCCCAAGTTGCGCACCCTAAAGCAAGGGGTGCTACATATTAAAAACCCCACAGAAAGGTAAGGCAATGAGAGGTCGCTCGGCAACATTCATCGAAAAGCACGGAGCACTATCGAAAATAAATACCTCTGAAAGGGGTCAGGGCACGCCAAACTTCATCAATGGGCAGTCAAGACGGCCACCGGCAACAATCTGTGTGGTCGAGAGCATACGCTGGGAACCAGCGTGTGAATAAATGTGCGGTGACTTCACACGTCGCGTGTCTGGGGCATAAACACAGAAAAAAGACTCCCGAATCAGGTAGTGATCCATGATAGCAGCCCCCGGTCTTAACAGCATCTAGGAAGTCCAGGACCTATCCCCAAGTAAGCTGCAACCCACGGCGTGCAGGCAAAAATTATATGAGGAGGAATAGATATTAATGAAAATTACTAAATAAAAATAAAAATAATGAAAAAATGAAATTGAAAATACTCGTAGAACACCACGGTCACTCAGTGGCTAAGTTGAGCTAAACAAATGGGAAAAGGGACCCACATTTGCCAGTGCCACCCAAGCACATTAGTCAAACGTGGAAGACTGCATCCAAGTAGTCCCACTGACACACAAAAAATGGCGGCACGAATCGGGAAGACAAGCTAATCGGGCAAGAGGCTGTGCAATATCGTCTAAGCAATTCATCACGAATCAGTGAAAGGGAAACTCGAGAATGGCCAAAATTAGCACATAGCACCACACTACACATCAAAAAGGAAACAGCGAAGAGAGAATAAGAAAAAGTTCAGAGGGCACTGCATACTCACATCAGGATTCACATTCTGTCACAATCAAAAAACAAGGCAATCAATTCAAATGTAAATTTCTATATACAGAGGGAACAGGACCCATATTAATAAATGAAAAATGAATAAACGCATATACATATTCAAGGTCCATCAGTTATCAGTCACAGAAAGACGGAACAGGTGGATGTTAATTATACAATATAGTTTATCAGAAGTCAAGAATCAAAAGTCAAGGACAGTCTCCTCTGGCACAGGGATCCACATATCAGAGGAAGGTAACCAACAAGCAGGTAGATGTACCCAGCAGACGAATTGACCCTAACAATTCACATGTAAATTAGATCAAGGCACACAGTTCATCGCGGTCATTCAGTCCGTTAGTGGTAGTGCGGTATCTCTCAATTAACCTCGCTTCTGTGCGATTCAATTTTATTTCTAGATCTCCTCTGTTCTTAGCCAAAACCACCACTAGTACAGCCCAAGTAAGGTCATCCTCACTGTGCCCAGCGTCAATATAATGTTGTACTAGCGGGGCACCGATGTTCTTACACCTTATACGTGATTTATGCTGACCAATCCGTATTTTAACTGCTTGCGTTGTCTGCCCTATATAAGCCAAATTTCAAGGGCAGACCACAACATATACAACATTTTTTGTGTTGCAGTTGGAAAATGTGCACATAGTATGGATTTGACCATTAATCAGGATGCTCTTCAAATCTTTTGAATTCGGACAAACCGCACAGTTCATGCAGCGATAATGTCCAATCCCAGCTGGTAAACCTAGTAAACTTCTAGTATCATTTTTGGTAGTCGGTTCTCTGCTCGCTCTGACCAGATGTTGTTTAATTTTTTTTCCTTTATGGAAGGCAAAAAGAGGTTGTGGGATATTAAGATGCTCAATTAACCTCCAGTTTTTTAAAATTATTTGCTTAACCTTATTTGTCTTCGGATTAAAAGTAAGTACACAGGTCATCAGAGTACTTTCATTTTTTTCTTCCGGTGACTGCAGAGTTTCGCGAAGCGTATACCAGGCTCTCTTCAAGGCGGCTTTAACCAACTTCCTTGGATAACCCCTGGTACACAGTTTTTTAGAAGAATGTCTGCGTTTTCAAAGTAATCGTATTTATTTGAACAATTACGTTGAATACGCAAAAACTGCCCATAGGGCAAGTTTTCTTTAAGGCTCCTGGGGTGACCACTGGTGAATTCCAATAATGTATTTCTATCAGTTGGTTTAGTATAGAGGCACACCTCCAAATGTCCATTATTATTAAAAATCCAGAGATCGAGGAATTCCAAATCTAATGCTTCCGTAGTCAGGTACAATATCTTTGCTCTTAGGGTAGTTGCAGGACTGTCATCGATTTTGTGGTAATGTGTCGGGTTACCAAGTTGTTTAAGCACTTCATCATCATACTTGTCACTGTCCCACACCACAATCTCCCCACCCTTATCAGCAGGTTTTATTACTGTAATGGGATTGTTTGCCAAATTTACCAGTGCGCGTTGCTCTTCTCTATTAAAGTTAGATCTGAAGGAGATTTTTTTCTTATTCAACTTATCTATTTCTCTCAGGACTTGGTTCTCAAAGAAAATAATTTCGTCCGGCAGGCTCGCGCTCTCCGGGCAGAAAGTAGATTTCTGCTTCAGACCACTTACATTCTACTCCACAGTTTCTTCTTGATCTAGAAAATAGGTCTTGAGCCTAATTTTCCTTAGAAACTGTAAGACCTCCGTCTTAGTATCTACTGGATCTTGCACAGCTAAAGGGACAAACGAAAGACCCTTTTGCAGCACATTCAGTTCCACTTGGGTCAATGATATTTTAGAAATATTATAAATTGGTATTGCTTCCATATCATTTATATTAGAAACCAAATTCTGACGGGCAATCTCTAAGTTGTCCACTGTGTCTATCGCATGTAGACCCGCTGCCTCGTCCGAAACAAGTTCTGATCTTGGGGTGGAGGTGGTAATGGGAACTGTTAAAAGGGTTGAAATTGTGGTTGTCTCCATCCCCTTCTGAACCCCCTGCCTCGCCTTCCCCCTCTGTCTAAAAAAGGTGGCGGGCCTTGTGGATATTGGTAGTAGGGCTGGTATTGTGGGTAGGGTTGATAATAAGCTCCCCCACTCTGGTCTGAATCAGAGGATGAATCTGAGAAGGTCAAGAATCTTGTCCTTGATCTCCCCTTGTATTGAGGATTCAAAGCCCCCGGATTAGTGTTTTTGAAATAATTGTCTTTCAGATAAGGGTACACCTGTTCTTGCTTGAAGTTTTTTATGTCCCTACTTAATTTAGTTGTTTTCAGGTTGACTGTGTGTGTTATAAAGTCAACTAAGGTCTTATTATTGGTATCCAGGAGAGCCTTAGCATCGGCTATGGTAGAGTCTCCCTCTTTCTCCTCTTCCAATTTCTAATTTCTTTCAGCTCTTCTTCACTAATACGTAAGGCAGTATTAATGGACAGGACTATCCAGTCCTGGGAACATTTAGTTCCAACTCCACTGAAGTCAATAAGGTCTGGTTTATCCTGGAGAAAAATAACCAGGATATTTCTAACTTGTAAGCCAACAGGAATTGTATTGGATTTTAGGTACTCTAATAAAACTTCAGCGTGCAACTGAGTCCGGGTATT
Source organism: Lissotriton helveticus (assembly GCF_964261635.1). Lineage (NCBI taxonomy): Eukaryota > Metazoa > Chordata > Amphibia > Caudata > Salamandridae > Lissotriton > Lissotriton helveticus. Next base: position 1,430,471,876 of record NC_136059.1, read on the forward strand.
CTTCTTCCTCAGTTGGACAAGTCTTTCTCCTTTATCGAACTGAGTGGTCTATCTCCAACTAAATCAGCTCCTAGCAACGAGGGTATCTGTTTCAGTCTATTAATTTCCTCATCGGTGTAACTAACTATATGGGGTTCTGACATATTTTCTAAATATCAAACTGTTCATCAAACTGTGACAACCAGTAAAAGGGCAGATAAACAAAAAATGCAAAGGGATCAAATGTAACCAGTGAATCCAGCAGAGTAAACAAATATTGTAGTCATTTGACGGGGAGAGAAAATGGAGAAGGCAATACTCAATGTGTAATCAAACATACAACAACAATAACATACATTACATTCAATGTATAAACACCACCCAAAAAGGTGGCCCCGTATACATTAACAAACACATCACTCACCTAGCATATTATAAGCAATATTTACAAAGGAGAAACAACAACCCTCACACTTAACAAAGTGTAAAGAAATACTAGAAAATATAATAGAGGTTCTGCCCAAATTACCCTCCCATACCTGGGCAGGGGACATCAAAAAGATGAAAAAGGTGAAGAAAATGGTACTGCGGGATCAATCAACCATTTAATTACAAACACGAAATAATTAATTATCCTGTTGTTTACCAATATTATAAAGCATTCATATTCAAAATTTCAAATAAACATATACGCAAGTCAACAAAAAGAGTGGCGCCAAAGATAAACAAATATGAAAAAAATATATAACATTACAACATGCACAATATCTACAAGTCACGATTACAAACTATACATTACAGATATTACACTCTATCTATACATACATGTACCCTAAAAATATGTACAAAATTTAGAACAGTATCCACTCCTAGCTTCGAGTGGAATATATCCTAACAGGGAAGTCCCACACTATGCGCCAGAGCTATCAATTCTCTACCTACAATATATTCATCAGGGCACAAAAAAAAGAAAATTGGACTAAGTTATAGAATGATGGGGACTCCTTATGAACAAGGTGTCGACGCAGTCGCGGTCGCGTTTCAGCCAGATGTCTTTAAGGCTTCATCAGGACATGGGTACTAGGATGATAATATGCACAAGGGATCTATTACAACAAAATATCACTGCCAATTCCAACTCTCACCCGTCTGTGATAATGCAGTGCCAAGGTGCCGGAAAAACCAAGACAGAAGAAATGGTCAAAGAAAAAAGGAACCACAAAATGACACCTTAATTCCCACACAGCGAAATCAATCAATCAATCAACAAAATTTGTATAGTGCATTACTCACCCGTAAGGGTCTCAAGGCGCTGAGGGGGGGGTCGCTACTGCTCGAACAGCCAGGTGTTGAATTATATCCTGAAGGAGAGATGGTCCAGGGTCAGCCGTAGGTGAGCGGGGAGGGAGTTCCATGTCTTGGCTGCCAGGTAGGAGAAGGATCTTCCTCCGACGGTGGATTTCTGAAATCGTGGGATGGAGGCGAGGGCGAGGCTGGCGGATCGGAGCTGGCGGTGGGTGTTTAGAATGTGAGGCGGCTATTGAGGTACTTCGGGCCCATGTCGTGGAGAGCCTTGTGTGCGTGGGTGAGAAGTCTGAACGTGATCCTCTTGTTGACGGGGAGCCAGTGCAGGGCTTTCAGGTGGGCAGAGATGTGGCTGCGGTGAGGGATGTCCAGGATGAGTCGTGCTGAGGCGTTCTGAATGCGCTGGAGTCTTTTCTGGAAAGAAACACTCATCACAACAAAAAAAAATTACTGAAAGCAACACCACATGTGACCACCGAATTCAAGAGACTGCTGTGCACAAATAAAGAAGCATAGTGTAGAATGGTTAACAAGCCATCCCCTAACCACAATAGTGACCAATGTAAAAAGAATCAACATAAGGCTAGTACCTATTGCACACAGGACAGCCAGCAGAAAACATATATATGGAATTCCAATCCCATAGGGGGCTGGGTAGCAACTTTGTCCACAAAGGACCAAACGTTTCTCTGGGAAAATATAAACAAAACAAAACAAAAAACCTCAATAGGCCCATAAAGCATCTAAATGATAAAATAACAGGAGAAGGGTAAAAGGAACAGTCACATACCTAAAAGGAGGACCGCAAACGCCCAAAGGTGACATCCAGTCCTGAGGTCTAATCACAGAAATCCACTGGACAAAAGTTCAATTTAGTCTCCTGCCTGCTCCGGACATCAAAAACCAGGTAAAGGCAAAAACACAAAAACACAAAACAGGGGGGCTCCAGTTAGTAAAGTTGTCCTGAACTAGACAGCCTAAAGTCACCAACCACTTCAACAATGTAGACAAAATCGGGCAAGGGGGAAAATAGCAATAGTTCAAAAATTATATATATAAATAAATATATATATATATATATATATAAAGGCGGCAATAGATAGCCCAAGTTGCTCACCCTAAAGCAAGGGGTGCTACATATTAAAAGCCCCACAGAAAGGTAAGGCAACGAGAGGTCGCTCGGCAACATGCATCGAAAAGCGTGAAGCGCTATTGAATATAAATATCTCTGAAAGGAGTCAGGGCACGCCAGACTTCATCAACGGGCATTCAAGACGGCCCCCGGCAACAATCCGCGTGGTCGAGCGCATACGCTGGAAACCAGCGTGTGAATAAATGCGCGGTGACTTCACACGTCGCGCGTCTGGGCATAAACACAGAAAAAAGACTCCTGAATCAGGTAGTGGTCCATGATAGCAGCCCCCAGTCTTAACAGCGTCTAGGAAGTCCAGGACCTATCCCCAAGTAAGCTGCAACCCACGCCGTGCAGGCAAAATTTATATTAAGGGGAATAGATATCAATGAAAATTATTAAATAAAAATAATGAAAAAATGAAATTGAAAATACTCGTAGAACACCACGGTCACTCAGTGGCTAAGTCGAGCTAAACAAACGGGAAAAGGGACCCGCATTTACCAGTGCCACCCAAGCACATTAGTCAAACGTGGAAGACTGCATCCAAGTAGTCCCACTGACATACAAAAAATGGCGGAACGAATCGGGGAGACAAGCTAATCGGGCAAGAGGCTGTGCAATATCATCCAAGCAATTCATCACGAATCGGTGAAAGGGAAACTCGAGAATGGCCAAAATTAGCACATAGCACCACACTACACATCAAAAAGGAAACAGCGAAGAGAGAATAAGAAAAAGTTCCGAGGGCACTGCATACTCACATCAGGATTCACATTCTATCACAATCAAAAAACAAGGCAATCAATTCAAATGTAAATTTCTATATACAGAGGGAACAGGACCCATAATAATAAATGAAAAATGAATAAACACATATACATATTCAAGGTCCATCAGTTATCAGTCACAGAAAGACGGAACAGGTGGATGTTATTTATACAATATAGTTTATCAGAAGTCAAGAATCAAAAGTCAAGGACAGTCTCCTCTGGCACAGGGATCCACAAATCAGAGGAAGGTAACCAATAAGCAGGTAGATGTACTTAGCAGACGAACTGACCCTAACAATTCTCATGTAAATTAGATCAAGGCCCACAGTTCATCGCGGTCATTCAGTCGTTAGTGGTAGTGTGGTATCTCTCAATTAACCTCACTTCCATGCGATTCAATTGTATTTCTAGGTCTCCTCTGTTCCTTCTTCCCAGCAGCAGCACTTTGCAGCAGGTCATCATTGAAAACGACAACGTGACCTGACACCATTTGACACCTATGCACCCGGCTTCCCCGGGTGAGGTAACTCAGGTACTCCGGTGCTCTTGTGGGTGTTGGCCCTAGAACCCCCTAAGTCTAAAGGGGTTTGCTCAAAGTCCTCTCCTAAGTGTCCTTAAACTTTAAAATTCCAACCGTGACTTTCCCCATAGAAGCTAACAGAGCTCGCCGCTGTGTTCTCACACTGCACAGGTCCCACATGGATTCCCTGTGTCACTACTTTGGGTGGTTCCCTGGGGACCCAGCGATTCTACGTGTTCTAGGCACTGTGTCTAGTCAAGTCGTGGTTCTTGTACCACTTTCTTAGTATATGGTTTGGTCTCCCCCTGGGGCCCATTGTATATTGTGCTATTTACTGAAGTTCTAAAGTGTTGATATTGTGTATCTTGTTCTCTAATCTCATAAAGAGGTTAGTAGAGAGTGTTTAGTAATAAATAAATATATTTTATACATACCTTGTTTGGTTCTCCCTTCATTTGGTCATTCAAGAGGTTATAATCTGGTAAACAAATCTGCTTTACACTCCTTCAAGACTTAGCCTGAAGGTTGCTCTCCATAGTTACCACTAGGATAGCTTTCCATAAATATTGTCTTTAAACCTATCATCAATAAGGGTTCTTCAGACTGGTGCAAGGTGCCCACTAGAACTAGTGGGCAGCATATGCCAGGCCAACTTCTCACACGCCTGACAACTTGTAGAGCTCTGTTGGCTTTGGATCACTTAAGAAAGAAATCCCTTGTCCACGACTACAGTTTCTCCCACTGCTTCCCTGAGAGGCCTTAGTTGCTGCTGGGGGAGGTTGATGGGGGTGTCTTGAAGGAGGTCCAGGACCATGTGAGGAGGATTCACTCCACTAGGGTAGCCTGACAAGAACCGGTGTTCTTGTCTCATAGCACTGGGAGGAGAGTGGCACTGTCTGGTCATACATGAATCACCCTGCAATGATTGGAGCTTGCCCTTGTAAACTTTAGGTGGCAGCACTCCTAATGCTCTTCTTTATCCTCACTCCTCTAAGGGCTTCTGGTGATGAGGGCCCCGTATCTGACACTTCTGCCATTCTCTGTGCTCTTGCATTCCTGCCTCGGCTGTCTTCTCTCATTCTTGTCCGTACGCTGCTCCAAGCAGGGCAAACAACAAGTCTGCACTGAATCCCTGTGGTCTTAGTGCATCTGTCGATCTGGTACTCAGAGGATTCAATAACAGCCCCGCTATTTCCCCAAAGGTGCAATTTAACTGACGTGGCTGAGAAAGGCTCATTCAATCTCCATGTTGTGGCCTCCTACCTTAAAGAGTGCCATAGCAACAGTTATTGATATCTACATTTAGAAACAGAAGGAGAGACACTTGATCTTCCAGGAGCGAACCTTTGAAAAAGGTCTCTGTCTCTCCACCCTCCAGGGATCTTCGGGGTAATGAATACTGAAAGAGGACCTTTTCCGGACAGTCCATGTTATATTTTATTCTCTCAAACTGACAACTCTTTGCCCAGGCTCAGTATGCAAGAAAAACCTTCAGGTATAGATTGCAATGCAGATTCTATTAATTTCAACTGTACTGAATATTAAACAATCTGTGGCCATCCTCTAAACTTATTTTTATTTAGATATTTGTAAGACACAGACCCTCCGAGCAAATCAATTCCTGCCTGTCATTTTTATGCTAATACCACTTAGTATCTTTTTTCCCTACTACAAGCAATACTTTATAGTACAATACATCACCGCACGGAAAACTCAGAACCTTCTCCTCCAAAGTCCTCCAACTCTTGTTCACCCAAGTAACAAACAGCCTGCCAACACCTCACCCCGCCGCTTCCTGAGATTTATCATCATCATCATAACTTTGTTTCAAACACAAAGATCTTAAAAAGTACATCACAGCCAAATACATTCAAGCATAAATTACAAATGCATGGATGGTTATGTAGAAACCCACATGTAAGGGGATTCTATAAATCACTTCAAAAATCATAAGAGAATAAGAGCCATGTAAAAATACATATGATCAATATATCATCATCATCATCATCATTTTAACTTTATTTCGGGTTTTTTATGAACCATAAAAGTACATCAAGAAGAAAAAAAAATACATTTGTAACAATCAACTAATACACAGTTACATCCCATTTTATATATATACAGTAAATCCGTTAGCATGTGGTATCTAGAGTGACGATTAAAATACTTAAACAATAAATACACAGATTAAAAAGTTTAAAACACAATAGAAATCTAGATTTTGGTAGGACAGGCAATCTACCTCCATAGGAGTGCCTTGCTACTACCGAATCATTCTCCGTCTGATTAACCACATTGAAAACAAGAATTTAGCTATAGCAGTAACTATTAATGCATTAGTATCAGTTTTTAATATTCTAAAAAACTCTATATGGTTCCTAATTCCTAAATTAACACATAGCTGTATAATCCATTTCTTCCTGCTAACAGAATAAGCAGGACAGAACAAAACCACGTGCATTAGGGATTCATTTGGATCATCACAACCTGGGCAGGGACGCACTAGACCAGTTTTCCATTTATCGATGTAGGAGTGGAGGGGTAGTGTTCCATATCTAAACTGTAAATACAGTTTTTTTGCTAGGACCGGTTCTATAATGTCTAGTTCCCTCTCAAAGCTGTATACATTCTTAAAATCCAAAAAGCTGTCGGTGAGACTAGAGGGCCTTGCCGATCGAAGAACTTCTTGTAAGTTGTAATATTTTATTGAATCTGCCAGGGTTCTCTTTGAGATGGATTGGCATGCGACCTCCGGATTGGACCAGAGGTTCTCCATGCCAATCCTGAACGCCTGCCCCCTTATGAAAGATAACCACTTTATCCTCCCTGCACCCGGGCGTGCCATCACAATCTTCAGTTCTTCTCTATAGCACTCAAGTTCCGGGACACTCCACAATCTACGCCAATAGAGGAGTGGGCGTGAGGCAATTGTTTCTGCAATTGGCCTTAGATTTAAATCCAGCCTTAGTGGAATTAGTGGTGTATTCTTTGGTAGGGAGAGAAGCTGTCTGATGAAGTTATTCTCAGTTATGCTAATCTCACTCGCTGGGCGGTGCCCCCAGAGTTCCGCCCCATAAAGGATGGAAGATCTGGTTTGTACCTTATATATTTCCATCGGTACACTGACTATTTTGTGGACACACGATTTCTGTACTTTGAGGATCCCCCCCGTGGATTGAGAAAGGGTTAGGTTAGCCTTAATCATTTGATTTTCCCAACTAATTTTATCATTTAGGGTCAGACCTAAGTAAGTGAAATTGTTTACCCTTTCCAGGGGTCGTCCATCCATTTTCGGGCGTGGACAATTAATTGCGCTGGCATTAAATACCATGTACTTTGTTTTATCTATATTAATCACCAAATTCCTGTTCCTACAGAATTCGGTGAATTGGTCTAACACCCGCTGCATCCCCATTGATGTTTTTGAGAGCAGCAGGGTGTCGTCCGCAAACATAAGTGCAGGAAACTTACCACCAGCTAAATTGGGAGCGTCAATGTTATGGACGCTAGTTAGGTCATCAACAAGGCCGTTTAGAAAAAGGGAAAATAAAGTAGGGGCAAGTACGCATCCCTGCCTAACTCCCTTCTCAATTGGAAAAGCTCTTGTCAGCTGGCCATATTTGCCATAGCGTACCTTCGCATAGGTTCCTTCGTGGAGTCTTTTAAATTGATGACACAAATAGGGTGGAATCCCCATTGCTGTTAATATGCTCCACAATTGATTCCTGTCCACCATATCAAAAGCGGATTTAAGGTCCACGAATGTCAGGTAGAGACTACCCCCTTCCAAGACCACGTGCTTCCAGTAAAGTACCTGGAGCCGTAGTAATTGGTCGATGGTGGATGTTTTAGCTCGGAACCCTGCTTGCAGATGGGAGAGGATGTTGTTCTCAGTAATCCAATCTTGCAAGCGTTGCAAAAGCAGTTTGGCATAGATTTTTTGAGTGACGTCAATTAGGCTGATTGGCCTATAGTTTGACGGGGCCAACGGGGAGCCCTTTTTGTAAATCGGGATGATTTCGGCCCCCAGCCAGGTACTTGGAACATCTTGCCCGTTGAGAATAGCATTAAATAGAACAGTCAGATAGGGGACCCAGATCTTCGGCTCATCTCTGAAAAGATCACCTGGGATCTTGTCCAGCCCTGGGGCCTTGTTACATTTTAATGCTTGTACCGCAAGTGTAACTTCCGACATGGTAAATGGGGGAGGGAGACATCCAGGTGCCAATCTCAGTGACGTGGTTAGTAAAGCTTTGTGCTGGGAAACAGAACTAGAATAAAGATCGCTGAAGTAGGCACACCAAGCTTCCTCAGCAATATTGGGGTCAATCTTTGCCTTACCCTCTGGCTTCCCAGTATGGACCAGATTCCAAAAAGTTCTTGCATCTTTTATAATTAATGCCTGTTTAATAGCATCCCATTTCTCTGTTTCCCATTCAGATTTTGCGTGGGAAAGGAGATTCTTATAGGTATTCCTTGCAGCCATGATGGTTGCTCTTTGGCCTATTTTGAGGGCGGAAATTAAAGTGGTCTTCGCCCTCCTGCAAGACTGGTTATACCAGGGATTTGTGGTACATGCCTGCCGGTTGGACTGGTTTGTTGATTTATTTATTTATTTATTTATTTAAGCTTATATCGCGCACAGCTACCCACAGTGGGTTTCCCGGCGCAAGGGATAGACTAAAGAAGAAAAGGCAGCTTCACCTGAATTGAGCCACAGCAGACTATTAGGCACGTTGAGTAAAAAGTAGTGTCTTTAAGGCCTTACGGAAGCGGAACAAATTGGTCTCTAATTTTAGAGCCAATGGGAGTGAGTTCCAATATTTGGGTCCCAGGGTGGAGAAGGAGCGACCGCCCATTTTTGTCAGCTTCCATCTTGGCATGGTAAAATTTCCCATGTCCGATGACCTTAGTGGCCGTAGGGTTTTATAAGGTGTTATCAGCTTTTGGAGGTAGGCTGGGGCACTGCCTTGCTTAACCTTGAACATATAGCACAGTGCCTTGAATTTGACACGTTCAGGGATACTCAACCAGTGGAGGTCATGTAAGGCGGCCTTAGCTGAGGAGCGTCTGGGAATATTTTTAAGAAGGCGTGCAGCTGCATTTTGCACTACCTGTAACACCTGTATGGTGGCTTTGTCTGCACCCAGATAAAGGATATTGCCATAGTCCAGGCGAGATGTTACAAGCGCCTGGACTACGGTTCTGCGGGAAGAGAGAGGAAGCATCTACAAAATCTTGTGGAGCCACCGCAGTGTTGAAAAGCAGATGGCCGCAACCTTAGTGGCCTGTTGTCGCATAGATAAACTATCATCTATGATAACACCCAGGTTGCGAACAGCGGTGGAGGGTGTTGGCGCGGTACCTAATTCAGTGGGCCAATGGCAGGGACCCCAGAGGTGTTTATTCCGGCCCAGAATGACCACCTCGGTCTTCTCCCCATTCAGTTTGAGACAATTTCTCCGCATCCAATCGGCCACAAGAGTGAGGCCCGACTTGAGTGCGGAGATGTTATTCTCGTCTCTCCCTGATAGGGAGAAGACAATCTGGGTGTCATCCGCGTACGAATACAGAGTAAGTCCAGCCTGTTCTACAATGGATGCTAAGGGTTTAACATAAATATTAAATAACAAGGGACTAAGGATTGAGCCTTGAGGGACACCGCGGGTAGATGGGCAGATGGTGGAAGCTGCTTTGGGGGAGAACACTTGGAAACTTCGGTCATTGAGGAAGGACATCAGCCAGGCCAAGGCCTGGCCGCCCACTCCTAGAGATTTCAGAGAGTCGATAAGGATGGAATGTGACACGGTGTTGAACGCTGCGCTCAAATCCAACAGGATGAGCGCCATGGTGTTACCTTGATCAACACCGTGCCTCAGCCTCTCCGTTACCCCCAGGAGTGCTGTCTCAGTTGAATGCCTAGGCCGGAAGCCCGACAGAAGGATGGAGAAAGGCGGTGTTTTCGACCAGTTTAGTAAGCTGCAAGTTAATGTGTCGCTCCAATATCTTAGAAAAGATTGGCAGCAAGGATATCGGGCGAAAGTTGGCAGGGTTGGAAGAATCAGCACCTGATTTTTTTAGTAAAGGTACCACCATGGCGTGTTTCCAGGGTTGGGGAACCTGGGCCTCGCTCAATGAGGTGTTTAGTAGTTTAATAAAAATGGGATGGGTAAGGGGATCCAATTGTTTTAAGATTTTTGCTGGGAGCGCATCATGTGGGGAGCCAGAGCGCACGCTGTTTAAACAGGACATAAAAGAATTAGCGTCTAGCGGCTGCCAGATAGTAATGGTAGCATCAGAAGTTGTATTCACTGGTTCCGTGGCCATATTAGGAGAGATGGGAAAAGTCTCTGGACTTGGAGAGAAGTGGTCATAGATGAGATCCACTTTCTTTATAAAATAATCTGCCAAGGATTGGCATTGGGTGGCATCAAGAGCCGGGGGGGGGGAGTGGAATTTACACCAGTCAGTTTTTTCACAACAGAGAATAGTACTTTAGGGCAATTTTGAGCATCAGTCACTGTTCTTGTGGTGTAGTTTGCTTTGGCAGTTTTGCAGCTATTATGGTACTTTTTTAAGGCTTCTTTATATATGATTTTACGAGAAGGAGAGTAGCCTTTCCTCCATTTACGCTCCAAGGTCTTACATTGAGAGCGAAGACTCTTAAGTTGTTCCGAGTACCATGGGGCAGGAGGATGATGTATAGCTGTAGGCTTAGACGTCATTGGTAACGCCCGTTCTACAGCATTAGTAAGCCAAAGTTTCGTAACATTATCAAGAACAGTAACCGGTGCATCAATAGACGGAAGAGTTTTAATCAGTAGTTTGTTAAGTTCAGGAATACTAACCTTCCCCCAATTCCGGGATGGCCCCGGTTTTACTGTCAAAGATCTAGTTGCTGTATCAGCCAAGTCTAAGGTAAAAGGGACAGCTAGATGATCCGACCAAGTAATTTGTAAAGCTTCACGGGAACAGTCTAAGGACAAATTAGAAAAAATAGGATCAAGTAAATGGCCAGCACTATGTGTGGGACCAGCGTTGAGTAATTGGAGATTAAAAGCTTCTAGGATAGAAAGGAGCTGATTTCTATATGAGCATTCATTGTCATCCAAGTGAATGTTTAAATCTCCTAAAATAGTAAAGTTAGATGCTTTAAGCAGGACTGGGGCTAGTCGGTCCGGTAGTGAAGTTATCCAAGGACTCGCTGTCCCAGGGGGACGATATGCCAGTAAACCTGACAGCGTAAATTGAGGAGTTATAAACAGTTGAAATAAAGCTGACTCACAGTCTTTTTGGGTAGCATCAACCAATTTACAATTATATATATTCTTGTAGATAATTGCAATTCCACCTCCTCTGCCAGAGACTCTATCTTGGCGAAGAATAGCATAATTAGAGGGGACGGCATCTGCAATATCCGGACCTGAGCAGTCCCTGAGCCAAGTCTCGGTCAGGAATATCGCATCTGGTTGATGTTCCACAAGAAAATCATGTATATTGTATCTGTGTTGAGGTAGGGATCTGCAGTTTATACTCCAAAAACGAAGAGGCCGACTGGGCGGGATTATCCTTGGGGTCACCTGTCTGTTTCGTCTGCCGTATTGACATAAGGATCTGCACAAAGTCGGGTTTTTTAGAAAGAACTTGCAGTGAGGACAGCAAAACTTAGTAGGGGGAGAAGGGTACAAGGAACAATTGGTATTGGGAGAGTTGCGTAAGGCATATAACTCATCAAAGGAGTATACAATAACCATGGTAATAAGGATAGCTTTGCTCACCACCAAAAAATTGTGCCAAGCCCAGAGCCCAGCCTAGCGCGGACGGGCGCAGACGGGCAGCTCTTAGGCTGGTCTTCGGCTGTGATGAGGCTGCGCGCAATCGCTGCGCGCTTCCTGTGAGGCGATGGCTAAATAGCCCCCAGTTGAGCACTAGAGCGCTGACCGCTCCTGGAAGTGCCTGGCCCTCACCTGTCCGCCCTCCGCACAACGGTAATGAATTACCGAGTCGGACCGAGGCGGGCAGGCACAGGAATCGAGACCAGCACTCCGGATAACCACCAGGGCCAGCATTAGTTCTTTATGAATATTTAAGAATTTAGCGTCTTTATCAAGATTTTGGGCACTTTTGTGCAATGTTATTAAGCGCTCAAACTGGAGAATGACACTTTTATACAATAGGGCCAGGTTATCTGACGAGGACTTAATAGAAGCCCAACAAATTCTTTTACCACCCTATAGGATCCTCATGTTACTGGAAACCATATCATCCTCTTGATACTCCCCATCGGGAAGTGGCAAATCCAAGTCTGCTACCAGGGGATTGTGGTCACTTTCAGAACGGTCAAGTACATAGAATTCTCGGATCAAATGCCATAAGGACATGCTAACCATGAGATAATCTATTATTGATGAATGGCCCATTCCATTGTAGGTATTCCTTCCTGGGCTATCCCCCGGAAAGCGACCATTACAAGATCTAAGCGAAAATGTATATGTCAATGAAGTGAGCTGCATGGCCATGGATGTCCAAGATTTAGTTTGATAGACATTTGGGGGTGGAATCCGGCAGGCATCATCCTCATCTGTTGATATTTGAAAAACCCCCCCAAGTGGCTCATAATGACAATTAAAATCTCCCCCTATTAACACCTTGATCTCGCTTGAGAAGCTGTTTAATAGTGCAGTTAAGTACTCTAGAGTCTGTGAGGCCCCACCCCCTGAAACAGGGCGTAGGTAGATGTTAATAATCGCTATTTTGGGTGTGTTTGGGCGGGTTAGGAGGATACATAATATATCACAGGTATTGGTGTTAATCCTTTTAATCGAGAACCCAAGATGAACACCCACCCATATGGTCAGGCCACCAGATGGTCTACCTCTAGGTCCCTTAGTTGCAAGCTCAGCGTAAGTAACAAAGCCCATTCTATGTTGAGTAATCATGGCCCATGTCTCTTGGAATATACAGATGCCATGGTTATCCACCAGGTCGCACCACTCCATACTATCTAGCTTTCTAGCCAGGCCCGCCACATTCCATGATATTAATAATAAATTTTTGTTTTTGCGAGGCTGTTGGGCAGTTAACTGAATAGGGGATATGGCATATTCTACAGTTGGATCTTCCACTTCAGAACTCGTCTGTACCATAGGGATATCATGGTTAGTTGTGATGCTGGTGGCCTCATGTATACTAGAGGGGGGGATGCCAGGTTGGAGGGGTATAATTGGGAACCTTGTCCTAGTCAGGGTATCCTCCCCTACTAGCCCCCCACCACCAACACTTGGATCATTTACAAGGGGGGTGGCCAAAACGGGAAGTCAATCGCACCCTTCGAGACTAGAAAGGGCGCCATATCTGTTGGAGGTTTCCAGTGGGGTAAAAGGGATCAGGTGTTCCATGTTCCTACTCCCATGCAGATGCTCTGGCACCCCGAGGGGCATACTATGGCCACTGGCAGGGACTGTGTTCCACCCTAAATTATTTCTAGTTAACGGGGGCCTTTGGAAGAGACTCGCATAGCTATTATGGGAGGGCATGTGAATGTTCCTTATACCATGTAAGTCAGGTAGCCCCCCGGAAAAAAGGGCGGGGGTCACAAACAACAAGTCTGCACTGAATCCCTGTGGTCTTAGTGCATCTGTCGATCTGGTACTCAGAGGATTCAATAACAGCCCCGCTATTTCCCCAAAGGTGCAATTTAACTGACGTGGCTGAGAAAGGCTCATTCAATCTCCATGTTGTGGCCTCCTACCTTAAAGAGTGCCATAGCAACAGTTATTGATATCTACATTTAGAAACAGAAGGAGAGACACTTGATCTTCCAGGAGCGAACCTTTGAAAAAGGTCTCTGTCTCTCCACCCTCCAGGGATCTTCTGGGTAATGAATACTGAAAGAGGACCTTTTCCGGACAGTCCATGTTATATTTTATTCTCTCAAACTGACAACTCTTTGCCCAGGCTCAGTATGCAAGAAAAACCTTCAGGTATAGATTGCAATGCAGATTCTATTAATTTCAATTGTACTGAATATTAAACAATCTGTGGCCATCCTCTAAACGTATTTTTATTTAGATATTTGTAAGACACAGACCCTCCGAGCAAATCAATTCCTGCCTGTCATTTTTATGCTAATACCACTTAGTATCTTTTTTCCCTACTACAAGCAATACTTTATAGTACAATACATCACCGCACGGAAAACTCAGAACCTTCACCTCCAAAGTCCTCCAACTCTTGTTCACCCAAGTAACAAACAGCCTGCCAACACCTCACCCCGCCGCTTCCTGAGATTTATCATCATCATCATAACTTTGTTTCAAACACAAAGATCTTAAAAAGTACATCACAGCCAAATACATTCAAGCATAAATTACAAATGCATGGATGGTTATGTAGAAACCCACATGTAAGGGGATTCTATAAATCACTTCAAAAATCATAAGAGAATAAGAGCCATGTAAAAATACATATGATCAATATATACAATAAAAAAGCTACAGTATAATAATTGTTATACAATATACTTTGAGTGTCTGATCTATAAAGCTAACCAGAAGTTAGCTAGACCGAAGACTATTACTCTACAGGTGTCTATAGTAAGAATTCAAGGTCCATCTAAATAGTTGCCAGGTCCAATAAGCCTACGCTGGGGAATAATCCACTTGGCCCTAGGGGTCTTGTAGTAAGGAAAAATAATTACAAATGGACTAAATATTCGGGACTTCCTTCACAGGCCGAATATTTATCATCAGAGGATGCATTAGTTTGCCACTAGCTACCGAACAATTTGGTAGGAAGGGCCTTGTATCTGAATTGGAGGAACAGCTTACGTGCAAGAGGTGGAACAATTTCATGGATCGTTTCCTCAAAGAGCGGGAGGGGTTTCAAATTCATAAAATCCTGGGTCAGGAAGCCCATTGAATTAGGCACATTCTTCAACAGGATAAACTCCCAATAAATAGCTTTAACCCTACTCTTTGTAATCAAACAAAGCTCCTCCGTTCTTAACCAATATTCCTCCAGCCCCTATTTCCTCAATAGTTCTCTCAAGGCACTAAACCAGGGAATTGAATTTATCATGGGCTGTGGCAAAAGATCCCTGATAGTCACTTGATAGGGGCGAGCTCCACAATCCACCATAGGTAGGGGGCAAGCTCCGCAATCTACCATAGGTAATGCCAAAACAATAAATGCTTATAGTCCAGCTTGCAAACTAATTTTCTATGGGCCACATCAAGAAAAATTGGAGTCAAGAGAGAGTACTGGCTGGTAGATTGAGAAGGGATCTTAAAAAACGATGTTCAGTGGCGGAAAGACATCCATTATTCCCACTAACCCACAATTCTGCTCCATACAAAACTGCTCCTAAAACTTTAGTATTTTAGATTTCTAAGGCTGGAGCCACTTTACTGGATCCACTTTACTGGACACCGTATTTCTACGGATCTAAATTGTGTGGGCAGTCTGCTAGATAAGGGACCAATGTATTTTCCCTTTATGGCGTACCCAACATACATTTGGGGTTAAATAAATCTCAAAATAATCAAAGACAGAAACTAATTCTATAGTATGGTCCCCTACATACATACATCTCTTGGATGACTTCGAAGTACCCTTAGCAAATATCATGTACTTATTTGTTGTGTCATTGCGCTCCAGACCACACTCATCACAGAAAAGTTTAAAATCGTTTAGCAGCTGTTAGAGCCCTTGTGGGGATTTTGAAATTAATAACGTATCGTCGACGAAAAGTAGAGTGTTCGCTCTTCTCTCCCCGACTTTTGGGGCATCTCACCCATCCCTTTAAAGGGAACCCACTACCCCATTAATAAATAGCGAGAACAAGATGGGCGCTAATACGCCCCCGTCTCACTCCACGGTTTATCGTGAAGGGCTCGGACAAGTGTCTATCCACCCCCCTACCTTGAGCTTTATTTGCTGAATGCAGGTGAATAAGAATATTTAATACATTTTGAGTTAGTCCCAACTCTGCCACCACCTTCCAGAGTTTAGATCGAGGGACCAAGTCAAAGGCCATTCGCAGATCCACGAAGGCTACGTACAGCTTCCCCTTTAATAAAAACCTCTTTCCAATAAATGCAGAGGAACGGAAGACCTGGTATAGGATACTGATATTGTCTAGAAATCCCGCCTGGTAATCGGACAGGATATTGAAGGTCATTTCATCATTCGGATCTGATTTCGTCCTGCCATTTGTGGCCATCAAGTCGTGCTGCAGCGTAAAGGCCAACGCTTGTCCTCCTCTCTTGTTTCATCTAACCATTGGGAGATCTAGCTGCGGGATTTGCCAAGAGCTGTCCCACTCTCAATCAAATCCAAAGGGGCAGGGGCAAGGGGTTCAAATGTACAATTAAAATCCATGGCTACCAATAGAGGGGTATTTGCAGTGCGTTCAGTCAGGACATGATCTAACATACCTATAGTATTAGTTTCCTCAGTACCCAGGCCCACTCTATTATATACATTAAAAATTCTGATTTTTAAGCCTGAGTGCAAAGCATGATCAATTGCCAAGATGTCCTGGGAGTTAACAGGGATTAGTTTGACTTTGCACTGAAGTGTAATTTTCACCCAAATCGCTAGACCACCCGACGGTCTCCCCTTCCCTTTCCTTGTTATGTTGATACCAAAGAAGAAAACCCGCACCAGTAGGGGTATACAGACTCCAGGTCTCTTGGAGTAAGATCACATCATCGGAATCCAGAAATTTGCTGTATTCTGGTTCTACTGGCATTCTAGCGATCCTCCCAACATTCCATACCAGGACTCTTAACTGCTCATGGGGTACATCAGTGAGGATAGAATCAATACAATGCTACAAGATTACACCCCTTACCTCCTCATGTATAAAACCACTGTCTATCTCCCCCTATTAAACCTAGAGTTGTTGGGACCTGGGGTTTGTCAAGGGACCAAAACCAGGAGGAGTGCCTTAGTTGTGGTTCCACCCAAGTAGAGCTAGGAGTCATTTCATTGCCCTCTAGGCACAACAATCCTCCCTCCTGAAGTCATCCCTGGCTCTCCTCTTTGACCATTTTTGTTATTTCCCCTCCCATCTTGGCTGAAGCACTTGACCTTGGGCACATGTTCAAGGCTAGCCTGTATTTAATATTAATAGAGGTATTAGCAAGTAGGATGGTTAGAGAATTAATTACCATCTGCTATGGCTCTATTAAAAAAAAAGCTGAGTTTCACTATATCATTTGACATCCCTGGTAAGTTTATCCTTTCCACTTGCTTAAAGTCTTTCCTTATGATAGAGTAGCAGTGTTGTGTTTCCTTGAACCAATAAATTACGTTATGCTTGAGCGAGTCAGGGTCCATTCATCTGTCACTGGGGTGGGTTTGGGACCTGCACAAGATAGATTACCACTTCTTCACTCTGAACACAAGTTCTAGTGTAAAAGCCATCTGTAACTACCCCTCTTACAAATGGTCAAGCAGGGCTTGATATAGGGAAGCACCCCTCACTGAGTACCACATGTCCTCTATCGGGCTCTCTCTAGGTATATATCTGATCTTCCACTATAGCTTATGCAGCCTCCTGAGTGATAAGTAGGAACTCATCTGTAATGCTAGATGGGAACTCATTGAGTCTGCTGAGTATTGGTGACAACTACATCAAAATCATGCATCCTCGCAGAGCCAGATTGGACGGGGGAGAGTCCTCATCATCTTTGAATAGCACTTTTGTTTGAGTCACTGGATTTGGGCCATTCCAATGCTCATCCTCCCTTCTAAGTCAGCAACCATCTTGCTTAGTGATACAACCTCATCCCTAAGGCACTCAATAGTGTCTTTTAAGTTCTGCAACAGGGTTGGGCCTTCAATACTTGTAGTATTCAATCCAATATTTACAAGCCCCTTTTCACCATTAACCACTTATGAGAGTGCCTTGTATATATTGTGTCATTCAACTTGGTCTACTTGTACATCTGCAAGAGTGTCCGAGTGCTGCTCACGAATGCCAGTGGGTGGTTCTGTATTCCTACCTCCTACACCTTTCCTGTTACTCTTTCGAGGTTTACTAAACATCTGTGGAATTCGTTTTGAGGCCTTCATAGCTGGGGGAGGAAAGGGGGGTAGCTCTGTTGGTGCTGATTAGAAAATATCCGAGTTATCAGGGTTGACAAATAGAGCAGAAGGGGGAGTGGGCATTGTGTGAGCTATTTCTTGGCATTCTGTGAATAAAGTCTCTTATCGTATCCATTGCATCGGAGCAAATAACACCAGTTGACAATTTCCTGTAAAGGCAGATGCCCTGAGCTTTATCCTGAACTTTCCTTTTACCCATTACTGGACAATAACAACTGGCACAGAAAACAAGCATTGGCATAGCCAATAGGTCTCGCCTTTGGGACCTTATAAGTATTTAGTTATGCAGCACAATATCCTTGGTGCAACAACATTAACTGTTGCATGGTTAAACACTTAAAAGGTCCCAAAGGCGAGACCTATTGGCTATGCCAATGCTTGTTAACCTTGTGTTGGTGAAAATGTTCGGGCGCTGCATGGATTGTCCATGGGCAAAGTTTGAATGGGCACCCTTCAGGGTACAGGTGCTTCCTGTTTGGTTAGCACAATACAGAGAACTTTAATTGGAGGAGTGGATAATTTATTTATAGAGTTTGGTATGGCACAAACTCGACTCTAAAGTATCAGAGTGCTATACATAGTTAGCATACAAATATTTACCCAAGTTACATATGGGGTAAGTACAGTACATGGAGTAGGCACAAAGATATAGCAAGAGTATACAGAAAAGTATACTATAAATAGTGATAGTAGTGCTAGTTACATATGGAAAAAAAGCAGTTACTTGGAGTAGTCGCAGATATAGGGCAACTGTGCAAGCGAAGGACGGTGGGATCTATGCGATGTAGTTCTGAGGTAGTTAACGCAGGGTGTGTCGACTTGGGTAACAGTGTGTGCATAGGCAGAGTGGGCAAGTATATCCGAATAAATGCATTATTAAAAAGAGTATATAAAACATAATAATAAAAATAACTGCGTAGCATATGATAAATGTCGTGTACTTTTCAATTTTGAGGCAAATTCACTTATTTGCCCATTTTGGCACGTTTGGGCGGGATGCCCAAGGACAGCAACTTGGCTATTGTTAATTCCAGAGAGCAGAGGAGGGTAGTGGCTGTTCAGGGAGGGGTTGCTTGGTTTTGGAGGAGAACACGTTTTGGCGGCGACAGTGATGCGACAGCACCACAGAGGCTTGCGGGCATGGGAGAGGGATGTGGGTGGGATTGTGGTGCAAAGTGGGGCAGTTGCTTTATGCAGTGGCATTGACAGGGCTTCGTGGTGGTTCACTGGTGGTCGCTTTACTTTCACCTCGTTGGAGGAAGACAGGGGAGGATGTGCGGTTTGCAGGTGACCGGTGTTGGGTTCCACCCACTCAGCCCATGCACTGCAGGAACGAAGTATGCACCAATCCACTCCCCCTGCCCATATGCCACTCACAGACTGATAACTATGAGTGTGCCAAAGGACCTGGAAAGAGGGTGGTATTTTGAGGAGACACCAAGTCTTCCACCCTCTGGTAGAATAAAAGGGCACTGCTCCCTCCTCCACGCTTCTGCACCTATGTACACAGTAAAAAGAAACAGAAACACACTTCACCATATATGTAATAGTGAAAATATCCCAAAACCAGTGACCATGTCCTGTCACCACAATCACACAACACCTTACCAGTGGAGGGTGCAGGTTTTGCCTCGTGGAGACACCGGGCAGCAAAAGGAAAACAAATCCAAGATAATACTCTTGGACTCAGGAAAAGACTTCCAACGATATTTGGTGTCCCTCACTCGAAATCATAATCATTAGGGGAAAAAATGGAAATGCCCAATACTATCATGAGCCCAAAAAACCCCTATGTATTCGAGGACATCAGACGATTTCAGGGAAGGGGATAAAAACAATGAACCTGTAGTGTAGCTCCTATTTTCCCAATAGGCTCTGCGCATTGGAATAATACCTACAGCAGTAAAGGCCTAGGCCAGACGTTAACTAGGTCTACTACTGTCGATACTAGACTTAAGTTTTGGGTTTGCCAGCGTAGCTCAGAGTTCGCTAGAAACTTTCTCGAATGTTCAGGAAAGAATTAACTCCCCTGATTAGACAAGAAGGGATTTAGTTTCTGACAACCATAGAATTATGACAACTTTGCTCTCCCCTAATCAAGAGTCAATCTCGAGAGTCGTGTGAGCACAAGGCAATTATTTTACTCAGTCAGTACGTGCATTCTTAGTCTCATCAGATTGTAGAGAAAAGGAAGAGACGGGCGTGTTCAATAAAAAGGTGTTATTTATTGATCAGTCTCTTTTCTCGTACAAGAGAAATGGATCGATATTATTGCAATACTTATAGTTAAGTAAAGTGCATACATTAAAAGCAATAGTATAAAATAATACTGTAAAAACATTGATATGGTTTCTGAGCCATATGATGTTTAAAATGATTAAAATATATTTACATACACATATACATTTGACTAAACGTACTCAACTGGTGTTTCTAAATACGCCTACCCCGTGTACCTGACCTAAGTCTAATGCGTGGGCGGGAATAGAAAGTTACAGTTTAAGTTAAGTTTGTTTTTGCCAAGTGAATAACTAAAGAATTCTCTGTGAGGGGTTATTCAGTTCTGTACCTGGAATTTAGGATGAATGAGGAATGGTATCTCTTTCTCTGCTCTCGATATTCCAGGCTGCCTGCGAGGGCTGCCCAGAAGCGCCGGTGCTGGGTCTCTTGGCTTGAGATAGCAGCGCGTCTCTCAGCGCGTCAGGAAGGCGGGGCTGCTGCAAGCGGGGTCTGCTTCTGCTCTCGGCTTCGGCAAGTATGGCTGCTCCGTCTCGTCACCACGCGTGTGTTTGCATAGGGCAAGATCGGCAATATTTATACCTTAAAGGTGCCGAGATTGACGTAAGGATGGACATAGATACGTCAATAAAGATGTCATACGACTTGCTCGTTAGCACATTCTTTACTAAAGTTCTCTGTGAAATCAAAACAATGGCCGCACGGATTTTCCAGGTTGTCATAGGTTTGATTTGTTATGAGAACGTCGTATGCCTTATCAGGGGCTGGAGGAATGTCGCTTGTCTAATTAGATCTCAAGCGTTATGACCTAATCAGATAACACGTTCCTGTGCCGTAGTGTGACTGCGTCAGATAACGGTATCTGCATCATGGGGGCTTTTCTTGCCTCATGGGCTGACTGTTAGTTAACTTGATAGTTAGTTTAACCAGAATAGGGTCAGGAATAGGGGGATCGATTCAGAACCTATAGGAATACATGACACCCACTCCACGCTAACTATGGTTATATTTACTAATCTATGCATAGTATAACATAGTACAACATACTATAGAGTATAGTGTATACCTTACCACCCCAAAATACATTAATGCATTTTGAAATGTTCAAATATACTGAAAAATTGCAGTCATATATATTGTATGCACTTAAGCTATGAATGAAACGCTAAAGTAAACACGCATTTGAATGCATTATTGCTTATTTGGTATATGAGAAATACACATGAAATGGCTCTTAATATAGCTATACAGAAAGGAAGTGCGAGACCATTTCATCACATAATAAAATATTCGTGAACATCCCAGCGGGCAACTAAAGTTTATAAAGTATCTAAAAATAGAAATCTTAGTTCTCTAGGAATAGTTTCTTACTTTAAGCAGAAGATAAGTGTCCCGAAAATTTTGTAAAAAATAATTTGGGCTGCTAAAAAATTGCTGTCCGTGAACTGGTGGGAAAAATTGTTCATGTGACTTTATTTTTAAAGTTGAAGGCCGAATTCAGGGAACGCCGTGTGCGAGCTTGCTCAAAAGTCTCTATTTCTGTTCTGAAGAGAACATCATATCATTAAGGCTTTCGAAAAAACTGTCAACAGCTTCATGGGAAAGTTCCACTAAGTCGGAAATAGGTGTAACCATGCATTCGTGCGCATGATTGTCTGCATTGACATTCTGATTCGCATTGCTGACAGAAGGTCGTACCTGTTCGATGCTGCTTTCATCTTGAACTTCACTACTCTTCAATCGTAGTGGTGAAGATTCCACGAATGCCGTCATCAGGATTGGCAGCCTTTGAGGGCAGCACAAAGCGTGAACCTTGGTAGGAACCAACAATGTATCTGCACCCACTGGCGCATCCGATTGTAGCGTCAGACAGGTGTCTAACACGCATTCTTCTCCGCATAGCAGACACCTTAGTACAGGTAAAACACACCTTTGCCACATTGGTCGAAATGATAGAAACCAAGTCATGTTTAGGTCTCTAAGCCGGGAGAGTCCCAGGATTTTTGATATCCGGTCCCGGTATCCAATGGCTAGGATAGTGTCTTCCATTGTCGCGAGAGTTTGATCTGTGACATGGGTTGCCATAACGAAAAATAAGGACTAAGAATAGGATTCCTGCAATTAGTCCCAGGATCAGGGGAAGTCCGCCAAAAATCGAATGGACGAAATCTGGAAAAATACCCAGTATGGCTTTGAATGGTGTTAATGCCATCGAAAATACTGCCTTAAATACCTTTGAGACCCCAGTGGTATCAGAAATATTTAAGATTTCGCTCAGGATTTCCGCGAAATGTACGGGGGAATTAGTCGATAATAATGTATGTATCTCTGCAGTCGTCCTTGCGACTTGTAGATCATACGTTTCTTTTGATGACGTGAGCCTTGTAGGCGTCTGAAGAAGCACTGTTTTCATTCTGCTTAAAGTATCTATTCGAATAGAAGTAATTTTCAAATTGGGCCATGCCCTTGCCTCCCTGTCTGGAAAGGAGCTGGGGAACAAAGAACGTCCACAGCACTTGACCTTCGCAGTCGTAGTGACTAGATAAGGAGTCCCGGGCATAAGACTACAACATTTGCGGTCTACAATAAGAATGTAACTCCCATTATAGAGTCTTTGAAAGAATGGTTCTATTTCAGTTGCAGGTGCGCCTTGCTGGTGACATGAAAGGTTGTATGAATTCCCTTCACAGGCTCCATGCAAACTAATTCCGTTACACAGAAGCGTGCCGCTTAGTGACATAGCACAATTGTTGCCACTAAGAAACACTTTCTGTCCTTTATTACTGACACATGCATGTGAATAGGGCAGGTTCCAAGTTGTTTTAAGGTACCCCTTTCCCAATTTCTCGTACATGCCAGCCTGTATATATTTTTGGCAGTATTGAAACCTGAAGGTTGAGATTGGAATATTTATGATTCCGTGGATTATCCATTCACTGACAGGTCGTTCTGACATTGTCATTGGTAATCTTTCTAGTTTTTCAATGCTCAAGATTGTATAATCAGCACCCTTTTGCGCCATACCGATTTGTCTATCAGTAAGGTTAAAGATTTGGAACAGTGACGTTGTGTTGATTAAACGCCAAGGCACATAGCCTGAACGCAGATTTTGTAACGTCCAGCCAAGCTGTACAATAGAACGCAATTGTGACTGACCATGTTGTAATAACAGTAAGTCTTGCGATAATGCTGTCCAAAGAAAAAATTCTGGAGGACAGAGTCATTAACCCATTGTCCACTACAGAAAGTGATTTTTCCAAATTAATACGGTCAATTTCCCGTATTCTCTCTGCTGTCTCAATTTGAGTAACCTTCCAGGCCTCATTGTATGCTGCATATACAGAGGCTGCTATGAAACGCTTTTGACGCTGTTTGCGTGGTCCCAGTATGAAATCACGCAAGTCAGCACCATCAGTAAGTAAAGTTAGGTGTTGCTTAATTTCAGGCAGTGTGGAAGTTTGTAGCCACTGAAGGCATAATTTGCCCACACTGTAGGTTGTTATTATCCCTGGGTGATGTCTTTGGGGATATCTAGGGTCTGGCCTGGTCATTTTGAAACCCTGTGTTTTATTCAGGAATCTATCTTGACAGTTATTTGTATCTGTGGGCCAGATCAACCATTGTTTCCAATCAGGATGTGTTCTGTTTTGGTTTAATATATGGTTTACGTCTATCTCTTCATCTGTTACAGAGTTATTGCTAAACATTATTGGCTTTGGAATAGACGGTTTATTTAAATCTTTGATTTTGGCTAAGCCAAGACAGGTGGTTTGTTGAACAGTGTCATTTAAAAAATATCATTTGTTCTGGGATCATGCAGGCTCTAAACAAAGCTTCTAAACCCTGTACTTGCCAATCTTTTGTACCCCAAACACTTTTCAAATCAACATTTTTGTCCCAATAATCAAATCCAAAAGTATTCATTTTTTCGAAGAATGAATCTGAATATATCAATTTTGTGTTGGTTATCATGGTTTTCATCCCTGTCTTGTTTGACAATTTAAAATAAAATGTTTCAGCATTACTTGTGTTAAAACCTGAAAAATATGAATATTTGTCGTAAACGGTTCTTGAGCTCCCTTTTGGAGGTGTTGCACAATGTTCCCATTGATTATAATTTAAAACATTTCTAGGTTGTGCAGATTTATGTAAAAAGTGGTTACCATAGTGGTTATAGCAATACATATTATCATAATTTGTAGAACCTTGCAAATAATCATGTTTTGTAAATTTAGCAGACATTACTAAGTCAGACATCATGTTATTAATGTTTTCGAAGTCCCAATCATCAGCAAATGAGTTTGGTTTTGCAAAGTCACTCAAGGAGATCTTGATTTGGTGTGGATATTTCAGGATTTCGACCGGACCATAAATTTCATAGTCAGTGTTGTCCCAGGCTACCCCACCAGGTATCGGATTGGCTGTGAAGTTGGCTGAAGAAAGTTCTCTTTTCTCGACGTGTGAAGATGTGTGTGGTTTGAGGACCAAGTTGATGTTCTGACTTGCTGTGTCCATTTTAGCATATTTTCCCTCAATGAAGCGTCCCAAAGTTAATACCATGATGAGCCAAAGTATGAGGATAAATGCACCAAAACCCACCCAAAATTCAATCCATGGACAAATCAGATATGTTTCTTTCAGTTGGTTCAAAAGTTCCTTAGCTTTGTCTTTAAAGGATTTTGATGATGGCTGTGTCTTTGATTCACTGAGGCTTTCAGAGGAATCATCGAAGTTGATGAAGTAGCCGGATGCAGTTCTGTCAATTGTTCCAATTGGTTCAGGATTTTTGTTTCTTGCATTGTCACTTGGTACTTCATTGTAGATTGGTGTGTCTCTGCTAAATGTTTTTATTTGGGTTGTCAGAGGTCTGAGTTCTATTGCATTGTTGCATAGTCCTTGTTGTTCTTCTGTAGGCGTTTCGAATGTGATGAGCCTCTTTGTTAGGACCTCTGTACTGGTAGCAAACCTTGGTGTTCTGCTACTTATTGGGAGTCCACTTGGCCTACTGTTTGTTATCGGCCACATGTTGTGGTTTTACCAGGTCGATGGATACAACTCGGTTCTCCTTTTTACCAGCAAGTGGCGGTAGTACAACTGATCTTGTCCCGTTGACAGACAAGACAGGAACTGCTTTTCTGTAAGAAGGCCCAAATTCCTTCTTTACCGCGATCTTCTCCCTGACTAGATCCCCGACTTTTGGAATCCAGACAGGTCTTGCTGGGACAGGTGGTGATTCTTCAGTGGTTGTTGGCTGTTGTTTCAACTGTATGTTGCTCAGGTCTTTTCTTGTTTTGTTTAAGTCCTGCAAAATAGCCAAACGGTCTTTGACATCAAAGCTTTTTTCTTTAACCACTGAAGTCTGACTGTTGAGGTCAGAGATAATCATTCTAGTTCCAAATAATAATTCGTACGGACTGAATCCCTTCAGAGAATTTCTTGGCAAGTTATTTAGACTACGTTGGACACTTATTAGATGTTTGACCCACCCAGCTCCCGAACCTAATACCTTTGCCGTTATAGATTGCTTTATGTCACGTTTTTTTCTTTCAACAATTCCGTTCCCCTCAGGGTGAAATGGACAAGAGTACCGCAATTGCACGCCCATGCTGACCATGGCCTCCTTATAAGCCCGAGAGCTAAAAGCAGGACCATTGTCCGAATGCAGCATGCCAATTGCGTATGTGCCGATAAAGACTCGCAAATCTTTTATAACAGTTCTGGCGTCAGCCGTTCGCTGGGGCCACATCCATATAAATCTCGTGCATGAGTCCACTGCAACCAAGATATATTTATAGTTACCATCCCTTTGTAAGGGACCGCAGTGGTCTAGATAAACACAGGCTAATGGTTTATCCGAGATTAGAAGGGGCGTCTGCGCTGGACGTCTCACCGTTGATACTTTTATTTTTTGACATATTTCACATGCTAGAACATAGTTCCTCGTTTGTCTTCTCATTTGTGGCCACCAGTATCTCTGTTTTAATAATGATACTGTGGCTGAGACGCCAGCATGAATAGAAGCAAGCCCTTCGTGTGCCGCTATTATTAGTCCTAACCTATGTTCCATGTTTGGAATTGCCCTATCCCCCACTCCAGGGATTCGAGCAAAAGGAACATTGTTTGCATCAGTTATGTATGAGTATTTTACTGGAAAGCCTTTAGGGAGTGGTTCTATCGAATCCTTTTCTGAAGCGCTGACAGCTTGTAATATTTCGCTGTCTATTTTTGTTTTTGACCGGGTGACGGCAGCTACGGAAGCCGTTTGCACAGCTGCCTTCGCGGCCTCATCAGCCAATGAATTCCCTGCAACGTGAACGCCATCACGTTGATGACTCAGTGTATGTATCACGTGAGTCTTTGGTAGTTCTTTTTGTAAAAGAGCTACTTGTTCCCAGAGCATTTTATGCTTGATTGTGCCACCTTTCGCATCCTTGAAACCGTTCTGAAGCCAGATCTGCAAGTATTCATTATAAGACTGAACGCAATAATACGAATCGCACACTATGAGTGTGGGGAATTCTCGATCGGTATTTTCAAGCGCCATCTTGAATGCTAGTAGTTCAGCTCGCTGAGCTGTACAATCTCCTAGGGATTGTGTTTTAGTGAGGGTTGGTTTAAATTTCCCTTCGTGCCAACGACCTTTAACAATCGCGCACGCAGCACTGTAAGCTTGTTTACCCCCTACTGCGGGTTGTGCTGATCCGTCTGTATATATTATACAGCCGTAGTGATCTAGAGGCAGAATTTCGGTTGGCGGAGGACATTCAAATTCATATTGGAGAAATTCTTGTGTTTTTAAGTAAGGATCAAATTCGTACACCACGTCTGTTGCAGCAAGAGAGTTAGCCCATTGTATCCATCTTGGATGGAGTGCTTTAGCATTTGGAATGCTTGCCTTTGTTACCGCCTCTAAGGCTGGTATTGGTGTCACGATTACTATTCGTTTACCTTGTGCCAGGGCTCTTTCTTTTGCTATAGCTGTCTGTGTTGCTGTAAGAATTTTTTCCGTTGGGCTAAATTTCATTTCAGCCTTAGTGTACAAGTGTGATTTGAATGCAATTGGTACCTTTTCTCCCTCATTAGAGGTTAGGTATGTGAATCCGCATCTCCCTGGGATGACTCGAATCACAAGATTGCGTGTGTTATCACGTGTTTCTAATTTTGTTTTAATTAGCATGTCTGTTTGTAAGGATCTCAAAATTTCTGTGTGTGTTTGAGTCCAATTGGATCTTTTAAAGTCTGGTTTAATTAGATCATAAAGGGGTTTGACCCTTTCTGCGTAATTTGCAATGTATGTTCTTCCGAAATTTAGGAAGCCTAGAATTGACTGTAGGTTTTTTAGTGTTTTTGGAGCTTGGATTACGGCACATTTCTCTAGGAAATTGTCTGCCAGGCTTTTACCTTCACTTGATAACTCATATCCTAAGAACAGGACTGTCAGATGGGCAATTCTGGACTTTTTAAAGTTGAATTTGTAACCCTCTGCTGTGAACCCAAGTATTATGGTGTTCACTCTTTTCAAGTGAGTATCCAAGTCATCATCTGTTAAGTAAATGTCATCGACATAAGATAATGCTTCATCATCATATAGTTGTAGTAATTCTGTTACTCTCGCTGAGAATACCCCCGGGCTGTTTTTGTACCCCTGGGCTAACCGACAGAATTGCTTTTGAGTGCCATTTACTGAGAATGCAGTTAAATATCTGCTCTCAGGTGCTATGTTTTGACAAAAGAATCCATTGGAGATGTCCAAGGTTGTTTTGTATTTTTTGCGCACTATGTTATTCATTAGTGCAGCACTGTGTGAGTTTTGCACTGCAAAGGTTTTGCAACATGTGTTAAGGTGTCGGTAATCCAAAACTAGACGATATGAGTTGTCTGGTTTGGAGACCGGAAACAAAGGATTGTTCATTTGTGAGGTGCAAGTTTCAATCACCCCCTGGTATTCTAGCTGATCTAGTATTTCATTTACCTGTTTTTTAGCTTCTTGCTTAATTGGGTACTGCCTTTGTGCAGTAGGTTGTGATTTTAACTGGATTTTGTGAGGAGGAGAATCCTCATCCCATCCTACATGATTTTTATATAAAGCAGGTGCTAAGGCCACTGCCCACTTTCTAGCAAGTGTGTATTTTTTATGAATCGGGATTTGATTCGAGAAGGCAGGCATAATTACTTCTTCGCCATGAGGGCACTCCCTGACAAACTCTGGTGGCCAGTCTTTTTCAGCTAGAAGGATATCATAGCCCTTGGAGAGATTATCCCAAAATAGTCCCCTTATTTTCCTAGTCTTATCTCCCTCTATACGTAATGTTATCTCGTATATCTTGTGGGGTTTGCTAACTCTGGTGTCTGCAGTTTCCACTTGAAGATATTCATTCGTGTCCACTGTCTCCAGATGATTCATAAGGACTTTGCGAGCTATGCTCACCTCTGCTGCGCTGTCTAGCATTGTCTGAGCCCACTCTCCGTTTTTCAGTTGTGTCCTCAGTATTCTCGGCATTGTTAACTACCTTGATACTGGCTACCTTCTTTTTTGGAAATTGTAATTTCTTTTTTAGCTGAGCAGGTTCCTTGTCTTTGGACTTGGCGTGCTCTTCTCTTTGTTCTGATCGTCCTCTTCTTTCCGATTTCTGCGAGGAAGTCTGAAAAGATTGAGAGGGACGTGTATCAATGTCTTGATATCTATCAGGTTTTTTAATATTATCCCTATTTCTAAGGTTATATCTATTCCCAGAGGGGTCACTCTGCGGTGACCTCTGTCTTCGGTTTGGAGATTTTTCTCTTCGCCTAGGAGACCTTCCTCTGGACTGGAATTTCTTTTCTTTAGGATTGGATTGTTTGTTTCCATCCCAGTTCTTTTTTGGTGAATTATTATGAAAAAATATTTTTTCTGGACTTTCAGTCAGTTGCGGTTTTACTGGTATTCCACCTAAACTATCTCTACCTAGTTCCTCATAGGATTTTTCTATGATTCTGGCAATTTCAGCTGGTTGGTCTGCTATATCTGTCTCTTTTAACCTCTGGCGGATCGCCACGTTTGCTGCTTCACCTTTTATGTTGGCTAGTAATAGAGCCGAGACCTGCTTGAAGTCTTTCAGTAATTTCATACCAAGAGTTAAAGCTGGTTCTGGACCGTATTCATCTTGAATTTGTTTTAGCACATCTGGTATCACCGAAATGGATGGAACACCGTGCGTTTTTGTGTAGATGGAAGCAAAGACTGTACCCCAAGTGTCACAGTCCTCTATGTGTGGTGCGATTCCCATTGGGAGACATATAGTCAGAATCCTGTGTTTTTCTAGCGGGGTGGTGTCAGGAAACACTGCCTCTATTTGGGTGATTTTCTGTGCCAACCAGAATGGTATCTGTTCCCGTTTAGCCGGAACTTTACCTAGGCAGGATTGGATGTTCTGTGGTGTGATTTTATTTGTGTTCAGCTGTGGTAGTTTAATCGCTGGCTGAATTGTTGAAGTCCGCATTACATACTGAACTAATTGTCTATGAATTTTTAGTAATTGTTTTAGCTGTATTAACAGCTCTCCTGTAGACATTCCTTCGATGTCTGGGTGTGGTGTGTATCCGGCTAAGACCGGCCACGTTGCTCCTGGTCTACCTAAAGGACCGAGCCTTGTAATGTGATTGTTATGTTTTAGGGCGCCATCAAATAAGAGCAAATGCTCTTGGAATTTGAGTGGTACTTCCACCTCCTCGAAAGGAGTGTACTCATTAGGAGGTTCCTCTATTTTGTAATAGTGGAAGTACTTTGTTACAGCATTTGCTGCTGGAAAATGTATCCATGAATAGTATACCTCTGTCTGCCGATATTCGTGTGCCTCAATTACGAATATGACTGTGCCACCTCTAGGTGTCAGTCCATTTTCTATAAGTTTTAGAGTTATAGATCTTCTTTTGATGACCGGA
Organism: Lissotriton helveticus; assembly: GCF_964261635.1. Classification (NCBI taxonomy): domain Eukaryota; kingdom Metazoa; phylum Chordata; class Amphibia; order Caudata; family Salamandridae; genus Lissotriton; species Lissotriton helveticus. Next base: position 1,430,501,859 of record NC_136059.1, read on the forward strand.
ATGAGTATTATATCCGCGTCTGCTGCTTGCATGGTAGCATCAGCATCTGCGAGTTCAGTTCCTAATCTAACTGCCTCTCTTTCGTCATCACTTCCTGACATTTTACTGTTAGAAAGGTTATTCTTTTTGTTTGCAGATCAGGTTTCTTATGGAAACAGAGATTAGATGCACAATATTTTGGAACAGTGTATCCTTCAACGTTGACTATACCAAGAACCATACATAGGAGTTCCCTCCTGCGAGGTTTTGGAGGATATTACCTTTCACCCACTCCAGACGTCTTTGGAGTATTTGGGAAAAGGGGTCTGAGTGAGAAAGCACGACTGAGTTACTCTAAATGTCTTACGTTAGTTTTATCACCCTTTCCAAACGCGTTGGGCGCCATGTAGTGTAGCTCCTATTTTCCCAATAGGCTCTGCGCATTGGAATAATACCTACAGCAGTAAAGGCCTAGGCCAGACGTTAACTAGGTCTACTACTGTCGATACTAGACTTAAGTTTTGGGTTTGCCAGCGTAGCTCAGAGTTCGCTAGAAACTTTCTCGAATGTTCAGGAAAGAATTAACTCCCCTGATTAGACAAGAAGGGATTTAGTTTCTGACAACCATAGAACATGACAACTTTGCTCTCCCCTAATCAAGAGTCAATCTCGAGAGTCGTGTGAGCACAAGGCAATTATTTTACTCAGTCAGTACGTGCATTCTTAGTCTCATCAGATTGTAGAGAAAAGGAAGAGACGGGCGTGTTCAATAAAAAGGTGTTATTTATTGATCAGTCTCTTTTCTCGTACAAGAGAAATGGATCGATATTATTGCAATACTTATAGTTAAGTAAAGTGCAGACATTAAAAGCAATAGTATAAAATAATACTGTAAAAACATTGATATGGTTTCTGAGCCATATGATGTTTAAAATGATTAAAATATATTTACATACACATATACATTTGACTAAACGTACTCAACTGGTGTTTCTAAATACGCCTACCCCGTGTACCTGACCTAAGTCTAATGCGTGGGCGGGAATAGAAAGTTACAGTTTAAGTTAAGTTTGTTTTTGCCAAGTGAATAACTAAAGAATTCTCTGTGAGGGGTTATTCAGTTCTGTACCTGGAATTTAGGATGAATGAGGAATGGTATCTCTTTCTCTGCTCTCGATATTCCTGGCTGCCTGCGAGGGCTGCCCAGAAGCGCCGGTGCTGGGTCTCTCGGCTTGAGATAGCAGCGCGTCTCTCAGCGCGTCAGGAAGGCGGGGCTGCTGCAAGCGGGGTCTGCTTCTGCTCTCGGCTTCGGCAAGTATGGCTGCTCCGTCTCGTCACCACGCGTGTGTTTGCATAGGGCAAGATCGGCAATATTTATACCTTAAAGGTGCCGAGATTGACGTAAGGATGGACATAGATACGTCAATAAAGATGTCATACGACTTGCTCGTTAGCACATTCTTTACTAAAGTTCTCTGTGAAATCAAAACAATGGCCGCACGGATTTTCCAGGTTGTCATAGGTTTGATTTGTTATGAGAACGTCGTATGCCTTATCAGGGGCTGGAGGAATGTCGCTTGTCTAATTAGATCTCAAGCGTTATGACCTAATCAGATAACACGTTCCTGTGCCGTAGTGTGACTGCGTCAGATAACGGTATCTGCATCATGGGAGCTTTTCTTGCCTCATGGCTGACTGTTAGTTAACTTGATAGTTAGTTTAACCAGAATAGGGTCAGGAATAGGGGGATCGATTCAGAACCTATAGGAATACATGACAAACCGGCTATTCTGGCACTCGCGGAATGACCCGAAGATACGTCACTTCCGCATAACGATGTAAAGCGGTTATACAAACAGGAGCGCTAGTAATGAAGCAAAAAGCCCCACGATTGCTCGCGTCTCCTACCAACTTCACCGCTGAACAAAGTCAAAATAGGAGGTCAATAGGGGCCCCTATCGTCCCCCCTAGTCTCCAGAACGTGTGCCAGATAACCGCCAAAACATAGAACTCGGGCGGGAATTCCTAACTAACTAACTAACTAGGGACAAGACAACAAACGGAAAAGGGGAAAGGGAAAGGACCTGGGCATACAGGCAAAAACTCCATAAAGAGAACACTAATCCTCACGAGCCCATAAGGATTACAGGATAGCACTCAGGGAAAACTCTGAGACAGCAACCATCAACCAGGAACCAGGAATCCACACAAGAGCATTAACTAGCAGAGAAACAAAGGTAGGACAGACCTTTATCCCTTTCCTGGTAGATCATGTGATGACAGTCCATGGTCACTAAAAAAGGACTAACCCTACTCTGGCATCCTAACAACCGGATGGCCAGCGGCATGGATTTTGACGTGTTGGGACGGCCTCGTGGAGGATGGAGAGCAGAGCAGGTCTCACTTTTGGCAATTTGGATACCAGTTACCTCCTGAGTGTGTGAGAAATGTGCCGTATGGACTTGGGTGAAGCAAAATGCAGTTCCCGGGAGTTACAGGAGGACCTTTTCAGGAGGGAAATGTGTGGAAGGCGTGACATACATTTCCCCTTCTTCCCACCCGACGCACCTCGCTGCCATAGGCACAGTTGGGGTGCGGCATCTCTCTTTGGTAAAGCTTCCATTGGGCCCTTCCGGTGTGCACAGGTTTGGTGCCTTTGGATGGGGTAGTGCTGTTGCTGGGGAGGAGTGGCAGGCGGAGGTGCGAGGCGCTGTGTAGGGTAAGGTATGTTTACCTGCTCGGACCACACTACAGTGGAGTATTAAATTCAAAAACATCTTTATTCGATCCATAGAATCATAAGAGAACAAAAAATACTGTAATTGCATCATATCAAACTGATACATTGGTCCTCTAAAACTCCTAAACAAGAACCCCTAGATGGGTTTATAGAAGATTACAGTTACAGTTAAACAAGTATGGAATTCTTTACTAAAGTGCAAAATACAAGAGCCATGTTAATAAAAGCCAGAATGCAGTATACAATTTAGATAATAAAGCGCTCTAGTGCCTTGGTACAGTTTCGCAATTAATACTTGAACCTGTTAACCATTATTTTTAAAATCATTTAAATTGATAAATAAGAATCTACATACCATTAAGAACTTCAATGTAAAGTGCAAAGTGCAAAGTGCGATGAAGTATTCAACAAGTTATTCCTACAGTACAGAATTGATGTACTAAAGTGCTCTTGTGCAGGTAGATAATTAAAAAAAAATGTAATCCTTTCTTCATTCTTATAAAATTAATAACCAATAAAAATCTACTAATGCCAAACACGATAAGTTGTGTATTGTCGGTTTTTAGGATACGTAGCATATCATTATACTTCCTAACGCCCAATTTCCTCTCCAACGGTTTTATCCATTTTCTTCTGGCATTAAAATAAGTGGTGCAGAAAAAAAGGACGTGTGCTACATCCTCCTGTTCACCCAGACGGCACATTTTACACATACTACCTTCTCCCCTGTTTTGCAGCTTTTCCCATTTGGCTATAAATGTTCGAACTCGGAGAATACCGTACCTGAATTTCAGGTAGAGTATTTTTACGAGTTTGGATCCAAGAATAAATCAAAACTGGGGGTTGGCTTAAACATAAAAAATTCTGTTGTTAATGAACAAAGTCCACACTTTAAGGTGACTTTGTGCGTAATAAAATTCCAATAGACATTTTTGAGTTCCCTTTTAGATTCAGCGGTCAGCCTGACAGGGTTATTCCAAAATTTTCTTAGGCCCAGATCCAAAAGCCATTTGCGAACATTAGCCAACCAAGGGAATCTAACGTGGGTGTCTAATGCAAGTAGTTCTCCCAATGCCTGCCTATAAGTGGAAAGTTCCTCAGTAACCCATATCCTTATCCAGTACGACAGTGTCATGCAAACCGCCCTATGCTCAATGCGTTTTAGCCCCAAATCAAGCATGTAAAGAATCACCGGTGTGTTTTAGGGGAGGGGGACCATCGCTCTTAGAGCCCTGTTTTCTCCCACAATTAGGGCAGAGAGTTGTTCCCCTCCCCACAACTCAGAGCCGTACAAAGCAGAGGTTTGAGCCCTGGATTTGTATACCTCCAATGCAGGTGTAATAGCCTTTATTCTAGTAGCATGGAGTTTTTTCAGGATGGGTGCTGCATTTTGCATTAAAATGGTCCTAGATTTTTTTATATGTGGGTGCCATGAAAGTTTAGAATCTATGGTAACCCCCAGGTAAACAAAAGCATTAACCCTCTCTAAAATTGCACCATTCAACATTATATTACCCTTAAAACTTTTGTGGGGCCTAATAGCCATGTATTTTGTTTTCACAGGGTTAATTTCCAAGCCTTTTGATTTGCAGTACACGTCAAGTGTGTTCAATTATTTTTGCAATCCCCTAGGTGTCTGTGAGAGCAAAATAGTGTCACCTGCAAATGTCAAGGCGCATATGTGGGTGCCACCCAGCTTTGAGGAATCATGGTTTTACTTTTGTAGGAACTCAACCATGTCTTTAACATAGAGGAGGAACAAGGTGGGCACCAGGACACACCCCTGGCACACCCCTCTCTTGACCGGTATTTCTTCTGTGAGCTCCCCACTTTTCCCCAACGCACCTTTTCAAAATGATCTTCATGGAGCCTGATAAGTTGACCCAAAATATTTCTAGGGACCTCTTGTTTTAACAGATTTACCCACAATAGATCTCTTGGAAGTGAGTCGAAAGCGGCCTTTAAATCAATAAAGGCCACATACAAATTGCCTGGCCTTAGTTTAGTATATTTCCAGGCAATAGTTTGTAACCTAAATACCTGGTCTATAGTACTAGTTCTTTTTCTGAATCCTGCCTGGCAAGGGGATAAAATATAATTTACGACCAGCCATTCATTTAGCTTATCCAATATCTGTTTAGAGTAGACCTTTTGGGTAATATCTATCAGACTGATAGGTCTGAAGTTCGCAGAATCGTCCCTGTTGCCCTTTTTGTATATTGGGACGATCTTAGCTCCCTTCCATGACAAAGGGATGGGCTGTCCTTTACTTATTGCATTACATAATAAGTTAAGATATGGTGCCCATACATCAAGGGCGTGCCTAAATAAATCACCAGGGATTTTGTCTGGGCCCGGCGCTTTAGACAACTTAATAGCAGCTATGGCCTGCTTAGTATCTGCAATACTAAAGTATAGGGGTTCAACCTCACTCAACTTCAACAAGTCGTTGATGGTGCGTAGATGGTCACTTGCTGGAGGTACCATACATGCATATAAGTGTGCAAAATGCATAAACCATGTGTTGGGATCTAAATTATAATCCTGGACTGGTTTACTAATCTTATTACCGCTTGCAATAATCCACCAGAATAAGGTTTGGTCTCCTGTCTTTGCGGCAGCAAGCAGATCTTCCCAACTAGAATCCTCCCAATTTCTACGCGCTGCCTTTAATACCTGGTTATAGATTCTCCTTTCTTTTCTAATTTGTTAAGGCTTTAGTCAAACTCTTTTTTGCTTCTCTTTAATCTTCATTGAACCACGGATTAGATGGGGAAATATGTTTGCTATTAGAACATTTCCCTCTCCCTGCCTTAGCTAGGTGAGGTTTAATGTTTTCTACTAACATTGAATGGATTTGGGTGATTGGTATGGCATTCGAATCCTTATTTAAAAAGAAGAAAGATACAAGATCACAAAAAGTGTTATAGATAGAGGTAAGGGGTACAAGTTTTCCTAGTATGGATGGCCATTTAACTGCCCTTCTATTATTGCACATTATAGGCTGTAGGTCCTCGTGGTCTAGTATAGGTAGATCTGGAAGTATTCTCCTCTAAGAACTAGGCACAGAGGGAAGTGATCACTTTCCCTCCTAGACTCTACTCTAAAATCAGTCACGAAGGCCCAGTATGCGGCACTTATCATATTAAAATCTATACAAAATAAAGATTGGCCTCTTAAAAATTTATTTGCCCGCACAAAGTCGGAAGGGCATCTTCCGTTACAGGACCGTAATCCTTTTTCTATCGTAAAATCAATGATCTGTAGTGCGGAAACAGTACACCGTTATGTTTTTTTAGTTTCCATGCCCCTTAACGTTTCATAGCAAAAGTTAAAATCGCCACCAATTATAATAAGGCCATCTGGTGGAATTGAATCAATAATTTTTGCAGTTGTTTGATTAACGGTGACTCTTTAGAGCGATCTCTTGGTCTTATGTATATATTACATAAAGAGATCCTGGTTTTATTGGGGAGACTTAGACTTAATCTATGGATGTCATCCGAACCAGTAGGTAAGGTTTCAATCACAACATTTACGTGGTTTTTAACCCATATTAAGAGTCCAATGAGGGTCTTCCTCTCTTCGAATGTTGAGCCTCTATGCTAAACGTTCTATAACCCACCTTATATAGTGGTTCCAATGCCCAGGTCTCTTGGAAGAGACAAAGATCATAATTGTCTACATAGTCCTGCCAGTCAGGTTATTTTGTGAGTCCAGCTATGTTCCAGGATAACATTTTGACTGCATTTGTTTCAAGGACACCACTCTCTGGATTATTGTCCCCTCCAACTTTAGGTTTATTAGTTCCATCAATTATATTGGAACTAAACCCTGAAATAGGTGCTGCATTATTGTTTTGCCTATCTAATGGGGCTAGAATCTGGTCCCCAGATAGATGATACTGTCTTCCGGAACTTATCAGGATCTGGTCATAGCACGGATTCAGTCAATCCACTGCTTCAAGGTTGTTTTGGGCCATCAAGGAGTTAGAAAGAGTACCAGCATTGGTTTGGGACATCAACGGATTCAACAAGGCACAGCTACAAGATCTACCAGTTTTATTTTGTCTAATACAAATTTTTGTATCAAATAAGGAATGGGTTCTTAAATTCAAAGTAATGAAATTGTCGGCTATGGATTTTGAATAGAACATTAGCCTAACATCATCTAAGTCCCCATCCTCTTGTTGTAGCCGTGTTACACTTTTAATGTCGGTTCTATTCACAGAGAGGCATTGTCTTTTTGTTCTTATCCAATGTATAAGCTTGTTTTCCAAGGAGTCATCATCCTCCCTGGTACCTGGTTTTAATCTTGGTACATTCGTAAGGAAAACATTATAAGATGTAATACCCCCATTTACCCTCTGGAGGGATTCCCTGCATGGTTCCCATTGCCATGTTTCATCTCTCTGGCCATTCCCACAGCCCCAATCCCCATGTTGCATCCTAATCGGGGATGATCTATCTGGGTGTCTTTTTCGAAGTGAGGTTTGTTGTGGTCTATGGACTCTATGGTGTTCCTGCCGGATATTCCCCGTGTACCCCTTGTATGGTTGGAGACCTTCAATCTTATCCATGTTAGTATACTGATGACCTGTATAGGCTTGTGAGAGGTTTGGTTTTCCTTCAGTTTGTTTCTTAGAGATGTCATTTCTAAAGCTAGTAACATTCATCCTATTGTCTGTGGGTTTACTAGATCCAAATGGAGTGACTGCCATCTTTTGGCTTAAATGTAAATTGTTGTTATGAGTTTCAATCAATTTTTTGATCACTCTGACCTCTCCCTCGACAATATTTAATTTAGTAGTCAAATCTAGCACAAGTCTATGTGTATCAGTAATATGTGCCTGGGCCTGGGCATCCAACGTAGGTATGTTGGGCAAGCTTCTTTTCGCTATGTCCTCCCTCCTTGATTGAGACACAGGTGTTACATCTGGATTTTCTGAGAGTACAGAGTATTTGTTGGAGCACTCAATAGTTATGATCTCTTCCTGTAGATCGCTATCGGAATCTTTATTTAGGGGGTCCATAGCCTTATTCTTAAGAGTAGTTATTTAGCTTATGGTTATGTTTGGGTTATGAACAGCCATTGCCGGTAATGGAGCCTTTTCATGACTTTGGTGAACAGTGACTATGTGGCTATTAGACTCTTTGCAGGTTGATTTATCCTTTTTATTATATTATGATGAGATTTTGTTTCTCCCCTTTGGGTTAGAATCCTTGTCATTAGATAGCATGTTCTCTACCTCTTCAATGAGATTATCAATGGCAGCCAGGGTACAGTTCTCTGCTGCTGATTTAAGTTGTTTCTGTGTCCTTGGTCTCTTTTTCCTGCCTGTTATCGCTTCTGCTGCTTTCCTTTTCCCCATTGTTAGCTACAAAATTCTTAAGGCAGGTGCGTATTAAAATTGCGGGTAAACTATGATGGTAGCGTAATTTCTCAAGCATTAGCAAACAAGCAATTTTTGTTATGTACTAACACGAATATCTATGCATTAAAAATATAACACTATTTACCATCAACAAATAATGGACGTAACAGAAAGGAAAACTTGTGTTCTATAGATCAACAAAAACACTGAGGTTTTACGAAAACGGTCCCAGAAAATGTTGAAAAAAGAAACCCATAGCTTGTGTCTCTTTTCTTAAGAAAAATATGTTTTGCTTAATAAATGATCCTTAAATCATAAGTCTATAAAAGTCACGAAGTCTTATCGGTAAAACAGGGATGAAAAAACAGCTCTACTAGTCAAAATATCAGGGGGCTGGCCCAGCCCAGCCTTGTCCGGGCTTTGACGGGCAAGGACGGGCCCGCCCTTGGCCCGGGCTTTGCCCGGCACCGCCCACCCACCTCCCACGACACGGGAACCCTGTGACCCTTAAGAACGCCTCCTGGTGCTTGTTGTGCGCGTTGGTGGCGTGCGTGCCACGTGTGCTGACAGGTGCTGTAGTCCAGACGCTGACAGTGGACCGCGAGAAACTCCGACCTGCTCTGGCAGCTGCAAAGTGGCCCCGGGTGCTGCGGTGGATGTTACGACAGGGCTCCCGCTTCACCGGAGCCCTGTGACCCTTAAGAACGCCTCTTGGCGCTTGTTGTGCGCGTTGGCGGCATGCGCGCCGTGTGTGCTGCCGGGCGCTATAGTCCAGGCGCTGGCAGTGGCGGCAAGGACCGCGGGAAGCTCAGACACGCTCTGGCAGCTGCAAAGTGTCCCCGGGTGCTGCAGTGAATGTTACGACAGGGCTCACGCTCCATGGGAGCCCTGTGACCCTTAAGAACGCCTCCTGGCGCTTGTTGTGCATGTTGGCAGCGTGCGCGCCGCGTGTGCTGACAGGTGCTGTAGTCCAGACGCTGACAGTGGACCGCGAGAAACTCCGACCTGCTCTGGCAGCTGCAAAGTGGCCCCGGGTGCTGCGGTGGATGTTACGACAGGGCTCCCGCTTCACCGGAGCCCTGTGACCCTTAAGAACGCCTCTTGGCGCTTGTTGTGCGCGTTGGCGGCATGCGCGCCGTGTGTGCTGCCGGGCGCTATAGTCCAGGCACTGGCAGTGGCGGCAAGGACCGCGGGAAGCTCAGACACGCTCTGGCAGCTGCAAAGTGTCCCCGGGTGCTGCAGTGAATGTTACGACAGGGCTCACGCTCCATGGGAGCCCTGTGACCCTTAAGAACGCCTCCTGGCGCTTGTTGTGCATGTTGGCAGCGTGCGCGCCGCGTGTGCTGCCGGGCGCTGTAGTCCAGGTGCTGGCTGTGGCAGCAAGGACCGTGGGAAGCTCCTACCCACTCTGGCAGCTGCAAAGTGTCCCCGGGTGCTGCAGTGAATGTTTCGACAGGGCTCCTGCTCCACCGGAGCCCTGTGACCCTTAAGAACGCCTCCTGGAACTTGTTGTGCACGTTGGCGATGTGCGCACCGCATGTGCTGCCGAGCGCTGTAGTCCAGGCGCTGGCAGTGGTGGTAAGGACCGCGGGAAGCTCCGACCCGTTCTGGCAGCTGCAAAGTGTCCCCAGGTGCTGCGGTGAAGGTTACGACAGGGCTCCCACTCCACCGGAACCCTGTGACCCTTAAGAACGCCTCCTGGCACTTGTTGTGCGCGTTGGTGGCGTGCGCGCCACGTGTGCTGCTGGGCGCTGTAGTCCAGGCACTGGCAGTGGGGGCAAGAACCGCGGGAAGCTCCAACCCACTCTGGCAGCTGCAAAGTGTCCCTGGGTGCTGCGGTGAATGTTACAACAGGCTCCCGCTCCACCGGAGCCCTGTGATCCTTAAGAACGCCTCCTAGCACTTGTTGTGCGTGTTGGAGGCGTGCGCGCCACGTGTGCTACCAGGCGCTGTAGTCCAGGCACTGGCAGTGGTGGCAAGGACGGGAAGCTCCGACCCACTCTGGCAGCTGCAAAGTGTCCCTGGGTGCTGCGGTGAATGTTACAACAGGGCTCCCGCTCCACCCGAGCCCTGTGGCCCTTAAGAACGCCTCTTGGCACTTGTTGTGCGCGTTGGCGGCGTGCACACCGCGTGTGCTGCCGGGCGCTGTAGTCCAGGCACTGGCAGTGGTGGCAAGGACCACGGGAAGCTCCCACTTGCTCTGGCAACTGCAAAGTATCCCCAGGTGCTACGGTGAATGTTATGACAGGGCTCCTGCTCCACCGGAGCCCTGTGACTCTTAAGAACGCCTCCTGGCGCTTGTTGTGCGTGTTGGCAGCGTGCGCGCCCTGTGTGCTGCCGGGTGTGTAGTCCAGGCGCTGGCAGTGGTGGCAAGGACCGCGGGAAGCTCCCACCTGCTCTGGCAGCTGCAAAGTGTCCCCGGGTGCTACGGTGAATGTTACGACAGGGCTCCCGCTCCACCGGAGCCCTGTGACCCTTAAGAACGCCTCCTGGCACTTGTTGTGCGCGTTGGCAGCGTGCCCGCCGTGTGTGCTGCCGGGCGCTGTAGTCCAGGCATTGGCAATGGTGGCAAGGACTGCGGGAAGCTCCGACCCGCTCTGGCAGCTGCAAAGTGTGCCTGGGTGCTGTGGTGAATGTTATGACAGGGATCCAGTGTAGTAAATTTTGCATGCTGGTTGCCTCCAGGGCTTTTTGAGTGGAAATCCTAGGCAGGGGTTGGTGGCAAAGTGAAAGGTGCCCGACTTATGGAGATTGAAGGGCGCGAGGGTCAGGAGTGGCAGGAGTCGAATGGGAGATAGAATGAGGAAAGGGGTGTCAAAAAGAAAAAAACAAGCGCGCCCGCCTCTCCCAGCAGCCGGGGGAGGGGAGAGAGGAGGGGGCCTGCGCGATTCCCTTACGGGAGTGAGCAGCAAGGCGCGATAATTTACAACATATGGCACCAGCTGCTCGCTCCTGCAAGGGAATCACCAAATGTGTACACGTTGCCATTGAAGGCAATGGAACGCGTGCACGTTTTTGGATGAAAAAGGGAACCGATGACTAAAGGTCTACTCCTAAGCAGCGCGCTGCATAGGCGAGACCTAAAAATCACGAGTGGTGCACAGAACCAGATCCAATAATTCACAATTCTGTTAAGCAGAAAAACCTAAAAGGCTCCAAAATTGTTCCCGGGAAATGTTCACCCCTTCGCTTACTCGTAGCCTCGCTACTGGGGCATGGTTAACGCCTTGTTTCACCGTGTTCCACAGGTCGCAATTAGAGTCATGAATAACAGAGAAGCATTAGATTATCACGGCTAAAACAGTCTAAATACCTTTCAATACAGTGCAGAATCTGGCTGGCGATAAAACAGCACTGAGAGTTAGAATCCACAGCCAAAGGGGGTGGCCCCACCTCCTCCTGTTGCCGACAGGTGCAGGACGGGCCTCCCTTGGCCCAGACTGCGTGAGTCCCGTGCCGCAGGGTAAGAGCCTGCGCTTTAAGCGCGATAACCACACCTCCCCTATGACACCAGCTAAAAAAACAAGCAACAGGTGCACCCTGGGACTGGAAGTCCCACCAGCGTGCAATGGGGCTAGAATGGCAAGTTGATGGCCCCACAAGTCAAGAGAGCACAGAAAAGCATCCCTGAGACTCTCACATTGGCCCAGCCATTTATATCTCTCAACTCTAACAAAATCTCTACAACTGGTACCAACTCTTATAAAATAATTTCCATCAAATCCTATCTAAGAATGCTTAAAAGAACTACAGACATAAACTCATAAGAGTTCTACCTAAGACATTGTTCAATACCACTGTGGTTGTAAAGACTACCTAAATATGGATCACCTATTCTTCATCTACCTCTCTTTGATCTGGGAAGTAACTCTCTCCAAGGAACTCCAAGTGACTAAGGTCAAGAAAATTTGCACTTGGAAAAAAATGTCCCCTCCTGCTCCTTACAGTGCTAAACTGTCAATAATGGCAAGATAATGATTCAGCCAACTGATTAATTCTTCCTTTGTACTCTCCTCCCCCTATCTCCACCTTCCCCTCTCAGTCATGAGGTTTCCAGCCCCTCTGATGTCATGCACTCGAGAGAACAATCTCATCCCTCAGCGCTTCCCCTACGTCTTCATTATATAATCACTCCAACATTGGCTAAGCCCTCTCAACTCCAACATCAGCTCCAGTATCCACACTCCATCATACACACCACACATCCATACAGACTACGTCTAGACAATCCAGTGCAGATCTAGCATCAAGAATGCACATCAAAGGGACACATCCTCCTTTTTTTCCGAACACAATCCCTCCATCACGCACTCCCATCCTTAACTGTTTCACAATCTGAGTGATTCTTGGCCCTGCCAGCACGAATCCCTCGCCATTCTGAACCTCAGTATAGATTGCCCTTATTGACAAATTAGACTCCCTACAGTCTCAGAAGAAATCTTTATACTCTTTCAATCGTTTACTGTTGCATGCCTTGAAGTAGCTGGAACAGACACTCAGCTCCCTCCTTCTCTTTGAGAAGCTCTCAAATTCCTCTGATGGTTCCTCAGATGGCCTTACCCTGACCAATAAAACCTACTCCATCCTAGCTTCTATGAAGAGTGACTCCAGTTCTCATCCCAGTTTGGACACTGTGCCCCTCACATGCAATGCCTTACCTAGACCATACTCAACTTCCACTGTGGAAATGATACTCCACCCATTTGACACCTCACCCGCCTTTCTAGATAACAACCATCACATGCTCCCCATAGCAATCCTCACTCTGCCATAACTCACAACTCTGTAGCCTTCCATACCAATCATCAAGTTGGACAGACACCTCACTTTACAATCAAGAAATTCCCAAGTAAACCCAGGAAATCGCACACATGTTTCCATCACTTTCTCGCCATATGTAAATCTAGTCCTTCCACTTTAAAATGCCTGCTGTATAACCACAGATCAGCAGTCTACAACTGCAATTAAATTGCTGACCTAATCCAATCCCACAACCTCGACCTTTGGTTCCTGACAGAAACATGGCTGTCTGACTCCTCTTAGCTTCTTAGCTAATACTTGACTTTCTGATTCCCCATGACTTCTCAATCATTCACTAACGAACAGGTAAGCAGGGTTATCCACAGCACCTCTCTTCAATTTCAAAATGTAAATGCAACCCAGGCACAGTGTAGTAATAACTATAGAAATGGTGAGAAGTTTCTCCAAGGTTTATTTAGATACACTGTAAGGAGGTGCCAAAACAGTACAATGGTACTCTTGGTTCCCTCGCAGTCCAAAGCTCAACTGTCCTCCTTTCGAACGGGAAGAGTCTAATTGAAACTTGGCCCCTCTAACTTTCTATAGCATGCACAGATGCAACTGTCCCCCTTTGGATTAATAACATTCTAATTGTGTCTTGGCCCTTGTAACATTCCATAGCATGCACAGATGTAACTGTCCCCCTTTTGAACAGTATCATTCTAATTGTGATTTGGCCCTTGTAGCATTCTGTAGCATGCACAGATGTAAATAAATGGGCAGAATACAACACATCTTCCTTCTCAACAAAATAACACATCACCCCATCTCAAACCAAAGAACACACAACACAAAACAAAACAATCACCTCTCCATACCAAAAACCACTCACACCACATAAACAACATCATAAACCCCACACAACACAACAAAACAAAAATAAGATTCATGCCAGAAACCTGATTGGTTTGATGGCCTTCTGTGAACTACGCATAGGAGAAACACCTTTCTCTCTTTTCTGGTAAGTAGCATTGGAACCATCCCCCAAAGTCTCAGGGAACACACATTCTCTGTCAGGAGGCACACATTCTCTGTCAGCTGGATCAACTATTTTATCTCCCACATTCCCCACCCCGGAAAGATTCCACCAATTACCGCCTGCTACTCTGACAGCATTTCCACAGATTTTCTCAATTTTTACATGATTACCAAACTTGTTTTTTCCTTTTTGTACATGAATAGCAGGCTTGATACGCACCAAATCCCCTACCTGTACTACAACTTTTTTCACCCCGTCTTCTTATGTACCAGCTCTTTTGCTTGATCTAAGCTGAGCTGACATTCTCTATGACCAAATGCATCAGATTTTCATTGTCTGACTTACTCTTCAACCATTTAGACATCCTCACAGGACGGAAATCGTGTTGGCTTTCCTACCTTTCACTAATTTAAGTTATAACAGTTTGGTTGAAGAATGAGTAGTCCTATAAAACTACAACATGATTCTCACAGATTTGACAATATCATAGTTCCCACATTTTCCCCACATAATACATACTCCAACCACCAGTTCATCCTTTCACCCCGACCGTTGGTCTGGGGATGATATAAAGAGCTCCTGTGGTGTTTAATTCCACTTTATTGAAGGAAACTCTGAATTTCCCTGCTAAATATTTTTCCACATTTTCAGAAATTTGAAACTCTGGAAACCCCTCCCTCAAGAAAATCTCTCTAAGGAACTCCACCACAGAACTTGCATTAGGCTCTTTTACAGACAGTAAAACAGTAGTCCATCAGTACCAGAACAAATCTTGTGCTTCCAGGGAAAGATTCATAGGGAAGCATTGCATCAATACTCAATTAGTCTAAGGTATCGATGGAACTTCAACAGAAGTCATGGGAGGCGTTGTTACTCTTAAACTTGTATCCACTGAAGAACATACACAGCAACCTTCCACCACCTCTTCAATGTCCACATCCATTCTGGGCCACCAGAACAAGCTACAAATGTGTTATTTGGTGAACGTAGAACCCAGACATTGAAGTCACCATCATTTTGATATTGTGTTCTCTTCATAGAGCAGGCTTCACTTATAGAGCCCAATACATACTCCTATTTTCTAGCTGCATGTTTTGCAGGATAAGATGTGTGTGTCCTTTTCTCATGCAGAAGTAGCATAGTCAGTAATTTTTTAAACCAGTCCGGTGGCACTGGCTGCCAGCTGAGATTAGTGGAGCCAGCAATGACATTGTTGTGCTAGGTTGAGCAGCTGTAGTTGTTTCTTTTCACCTTCTTGACCCTACTGCTTCAAGCTTCTGCCTGTGGTACATCTTTTCAGGAAGATTAGGTCTGAATGTCTGGACAGGCTGGGTCTGTATTACAGAATAGTGCATGGATCATACTTTTCTTAGTGTTTTTAGTGTTGTTCCCTCATGACTGTGCTGTGGCTCGACAACAGGACAAACAAAGCAAGGGAACCCATGCCCAGCTGCCATACATACAGCAATACATATGTGCACAAAAGGGGGGGGGCGGGTTTTAGTTTCAAGTACTGTTAATGGGGAAGCGGTCAAAAACTAGCAATACATAGAAACATTAGGGGAGAATAAACCGCAAGGCGTTTTTCCATGGCGGATAGTTTATGGCTAAATAAGAATTGAGCAAATCTTTGGCACCTACCTATGACCATTCGTGAATTTTAACAGCCTTTCCTGAATTAGCAGCCTCCCCTCTGTTCACACGGCAGGAGGATAGTTCTAGTGAGTCTTGGCGATTGCACCCCGACAAAGAGTTAAAAGCTTAGAGAATACAAACCACATTATCAGTACGTACATTGAACAGCGAATATTAACAGAAATCAAATAGGGGGTGTGGCCTAATGACCAGAGATGCCGACTTTGGCATTGGGAAATTAGGTTTGAGTCTTGGCGTCCTCTCAACATCCTGTGATTCTGGGCAAATAACTCAATCTCCTGTGCCTACTAAAAATGATTGTGTCCTTGTGTAATATGTAATGTAACTGGTACTCATGTAAAGCGCTCCAATACCTTCGGGTAGAATTTGCTCTATGTAAAACTGCAACAAAAAAAAGAGTGATCTACAGCTGCGTTAATTAGAACGGATTCATAATTGAAGACATAAAAAGCAGGAACTCGTATTACAGATAAATATGACTTTGTTTGTTGAAAAGTACTATTAGTAACATAACAGGGTAATAATGCTTGAGGCTGCATTTTTTAAATGAGGGGCACTGTCCAGTGTGCGTTTGTGTGTGTTTTCGGGCATATGCCTTCCTGTTGGACTTGGTCTCATGGACTAGTTTATTAAGTCTGGTTTGCCAACTTGACCAATAGCGCCTAACATTCTCCAATCAAATTACGTCAATTGTTTCACGGCTTTAGCTGAGGAGAAATCACTAAGCCATTTTTCACCTTTTCGCCAATGGCTACACAGCATGGGAACAAGTTAGACAGATGGCGCACACGTGGTTTTCTGCTGACTGTTGACCCAATTCTCGCAGAATGGCGGAGGTATTTGACCAGGCCCTGGGACTAACCTCAATGAAGATTGATGTGGCTTGGACATATTCAAACAAAAAAAATCCTTTTCCATAGGTATGGGCCATTGCTGTAAAACAAACCACTGTGCCAGATGTGGGTCGCTTAGAGAAAAAGCCTGGGTCAAAGTCTGTGCGTGTGTTTGTTAAGAAGAAACATATTATGGAGAAATGAGTCTTTTAGCACACTTACTATTTGAAGTTCCAACTCAACCTCCTGAAGAAAGGTCATTTACTATTGCCAAGAAAAGAACATAAAAAATAAAAAATAACGTTGATCTGTCTTTTGCCAGAGCCTTTGTAAATGCTCAGGTAGGTTATGGCAATGCTTGATAAGGAATCTCAGCGGCCTTCATGTGCTGCAGGGTTCTGCTGTAGGAGCATTCTTGCATGAAATGGTAAACCTACATAGCTCAGCAATGCCTATATTGACTCCAGAAGGCAGCCTGAATACAATTTTTAATGTTCTTGCATTAGTGCACAAAATGTTTTCACACTACCTACACCACAGCCTTATACCTTAAAAGAATGTTAAGATCCACAGCATCCCTTGATGCTCCCCAAGAAGGTAAACAAAAAAAAGGGATGGAAGACTTTTCCAATTGTCCCAGCTCATGATGGACTCCTTTAACATATGACTGGGAGAGTGTCCAGCATCTAAAGTCTCTTAGAAGGCTTTCATGCATGTATTTATTTGTGTAACACCCCTTGTCTCAGATTGAGTGAGCGTTGTAATGTTCAGCCTCGTGATGGGCTGACCCAAATGAATAGTGTAGTGGGGATTTGTAATCACACCCCCCCTCCTGCGTGGGCCGTCCCTGCGTCTGCACGGGCAGCACGCTGGAGTGTGAATAAAAGCCCAGGGAGCTGGGCGTGGCGTGGCGTCAGTAGCCGGTCACAGTACTATAAACACACGTGTGCTGCGTCTTATTTGTTGAGGCCTCCTCCAACACCACATTGTCGACGAGGTGGTCTCGCCACCCCATCGCGTGCAATGCCTCCCCACGCTCTTGCCCAAGAAGCGGCTCGGCGCAGCCCCTGCGGGCCCCCCATCCGGCTGCGGATCCAGCTCCCGCCGTACCATGTTGCTGCGTGAGGCCCCTAGCTGCCCTGGTGCCAAGCGCGCCCCAAGCGGACTGACCGCCTGCCTCCGTCGAGGCTCTGAACGCGCTGGAGATATCTTCCCGCCATGGCCCCACCTCTCCTGTCAGGCGGTGCTACCTCGTGGCCTCAATGTGAGTGCTCAGGTGCTCTGGCTGTTTCTCCCCGCCTGCCCACATTCTCGGCAGCCCATCCGGGTCCTGCGACTGGCCTGCCACCCGCCCGGCAACTCTCTGTCTTTGCAGAGGCTGCAAGCGCGGAGCGGCGCGACACCCTGCCGTCCCTCACGCTTCTCGCGTGCAACGCGCCGGACCTGCCTTTCCTCACGCATTTCGCGTGAGACACCGTTTGGTCCATTGAAGGCCCTAGTTTTGCTCCTCCTGCTGGCCAGAAGTTCATAGCCACCTGTAACTGCCCGGGGAGACCGCCAACAGCACCGAAGAGCTAAGAGATCTCGCCCTGAGGTTCGCAGTCAAGGCCCTCACCACCTGCGCCCGCCTCCAGCGGCCAAGACCAACGTGCCCCCCCGGAACCATTCACAGTCACCGGCACACCGCCGTAGCAAGCCATTTGGTGGAAGAAATGGGTGGAACGCCTGGAAAACTACTTTGTGGCAGCGGAGATCGCAGTTGAGCGGCGGCGTGCCTTGCTGTTGCACCTCGGGGGGGAGGCGATCCATGACATATCGAAGAACGTGGTAGAAGGCGGCCAGCCCAGAAACTACGCCACGTTGCACGACACAATCACTGCGTACTTCGAGCCCTTCGCCAGCGCCGACTATGAGAGGTTCCTACTCCGCCAAGCCTGCCAGCTCCCAGAAGAGTCCGTTGACGTCTTTTATGCAAGGCTGAAGAAACTAGCAAGCACGTGCACCCTCCTGGATGCTGAGGACGAGATTTGCACCCAGTTCATACAGGGCTGCGCGTCTTTGAAGCTGCGCGAAAGGGTATTGGAGGAAGACAATATGACCATGAGAGACATCCTCATGCTCGGTCGGTCCAAAGAGCTGTCCAAGGCCAGAGCCGCGCATATGGAGGCTAAACCCACCGCCGCAGTCAAGACAGAGCCAGTGTACGCCCTCCGGACCGACTCCCTGGATGCCCGCCCAAAGCAGCCCCGGCGAGGAACTCCCAAACCAGCCCAGTCATCGCGAAGCCGCACCTGTGCGTGGTGTGGAGGCCTGACGCCTCACAACGGGACCTGCCCAGCGCAAGGCAAAATCTACAGCGCCTGTGGGAAGGCCATTCACTTCGCGAGTGTGTGCCGGTCAACGCCAAGGAAGAAACAGAATGACTCACCCAGGAGGGTAAGGACAGTGGAACTGCTCCCGAACAGTCCCACCAACAGCGACATGGACGAGGATGAAGCCGACACTGCTTCCATACATGTCGTCTGGATGCTTAACACCCTCGCAGCCACACCGCCGGCAGCACCCTTGTGCACCGTCGACATCCAGGACCAAAGGATACGAACTCTAATCGACACAGGCGCGACAATCAATCTAATGGCGGCCAGCGTATTCCGGACACTGATGAACGCCCCGGCACTACACCTCACCAGAGTGCAAGTGTACGCCTACGGCACCACCAGTCCACTTTGCCTGTGTGGAATGTTCCAAACGTACCTATCCCATGGTTCCACCCGACTGCAAACTAAGATCTACGTGTCTCAGGAAGGGTCAGGGTTCCTTCTGGGATGCCGGACAGCGTAGGACCTAGGATTGATTCACTTTGCCCTCACAGTCTAAGCGCACAGCCTCGACCATCTAGTACAAGAGTTCACAACCCTGTTCGACGGAATCGGGTGTTTGAAGGGACCGGCCATCCACCTACACATAGACAGATCAGTCGCCCCAGTGGCCTCCTGGCACCGACGCATCGCGTTCCTCCTGCGACCTAAGGTAGAAGCGGAGCTAAGGTTGCTTGAACAAGCAGGGATCATCGCGAGTGAGCGGCCCTACCCCGTGGGTGTCACCCATCGTGGTGGCAAAGAAACCAAAACATGTGTCACACAGAGAAACCTGTGTTATGGGATGCACTATTCACTAGCCCACTATTGTGTGGTGCTGACGTTTACATCAATGTTCTCAAATGTGTTCATGCATTTCAACTCTTCTTTTAAAGAAATATTTCAAAAGAAATCCTCACAAATGAATTAATACATATTGCTCATCACATTACACGATCGTTAATGAAATGATAACAACGAAACTAAACAAAAAATCAATTCTTGGTTTTCTTGCTTCAGAAAGGCTTTTATTCTTCTTTTTTCAACACTTTAGCTCGTGAGAAAACTTCATACACAACTCCAAAAGTCAACCCATGAAGACATATCCCAATGCATTTCGGCATGCACCTTTGTCAGGGGAATGCTCTACAAATAACATGAATGTCTGTCATTATGTATACGATACATATAAATTGTAAACACATTTCAATAAGTCTACTCAATTCTACACCATTGAAACATACAAATAGTCTGATAGAAGCAAATAGTCTGAAAGAAATCAGAGAGTTACCAGCTAGGTTCCCACATGTTGCGTGTCTGCGATTATCATGCTCACAAAAATTCCAATGTAACTAAATAATCAAAAGTGTATAACAGAAAGTACCCAAATCTAGACTAGAACATGCATTGGCTATGCCAAGATAAATTCACCAAAAGCCGTGAGAGTGCTAAAATGTCACCAATCATGCCTCTACCTTGTTCACACTCCTACCTTCACTGACTACAATTCAACCAGGTAAGCGTTATATGCAAGCACTGTTGACGACCTTCTTAAAACTTCTGCAAAAAAACCACACAATATCGTTTGCGACTCTCAAGGTTACACTATCTCATATAACTTAACTTGTCCCAATGATAACTGACGACCACTCACTTGTATATAGTATAAGGTCCAATCTTAATATCCACAGCTCAAATTCGTCACTCTCTCTCTCTAATCTGAAATAAACAAAGATGATAGCACCACGTAAACTTACAGTTCACAATCTTAGTTCCACTTATTAAAAGTGCTTATTACAAGTCTTTCGCCTCATAAACGCTTCTATTTCTTACCTATTGCACCATTATGTAGTCAAAAACTCCTCTTTAGAACGCTCTCCTCGCAACCACAATCTCGCTCGTTGAGTCTGTATTTGGCGTCTGACGTCACGTGTAGTGTAAACATAGAAAATGGACTCAAAACATCTAACCCTACCCAAAAAGGCGTGTGCTTTTTTCGGACTGAGATTGAAAAACATATAGTGTTTCTATACTTATCACTAATGTTTCTACTCTTAATGACTCTGACTATGTTTGTGTTGCTAAAATTCCTACCTATAAAACGATATGTGATAAAACTATTATCACTGTGTCTAATCGATGAATCTCTGTTTTTAACTGTGCTGCATGCATATGTGATCCAAAAAAATATTGCGATGTGTATTCAATACGGATGTTTTGTGAGCATGAGATCTAACCCCATATACATGAAATTATAACAATGCATACAAAAGGATATACATACAACAATTATGAACACGTACAGTATAGAGTACCATAAGTGACTAGGTACATTATATTCCTCCTACAAAAAGCAAATCATCTCTTGCTTATCATTGAGTCCATAGGGAATCAGTGTCCTAAGGGCCTTTATCCAATAAGTTTCTCTTTGTGCCAAAAGTCTCGTTACATCAACATGCGGTCGGTTCACCACTCTCTCTAATACAGTAAATCTTAACTGAGGTATTGTGTGACCATAATCCTTCCAATGTGCAGCCAAACAAGATTTCATGTTCATTGTACGTATCATACTTTTATGTTCGGTCATCCGAACTTTGACTTTCCTTGCCGTTCTCCCAACATACACAAGTCCACATGGACACTTGATCGCATATATCAGAACACTTGAATTACAATCAGATGTGTGCTTCAAAATTATCCTTTTACCAGTCTGGGGATGTGCAACTGTATTTCCTACCAACACATTTCCACAGTGACCACAGTTCTAACATTTCATCATACCCTTTTGTCCTAAATCCTTAGCCTCTTGTCTCCGACCTTTCAAAACTTCTTTAAGGTTCCTGGATCTAGAATGAGCAAACAATGGTCTGCCTAAGAATACCTGCCTAAATTCAGGTTCTTGCTCTATTATCTCCCATCTTTTTCGTATGCATTTTTTGATGGCCGCTGCGGCTGTAGAGAATTTAAGTACAAAAACTTCTCTCTTGCCTTTCACTTTTTCCCTCTTCTCTAACATTGTAGTCCTAGACATGGTTCTCACTCTACTCTCGGCCTGTTCCAGTACTGTCTCTGGGTAACCCCTCTCCTCATAATCCTGACGCATACTTTTAATGGTAGCAAAACCTTGATTCTCATCCGAACAAATCCTCCTCGCCCTAATGAACTGTGATAAGGGCAAATGTCTCTTTAGTGACTGGGAATGGAAGCTATCAAGATGCAAGGCATTGTTCCTGTCAGTAGGCATCTTATATACGCTTGTCTCAAGTGTATCTCCTTTTCTTTGTATCAGTATGTCCAAGTAGCTGATCTGCTCTGAATTAATAGTATGTGTGAATTTAATGAATTCATGACAATCGTTTAACTCATAAAGTCGTTCTCGTAACTTTGCCTCTGGTCCTTTCCACACTATCAGTATGTCGTCGATATACCTCAGATATAAAGCTAGGTGTTCCTGCCACTCAACCTTCTGTAATATGTGCTGTTCTTCAAATCTGTACATAAACATGTTAGCATATGTCGGTGCCCCAGTAAACCCCATATAGGTACCTGTCTTTTGCAGAAAAAAACAATTCTGCCACTGAAAATACCCATGGTATGAGCAAAATTGTAACAATTCAAGAAGAAAAATGTTTTGACTCTCCTCATATTCCTGTCTCAAAAGCATCCATTCTGCTGCCTCAAGCCCTTCCATATGTGGGATTGATGTATAAAACGCTGATACATCAACAGTGCACAACCACAATTCCTCATCATCGGAGAATGTTACTCTTTGCAATTTCTTTAGACAATCGGTGGTGTCTTGCACAAAAGTTGACCATTCTTGAACTAATGGTTGCATGTAATGATCAAGGTATTTCCCTAGTGGCTCATGTAGTGACCCACATCCTGCCACAATTGGCCGGAAAGGTGGGTCTTTTGGGTCTTTGTGCATCTTAGGCAACATATATATATATATATACGGTCGGTTAGGATGCTCAGTAGTTAGGTACCTCCGTGTCTGTTCTTCAATCCAGCCTAAGTTAGTGGCCTTGTTCAAAATCTCAGACAGAATTATCTGGAACTCTGCAGTGGGATCTGCTTCTAACTGCACATAAGTGTTGGTGTCCTTCACATGTTGGTCTACCTTAAGATGGTAATGGGTAGAATTGAGCACCACTAGTGCTCCTCCCTTATCCGCAGAAACTATGGTGAGTGTCTCATTAGAAACCAATTCATTAAGTGCAATAGTCTCTTGCTTCGTCAAATTTCTTTTCGTATTTCCTTGATACTTCAGTTCTGCCAAGTCCTTTTTAACCAGTGTCTCGAAAAGGTCTAAAGCCTTATGTGATGTGGGTGACATGAAAAAACTTTTAGGTTTAAAAACTCTACTGGATCGTAGAGTCTCTGCTGAAGGCTCAAGACTCTCTGGGACTGTATGATGGAAAAACCATCTGAGTCTCAATTTTCTCATAAATTTGAAAAATGAGACATCAGTCTCAAGTTCATTTCTTTGATATGTGGGCACAAACAACATGCCCTTGTTCAATACTGATATTTGCGTAGGACTTAATGCCATGTCAGAGATGTTCATGATCAGTTCCTCTTTGGGTTGCGTCTTACTGTGTCTTGTTTTTTTCCTTTGTCCCCTCCTTGTCCGTTTGCTTTGTGTTGTGTAGTGTTCGTCCGGTGGATGATTGGAACTGTGGCCTCCCTCTAAAAAAGACTGCCTATAAAGATTGCTTGACGCTCCGTCTTCACTTATACTCACTACTGTTGTTTGTACTGGGGGACGTGTGGGTAAAGTATCCTGATCAGTGGCCAGACTTTCCTCTGAAGTGTTCACGGTTGGTTTTTTAAACACCCTTCTTTGAGCGTAGTTGTCAGCCCAGCTATACACTTCATCAAGTTTATAATCTAGCGTATCAGGCTTAAACTTACGCAGTTTCCTTTCATGAACTTCTTGCGTATGTTCCTCTAATTTTTCGTTAATCTCTTTAAGAGTCTTATCCATGTCCTCAGCAGACATGCGTGTTGACAATTCTGTTTTCATGTCACTAATCTCAGACTCTAACTCTTTTAAAACACTAGACAACTCTTCAACGATCAAGAGTACTAAGTCTAGCGAGCACTTATTTAATATCACAAACCACCGTGCTAGAAATGGTTTGTTGAATTTAAACAACATAGGTCTCAGTGAGATTCTCAGCCCCTTAGGAATACGTTTTACCCTATGGTACTGTATAAGGGTCGTGGCATGAAGCCTCTGATTATCTCTTTTCGTAGGGTGTACTGTAATTGCTTAATCAATTGCACTGTTGTACCTGGCTTGGTCTTAAGATCCCTGGTTTCTTTTATGAGTGAATAAATGTTTTCGGCTTCTTCAGTCGAATAACCTTTCACATCTGCTTGGTTCTTTGTCATTTGCGCTATCTCAACGAAATCCATACTTGCTGCGGGTGCTAGTTATAAATGGAGCTTAAACAGGTACTATAATCACTACAAAATAATAACTTGCACACCTCTCATAAATTGCTTTTAAATAGTATTATTTACAATTATGTCTGGTGCAAACCCATATCTTGACTAGCCCCAGTCAAGTTAGTATACATGTGTCACACACAGAAACCTGTGTTATGGGATGCACTATTCACTAGCCCACTATTGCGTGGTGCTGACGTTTACATCAATGTTCTCAAATGTGTTCATGCATTTCAACTCTTCTTTTAACAAAATATTTTGAAAGAAATCCTCACAAATGAATTAATACATATTGCTCATCACATTACACGATCGTTAATGAAATGATAACAACGAAACTAAACAAAAAATCAATTCTTGCTTTTCTTGCTTCAGAAAGGCTTTTATTCTTCTTTTTTCAACACTTTCGTTCGTGAGAAAACTTCATACGCAACTCAAAAAGTCAACCCATGAAGACATATCCCAATGCATTTCGGCATGCACCTTCGTCAGGGGAATGCTCTACAAATAACATGAATATCTGTCATTATGTATACGATACATATAAATTGTAAACACATTTCAATAAGTCTACTCAATTCTACACCATTGAAACATACAAATAGTCTGAAAGAAGCAAATAGTCTGAAAGAAATCAGAGAGTTACCAGCTAGGTTCCCACATGTTTGCGTGTCTGCGATTATTATGCTCACAAAAATTCCAATGTAACTAAATAATCAAAAGTGTATAACAGAAAGTACCCAAATCTAGACTAGAACATGCATTGGCTATGCCAAGATAAATTCACCAAAAGCCGTGTGAGTGCTAAAAAGTCACCAATCATGCATCTACCTTGTTCACACTCCTACCTTCACTGACTACAATTCAACCAGGTAAGCGTTATATGCAAGCACTGTTGACGACCTTCTTAAAACTTCTGCAAAAAAACAACACAATATCGGTTGTGACTCTCAAGATTACACTATCTCATATAACTTAACTCGTCCCAATGATAACTGATGACCACTCACTTGTATATAGTATAATGTCCAATCTTAATATCCACAGCTCAAATTCGTTAATCTCTCTCTCTAATCTGAAATAAACAAAGATGATAGCACCATGTAAACTTAAAGTTCACAATCTTAGTTCCACTTATTAAAAGTGCTTATTACAAGTCTTTCGCCTCATAAAAGCTTCTATTTCTTACCTATTGCACCATTATGTAGTCGAAAACTCCTCTTTAGAACGCTCTCCTCGCAACCAGAATCTCGCTGGTTGAGTCTGTATTTGGCGTCTGACGTCACGTGTAGTGTAAACATAGAAAATTGACTCAAAACATCTAACCCTACCCAAAATGGCATGTGCTTTTTTCGGACCGAGATTGAAAAACATATAGTGTTTCTATACTAATTAATGTTTCTTCTCTTAATGACTCTGACTATGTTTGTGTTGCTAAAACTCCTACCTATAAAACGATATGTGATAAAACTATTATCACTGTGTCTAATCGATGAATCTCTGTATTTAACTGTGCTGCATGCATATGTGATCCAAAAAAATATTGCGATGTGTATTCAATACGGATGTTTTGTGAGCATGAGATCTAACCCCATATACATGAAATTATAACAATGCATACAAAAGGATATACATACAACAATTATGAACCCGTACAGTATAGAGTACCATAAGTGACTAGGTACATTATATTCCTCCTACAAAAAGCAAATCATCTCTAGCTTATCATTGAGTCCATAGGGAATCAGTGTCCTAAGGGCCTTTATCCAATAAGTTTCTCTTTGTGCCAAAACTCTCGTTACATCAACATGCGGTCGGTCCACCACTCTCTCTAATACAGTAAATCTTAACTGAGGTTTTGTGTGACCATAATCCTTCCAATGTGCAGCCAAACAAGATTTCATGTTCATTGTACGTATCATACTTTTATGTTCGGTCATCCGAACTTTGACTTTCCTTGCCGTTCTCCCAACATACACAAGTCCACATGGACACTTTATCGCATATACCAGAACACTTGAATTACAATCAGATGTGTGCTTCAAAATGATCCTTTTACCAATCTGGGGATGTGCGAATGTATTTCCTACCAACACATTTCCACAGTGACCACAGTTCTGACATTTCATCATACCCTTTTGTCCTAAATCCTTAGCCTCTTGTCTCCGACCTTTCAAAACTTCTTTAAGGTTCCTGGATCTAGAATGAGCAAACAATGGTTTGTATAAGAATACCTGCCTAAAATCAGCTTCTTGCTCTATTATCTCCCATCTTTTTTGTATGCATTTTTTGATGGCCGCTGCGGCTGTAGAGAATTTAAGTACAAAAACTTCTCTCTTGCCTTTCACTTTTTCCCTCTTCTCTAACATTGTAGTTCTAGACATGGTTCTCGCTCTACTCTCGGCCTGTTCCAGTACTGTCTCTGGGTAACCCCTCTCCTCATAATACTGACGCATACTTTTAATGGTAGCAAAACCTTGATTCTCATCCGAACAAATCCTCCTCGCCCTAATGAACTGTGATAAGGGCAAATGTCTCTTTAGTGACTGGGAATGGAAGCTATTAAAATGCAAGGCATTGTTCCTGTCAGTAGGCTTCTTATATACGCTTGTCTCAAGTGTATCTCCTTTTCTTTGTATCAGTATGTCCAAGTAGCTGATCTGCTCTGAATTAATAGTATGTGCGAATTTAATGAATTCATGACAATCGTTTAACTCATAAAGTCGTTCTCGTACCTTCGCCTCTGGTCCTTTCCACACTATCAGTATGTCGTCGATATACCTCAGATATAAAGCTAGGTGTTCCTGCCACTCAACCTTCTGTAATATGTGCTGTTCTTCAAATCTGGACTTAAACATGTTAGCATATGTCGGTGCCCCAGTAAACACCATAGAGGTACCTGTCTTTTGCAGAAAAAAACAATTCTGCCACTGAAAATACCCATGGTATAAGCAAAATTGTAACAATTCAAGAAAAAAAATAATTTGACTCTCCTCATATTCATGTCTCAAAAGCATCCATTCTGCTGCCTCAAGCCCTTCCATATGTGGGATTGATGTATAAAGCGCTGATACATCAACAGTGCACAACCACAATTCCTCATCATCCGAGAATGTTACTCTTTGCAATTTTTTTTAGGCAATCGGTGGTGTCTTGCACAAAAGTTGACCATTCCTGTACTAATGGTTGCATGTAATGATCAAGGTATTTCCCTGGTGGCTCATGTAGTGACCCACATCCTGCCACAATTGGCCGGAAAGGTGGGGCTTTTGGGTCTTTGTGCATCTTAGGCAACATATATATATATATATATATACGGTCGACTAGGATGCTCAGTAGTTAGGTACCTCTGTGTCTGTTCTTCAATCCAACCTAAGTAAGTGGCCTTGTTCAAAATCTCAGACAGAATTCTCTGGAACTCTGCAGTGGGATCTGCTTCTAACTGCACATAAGTGTTGGTGTCCTTCACATGTTGGTCTACCTTAAGATGGTAATGGGTAGAATTGAGCACTACTAGTGCTCCTCCCTTATCTGCAGAAACTATGGTGAGTGTCTCATTAGAAACCAATTCATTAAGTGCAATAGTCTCTTGCTTCGTCAAATTTCTTTTCGTATTTCCTTGATACTTCAGTTCTGCCAAGTCCTTTTTAACCAGTGTCTCGAAAAGGTCTAAAGCCTTATGTGATGTGGGTGACATGAAAAAACGTTTAGGTTTAAAAACTCTACTGGATCGTGGAGTCTCTGCTGAAGACTCAAGGCTCTCTGGGACTGTATGATGGAAAAACCATCTGAGTCTCAATTTTCTCATAAATTTGAAAAATGAGACATCAGTCTCAAGTTCATTGCTTTGATAGGTGGGCACAAACGACATGCCCTTGTTCAATACTGCTATTTGCGTGGGACTTAATGCTGTGTCAGAGATGTTCATGATCAGTTCCTCTTTGGGTTGCGTCTTACTGTGTCTTGTTTTTTTCCTTTGTCCCCTCCTTGTCCGTTTGCTTTGTGTTGTGTATGTTCGTCCGGTGAATGATTGGAACTGTGGCCTCCCTCTAAAAAAGACTGCCTATTAAGATTGCTTGACACTCCATCTTCACTTATACTCACTACTGTTGTTTGTACTGGGGGACGTGTGGGTAAAGTATCCTGATCAGTGGCCAGACTTTCCTCTGAAGTGTTCACAGTTGGTTTTTTAAACACCCTTCTTTGTGCGTAGTTGTCAGCCTAGCTATACACTTCATCAAGTTTATAATCTAGCGTATCACGCTTAAACTTACGCAGTTTCCTTTCATGAACTTCTTTCGTATGTTCCTTTAATTTTTCGTTGATCTCTTTAGGAGTCTTATCCATGTCCTCAGCAGACATGCATGTTGACAATTCTGTTTTCATGTCACTAATCTCTGACCCACTTTTCCGGCCAATTGTGGCAGGATGTGGGTCACTACATGAGCCACTAGGGAAATACCTTGATCATTACATGCAACCATTAGTACAAGAATGGTCAACTTTTGTGCAAGACACCACCGATTGTCTAAAAAATTGCAAAGAGTAACATTCTCCGATGATGAGGAATTGTGGTTGTGCACTGTTGATGTATCAGTGCTTTATACATCAATCCCACATATTTAAGGTCTTGAGGCAGCAGAATGGATGCTTTTGAGACATGAATATGAGGAGAGTCAAAACATTTTTCTTCTTGAATTGTTACAGTTTTGCTTATACCATGGGTATTTTCAGTGGCAGAATTGTTTTTTTCTGCAAAAGACAGGTACCTCTATGGGGTTTACTTGGGCACCGACATATGCTAACATGTTTATGTCCAGATTTGAAGAACAGCACATATTACAGAAGGTTGAGTGGCAGGAACACCTAGCTTTATATCAGAGGTATATCGACGACATACTGATAGAGTGGAAAGGACCAGAGGCGAAGTTACGAGAACGACTTCATGAGTTAAACGATTGTCATGAATTCATTAAATTCACACATACTATTAATTCAGAGCAGATCAGCTACTTGGACATACTGATACAAAGAAAATGAGATACACTTGAGACAAGCGTATATAAGAAGCCTACTGACAGGAACAATGCCTTGCATTTTGATAGCTTCCATTCCCAGTCACTAAAGAGTCATTTGCCCTTATCACAGTTCATTAGGGCGAGGAGGATTTGTTCGGATGAGAATCAAGGTTTTGCTACCATTAAAAGTATGCGTCAGGATTATGAGGAGAGTGGTTACCCAGAGACAGTACTAGAACAGGCCGAGAGTAGAGCGAGAACCATGTCTAGAACTACAATGTTAGAGAAGAGGGAAAAAGTGAAAGGCAAGAGAGAAGTTTTTGTACTTAAATTCTCTACAGCCGCAGCGGCCATCAAAAAATGCATACGAAAAAGATGGGAGATAATAGAGCAAGAACCTGATTTTAGGCAGGTATTCTTAGACAAACCATTGTTTGCTCATTCTAGATCCAGGAACCTTAAAGAAGTTTTGAAAGGTCGGAGACAAGAGGCTAAGGATTTAGGACAAAAGGGTATGATGAAATGTCAGAACTGTGGTCACTGTGGAAATGTGTTGGTAGGAAATACATTCGCACATCCCCAGACTGGTAAAAGGATAATTTTGAAGCACACATCTGATTGTAATTCAAGTGTTCTGATATATGCGATCAAGTGTCCATGTGGACTTGTGTATGTTGGGAGAACGGCATGGAAAGTCAAAGTTCGGATGACCGAACATAAAAGTATGATACGTACAATGAACATGAAATCTTGTTTGGCTGCACATTGGAAGGATTATGGTCACACAATACCTCAGTTAAGATTTACTGTATTAGAGAGAGTGGTGGACCGACCGCATGTTGATGTAGCGAGACTTTTGGCACAAAGAGAAACTTATTGGAAAAAGGCCCTTAGGACACTGATTCCCTATGGACTCAATGATAAGCTAGAGATGATTTGCTTTTTGTAGGAGGAATATAATGTACCTAGTCACTTATGGTACTCTATACTGTACGGGTTCATAATTGTTGTATGTATATCCTTTTGTATGCATTGTTATAATTTCATGTATATGGGGGTTAGATCTCATGCTCACAAAACATCCGTATTGAATACACATTGCAATATTTTTTGGGATCACATATGCATGCAGCACAGTTAAAAACAGAGATTCATCGATTAGACACAGTAATAATAGTTTTATCACATATCGTTTTATAGGTAGGAGTTTTAGAAACACAAACATAGTCAGAGTCATTAAGAGTAGAAACATTAGTGATTAGTATAGAAACACTATATGTTTTTCAATCTCGGTCCGAAAAAAGCACACGCCATTTTGGGTAGGGTTAGATGTTTTGAGTCCATTTTCTATGTTTACACTACACGTGACGTCAGACGCCAAATACAGACTCAACGAGCAAGATTGTGGTTGCCAGGAGAGCGTTCTAAAGAGGAGTTTTCGACTACATAATGGTGCAATAGGTAAGAAATAGAAGTGTTTATGAGGCGAAAGACTTGTAATAAGCACTTTTAATAAGTGGAACTAAGATTGCGAACTGTAAGTTTACGTGGTGCTATCATCTTTGTTTATTTCAGATTAGAGAGAGAGAGTGACGAATTTGAGCTGTGGATATTAAGATTGGACATTATACTATATACAAGTGAGTGGTCGTCAGTTATCATTGGGACGAATTAAGTTATATGAGATAGTGTAACCTTAAGAGTCACAAACGATATTGTGTGGGTTTTTTGCAGAAGTTTTAAGAAGGTCGTCAACAGTGCTTGCATATAACACTTACCTGGTTGAATTGTAGTCAGTGAAGGTAGGAGTGTGAACAAGGTAGAGGCATGATTGGTGACATTTTAGCACTCACACGGCTTTTGGTGAATTTATCTTGGCATAGCCAATGCATGTTCTAGTCTAGATTTGGGTACTTTCTGTTATACACTTTTGATTATTTAGTTACATTGGAATTTTTGTGAGCATGATAATCGCAGACACGCAACATGTGGGAACCTATCTGGTAACTCTCTGGTTTCTTTCAGACTATTTGCTTCTTTCAGACTATTTGTATATTTCAATGGTGTAGAATTGAGTAGACTTATTGAAATGTGTTTACAATTTATATGTATCGTATACATAATGACAGATATTCATGTTATTTATAGAGCATTCCCCTGACGAAGGTGCATGCCGAAATGCATTGGGATATGTCTTTATGGGTTGACTTTTGGAGTTGTGTATGAAGTTTTCTCACGAACGAAAGTGTTGAAAAAAGAAGACTAAAAGCCTTTCTGAAGCAAGAAAACCAAGAATTTATTTTTTGTTTAGTTTCGTTGTTATCATTTCATTAACGATCGTGTAATGTGATGAGCAATATGTATTAATTCATTTGTGAGGATTTCTTTCGAAACATTTCTTTAAAAGAAGAGTTGAAATGCATGAAAACATTTGAGAACATTGATGTAAATGTCAGCCCCACGCAATAGTGGGCTAGTGAATAGTGCATCCCATAACACAGGTTTCTGTGTGTGACACATGTATACTAACTTGACTGGGGCTAGTCAAGATATGGGTTTGCACCAGACATAATTGTAAATAATACTATTTAAAAGCAATTTAAGAGAGGTGTGCAAGTTATTATTTTGTAGTAAGAAACCAAAACAGCCAGATGCAGTGAGAATCTGCGTGGACATGCGCATTCCAAACCTAGCTATCAAGCGTGAACGCCACCTAACGCCCACAATAGACGACATCATCAGGGAACTATCTGGTTCGAAATGTTTTTCGAAAATGGATCTGAGGTCAGGATACCACCAAATTCCCCTGCACCCTGATTCATGCCCAATAACCACCTTCTCTACACATGCTGGACTCTGGCGATACACCCGGCTAAACTTCGGAATATCAAATGCTGCAGACGTTTTTCAAAACATCATTCAGAATGTCTTGCAAGGGCTGGACGGCGTCCTGAACGTCAGTGACGATATCCTAGTCCACGCACCAACTTTGGATGAACACATCCGGCGCCTCCATGCCGTATTCGCCCGGCTCCAAGAACGAGGCCTGACCCTCCACCGGGAAAAGTGCAATTTCCTGCGTAATGACATCAGCTTCTTTGGGTACCGTTTCTCAGATCAAGGGATAGATCCGGACCCAGACAAAGTAAAAGACATTCACGAAGCTCCCGCCCCACCATCGGTGACGGCCGTCCGCAGTTTTCTCGGAATGGTCACCTACTGCGGGCGGTTCATCAAGGACCTAGCAGATCTCACCGGCCCCCTTCGCGACCTCACCGAGTCCACCACCACCTGGGAGTGGGGCCCAGAACAACAGGAGTCTTTTCTCAAGACCAAGGCTGCCCTGTCAGCCGACACTACGCTGGCCTACTTTGACCCCCGGAACGAGTCGCAACTAGTAGTGGACGCCAGCCCAACAGCTTTAGGGGCCGTCCTAGCCCAGCAGCAAGCCTGCGGCGAGTGGGCACCTGTGGCCTATGCAAGCCGAACCCTCACGCCTACAGAACAGCACTACTCGCAAATCGAGAGAGAGGCTATCGCGATCCTGTCGGGGTGTCGGCACTTTCACAACTACTTGTATGGAAACCCATTCGTGGTAATAACGGACCACAAGCCCCTCATCCCCTTGTACCAGGGATCCTCCACCCGTCCTCCTCCACAAATCGAGAAGTGGGTGCTCCAACTCCAGGAATTCCAGTTCACTGTGGAATATCGACCGAGCACCCGGAACCCCGCTGACTTCCTGTCGCGACATGCCCGCCCCGTTACCGCGGCGGAAACAGCGGAAGCCACGGCTACAGAGGAGTATGTACGTATGGTTGTGGAAAGGTCCAGGCCCCTACCTATCTCTCTGAAATAAGTAGTGCGAGCTACCAAAGATGATGACTGTTTACAAATCGCCATCCAAGCCATCACCTCCGGAAATTGGAAAAACCTCCAAAGCCCTGCTTCTTTCCATACTCCTGGAGCTCAAGCAACGTTGAAAGCACTATACCAGGTCCTCAATGACTGTCAGTCTCCTCGGAAGGATGCCTCCTGAGGGGCCATCGCCTGGTGCTACCGGACTGTCTCACCCAACAAACAGCACTCCTAGCTCATGGAGCGCATCAGGGCTTTGCGAAATCAAAGAATCGCCTCCGGAGCAAACTCTGGTTCTCGGGTCTGGACCGGATCGTGGAAACCATCGTCCAGAGGTGCCCTGTGTGTCTGGCAACCAGCCTGCCTGACCACCCCGTTCCAGTAATCATCGAAGAAGGGCCAACATCCCCGTGGGAGCGAGCCAGAGCTGATTTTGGTAGTCTCCCAGGTGGGAAATGCATGTTCGTCATGGTGGACGACTTCTCACGGTATCCGGAAGTGGAGATCCTGTCCTCCACTGCTGCCTCAGAAGTCATACCGAAGCTAGAAAAGATCATAGCCACCCATGGGCTCATTGGTGAACTGCGTACGGACAATGGCCCCCCTTTCAATGGCACTGAGCTAGGCGAGTACCTACAGTCTCATGGCATCAAACACAGACGCATAACCCCGAGGTGGCCCCAAGTGAACGGAGAAGTTGAGCGGCTAATGAGGACATTAAACAAAACTATCCAGATATCTCTAGCTGACAGCCAAAATCTGGAGCTAGCCCTCTATCAATTCCTGCGTAAAGACAGACTGACACCTCACTGCACAACAGGAATCCCGCCAAGCCGCCTCTGTTTTGGCCGGGTAGTCACGGATACTATCCCACACCACCCCACGTGGGCAGCAACTCCAGCCCCACCAAACCGGTCGATGGAACGAAGAACAAAGACAAACACCGAAGCGTCCCAGCGGAGGGCAGCCGTTGACATCCTGATCGAAGTGGGTGATCGGGTGCTGGTAAAAGATCGTCACCCCAGGGGAAAGTTCCGAATGCCTTTTGAACTGGACCCCTGGACAGTGGTCCACATCAATGGTACCATGGTGACTGCATCCTGGTGGGGAGGAAGAGTCACAAGAAATGTGTCATTCTTCAAAAGGGTCCCAACCGAT
Organism: Lissotriton helveticus; assembly: GCF_964261635.1. Classification (NCBI taxonomy): domain Eukaryota; kingdom Metazoa; phylum Chordata; class Amphibia; order Caudata; family Salamandridae; genus Lissotriton; species Lissotriton helveticus. The sequence goes on from NC_136059.1 coordinate 1,430,536,068, forward strand.
GAAGATGGAGAATTCCCAGAGGCGAGAGATAACCATCAGGACACTCCACAGGCCCCGAGAGAAGCATCTAGAGGTGACCACCAGGACACTCCACAAAGCCCAGGGGAAGCGTCAAGGGACGATCTGCCACCCAGAGTTTCCAGCCCAAGAAGCGCCCCCTCCACGCAGGACCGGGAAGGAGCCCCGTCGTCCGGAGCACAGAGCAGCACGGACATAGCAGAAAGAGACTGTTCGGAAGTCATGTTCCAAACCCCGCCGAGCAGGGGCAGTCAGGGCAGGTACCACCTGCGGCCTTGCCCGCAGCCCTCCCAGAAGTATGAAGACTTTCTTGCCCGATGCCGGTCAGGGACGTAGGACGATCCTGTTTTCCTGTCAAACCCAAGTAAGACTGTTCCAGTTTGTTTTTTATATACTATAGATCAGAGGTCTTCAAACTTTTGTCGGCCGAGCCCCCCCATCTAAACCTTTTAAACGTCGAGCCCCCCCCCCCCACCACCACCACCTGACAAAAAAGTTCTGGAAGCTGGTACTCTGCATCATTGATGACCATTCCCCCCTGCAGAGCCCTGGGTGAGCAGTGGGTTGAGTGCATAGTGATCAGTGTGAGTACATTATGATTCATGTGTGTGCAGGGTGAGTGTGAAAGTGAAGGGCGGGCATGAGGAGTGAGTTGTCTGAATGCAGGGTGCATTTTCAGACACAGTTGGAGTAACTCAGCATGTCCTTGAGGCCTGGCATAGGGTTTCAGATATTAGTTAAACTATTGCTTTTATGGCATTATTCAGGGTCCAGGGGTCGAGGGTGGAGGAAATAAATATTGGTCTCATCCTGCAACAAACTTCCAGATTTGCGATTAGGGTCGCCAGCTGGTGGAGAAGCGTGGCTCAGTGGTTAGAGGCGGCAGACCCGGAAGCTGAGATCGGCCGTGGACCAGGGTTCGATTCCCCGCCTCGGCGGGTCTCGGGCTCAAAAATTCTACGGACTCGACAATTCTCGCTCCGGTGCCTACTCGACTCACGGGGTCACACTCTGCGACTCTGGGCAATAGCTTGCTTAATCTCCACTACCGCCCCTCGCGGCGGGATGCTGGCTTTCACCTCGTGGATACCCTGCCGGGGTATCTCACAGGGGAATACCAGGATGGGTTCCCTAATCAAGCGCTTAGATACCGTGTCGGTGATTTGCACTATATAAATACATGTACATAGTGATGTCCCAGACGGTACAAAAGTAAGCAGTCCATTAAAGCTTATTTTCAGCACTTATCTGTGCATACTTGGAACAGCAAAAATAAATAGAAAACATTTTTAATTGTGTTCTAAGGCTGCCTGAATGATCTATGACTTATAAATAAAAGGAACAAAGTTTAAAACATCACATTACAAATGAATACATACTATTTTATGTATAACCCTATTTAGTGTCAAGACAAGATCTTTGCAGGGTCTTTAAACAACACATGGCTGGCATTTTTATTTTGGTAACCCTACTTTATATTCCCTGTTCATGAAATGCATTCTCACATTAAGGCAGTAAAATGTAAAGATAGGCAGAGTGGGGGCACAGAACCAGAAAACAAACAGCCTCTGTAATCAGTTTACAAAGTAAATATGCACAGCCCCCCCCGCCCCGCCCCCCCGCATATTGTGTCAGCCCTGACTGCGACAGCCTCCAGGGCCCACACAAACAGTTTTGGAGCTGCCAGCCGCACCTGAGTACTTCACACGTCTTTAAAAGACCATTTACGCATTAAAGAGAGGCTTTGTTGTTTTGTCACCCCTTCTTAGAGCCCCTGCATTTCCACTCCTCATTTGCTGGAAGAATTAGGCTCCCCACCCGAAATAGTTGCACCTCTGGCCTTTAAGACCTGTGACCCCAGACACTCTCAGCCGGGCCCCAGGCAGCTGGAGCTGCAGCAGCCTGGCTGAGACACACGGCTTGACTCGCGCCTGGAATCTCGCGCCTGGAATCAACAAAAAAATATGAAGGTGGGGTGAAGTGCGCGCCCACCCCTGAAAGGATGCTGCGCCCCCCCAGTGGGGCGCGCCCCACAGTTTGAAGACCGCTGCTATAGATACTGCAACGTTTTGAGATGCGATTTAAGTGCTTTGCTGTTAATGTAATTGTTTTCACATTTCTAGGTAAAGGAGGAATGTAATGTTCATCCTCGTGATGGGCTAACCCAAATGAATACTGTTTGTGGGGGTTTGTAACCACACCCCCCTCTTGCGTATAAGCAGTGGGCCGTCCCTGCGTCTGCGTGGGCGGCACGCTGGAGTGCGAATAAAAGCCCAGGGAGCTGGGCTTGGCGTCAGACAGTAGCCGGTCGTAGTACCATAAACACACGTGTGCTGCGTCTTATTTGTTGAGGCCTCCTCCAACACCACAAGGGGATAGTCGTTCTGAGAGGGAATATCCAGTGACCTCGAAAATTGACTAATACACATTACATGCATATATGTATGTTACTTATAATGGCCACTCTTTAGAAGAAGGTATTTTAAAATAAAAGATCGCAACACAGTTCAAGTTGCTCTAGGGTCACAGGAGAGCCCTTGCTTAACATTCTGTCTCATTAGGGACTCTAAAAGTGTCAGCCAAAAGCAAAAAATAATACTAAAAATTAAAAAAACGTGGCAACCGTTGGCCACTGAACCTCACCGATGCGATCTGGCCTGCACATGTCTTAGGTGTCTGCGAGCTAGCGCCTTGGCCCCTTGCCCATGATACCAAATCTCAATTTATGAGGAGGAAACAACTTGCCGAGCCTAACTAACATTCCACCTTCCATGGAAAGTTCCTCAGAAACTTTGAAGAACATCTGAACCATGGGGGTTGATGCTTTTTCCCCTTTCCAACCATTTTTAGTATGCTTAAGCGCCTGCTGTAATACCTGGTCCTCTGAAAATAAAATACTCCATTCTTCTTCAGAACAAACACCGAATTATCAGCCTGATTCATGAAGCGAAATTGCGCTCGCAATAGCTGCGAAAAGGCTATTGCGAGCGCAATTCACAAAATCGGCATTCACCACTGAATAGCAAATTCGCTAAAAGATTCTCAGAATCCCGGCAGGAGAGCATTAGCCATTCGGAATAAAATAGCAAATTCGCTATACAATCGCTATCGGTATTCATGAAAATTCGCAAATAGCGAAAAAAAAAAAAATCGCTGTTTGCGAGGCGCAAATTAAGGACAACCCAAAGCAGGTGGTAACCATCAAAGCCATGGAATTTTTTTTTCCGAAAAACCGTTGCCCAATCAGTAACAGGTGCAGGCCTGACCAAACACATATAAGGAGATGCAGCAGCAGCATTAGCAGTCTCACAATGCCAGGACTGTACATGGTGGTCAGGCGGCGAAGGCTACAGCGAGCAGCACGGAGGAGACGCAGAATCCAGGAGAGGATATTCCGCCAGCGGGTCACCCTGCTGGGCCAAACCAGAGAGCAAATATATGCAAAGTACCGCCTGAATGGGGCAATGATTATCAAGCTAATACAGGACCTTGACCCCCTGATGCAGCACCCAACAAGGTGGACCAATGCCGTGCCTACACATGTCCAAGTATTGTGTAGCCTGCACCTCCTGGCCTCCGGGAGCTTCCAGGGGATAGTTGCGGCTGCTGGGGGGATATCCCAGCCCACCATGTCCCGCTGCCTACGGAGTTTCCTTGACGCAATGCTGACCCAGCTACACCAGCACATCAAATTTCCCACCAGCCAACAGGATTTGGATGAGACCAAGCAGCAATTCTACAATGTTGCGCAGTTCCCACATGTGATAGGATGCATTGACTGTACTCACATCCACATCTGCCCACCAGCTGCAACGGAGTACATGTACCGCAAACGCAAGTCCTACCACTCCCTCAACATCCAGAACGTCTGCAATGCTAAGACATACATCACGGACATTGTGGCACAGTACCCGGGGAGTACACATGACTCCTTCATATTCCGGCACAGCGGCCTCCACACACGACTGGCCAGGGGAGACTTTGGTGAAGGACACCTACTTGGTAAGTACACTTGCCCCACAATGTCACACTGTGATGTAGTATCTGCGCTGCACAGGCACTCACCCTCTGCTCCTCTCATGCAGGTGACAATGGCTATGCCCTCCGTGAATACCTCCTCACCCCATACCTCAACCCTGGAACACCACAGCAGCGGCGTAACAATGTAGCACACATACGCACAAGGAATTGCATTGAGCGGACATTTGGGCTACTGAAAAGCAGATTCCGCATACTGCACAAGACTGGTGGGGCCATGTACTACAGTCCTGATGTGTGCTGCCGCATTGTGGCTGTGTGTGCAATACTACACAACATTGCTACCAAGTGCCGGATACCTGTAGAGATCTCTGGCAGTGAGTCGGAAGGGGACGACCGGCCACCTGCACATGTGCGTCATGCACACGGGGAGAACCCAGCTGAAGGACACAGATGCCGCAACCACATCACAATGAACAGTTTCTAATGCACCCACTCCCCTCACCCAACAAATCACAATTGCATGCCAATGGAAATAATGACAGGAGGCAGATGTATGATGCAGGAATAAATAATATTGTTAAATGCACAATAATAATGTTATGTCTCCATTCATCAAATGCTAGCAGTATTGCGCCATACCGCTCCTAACAAAACACTGGACATGCTTGTATCAGCAGCATGTCCCAGCCAATGTACATGAAACTCAATTGCGCCTCCGGCGCGCAGCACCCAAACGCCTCTCTGGCTCTTCCTCTGGGACGGCACGTGTCCCTGCAGTGGGCCTGGTGCTGCGGCGTAACACGCCAACCAGTGAGGCAGACAGGCTGCTGACACTGGAGGTGCCCTCACTGGTGTCGCCCCCCCCCCCATTGCTTGGCCCAGTAGGGTAGAGTGCCACCACGGCAGTGGTGACCTGCTCCAACACTCGTCCAACATCCTCAACGCATTGGATCAACTGCTGCTGCTGTGCCAGGGACTGTCATGAGAGCTGGGAGGTGGCATTCCCGATTATATAGTTAGAGCGGGTGTAGGCTGACAGCCGCGTAAGAAGCTGCCGGTGGCAGCGGCGGGCGGAGTTGCGCTGCGATATGAGCGCAGCAGTGTTGGCCTCCATGGCTGTCGTCATGCGCTCAATCCTCTCGCCCACATTGGCCACATTGCGGCCAATGTTGTTTAGCTGCAGTTGAATAGCCCCTTGCCGTCGTGCCTGCAGTTGGTGTATGCGTAGCATCCGGCGCTCAATGCTCAGGCCTGGCAAGCGCACAGCCATCCCCCTCCTGCCGCTGCATGCTGTGTTCTGCTGGCGAGCCCTGCCATGCCTGCTCTGCTGGCTGTCCACAGTGGGTGTGCGCACTGTCACCACAGTAGCTGCACCAGATGTAGATGGTCCAGCTGGTGGTGGAGTTGTGATTGTCAAAGGTGCAGCGCCGGATGGTGCTGGTGCAGTTGGTCTTGTCCTGGCTGCGGGGATAGGTGCTGCGCCTGATGGTGCTGGCGCAGTTGGTCTTGCCCTGGCTGCGGGGAGAGGTGCTGCGCCTGATGGTGCTGGCGCAGTTGGTGTTGCCCTGGCTGCGGGGAGAGGTGCTGCGCCTGATGGTGCAGGAAGTGTCGGTGTTGGCACCTCCTCGGCATCCTCTCGTGCCTCGTCAATAAGCAGCCTGTCGCTGTCGCTGCTGTTGTCAGCGCCACCTGTGAGGGGAATTGGACGTACATTAAGTGCATGTATCTGTCACACGTGCAGTTGCTACATGCATGCTGGATGACATTCCCTGCCTGGCTTTGGCATTGCGTACTTTAGGACATGTGAGGCTGCATTGGGGTTATTGTACATTGTGGGCAGACTACATGTCCCACAATGCTTATGGGCATGACCTAATGTGCATAGTTTGCATGACTTGGGAGGATTATGGGAGGCTATAGGGCCATGGCCATTGTTAGGGGACAGGGTCACAGTCGCATGCCACTTACCTTGGCTGTCTTGGCTGGGTCGGGATGAGTCCAGATTGACGACCCCTATGCACGCCTCTGGCTCCAGAGTGTCCTCCACGCGGTCCTCCATGGGGGTGTTGGGAGGGACTGTAGGATCTCCGCCCCCAGTAGCCTGGGTCTCGCCCAGCCTCTCTGCCACCCTCTCCTTGGCACGACCTCGGAGGTCGTACCACCTCTTTTTCAGCTCATCCAGTGACCTGTGTGTCACGCCCACAGCGTTCACATTAGCAGCTATCCCAAGCCAGATTCGACGTCTCTCCACCTCCGGCACCCTCCTGGAGTCCTTCCCAAATAGTTTGGAGTGGTTATCAACCACTCCCTCAATCAGGTGCTCCAACTCCTGCTCAGAGAACTTGAGCTTCCCCTTGCGCCCGGTGTCACTGGGCCCTGGTGCTGGCTCCTCTGGCATTGCTGCAGTCACAAATGGGTTGGATTTGCAAGTTTGGAGGTGTCCTGGAAGGAGCTCTGTTCAGCTGCAGCCTCAAGATCAGCCTCACAGTTCTGAATGGGGGTGGGAACTGCCTGCTTCCTGGTTGTGATGACATCACTGTGCTCGAAATGCGACTTCCCGTTTTTGCGATCTCGTTACTTGCGAGATCGCATTTAGCGATCTCGCTATTAGCGATCTCGCTATTTGCGCTATCGCTAAATCGACACGGATTTTGAGGGTAATTGCGATTTTCCAGCGATTTTAGTAAATCGCTAACGCTTTTTGCGGCTGTGTGCGAATCGCTTTATTTTCTCGCTAACTATGATGAATGCCGATCTGCGATTTTCAAATTGCTATTCGCTGTAAATCAATATTTGAGAATCGCAGATTTTCTTTTTCATGAATCAGGCCGTAAGTCACTTCGGTGAATGCCACTAAACAGTCCTCAAAATCTTCACCCATACTTTCTGCCAGAATTAGTTCATCCTCCTCTCTGCTTTTACTGGGGAACGAAAATCAGCTCTGATATTTTTACCCCCAGCAATGTGAACAACATCAAATTGGAACTGCAAAGGTTTAGTAGATGACCTCACAATCCTTGGGGTACAACACTTTTTTTTAAAATGTTTTCTTTATTGGCATTTTCATAAAAAAAACAATACATATCAGTTATAACAACAAAAACAGCTCGGTGTATAGTTGTCAAATATCTGTAACAGTGCAGAACACATACATGTGACATCTTAAAAAATGTACATTTCAAAAGCAATGTGACCCATGTGCGTGGGGTTTTAGAGATGTAGAGTGATACAATGACACAGCGTGACATCGGAGTATTTTAGTAGGACATTCAACAGATCTGCATTACCTACTTATAAATGTATCTAGTACATACATCAACTGACTTACACGTCTTCAGTCTGAGCGCCCATCTCTCTTCCAACCTCAACTACACATGTCTTCTCGGGGGTGCTACAGGGCGCACGACCATGATGGCCACGCACCAGTAGGGCTCCTGCCACAACGGGCTGAATAATTCAACATAATCCTCATCCTGCGTTAAATAAGTGGCCCCGCATGCACCGACTTGGAGAGCGGAGACAACACTGCCTGCCGTGGTACAAACCGCGAAGATCGGAAACGACCTGCTGCGGAGATTGAAGCCGTGACAGCTCCAGGCGGGAGGTAGTAGTGGACGTCTGGTGAGGTGCGGCGGCCGAGACTGCCAGGCAAGACCGGGGGAGACAAGGCCCCGATGCAGGAATAAACGCGAGAGAAAAGGCGGCCCGGGACACAAGCGGGGGCGCACCTGGAAGACCTCAGCAAGAATTACCGACGGGGGAAAAGACGCGCTGATGGGGAGAGTGCTGACCGGGCGCCCACAAAGGAGGGAACTCGCTGTCAGTTGCGGCACCAGAACAGGACGGAGGAGTGTGGCCCGCGACTTTCCCTTAGCCCATGATAGCGACGCTGGTGAGTGCGGGCGGACAACACCGGTGCGGGAAACTCCCGGCTCCGACAGAAGTGCACAGCAGGTACGGAGAGTGCACAGTCTAACAAAGAATCAGGGACATCTGAGGCAGCATCGAGGGTGGAACAGCCGCCATTTTAGCTCACGCAGGGAGGGAGATGGGAGAGAGCAGGCCGGAGTCCTCAACCCCAGCCCAGTGACACCCCTGCTGCACGTACCAGAGCCAGACCTGACAGCTGCACAACCTAGCACCTGGGGGGGAAAGTGGGGGCAGGCACAACCAACAATGAGCACTGGTAGTGAAGTTGTGGCTGATCTGCCGCCATCTTAGAGCTGAAGCTACATCCCGAGGAGACAGGTGAGAGACTGGCGTGGGCTCGAGAGTGGCAGAAGTGAATGGTGAAGACAGAGTGGGTTACAGAGGGCTGGACTGCACAATACCGCTTAACCCCCCAGTTCTCCAGAGGTCTGTACGTGGTGCCACGCAACGTGAACTGGAGCAGTGGAAACCAGGTCTGAAGTGAACCAGGGAGGTATAGCCGAGCACTGGCTATCGAGGTGTGTAAGGTCAGTGGCGCACAGAAACGCAACCAGCAGGAACTGCACCTAATATCCGACATCCCTGCGATCCTGCCTTCATAGGTGGCGAGGAGGGAATAAACTGCGGAGTACGTGGGTCATCAAGCGCATATCCTGCTCACAGCGTAACGGAGCCCTAGCAGCATGGGGCATAACGATACCAAACAAGACGAGCTCACATTTGACTCCCGCAAGACGCACAGACCGAACTCGGCAGAGCGGAGGGACACGGATTCTGCGGAACAACAGGAAGAGGACTGGAAAGCGATATTGCTAGGAATAAAACAGAGCCTCAAATCAATTGATGCGAAAATGGATAACATGAACGCCAGAATGAATTCGGTGGTGAAAAAGCTAGACCAGCATGATCAAAGACTTAAGGAGGCTGAAACCAGGATATCTGACTTAGAAGACGATGCGGGGGAGAATAGAGCGCAAGTACTGCAAATGGAGAAATTGCTAAAAGTAATTGCGGATAAGAACGAGGACTTGGAAGGGCGCTCCAGAAGAAATAACGTGAGAATACTAGGTCTGGCAGAGACAACCAACATGGGCCGGATGGAAGATTTCATGGAGAAGTTGATTATCGAACTATTTGGCAGAGAATCTTTTTCGGCCCACATGACGGTGGAGCGGGCTCACCGCTCATTAACGGCATGCCCGCCACCAGGAGCAACGCCCCGGCCCGTAATAGTACGCTTTCTTAACTACCGAGACAGAGACACTGTGCTTCGCCTGGCCCAGGAAAAGAAACAAGTGAGATACGAGAACACTACTTTGGCGTTTTTGCCAAATTTCACGCAGGCTGTACAGGAAGCCAGACGAAAATACTTGTCAGTAAAGAAAAAACTAATAGCACAAGATATCCAGTATTTCATGCTGTATCCAGCGAAACTCCGAATTACCCATCTGGGCAAACAGCACACCTTCGCAACTCCGTAGCAGGCAGAAGAATATCTCAAAAGGCATCGAAGGGCAGCATCTCAAGAAGCGGAGGCACGCAGGCGATGGAGGTCCCTATCGCCCATGTCGAACCCGGAATGAGGGACTTGGCCTTACAATGCGTGTGAAAAAATGGACATGACCACAGTGATGCCTGCGAACTCCTCCAAGTTGGTGATGTATTAACAGAGTTTACAATTCATTAGTAGTTCAGCCCGGACACTCACCTCCATCCCACTGAAGCGGACTGCTTGCCTAGAGGAACTGCGGGTGGGTGAAACAGAGGAGGAGAGTGGGTGAGTTGAGGGCCCCTAGTGTTTCCCATACGAGGGCGACCCCCTTACCTCCCTCTGGCAGATGATGATTTTGACAGATTTTTGTATTTGTTGCGGGAGGGAGAGATAAATGCTTGGTGAGTTTGGGAAGCCGGAGTGGGAGGGGGAGGTTGGGGGGATGGGGGGATGTTAATTGCAGCAGGGTTGGACAATGGACTTGGCAAGTACGCACTAGGCATAGGGAGGAACCGAGACAATGGGTGATGGAATAGCGAAAGTGAATGAGCTTAATGTTTTATCTTGGAATGTACAGGGGCTGAACGACCCAAGAAAAAGAAGACAGGTACTGGGATATATGGATAGACACCAGGTTAAAGTGGCCTTGTTGCAAGAAACACATATTGACCCAAGGACCATGCCCCAGTTTGCAGCGAAATGGGCATCCCATCGCAGCTTCGCATCATACTCTAGTTATTCAAGAGGGGTAGCCATCCTTATCAGACATGGAGTCTTGTTTGTACAGGGAGGCATAGAAGTAGATAGCAATGGGGGATACTGTATGTTATGGGGAGACTAAACTCCTAGGATGTAACATTTTCTAATTACTATGGCCCAAATACAGATGATAAGCACACACTGCTCACAGTGTGGGGCAGAATACAGACAGTTGGTACTACCTATGTCATCTGGGGGGGGACTTCAATACAGTAGTAAACCCACGCATTGATAGGTCCCATGCCAACCCCATGCATTACACCAACATGCAGAGGACACTAAAGGACATAATAGAAACCAACTACCTGCTTGACAGTTGGAGATACAAACACCCCACAAGAAGGGACCCACTTTTCTGCGGTTCACTCTTCATGGGTCAGATTAGATTATGTACTGGTGTCTGTGGGTATGGCACATTGGGTGGGAGGAGCGAGACACCTTGCCCACACATTCTCGGATCACTCGCCGGTTCAGATTACACTACAGCCCCCGATAAATGCCTCCCCATATATTATTGGAGACTAAACCTCTTGCACCTCCAAGACTCAGTGTTTAGGGCTGAAATAGGGCGGAAAATACAGGAGTTCTTTAAGAGAAATATAAATTCGGTAACAAGTCTGACAACAGTGTGGGAGGCATTCAAGGTTATATTGTGAGGCTGGTGTATTACTAAAGGAGGAGGGGTCCTGAAGGACCTACGCAGAACCCTGTGTAAGTTAGAAGTGGAAATCAAACGGGAGCTGTCGGAGGGGGGCAATACAGGAGCTACCAGGGCCATATTGCGCACCAAACTGACAGAGTATGAGGAAGCTGCCGAAAGAGAGTGCAGGTTCAGAGGGAAGTCTCACACAGCACGTATTTATGGGGAGGGGGACCGCCCAGGGAAGGCATTGGCGAGCGCAGTAAGGCCTCCTAAATTTGTGAATTACTTAGCGGAAATAGAGGATGAGCAGGGGCAGAGACATAGAAACTTAACAGAACAGTTAGACATTTTCGTGGCCTACTACAAAAACCTTTATACATCTCAGAGGGGCTTCCCTTTAGACTTGCAGCAATACTTCGAGGACACAGCCCTGGCATGGTTGGGGAACACCCAGCAGAAATTCCTCAACCTGGAACTAGAAGTAGATGAAATCACGGAAGCGATAATGCACATGAAGCCAGGGCGGGCGCCAGGATCGGATGGATTACCGGTAGATTTTTATAAGACATATGCATCAATCCTAGCCCAGATCCTAAAAGCCGTGTACTACGAAGTGTTGGAGGAGGGTAGCCTGCCAGGGACAATGAGGGAAGCGCAGATTATTTCACTGCTGAAACCAGGGAAGTCCCCAACTTCATGTGATTCTTACCGCCCCTTATCATTGCTAAACTGCGACACTAAAATACTCTCTAAGGTGCTGGCTGTGCACCTTAACCTCCTAATGGAATGGCTGTTACTGCCGAATCAGGCAGGCTTTGTTCCCAATAGGGCCACGTCCCACAACCTTCGGACCCTACTGGCAGTACTTCAGGACATAGACCCAAACAGTGCGGCGGTGATAGTCTTTTTAGATGCCACCAAAGCGTTTGACTCTGTGGAGTGGGACTATTTGATCGGAACGCTGAGACATATGGGTATGCCACACACCTTTCTTGACTGGGTGCAATTACTGTATAGGAACCCGTGGGCCACAGTACTATTAAATGGCACCAGGTCGGCCAACTTTACTATTTCGAGAGGCACGAGGCAAGGTTGCCCACTATCCTCTATATTGTTCGCATTGGCAATTGAACCCTTAGCCGCGAAGCTAAGAAAACACCAGAGAGATAGGGCTCTGGCGTACCCGGCTAGGCAGCTGCTCATCTCTTTATACGCGGACGATATGATGCTATAGATAAAAAAGCCAGAGGACAACCTGAATCCGATCTTGAGGGAAATCACTACATTTGTATATATATATCGGGGGTACAAATTAACTGGGCTAAGTCTGCGGTCTTCCCATTGACACATAAGATGGATAGACACCAGCTGGACTACCCACTACAGTGGGAGATGGAAGACTTTAAATATTTAGGAATACGCATCACTAGGGACAAGGACACAGTGCTACGCTCCAATTATGGTAAGGCCATGGATAAACTAACGGACAGCCTCTCTAGATGGATAAAGATGCCTCTCTCGATGGCGGGAAGGATCTCCCTAATAAAAATGATGATTTTGCCAACGTTGAGACTCATATGGGGGGGGAAAGCAGGCGTGGTTGAACCTGGCAAACGATGATGCTACCATATCATCAGGGCGGATATGATGTGCCCAATTTTGAGCAATATTATCACTGCGTGCAGGCCCACTTCGCTGTTTATTGGATACACCCACCACCTTTTATGACACATTTAGCGGTAGAGGATGGGTACATGGTCTGACACCCCCGGAGAGATACCTATTCACACAGGTGCAAGAACGAGGACGAGACCTGTCCACTGGGGACTGTACGGTGACGGCTTGGCGATGGTTGGCCTGTAAGATGAGCATATCACTAATGTACTCTCCCAGGATGGCGCTATTGTGCAACCCATTGCTGTTGGTCACCTGTGAAGCACTGTGTTGCAGAATGCTGCGCAAACTAAATTACAACACATGGGGTGATCTATATACAGGGGGACAGTTCCGGAACAAAGAACAATTTATCAGGGAACATGAGCCCACAGTTATGGACACATTCATGTACACACGAATCAGACAGAGTGTGAAAGCAGTTACCCAGACATTCCCGACGGAACCTGACACGTTTATTCCGTTCCATACCATAATGCAGCGGGAGGCCCCCACACATGTGATTTCCCTACTGTACAAATAGGTCAGAGATTACCCCCCCTCCCATCCCCTGCAGACAAGAGTAGAATGGGATAAAGATCTAGGAGAGCCTCTGACGGACGAACAGTGGGGGATGAGTTGTGCACAGACGGAGGCGATTACTGGCAGTAACAGATTAAGACTTATACATTTTAAGTTCCTACACCGCTTATATCACACCTCAGCTAAATTGCACAGGTTTCAACTGAGGGTGGACGACAGGTGTGAACGATGCGGAAGAGAGGGAACAGACTTCATGCACTTGGCATGGAGGTGTCCGAGAGTGGCTACTTACTGGGAGGCAGTATTTGAAGGGATGTCCGCCATGATTGGAAAACAGATACCACGGACCCCACTGATTGGGCTCCTGGGCCTAACCCTGAATCTAAAGACAAAACATAAGAAATTCCTGGCTATGGAGTTCCTGATTGCAAAAAGGAGGGTGGCGTGTCGCTGGGGAAGAGGGCGCGCGCCCAAATTCAAGGAATGGGTGCATGACTTGACCACTTGGCAGGAGCAACTACAAAACTATGCGGATCTGTTGCCAACAAAGTCACGCCCTAAGGATATATGGGGGCCATTAGTTGCTTACCTCCTGAACCAGAGTGCAAGTGATGAGGAGGGGCAGAGGGAGGAGAGGGACATAACGGAGAGTGGAGTAGGGTAGGCTAGTCTGAACTAACTGTATGGCACTTGCATTGACAATGGGGGAAGGACAGAGCGGATTGTATAGGAAGATGAAGTGAGCAGTAAGCTATAAGATGGAGTGGGAGCCTAACTGAAATGATCGCCAGGCCGCACAGGGAGATAGGAGAGCTGAACATTCCCAAGATATTGTACTATGCCACATGTTGTTGTAATAATAAATGTGCCATACATTATGGGGGGGAGGGTGTTGCAGTGTTGGGGTGGGGGGGAGAGTTAGAACTGTTGTTTTGAGTAGAATGGGTTCCCAGATGGAGACCGAATTGGTAAACGGCATGTAATGAAGATCGAAATGCATATACTATTGTACCATGCAATGTTCAATAAAGGTTTTGGAAAGTCAAAAAGTTTATTAACATGGTTTTAAAGACATAAGCATTATGAAGGAACAAGTTTTACGCATGTATATGACAGATCTTTTAGCGTGAGTGGTGAGAGGCCCTGGTGGCGTTTTCTACTGACAGTGTTATTATCTCGGGGGGTTCTAATATTTTAATTGTTCTTAATAACGGGGCCATCTGTTATAAAATTGTAATTTGCTTATTTTGCACAGCACCTATTGCACACACATTATTGCTGCTTCTTCTTCCTGAGCTAGAGCGCTAACGCGGTGTCTGGAATCGGTTTTTTTCTGACCCGCCTGAAGATTAGCTCTCCAGTCTTCAGGACTCATTTGATCGCCCGGCTCCCCCCACTCCACTTCTGGTTCGCCATTTAAACCGGAATGCTGCGACCGCGCAGCGGACACGCGCAGCAGGCACGCCGAAGGCAAGCCCGTCTGCACCCGTCTGTGCCAAGACCGCGACAGGTGCAGGGCATGCTGGACATATTGCCCCTACTATGACCTACCCGGACTACATACTTAGAGGGCTAAATTATAATTCCACGTGTAACTGCGATATCCCGATGGATAATCTATGGGGACCTCTCTCATGTCGTAAATGTTCGTGGACTATGCCATGGCTGACTTCCGATGTACAGGATAATCCCCCTACTGTACAAAACAGTTTAAAAGGAGGACTTATCAATGCTCGCTCCATGTGTAGACACAATCAGGACATTAAAGACTTGATTTTAAATCACCACCTTGACTTTTTCTTTGTTACAGAAACTTGGCTTAAGGACTGGAACGCCCCCGATCTATCGGTGGCTCTACCTCCGGAATATGTCATATTCAGAACAGACAGGGTGAATGATAGGGGAGGAGGGGTGGCCATAATTGTAAGAAATTCTTTGAATTGCCACACGTTTAACCTCGACCTCATCAAAGGCGCCGAAAGCATAGGCTTTTCCATCGCCATCCACGCCTCATCTTCTTTCACAGCAGGTCTAATATATCGCCCCACGTGCAGCCCCACAAGGTTTCTGGAATCCTTGAGTGAATCTTTAAGCCACTTGACCCTTCGCTATCCCCATTTCACACTCCTAGGGGATTTTAACTTGCATTTGGAATCAAAAATTGAACCTCAGGTTAATACTTTTCTTTAGACCCTAGAGATCTTCGGACTCTCCCAAAAAATAGGAGATGTAACTCACCTAGCAGGTCATATACTGGATGGGATCTGTTCCAACTTTCCAGCACTAACTACTTATACCCCAATACCCCAAATTTGGACGGACCACTGCTTTATCCCATTCAGCATAAAGCAATATCATCCTCAGGAAAAGGAGATGAAAGGCCGTCTATCCTCCACCACTTCATCAAACTGGACAGGGATAGCTAAAAATATTAATCTTAGGCAATCAGTCCAGTCACTGGTTCCTACTCTGTCTGGAGAGGTTGAGCAAGACTCTAAATCTTTTCATACCTGGATACAGACTGCTACACGAGAACTAGGCCCTCCGAAGCGTCTCCATAAGAAGAATGATAAACCTAGGAAGATAAGTGCCTCATGGTATACACAGGCTTTGGTGGAAGTTCACCTCCAGTGTAAAAAATGTGAACGGAAATGGAGGAGGGACTATGATCCCTTAGCCAAAGCCCTTTATAAAAAAAAAAGGCATGACTACTTCACGCTTATAAAAACAGCCAAGAGAAATCATTGTATCAAAATGGTTTCCGAAGCCCAACAAAGACAGAAGACTATCTTTGCTATAGTGAAATCCTTTACCCATCCTAAAACCCTGCAATTAGAAATTCCATCTTCTCAAGACCTCTGCGACCAGATCGCAGACTATTTTGAAGACAAAATAAAACTGATTCAGGATGATTTTTCTCAAACAGCATTGCCAATTGCTATGGGAATAAAAAGCTCCACGGCTGAAATACTTAGTACTCTCAGCTCATTTAAACCTATCACTTTAGTCCATTCAAAGGATGCCATAATGTCCTGTAAATCAGGGTCACCCTCAAGTTCTTGTCCGCCGTTTATTCTCCATCAAATAATAGATATAGTGAATCCTATTATAAACAGAGTAGTTAATGACTCACTTAGTAAAGGAATCGTACCAAGAGACTGGAAGAAAGGCACAGTCAAAACTTTAATGAAAAAACAAAATAAAGATCCCACTGAGCTTTCCAATCTGCGTCCTATATCCCTATTGCAAGTACTTGGGAAAATAACGGAGTCCATGGTCCACCAAGAACTCTCGAATTTTGTTGAAAAACACAACCTTTTACACCAACAACAATCAGGCTTCCGGAGTAAGCACTCTACTGAAACTGCCCTCATGGAAGTAACTGATACCATAAAATCTATTCAAGATGAAGGAAAAAACGCCGTCCTGATATTGCTTGATTTATCGGCGGCGTTCCACACCATATCTCATGATATACTCATCAACAGATTGAGATGGAATGGTGTAACAGGCAAAGCCCTCGACTGGATTGTCTCTTTCCTTGCGGATAGAACTCAGACAATATCTTTAGGACCTTTCCTTTCAAAGGAAAAACAAATAAAGGCAGGAGTTCCCCAGGGTTCGATTTTGAGTCCACTACTTTTTAATATTTATATGGCACCCCTTATCACTCTCATTGAATCGTACGGCATATGTTTTACTTCATATGCCGACGATACTCAACTTATTTTATCCTTGGACAAAAATGCCACCAGAGCCGAACCAAACTTTAAAAACTGCATAACGGAAATTTTCCAGTGGAAGAAAAACAACCACCTTAAATGCAATTCTAAAAAAACTGAAATTCTGCCTATGGGGAAAAACAATAACTTCTGCCCTGCCAAATGGTGGCCCGAAGGCATTACTCCCCCTCCTGCCGTAGTGGAGTCAGCAAGAAACCATGGTATCCTTTTTGATTCTTCTCTTTCCTTCGATCACCATGTGAGAAATACAGCAGGCAGCGGTTTCAATTTAATAAAATCTCTGAAGAAGTTTTATGATTTTCTCCCTATCGAAGCTAGAAAGTCCGTGGCAGTTTCACTTCTACTTTCCCGCCTAGATTATTGTAAGGAGCTTATGGCAGGTATTAAGAAACAAACATTAAAGAAGCTGCAATGCATTCAACATGCGGCAACACGGCTTGTTCTAAAACTCCCTAGAAAATCCTCAGCTTCTGCAGCCCTCAGAACTCTACATTGGCTCCCGATGCATAAAAGAACTCTCTTTACGATCCTACTAACCACTTTCAGAGCCTTAAATGATATTGGTCCAAGGTATCTGTCGAAAAGACTTTGGGGCATATTATCAAGGGGGGTTTATCTCCGCTTTTTTGGCTTTAAAAGCCAAGAAAGAGGAGATAAAATTATCTCCCTTTTCCCTAGCTGTCGCTAACACCAGTTAGCGACAGGTAGTAGGAGGTAGCGCCCATCTTGGGCCCCGCTTTGCATGTCAGTGAAATTTATCACTAATGACATGCAAAGTGGGCGTGTCAAGATGTTAGCGACTGGAAACAGTCGCTAACATCGCTATCTCCTATTACTAACTTTTGGAGATATTCGCGCTAAGCGCGAATATCTCCAAACGCAAACACCTGCCCCTGAGCAGTTCTTAGCCATGTTATCCAATGGTAGGTGGATAACATGGCTAAGAGCATTAGCTCGGTAATGCATGAATATCGCTGACTTTTCAGCAATATTCATGCATTTCGGCCGATTTTTATCGCTTAGGAGATAAACCTTGATAATAGCAAGGTTCCTAAGCGATAAAAATCGCCGCAGCTCGGCGATAAAATTTTTGCCGCTAAGCCAACATAGCGATAATTATCGCTAGTTTTTGGTAATATGCCCCAAAGTCGTTATTGCCCAACCAGAGTTTTAAGATCAGCAGGGCTTAATCTTGCCAACGTCCCCAAATTTCATCTTAAAACGAAAGGAGGCAAATCTTTTGGCGTCCTGGCTCCTAGAGCCTGGAATGCCATGCCAAATGACCTCAGAATGCAACTTACGGAAGTAGCCTTTAGAAAGAAACTCAAAACCTGGCTATATAATCTGACAGACACATATGTACTTGCCGCCATCTAGAGCTTCTTTTTCCACTCTCTGAGCTTCTTTCCTCAACACCAGGATGCTCCTTTCGGAGCGACAGTTTGCGCTCTATAAATACCCTTTTACATTACATCTTTTAATGAATATATATATATATATTTTGTATTGCAACGGTTTTAATTAACTATGTAAATAAAATTTACTTACTTACATAAAAAAATACACATGTCTTCTCCCGAACCCAGTCAAGAAATGGTTCCCAGATCTCTCGTGGTCTGGACGTGGGTGGCATTAACTCCCAGAAAGTAGAAAACTGTATCTGACAGTATGTGACCTCCCTGATCCAATCTTTGATTGTGGGTTTCCTCTTCCTTCCCCAATATATTGCTATTTGGCGTTTTGCGAACAGTAACAGGAGGGCATGTAATTTGCATTTCTTTACATGCGTGTCCTTAACATACCCTAACAGTCCCACAATTGGTGGGGGTTGTAACTCTAATCCCAGGATTTGATTAATGGACAGGAAAATATGTGTCCAATACTCGGCTAGTTTGGGGCACACCCATGCCATATGCAGGAAGGAAGCCTCTAGTGTCCCACCACGCCAGCAGCAGCTATCTTCTTTAAGTCCCATCCTATGTAGGCTGTGGGATGTTCTGTAATATCTATTTACAAATTTTAAGTGAATCAAACGCAGTCTGTAATTTGGGGTGAGGTCAGTCAACTGAGTGCAGCAATATGTCTACTGGTCCGCGGGCAAAGGAGACACTTGTTGTGTATTCCATTTATGTTGGGCTCTAGGCACTGTCACCGGGGCATCTGTTTGCATATGTGTATAAAGCCTGGTAATGAGTCTGCATGGACAAGGTGTACGCAGCAAATTTTCTAGAGCCACCAGGGTGTGCGGTTGGGTAGGAAATTCCATATGCAGCTCTAATCTTGTGATACAGGAATGTTTCTCTAAAAGGCACCACCTGACCCTCGCCCGCCATTAGAGGATCTCGAAACACCCCCCCGGATAAAAGTCTGCAAATGTTTGAAGTGACATCTTCTGAGCAACCTTTTTATTTAACTCATCCTTAATGTTAGGTAGCGTTGGGTTCTGCTGTAGTGTAGTTCCTATATTCCCAATAGGCTATGCGCATTGGAATAGTGTATCCTGTAGTTTAGACGTAGGACTGAAGTCGGCTAGGTCTCTACCGAATATACTAGACTTAATTATGAGTGCCAGCCAGCTCAGAGGTCACTAGAAACTTTATCGAATAAACAAGAAGGGATTTGTTTCTGACAACCGCATAAACATGACAACTGTGTTTCCCAAGAATAAGAAATCAATCTCTAGAGTGGCGGAAACAATAGATAGTTATTTCAGTCAGTCAATTGTGCATGCTTCGTTTCACCAGAGGTGCAGAGAAATAGAGAGACGGGCATTTTCAATAAAATATAGTTATTGAACAGTCTTCTTTCTCAAGCACAAGAAATGAACTGCTGCAATCGTAATACTTGCTGTAAAGTACAATGAGTACAGTACGAAGAGTATTATAAAATAATACTGTAAAAGCATAATATGGTTTCTAAGCCATGAAATACCTAAAATGCATAAAATACATACAGTGATAAATAATGACTTCAAGTACTCAACTGGTGCTTCTAAAATACGCCTACCCCAGTATACCTAGCCTAGGTCTAGTACAAGGGAAGAAGTAAGTAAGGTGTAGCCTAGTTTTAGTATTCTTTGCCAAGAATCTAATCCAAGAATTCTCTTAGGGTCTAATCAGCTCCGTACCGTGGTTTTTAGAATGTAGGAGGTCTGGTATATCTCTCTCAGGACTCGATTTCCCAGCAACCCGCAAGGGTAACCTGGAAACACTGGAGCTGGACTTCTCGGCAGGAGAAAGTACAGTGTCTCTCAGTGCATCAGTTGGAGGGTCGGCTTCCTTCAGCACTTGCTGCAGCAAGGCGCGTCGGGCAAGTAGATAGTCGAACTGCTCCAAACCACCGAGTGTTTGTTTGGACAAGTGTGGGCATATTTATATCTTGAAGGTGCCGAGTTTGACGTAAGATTGGACATAATAACGTCATTAAAGACTTAATTCTCTGAAAACTAGATGAGTTCTTGGATAAATTAATATTAACACAGGGGAAAGTCCCTGACTGCTGAAGGCAGGTTTTTCCAAGAAATTGTTGTAGATTTTGAGAACAAGTGGAAGTAGCCAAGCCGTATTAGGACTACTTGTCTTAATATGGTTATGATTTCTATGCCTATATTAGGATACGATATTTTATACCTATATAAGTGCATGAATCAGGAAAATTACACTAGGGTCCTAAAACGCTATACAACACTGCACCAGTGGGATGGAGGGGGCATATAGCACCCGGTCACCCGCTCTTCTTTTCAGCCCATCCCAAGCCCATCTGAGAGTCTCAGATGAGTCTATGCCCTCCAAGGGTCTTTTGTAGGGTTGATATATTGCCACCTGTAAGGGAATCGGCGCTACTGCGTCAGTCTCTACAGCCACATGTGGCTGAAAAGGCGTCGTATCGACCCAATAATGCAAAACTGTGCCTGTGCACACAAGGCGTAAAGTTTCATATCCGGGGCACCCAGTCCACCCTGCTTGAGCGGTAGAGATAGTAGTTCCCACAAAACCCAGGCCGGCCCACCTGACAACACCAAGGAGATTAGCAGCGATCTTAGTGTACTAAAAAATTATTGTGTTAGTATGATTTGCAAATTTACGAAAAGGTATAAAAATGTGGGTAGCACCACCATTTTTACCAATGCAATCTTCCCGGCTAGCAACAGGGGCAATTTGGTCCACAGTGTAACTTTCTCCTCCAGCCAAACAAGGGCCCTGCCGAAGTTTAAGTTCCACACCTCCTGCAGGTCCCTGCTGATCCAGATTCCGAACTATTTCACCTTCCCACTGTATCGGGAACTCAGATGTCACTGCCAAAGTGTTGTCTGTTAGAGGGAATACCACTGATTTAGCCCAATTAATAGATATACCAGCCAGCCCACCGAGTTTGATAAATTTCCGTAATACTGTGTCTAAATTTTGTACAGGGTTTAAGATATAGAGAGTAACGTCATCCACATACATTGATATCAAGAGGCTTCTAGCGCTAAACCCAATCCCTTTGTCTGTGTGGTGTTGTTTATATGTGCAGCTAAAAGCTCCATCGCAATGGCGAATATTAATGGGGACAATGGGCAACCTTGCCTCGTGCCCCTTGTAATTTGAATGGGATCGGATAGCAGGCCATTTGCACGAACCCTAGTGGATGTTCCAGTGTATAACAACCTTATCTATCTGACAAACAAAGGGTGCGCTAACGCGGTACATCACAAGACGCATTACGCGGCAACGCGATACGTCGCGCTTTCGCGACGCGCCCCGGTTAGCTTCCGGGTCGCTGAGCTTCGCGCCTCGGTCCGCGCCCCGGGGCACTTCCGGGTGCGCTAACGCAGTACGTCATAAGGCGCATTACGCGGCAACGCGATACCGTCACTAAGTTGATTTTTTACCGGTTCGCGGACCGGGTCGCGGCATCAAACTGAGCTAACGGGAAGCTTCCCGGTTCGCGGACCGGGAGCGAAACAAAAAAAATATTTAAAAAAATTATTAATAAACATATAAAATATATTTTTGGATTTAAATAAGAATACATTTTATAGCTATAGATATTTGCTATTAAAAAACCATTGAAATTCACTGAAAAAACCATAGGTTATAAACCATATATAGTTAGGAATTAGCATTTAAAAAACCTTGAAAATTCACTGAAAAAACCATAGGTTATAGACCATATATAGTTAGGAATTAGCATTTAAAAAACCTTATTTTACTCACACAAAACCAATGAAATTCCATATAAGTTAGTTGTACTAACTATATATCACGCACCCGCAATCCACTGCTGATGATTAAGCATGGGCGGATCTAGCGGATCTCGCGTACGCGAACTTGCGGATTTACGGATTCGCAATCCGCGAAGATCCGCGAACTCTAGCGGATTTGCGGATTTTTCCGTTTTTTGTGTTGGCGCGTGTTCGCGCCGATTTTGGGACAAGTTCGCAATTGCGAACTTACTTTTCGGCTTGCAACGGCCGCGACTATGTTGTTTCTACGTCTGGTTTATCATCACAGGTTCACAGCACCCTCTGTTTCACCACTGCCACCCTCTGGGACACCCATGCCACCCTCTAGTACATCCTCACTGGCACCTATTAGGTTTATTTATCACTGTAGATTATGGTGGTTGAAAAAAGCAAGCACACCTGCCCTTCTTCAACTGCCATCAATTAATTTGTGTTTCATTAATGTGTCAGTAATTTTGAAAGTTCCAGTCTGGCTGGCACCTGCTTCCTTCCTTATCTGTAATTTGCTTTTTGTTGCAGTGAAATTTTTTTTTTACAGGACCTTTATGGTGCTATTCTATGAGCCTGCTGTTTGGGTCATAGCAGGGTCATAGAATTGTTGCAAACTCTGGAGGGGCCCATCAGGAAGCACTACCTTGAATGTTACTAATGTTAAGTTTGAACTTTTGCACCTGCTCATTGCTTTCATTTTAGCTAAAATCGTTTTTTTTGCAATTTCGCGCGTTATTTGGGGCGCGAATCCGTGCGAGATCGATTTCGGAAGCCGCGAATACGTGCGAATACAAAATTGTTTTTGTTGCGACGTGTATGTTCGCGTGATCTTGCGCGTGTTCGCGAGGCGCTTCTAGCTATTCGTTTGCCAAGTTACCCTATCGGTCGTACACGGGCGCGGCCATCTTGTTGGCGTGACGTAATTCCGTTTCCGCCCGCTATGTGTAATCTCGCAAAGTGTGCTGCTCGCTAGTACAATTTCGCGCGTACTCGCAAGGAAAATCTCGCGCGAACTTACCCACGCGGTCGTGAACGGGCGCGGCCATCTTGTTTCTCATTCATTGCTATGGTTCTGGGCATGCTTTCTGTATCCTCTCTCAATCTCTGCCATCCTTTGCTTGTTTGAAGTTTTTTTGATCTAATTTTACTTATTATCTAACCCTCTATTTTTCTAGCTCTATATTTTTGTGTTTTCTGCAGCTTTTATTTACTTTTAAACTACTTTTTTAAACTCTTTTCTTTTCTTCTTCACTATTCTATTTCTTCTTTATCATTTAAGTTTATTTCTGCCCAGACCATGGTAAAGGGAGCCGGGAAGCACCCTGAGAAGGGGAAGGGTCCCGCACCCCGTGCCCGGCTCCCGTGCGGGCGTTTAAGGGGGGAGCAAGTGGTCCCGAGGGAGATCTTCAGCGCGGAGGAAGTGGCGGCACTGATCTTCCACGTCCAGCGCCGCCTCCCCAAGACGATCCTGGGAGGCGGCAAGATCGCGACCGGCTATGGCATCCGGGAGCGCCGCCAGCGGTGGGAGAAGGTGTGCCGGGCCATGTACAAGATCTCTGGGGTCCGGCGCACATATAACCAGGCCACCCACCGCTGGACCGATGTCATGGACCGGGAGCGGGACTTGCTGGACGCGCTCGGCGTAGAGGTCCCCGGGCTTGGTGAGTAGTAGTAGTAGTACATTTACTACTCTGTTTTATCCTGCTCTGTTATTTGCAAATCTTTGTTCTTTACCAAGAGCAATAATGCTGCCGATTACATTGAGGTAAATTATATTTCAAAATCTTCTATGCATTTCATTTTCAGGTGCACTGCTCTCCTTCTCAGTAGCCTTGCTTGCTACTATGCTTCTTTGTTTTGTATGTTGTGTTCAGAAGCATTTCATTGGCCTGAGAAATTATGTATGAGTGTACTGTAAAGAAAAGAACTGCGTAATGCTAGACAGTAAGGGTCATATTTTCAATTACCGGCGCATCCCTGCAAAGTAGCAGGGATGCGGCAGTAATTGTGTGCCATGCCACCACCACCCATTGGCCCAAAACGTCACAGAAGCCTTACGCATCTGTGCCGTAAAGGCAGCGCATTGCTGGAGTTGCGTGCCAACGATGGCGCAGCTCCAGCAATGCTCTGGGGTACCCTATCTCCCCAATGCTGCATCAAGCCGTACGTCGGCTTCAAGCGCGCAGGGTTTGAGTCATGCATCATTGTCCTAAAAATGACTGATTGACATCTTGTAGATTTCCCTCAGCCACTTTTAGGATTCGTTCCTGCGCAGGTACGCCCTCCCTTGCGCCGGAACGCCCCCTGATGGCGCAGGGCTTTACAACGTGATGCATCGCCCATATGCCCATATGTGTTTTTTTTTTTAATATATACGCCGCACCAACACCATGGCGAGTCTTTTGTTCTGCCGCTGCGTCAGAAAAGGCACGCAACAATGGAGGAAAATCAGCCGCAACTTCCGCAAGGGACTTATAAATCAGCCCCAACAGACTGAAGTCCAGTCCTTCCTTTAGACAGTCACATGGCTATCAGAAGAAATAGTGGCGGTGGTGGCGGGTGGATTGATAGTTTGAGTATTCACTGATCTGCAAGCAGGATGGACTTTGTCTGTCACGTGTTGCGCACTGCTGCCTGCAGTGCCAGGCCTAGGCAAACCTCTTTAGTAGTCTGTTTATTGAGTTACATAGGAACTTTCTAAGTCAACGTTCCGCAAATCAGGCAATACGAATAACGTAGTATACCACATGAGATAGATCCCGTGGAATAGTTGTCTATCTATTTGCTATTTTTCCAAAATATGTTGTTATTGTTCTTTTGAAATGTTTGATTTGGTTGAAAAATCTCATCCATGTTTTCTGGTTTTTCTTTCTTTCATGTTGTACATCAGCTCCCCCCAAGGGCAAGAGGACACAGGAGGAGGGTGCTGAGGATGCAGGCCAGGATCGGGCAGGCGAGGGCTCCTTTGCTGGCCCCAGTAAGTTTACATTTTAATAAACAGTACCTATTTTTTCCTAGCGTTCCTCATTCGATTTTTTCTAAATCGTCTTTGATCTTCTTGTAGACTGGATATAAATTCTTATCCTGCCTCGAATATGACTCCCTGTGGTATTACTAGACTATTCTTATTAGTCTGTCTGTGTAGCTAACTAAGATTGGACATTTGGCAATTCCATTGGACTCCCATTATATTCAGCAATACCTCTATGCACTGTCTCCTTACTGACTAGATAGTGTGGCAGAGTCATTCAGCTCCCGAAGTCACCGATTATAGATCCCCAATGATCTCTAGATTATCGTACGCAGGACAAGAGAGTAGTACGGAGTCACAGCACAGTCAAGAAGTGTCAGAGGCACTCATGCTTGCAAAAATTCCAAAACCTTTAGCTCATCCACTCTAGTCTAGAGGAACAAAAACCACAGAGTCTATTTAAGTGTAAAAGCTTTATTAAAAGTAAACACATTTATTAAAATCTACTTTGTCATAAAACTATTTAACTGTAAACGGAAAAGTGGTTAGTGCTGACGATTAATTGGACACATTTCTTGTGGTCGAGCCGAACTCTCACCTAGTTTGAACTTGATCCTGGTCGTGTTCTTAGGACTCAGGAGTCAAGCTTCTGTCTGTTAGGAGAAAAAGTGGTGCGTGTTAAAAATCAAAAGCAAGCATTCATCAGTTGTGCATAAAAGTGCAGCAAGACAACAGCCTTCCCTGGAAAATGGGACATTTTTACTATGGAGTAGACAGTCACAAATTATTACATTGTATTCTGTTTTTTTAACATTTCTCCTAGACCAAATATTATATAGTAGTGAGTGGTGTATTCTAACATTCTTAAATGTACTTTGTAGGTGTAACATCTGGTGACGGGGCAAGCGCGGAGGTGGCTGTGTTGGACTTGGACTCGGAGGCCTCTGGGGAGGAGGCGGCGTTATAAGAGCTGGTGGCCGTTCCTGTGGGGGATCAAACGGTGGTGGCGGAAACAGGTAAGCTATATATTCCTTACTTATTGAGATTGAAGACTGCATAGTGTGCTTTCTGCACGGGTGTATTACAATTACAAATCAACCAGGTAGTAGCCTCCTCGAAATGTACTTCGACTTAGCTGTGAAGTTTTTGGTGAGAAGAATCCCAATAAGTTCTTAGACGAACGTGATGGATGGGATGAACGAAAAGCGAAAGAAGGGTGTAAGTAAGTGGGACGCGAACTTGTATGATGGCTGGCAAAGAAGAACGATATGTGTTTGCTTGGACCCAGAGGTGGCTGGGAAGGAAAGAATATGGTATGGTGCATGGCTGGGTCAATGATGAAGCAAGGATGGGTGGAAGGACAGCAGCCTGGGTGGGTGAAACAGAAACTGTATGTGTGCGTATACTTTGACTGAATGGATGCCTGGAGCATGGTATTCTCTGACTCTTACATAGCACATGTGTATCTAGAGAGAGTAGATGGTCGCCAGGTGAAGTAAGTGTTACCTTGAAGAGCATGTACCACCGCACCCGCACGTCCGTCCCAGTGCAGGGAAGGCAAGGAAAAGAAATTGTAAATGTGTCCAATACTACCATGAATAGTAGCAGTACTTTGTATTGCGTTTGCATTCACAGCATATATCTGGTTATTACGGTGGACACTCCGTACCTCTCTTAATAACTTTAGTTTACTTGTAGTACGTCATTCATGTGTGGGTGTATCACTGTTCACTCAATATTAAGCAAAGCACCTAAAGTCATCTCATCTGTCATTAAATACGTCCCATGTGAAGTGATAGATAATCAAATTAGTTAGCTTCTTCAGTTTCCTTTTCTAGTACTCATTTGCACTGTAGGGTGAAAGGTAAATTAATTAAGCAGTAGCCCTTGTAACAGAGTATTCTCAGTGCCACCCGTAATAGAAAAGTAATAGCTTCACCACCTGCATGTACTGGACCGGTACAGTAACGCAAGTCTGTCTCCATCATCATGGTGTGCAACTTTTTTTCTCGGGTGCAACTTCACTGTGCTGTGTCCATGTCATTCTGCCGGCTTGCATAAGATAACGTACCCATTTCCCTAAACAAGAGAGAAGAAGAAGAATAAGACTGGTGTACTGTCATAGTCGACTGTAATGGAAGTCCATAGTGGTCGTAGAATTAGTTCATTAAACTACCACTACTGTTAGAGCAAGGATGCAGAAGTGGGAGGTTACATAGATACTGTCCTCAATAGTTATGTACTGTGCTTTCAATTTGCTACTTGTACTCTGTGACCCAACTTTCGGCTCAATCACTTTGTGTTATTAATAAGGAGCATTGGTTACAGACTATGTCTTTCTTTCTTCATATAGTTGCTCCTTCCAAATCAACAACAAGGAGGGAGCAGGCTAGATTGGCCCGGCAACGGAGGCTGGAGGCCACAGTCGCCGAGTATCGGCGGCTGGTGGCCCTGGAGGAGGAGGAGGACACGCAGTCGAGCGGGGCAACATCTTCGACTGTGACCACTGCATCCTCCTCCGTGACTAAGCCAGCGGGACCGAGCCGGGCTAAGAAAGCCGACCGCCACCGCCAAGCAACCGAAATACCAGCTGCCCCCCACAGGAGCTGCAAGGAACGCCAACGCCGCCTACGAGTCCGCATGTCCAACCTGGAGCAGGAGGTCCTGAGGTATAAGACCTTGGTTAAGGGCCTCCGCTCCGAGCTTGCCACCCTCCGCAAGGAGTATGATGCCCATGCCGCATCATGCACCAGCACCAGCACCCTCCAGTAGTGGAGTGTCCCTTGCCCTTTTTTTATAGACTTTTGGGGGGTGGGATTTGGGAGTTGGGATCGTTTTGGGACGTTTCAGAGACAATCGTTGGGGTTAGGGTGGGTGAGGGAGATTATTTTGTTAGGGATAAATAAATATATTTTTTAACTTTATCTGACCATACCTGTTTTTTACTGCTTTTCAGTCTGGTGGGTGGGGGGCGGGGGTGTAACAGTAACTTTGTTTTCCTGAACAGTCGTAGGACTTTAGTAGTACAACCGTCAATCTCTTGTCTACTCCGAAATAATACTCCATTATACTACCTCCCACCAAACGCTTATCTTACCTGTAATTTGTGTTAGAAATTAGGGCTAGGCCCAGGGCTGGCTCCAGGTGAAATGGGGATTAACGTTGTCATTCCTGGGCGGGTGACATTTCCTCATTGCGGTGGTACTAGTGGTGTGACACAGTGGCAGTTGCATGCCTATGGAAAAAAAGAAAACTAAACCTTGTTTGTACTCCTTACTGTAGCATTACAACGGTTACGGTACGATCGAGAAAATAGCAGGTGACAGTACACTAGAACAGTGCCATAATGTAGCCTAACAAATGGTAAAGTATTGCAAGTATAACTAGTACTTGCGTTGAATTTATTTGACATTGGCTACTACTACTAGAAGATATAGTACTGAAGCTGAGTAAGTCTAGAAGATATCCTCGTATTCCTTCACCAGCCTGTTGCTGCTATCACCTTATCCTCCCCAGCAAGTGTGTGGAATTATTGATGTCATTTTAGTCAGACATCAAGCAAAACAACACAGCCCGGGGGAAGAGGGTTAGGGTTTGTAAAATGGATGGGAATGGGGGTTTCTTTTTGGGTAGGTTTTGTTGAGAGAAGAAAAAAAAAGCAGAGCATGGACAAACAATAATTGAAAATACAGAGTTTACAGACAATCTTTGGTTACAAACTAAAGGTAAGCACATGCAGTCACACTCATAGAATAAAAGACAACAATGGATACTGTATCTGTATTGCGTATGTTGTTGGAGTTGTCCTGTTGAAATTGGTAAGTAAGTTGCATGCAGCAAACAATTCCTCTTATTGGCGGCACTCCTCCATTCCAGCTGACGCTTCGTCCATCAATGTGGTGGTGACCACTGACAGAAGAGACACCCTGTCCACTGCCTGCCTGGCGGATGTTGACTGAAACCCGGCCTGTAATTATTGAACGGAAAACAGGAAGTGCTATTACAATACCACTGATAAATAAATAAAAGGTATGTACGCTGTGTGGTTCAAAAAGTGACACTTTGATTTCCCTAATAGACAGTACAATATTTTTGAAATTGCGTGCTCTGTCTGAGTCACCTTTTTAAGGATCAATAAGTATGGCCAAAATATTATAGCGGATCTTTCCCCTCAAGGTGGGTGTACTACTGTGTTTTAGAACAAAATTTGACCTTCCCAGCAATGCTCCCACCAAGACCCTTACTAAAGCCAGTCGCAAAAATGTAGAAGAACCCAATCATATCTCCAAAAACGATGCCTAGCAGAAAAATGGTTACAAAACGTACTTTGAAAGTAACAGTAGACCCAAATACAGACCGTGGATTGTATTCAAACCACTTGCCTGCAAGCAAAAGTATCCATAGCCAGCATCGCTCCAACAGTGCTCTACAACAACAGAACCGCGTTGCAATAGAACCCCCCTAAACACATGCAATCCTGCTGCTAGGGCTAACCCTAACGAACCCTAACTTACAAAAAGTGCCAAAACTGGTGTTTCCTTATGGATTTTGTCCAACAAACTTCTAGCCGGTATTAGACCTTCCCAGGAATGCCCCAGGCAAGACCCGCCAACCCACCAGCAAAAAAACACGCGACAACACCCCCAAACAGCGAAAAAGCTAAATCTCATACTTACAATATCTCTCGGCCTTCGGTCCAAAGTAACGCGCTGTGCAGCTAGGTCATCATCAATCATCATAACTCCTGTTTTCCACCACGGATTTCCTGAAAAGCAAATGCAATCAAGATTAGACTGTCGCAGCAGTGCTTCGACAGAGACCCCGGCCGCAACCCACCCACGAACAGCAGGAAGCCCCCCAAAACGCTACATTGAGCAAGATGTCTGAAGAAATGGCAAAAAAAAGGCTTTTCCTTAAGGATTTTGTCCAAAACACTTCTATCCGGCATTAGACCTTCCCAGGAATGCCCCAGCCAAGACCCGCCAACCCACCCGCAAAAAAACACGCGACAACACCCCCAAACAGCGAAAAAGCTAAATCTCATACTTACAATATCTCTCGGCCTTCGGTCCAAAGTAACGCGCTGTGCAGCTAGGTCATCATCAATCATCATAACTCCTGTTTTCCACCACGGATTTCCTGAAAAGCAAATGCAATCAAGATTAGACTGTCGCAGCAGTGCTTCGACAGAGACCCCGGCCGCAACCCACCCACGAACAGCAGGAAGCCCCCCAAAACGCTACATTGAGCAAGATGTCTGAAGAAATGGCAAAAAAAAGGCTTTTCCTTAAGGATTTTGTCCAAAACACTTCTATCCGGCATTAGACCTTCCCAGGAATGCCCCAGCCAAGACCCGCCAACCCACCCGCAAAAAAACACGCGACAACACCCCCAAACAGCGAAAAAGCTAAATCTCATACTTACAATATCTCTCGGCCTTCGGTCCAAAGTAACGCGCTGTGCAGCTAGGTCATCATCAATCATCATAACTCCTGTTTTCCACCACGGATTTCCTGAAAAGCAAATGCAATCAAGATTAGACTGTCGCAGCAGTGCTTCGACAGAGACCCCGGCCGCAACCCACCCACGAACAGCAGGAAGCCCCCCAAAACGCTACATTGAGCAAGATGTCTGAAGAAATGGCAAAAAAAAGGCTGTTCCTTATGGATTTTGTCCAAAACACTTGTATCCGGTATTAGACCTTCCCAGGAATGCCCCAGGCAAGACCCGCCAACCCACCCGCAAAAAAACACCCGACACAACACCCCCAAACAGCGGAAAAGCTAAATCTCATACTTACAATGTCTCTCGGCCTTCGGTCCAAACGCGGCGCTGTGCAGCTAGGTCGTCATCATCATCAATCATCATAACTCCTGTTTTCCACCACGGATTTCCTGAAAAGCAAATGCAATCAAGATTAGACTGTCGCAGCAGTGCTTCGACAGACACCAAAAATTACACACAAACCCCCGGAACCCCGCCAAAGAGCACCTCAAAGGCAAGCAAGTCAGCAAAAACGGCAAGAAATTTCCACCTCATATTTGGTCCAAAACACTTTTGTCCATTATTAGAGCTTCACAGCAATGGGCCCAAAACCGTCAACTCACCCGCAAAGAAGTACAACACCCCCACAAGTGCTGAGTCTTTCTTCATTGTGCGTAATCCAGCACTCTGCTTGGAGGGAAATCGCAGTCTGGAGGAGGAGGATAGAGGAGCATGTTCTTCAGAACTTGTGAACCTGAGGAATGTAGACTGCGGCACCTTCAAATCAATAAGCAAACAAGTGAAGACAGTTCTGATGATGGTCTTGTTTTTGGGATTAGGTGATTAAAGTTTGAATTAAATTAACTGTGCAAAACAAAGAAAGAGAGACACAAAGCACACAGGAATAAAAGTGAATAAGGACGAAAAAGAAAGTTCTTGATTGATTGTCTCATTTTCAGGGCTCGGTGTCAGGGAATAAGAACAAGATTTCGTCATCATACTCTGCGAATTCAGGCTGGATGAGGTCAGTGGCACCGAACAGAGAAAAAATCCCCTCATCTACGTTGCTGTCCTCCTCGTCTTCATGCGGCGTGCTTTCTCGTACTTTGTAATCTGGTGGTATGAGGTGCTGATTCATCTTGATCATTGTCAGCCGCTCCACATTTTTGGGCGAGAGGCGGCTCCGTTTGGGAGTTACAATGCCACCAGCAGCACTGAAAACACGTTCAGAAGACACACTTGCGAGTGGGCAAGACAAATAGTTTATAGCCAGGTTGTAGAGCTGTGGCCACAATTGTTTTTTGCCATGCCAATACTGCAATGGCTCCTCATTAAGAAAGACCACTGTTGAGTCATTCAGATAGTCCTGCACCATCGACTCAAGGTCATCAACTGTTCCTCCACTTTGCTTACTTTTTGCTGTGCTGGCTGTGACATTTTTTCGAGAACCATACCCCATCAAACTTAGCCAATCCTCCTCCCCAGCCACTGTTAGTGTTGTCATTGTGTGTGGTGCAGATGATCCAGTTGCCGGTGTCTTTAACGGCTGAGAGGTCACTTGTGCCCCAGCCACAGGTGCAGAAGTGGATTCTTGTGACTGCGGATGGCCTGCTGATGCTGATGCTGATGTACTGGCTTCTCCTTCAATAACCTGCCGTTCTTTTTCAAACCTCTTGGCTGACCAGGCTAACCAATGTTTGTACTTTTGAACATCTGCATCAGCGAAAGGAAAGAATGCGTTGTCTGCCAGCGCCTTTTTGTAGCGTGGATCCAGAATAGTAGCACAAATGTAATGCTGATCTGAGTTGATGTTTTTAAGACGTTCATCACCACGTAGGCGATGTAATAATTTCTCAGACAAAATGAAATGGGTTTTTTTTTTTCATCTTTTTGAAACTCAGAAGAAACCGCCATCAGTTGGTGCTCCAGTATGCACAACAATGGGATAGCTTTTCCCAAATTACAGTCCTCCTGGCTGACTGCACGCGTGAAGAACTCAAAAGGACGAAGCATGTCTGTCAGGCTTTTAACTATGGCCCATTGCGCCTTACTCATCCGCAGGTCCTCCTTCTGAGATGTAGCCTCTGTCAAGAAATAGTGATCGAGTACCGTATACTGCTCATACAGACGCTCAAGCATGTAGAAGGTTGAGTTCCAACGTGTTGCCACCTCCTGGATGAGTGCTTTCACTGGCATTCCACGTTCAAGTAGCAGTCTCCGCAGATGCTTCCGGGCCTTAAAAGAATGGCTGAAATGGTTGCACATTTTGCGGCAGGTGGCCATTACCTCGAACGCTGGACTCTCTTTATCACTCAAGAATTTTTGAACTACCAGGTTGATACAGTGCGCCAAACACGGCACTCTAACATGGTCACCCTTCGACATGGCCTTAACTACATTGGCGCCATTATCCGTGGAAACATAACCAATCTTGCGTTTTAGGGGGGATAGCATTGTCAAGACCTTTTTGTCAAACTCTTCCAAAAGGTTTTCTGCTGTGTGACTTTTCTCCAAGCCAAACATGGCTAGTGTTGCATGTTTCCGAGCAGCTTTGAAAACTTGGTCCGGGTCAACACCTGCGTTTAGCTTTGCTATAACACCTGAAAAAGAGACCCAGTGTGCAGTGATGCACATGTAATCATCGCCTGGGCCACTGGTCCACATGTCTGTTGTCAGATGTATTGTGTGAACAGCACTCTTCTGCAAAGCTGCCCCAATCGCCTGCAGCACATCTTCATGTAGTGCTGGAACCGCAACTCTGGCAAAATAGAACCGGCTCGGAACCTTCCATTTAGGGCAGAGCGTTGCCACTAATTCAAGAAAACCTACCGCTTCTACAAAAGAAAAAGGTAGAAGGTCCACAGCTAGCATTTTAGCCAGCTTAGTGTTATACAGACGCGTCAGTGGGTGGTTGCGTTCATATGGCACGTCTGAAGTAAGCATTGTTCTAATGTTGCCCTGGACCAAGCATTTACGGGCTGATAATGACTTCGTTGACCCAATTTTGCTCGCTGGTGAACTTTTGTGCGTTGGTGTCTCACTCGCTCCAACACTCTTAGTGTGCCTCACATTGGGTGTGCTGCTGACAGGGGTACTGGGTGTAAGGGAAGTGTTTGACACGTCTTCTTCCTGCTCGTCATCATCAGATGAAACATCAACGTTTCCTTGAATTTGGCCTTTCTTGATCGCATCTAGGTGCGCAAACCATTTGACAGTGTGCTGTCTCCTAAGATGACCTCTCTGGCCTCCGGTACCATAGTTGGTACCTGGCTTACCACGACTAACTGCTTGCTTACAAATGGTACAAATGGCAAACTTTGGATTTTTTGGACAAACAGTAAAGAAGTCCCAAACTGGGGACTTGAAGTGTCTGTGGGACATGGAGGAGGCGGCGATACTGGTGGTGGTGGTCATGAAGCTAATGCCAGATGAAGTGGAGGATGTGGATTGCCCAACTTTTGTACGTTTTGCACTTTCACCGCCACTAATTAAGGTCGAGATTGACGGAGGTCTCTTCTTGCCAGAAAGAAATATGGAAGCGGGACGAGTTGGTGTACTACTTAACTCCAATGATTGTGGTGTTTCCACTGCCTCCTCATCGACAACATCATCATCACGCTCAGCAGCTCTTCGGGCTAGGGTCAAAATGTCTGTTTGCTGCATGCCCGCTGGGGCTGCAGTGACCTTTATGATGACTGGGTCGTCGTTGGCAGAGTCTTCATCAGCAGCAGTATCCGCCACTTCTTGTTGAGACTCATCACACTCCATAACTCTGAGACTTTGGACGAGCTTCCTTTTACGCTTAACTACCTTTGTTTGTTCCCAAGTTTGATCCGTATCATCAGAAGGAGGTGTGCTTGAAGAGGATGTAGACACCACCCTTGATCTCTTCCTTGCTAGGGGTGTGGAAGACAATGAAGGATCATCAGGAGGAGTGGCTTCCTCAAATGATACCTCGCCTTGATTGTCGATTTCCTGATGTGCCCCTACTTCGGGAGGAACAACTATTGTGGGCACTTGTTGTGACCCTCCATGCACCTCTGCTTGCGCATCTCCTTGCGCTGCCTCTCCTTCCACATGTACTTGGGCTTGTACTTGCACATGTGATTGTTGTTGCCGCTGTGGTTGTTCAACACTCGTCAGATGAGCTACAACAACCTGTGTTGATTGAGGGACATTGCTGCTGCTTTCTTGCGATGAGCCAACATCACTGGTCGATGGTGATTGAAGAAGTATACTGGCTGCCTCTGCAGCACTCAAGGGCTTGGACTTAAGTTGGCGTGGTGGTGGTGGTGGCACTGAGCCCAATGGAGCGGGGGTGCTGCTGCCAGCTTGGTCCCCAGCAGATCCCGCTGCAGCTGCTGCAGGCATACTTTTTTTTTTACTCACAAAAAAAGGGGCGGGCGGCACACCAGTGTCCTTGGTAACTTGCTTCTTCTGCTCCTTACTGGCACCTTTCTTGCTAGAGGAGCTACGGGTTACTTTTTTTGGGGCCATCTTCTTCAGAGCAGGTCAGCAGGCAGCAGTTGCACGAGTTGCAGAGGGTTCTGTGTCCAGACGTGACGTCGCGTGACGTTATGCTGCACACACCGCTGCAGGACTTCTTCCTGGCACTGGTGGTTCTATTGAGTCTTCTTGTGCACCTAAAAGCAATGGAAGACAGAGGAACATCAGTTCAGTTATACACCCCAAAAAATCGACAAAACACAGAAAAATGAGCACAATCCCATGCCATCCATGCTGTTTACATTGAAGACACCCCACAGAAAGACTAGGGACATGCAAGTATGCAACACTCACTACCCCTGGGCATAAGGGATGAAAAGTAGGCAAAATAAGTGCAGGCCTCAGACACTGCCTCTCCTCAAAATGGCCCCCTTACACCCCAAGCACATGTTGCCTGTACCAGCCAGCACTCAAGATGGCCACCACCACCACCCACATGGCCAGTCCACATCAACAGTACACCCCCAAAAAACAGAAAAACAGCCAGAAATCACCACAATCCAATGCCATCCATGATGTTTACATCAAAGAGAGTGAGACAACACCACAGGCACACTCAGTCCATGCACCACCACCACCCCTGGGCAAGCAAAAGGCCACACCAGCAGCCCCCCAAAAACGACAAAAAACAATAAAATAAGCACAATCCCAGCCCATCCATGGCCTCAATTATGTTTAAATTCAAGAAGACATCCCACAGAAAGACTAGGCCCATGCAACACTCACCACCCCTGGGCAAAGGGCCACACCAGCAGGCCCAAAAAAACAACAAAAACCAATAAAATCTGCACAATCCCAGCCCATCCATGGCCTCAATGGTGTTTAAATTCAAGAAGACACCCCACAGAAAGACTAGGCCCATGCAACACTCACCACCCCTGGGCAAAGGGCCACACCAGCAGGCCCAAAAAAACGACAAAAAACAATAAAATCTGCACAATCCCAGCCCATCCATGGCCTCAATGGTGTTTAAATTCAAGAAGACACCCCTCAGAAACACTAGGCCCATGCAACACTCACTACCCCTGGGCATAAGGGATGAAAAGTAGGCAAAATAAGTGCAGGCCTCAGACACTGCCTCTCCTCAAAATGGCCCCCTTACACCCCAAGCACATGTTGCCTGTACCAGCCAGCACTCAAGATGGCCACCACCACCACCCACATGGCCAGTCCACATCAACAGTACACCCCCAAAAAACAGAAAAACAGCCAGAAATCACCACAATCCAATGCCATCCATGATGTTTACATCAAAGAGAGTGAGACCACACCACAGGCACACTCAGTCCATGCACCCCACCCCTGGGCAAGCAAAAGGCCACACCAGCAGCCCCCCAAAAACGACAAAAAACAATAAAATAAGCACAATCCCAACCCATCCATGGCCTCAATTATGTTTAAATTCAAGAAGACACCCCACAGAAAGACTAGGCCCATGCAACACTCACCACCCCTGGGCAAAGGGCCACACCAGCAGGCCCAGAAAAACGACTAAAAACAATAAAATCTGCACAATCCCAGCCCATCCATGGCCTCAATGGTGTTTAAATTCAAGAAGACACCCCTCAGAAACACTAGGCCCATGCAACACTCACTACCCCTGGGCATAAGGGATGAAAAGTAGGCAAAATAAGTGCAGGCCTCAGACACTGCCTCTCCTCAAAATGGCCCCCTTACACCCCAAGCACATGTTGCCTGTACCAGCCAGCACTCAAGATGGCCACCACCACCACCCACATGGCCAGTCCACATCAACAGTACACCCCCAAAAAACAGAAAAACAGCCAGAAATCACCACAATCCAATGCCATCCATGATGTTTACATCAAAGAGAGTGAGACCACACCACAGGCACACTCAGTCCATGCACCACCACCACCCCTGGGCAAGCAAAAGGCCACACCAGCAGCCCCCCAAAAACGACAAAAAACAATAAAATAAGCACAATCCCAGCCCATCCATGGCCTCAATTATGTTTAAATTCAAGAAGACACCCCACAGAAAGACTAGGCCCATGCAACACTCACCACCCCTGGGCAAAGGGCCACACCAGCAGGCCCAAAAAAACGACAAAAACCAATAAAATCTGCACAATCCCAGCCCATCCATGGCCTCAATGGTGTTTAAATTCAAGAAGACACCCCACAGAAAGACTAGGCCCATGCAACACTCACCACCCCTGGGCAAAGGGCCACACCAGCAGGCCCAAAAAAACGACAAAAAACAATAAAATCTGCACAATCCCAGCCCATCCATGGCCTCAATGGTGTTTAAATTCAAGAAGACACCCCTCAGAAACACTAGGCCCATGCAACACTCACTACCCCTGGGCAT
This sequence comes from Lissotriton helveticus, assembly GCF_964261635.1. Classification (NCBI taxonomy): domain Eukaryota; kingdom Metazoa; phylum Chordata; class Amphibia; order Caudata; family Salamandridae; genus Lissotriton; species Lissotriton helveticus. The sequence continues at coordinate 1,430,573,343 of NC_136059.1, forward strand.
AAGGGATGAAAAGTAGGCAAAATAAGTGCAGGCCTCAGACACTGCCTCTCCTCAAAATGGCCCCCTTACACCCCAAGCACATGTTGCCTGTACCAGCCAGCACTCAAGATGGCCACCACCACCACCCACATGGCCAGACCACATCAACAGTACACCCCCAAAAAACAGAAAAACAGCCAGAAATCACCACAATCCAATGCCATCCATGATGTTTACATCAAAGAGAGTGAGACAACACCACAGGCACACTCAGTCCATGCACCACCACCACCCCTGGGCAAGCAAAAGGCCACACCAGCAGCCCCCCAAAAACGACAAAAAACAATAAAATAAGCACAATCCCAGCCCATCCATGGCCTCAATTATGTTTAAATTCAAGAAGACACCCCACAGAAAGACTAGGCCCATGCAACACTCACCACCCCTGGGCAAAGGGCCACACCAGCAGGCCCAAAAAAACGACAAAAAACAATAAAATCTGCACAATCCCAGCCCATCCATGGCCTCAATGGTGTTTAAATTCAACAAAACAGTTGTATCATGCACCCATAACCAACCCTGGTCCTACTGGATACTGTGGCTACCCACAATATAATTTATTTAATTTTCTGAAAAAGTTCCAAAATTGTACTTGCAGCAACTGTAATGCCCCAAACAAACTTACTTGTGAAAGTTGATTTCTAATCCAAAAGTGATCCAAAGACAGTCAAAAAGGCCTCAAATCCAAATATCCAGCAGCACCCACAAAAAGTAATCCTTCCAGCTCCAGATCCAAATGAAAGTGACCAGGAGATGGACAAAGCACTGGGAGGAGCCTGCTGGACAGGAACAGGAAGTTGGAGACTGTGGGGCACTTCCTTCCTCCCCCCCCCCAAAATGGACTCCTTGCAAAAAAAAAGGCCATGCAAATGTCAACCTGAGGAGTGATTCTGATAAAAATCATAATTTTCTGAAGGTTTATCCTGTTTGCTGGTGATTTTCTTGTGCGAAATTGCAAAATCTCTATTTCGCAAGTGCGAGATTGTTCCTTTCCGCCGCAACTACGTGTTCGCAATTGCGAACTCTCGCGAGGTGTGCTGTGCAAGGTGGCAAGCCGCGAGTACGTATTCGCGGGCGACAAACTCCCGCGGGAACACGCAGCAAGATCTAAAATGGCGCGTCACTCGCAAAGAAAAACAACTCGGCAAACGCTAAAATGACGGAAAGTGAACGCCGTGCACCACGCCGCGCGCCGCAACCAAGCAAAAAATCCGCCGCGAGCGGATTCACGGATTTTCGACAAATTCGCGAGAGTTCGCGGATTGCGAATTTGCCGAAAATCCGAAAAATCCGCGATCGGAGCGGATTTTACGCCCATGCTTACTGATGATGTCACATATTACATCATTCATTACATGGTCAGTGACATCACTGATGACATCACTGATGACATCTCAAATGACATCACTGATGACATCACTGATGACATCTCAAATGACATCACTGATGACATCATTGATGACATCATACAGTGACTGTATTTTTCTGTAAAGTTAAAATATGTCTTACATATTTAAGAATGAGTGGATGTATAAGTGTCTGGATGAAGGATTTAGTAGGTGCATGACTGACTGTATGAGTGAGTGGTTAAATGTGTCTCACTGAGTGCATGGGTTAGTGACTAAACTGTCTTAATTTGTGCATCATTATGTCTGTTGTTCTGTAAACTGCTGCATGTGTTGATCAGTAGCTATATGAGTAACTATATGGGTTATTGATTGGTTGCCCAAGCATTTGTATGGGAGACTGAGTGTGTGTGTGGGTGGCTGGGAGGTGTATGTCTCTGTGCATAGATGTATGGGTTCAAAAGTGCATGTGGAAACAGCTGTATGGGCGGTTGACTGTGTGCATGACTGTATTGGTGAGTGAATGGATATCTCAGTGCTACATGTCAAAGTAAGTACATATGTAAAATACAGTACATGTGAGAGGTGACATATATAAATAACTGTGCATAAGAGCCAGTGAATGTGTGAGTGGCTGTATGGATCATTGTGCTCTTGTATCCAGGATTGTATAAGTGAGTAAATATGTTTTAGTATATGTTTGAATAAGTAAGATGTGTATAACTGTATAGTTGTGAAAATGGAGGTGTGATTGATTCTTTGCATGACTGACTAGGTGTGTAAGTAACTCCACGGATGAGTGACAGTCTGTGAGTGTCTGTTTACACTGAGTGTATCTAAGGTTATATTAGAGTCTGAAGAGGTTCATCGTATTATCACATGAGTGATGTCATCAGTGATGTGATCAGTAATGTCAAATGAGATGTCATCAGTGATGTCATCAGTGATGTCATTTGAGATGTCATCAGTGATGGCATCAGTGATGTCATTTGAGATGTCATCAGTGATGTCATCAGTGATGTCACTGACCATGTCATGAATGATGTAATATGTGACATCATCAGCAGTGGATTGCGGGTGCGTGATATATAGCTAGTACAACTAACTATATATGGAATTTCATTGGTTTTGTGTGAGTAAAATAAGGTTTTTTAAATGCTAATTCCTAACTATATATGGTCTATAACCTATGGTTTTTTCAGTGAATATATATATATATTCACTGAAAAAACCATAGGTTATAAACCATATATAGTTAGGAATTAGCATTTACAAAACCTTGAAAATTCACTGAAAAAACCATAGGTTATACACCATATATAGTTAGGAATTAGCATTTAAAAAACCTTATTTTACTCACACAAAACCATTGAAATTCCATATATAGTTAGTTGCACTAACTATATATCGCGCACCCGCAATCCACTGCTGATGATGTCACATATTACATCATTCATGACATGGTCAGTGACATCACTGATGACATCACTGATGACATCTCAAATGACATCACTGATGACTCCACTGATGACATCTCATTTGACATCAATGACCACATCACTGATGATATCATTCATGTGACAATACAATGCATCTCCTCACATTTTAATATAACCTCTGTTTCACCCAGTGTTAAATACAGAGTATAATTTTTGAAACCATTGACACACCAATACTAGTTACTACATATGTACTCACTGATTCCTACGTCTACACACACATTCACTCATTCACCCATACAATCATTCATACATACAATCACTCATCTTTACAACACTATCATATGCACTCATACACCTATACAGACACTCACACTCTGCCACTCATCCATGGAGTTACTCACACACCTAGTCAGTCCTGTAAAGAATCAATCACACGTCCATTTTCTTGTCTATACAGTTAAACATAGAGCACCTTACATTTTCAAACATATACTAACACATACTTACCTTGTTATACAATCATTGATATAAGTACACATTGATCTGCACAGAGTCACACACCTCCCAGCCAGCCACACACACACTCAGTCTCCCATACAAATACTTGGACAATCAATCAATAACCCATATAGTTACTCATATAGCTACTGATCAACACATGCAGCAGTTTACAGAACAACAGACATAATGATGCACAAATTAAGACAGTTTAGTCACTAACCCATGCACTCAGTGAGATACATTTAATCACTCACTCATACAGTCAGTCATGCACCTACTAAATCCTTCGTCCAGACACTTATACATCCACTCATTCTTCAATATGTAAGACATATTTAAACTTTACAGAAACATAAAATCACTGGATGTTGTTATCAGTGATGTCATCAGTGATGTCATTTGAGATGTCATCAGTGATGTCATCAGTGATGTCACTGACCATGTCATGAATGATGTAATATGTGACATCATCAGCAGTGGATTGCGGGTGCGCGATATATAGTTAGTGCAACTAACTATATATGGAATTTCAATGGTTTTGTGTGAGTAAAATAAGGTTTTTTAAATGCTAATTCCTAACTATATATGGTGTATAACCTATGGTTTTTTCAGTGAATTTTCAAGGTTTTGTAAATGCTAATTCCTAACTATATATGGTTTATAACCTATGGTTTTTTCAGTGAATTTCAATGGTTTTTTAATAGCAAATATCTATAGCTGTAAAATGTATTCTTATTTAAATCCAAAAATATATTTTATATGTTTATTAATAATTTTTTTAAAATATTTTTTTTGTTTCGCTCCCGGTCCGCGGACCGGGAAGCTTCCCGTTAGCTCAATTTGATGCCGCGACCCGGTCCGCGAACCGGTAAAAAATCAACATAGTGACGGTATCGCGTTGCCGCGTAATGCGTCTTATGACGTACTGCGTTAGCGCACCCGGAAGTGCCCCGGGGCGCGGACCGAGGCGCGAAACGCAGCTCCCCGGAAGCGATCCGCGGCGCTTCGCGAAAACGCGACGTATCGCGTTGCCGCGTAATGCGTCTTGTGACGTACCGCGTTAGCACACCCGGAAGTGTCCCGGGGCGCGGACCGGGGCGCGAAGCTTAGCGACCCGGAAGCTAACCGGGGCGCGTTCCGCAGCGCGTAACATGAGCGTGAGAGGTCATGTGACTTGTTAATAAAACTTTTCATTGGTTCATTTCACTTTTGGTTTCATAATGATGTAAGGCTAGGTCAGGTGACCTAAAAATAACACTTTTCATTGGTTGAGAAGTATTGTTTTTCCCAAATGATGAAAACCCCTCCTTCTTTCCTCACTCTGACTTTCATCATTGTGAGAGGAAGACCTATTTTGCTTGTTGGAAAATGGCTTCATTGGTAGCTTCAGCTGGTGGACCCCCACCACCACCTCCACCTCCTCATGGGAAGAGAGGACCACCTCCCCAGGTCATTACCAACACTGAGGAGGAAGATGAAGAAATGGATGAGGAGGGAGAAGAACCACAGTTCTTAGAAGAGGTGCCCCGGGTTTCCAGAAAGAAAGCCAGTTTCATCTGGCAGTTTTATTCGATCCCTCGTGGCCAAAAAAAAGTCAATGCGAGGTATGTCACCTGCCGCATATGCAAAGAACAATTGTCCAGAGGGACGGACAAAAAATATAGCTATGGAAATCACACAATGCACAGGCACATGACAAGGAAGCATCCACTAAATTACAGCCGGGCGGAAATAAGGGATATGCTTGACAATCCAAGACCAACTCCTGTGGCCAGACCAACAATACCGATTTCTCTAACACCAGAAGAGGCACGGGAAACTGTGCCAAATATTCAAGAAAATTTTGGGCACATGATTCACTTATGTATGCACTGTCGTGCATTATTAGCTTGTGGCAACATGAGCATCAATGCACTCAACCTGGCGTATTAACACCATGATTGCCCTAACCGCCCCCAGTAATTTTTTTTTGCTCCTGTTGAGCCCTTTTCAACGCCTGTTTTTTGTTGTTTCCCCCCCCCAAAAAAAAACAAAAAATATATAAAATCGTTCAAAAAATACAAAAAAACCAAAAAATGTTCAAAAAAAAAAAAATATATAAAACAACAAAAATATAAAAAAAAAGTTCTTTTCAGAACTACCTTCCCTTTCAAAAAAAATTGCTAGAATGTTTAGCACTCTGGCAAGCTCTATTTCTTTTGGTTCGCTCCCGGGTTAGCTTCCCGGTACGCGGACCGGGAGCTAACCAAAAAAAATTAAAAAAAAAAAAAGTGTAAGTATAAGGAAAGTAAACAGAGAGTGATGTTAAAAGAAAGACAGCTATAGGGAGTAAAGAAGAGATACTGTTTAATAGATCTATTTACCGAAGAAAAGACAGAAGAGGGTATAATTGTGAAAAACAAAATAGATAACGAAGTGAAAGAAAAAAAAAGAGAGTATAACATTAACAAAGAAGAGTTTCTTGGAGAATGTGAGTGAATGTTCAAAATAAGATTAAAACATGAGGAATAACAGAGAGAAAAAATAGAAAACAGAAAACAAAAAATAACAGAAAAAGATTAATTGAAACAGCAAAGAAATGTAAGTAACATAGAGCCATATCATCAACATAGGCAATAAAAGTTTTGCAGCTTTTATTGGCAGAAATGTGTCGCTAAAGCTGCTTTTGAGGCAGAAAACTGCCGCTAAAACCACTTTTGCACCAGTTTTCTGCCAATAAAAAGAGCAATAATTTTATTGGCTGTGTTCATAATATTCCCCTTAGTGTGCTTCAACTACACAGAGAAAGCATTATGAACAAGTAGTGATAGAGTGATCAGTCAAAGACACTAAGAGTAATAGAGACGGAGTGAGTGAACAAGAGTGAGGAACTATGAGAAGAGAGGGACTGAGGAAAAGAGTGGAAGGAGTTGAGTAAGTAGGTAATAGAGAAAGGAATGAGGAAAGTAGCAAAGGCAGGAAACTGAGGGTTAAAGAAATGAAGCTGTGGAACTAATAGTAGGTGAATGTGATAGAAATGTAACGAAAAGAATACAAAACATTTACCTTATAATTGTCGTTAAATTACTCACTTTTTGTTTTTATACTTTCAATCTGTGAAAGAGAGAACAAACATTTGAAAAATATTAAAACATGTATTTAAAAATTAGAAAAGACAAGGGAAAAGATTGAAGGACAAACAGTTTTTCAACAACTTTGACACTTACAGAAGCTTCTGCTTCTCCAGGCCCCCTACACAGTCCTAAAGATATACATTTTAAACTAACAGTATCTTGATGCAGATGAAGTGAGGCCTATCTTAAAACATGGTGCATCTTTTGCATTGCTGTTGTTTCAGAAAAGTGTCGCAAGACACTAACATTTTAAATAATTGCTTCAGGATGCCAATAAGATGTCTACTATCCAGAGGTTTGTTTGAGGTGAGGCCTACTCAGGGTTGCAGATGAGATTTACACTTGTTGAAGAGTACAGAGGAGATAATACATGTGAAGGTCTACCAATGAAGTGAGTCATGTCCACTGCACTCTTCAACAAAGTCCAAACCTCCTATGTTTCCCTGGACAGACCTAAACTTGATCTGCACAATGTGATTCGTAATGATAGGAAACACAGGTGATGTAAATGAAATACGTGCAATTTATTTTGCTCATTTCACAATCACATCACTTGTGTTTCCTTTGCTTAGGTATCTCATTGTGCAGATGTAGTCCAGCATATGAAAGAATACGCAGAAGTGCAGCACTGCATGCAACAACTTTGACACTTACAGAAGCCTCACCTTCTCCATGCCTCCTACACAGTTCTACATATACATCATAAATGCAAACAGTACAGAATTAATTATACATGTTAAATGGTTTATTTTTGCTGTTCTCAGAATGTATCAAAATTCACTAAAAACAGTGACTTGAAGGTATTCATCATATAACAGCGGGGAAAAAAAAACACAATCAAAATGATTGTGTTTAAAAAACCCATACAACATAAGAAATCAAAATTCAGAACTCCTTAAAGTTAACTTACTTTCCATGACGTCCAAGGATGTCCTATGAACAGCTTACACTCTTTTGTGCTGTTATTACTTTCAGCCCGCCACTTTCTGAAAGAAAATCTCCATCGTTTTTAAAAACACGTTACATGCAATAAATGACTTCTTGCTCTCTACCACAAGTTTCCACAAGGCCAAATCTGGTCAGAGCCATTTATAACTCTTGGATTTCTTGTAAGCCAATCCCGTCATTTGGCATTTCCGCAACTTTCAGAATTAAAATGTTGAAGATCATTTTCACAATCCTGGAATAGTAATATCTTCCCCTTCTTGCTCAGTCATGTTCTACATTTCCTATGACACTGATACTGCTTACTATGAAGCAGACTTACACTACCTCTATGACTACTACAATTATTTAATTCTCTACATCACTTTTAATCACAAAGCAATGTAAAACAGTAGACAGCATTGCAGACCATTCCCTCTACTCCATGTTTTGATTGGCTGCTTCAATTAGCTTATAAAAAGAAACAGTTTTTCTGAACTCATTCAAAGTGCACGTATTTCTCCATGACGTCCAGTCCTATGGTTAGAAGTTATGTCTCTGAACTACACTTATCCTCAAGGCCAAATTGTGTAGGAGCCATTAGAACTTCTTGAAATTCCACAGAGCACATCCCGAGATTATTTCCCTAAAATTTTGGTTTTAAAAACACCAGGTAAGAGTTTTTAAGGTCATACGGCAATTTTTTTTTGAAAATTAAAACAGAATCATTGCAGAATGACCAGCCATTTCTAGACTTTAAATAAGCTGTGTAATGTCCTGATGTTATTGAAGGGCCGTCATGATATATAATTGCTGCAGTTACAAAAGTCCTTCCTGATATTGACAACTGCGAAGCTACAAAATTTTTAATTAAAGTTGTCAATTTTGTTCCATCAGGCCTACATCGTTGGAACATTAAAATGACATACTGGCCATATGTTCGTATAAATAATGTGGACATCATTTCAGATTTACATTGGCTACACTCCATGTTGTGATCAGCTGCTTTTACTAGCTTATTAAAGGAGACTGATTTACTGTCTGGCAAAGTTAAATATATAAATCTTTCTGAGACTACACTAGTAGTACTTGATACCATACAGTTCTCGCAGTCATGCTGCCATTGATAAGAAAGCCCAAACAGCTGATCTACATCTACACCTTCAGCATGTAATACATCAAGCATATACATTAAAAACTCCTGACAATCTTGCTGAATATTTTGAGAGAATTGTGTTTGGCCTGAACATCTGTCTAACAGATTTCGAATCTCAGACACACTTTCTATGTTTCTTCTATCAGTGCTACATTTCTCTAACACAGAATTTAACAAACTGCAAAATCTTTGATCAGAATTGACCACAATCTCTTCTTTTACATTTTCTAGAGAAAACAAAACATTAACCACTACATTAGCATAGCAGTTGACACCAGAACTGTTTTCAAATTGAAAACCAACAACATCTTCAACAGAATCCTTTTTGTTTCTGCTTGTAATTTTAGGTTCATCGACTTTTCGTCTTTTTGCTACAACCTCCCCAGTATTGGTCACATTTCTTCGTTTCCGGCCTACCACACGTTTCTCAAACAAAGGATACTGAGGCAAATGTGGCGCATACTCTCTTCTTAACCTATTGTATTCCTTAACACAATCTAGATCAGCACAAATGTTTGTGACATCACACTCAATCAAGTACAATCCCGATAAAGTTCTAACTCGTGACAATGCCACATATGCCATACCCTCCTTGAACACAGAACTGCCAATATTCACCAATGCACTGTCTACACTTAAACCTTGCGATTTATGGATTGTCACCGCATATGCCAAGCAAACAGGAAACTGCTTACGGCGAACATATAAGTCTTTTACAAGCAAAAATCTAGCAGAGCAACGACCAATTAGCTGTACTTCCTCAATGCCATCAAATTTAATTTTTTAAAATTCAATTCCATCTCTATTTCTGTATTTTACAAAATCAACAACATTACCCATTGATCCATTTACCAGACCTCTTTCAACATGTAAATTCCTTCTTAAAATTATACGGCAGTTCAAGCACACATTCAGAGTCTTTTCAAAACCTGCAGTTTTAGATATACTCTTCTCTAATGAATCCAATTTTGTTTTCAGATTCTCAGACAAAATAATTGTTGATCCCATATGCTCTACTCTGTCAATAGCTTCCAGTTTCACAATCTCTTGCTTTTCTAAATGCAACATTTTGTTGTTGAATTTGGCACATTCTGCAAGAGTTGGCATCAAACATATTCCAGATTTCTTATCAATAATTTTCTGAAAAATATTCTCAGGCACAACATCTTGTTCTGGATATAAATTTGACAGTAATTGTGCATGTAAAGCTTCTTTCCCATGCTCGGTCACTTTTCCAATTCTAACATCTTGTAGAATAGTCTTGTAAACTTCATCCTTCGCCTGACGCATATTTTCATGCAGTTCAGCATAATTGAAGTTTAACCATATATTGACGTTGCCAATGCTGCCTAGGCACTTCCTGGTATCTTCATGCGTGAGCATTTTGAACACAGGTTGCCCTTTCACTGGTGTCAGCTGCAGAAGATCTCCGAAAACAATGATGTGTTTGCCACCAAATAACACATCATACTCTGTTTTGAGAACTTCTTGCATCCTCAAATGCACAAAGGCAAGCATGACATTGGAAACCATGCTTACTTCGTCAATGATAAGAAGTTTCATTTTCCTCAAGATTCTTGAAACTTCAAAACAAGCATCTCCAGATAGCTTGTGATATTGTAATTTGTTGTCATGCTCCACTGGCAGCATCAGTAAACGATGTAAAGTAATCCCTTTAATGTTATGTGCTGCCAGTCCAGTTGGAGCGGTGACAACACAAGACAGCGATGACTCTGTCCTTTCCTGCAAATAGCATGAAATTGCTTTAATGAGGAAACTTTTTCCAGTTCCCGCTTCTCCACTCACGTACAGTCGGACAGGCTTCAACGACGTACATGAGCACTCTTTCTTGTCATGACTTAATCCATGATCAATTTGCATGGTAACTTCGTCATATATTTTCCTCTGCTCAACGTTGAGTTGTCTTTCCAACTCTTCTAAGTTAACCGCATCCTCCTGAGCATGTGCCATGGCTCTTTCCACTTCATTCATGGCAGTGGCAGCTTCATTTTCGATAACAGGTCCTCCTAGTGGATCCTGACTCAATGAAGCAGAACTCTGACTGTCCTGAGAACTGTCTCTGGCAATCTCGGCTGCAATCGTTGCTTCCTGCTCAATTTCCGCATTCAACATTTCTACATATTTGGGAAAAGCAGGACATTCTATGGTCTCCTTGGCGGCATTGAAAGAGTCTTCGTAACAGAGGAAATCTCCAAGCAGTTCCTCTTCTGCACGCCAAGGCTTGAAAAGTTGCAAAAGTGCTAAATAGAAAAACTCCTTTTTTTCAGGAGATTCGCCACTCAATTTTCGATGGTTTACCAAGTGGCATTTTCTTTGCTTGACCAGACATCCCTCACTTCCTATTACAGCATACACTCCTTTCTCAGTATCTTCTTTGATGTTCCTCTTGAATATGTATTTTTGAAGAACCTCATACAGACAAACATTGTCGAGGTGACTGCTTCTATTTGGATAATATGTCTCCAACATGTTGGTCTTCAAAATGTCGGTACTGTTTGGCTCCTTTTCCGCCAAATACTCAATTTCCCGCACAGGTTTCAGAACTCGATTACGCGTTGCAGCAAGACCAAGACTCGCCCAAACGATACTCCTGGACTTGGCATAGAGACTTGCTGAAGACAACCGGTCAGAGCATTCGTAAGCTCCAATTTCTCGATGCGACAACATCTTCAGACTGAAACTGTACAACTTCTTGCTGAGGCTCTTTTCATGGGAAATGTCCTCCCACATATCCTTCAATTCTGTCTTCTCTTTTTTGGTGATGTAAGACGTCACATACCGAGCCACAGCCATACAGTTATCAGCCACAAACTGTATATCCATGTTAGCATTCCACATGGACAAAATCACCGGGTTGTAGTCGTTGATGTACTTGGACTCTTCGTTCCTCTTCAAATTGTATGTGTTTTTAGGTGATTTCTTCATGACATTATGTCGCAGCGAAGACATCAAACTGTTTACACTTCCTTTAGAAATCACCGGTCGTGGAAAACCGAAACGACATTTGGTGTAGAACTTGTCCTTGTTTCGGAATTTACGACGGCAGTACTTTCCACATCGATGGCTTTGGAAACGCAGAACTTTTTCTCTTAGGCTTTTCTTCTCCTTTGCGTTTGGAACAGCACACGTAGAATACTGTTGGATGAAACTCATCACTGAGTCTTCTGGATCCGTTCCAAATTTAGGTGCATCCTTGATCCACAGCAACATATGTATATGAGGAGCACCTCTTGCTTGGTACTCCTTTCTCCAGAAGAAATCCAACACCTCTCCAAGAGGTGGATTCTTCTTATTCATGATGAAAGACATCATAGCTTCAAATCTATGATTGAAGTACCTACATACATTGACTGGATCCAAAGAGCACAGTTCTCCGGGTGTCTTGAATTCGATGTTATCTACGTTAGCATTTGCCTCTCGTAGAAATTCAAGTAAGTCTTCCCAGCCATACTCGGCACAGCTCAGAGTGAGGAACCATGTGGGAGTACCTAAGTTCCTCAGCATACATTTTAAATCACCATGACGACGGTACCAGTACTCATTAGTACCACGCTGACACGCCATGAGATTAATCAGGTGAGAATCCAAAATACTGTCTTGGACATTGACTTTATCCATAAAGTCACTTGCCGAGATGTTTTGCATGTGTATACCACTTTTCAAGATGTGGTTCACTGCATATGACAGTCCAGACAGATCGCTTTCAAACAGGAGATGAAACAAATAGGGAATGCATTGTCGAAACCTAGCATCTCCTGCATACAATCGCAAAGTCCGGTATTCAGAAGCAGGAATTTGATGAGGTCGCTCATCATATCTTCCTCCCTGACCTGTTGGAAAAAGCTGTGGGAAACACCGAGCTTCCAAACTTTCCTCCCAAACACTAATGGGACTCCCTTTGGCTTGTTTCATTTGAAACAACTCAATAGCATTCCCCATGACTTCCTTGGAATGCAAAGGATGAACACTATAATGTTCATATATTTCTTCACTAGTAGAGGGTTCTACTTTCTCAATTTGACCAGCATACAAATCGCTATCCTCTTCCTCACTTACTTCCTCTTCTGCAACATATACATTCTTATAGTATTTATTATTTTTTTTCAAATACAATGTTGCCTTTTTAACTTTCCTAACATCTACTAAATGTTGCCATATTTTCTTATTCTTTGTCGGAACCCCATTAACTAAGATAACCAGAGGTTCCTCTTCCACTTTTTCTACTCCAATTGTGTTAATGTTTTTCTTCAAATCTAGAGGCAAATAAACAACTCTTCCCTTTAATCCTCTCTGTAAATCTGATGGAGGCAATTTCCCTGTCTTTGGCTCCATTCTTACAATAGCCTGAAAGGGATGGATACTTTGAATCAAAATAGATTCATAAGTATTTAAATCCTTCAATTCAGAAGGAATCTCAACCAATTCCAGATTATTATGAACTGCTCTAGCAGGCATCTGGTTTTGATTTAATTTGCAACAACAATAAGTACACACACGTTGATCCAATCCCAAATCAAAACAATTTTCTACCATCAAGTATGTTGCGAAATCCTTCCATTCACTATTATCTTCCCTTTCACTTTTTGCATATAAATCCACTAACTTAGTCTGATTCTTATAATAAGTGCGTCGACAACACACACAAGTGAAATTAGGCCTCTCACTTGATTTCACCTCAAACGTCGCAATTTCCCTCTGGAAATTATCTGTACTGGAAACCTGTACACTATCTTCCACATGACCCTCTTCTTCTTGCTCAATTTCAACATTCTCCTCTTTACTTCCAAAGTAACAAAACTCAATTTCTTCACATATATTCTTCACATCTATTTCAGAACCATGCAAAAGAGCAGCGCATAATTGTTTAAGCATAATTGCTGGACTCTTAGCATAATACAACATTCTAACTAATTTCCTCACTTTATTATGATGCACTGCTAGCATCCTGAAATGATGAAAAACACTCTGGCATACTCTCCTGGAAAGACAAGCCAGTGAATGACCATGCAAACCTGTCACTTCTCTTACTCTGCAAGGATCTAATTCTTGCAACAACCTTATTTTCTGCTTCAAACTTTTCTTATTAAATGACCGTACAAAATCACAAAGCAAATTGATGGAATCCTGTCGCACACTGCAAATACTACTACACTTCCAGGTGTACACAGGACCCTTAGCACGTCTTCCTAAAACCTCATTACCTAACACCTCTTCTGCCTCTGTTGTCACAAGTTTTTCTTTTTCAACTGGACAACCATCTTTCACTTCATAAGCACGACCACTGGTGTCAACTGCATGCACCAAATCATTATCCTGGAAATAACTCTCCTCATTAAAAAATGCCTCACAGCTTGAACTATGCATCCATTCTCCAGAAAAAACTTCACAAAAATTACTACGATTAACTATTCTCTTCCATCTACTATTTCTTTTGAAATCATAAATTGCCTTGTTTAGCTTCCTAATTCTATTGATTATCAAAATAAATAACTTACGTTTAATTTCAAATGCCTGATCAATAACTTTCTCAACTTTTTTTTTCTCTTATAAAAAACCAGTTTCTGTTGACCTTTCTTAATATTTTTTAACAAATTGCCAATTATCCTGTTGCGGAACATTCGTTTACGAATCTCCCTAAACTGTTGTTTCCTTCTACTATCATGCACAGAGTTATCTCTTGCTCTAGCAGTAACATTTTTGATTGGCCTTTTTCTTTCCATTTGAATTCCTTCTCGTTTTATGGACTGAAACATTTTCTGTAGTAATATTTTTTTTACTACACATATTACTTATGAAATATTTTGTGCTCTTACCCGGTGCTTTCTTCGTGACTTGACAAATCTTTTTGTTAGAGGACTGCTGCTTATTTTCTTTCACCTGCTGTCTTTGACGTTTTGCAGCCTTTCTCTGTCTTTCTATTGTTGGCATGGTGAAATCTTGAAATGATCTGCAGTTGAATCTGTGGTAAAATATAATAAAAAATGTTATTAACCATTATTACCAAACAGTAAAACAATAACAGTGATCAAAAACTTAACACACTACTTGACATTTTAAATAGAAGATTTTTTAGTCCTTGCAAATTTACAATACAGAAATAGCAGAAAAGAAATGACATTTATATTTATGTTACCTGTGCTATTTTATATGTGAATCTGATCTAATTTTATGAGCATATTTTAATATTTTATTGAAGACACTACACATAACCTGCTTTTGAAGGTGTCTTTATTTTTAAATTAAACGGTTTACCTTTTTACTTTTTATTAATTATAAATTTTAAAAATAAATGTTTATATTTCCATAGGCTCAAGCAGGTCAGCTTCCCATCCTATGTCATATAATTCGGACAAATCTGCATCCTCATCACGCTCTTCTTCATCCTCAGGATTTAAATCGTCCAAGGGATCAACATCCACTGATGTTTCAATTACAAGTTCAATGATGAGGTCAAAATCAACTGATTGCAGATTGTCGCTCATGTTGAGGTTGTCTTTATCTTTAAAGAAAGATAACAACAATGAGATGTTGCAGAGTAAGAGACAAATCTCAGAGATTATAATAGTAAAATTGTTTAACAAGAGTAATATTTTGCAGCTATTATTTAGCCATGTCCAGCAATGCTGAGCAGGTGAAGACTATGTCTAAATTTTCAGTGAACAGGACTCATCTCTTCTTAACCTTGGATAAGCCTCACCGACTCTGTGTGTCCTGCACATACTTAAATGTAAAGGGGCAGATTTATGTTAAATGGCACATCCCCAGGCATGCACCAGTTAACGTGCACCACTACTCTGCCACCCATGGTGTGCCGTATTTACAATCAGATAGGAGAAAGCTTCGTCAAAACCTAGCGCCCGCTTTAAGCAGGCATAGGTCTTGACACAACATTGTGGAGATGGGGCACCCCTGAGCCTTGCTTGAGCTGCATCGCACTTGCGATACAACTCCAGCAATCACTACCTTTACAGCACAGATACGTCACGCATCTGTGCCATTTTTGCCCCATGATGCCCCGTATTCTAAATGCAGCACACCATGGGTGGCGGAACAGCGGCGCAGGATGACTGACACATCCCTGGTGATGCACCAGTCATCATAAATCTATCCCTAAGCTTCTTATCTTGTTACAGATGAACCGCCATATGTAGCATGAAACTATTTTGCATTTCCTAAATAGCGAATTTTAAGGAATAAATAGCAATTCTTTACCATTCCTAATTTGCAATGAGCAAATTGCTAATTGCAAGTTACCCATTCATTTCCATGGGCTAGGAGGCTCATAGGAATGAAGGTTTAATTTGCGATTAGCAATTTGCTCATCACAAATTAGGATTTTTTCCAAGGGTGCAGGGGTGTCTCAAGAACACCCTGCTGCACCCCTGAAAAAGAAATTTGGGGGCATATGGCACACATACATGCCCTAAGGGCATGTGTTGGCGTCATATGGCACCTTTTGTTTTTTTGAAAAAAAGCTTTTTGAAAAGAATTCACAAATTACCACCAATTTACCACAATAGTTTCCAAATCCTTAATGTCATTTTTTACATATTTTTTGTTTGATACATTGCATTTAAGTAGTCACAAAATTTGCAAATCCTTCAGTGCAATTGCAAAATAAGGAATAGCAAATTTTGCTACTCCTTATTTTGCATCAAACTTGTTTGATACATACCATTTGTCTAATTAACATTCGCAAAGGCCGAAATTCGTAGAATTTTGATCTTTGCGAATGCTAAATAGCTTGATACATATGGCCCCAAGTGAGGCCTGTCTTGCGACATGGTGCATCTTTTGCATCACTGCTGCATCGGTTTCATGTGGTACGTTTTTTTTACACCATGACATATCTGCCTACATGCATCAATTTGTAATGTTGTCGCCTCATAGCAAATCTTTTGCACCGCCGCTGCATCATAAAAGTGACGCACAGTGGCACAAAAGAGGCATACACCTATCATAAATCTGTCCCTAGCATTTTAAAAGATTAATCCAGGATGACGATAAGGTGTGGCCTATCCAGAGGTTTGTTTAAGGTGAGGCCTACTCAGGATTGCAGATTAAAGTTACGCTTGATGAAGAATACAGAGGAGATAATACATGTAAAGGCCTACCAATGAAGTAAGTAATGTGCACTTTATTGCGCCAGTCATCATAAATGTATCCCTAAGCTTCTTATCTTGTTACAGATGAACCACCATATGTACCATCAAACTATTTTGCATTTACTAAATAGCAAATTTTAAGGAATAAATAGCAATTCTTTACCATTCCTAATTTGCAATGAGCAAATTGCTAATTGCAAATTAGCACCGCCGCTGCATCATAAAAGTGACGCACAGTGGCACAAAAGAGGCATACACCTATCATAAATCTGTCCCTAGCATTTTAAATGATAAATCCAGGATGACAATAAGGTGTGGCCTATCCAAAGGTTTGTTTAAGGTGAGGCCTACTCAGGATTGCAGATTAAAGTTACGCTTGATGAAGAATACAGAGGAGATAATACATGTAAAGGCCTACCAATGAAGTAAGTAATGTCCACTTTATTGCGCCAGTCATCATAAATGTATCCCTAAGCTTCTTATCTTGTTACAGATGAACCACCATATGTACCATCAAACTATTTTGCATTTCCTAAATAGCAAATTTTAAGGAATAAATAGCAATTCTTTACCATTCCTAATTTGCAATGAGCAAATTGCTAATTGCAAGTTACCCATTCACTTCCATGGGCTAGGAGGCTCATAGGAATGAAGGTTGCAATTTGCGATTAGCAATTAGCTCATCACAAAATAGGAATTTTTTCAAGCGTGCAGGGGTATCTCAAGAACACCCTGCTATACCCCTGAAAAAGAAATTTGGGGGCATATGGCACACATACATGCCCTAAGGACATGTATAGGCGTCATATGGCACCTTTTGTTTTTTGGAAAAAAATGCTTTTTGAAAAGAATTCGCAAATTACCACAAACTAGAAGTTGGTGGTAGTTTCCAAATCCTTAATATCATTTTTTACATATTTTTTGTTTGATACATTGCATTTAAGGAATCGCAAAATTTGCAAATCCTTCAGTGCAATCTCAAAATAAGGAATAGCAAATTTTGAATTAAGGACATTTTAAGTAATTTCCACATGTGCAGTGTTTTCAAATTATGATTTGAAAATCGTTTTTGGGGAAAAGTAATGGTTTGCAAATTTATGACAAGGACATAATGGTGTATGCTTCTCTATAAGGCATTTCAGTGTCTCTGATGTCATTTTTCCAAATATTACATTATAAGACCTTTCCCCATGGAGCACATTCCTTGTAAATATGCTCCCACCTGTGCATGGTGAATTTAGATTTTGACTGTTTGAGTCACATAGCCATGTTAAAAGTCACCCCAAAAAATTGCAAACGCTTTAAAAAAACACATTCATGTGTCTTAAGGACATTTTAAGTCATTTCCCCGTGGACAGTGTTTTGTAAGTGGCGCAAAAGAGGCATACACCTATCATAAATCTGTCCCTAGCATTTTAAATGATTAATTCAGGATGACGATAAGGTGTGGCCTATCCAGAGGTTTGTTTAAGGTGAGGCCTACTCAGGATTGCAGATTAAAGTTACGCTTGATGAAGAATACAGAGGACATAATACATGTAAAGCTCTACCAATGAAGTAAGTGATGTCCACTTCATTGCGCCAGTCATCATAAATGTATCCCTAAGCTTCTTATCTTGTTAGACATCAACCGCCATATGTATCATATAACTATTTTGCATTTCCAAAATAGCGAATTTTAAGGAATAAATAGCGATTCTTTACCATTCCTAATTTGCGATGAGCAAATTGCTAATTGCAAATTACCCATTCATTTCCATGGAGCAGGAGGCCCATAAGAATGAAGGTGCAATTTGCGATTAGCAATTAGCTCATCGCAAATTAGGAATTTTTCCAAAGGTGCAGGGGTGTCTCAAGAACACCCTGCTGCACCCCTGAAAACGAAATTTGTGGACATATGGCGCACATAAATTTTAACAACATTCCTTTACCTCAAAAACGATTTTCAATTCATAATTTGAAAACACTGCCCACAGGGAAATTACTTAAAATGTCCTTAAGACACATGAAAGTGTTTTTTTATTGCCTTTCCAGCATGGTTGGGTCACTTTTAACATGGCTATGTAACACAAACATTTAAAATCTAAATTTCCCATGCACAGGTCGGAGCATATTTACAAGCAACTTGCGCCACAGAGAAAGGTCTTACATTAAAATGGGAAAAATAACATCAGAGACAGTCAATTGCCGTATAAAGAAGCATACACCATTATGTCCTTGTCATAAATTTAAAAACAATTCCTTTTCCCCAAAAACGATTTTCAAATCATAATTTCAAAACACTGCACATGGGAAAATTACTTAAAATCTCCTTAAGACACATAAAAGCGTTTTTTGATTGCCTTTGCAGCATGTTTGTATCACTTTTAACATGGCTATGTAACACAAACATTCAAAATCTAAATTTTCCATGCACATGTGGGAGCATATTTACAAGCAATTTGCGCCACATAATTCATAATTTTCTCCTAAAAGCACACTATTCTCTATCTAAATTAAAGAAATATTTTCTCACCTTAGCAAATACTTTGAGTTTGAAAACAGTCTCAGAAACACACCAATTTGTCTTCAGAAGAGCAAAAGGTATGCACTCCAGAGTCTGCAGCTATCAAAAGCACAGAAATGCTGTAATTCTTCACACATATCTCTCATGTCACCCAATCAAAACTCTTCCCTCACTTTTTTTCAAATGAAAACCCTTCCCCCCTCTGCCCTTTCTGCCTTTTCTGCATGGCAACCACCTCTTGGAAGACTTCTGGTGTTTGCAAGTTCACACAACTTTGTTGCAATTGAACTCTGAACTCTCAGTGCACCTGCATATCCAGTGCATTCTTTCATTTAATGATTTTTTATTGACCATTCAAAATACATCTTTCAAAGAACACATCCGTGCACCCTAACTTTCTGTTTTCAGCAATCAAAATCCACCAATCACTGTTACTGCTTCATGAACACAGAAACTCCACAGTTTTTTTCATTTTAAACTCTCATTTTTTCAACTGCCATTTCATTGCCACACTTCATCTGACTGCAGGAGAACATTCTCTCACCATGTTTTCTGTCTGGATTGTTGGACATAGTTATATTCACTGGGCTCAAAGGTACGTTGAAAACAGGAAATTACCTAACCTCAATTTACAAGATGTGGAAATTAAGTGGTTTGGCCACAGAGGATTAAAATGTCACCAATTGATACCATTGGTGAAAACCTTTATGCATTTGCCCAAACCTGACCTGTTAATTGTGCACTGTGGAGGTAATGACTTGGGCACTTTGACTGGTGTAGGTCTGGAAATGCTTTTAAAGGACACCTTTGAGCAATTAATGGCACTTTTTCCTCAGACTGCCTTGGTATATTCAAATATATGCCAAAGACAGAAATGGAGGTGGTCAAACCAATTTTGTCCACAAATTGAGAAGTCGAGGAAGCATGTAAACAAATCTGTTTCAGCTTACATGAGAGACCATGGAATGGGCTCCCTGTACAACAATAACTTGCGTTACTACATGCAAGATATCTACAGAGGAGATGGAGTTCACTTCTCAGATGAGGGCAACAGAGTTTTCACTCTGAATTTAAGAATGTGCATTGGTACCTACTTATAAGTACCTAAATGTACCATAAACCCAAAAGCTCTTCTCAGAGCTACCCTACATCTGATCACTCACAATTATTATTTTACTCTAACATTTTTCACTAATTTCCAACAAAGTACGCTCCCTGGGGCGCTACCCGGTACGCGAACCGGGAGCTAACCTCGCGAATTTTTTTTTAAAAATGTTTTTTTTTCGCACATATAAGCCTCCTCAGCCACCCTCAGAAAACCTAGGGGGTCAAGATAACTCTACCGTGCCCCCTTCTACCCATTCTGAACATTATTTGCCCTCCATCTTGTATCTTAATTCGACCGAAACACAAAATGGTGGACTCCCGGAACGCTTAAGGTTCGCGAACCGGGGCGCTCAACGGTACGCGTACCGGGTCGCTCCCTGGGAAGCGCACCATCAAAAAAGGTGGGAAAGTAGTTCACAGAAAAGCCACTTTCACCAAATATAGATTAGCTCATACTACATACCAATCCCTACCATTTTCACAAATTTGATTGGAATTCCATTTAGTCATTTAGCCTGTAGACCTCTCTAAATACCCTGAGGTAAATTACTTCACAAAACACATCTGAAGTGTTGGAATTGACAACCAATGAAAATGTTACTTTCATTTTCTACTTTTTTTACCTGACATTTCATTGGTTATATACCTGAATATATATAAAGGAAGAGAAGAAAACACAGCCATTTTGACTACTACTTCTTGCTGTACATTTCAATAGTATTTTCACTAATTCCTTCAACTTCTTTCTGAAGGTAAGTTTTTATTTTTAAAACTGAAGTATATTGTGCACTATAAGTTAATATGGTAAACTTTTTCTGATAGATATATACTATCCCTCTGTAGTAGTTATAGATTTAGAGAGACTTCTCTGTTATAGTTATGGATGGAGTTAGGCTTCTCTTGTATAATTATGAATTTACTTACGTTAAATCACATACACTTTTTTATATTCCTACTTCCACTCTGATACTATACACTGCCCAAAGATAAATTCACTGATAAAAAATGCCTATCTAAAATTATTCCCAACATTGCCCTATCTCTACTAATATATATTTTTTTAATCCAAATTTCAGGCAAAATGGAAGGCGAAAACCAAGTTTCTTTTGAAATGGGCCTGCAAGAGAGCAGCCAAGAATTGATTGATACAATTGATCAAATTGACATTGAATTTTTCGATGAAACTTGGGACAATGAACTACTGCAATGTGTACAAGCAGTAGATAACCTCCTTGCAAATGAGGACATTTTACACCCTCAGAGACTACAATGTATATTCCATGATAATTATGAAATTTCTGACAATGAAATGTTAGAAAGTTTAATAAATTATGAAACACAATCACAATAAAAAAAAATGCTTAAAAAATAAAAAAAATAAAAAATAATCAACAAAAACAACAATTTATTAACATACAGCATTTGAAAAGTCTATCATTCATTTTTCATTGCAGTACGCTGCCCAGAACGCTTCCCGGTTCGCGTTTTTTTTTTTTTTGCCCCGCGGGGCCCTTTTAAAACCTCCACATTAAACCTAGGGGGTCAGGCAGGATCTAGTATGCCCCCTTATGGTCATTTTTGCCTTTGTTTTGGCCTCCTCTTGTCTCTCAATCCTACCGAGAGACAAGATGGCGGCCGCTCCGGACTGTTTAGAATGTTGACAGACACCGGAGAGCCAATCAGCTTAGCTACGCGAAGTTCCGGTACGCTTAAGGTCCGCGGACCGGAGCGCTGCCCGGAGCGCGCTTACAGATATATATCTTTTTTTAAACGTTAATTTCTCAAAATCCACTGGAGCACATATATTGAGACCTAGAAAAGGCACATCGGGCTACCAGTCCCTACAATTTTGCCAAGTTTCATGCAAATCCATTCAGCCGTTCGGGCTAAAAGTGAGGCCAACCGCCCTATGGAAAACTCAATGTTAAAAACACGTTTTGGGACCCCCCTTTTTTCTCGGCCCCCCCTTGACGAAACCCCCCCAAATTTCCAAGGGCTGCTCAGAAACAAAATGTTCCATTTTCCAGAAAATTTCAGCCAATTCCGTCGACAAACACCAAAGTTATTAGACATAGAATTTTCAAAAATCCCATAGGGAAAAAATCCTAACTATATATACCTACTGGCGACCGCCAGTAGGTAATATATATATATATATATATATATATATATATATATATTCACTGAAAAAACCATAGGTTATAGACCATATATAGTTAGGAATTAGCATTTAAAAAACCTTATTTTACTCACACAAAACCATTGAAATTCCATATATAGTTAGTTGCACTAACTATATATCGCGCACCCGCAATCCACTGCTGATCATGTCACATATTACATCATTCATGACATGGTCAGTGACATCACTGATGACATCACTGATGACATCTCAAATGACATACTGATGACATCTCACATGACATCACTGATGACATCATCTAGTGTCTGTGTGTTTTTGTAAAGTTTAAATATGTTTTACATATTGAAGAATGAGTGGATGTATAAGTGTCTGGATGAAGGATTTAGTAGGTGCGTGACTGACTGTATGAGTGAGTGATTAAATGTGTCTCACTGAATGCATGGGTTAGTGACTAAACTGTCTTAATTTGTGCATCATTATGTCTGTTGTTCTGTAAACTGCTGCATGTGTTGATCATTAGCTATACGAGAGGCTATATGTGTTATTAATTGGTTGCCCAAGTATTTCTATGGGAGATTGAGTTTGTGTAGGGGTGGCTGGAAGGTGTGTGACTCTATGCATAGATGTGTGAGCAGTTTATTCACTAGGTGTATGAGTTCAAGAGTGCATGTGGAAACAGCTACATGGGCAGTTGACTGTGTGCATGAGTGTATTGATGAGTGAATGGATATCTCAATGCTACATGTCATAGTAAGTACATATGTAAAACACAGTACATGTGAGAGTTGGCATATATAAATAACTGTGCATGAGAGCCACTGAATGAGTGAGTAGTTGTATCGATCATTGTGAACTTGTATCAGGGATTGTATAAGAGAGTAAATATGTGTTAGTATATGTTTCAATAAGTAAGGTGTGTTTAACTGTATAGTTGAAGAAATGGAGGTGAGATTGTTTCTTTGCATGACTGACTGGGTGTGTGAGTAACTCCATGGATGAGTGGCAGTGTGTGAGTGTCTGTATACACTGAGTGTATCTAAGGTTATATTAGAGTCTGAAGAGGTTTATCGTATTAGCACAAGAATGATGTCAAATGAGATGTCATCAGTGATGTCATCAGTGATGTCATTTGAGATGTCATCAGTGATGTCATCAGTGATGTCACTGACCATGTCATGAATGATGTAATATGTGACATGATCAGCAGTGGATTGCGGGTGCGCGATATATAGTTAGTGCAACTAACTATATATGGAATTTCAATGGTTTTGTGTGAGTAAAATAAGGTTTTTTAAATGCTAATTCCTAACTATATATGGTCTATAACCTATGATTTTTTAAGTGAATTTTCAAGGTTTTGTAAATGCTAATTCCTAACTATATATGGTCTATAACCTATGGTTTTTTCAGTGAATTTCAATGGTTTTTTAATAGCAAATATCATAAGCTGTCGAATGTCAAGTACGTGGTAAGTGAAAACATTTTCGTGTTTATGCACACTGATCTGCTTTGAATGGTGCCCCCCCCCTCATTTCTATTAGGAGTACTCTCTCTTTGCAGATAGTGAAAGGTAGTTAACGCAGGCCTTTGCCCCCATTGTAATCCGTCGTGCCTGCTTCTCTCTCCATTTGATTGATTGTTATCCAAGTATTTACTGTTTTAGAATTAGTTCTCTTTGGTTCATTCTCTACTTACAAACAAACACAGAGTCGCAATACTCTGTTTAGTCTTTGCAGATAACGAAAAATCGTGTAAAAAAAAAGAAAAGGAATCGAGCAAAATCAGTAGGCCACTAATGGGATCTCTTTTTGACCTCGCTAAAATAGAAACATTAGGAACAACCCCTCATGACAAATACAAAACTAGTGAGATGAACTGAACTCCACACAATGATGGCTGCAAAACAGCTCGGCTCCGCCACCCACCCCGCCCAAAACAACGATAAAGAACGGCTGCCATGATTGGTTGCGGAATGACCACGACGGAGCTACGAAATTGTGCTGCTCTCATGCTAACCCCAGCTTCAGTCTGAAACATCCAGAAACACTGTAGACTACCAATTCGATCAGTTCCGGTAGCGCCCCAATGTAACCCGGTAGAGAAGAACTAGCCCTCCCCTCTTTGACTGATGGTTCTTGTTGCCTGTCCCTTCTGTTGTCATTTAACAGAACTATTTAGCCTGCTGAAAGGGGTTGTGTTCCGACCGCTGGTTGGTGGAGACATTTTGACTATATTCTGTACCTGCGTTGTCGCGTAATGCGTCATATGACGCGCCGCGTTAGCGCATCCGGAAGTCATCCGGGGCGCGCAGCGCGTAACGTAAGCATAACAAGTCATGTGACTTGTTAATAAAACTTTTCATTGGTTCATTTTACTTTTCTTATTGTAATGATGAAAGGCTTGGTCATATGACCTAAAAATTACGCTTTTCATTACTTCCGAACATTATTTTTTCTTAAATATATGTTATAATGTTCCAGGCTAATGTACTTTCCCGGAAATTTTACAACTGTCCTGCAAGTAAAATATATTCTTTTTTCGAGAAAAAGAGCGTTTCTTCGTCCCATGACGGAGCCGTTGAGCAAAAGAGGGTCGACCTGCTGTCTTAGTCGCCGATACGCCTGAATATGAGATTCTTATCGATCACTTTATGTTGCAGGAATAGAAAACACAACAGCCCTTGACCATTTATCTTTACTGCGTTCCTTCGTATTATACCTTTTACCCTTCATGTAATTGGTCTGCTTTATTTCACTTGCCTTTTAATGATTCTAAAACAGTCACTATTATTAAAAACTTTACCAATGTATATACTACTACCATGTTTTCTTTTAAAAACCTTTATTGTGAAAATTTCATTATACAAATACGAGCCTATAACCACGTGGGCCTGCCACAGAGCAAACTGTAATCGTATATGATGAATAGACATTTACACTGTAGAGGAACGTAACGGGCGGGCCATTAGGTTGCAAGAACTAAGGTGTCTAACAGTTACGGAATCGGTGGACGTACATTTTATAATTAAAATACGACAGGGCCAGTTACAATAAAATTATCTAGATATACATTTGCGGGCAAGTACCATGGGTGACGTTAATTCGAACTTTCAACAGTACAGTAATCAATAACACATCAGAACTTAATATCAATAGGGATGTCGAAATATTCAATCAATTCTCGTCCCCGCCCGCCATGTGCTTCAAAACTGCATACGTATCTCGTGATTTCAAGGTTCTGCAACCAGTACACAACAAGGAGTTACGAGTCCCATTTATTCCGGCGCCATTTTGGGCGAGGACGGGCAGGTCCAGGATATAGTCAAAATGTCTCTACCAACCATCGACTATGATGATGTTCATATGCTGTATTTATTAGAGTAACACTCATCTGTCCACATGAAATTAATTTGCCACAATCTAAACATGTCATTTTAATCTTTCCAAAGTTCTTCTAAATATTTGGGACCGTTTCCCTTGCCTCTGAAGCTCTCAGTGCCACTTCTTTGATGAATGTACTAGCAGGTCAGGGGTTCTCCTCCAAATCTCTCTTTTATGCAGCACTATAATTAATTGGTGCCACCTCTCCATATGACGATGCATGGTATAGTTACCACAACTATATTTTTTTTCGGTTCCTCTGGAGAGTTCATCGTGGCAGATGAAGCGTGTAACGTACCGGGCATTTACCTTTTTTTGCATGTACAGGAAAGGAAAAAAAAAATCGAGCGTCCGAGTTCTAAGGTGTCCCAGGGCCATTTTAGTGGACCAGGCCCAAATCCAAAGAACAGGCCGCCATTTTGAGAGTCCTCTTGCAGCCGCCTGTCGCTGTAGCATCAAGAGCAGCCGAAACTCAGCTGAATGGCAACTGAAACGGTAAAGGGGCGCCCCACTACAGCAGACGAGCCTCCACCTAGGAAGGCCCATTCACGCCGGCTCCCCCCCCCTTCGGGCACCCCACGCCGTTATTCGGAGCAGTATTGTAGGATGGCCACACCAGTGCGGCAACTTGCTAGACATCACCTCGGTGGTAACCAAATCTCAACGCCTTGTGGTGTCTCCTATTCAGAAAACATTGTTATGCTGCCTTCGACCTATTCGCCGCAAGTGCGCACACAACTCAACTGCATAGCTTGCTAGACACCACCTCGGTGCCATCCGGATCTTGGAATGTCAGCACCTTTTGGTGTCTTCTCTTCAGAAAATATTGTTGCGCTGCCTTTGGCCCCATTCGCACATCGGTCCGCTACTGACGCCATTTCACAGGCTAATGGGGCGCCCCACGCCGAGTTTCAGCATTGTAGAATAACCACACCAGTACAGCAACTTGCTAGACATCACCTCGGTGCCATCCGGATCTCGGCGCCCCACTGCAGATGAAGTGCCTCTCAACTATGAAACCACCACGGTGACATCCGGATCTTGGCGCGTTGTGCTGCCTTCGGCCTATTCGCACATCGGTCCGCTACTGACGCCATCTCACAGGCTAATGGGGCGACCCACGCCGAGTTTCAGCATTGTAGGATGACCACACCAGTACAGCAACTTGCTAGACATCACCTCGGTGCCATCCGGATCTCGGCGCCCCACTGCAGATGAAGTGCCTCTCAACTATGAAACCACCACGGTGACATCCGGATCTTGGCGCGTTGTGCTGCCTTCGGCCTGTTCGCACATCGGTCCGCTACTGACGCCATCTCACAGGCTAATGGGGCGACCCACGCCGAGTTTCAGCATTGTAGGATGACCACACCAACTTGCTAGACATCACCTCAGTGCCATCCGAATCTTGGCATCTCAACGCCTAGTGGTATCTTCCATACAAAAAATATTGTTACGCTGCCTTTGGCCCCATTCGCACATCAGTCCGCAACTTAGACATCACCTCGGTGCCATCCGGATCTTGGCATCTCAGCGCCTTGTGGTGTCAGTCAGAAAATATTGTTGCGCTGCCTTTGGCCCCATTCGCACATCGGTCCGCTACTGACGCCATCTCACAGGCCAACGGGGCGCCCCACGCCGACTTTCAACATTGTAGGATGGCCACAGAAGTGCGACAACTTACTAGACACCACCTCGGTGCCATCCGGATCTTGGCGCGTTGTGCTGCCTTCGGCCTATTCGCACATCGGTCCGCTACTGACGCAAACTCACAGGCCAACGGGGCGCCCCACGCCGACTTTCAGCATTGTAGGATGGCCACACCAGTGCTGCAACTTGCTGGACACCACCTCGGTGCCATCCGGATCTTGGCGCGTTGTATTGCCTTCGGCCTATTCGCACATCGGTCCGCTACTGACGCCGCCTCACGTGCCAACGTATTTTCTCCGCATTTTATACCCTATGCTGCATAACAGGTCATGTGACTTGTTTATAAAACTTTTCATTGGTTCATTTTACTTTTGGTTTCCTAATGATGGAAGGCTTGATCATATGACCTAAAAACAACACTTTTCATTGGATGAAAACTTTTTTTTTCCCCCAAACGATGAAAGCCCCACCTTGTTTCTGGATGTTTCAGACTAAACTGGCGTCAGCATGAGAGCACCACCATCTCGTAGCTCCATCGTGGTCATTCCGCGAGCAATCATGGCAGCCGCTCCCCACCAGAAGCCTGCAGGAGTCGGGGCCCCCAAAACTTTTGATGAATTCTCAAGGCGGAGGGGACGCTTTCGAGAATGGGGTCCAAGACCTAGCAGACAAGCGTCCGATTTCCAAGGTGTCCCAGGGCCATTTCAGTGGACCACGCCCAAAAAGGAAAGAGCCTGCCGCCATTTTGAGAGTCCTGTGGCAGCCGCCTATCGCTGCACCGCAAGAGTGGGCGCAACTCAGCTGAATGGCGGATTTTGACACAGTGGACCAAAAGCGGACGGAATGGCAACTGAAACGGTAAAGGGGCGCCCCACTAAAACAGATGAGACTCCACCTGGAGAGGCCCGTTCACGCCGCCTCCCCCGGGGCGCCCCACGCCGTTATTCGGAGCAGCATTGTAGGATACCAAAACCAGTGCGGCAACTTACTGGACATCACCTTGGTGCCATCGTTCTGCTGCCTTGGAACTATTCGCACAACAGTTTGCTACTGATGACCCACCCCCCGCGACGCCCCACGCCGTTATTTGCTGGGTGGCAACTTACTAGACATCACTTTCGTGTCATCTAGATTTCGGCGCGTTCTGCTGCCTTGGAACTATTCGCACAACAGTTTGCTACTGATGACCCACCCCCCGCGACGCCCCACGCCGGAAATCTGGACGTTGTGCTGCGTTGGGACTATTCGCACAGCCGACCGCTACTTCGTTGTTTTTCCCTAAAAATGTTTATATGTTATTACTATTTTTGTTTTCTTGTATATATTTATAAATTATTAAAGTTTTATAATCTTACTACTTTGTCGGAGTGCTATATATTTTTAATGTGACACATAATTGTAAAAACTTTGATGTACAAAGAGTCATCCCTGGAATCTTCCGCTTCACGCTCGGTCCCCTCCCCAATCACAATACAGGATGGTTTTCAGATAATAGCAACGCTTCTGCTGTGACGGATCTCATCGAGTGTGGGCCTTGATCTACTATAACTCCTTTGAAGAGGGGTGATTCTTTACAGCTGTGGCCATAAACTACATCTGCAGGGCTAGCTGATAGCCTAGGACCGGCCTGGACAATCGGACACAGAGGAAAAGGAGTGTCAGAGGGTGCGGTAGTGAATAGGGCGAAAGGGAGGTGTCGGGCGGGCACAGGGTGTGATTCTCAGGGAAGAGCAGCGCAGATGGGGGGAGGTTTATTACCCATGCATAAGACAGAGAGCGGGGGTGACCACTGCCTGGGTGAGATGCTTGCGAGGGTGGGGAGCCATGCTAAGGATCGACAGCGTGCACAGAGTGGGTCTGGTCAAGGCATCTAAAATGGCTGCCGTGCACAACAAAAGTGTGGCATTTGAAAAAAGACAAGATGGCGCACACAATGTTTTTCAACAATTCCTGATTTCCTTCGAATCGAACGTTAACAGACGTTGGGGCATATTACCAAAGTTAAGCGATATTTATCCCTAACGATGCATTGCAAAGATTTTTTTACCGTCAGAAATTATCGCAGATAAACCTTGCTATTATCAAGGTTTATCGCAAATACGATAAAAAACGACCGCAATGCATTAATATCGCTGAAAACTCAGCGATATTCATGCATTACCGAGCTAATGCTCTTAGCCATGTTATCCACCTCCCATTGGATAACATGGCTAAGAACTGCTCAGGGCAGCTGTTACTTTTTGGAGATATTCGCGCTTATCTCGAATATTTCCAAAAGTTGATAATAGGAGATAGCGATGTTAGCGACTGTTTCCAGTCGCTAACATCTTGGCATGCCCACTTTGCATGTCATTAGTGATAAATATCACTCACATGCAAAGTGGGACCCAAGATGGTCGCTATCTCCTACTAGCCGTCGCTAACTGGTGTTAGCAACAGCTAGGTAATACAGATATAATTTTATCTCCGCGAAGCGGAGCGCTGTTACAGATATATATCTTGTTTTTGAACGTTAATTTCTCAAAATGCACTGAAGCACATATATTGAGACATAGCAAAGGCACATCGGGCTACCAGTCCCTAGGAGATAGCGATGTTAGCGACTGTTTCCAGTCGCTAACATCTTGGCATGCCCACTTTGCATGTCATTAGTGATAAATATCACTCACATGCAAAGTGGGACCCAAGATGGTCGCTATCTCCTACTATCCGTCGCTAACTGGTGTTAGCAACAGCTAGGTAATACAGATATAATTTTATCTCCGCGAAGCGGAGCGCTGTTACAGATATATATCTTGTTTTTGAACGTTAATTTCTCAAAATGCACTGAAGCACATATATTGAGACATAGCAAAGGCACATCGGGCTACCAGTCCCTAATATTTTACCAAGTTTCGTGCAAATCCATTCAGCCGTTCGATTATTATTATTATTTTTTTTTTTAGCCCCGCGGGGCCCTTTTAAAACCTCCACATCAAACCTAGGGGGTCAGCGAGGATCTACTATGCCCCCTTATGGTCATTTGCCCCTTCGCTTTGGCCTCCTCTTGTCTCTCGATCCTACCGAGAGACAAGATGGCGGCCGCTACGTACTGTTTGGAATGTTTACAGACACCGGAGAGCCAATCAGCTTCGCTTCGCAAAGCTCCGTAACGCGAAAAGTACGCGAAGCGGTGCGCTGTTACAGATATATATCTTTTTTTGAACGTTAATTTCTCAAAATCCACTGAAGCACATATATTGAGACCTAGCAAAGGCACATCGGGCTACCAGTCCCTACAATTTTGCCAAGTTTCGTGCAAATCCATTCAGCCGTTCGATTATTATTATTATTATTTTTTTTTGCCCCGCGGGGCCCTTTTAAAACCTCCACATCAAACCTAGGGGGTCAGCGAGGATCTACTATGCCCCCTTATAGTTATTTCCCCCTTTGTTTTGACCTCCTCTTGTCTCTCGATCCTACCGAGAGACAAGATGGCGGCCGCTACGGACTGTTTGGAATGTTGACAGACGCCGGAGAACCAATCAGCTTCGCTTCACAAAGCTCCGTTGCGCGAAAAGTACGCGTCCTGGGCCGCTGCCCAGTCCGCTGTTACAGATATATATCTTTTTTTAAACGTTAATTTCTCAAAATCCACTGGAGCACATATATTGAGACCTACAAAAGGCACATCGGGCTACCAGTCCCTACAATTTTGCCAAGTTTCGTGCAAATCCATTCAGCCGTTCGGGCTAAAAGTGAGGCCAACCGCCCTATGGAAATGAACATGGGAAAAACGCGTTTTGGGACCCCCCTTTTTTCTCGGCCCCCACTGGACGAACCCCCCCCAAATTTTCAAGGGCTGCTCAGAAACAAAATGTGCCATTTTCCTGAAAATTTCAGCCAATTCCGTCCACAAACGCCAAA
Source organism: Lissotriton helveticus (assembly GCF_964261635.1). Classification (NCBI taxonomy): domain Eukaryota; kingdom Metazoa; phylum Chordata; class Amphibia; order Caudata; family Salamandridae; genus Lissotriton; species Lissotriton helveticus. Next base: position 1,430,604,682 of record NC_136059.1, read on the forward strand.
GTTATTAGACATAGAATTTTCAAAAAACCCATAGAGAAAAAATCCTAACTATATATACCTACTGGCGACCGCCAGTAGGTAATATATTACCTACTGGCGGTCGCCAGTAGGTATATATAGTTAGGATTTTTTCTCTATGGGTTTTTTGAAAATTCTATGTCTAATAACTTTGGCGTTTGTGGACGGAATTGGCTGAAGTTTTCAGGAAAATGGCACATTTTGTTTCCGAGCAGCCCTTGAAAATTTGGGGGGGGTTCGTCCAGTGGGGGCCGAGAAAAAAGGGGGGTCCCAAAACGTGTTTTTAACATTGAGTTTTCCATAGGGCGGTTGGCCTCACTTTTAGCCCGAACGGCTGAATGGATTTGCACGAAACTTGGCAAAATTGTAGGGACTGGTAGCCCGATGTGCCTTTTGTAGGTCTCAATATATGTGCTCCAGTGGATTTTGAGAAATTAACGTTTAAAAAAAGATATATATCTGTAACAGCGGACCGGGCAGCGCACTGGTTCGCGGACTTTTCGCGCAACGGAGCTTTGTGAAGCGAAGCTGATTGGTTCTCCGGCGTCTGTCAACATTCCAAACAGTCCGTAGCGGCCGCCATCTTGTCTCTCGGTAGGATCGAGAGACAAGAGGAGGTCAAAACAAAGGGGGAAATAACTATAAGGGGGCATAGTAGATCCTCGCTGACCCCCTAGGTTTGATGTGGAGGTTTTAAAAGGGCCCCGCGGGGCAAAAAAAAAAAATAATAATAATAATCGAACGGCTGAATGGATTTGCACGAAACTTGGCAAAATTGTAGGGACTGGTAGCCCGATGTGCCTTTGCTAGGTCTCAATATATGTGCTTCAGTGGATTTTGAGAAATTAACGTTCAAAAAAAGATATATATCTGTAACAGCGCACCGCTTCGCGTACTTTTCGCGTTACGGAGCTTTGCGAAGCGAAGCTGATTGGCTCTCCGGTGTCTGTAAACATTCCAAACAGTACGTAGCGGCCGCCATCTTGTCTCTCGGTAGGATCGAGAGACAAGAGGAGGCCAAAGCGAAGGGGCAAATGACCATAAGGGGGCATAGTAGATCCTCGCTGACCCCCTAGGTTTGATGTGGAGGTTTTAAAAGGGCCCCGCGGGGCAAAAAAAAAAAAAATAATAATAATAATCGAACGGCTGAATGGATTTGCACGAAACTTGGTAAAATATTAGGGACTGGTAGCCCGATGTGCCTTTGCTATGTCTCAATATATGTGCTTCAGTGCATTTTGAGAAATTAACGTTCAAAAACAAGATATATATCTGTAACAGCGCTCCGCTTCGCGGAGATAAAATTATATCTGTATTACCTAGCTGTTGCTAACACCAGTTAGCGACGGCTAGTAGGAGATAGCGACCATCTTGGGTCCCACTTTGCATGTGAGTGATATTTATCACTAATGACATGCAAAGTGGGCATGCCAAGATGTTAGCGACTGGAAACAGTCGCTAACATCGCTATCTCCTATTATCAACTTTTGGAAATATTCGAGATAAGCGCGAATATCTCCAAAAAGTAACAGCTGCCCTGAGCAGTTCTTAGCCATGTTATCCAATGGGAGGTGGATAACATGGCTAAGAGCATTAGCTCGGTAATGCATGAATATCGCGGAGTTTTCAGCGATATTAATGCATTGCGCTCGTTTTTTATCGTATTTGCGATAAACCTTGATAATAGCAAGGTTTATCTGCGATAATTTCTGACGGTAAAAAAATCTTTGCAATGCATCGTTAGGGATAAATATCGCTTAACTTTGGTAATATGCCCCAACGTCTGTTAACGTTCGATTCGAAGGAAATCAGGAATTGTTGAAAAACATTGTGTGCGCCATCTTGTCTTTTTTCAAATGCCACACTTTTGTCGTGCACGGCAGCCATTTTAGATGCCTTGACCAGACCCACTCTGTGCACGCTGTCGATCCTTAGCATGGCTCCCCACCCTCGCAAGCATCTCACCCAGGCAGCGGTCACCCCCGCTCTCTGTCTTATGCATGGGTAATAAACCTCCCCCCATCTGCGCTGCTCTTCCCTGAGAATCACACCCTGTGCCCGCCCGACACCTCCCTTTCGCCCTATTCACTACCGCACCCTCTGACACTCCTTTTCCTCTGTGTCCGATTGTCCAGGCCGGTCCTAGGCTATCAGCTAGCCCTGCAGATGTAGTTTATGGCCACAGCTGTAAAGAATCACCCCTCTTCAAAGGAGTTATAGTAGATCAAGGCCCACACTCGATGAGATCCGTCACAGCAGAAGCGTTGCTATTATCTGAAAACCATCCTGTATTGTGATTGGGGAGGGGACCGAGCGTGAAGCGGAAGATTCCAGGGATGACTCTTTGTACATCAAAGTTTTTACAATTATGTGTCACATTAAAAATATATAGCACTCCGACAAAGTAGTAAGATTATAAAACTTTAATAATTTATAAATATATACAAGAAAACAAAAATAGTAATAACATATAAACATTTTTAGAGAAAAACAACGAAGTAGCGGTCGGCTGTGCGAATAGTCCCAACGCAGCACAACGTCCAGATTTCCGGCGTGGGGCGTCGCGGGGGGTGGGTCATCAGTAGCAAACTGTTGTGCGAATAGTTCCAAGGCAGCAGAACGCGCCGAAATCTAGATGACACGAAAGTGATGTCTAGTAAGTTGCCACCCAGCAAATAACGGCGTGGGGCGTCGCGGGGGGTGGGTCATCAGTAGCAAACTGTTGTGCGAATAGTTCCAAGGCAGCAGAACGATGGCACCAAGGTGATGTCCAGTAAGTTGCCGCACTGGTTTTGGTATCCTACAATGCTGCTCCGAATAACGGCGTGGGGCGCCCCGGGGGAGGCGGTGTGAACGGGCCTCTCCAGGTGGAGTCTCATCTGTTTTAGTGGGGCGCCCCTTTACCGTTTCAGTTGCCATTCCGTCCGCTTTTGGTCCACTGTGTCAAAATCCGCCATTCAGCTGAGTTGCGCCCACTCTTGCGGTGCAGCGATAGGCGGCTGCCACAGGACTCTCAAAATGGCGGCAGGCTCTTTCCTTTTTGGGCGTGGTCCACTGAAATGGCCCTGGGACACCTTGGAAATCGGACGCTTGTCTGCTAGGTCTTGGACCCCATTCTCGAAAGCGTCCCCTCCGCCTTGAGAATTCATCAAAAGTTTTGGGGGCCCCGACTCCTGCAGGCTTCTGGTGGGGAGCGGCTGCCATGATTGCTCGCGGAATGACCACGACGGAGCTACGAGATGGTGGTGCTCTCATGCTGACGCCAGTTTAGTCTGAAACATCCAGAAACAAGGTGGGGCTTTCATCGTTTGGGGGAAAAAAAAAGTTTTCATCCAATGAAAAGTGTTGTTTTTAGGTCATATGATCAAGCCTTCCATCATTCGGAAACCAAAAGTAAAATGAACCAATGAAAAGTTTTATAAACAAGTCACATGACCTGTTATGCGGCATAGGGTATAAAATGCGGAGAAAATACGTTGGCACGTGAGGCGGCGTCAGTAGCGGACCGATGTGCGAATAGGCCGAAGGCAATACAACGCGCCAAGATCCGGATGGCACCGAGGTGGTGTCATAGTTGAGAGTTCTGAGCAGCGGTTGTAACACTGTCTGAAGCTTATTTGCAGCTGCTGCAGCTTCACTACGCGCCAAGATCCGGATGGCACCGAGGTGGTGTGTAGCAAGTTGCCGCACTGGTGTGGCCATCCTACAATGCTGAAAGTCGGCGTGGGGCGCCCCGTTGGCCTGTGAGTTTGCGTCAGTAGCGGACCGATGTGCGAATAGGCCAAAGGCAGCACAACGCGCCAAGATCCGGATGGCACCGAGGTGGTGTCTAGTAAGTTGTCGCACTTCTGTGGCCATCCTACAATGTTGAAAGTCGGCGTGGGGCGCCCCGTTGGCCTGTGAGATGGCGTCAGTAGCGGACCGATGTGCGAATAGGCCGAAGGCAGCACAACAATATTTTCTGACTGACACCACAAGGCGCTGAGATGCCAAGATCCGGATGGCACCGAGGTGATGTCTAAGTTGCGGACTGATGTGCGAATGGGGCCAAAGGCAGCGTAACAATATTTTTTGTATGGAAGATACCACTAGGCGTTGAGATGCCAAGATTCGGATGGCACTGAGGTGATGTCTAGCAAGTTGGTGTGGTCATCCTACAATGCTGAAACTCGGCGTGGGTCGCCCCATTAGCCTGTGAGATGGCGTCAGTAGCGGACCGATGTGCGAATAGGCCGAAGGCAGCACAACGCGCCAAGATCCGGATGTCACCGTGGTGGTTTCATAGTTGAGAGGCACTTCATCTGCAGTGGGGCGCCGAGATCCGGATGGCACCGAGGTGATGTCTAGCAAGTTGCTGTACTGGTGTGGTCATCCTACAATGCTGAAACTCGGCGTGGGTCGCCCCATTAGCCTGTGAGATGGCGTCAGTAGCGGACCGATGTGCGAATAGGCCGAAGGCAGCACAACGCGCCAAGATCCGGATGTCACCGTGGTGGTTTCATAGTTGAGAGGCACTTCATCTGCAGTGGGGCGCCGAGATCCGGATGGCACCGAGGTGATGTCTAGCAAGTTGCTGTACTGGTGTGGTCATCCTACAATGCTGAAACTCGGCGTGGGTCGCCCCATTAGCCTGTGAGATGGCGTCAGTAGCGGACCGATGTGCGAATAGGCCGAAGGCAGCACAACGCGCCAAGATCCGGATGTCACCGTGGTGGTTTCATAGTTGAGAGGCACTTCATCTGCAGTGGGGCGCCGAGATCCGGATGGCACCGAGGTGATGTCTAGCAAGTTGCTGTACTTGTGTGGTCATCCTACAATGCTGAAACTCGGCGTGGGTCGCCCCATTAGCCTGTGAGATGGCTGTTCTTTGGATTTGGGCCTGGTCCACCAAAATGGCCCTGGGACACCTTAGAACTCGGACGCTCGATTTTTTTTTCCTTTCCTGTACATGCAAAAAAAGGTAAATGCCCGGTACGTTACACGCTTCATCTGCCACGATGAACTCTCCAGAGGAACCGAAAAAAAATATAGTTGTGGTAACTATACCATGCATCGTCATATGGAGAGGTGGCACCAATTAATTATAGTGCTGCATAAAAGAGAGATTTGGAGGAGAACCCCTGACCTGCTAGTACATTCATCAAAGAAGTGGCACTGAGAGCTTCAGAGGCAAGGGAAACGGTCCCAAATATTTAGAAGAACTTTGGAAAGATTAAAATGACATGTTTAGATTGTGGCAAATTAATTTCATGTGGACAGATGAGTGTTACTCTAATAAATACAGCATATGAACATCATCATAGTCGATGGTTGGTAGAGACATTTTGACTATATCCTGGACCTGCCCGTCCTCGCCCAAAATGGCGCCAGAATAAATGGGACTCGTAACTCCTTGTTGTGTACTGGTTGCAGAACCTTGAAATCACGAGATACGTATGCAGTTTTGAAGCACATGGCGGGCGGGGACGAGAATTGATTGAATATTTCGACATCCCTATTGATATTAAGTTCTGATGTGTTATTGATTACTGTACTGTTGAAAGTTCGAATTAACGTCACCCATGGTACTTGCCCGCAAATGTATATCTAGATAATTTTATTGTAACTGGCCCTGTCGTATTTTAATTATAAAATGTACGTCCACCGATTCCGTAACTGTTAGACACCTTAGTTCTTGCAACCTAATGGCCCGCCCGTTACGTTCCTCTACAGTGTAAATGTCTATTCATCATATACGATTACAGTTTGCTCTGTGGCAGGCCCACGTGGTTATAGGCTCGTATTTGTATAATGAAATTTTCTCAATAAAGGTTTTTAAAAGAAAACATGGTAGTAGTATATACATTGGTAAAGTTTTTAATAATAGTGACTGTTTTAGAATCATTAAAAGGCAAGTGAAATAAAGCAGACCAATTACATGAAGGGTAAAAGGTATAATACGAAGGAACGCAGTAAAGATAAATGGTCAAGGGCTGTTGTGTTTTCTATTCCTGCAACATAAAGTGATCGATAAGAATCTCATATTCAGGCGTATCGGCGACTAAGACAGCAGGTCGACCCTCTTTTGCTCAACGGCTCCGTCATGGGACGAAGAAACGCTCTTTTTCTCGAAAAAAGAATATATTTTACTTGCAGGACAGTTGTAAAATTTCCGGGAAAGTACATTAGCCTGGAACATTATAACATATATTTAAGAAAAAATAATGTTCGGAAGTAATGAAAAGCGTAATTTTTAGGTCATATGACCAAGCCTTTCATCATTACAATAAGAAAAGTAAAATGAACCAATGAAAAGTTTTATTAACAAGTCACATGACTTGTTATGCTTACGTTACGCGCTGCGCGCCCCGGATGACTTCCGGATGCGCTAACGCGGCGCGTCATATGACGCATTACGCGACAACGCAGGTACAGAATATAGTCAAAATGTCTCCACCAACCAGCGGTCGGAACACAACCCCTTTCAGCAGGCTAAATAGTTCTGTTAAATGACAACAGAAGGGACAGGCAACAAGAACCATCAGTCAAAGAGGGGAGGGCTAGTTCTTCTCTACCGGGTTACATTGGGGCGCTACCGGAACTGATCGAATTGGTAGTCTACAGTGTTTCTGGATGTTTCAGACTGAAGCTGGGGTTAGCATGAGAGCAGCACCATTTCGTAGCTCCGTCGTGGTCATTCCGCAACCAATCATGGCAGCCGTTCTTTATCGTTATTTTGGGCGGGGTGGGTGGCGGAGCCGAGCTGTTTTGCAGCCATCATTGTGTGGAGTTCAGTTCATCTCACTAGTTTTGTATTTGTCATGAGGGGTTGTTCCTAATGTTTCTATTTTAGCGAGGTCAAAAAGAGATCCCATTAGTGGCCTACTGATTTTGCTCGATTCCTTTTCTTTTTTTTTTACACGATTTTTCGTTATCTGCAAAGACTAAACAGAGTATTGCGACTCTGTGTTTGTTTGTAAATAGAGAATGAACCAAAGAGAACTAATTCTAAAACAGTAAATACTTGGATAACAATCAATCAAATGGAGAGAGAAGCAGGCACGACGGATTACAATGGGGGCAAAGACCTGCGTTAACTACCTTTCACTATCTGCAAAGAGAGAGTACTCCTAATAGAAATGAGGGGGGGGGGCACCATTCAAAGCAGATCAGTGTGCATAAACACGAAAATGTTTTCACTTACCACGTACTTGACATTCGACAGCTTATGATATTTGCTATTAAAAAACCATTGAAATTCACTGAAAAAACCATAGGTTATAGACCATATATAGTTAGGAATTAGCATTTACAAAACCTTGAAAATTCACTGAAAAAACCATAGGTTATAGACCATATATAGTTAGGAATTAGCATTTAAAAAACCTTATTTTACTCACACAAAACCATTGAAATTCCATATATAGTTAGTTGCACTAACTATATATCGCGCACCTGCAATCCACTGCTGATCATGTCACATATTACATCATTCATGACATGGTCAGTGACATCACTGATGACATCACTGATGACATCTCAAATGACATCACTGATGACATCACTGATGACATCTCATTTGACATCATTCTTGTGCTAATACGATAAACCTCTTCAGACTCTAATATAACCTTAGATACACTCAGTGTATACAGACACTCACACACTTCCACTCATCCATGGAGTTACTCACACACCCAGTCAGTCATGCAAAGAAACAATCTCATCTCCATTTCTTCAACTATACAGTTAAACACACCTTACTTATTGAAACATATACTAACACATATTTACTCTCTTATACAATCCCTGATACAAGTTCACAATGATCGATACAACCACTCACTCATTCGGTGGCTCTCATGCACAGTTATTTATATATGCCAACTCTCACATGTACTGTGTTTTACATATGTACTTACTATGATATGTAGCATTGAGATATCCATTCACTCATCAATACACTCATGCACACAGTCAACTGCCCATGTAGCTGTTTCCACATGCACTCTTGAACTCATACACCTAGTGAATAAACTGTTCACACATCTATGCATAGAGTCACACACCTTCCAGCCACCCCCACACAAACTCAATCTCCCATAGAAATACTTGGGCAAGCAATTAATAACACATATAGCCTCTCGTATAGCTAATGATCAACACATGCAGCAGTTTACAGAACAACAGACATAATGATGCACAAATTAAGACAGTTTAGTCACTAACCCATGCATTCAGTGAGACACATTTAATCACTCACTCATACAGTCAGTCACGCACCTACTAAATCCTTCATCCAGACACTTATACATCCACTCATTCTTCAATATGTAAGATATATTTTAACTTTACAGAAACATACAGTCACTGGATGTTGTCATCAGTGATGTCATCAGTGATGTCATTTGAGATGTCATCAGTGATGTCATCAGTGATGTCACTGACCATGTCATGAATGATGTAATATGTGACATGATCAGCAGTGGATTGCAGGTGCGCGATATATAGTTAGTGCAACTAACTATATATGGAATTTCAATGGTTTTGTGTGAGTAAAATAAGGTTTTTTAAATGCTAATTCCTAACTATATATGGTCTATAACCTATGGTTTTTTCAGTGAATATATATATATATATATATATATATATATATATATATATATATATATATATATATATATATATATATATATATCTCTCAGCAAAATCGTTTCAATAAAGAAACACGCCGCACACTACTCCATAGGTTAAATTCTTGGGTTTATTTTCTGTAGGATCCCCACCTACGCGTTTCGGACAACAATCTGTCCCTGGTCACGGTACAAACATTAGTCCATCATCACTTTCCACCTTTTATACCTGTAGTCACCACTTGGCAATTAAGGTGCATTGTGGGCACAGTAGTTTTATGGATTGGTTTCATTCCAAATCATGCACCGCAAAGGCCGGATCCCAGCATTTTCACGACACAAATAATGCTCAATTAATTGAATTAAATGATGAAAGACCATGACGCTGGGTGCAGTCCTTACGGACTGTTGATGATGTGGCTGAGTATGCTCACATCTTAAAGCGCCAATTTCATCTATATTTTATAATATTAGTAGTGGACTGAGTGTCCTTATTATCAATGAGGGCTAAGTGCCTGTGAGTATACATTGAGTCGCTCCATGCTGTGGATCAACAGTAATTACGATGCCTGAATAATTAAAATCAAAATCTATTTGCTACTTGTCACACACATTGAATACAAGTTGCTAGGCTTGATAAACACAGAAACTTCTTTGTTACTACAATATTTCATTTCTTCATATCCTACGAGAATTATAGTGCTTATTTAGTCGAACAAAGTATTGATACAGGCATCAAACTTATAAATGTACATAGAGTTCCTCATCGGCGTTGAGACCCCAAGGGCTTCTTGTTTTGAATCTGATTATTAGCTTTGACTCAAGCCTTCTCAAGTTGGTTACTCTATCACCACCTCTCTCATTCTCGCCAACCAACGCTATTCCTGAATACTTCATGTCTTTCCAGGTTTTCCCTGGATGTGAGTTCAGGTGTTTAGCTGTTGCGTAGGTTTGGTCATTGTTCTGGATTGCTCTTGTATGTTCAAGAATTCTCTTCTTTAAAGGGCAAATTGTCGAGCCAATATACTTTTTTCCACAGAAACATTGAATTAGATATACTACAAATTGTGAGTCACAAGTGATTTTGTTCCGGATGTCAAAAGTCCTGCCCCTGGGATCAGTGAGTGATTTCAAATTTCGACCAATCTTACAGGCTTTGCATGTCATGCATTTACTGAAACCCAATTGTCTCTTTTCCAACCAACTTTGAGTTCTTGTTTGTTTGAAGTGGCTGTTAACTAGAGTATCACGGATTGATGGAGCTTTGCGATATGTTACAAGTGGATTATCGCCGATTAGGCTGCCTATATCATTGTCTTTTTTTAACACATTCCAGTATTTTTGCAGCACTCGCTTGATGTTGTAGCTTTCCTTGGAGTATGTTAGTACTAATTGCGGTTGATCATTTCCTTCATTCTGTTCAATTGGACTCTGTTTTGTTATTAGTGTTTCTGCTCTGGTCTTGGCTCTCGCTTTTTGTTCTCCTTTGATTATGTCAGCATGTTTATATCCACGCTTGGAGAATCGATCTTTTGTCTCTTTAAATTTGTTCTCCATTTCGGTTTCTTCCGAGCAATTCCTTTTCATTCTAATAAATTCCCCATAAGGGATGCTCTTTTTTAATGAGGTGGGATGGAAGCTGCTTCCATGTAACACACTATTTGTAGAGGTTGCTTTTCTGAATACAGTTGTTTCCAGTCTATTATTTCTGACATAGACTTTGGTATCAAGAAATTCTATTTCTTCTTTCTGTATGTTTGACGTGAACTGTAGTCCAACTTCATTCTCATTGAGGATTGCAATGTATTCCACCAGTTTCTGTTTGGTCCCCTTCCAAAGGAGGAACAAATCGTCTATAAATCTTAGCCATATGACCACGTCCGTGGTATATGGCTCATTTTCTTCTCCCCAAGCTATGTGTTTCTCCCACCAACCCATAGTAAGGTTCGCATAGCTTGGAGAGAAGGAAACACCCATGGCACATCCGCAGGTTTGTCTGTATACTTTTTTGTCAAAGGTGAAAACGTTATTGTCTAGGCAAAAGGTCATCATATCAATTACCATGTTGGTATGCCGTAATTCTGATATTGGTTTTTGACCCAGAAAGTACTTGGTTGCTGTCAGTCCGATGTCCCGCTGGATAGAAGTATATAACGAGACAACATCTATTGTTGCTAGCCAGTAATCAGGTTGCCAGTTCACTCCCATGATGATTCTCAGGAAGTCCCCAGTGTCTTTAATGTAGGAGCTTAGAGTTGGAACAAGGGGTGCCAGAAAGTAGTCCACATATGAAGATACATTTTCACACAATGAGCCACAGCTTGATATTATTGGTCGGGCAGGTGGTTTAACTAAAGTCTTATGTATTTTCGGGAGAAAATATATTGTAGGCATTATTGGATGTGCAGTTGTTAAAAACTTTTTTTCTTCCATGCTTAGGAGGCCATTTTCTTGCCATGTTTGTATGCATGAATGCAGTTTATACATCATGTTTGCCGTTGGATTCTCCCGTAAGACTTCGTAGTTATTTACATTGTTTAATTGGCGATTAGCTTCTTCCACGTAGTCTCTTTTATTCTGTATCACGATATTACCTCCCTTGTCCGCTGGTTTGATTTCTATCAGGACATTCGACTGGAGATTCTTTAGAGCTATGCGTTCCTTTTTTGTAACGTTTTCCTTTTTGGTGTTGGTGAGGTTATTCATAGTTTCAAGTTCTGCCACAACTAGATCATGAAAGACATCTATGCGATTGCCTGGATGCAATACAGGACAGAATTTCGATTTGCTCTGCAGGGTAGTTTTAGGACGTATTCCAATTTCATGACCCATTTGGGAGAGTATTTGAGTGTTAGTCAATTCCGTTGGATCCATTTGGTGCGCTAGCTCATAGGCTGTTTGTAGGCTGTTTGCATCCGCTACTGCCATTATTCCAAATTCATTATTGTGAGCTTGTTCACTAGCTGGGGTTGTTGGTTCTGCACGCTTGTTTTTTGAAAATAATTTTTTAAGTTTCAATTTGCGCACATATTTATATAAGTCGATCCGTGTTTCAACTTGGTCCTAATGTTTGTCTGGACAAAAAGATAATCCTTTGCTCAACAAGGTCTCCTCCGGTTTGGTTAAGATGTAATCTGATAAGTTGATTATCAGTCTTGGGTCTGATTTTGATGTTTCTTTTACTTTTTGACTGTCCTGTTTCGGAGAGGATATCTTTGATTTTTTTCCTCTCCGGGTTTTCCTCCTTGGGTGGGGTTTGCCATTCGTCCCCTTCCACCTCCTCTCACTGATATGTTGCCACGACCCCTTCCCCTTGGCTTTGGGGTTTGTTGATCTCTGTGGAGCATTTCTAGCTCCTCTCCAAAAGTAAGTCTTTTTGGCGGCACTCTATTTTGTTCTCCTTCGCTCACTTCAGACTCTGTTTCACTCACAGTGGTATCATATTGTGCATTTCCTGATACCGCATTTGGCTGTTTCAATGCGTCGAAGCGTTTTGCAAAAGTGAATATTGTGCCATTAGCGAAGTCAGCCTCATCACGTTTAAATTTCCGCTGTTTACGTTCCTGGATTTCGTTGTCATGCCTATCCAGGTTTTTATCCATGTTTTTACGTAAGTTATTGACAATTTCCTCATCTTCCCCTGTTGCCTGTATTTGGTCCTCCAACTCTTTTATTTTGATATGTAGGTTGTCAATATCAATTCTGGCATGCTTCAGTATGATTGAGATCATTTTTCTTGAACAATCCATATTGTTTAAACCCCACTCTTCCAGCATTTCTCGGCTGGTATCCGGATGATTGGGTAGGGTGAATATGCGTAGTCCTCTCGGAATTAAACCAAGTTCTGTATATTTATCCAAGGTCAGAATTTCCCAGCTTTTTGAGATTTCTTTTCTCTGTAATTTTTCTAGTTGCTGGAATAGTTGTTTAGTTGTTGGTTTTGCGTTGGCGCCAGTTATGTTTTTACTCGCCGTTTTGTTGGGCCCTGCAGCGCTTTTGGTGAAGATGTTCTCCGCTTTTTCTGCGCGTTTGGCTGTTCTTTGTTCCATAGTGAGAAATGGCGGTATTTGGGATACGTTGTAAAAGTAGTTTATTCAATTGTGACTTATATCTTTAGCTTCGTGACATATGTTTGTTATGCGGGGAATTTGTGCCGGTTTTAGACTTCACGGAACATCAGTGTTCCTCCCTCTTCAGAAAATAATGTTAACCCAGGAGTAAGTGAATCGCTGTTCCCAATATTGAGAACAGACACAATAAGACGCTTCAATCGTTTGACAGCATTTGTTATTGTTTCTCTCGCTGCAGCTTCTGAGCACACATTCACGTTAAACACAGAGCTTGTCACTTACCGGGAGTCTCCCGTAGCTGGTGGTGCCCTCCGGCACATCCAGTCGGCGCTCGACCGGTGACAGCGCAGGTTCCTTTCGTTTGTGTGTCTCTTGTTGGCTCCGCTTTGGAAAGAGAAAGCCCTTCGGAAAGACGTCAGATCTCGTTATGATTCGCCGTTAGTGTTGGCAGGATCTTTGTAATCCACATAGGGTTTGCACAATATCGATCGATTTTTCCAAACAAGCGAAGCAGTGAGGCTGGGCTCCCTCTCACGGAAAGTTCATGTATAAGCAAATGTCCCAATAGTGAGAGGAGCTCTGTAGCTGGTGCCGGCGGCGAGGTTCAGGACACCCTCGCGAAATACCTCTCAGCAAAATCGTTTCAATAAAGAAACACGCCGCACACTACTCCATAGGTTAAATTCTTGGGTTTATTTTCTGTAGGATCCCCACCTACGCGTTTCGGACAACAATCTGTCCCTGGTCACGGTACAAACATTAGTCCATCATCACTTTCCACCTTTTATACCTGTAGTCACCACTTGGCAATTAAGGTGCATTGTGGGCACAGTAGTTTTATGGATTGGTTTCATTCCAAATCATGCACCGCAAAGGCCGGATCCCAGCATTTTCACGACACAAATAATGCTCAATTAATTGAATTAAATGATGAAAGACCATGACGCTGGGTGCAGTCCTTACGGACTGTTGATGATGTGGCTGAGTATGCTCACATCTTAAAGCGCCAATTTCATCTATATTTTATAATATTAGGTGCATGATTTGGAATGAAACCAATCCATAAAACTACTGTGCCCACAATGCACCTTAATTGCCAAGTGGTGACTACAGGTATAAAAGGTGGAAAGTGATGATGGACTAATGTTTGTACCGTGACCAGGGACAGATTGTTGTCCAAAACGCGTAGGTGGGGATCCTACAGAAAATAAACCCAAGAATTTAACCTATGGAGTAGTGTGCGGCGTGTTTCTTTATTGAAACGATTTTGCTGAGAGGTATTTCGCGAGGGTGTCCTGAACCTCGCCGCCGGCACCAGCTACAGAGCTCCTCTCACTATTGGGACATTTGCTTATACATGAACTTTCCGTGAGAGGGAGCCCAGCCTCACTGCTTCGCTTGTTTGGAAAAATCGATCGATATTGTGCAAACCCTATGTGGATTACAAAGATCCTGCCAACACTAACGGCGAATCATAACGAGATCTGACGTCTTTCCGAAGGGCTTTCTCTTTCCAAAGCGGAGCCAACAAGAGACACACAAACGAAAGGAACCTGCGCTGTCACCGGTCGAGCGCCGACTGGATGTGCCGGAGGGCACCACCAGCTACGGGAGACTCCCGGTAAGTGACAAGCTCTGTGTTTAACGTGAATGTGTGCTCAGAAGCTGCAGCGAGAGAAACAATAACAAACGCTGTCAAACGATTGAAGCGTCTTATTGTGTCTGTTCTCAATATTGGGAACAGCGATTCACTTACTCCTGGGTTAACATTATTTTCTGAAGAGGGAGGAACACTGATGTTCCGTGAAGTCTAAAACCGGCACAAATTCCCCGCATAACAAACATATGTCACGAAGCTAAAGATATAAGTCACAATTGAATAAACTACTTTTACAACGTATCCCAAATACCGCCATTTCTCACTATGGAACAAAGAACAGCCAAACGCGCAGAAAAAGCGGAGAACATCTTCACCAAAAGCGCTGCAGGGCCCAACAAAACGGCGAGTAAAAACATAACTGGCGCCAACGCAAAACCAACAACTAAACAACTATTCCAGCAACTAGAAAAATTACAGAGAAAAGAAATCTCAAAAAGCTGGGAAATTCTGACCTTGGATAAATATACAGAACTTGGTTTAATTCCGAGAGGACTACGCATATTCACCCTACCCAATCATCCGGATACCAGCCGAGAAATGCTGGAAGAGTGGGGTTTAAACAATATGGATTGTTCAAGAAAAATGATCTCAATCATACTGAAGCATGCCAGAATTGATATTGACAACCTACATATCAAAATAAAAGAGTTGGAGGACCAAATACAGGCAACAGGGGAAGATGAGGAAATTGTCAATAACTTACGTAAAACATGGATAAAAACCTGGATAGGCATGACAACGAAATCCAGGAACGTAAACAGCGGAAATTTAAACGTGATGAGGCTGACTTCGCTAATGGCACAATATTCACTTTTGCAAAACGCTTCGACGCATTGAAACAGCCAAATGCGGTATCAGGAAATGCACAATATGATACCACTGTGAGTGAAACAGAGTCTGAAGTGAGCGAAGGAGAACAAAATAGAGTGCCGCCAAAAAGACTTACTTTTGGAGAGGAGCTAGAAATGCTCCACAGAGATCAACAAACCCCAAAGCCAAGGGGAAGGGGTCGTGGCAACATATCAGTGAGAGGAGGTGGAAGGGGACGAATGGCAAACCCCACCCAAGGAGGAAAACCCGGAGAGGAAAAAAATCAAAGATATCCTCTCCGAAACAGGACAGTCAAAAAGTAAAAGAAACATCAAAATCAGACCCAAGACTGATAATCAACTTATCAGATTACATCTTAACCAAACCGGAGGAGACCTTGTTGAGCAAAGGATTATCTTTTTGTCCAGACAAACATCAGGACCAAGTTGAAACACGGATCGACTTATATAAATATGTGCGCAAATTGAAACTTAAAAAATTCTTTTAAAAAAACAAGCGTGCAGAACCAACAACCCCAGCTAGTGAACAAGCTCACAATAATGAATTTGGAATAATGGCAGTAGCGGATGCAAACAGCCTACAAACAGCCTATGAGCTAGCGCACCAAATGGATCCAACGGAATTGACTAACACTCAAATACTCTCCCAAATGGGTCATGAAATTGGAATACGTCCTAAAACTACCCTGCAGAGCAAATCGAAATTCTGTCCTGTATTGCATCCAGGCAATCGCATAGATGTCTTTCATGATCTAGTTGTGGCAGAACTTGAAACTATGAATAACCTCACCAACACCAAAAAGGAAAACGTTACAAAAAAGGAACGCATAGCTCTAAAGAATCTCCAGTCGAATGTCCTGATAGAAATCAAACCAGCGGACAAGGGAGGTAATATCGTGATACAGAATAAAAGAGACTACGTGGAAGAAGCTAATCGCCAATTAAACAATGTAAATAACTACGAAGTCTTACGGGAGAATCCAACGGCAAACATGATGTATAAACTGCATTCATGCATACAAACATGGCAAGAAAATGGCCTCATAAGCATGGAAGAAAAAAGTTTTTAACAACTGCACATCCAATAATGCCTACAATATATTTTCTCCCGAAAATACATAAGACTTTAGTTAAACCACCTGCCCGACCAATAATATCAAGCTGTGGCTCATTGTGTGAAAATGTATCTTCATATGTGGACTACTTTCTGGCACCCCTTGTTCCAACTCTAAGCTCCTACATTAAAGACACTGGGGACTTCCTGAGAATCATCATGGGAGTGAACTGGCAACCTGATTACTGGCTAGCAACAATAGATGTTGTCTCGTTATATACTTCTATCCAGCGGGACATCGGACTGACAGCAACCAAGTACTTTCTGGGTCAAAAACCAATATCAGAATTACGGCATACCAACATGGTAATTGATATGATGACCTTTTGCCTAGACAATAACGTTTTCACCTTTGACAAAAAAGTATACAGACAAACCTGCGGATGTGCCATGGGTGTTTCCTTCTCTCCAAGCTATGCGAACCTTACTATGGGTTGGTGGGAGAAACACATAGCTTGGGGAGAAGAAAATGAGCCATATACCACGGACGTGGTCATATGGCTAAGATTTATAGACGATTTGTTCCTCCTTTGGAAGGGGACCAAACAGAAACTGGTGGAATACATTGCAATCCTCAATGAGAATGAAGTTGGACTACAGTTTACGTCAAACATACAGAAAGAAGAAATAGAATTTCTTGATACCAAAGTCTATGTCAGAAATAATAGACTGGAAACAACTGTATTCAGAAAAGCAACCTCTACAAATAGTGTGTTACATGGAAGCAGCTTCCATCCCACCTCATTAAAAAAGAGCATCCCTTATGGGGAATTTATTAGAATGAAAAGGAATTGCTCGGAAGAAACCGAAATGGAGAACAAATTTAAAGAGACAAAAGATCGATTCTCCAAGCGTGGATATAAACATGCTGACATAATCAAAGGAGAAAAAAAAGCGAGAGCCAAGACCAGAGCAGAAACACTAATAACAAAACAGAGTCCAATTGAAGAGAATGAAGGAAATGATCAACCGCGATTAGTACTAACATACTCCAAGGAAAGCTACAACATCAAGCGAGTGCTGCAAAAATACTGGAATGTGTTAAAAAAAGACAATGATATAGGCAGCCTAATCGGCGATAATCCACTTGTAACATATCGCAAAGCTCCATCAATCCGTGATACTCTAGTTAACAGCCACTTCAAACAAACAAGAACTCAAAGTTGGTTGGAAAAGAGACAATTGGGTTTCAGTAAATGCATGACATGCAAAGCCTGTAAGATTGGTCGAAATTTGAAATCACTCACTGATCCCAGGGGCAGGACTTTTGACATCCGGAACAAAATCACTTGTGACTCACAATTTGTAGTATATCTAATTCAATGTTTCTGTGGAAAAAAGTATATTGGCTCGACAATTTGCCCTTTAAAGAAGAGAATTCTTGAACATACAAGAGCAATCCAGAACAATGACCAAACCTACGCAACAGCTAAACACCTGAACTCACATCCAGTGAAAACCTGGAAAGACATGAAGTATTCAGGAATAGCGTTGGTTGGCGAGAATGAGAGAGGTGGTGATAGAGTAACCAACTTGAGAAGGCTTGAGTCAAAGCTAATAATCAGATTCAAAACAAGAAGCCCTTGGGGTCTCAACGCCGATGAGGAACTCTATGTACATTTATAAGTTTGATGCCTGTATCAATACTTTGTTCGACTAAATAAGCACTATAATTCTCGTAGGATATGAAGAAATGAAATATTGTAGTAACAAAGAAGTTTCTGTGTTTATCAAGCCTAGCAACTTGTATTCAATGTGTGTGACAAGTAGCAAATAGATTTTGATTTTAATTATTCAGGCATCGTAATTACTGTTGATCCACAGCATGGAGCGACTCAATGTATACTCACAGGCACTTAGCCCTCATTGATAATAAGGACACTCAGTCCACTACTAATATTATAAAATATAGATGAAATTGGCGCTTTAAGATGTGAGCATACTCAGCCACATCATCAACAGTCCGTAAGGACTGCACCCAGCGTCATGGTCTTTCATCATTTAATTCAATTAATTGAGCATTATTTGTGTCGTGAAAATGCTGGGATCCGGCCTTTGCGGTGCATGATTTGGAATGAAACCAATCCATAAAACTACTGTGCCCACAATGCACCTTAATTGCCAAGTGGTGACTACAGGTATAAAAGGTGGAAAGTGATGATGGACTAATGTTTGTACCGTGACCAGGGACAGATTGTTGTCCGAAACGCGTAGGTGGGGATCCTACAGAAAATAAACCCAAGAATTTAACCTATGGAGTAGTGTGCGGCGTGTTTCTTTATTGAAACGATTTTGCTGAGAGGTATTTCGCGAGGGTGTCCTGAACCTCGCCGCCGGCACCAGCTACAGAGCTCCTCTCACTATTGGGACATTTGCTTATACATATATATATATATATATATATATATATATATATATATATATATATATATATATATATATATATATTACCTACTGGCGGTCGCCAGTAGGTAGTTATAGTTAGGACCTAGTTTCCATAGGAAATCGTCAACATTCTATTTGGATTACCTTTGGCCCTGGTGGATGAATCTTTGCGAATTTCTCAAAGAAGATGGCTCGATCCGCTGCGCTCCTTCCCTGAAAATTTGGGGGGGATTGGTGAAGTGGGGGCTGAGATAAAAGGGGGGTCCCAAAACGTGTTTTCTCCATGTTATTTTCCATAGGACGCTTAGACACGGCTACAGGTCGAACGGCTGAATGGATTTATAAGAAATTTGGCAAAACTGTAGAGTCCGGCTCGCAGATTACGCTTTTTGTGGAATGGTGTAAATCCGTTCAGTAGTTGTTGAGAAAATTAAAGTCAAAGTCAATTATATTTCTATAAGCGCGGACGGTTGCGCGCACTCAAGCGGCTGCGCGCGAGCGGAATTTTTTTTGCTGCGTGACGTCTGTTAACGTTCGATTCGAAGGAAATCAGGAAATGTTGACCGCCATTTTGTCACTGCGAGTAAATATATTGTCATTTCAAAGCGCTGGAACATGGAAAGGGGAGAAGGTAGAGATTGTTTTGCTGCGTAGGTTTTCTCAGGGTGTGCAGTAAGTCCCTTAAAGGCGAAAATATATATATATATATTTTTTTTTAAAGTTGCGTGGTGCGCGCGAGTAAATATATTCTCGTTTCAAAGCGTTGGAACATGGAAAGGGGTGAAGGTAGAGATTGTTTTGCTGCGTAGGTTTTCTCAGGGTGTGCAGTAAGGACCTTAAACGCGAAAATATATATATTTTTTTTTCCGAAAAAAGTTGCGGGGTGCGCGCACTCGGGCGCGCACAACTATTTACAAAAGTGTGAAAATGGAGATAAATCAGAAGTTTGAGTGCTTTGATATAAGGTGGCTCTGAAAAGAGCCCTTGTGTTAATTGAGTTGTTTCTGCATTTATAAGTAAGTACCGATGCAGAGTCTGATATAATATTGTTGGCAGCATTTTGAAAGGAAAGACAGGGGCCCATTTTCTGGTTAACAGGCGACCAGGCCAACTTTTCACGCCAGGCCCATTCCTGCAAAGTCGACCGCCATTTTTAGGAGATCTGCAACCACCGGCAGTCACTGGGTTGCAGGAGCAGATGGACTCAAGCCTGTCGGGCGAAGCATCGTTGCACCGCCACAGTGGACGAGACCCTGCTGGGTGAGTGGAGCGTCGATGTACCGCAACAGTGGGCGAGTCCTTTGCTGGGCTCGTGGAGCATCCCTATACCGCCACAGTATGCGAACCCTTTGCTGGGCTCGTGGAGCGTCCCTATATCGCCACAGTGGACAAACCCTTTGCCGGGTGCGTGGATCGTTGGGGGTGCAGCTGAGGGGCCTCCACCTGGGGAGGCGGGAGAGGCTCGTCCGCGCCGCCTCTCCCTCCCAGTGCACCCCACGGCGTCTTGCTGACATTTGTTATGGCCGGACCAGGCGATGAAGAGAGGGGGGGGGGTCGGATGCATATGCAAGACATTCCCCCCTTGTGGCATGCAAGGCGCCGAAAAAAGAAGAGAATGGGAAGACAACTACATCTCGGGTAGGGCCCATGCCTTCTCTGGCCGATGGCGGCCGGTCGCTCTTTGCCACGGCCCCAGGAACGGATCCCTTGGTTTATCCTGGGGACAGGCCTTGGCGAGTGGTGTCGCCTCCGGACTATTCACGTAATGGTTCTCCACCCCAGGCCGTTGCCGACGGCTTTTGTAGACTTTCTGACGCTCAAAAACCCTACTAGAAAGCAGCCCAAAAGTAGCCCAACATTGCTACTTTGGGGAAGGAGGGACAGGGACGGCGTCAAGTAGACGGCGAAATGCATTGTGGGTTTGTTGCTGCGGCCGTTTTTTTTGTTGCTGCGTGACGTCTGTTAACGTTTGATTCTAAGGAAATCAGGAAGTGTTGACCGCCATTTTGTCACTGCGAGTAAATATATTGTCATTTCAAAGCGTTGGAACATGGAAAGGGGAGAAGGTAGAGATTGTTTTGCTGCGTAGGTTTTCTCAGGGTGTGCAGTAAGGACCTTAAACGCGAAAATATATATCATTTTTTCCGAAAAAAGTTGCGGGGTGCGCGCACTCGGGCGCTCACAACTATTTACAAAAGTGTGAAAATGGAGATAAATCAGAAGTTTGAGTGCTTTGATATAAGGTGGCTCTGAAAAGAGCCCTTGTGTTAATTGAGTTGTTTCTGCATTTATAAGTAAGTACCGATGCAGAGTCTGATATAATATTGTTGGCAGCATTTTGAAAGGAAAGACAGGGGCCCATTTTCTGGTTAACAGGCGACCAGGCCAACTTTTCACGCCAGGCCCATTCCTGCAAAGTCGACCGCCATTTTTAGGAGATCTGCAACCACCGGCAGTCACTGGGTTGCAGGAGCAGATGGACTCAAGCCTGTCGGGCGAAGCATCGTTGCACCGCCACAGTGGACGAGACCCTGCTGGGTGAGTGGAGCGTCGATGTACCGCAACAGTGGGCGAGTCCTTTGCTGGGCTCGTGGAGCGTCCCTATACCGCCACAGTATGCAAACCCTTTGCTGGGCTCGTGGAGCGTCCCTATATCGCCACAGTGGACGAACCCTTTGCCGGGTGCGTGGATCGTTGGGGGTGCAGCTGAGGGGCCTCCACCAGGGGAGGCGGGAGAGGCTCGTCCGCGCCGCCTCTCCCTCCCAGTGCACCCCACGGCGTCTTGCTGACATTTGTTATGGCCGGACCAGGCGATGAAGAGAGGGGGGGGGGTCAGAGGCATATGCAAGACATTCCCCCCTTGTGGCCTGCAAGGCGCCGAAAAAAGAAGAGAATGGGAAGACAACTACATCTCGGGTAGGGCCCATGCCTTCTCTGGCCGATGGCGGCCGGCCGCTCTTTGCCACGGCCCCAGGAACGGATCCCTTGGTTCATCCTGGGGACAGGCCTTGGCGAGTGGTGTCGCCTCCGGACTATTCACGTAATGGTTTTCCACCCCAGGCCGTTGCCGACGGCTTTTGTAGACTTTCTGACGCTCAAAAACCCTACTAGAAAGCAGCCCAAAAGTAGCCCAACATTGCTACTTTGGGGAAGGAGGGACAGGGACGGCATCAAGTAGACGGCGAAATGCATTGTGGGTTTGTTGCTGCGGCCGTTTGTCATGTAAATAGTTGTTTTAATATATTTTTGTTCAAGAATAAAAACGTTTTAACCTGTTATTTTGCTGTCGTGTGGTATATTTCTAATATTTGTCGCACTGATGTCGTTTCCCCTCCCAAATGTAACATGTGATTGTAATCTACAGCCGGACATTCCGACAGGACATGAGAGCAAAAGGGGGGGGTCAGATCTGAAGTTGGGCAGGCGATAAGATCACGTTTTGCTATGTGGGGCTATCTATGTTCGTGATGGGGCCTAAAAGGGGGCAAGATGGCGGGGCCACTGTGCCGTGACTTTCGCTTTAACTCCAACAGTGGTGAGGGTGAACACAAATGAACGTCGCTTATGTACATATACATTTTCATTTTCTACACCACATGAAACCTGCGTCAGGTTTCATATAGGTGTTTTGTTGCAGGTGGGCATTCATTTGCATGAAAGCCCTGTAAAACTAACACAGTGAAATTTAGAAGATTTCACTGAGTCAGCTTTATAGCATTCCTGAATCAAATCCTTACGCCTGTTTGAAACAGGCATAAGGAGTGATGCACCATGCAATGTGTGGCTTGCTCCTGTGCATTGGAGTAGACATGTCGTGCTTACGACGTGATTCCTGCAATGTGCTGCTTTTGCGGCACAGGTGCGTGACGCATTTGTGTTGTTTTTGCTCAATGGTGCTCCACATTGTAAATGCGGCACACCATGGGTGGCAGAGCAGCGGTGCACATTAACTGGTGCATCTCTGGGGATGCGCCAGTTAACATAAATCTGCCCCTTTACATTTAAGTATGAGCAGGGGACACAGAGTTGGTGAGGCTTATCCAAGGTTAAAAAGAGTTGAGTCCTGTTCACTGAAAACTTGGACATAGGACTCACCTCCTCAGCATCGCTGGACATGGCTAAATAATAGCTGCAAAATGTTACTCTTGTTAAAAAAATTTACTATTATAGTCTCAGAGATTTGTCTCTTACTCTGCAACATCTCATTGTTGTTCTCTTTCTTTAAAGATAACGACAACATTAACCATGAGTGATAATAAGCAATCCGTTGATCTCGATCTTATCGTTGAACTTGTCATTGAAACATCAGTGGAAGTGGATCCCTTAGATAAATTAAATCCTGAGGATGATGAAGAACATGATGAGGATGCAAATTTGTCAGAATTGTATGACATAGGGTGGGAAGCTGACGTGCTTCAGCATATGGAACTATAAACATTTATTTTTAAAATGTACTGGAAATAAAAAGTGAAAATGTAAACCGTTTCATTTAAAATTAAACATAACTTGAAAAACAGGTTATGTGTAGTGTTTTTAATAAAATAGTCAAATATGCTCATAAAAATATTTCTAAACCAATGAAAAGCTTTATTAACAAGTCATATGACCTGTTATGCTTACGTTACGCGCTCCGCGCCGCGCCCCGGATTGTTGGTCATTCAAACTGAGGCTGGCGTCAGCATGAGAGCGCCAACGTCTCGTGGCTACGCCATTCAGAAAATATTGTTGGCAGCATTTTGAAAGGAAAGATCTGCAACCACCGGCAGTCACTGGGTTGCAGGAGCTGATGGACTCAAGCCTGTCGGGCGAAGCATCGTTGCACCGCCACAGTGGACGAGTCCTTTGCCGGGTGCATGGAGCGTCACTGCACCGCAAGAGTGGACGAGTCCTTTGACGGGTGCGTGGAGCGTCGCTGCACCGCAAGAGTGGAGGAACCCTTTGCAGGGTGCGTAGAGCATCGCTGCACCGCAAGAGTGGACGAGTCCTTTGACGGGTGCGTGGAGCGTTGGGGGTGCAGCTGAGGGGCCTCCATGTGGGGAGGCGGGAGAGGCTCGTCCGCGCCGCCTCTCCCTCCCAGTGCACCCCACGGCGTCTTGCTGACATTTGTTATGGCCGGACCAGGCGATGAAGAGAGGGGGGGGTCGGAGGCATATGCAAGACATCCCCCCCTCGTGGCCTGCAAGGCGCCGAAAGAGGATCGTCCGCGCCGCCTCTCCCTCCCAGTGCACCCCACGGTGTCTTGCTGACATTTGTTATGGCCGGACCAGGCGATGAAGAGAGGGGGGGGTCGGAGGCATATGCAAGACATCCCCCCCTCGTGGCCTGCAAGGCGCCGAAAGAGGAAGAGAATGGGACCACAACTACATCTCGGGTCGGGCCCATGCCTTCTCTGGCCGATGGCGGCCGGCTGCTCTTTGCCACGGCCCCAGGAACGGATCCCTTGGTTCATCCTGGGGACAGGCCTTGGCGCGTGGTGTCGCCTCCGGACTATTCGCGTAATGGTTCTCCATAGTTGTTTTAATATATTTTTGTTCAAGAATAAAAACGTTTTAACCTGTTATTTTGCTGTCGTGTGGTATATTTCTAATATTTGTCGCTCTGATGTCGTTTCCCCTCCCAAATGTAACATGTGATTGTAATCTACAGCCGGACATTCCGACAGGACATGAGAGCAAAAGGGGGGGGGTCAGATCTGAAGTTGGGCAGGCGATAAGATCACGTTTTGCTATGTGGGGCTATCTATATTCGTGATGGGGCCTAAAAGGGGGCAAGATGGCGTCGAGCTCGGTTTCTCTCACTAGTTTCATATTTCTCATGAGGGGTTGTTCCTAATGTTTCTATTTTAGCAAGGTCAAAAAGAGATCCTATCAGTGGCCTACTGATTTTGTTCGATTCCTTTTGTTTTCTCTAACGATTTTTAAGTTAAAGTTTGCTAGTACGATACAGCGGCTAGTCCGCATTTTATATATATGTCTTTTTTATTAGGGGTGTCCTCCGGTGGAGTCGGACGATCTACCTCTAATAAACGGTAAGTGTTCCTCTGAAGGAATGCGTCTTGAAAGTGGCTGACTGTAATGTATGATATTTCACTCAGTGACTTTCAGGCCCATGCTGTTTCAAAACTGTGCATGTGTTTGAAGCAGGCGTAGGTATTGACGCAGCATAGAAACTACTAGGAACCAATTGGAAGTGTTGTTTTCAAGTCACATGACTTCACATGCGCGTCTCAGGACGTGTACGCGGTGACAGTATCTGGTTGGAAGTAGCGGTCTAATTCAGGGAAGTTTCAAAACGTGAAAAGGAGTAAATCTAAACACATCCGGATTGAATATATCTTCTGAGTAGTATAAGTTCTATGATGGGTCTATGAAGAAATTTAATAAGTTATAATCGCGAAGTTTTCCCGAAATATATCGGCGGGTGCGCGCACACAGTCGCTCACGATCGAAAGCCAAAAACGGGGAGATAAACGCCCTTTATAATATGCTTCTGGAGCTGTTTTTGGTACAATGAGTTAGTTCTGAAAAGAACTTTTTTTTTTTTTAAAACAACTGTTATGTTGTTTTTTAAATGAAATGAAGAAATTTATCTTTTCTCGGGGCATTTATGACTCTCAATTTTTAGTTTAGTAAGAATGAGGCTCTGCTCTCCGTACAGAAGAATTTCTCCACACTCGTTGCATTTCATGTGCACCTTTGCAAGATATGGTCTCAAGTCCATCACAGCACTCGATGGAGATACAGGTCGTCCACCAGAAGATGTGCTGGCCACCTCTGATGGTAATAGCGTGGCCAGGGCTCTTGTCGATGCCTTTGCAAATTCCACAGGGTGCACTTGTTTGACATGCCGCATCATGGTATGTATGGAAAAGGAATATTTTTTTCTTGGATTTCCTCTTGAGAGAACCGAATTGCATATCGTGCAGGTAACTTTTGGCGCATTTACTTTCTTTAATTCTTCAGGATAAGTAAACAATTCCCAAATAAAAGATTCCTTTTTACTTTTTAAAGGTAGTCGCTCATTTCCTTCAGATTCGGAAGATGAATGCAGTGCGGCAGCCATTTCAGCAAAGTCTTCCGAAGGGTGTTGAACGTTGTTCTCTTTTGAGAGTACAAAAGATAGTGAGGGAAGTGGGTGGAGTCCTCCGTGTAAATTGCAGAATAGAAACTACTAAGAACCAATTGGAAGTGTTGTTTTCAAGTCACATGACTTCACATGCGCGTCTCAGGACGTGTACGCGGTGATAGTATCTAGTCACGTACGTCATTTGGAAGTAGCGGTCTAATTCAGCGAAGTTTCAAAACGTGAAAAGAAGTAAATTCAAACATATTCGGATTTAATATATCTTTTGAGCTCGATTCAAGCATACAATTGTTAAAGTATAAAACCTTTTATATTTTTTTTAAAATACCAAGGTGTGTACATTCGGTCACACACGAAAGTTTAAAAAGACATTCGGCTCCATTTAATGAAAATGTTCATAATATTAAAAAAGAAGCCTAGGTTTAGTCTCTTTGACGTAGTATAAGTTCTTAACACAGCATTATTTTCAATAAAATTTGTGGCGATTCTCGAGAAATACAAATCAAATATTAACGCCTACCGGAAAATAAATGGGTTTGAAAAAACTGCGATCTCGCACTATACACATGAAAAGAATGGGCACCGAAAATGCAGTACGGAAATCCTCCGATAAAGCCATAAAACAAGGTCGCATAACTCATACGCCAGCAATCAGTACCTACTTCTCTGCACTTACACCTAAAGAGAACCAAGATTTACACATATTAGGCAAAGAAATGACTCTCAATTCATCATTCACCGCTAGGGAAATTGAAAGTACCTCAATGATACCCAGTTCACAATCCAAAGTGGGACGTTTGGAATCGGACCCAAGTAACAAATTATCCAGTACTCCAAAAGACCTTCAACTCTCGGATCACGAAATGACCAATCTAATAACTTCAACTCCTATAAAAACCAGAGGGAGCTCAATGTTACTTGATGATTCAAATATCAACAAACAAAATTCAGCGACACAAAAGGCAGAATCCGGAACAAACTATAGTATTCAGCCAATAACATCTCCTCCAATCGCCTTACTTGATCTTTCGATGGACCCCTTCAATTTCAAAAATAACAATAATACTGTCGACACAGCCCCACCTGTATCTAAAGCCTTATTTTCATTACAAGAGATATTGGAATCAGTTCTTTCATTTCTGGGAAACATTCTAGAAAACTCTGACCAAACGTTGGACGTTCAAATAGGGATATTAAAACATTTAGTAGAAGAAAAAAAGAAAAAAGACTCCTCTGCAGTAGAGAAAATCAATACGCTATCTAAAACTAAACTTAAGCAAAATGATATTCTAAAAGACCATAATAAAGCTCAGGAGAAAAGAATACGTGACTTTGGTACTCAAACAACAGATACCCAAATACAACAAAAACAGAACTCTGATAACCTAAATGACTCAGTGATATACTCTTTGAAAAAACTATTTAAAGAAAAACATCAACAAAAAGCAAAACACTTTCCAATATTTACAAAAGCCAATGTAATAAATAAACTTACAAATGAACATGCATCAGATACTCTGGATACAAGAATAAATACTAATAATATACCAAGCCAAGGAAATGGAGAAATGATGATCACCAAGAAACAGGAAAAAAATATAGAAGTAGGGAAAAGAAGGAGGAAAAAACCAGCAAGAAGGATCCAAAAAAAGAAAAACCGTAAATTAAAATTTCAAAAATCAGTTCCTATATATAAATCTGAAGAGGAACAATGCGACGAAATAACAGAGTCTCTAAATGCTGAAAAGCTTGTAATTAGTAAAAACCTTGAAGAAATGATGCCACATTTGGATCCTACAGCAAAAGAGTATGTCCCAATTAGACTTTCTATACAACCAGATCAAAGCAATAAAAATTTAAGGGACGATAATAATAGGTACAAGCAAAAGGGAGAAGAGTCCTCTTCTAAAATTCTACAATTTGAGGAACTTTTCCCCACCAATTCAGCTCCACTTAACAGAGGAAGGATTTTACATTTATTACGTCACATAAGGTCTCTACACACAATGACCAGCAATGAAATCGATCTAGTGATCTTCCCTAAAAAAGACAATATCAAACTAGCAACGGTAACATTCTGGTCAACAGTTCTTCCCGGTATAATACTTAACGAGAAAGAGACACTACATAAACATGGATATGACGTAGTGGAAAAAGTGGAATCAAAGGAAAAACTCCAACCTGGTATAACGCCCAAATACGAGCTATCTCCAACTCACGTGTCAAAAAATACCAGCGAAATAATGACATGACAGAAGACCAAGAAATCACGTACTCAGGAACACACTCTATAGGGCATGAAAATCTAAAAATCCTGGTAGATAAAGGTCAAAGGGCAGTTTGGTACAATGTTGCTAAGGAACCTGTAAATAGTAATAGCATAAAGTCTTGGGCTTGGGTCTCTGAGACTCTGAATAGCAACAAAAATACTAATACTCAACAACAAACTGTTTAGCACCGGTTTAAAAATCATATCTTGGAACATCGCAGGCAGTAATAAGAATAAACTGTCCATGGCCACGAGTAACTTGCCAGATATATTGTTCCTACAAGAAACATGGGAAACCGCATTTGTCACTCTTAAAGGTTATTATGTATATGAAATCCCAGCAATTCCTACCAAACGAGGACATGCCAAAGGTGGTTTGGCCATTTTTCTGAGGGAAGAACATCTGTGGGCACAGGAAATAGTAGATACGAAATTAGAAAACTTACAGTGTATACAAATCTTTGCAAAAATACATAGAACTGCTCCACTACAGGCAATCCTCCTTTTTAACGTATATGCCCCTCCAGGCAAAAAACATGATATTACATTTTTAGATACCATGGAAAAGATCATGCAGATAACAGAAAATCATCCTCACTCATCTTTTTTAATCGTGGGCGATTTTAATAGCAAAATTTCCAATTCCGAAATTAACAGATGGGCAAAATTGTTCATAGAAGAAGGTATGGGAACTATAATTCCACAATTTCCTGAGGGTATACTAACAGACAAAAGAGGCAAATTGTTAACATCGGCGTTAACTAACCTAAATGGATTAATATTGAACGGCAATACTGAGGGGGACATTCCAGCAAATTACACCAGACGGGGTAATGGGACTTTATCCATTATAGATTACATTATAAGCAGTATGGATCTGATAGACACAGTTTCGTATTTGCTCAACCAGTTTTGTCAAGAGAGCGATCATGCACTAATGCACTTAACTACAGATTGGATACCTAATTCCTTTCAAGCCAGTCATATTATCTATCACAAAAGTACTACAATGATAAACAGCGAACAGAGACGCATCTTCTGGAATTCTTCGACTCTAGATAAAATCACAACAATGATTGATCACTCTCAGCTTTTAGCAAAAAGATTCTCCGAAAATCCTATTGAAAACTTCGAACTTATAATTAAGGATTTTAAAAACCTTATTTTAAAAATGGCAACAACGGGTCCAAGAGGTAATAAAAAGAAGAAAGAAGAAAAAAACAAACGTACCTCTAAGAACTCTGAAGTAAAGAAAAAGTTAAATAAACTTATACGCGCCCAATATAAGAATTCTTCGCCAAGTACGAAGAAGGAAATAAATAAACTGAAAAACCAACTGAGACGTGAGAATCAAAGACAAAAAAAAGCTCTACAAGATCGCAATTGGGTCGACATTCAGATAGCTGCAAGTAAATATAACCAACGCAAATATTGGTTTCTAATCGCGAAAATAACTGGATCAAAAAAGAAATTGCAATCAATACCGGTCCCTCCGAATGACTGGGAATCTTATCTATCAGATCTCTACAAAGCAAATTTAATAATACCATATGAAAATAGTGAGGTCATGAACAAAGAAAAAGATAACACTCCACTATCTAAAACCACAGCCATTTCGGTTGAACTTAATATACGTAAAGCAACAACTACGGGTGCCTCTGGCCCGGATCAGATTCCGATTAAGGTGTTACAAGTCGCCCCGAAGGAATGGAGTAAGTTGTTATACCCTCTTTTTAATTATATTTTTGAGACTGGGCGGGTACCAAAATCATGGCAGGGGAGCATTATTATCCCTATTCACAAGAAGGGAAGTAGAACTCAAGCAGGGAATTATCGTCAAATTGCACTCATGGACGCTGTGGGAAAAGTATTTGCAGCAGAGGTACTAGATCGCTTGAAAGAATGGGCCTTCTCGTTGGGTCTGATACCTATGTTCCAAGCAGGCTTCAGACCTAAACATTCGGTAACAGACAATATTGCAGTTATCCAGGTTATTTTCGATAAATATATTACCCGAAAAACCCAGGTCGTTTACGCGGCATTCATAGACTATTCTACGGCGTTCGATCGGGTAGATCGACCAACATTATGGAGAAAATTGAGGAGGCTTGGAATACACGAACAACTGCTACAAGTTATAGTATGCTTACATACCAATACTTGGTGTCAAGTCCAAATGGGGGGAGAAAAAGGACTAACAAAAAGAATTAAAACAGAGAACGGATTAAAACAAGGGTGCCTCTTAGCCCCGATCCTATTCTCCCTCTACTTAAGCGACCTGCCTCACCACTTGCAACTAGGCTCCAGTTTACCTCCTAAAATAGCTACACAAAGCATACATTCATTGCTTTATGCTGATGACATTGTGCTGTTAGACCTCACTCCCTTCGGATTACAAGTATCACTGGATATTCTGCATAACAACTCTAAAGAAAATTACTTAGTACCGAACATAAAGAAAACAAAAGTGATAGCCTTTTCGGGGAGAAAACAAAGCGCCAAATATATCTGGAAGATAGGAGGAGATAAGATAGAAGAGGTTGATAATTATCCCTATCTTGGTAGGATCCTTTCGAAAAATTTAACAAGTACTATACAGGTATCAAACTTACAAAGGAAAACTGATATACATGCCTCGGCCCTCCAGAGACTTTATAGCGCAACAGGGAACAGACATTTTTCCTCATTGTTAAATACTTACAGAGTAAAAATACCCCCTGTATTATCCTATGCGACGGAGTACATTCCCATAAAGCAATGGGTCTTTATGGATCGCAAAGAAGGAAAAATCTTAAGAAGGATTATGAAAGTCTCAGACGCTGTACCTGTTCAAGCACTGAGATTAGAACTATCAATCACAAGCTCTTACGCTATAGCTATTGCCAATGTAATTAGGTGGGCCTATAATTTGTTACACGCGAGAGAGAACACTTTAAGGTCATTGCTGCAGAAAGAGACTTTTGGGACTGATGCTAAAAAACAAATTTTTTTAGAGAACATGACTGTAGCATTTCGCATGGCAAATATTAATACAGAATTGCTGCTTACTTGGTCACCGGCACAACTAAAATTGTTCTTAAAGTGTTTCACCCCAAAACTGAGTTACGAATTGGACTCCCTACACTGTAACAAATTAGCCACCTACAAACCCTTCGTAGACTTACTAGAATACAAGCAAAGCCAGCCTTACATTGGGTTTACCTTGACACATGGCGTAAGGAGGACGATCTCCATGATTCGATTGGGCATCTTACCTGTATTAGCATACACCTCAAGATGGCTTCCGGGAGGATCTCCAATATGTACATTGTGCGCAGGGGGTGATCAGACTTTAGAGCATGTACTATTCGTATGTCCATATTATAAAGTAACCCTAGCTCGTACAAGATACCTTGACCCTATACTTCGCTCCTGTAGAATTACAATGGGGAGAGAACTCTTAGCTCTATGTAATCAACCTCTGAATGAATTTGTTTGTTACAATCTGTATACATTTTTTAAATCTTTTTTATCTTTATATTGACAAAATTTAATTCTTTTTAAAAATGTAAAATGTAAAAAATTTTGTGGTCCTCTGTCGAGTACCAATACAAATAAACCTTTTTGACTTTGACTTTGACTAGTATAAGTTCTTTGATGGGTCTATGAAGAAATTCAATAAGTTCAGATTGCAAAGTTTTCACGAAATATATAGGTCGGTGTGCGCACACGGTCGCGCACGAAAGCCTGGAAATGCGCTATCCATTTTATTGAGAACTGTTGCCGAGAGTGCGCACACCGGGTCGCGCACGAAAGTTTAGAAAGGCTATTTTTATTTACAGACAAATTTTAATGCGTTGAAAAAAAGGCAAGGTACAGACTTTCTAATTCTGTATCGCTTTACAAGGAGTCTCTATGCAACTTGAACAGTGAAGAAAACGGCTTGTTTCCGAAAAAAATATTGCCAGAACTTTATGGACAAAAGTATAGGTTGTATACACGAGATATTTTTGAATTAGCATTTTAAAAACCAATGAAATTCACTGAAAAAACCATAGGTTTTACACACGTTATAGTTAGGAAGTAGCATTTACAAAACCTATGAAATTCACTGAAAAAACCATAGGTTTGACACCAGTTATAGTTAGCTGGAAATTTTACTGATATAAAACCAATGAGATTCCATGTTATAGTTAGTTGGACTCACTATAACTTGCGCGTGTAATGCACTGCTGATGACGTCACATATTACATCACTCATGACATCACTGATGACACCATCCTTGTGACACAGTGACAGACCTCCTTTCACTGTAATCTAACCCTTGAAACGCATATTCAAAAATAGAAACTAAAATGTTCAAAAAAATGGAGATACTCATACCAGTTACAACAACCAATTCAATAATTCCACCATCTATATACACATGCACTAATTCACCAACAGTTCTATATAGTCACTCATACATATATTCACTAATCATATGTAGTGATACACCTACACATCCTGTTACACACCGACAGTCATCCAAAAGTTATTCACACACATACTCACACATGCAAATAAACTATTGAACATCCATTTATTTGCATAAACAGCTATACACACACTACCACTTTACTTCTAAGGAAACTTACACATACTTACTCTCTTAAAAATCACTTATAGAAACACATACTAATTTAAACAGGAACTCTTACAATATCTCACTCTCACATATAGTCACTTATATACATCAATATTCACATATACTACATTAAAACATATGTAGTTACTGATAAAGACACTAATAAGACAGTCATTCACTCACTAACACAGACATATGCACACTAATCCACCCATACAGTCCTGCACATATGCTGTCTTCAAAACACATACAAACAGAGACTCAGTCATTCTTGCATCTATGTACTAAGTAATACTCCCACCAAAGCATGCAAACACTCATACTGATACTAAGAAAAACATCTAATAACCTATATACATACACATGTATTTACTCATCAACCCATGCAGCCACTTATACACAAAGTGAAACACTAATGTATTTAAATATTTAAGCATTACTCACTAATATATGTATTCACTAAGATATTCAATAATATATACATATATAACACATATTTATTTTTCAGAAAGACACACATTCACTGGTAAGTGATGTCATGAGTGATGTAATATGTGACGTCATCAGCAGTGCATTACACGCGCAAGTTATAGTGAGTCCAACTAACTATAACGTGGAATTTCATTGGTTTTATATCAGTAAAATTTCCAGCTAACTATAACTGGTGTCAAACCTATGGTTTTTTCAGTGAATTTCATAGGTTTTGTAAATGCTACTTCCTAACTATAACGTGTGTAAAACCTATGGTTTTTTCAGTGAATATATATATATATATATTTATATAGTTCAAACCAATTTGGCGATATTCCTCTGCCTCTTGATGGCGGTGGGCTGCCGGCAAGGTCGCCAACCTTTGTAACTCAGCACCAAGTAATCCTTACAATCTCAAGGAAAAACGCCGAGCCCCAGTTTTCTTGAAGCAATGCTTTATTCACAAAGCGATGGCAAACAATCCCCGACGCATTTCGGAACCCTCCGGTTCCTTGGTCACATGACAAAGGAACCGGAGGGTTCCGAAACGCGTATTCTCAGGTACTGAGGTATTCTCAGGGGGTCCATTAAGGACCCCAAGGCCCAAAAAAATCTTTACTTTTTTTTCTAAAAAGTTGTGAGGTGTGCGCACCCGATCGCGCACCCCATCTCAAAATGGTGTTTTACTTGTTTTAAATAAAAGTTTCAAAACGTGAGAAGGAGGCTTGGTAGACAGTCCCTGACCCCCTAGGTATTCTCAGGGGGTCCATTAAGGACTCCCAAGGCCCAAAAAATTCTTAATTATTTTTCTAAAAAGTTGCGAGGTGCACGCACTTGGTCGCGCACCTCGATTTACAAGACTGGTAAAAACTATAGCGGAGATCGTGGAAAGGGGGCAGGGTGGAGACTCCCTGACCCCCTAGGTTTTCTCAGGGGGTCCATTAAGGACCCCCAAAGCGAAAAAGAAAAAAAAATGTGTTTTCTCCTCGCAAAAAAGTTGCGGGTGCGCGCACGGCTACATAAAAAGATAAAAAAAAT
Organism: Lissotriton helveticus; assembly: GCF_964261635.1. Taxonomy (NCBI): domain Eukaryota; kingdom Metazoa; phylum Chordata; class Amphibia; order Caudata; family Salamandridae; genus Lissotriton; species Lissotriton helveticus. The sequence continues at coordinate 1,430,638,839 of NC_136059.1, forward strand.
TGAGTTAAATTACAAGTTTGAGTGTTCAGATGTTAGATGGCTCTAAAAAGAGCTGTTGTGTTTATTGGGTGTTTTTGGTACTTACAAGTAAGTACCGATACAGAGTCTTATGTTACAGAGGAATACTCTATTCCCCTCATCGGTGAAATGTACACCATCTCTCCTATAGATGCCTTGTATGTTGTAACTCAAGTTGTTGTGGCGCAGAGATACTCCTTCGGGAGTCGATTCTAGCGCGTTAGAAACCCACAATTAATTAATTAATTAATATACTACCCATTCCATAGTCTCTCATGTAAGCAGAAACAGATTTATTTACAAAATTAGTTGGACCAGTTCCATTTTTGCCTTTGGTATATATTGGAATAGACAAAGGCAGTTTTTGGAAAAAGGGACATCAATTGCCCAAAGATGTCCTTTAAAAGCATTTCCAGACCTACACCAGTCAATGTGCCTAAATCATTTCCACCACACTGCACAAATATAAGGTCAGGGTGTGGAAGATGCATAAAGGATTTTACCAATGGTATCTATTGGTGACATCTCAATCCTCTCTGTCCAATCCATACAATGTCCACATTTGGTAAATCAAGGTTGTAATTACCTCTGTTAGCTGCGTATTTTGACTCCAGTGGACAAAGCTATGACCCACAGACCAGACTTTTGGCATCTTCAAGGTAGATGTGCTTGTATTCAGATGAGTTGTGGAAATGAAATGGCAGTTTGAAAGTAGGAGTTATGAAAAAAACTGTTTGAGATTCAGTGGACTTGAAAAACAGGAAATGATTGGTGCGTTCTTAAAATTCAGCACTGAAAATTAGGGTGCATGCTTTTTTTTTAAAGAAGTCATTTCAATGGTTGAGAAAAAGTAATTTAAACAAACATTGCACATTATTAGCTAGTACATTGAGAGGTCAAACACCCTTGATGGATTCTTTTGCAACATTGTATGATGAACTTCTGCACTATGTGCTGGGTTAGGAGGGAGTTACCATGATTACAGGGGAATGAGCACTGGGGGGATGGGCGAATGTTATGTGACTTTCAAAGTGTTCAAATGTACAACCAATTAAAATGTGCAGTTTGGTTTTGAATTTGTGTGGGAAGAATTTTTATTGGCTATGTACAAGAATACGGTCTGAAATGAAAAATAATCTGTGCCATTATTCTCAGGCTCCAGTGTCAGAAGCATAATTCAGAGATTCTGCTTAAGAAAATCTGTTGACAATGATTGACACTGTTCTACATCTTCCAAAGCATTTGTAAAGGTGAGTAATTATTATTTTAATAAAGATAGACTGCTGTATGCACTATGGGAAAGATTAAGTAAGCATATTGGAGAAGTGTGGCTCACTGGTTAGAGCAGGCAGACCCTGGAGCAGAGGTCAGACCCGGTACCAGGGTTCAATTCCCGACGCGGCAGGGTCTTGAGCTCAAATGTCCACGGACTCGATAATTCTCGCTCCGGTGCCTGCCCTAATCATGGGTTCTCACTCTGCAACTCTGGGCATTAAGCTTGCTTAATCTCCACAACGGCCCCCCCGCGGCGGGATGCCTGGCTTTCACCTTGGGGATGCCCTGTAGGGGCTATCTCACAGGGAAAAGCCAGGACGGGTTCCCAAGGCAAGCGCCGAGATGCCTCCGGGTGATTCGAGCGCTATATAAGAACATACAAAAAAAAGAAAAAAAAAATATTATTCACTCAGATCCATTTAAAATTAAGCTTGACTCACAGTATCATTTTAAACACATGACCAGCATGTTACATGTAATTTACCATCTCTGTCTCTGAAAGCAGTATGTGTGTCTCTGCTCATAATATTGCCCTGTCTCTACTGGCCAATAACAGCCCACCTATATATAAGCAACACATAACATTAATTTCTAATTACGTGTAACATCCTGCTCATGTGCCCAAGATCACACTGTGACTGAAGCTTGATTCACCCATCAGTGTGATCTTAGGCAGATGACCAGAATGTTACATGTAATCTACCATGTCTTTAAAAAACATGTACTTCCATATTTTTAAAGAGATCAAGTAAGCATATTTGACCCAGATCCATTTAAAATCAAGCTTGACTCACAGTGTCATCTTAAACACATGACCAGCATGTTACGTGTAATTTAAATGGATTTGGGTGAATAACATGCTTAGTTGATGTCTTTAAAAATATGGAAGTACATGTTTTTAAAAGACATGGTAGATTATATGTAACATCCTGGTCATATGCCTAAGATCACACTGATGGGTGAATCAAGCTTCAGTCACAGTGACATCTTAGGCACATGACCAGCATGTTACATGTAATAAGAAATTAGTGTTATGTGTTGCTTATATATAGGTGGCCTGTTTTGACATGCTGCCTAAGATTCTGTAGCAGTATATATCATAAAGATTGTATGTAACATCCTGGTCATGTGTCTAAGATCACACTGTGAGTCAAGCTTGATTTTAAACAAATCTGAGTGAATAATTTGCTTACTTGATGTGTTTAAAAATTATTTCTTGTAGTCAGTTAGGCTTTATGATAGGTACTGCTAGAGAATCTTAGGTAGTATGTCTGTTAGGCCTCTTACTTGCCAAAAAGGCTCTATGCTGTGTAATAAAGATGTGTGTAACATGGTAATAAAATTAGTGTGTTTTTTTTAGTGTTTGCTGCTCAAATCCAAGAATCTAGAGTGTAATTGAGAGTGTTCTGAACCTTCAAAACCATTTTTAAAGGTGAGTTGCTAATTTGTAAAGGGGATCTATTTTTGTGTAGTTTAAAATAATAAGAAAACATTCTCTCAATGTTTCCATCATTTGTTCTTTGCCTTGTCTGTATCTGCTTGCACTATTTATATATGTTCTCATACTATTTTACTGTCTCTCTGCACCATGTTTTTATGGGACTAATGCATGTGTTGTAGTCTTTGCTGTCCTGCTTTATCTATTCTCTGCTTGTAACAGTTTACTGTCTGCGTGCATTATTTCTTACTAAATCTGAATTATCTCTCTAACTCTGGCTGTACCATCTGTCTGCACTGGTTCTTGTGTATTTGCAGAGGCCTATTATGATATGGCTGTTGGTGTGTGTTATGCAGTCCTACCAAGATAAATATGTTCCCTATTTGTCTGTAGTTTCGCACTCTCTGGTTGTACTGTTTTCTCTCTGTCTTCTCTATCTTCTCCTCTGTGTGCTTCTTGTAGCCTCTGGATGTAACATTTCAGTGTCTGTTTCTAGTATTTTTTCTCTATTATACTATTTTATCATCTGTGTCTACCATGTCTGAGTCTGCTTGCACTATCTGTGTCTGTTTTCATACCATTTCACAGTCTCTACTGGCAAAAAACAGACCATATACATGTAAGCTAGAAATAACATTCCTTTTTCATTTCAACAGCACACCCTGGATCTTTATTGCACAACATAGAGCCTTTTTAGCAAATAAGAGGCCTAACAGATATGCTGATTAAGATTCTCTAACAGTACATATCCTGAAGCCTAATTGTCTTCCAAACATGATTTTGAAACACATTAACTAAGCAAATTATTCACCCAGATTAATTTAAAATCATATTTGACTCACAGTTTGATCTTAGACACATGACCAGCATGTTACATGCAATCTACTATGGCTGTCTCTGCCTGCACTATGTGTCTTTCTGCTCCTACCATCTCACTGTGTCTCTACACCTTCTTTTTTGTAACTGCTGCATCTGTTCTTTTACTTGCAGCAGTGCACCATCTATTCTCTGACTGTAACAGTTTACTGTCTGCCTGCGTTATTTCATTTTTCGTCAGCACCATCTCTCTATATCTGTGCCTGTACCATCTCTCTACACCCTTTTATATGCATTTGTAGAGATCTATTATGATATGATTGCTCATGCTTATTATGAAATTTTGTACATGCTGTGCAATTTAGATGCTGAGTGTGCTGTTCAAAGGGAAAAGCAACTGTCTCTGTGGCAAGTAGTAATCTTTTTAGTAAATTTACATTTCTGCACTGTGAGTTCCTCCTTCAGTCTGTACACAGTTTAAACACCAGTTTATTGTGCTAAACTCAGAAAATCCATCCCTAGAAATAAATTATAAAGTCTTTCAACAATTCTACAGTCCAGAAAACCCTTAAACAAAATTCAAAGTAAGACCCCCTTTGACTTCAGTAATTATTTAAATAAATTGCAAGGGATAGTGTTATGTGTCTAGGATCACAGTGTGAGTCTGTTTTCAAAAAAGAGGAAGGTGGCAGATTAATTTGTATAGTTAATGTGTTTAAAAGTATGGTAATTTATGTACTTATAAAATTGGTAAAGATAGTTTTTAATTCTCTATTTTGTGAAAAAGATATAATTAAGTCTTTATATTTTTTTGGAAGGACCAGCAACATAATAATATTGATACAATGGAAGAGCATCAAGAAAACGTTGCTTTGAATTTTAACATCTCAAGTGATTTATTGGAGGAAGTGAAAGATGGACTTTTTCCTGAGGAAAATGATACTGGAAATGAAGATTTTTTGGATGAGAGTTTGGACAGTGCTTTTGTTGAATTAGTAGAAGATTTTGAATTGGAAAATTAAAATTTTGTTTATGATGAAAATGAAATACCGGATGAAGTCTTGTTGCAAGTTTTATTGGACTATGAAATGTTTGACGAATACATTTTTAATTTATAATAAAACATTTTTTGAGTCAGTCTTCTTGTAGTATTGATCGTTCATGTTTTTAATTAATATGAGAATAAATGTTTTAATGAAGTGTGTTAGAGATTAGGGTCATAAAAATTAATTCCACTATGACCCCCTACACCGCCTGAAAACTACTGTACTATTCTTAACCCTGAAATATTATTCTCACCGAATATGTCTATAATGTTGACACACCAATGCAGTGCCATCAAGTCACAAACAGCACTCACTACATGATTTCCTACTCTGTTCAGAGACTGTTGCTATGCCTTAATTTTACTTATAAACTGAACCAGTGTTTACATTATTTAGTGGTTATAATTTCTATGTTATATGTTGGTAGAGGTCTATATTATTTTTTTTCTTTATTCATAACAGATTATAATTTTGAACAGAAAGAAAAATCAACATGCCGAACAAAAATGAAAAAAGAAAAAAACAAAAACAGACATACTATTTGAAGAGAAAACAATTAGAAGAATTACGTAATGAACAGAGGACGGGCAAAAAGAAGAGTGCTCCTGGTAAGACAACCAAGGATTTTATAAACAAATTAGGTCAAAGGAAAAAAAATTTGGATAAAGAGGGAAAGGAAAAACATTTGGTAGTATCTACAAGGAGAAATCAGAGAAAAAAGAAAAATGTTTCCCAACTCTGCGGTGAACAAATTAATAGACGTACTAATCAGTTTGCGGAAATCAGGAAGCGTATGTTTATAATAGAGTAGTTATGAATTTATTAAAAAATTTAACAATTTCTTAAAGGAAAGCTGCTTTTTATAAGAAAAAAGTATATTGAGAATATTGTTGAACGCGCATTTGAGACAAAAAAAGTTATTTTTTTAGTAATTAATAGAATAAATACACTGAATAAGGGAATCAAAGTTTTAAAAGCTAAGAGTAAATGGAAAAGAGTAATTAATCAGACTAATTTTTGTGATGTTTTTTCTGGAAAATGGATGCATAGTTCAAGTTGTGAGCCATTTTTTAATGAAGAGAGTTATTTTCAAACTAATGATTTGCTGCATGCAGTTGACACCAGTGGTCGAGCATATGAGGTGAAGGACGGTTGTCCTATTGAAAAAGAGAAAATTGTGCCTAGAAATACAGAAGAGGTGATAGCTGATGAAGTTTTAGGGAGATGTCCTAAGGGTCCTGTGTACACTTGGAATTGTAGTAGTATTTGCAGTGTACAACAGGATTCAATTGATTTCTTTAGCAATTTCTTACGTAAGTATGCTAAAAAAGTCTTAAACAAAAAGTTAAAATGTTGCAAGAATTAGACCCTTGCAGAGTGAGAGAAAAAACAGGTCTGCAAGGGCATTCTCTGGCTTGGCTTTCTAAAAAAGTATGCCAGAGTGTTTTTCACCATTTCAGGATGTTAGAAGTGCATCATACCGAAGTAAGGAAATTAGTGAGAAGGTTGTATTATGCAAACAGCCCTGCACTTAAGCTAAAACAGTTAAATAGTGCTCTTTTGCATGGATCTGAATTAGATGTTAAGAAGATATGTGAAGAAATTGAGGTTAGTTACTTTGGTCCAGAAGAAGACAGTGTAGAAACTGATACAGTAATAGAAGGAAATGTGGTAGAAAATGTTCGGAATTTTAATACTGAAAATTTTGAACAGGAAATAACATAGTTTAAGGTTATTGCGGGTGAAAAACCAAATTTTCCTTGTGTGTGTTGTCGACGCACTCACAACAATCAAAACAAGTTAGTTGATTTATATTTAAAAAGTGAAGAGGAAAATAATAGTGAGTGGAAACATTTTGCAACTTATTTGCTGGTAGAAAATTGTTTTGATTTGGGTTCTGATCAACGTATTTGTAAATATTGTTATAATAAATTAAGAGATAATAGAATGCCTGCTAGAGCTGTACATAATAATCTTGAGTTGGTGAGTATTCCATCTGAACTGAAGGATTTAAATACCTATGAGACTATTCTGATTCATTGTGTGCATCCATTTCAGGCTATTGTTCGTATGGAGCCTAAGACAGGGAAATTTAATCCTTCAGATTTACAAAGAGGATTAAAGGGAAGAGTTGTATATTTGCCTCTTGATTTAAAGAAAAACATTGAGACAATTGGTGTTGAAAATGTAGAAGAGGAACCTTTAGTTATTCTAGTTAATGGTGTGCCTACAAAGAGTAAGAAAATCTGGCAAGATTTAGTGGATGTTAGAAAAGTCAAAAAGGCAACGTTGTATTTGGTCAAAAACAATAAATATTATAAAAATGTATACGTAGGAGATGAAGAAATGAATGAAGAAGAGGATAATGATTTGTCTGCTGGACAAATTGAAAAAGTGGATGTGTCCAGAAGTAAAGAAATGTATGAACATTACAGTGTTCCTCCACTGCATTCCAAAGAAGCAATTGGGAATGCTATTGAATTATTTCAGATGAAAAAAGCAGAAGGAACTCCCATTAGTGTATGGGAAGAAAGCTTGGCAGCTCGTTGTTTTCCTCAGTTATTTCCAACAGGTCAAGGTGCACGATATGATGACCGACCTATGCAGATTCCTGCTTCTGTATACCGGACAACAAGATTATATGCAGAAGATCCGAGATTTCGTCAATGTATTCCATATTTGTTTCATCTTCTGTTTGAGAGTTACTTATCTGGACTTTCTTATGCAGTAAACCATATACTAAAAAGTGGAGTACATCTGCAAAATGTTTCAGCAAGGGAGTTTATGGATAAAGTCCAACAGAAAGACACTGTTTTGGATTCTCACCTAATTAATCTAATGGCATGTCAGCGTGGTACTAATGAGTATTGGTACCGTCGTCATGGGGATTTGAAATGTATGCTAAGAAACTTAGGAGCACCTACATGGTTTCTAACTCTAAGCTGTGCTGAGTATGCTTGAGAAGATTTACTTGAATTTCTTCGAGAGGCAAATGGAAACATCAAAAATATAGAGTACAAGACACCTGGAGAACTGTGCTCTTTGGATCCAGTTAATGTTTGCAGATATTTTAATCATAGATTTGAAGCTATGATGCCTTTTATTATAAACAAAAAAAAACTCCTCTTGGCGAAGTTCTGGATTTCTTTTGGAGAAAAGAGTATCAAGCGAGAGGTGCTCCTCATATTCATATGCTACTATGGATCAAAGATGCCCCCAAATTTGAAAATACTCAGATGACACTGTACCGTCTTTCATTGAAGAATATGCAACATGTGATACACCCAAAAGTACAATTGATAAGGACTTAAGAGGGAAAGTGTTCCGATTTCAAAGCCATCGTTGTGGCAAATATTGTCGACGAAAATTCAAATCAAAGGATAAATTCTATACCAAATGTCGTTTTGAATTTCCACGACCAGTAATTTCAAAAGGAAGAGGGAACAATTTTATGTCGTCTTTGCGACATACTGTCACAAGAAGATCACCAAAAAATACGTACAATTTAAAAAGAAATGAAGAGTCAAAATACATAAATGACTATAACCCAGTCATTTTGTCCATGTGGAATGCTAACATGGATATTCAATATGTTTCAGACAACTCTATTGCTGTGGCTCGATATGTAACGTCTTATATCACCAAATCTGAAAAGACAGAACTAAAGGATATGTGGGAAGACATTTCTCATGAAAAGAGCCTAAGTAAGAAATTGTATACCTACAGTTTGAAGATGTTATCTCATCGAGAAATTGAAGCATATGAATGTTGTGATCGATTATCATCAGCAAGTCTTTATGCAAAATCTCGAACAATCATTTGGGTGAGTTTAGGTCTTGCAAGAACACGAAACCGAGTTTTGAAACCTGTTCAAGAAATTGAATATTTAGCAGAGAAAGAACCAAACAGTACAGACATTCTGAAGACAAACATGTTGGATACATACTATCCAAATAGAAGTAATCTGCTTGAAAACATTTGTCTGTATGAAATACTACAAAACTACACTTTTAAAAGGAATGTTACAAAGGATATTGATAAAGGTGTATATGCTGTGATTGGATGTGAAGGATGTCTGGTGAAACAAAGAAAAGGATATTTGATTAATCACCGAAAACTGAGAGGTGAAACTCCTGACAAAAGAGAATTTTACTATTTAGCTCTTTTGGAACTCTTTAAACCATGGTGTAAAGAAGAGGAACTACTTGGTAACTTTGACAGTTATGAAGATTCATTCAACGCATCTAAAAATAGTATAGAATGTCCTGTTTTTAGTAATTTTCTGCAAATGTTGAAGGACGAAATAGAGCAAGAAGCAACAATAGCAGCGGAAATTGCTAGAGACAGTTCTCAAGATAGTCAAAGTTCTACTTCGTTGAGTCAAGATCTACTAGGACAACCAATTATCCAAAATGAATCAGCCACTGCCATGGATGAGGTGGAAAGAGCAATGGAACAAGTTTAAGAGGATGTAATAAACTTAGAAGAATTGGAAAAGCAACTTAATATTGAGCAAAAACAAATATATGATGAAGTAACAGAGCAGATTGAGCATGGTTTTCGTCATGAGAAAAAAGAATGCTTATGTATGTCATTTCAACCGGTCCGACTATATGTGAGTGGAGAAGCTGGAACTGGAAAAAGTTTTCTAATTAAAGGAATTGCTACATATCTACAGCAAAGCACTGAGTCATCACTCTCTTGTGTTGTTACTGCTCCAACTGGGTTGGCAGCACACAACATTAAAGGGATTACTTTACATCGTTTATTGATGCTGCCAGTTAAACATGAAAATAAATTACAATACCACAAGCTATCTGGAGAAGCTTGTTGTGAAGTTTCTAGAGTCCTTAAAAAAATGAAACTTCTCATTATTGATGAGGTAAGCATGGTATCAAATTTAATGCTTGCCTTTGTGCATTTAAGAATGCAACAGATTCTTAAAACAGAGTATGATGTATTTTTTGGAGGCAAACACGTCATAGTTTTTGGAGATCTACTGCAGCTAACTCCTGTAAAAGGACAACCTGTATTTAAAACTGTTACACATGAAGACACCAGAAAGTGCCTGGGAAGTATTGGAAATGTTAATATATGGTCACATTTCAAATATACGAACTCATTCAAAATATGCGACAGGCAAAGGATGCTAAATATGGAAATATTCTTCAAGATATAAGAATTGGAAAACTAAGTGAACATGCCAAAGAAACTTTACAAACACGATTACTTTCCAATTTGTTTCCAAATGAAAATAATGTGGCAGAGAAAATATATAGTAAAGAGGCAGAAGATAAGTCAGTTATATGATTGATGCCAACTCTAAAAGAATGTTCAATGTTCAATGAAAAAATGTTGAAGTTAGAAAATGAAGAAATTAAGAAACTGGAAGCTAAAGATAGAATAGAGCATGAAGGAGCTACTATTATTTTGTCAGAAAGTTAAAGTTAAAATTGGATTCTTTAGAGAAATCAATATCTAAAACTGCTGGTTTAGAAAAGAATCTATATGTATGTTTAAAATGTCGGATTATTTTACCAAGAAATTTACATGTGGAAAGAGGTTTGGTGAATGGAGCAATGGGTAATGTTGTTGGTTTTGTGAATTATCCAAACAGAGATGAGATTGATTTTTAAAAATAAAATTTGATGGAATTGAAGAGGTACAACAAGTCAGTCATTGTTCAAATCGATTTTTGCTTGTAAAAGATTTATATGTCCGCCGAAAACAGTTTCCTGTTTGTTTGGCATATGCGGTGACTATTCATAAATCTCAAGGTTTAAGTGTAGATAGTGCTTTGATAAATATTGGAAGTACTGTGTTCAAAGAGGGTATGGCCTATGTTGCTTTATCTCGTGTTAGAACTTTATCTGGATTGTATCTGATTGATTTTGATGAGACAAAGATTAGTGCAGATCTAAATTGTGTGAAGGAGTATAACAGGTTAAGAAGAGAATATGCTCAATATCCTTTAATTGAAAAGTGTGTGGTAGGTCGAAAAAGGAGATATGAGGAAAAATGTACTGAAGTAGTAGAGAAACGAAAAAAAATAGATGAACCTGTGATTGGTCGGAAAAAGCAAAAAGTTACTGCTGAAGAGATTGTTGGATTTAAATTTGAAAACAGTTCTGGTGTCAACTGCTATGCAAATGTAGTGGTTAATGTTGTTTTTTTCTTAAAAATTTACAGCAACAGATTGTTGAAAATCGGGACCAAACATTTTGTTGTTCATTAAATTCTGTGTTTCAGAAATGTAACAGTGATAATAGTCAAATAGCAAATGTTTCTCAACTTCAAAATGTTTTAGACATATGTGCTGGACTAAATAAATTTTCTCAGAATATTCAGCAAGATTGTCACGAATTTATTATGTATATGCTTACAGTTTTACAAGTTGAAGGAGTAGATATTGATAGTCTTTTTGGCCTTTCTTATAAAAATGGCAACATAACTGCGACAATTGTTCATTTTCAAGTTTTACTGACATACACACTGAAAGATTTATATATTTAACATTACCCGACTATAAAGCAGTGTCTTTCAATAATCTAGTTAGAGATGCGCATCAAAACATGGTCTGTTCTCAATGTAACTCAGAAATGTTATCAACATTATTTATCCGAAGAAATGGACAGTAGGTAATTTTAATGTTCCAACGGTGCAGACCTGATGGAACAAAATTGACAATTTCAATTAAAAATGTTGTGGCTTCTCAACTATCAATTTCTGGAAGAACTTTTGTAACTGTAGCAATTATCTTCCATGATGGTCCTTCAACAACATCAGGACATTACAGAGCTTATTTGAAATCTCCAACAGGCTGGACTCACTGCAATGATAGTCAATTGACTTTTAAAAAACGTTTGCCTTTTGACTTACCAAATTCTTATCTGGTGTTTTTGCAACCCAAATTTCAGTAAAATTACTTGGCGTAGGAAGATTACTACTGTTAAGAAAAGATACTCTGTTGTTCAGAAGTATCGTGCGAGTGAGGGTGATAAAATTTAAAAACTGAAACTTGTATTTGGCATAGTGAGAGTATCAGGTAAAGGTTTAAGTAATGTTTCATGGTACAGAACACGTTGGAACGTTTTATTCTAAAGGTTGGGAAAAGAATGGTTAAGAGTACAATTAAGTAATTTGCAAAATAAGGACTTTACTCATACTATTTGGCCGTGAGGAATAGTATCTGAGAACAAAATGACTACTTCAGATAAATGTTGGTAAAACATGCTTGTACGGAAGTTTATTGAGAGGTATTTAAAAATAAGTCATATTATTTTATTACTTTGTGGTTGTTGAAGATGTAGCAAACTTACACAAGAAATTGCGATTTAGAGAAAAACATTTAAGACATGTTTTTTTCTCATATTTACATTATGTAATCAAATGTTGTCTGGGTTTTTTAAACATAATCATTTTGATTGTGTTTTTTTTCCCCGCTGTTATATGATGAGTAGTATTGAGCTCACTGTTTATAGTGAAAATCAATATATTCTGAGAACAGTAAAAATAAACCATATAACATATTGTACAAGTTATTTTGTATTTTGTATTCACAAATATTTATTATAACTGATTTGTTTATTCTCTTCCACAGATATTACATTTATAAGGTAAGTATGACTAATAAAAAATACTTTTTCATTAGTTTTTTATTTCTGTTTCTCCCTATACTTCCCTCACTCCCTCTCTCTTACCCTAACTCCCTTCATCTCCTCACTTTGTCAGTCTCCTTCTCTCACAGTCACTCCCTTTAACTCATCTACATTTCGTCATCTACCTTTCTTTGCCCCTTCCCTGAGTCCCCTTCTGTCACTGTTTCATTCACTCCCTCTGTCTCTTTCCTTTCTCACTCCCCTTGTCTCATGCTCACTCGCCTTTATCCACCCTCTATCACCACTGTTTCCTCAATTTCAATGCCCTTTTTTTACCCAACCTCACCCCTGTTCCCTTACTCTGCTTCCTTCACTTCTCCTCATTCACCATACTTCAATCCATACTTCAGTCCCCTTAACCTACTCTATTTCCGTTTGTCCATCCCTTACACTCCTTCCCTGTCTCTACCCCATTCACCTTCTCTCACTCACACTTAACTCTATTTCTCTTAGTGCCCTAACACTCTTCTTAACTGACCCCTCTACCCTTAGTCCTTTTGTTTTACACATTGTTTCTCTCATGTTCCATTACGCATCACGCTCTCCTTTCCTCCCTCACCATACTTTCCTTTCCACAATCATTCGTCCCTTCCTCTCTTTCACTCAGTCATCTTAGTCATTGATTTATACACTACACAATCTGTCCCCCTCTCTCTCTCCCATTCTCTTCCTTTGTTTCACTTTCTATTTCCTGCACTCCTACTTTCTTTGAAATGTATATTATAACTCTATTTTTTCCTTTTTTCCACAGATAGTATATTTTTAAAAGAAATTTACTATAAGTTTGTTACTATTTCTAAGGTAAGTATGAGAAACAGAAATTCTTTTTTAATCACTCTCTTACTTCTCTTTGTGTCTTGGTCATTGTTAAATCTAACTGTTAGTCGCCTTCCTTAACTCTTTTTACTTTCCTTTAGTTTCCTTTACTTATTCCCATTATTTCCCTTCTTTCTTCTTTACAGTCTTTCTGTCATTATTAATACTGTTTTTTCAGCCTTACTCACCTTGTCTAACTACCTTTTTCTCTCTCTGTCCTTTACTTGTCTTTACTATCTGCTACTATCACTACGTTTATCTTGCTTTTTTTCTATTACTCTTTTCCCCTCACTCTAATATCCCTTCCCTCGCTATCACTGCCTTTTACTGAATCTCACTCCTCTTCTTCCACTTCATGTTCTCTTCTCTGTGCATCACTCCCATTCCTTTTCTTCTTCTCCAATTTCTTCAGTACCCCTCATTTTCTTTTCCTCACTTAATCTGTCCATCTTGCTCCCTAATTTCTTTTTCTCATTCCCTTGTGCTACCTCCTTTTCATTTACTCTCTCACTCATATTTTGAATATTTTTTCTCCCTCTTTTATTGTGTGTTACTCAGTCTAACTTCTCCTCCTGTCTGTATATCACCATTTTTCTCTTTTCCTCTCTCTTTCCATTACTCTTCCTCACACTTTTTCACTCATTTAATTCCTCAGGGGCAAATTTAGAAGCCCATTGCGCCTCTTTTATACCGCCTGTGCGTCACTTTTCTTACGCAGTGGCAGTGCAAAAGAAGCGCCATAGTGCAAGGAGATGCATCACGTTGTAAAACCCTGCACCACATGAAACCAGTCTCAGGTTTCATGTGGGCATTTCCACGCAGGGGTAGGCGTTCCGTCACAACAACCCCTTTGAAAAGTTCAGTCACTTCACCATCACTGATGTGTCAAAAGATTGCATCTGTTGAAGCAGGTGTAAAGGTTGACGTAGCATATTACAGATAGAGCAAGTTGGAAAAGTGCTGGAGTTGTGTCCTGCATGGAACAGAATTTCAATACTATGCAAACTTTCAGCCCTAGATGTGACATGCATCTGTTTATTCCTGTGCCATGGTACACCGCATTGCAAATGCGGTGCATCATGAGTGGTGCAAGGATTAATTTGTGTATCGCATGTTTCCTGGCGCATCTCTGCTATTTTGCAGAGATGTGTTGGGTAATATAAATTTGTCCCTCTGTTCCATTTCCTTTCTATGATTTCCTAAGTCCCTTCATTCTCTTACTCAATTTTTTAATCACTTATTTCCCAATTCACTTTTACTTACCTCCCTTTTATCATCCTCAAATCCCCTTCCTTCATCATCTTTCCATTTCTTTTACCTTCACTCCCTAACCCTACTCTATGTATCTCTCTTTGTCCCTTACTCTCCGTCCATATATCCATCCTCACTCCCCTTCTGTGACTCCTCCACCTTTACTTTCTTTTCCATACTGCTCTTCCCATAATTTTTAATTTCCCTTAACTCACTACCCTACCTTTAGACATCTTGGGGCAGATTTAGAAGCCCTTTACACCTCTTTTGCCCCGCCGTTGCATCACTTTTGGGACACATCGGTGGTGGAAAAGATGCGCTATGGTGCGGGCTATTTACAACGTGATGCACCTGGGAGATGCGTCACGTTGTAAAGCCCTGCGCCTTAAGGAGGCGTTCTGGTGCAGGGGGGGGCGCTCCTGGGCAGGAACGCCTGCTAAAAGTGGCTAAGTGAAATCTACAAGATTTCACTCAATCACTTTTAGGCCAATGCTATGTCAAAACCCTGCACCTGCTTGAAGCAGCATTAGTTGAATGGGCCGCCCAGGAGCATTGCTGGAGCTGCATCGCGCATGCGACGCAACTCCAGCAATGCGACACCTTTACGACACAGATCACTCACGCATGTGTGCCGTTTTTGCCCCATGGTGCGCCACATTGTAAATGTGGCACATCAGTGGTGGCGCACAGGTGGTTTTGCTTGTCGTAGGTTACTTGGTGCATCCCTGCTCATTTGCAGAGATGCACAATGTAACGGACATCTGTCCCCTAGTTTCAGTCACTCTTTTACTTCACTATCTTCAGTCACTATACTTCTTTTACCTCACTCATTTGCTCAGTCCCTTACTCCATTTTTGTCATTCATTTCATTTAGTCATTTATACACTACACATTCATACAAAAGAAAGATGACACAGTGCATAACAAATAGAGCTCTTTTTTGAAAAATAAGTTAGTTCTGAAAAGAACTTTTTTTTTGTTTTGTTGTTTTATATTTTTTTTCCTTTTTTGAAAGTTTTATATTTTTTTATTTTTCTAACAGGAACAGAAATCTTCAACTGAAACACTGTTCAACAGGAACAAAATAAATCCAAACTTTGAAAAAATTCATCTTCTCTGGGAGCATTGATGTTCATTAATTCTGCGCTCGATGAGAGTGAGGCTCTGCTCCCCGTAAACAACAATTTCAAAACATTTGTTGCATCTCATGTGGACTTTTGTCAAGAATGGTCTTAGGTCCATCTGTGCAGTGAATGGAGATGCAGGTCGTCCTCCAGATGATGTGCTGGCCACAGCTGGTGGTATTTGTGTGGCCAGAGCTCTCGTTGATGCCTGTGCAAATTGCACAGGGTGCACTTGTCTGACATGCCTTATCATTGTATGAATTAAAAATTAGTACTTTTTTGATGGCTTTCCTCTTGATAGAACAGTGCCACATATAGTACAAGTCACTTTCGGGGCATTCACTTTTTTTAGTCCTTCAGGAAACATAAGAAATTTCCATATGAAAGATTCCTTCCCTTTCCGTTGAGGAAGCCGAAAATCTTCCCCAGAATCAGAAGAAGAATCCTGTCTTGCAGCCATTTCAGAAAATTCTCACGAAACTTCAAAAAGGCTCCATCTCTCATGAGAGTAAAACAGATAGTGACTACTATAAACCAATCAAAAGTGTTGTTTTTGAGTCACATGACGTGACGTGCGCGCTCGGGTGCGCGCACGCGGTGCGCGCACCCGGTCGCGCACGTCGCTTGAAAATGGCGTTTTGCCCGATTTATATAAAAGTTTCAAAACATGAAAAGGAGGCAACATAGACACTCCCTGACCCCCTAGAGCTTCTCAGAGGGTCCCTAAACAACTCCGACGGGCAAAAAAACCCGGTTGCGCACCCCGCAATTTAATTAAAAAAAAAAAGATCAAGTCATATGACTCGAAAACAACATTTTTCATTGGTTCATAGTAGTTCAGATCTAGAATCTTCAAAAACCCCACACATTTCCCTCACTATTTGCTTTATTCTCCTGGAAGAAGGACCCTTTTTGGAGCTGGAAGCAGAAAAAACAACAGGATGACAGAAAGACAGGAAAGAACATCTTCTTCTTCTGACTCCCACATGGAATATCGCCAGCAAGCCAAGAAGGGGAAATCTTCTTTTATTTGGAAGTTTTTTACTTTTTCTGAGGGACTAAAAAAGGGTAAATGCCCCTAAAGTAACGTGTACCCTTTGTGGTACTGTTCTTTCAAGGGAAAACCCTCTTAAAAAATACTCTTTTTCAATCCATACTATGATAAGACATGTAAAAAATGTCCACCCTGTGCAATATGCCCAAGCAGCCACAAGAGCTCTGGCCCAGCAGATTCCACCAGCTGTGGCCAGCACATCTACAGCTCGACCTCCATCGCCAGCAACAGCAGAAATGGACCTTAAGCCATTTTTTGCACATGTGCATATGCGATGCAACAAATGTTTTGATGGTATTGTTTTTGGTGAACAGAGCCTGAAAGTAATTGAACGTAGCATTCAGGATCATAAATGCTCTGAAAGGAGATAATTTTTTTTATATTTTTCATTTATTTTGTTCTTGTTGAATAGTTTCCAAGTTGCAGTTCCTGATTTTTTGAAGAAAAAAAACAAAGAAATACAAAACTTTTCAAAAAGCTAAAAAAATATAAAACAACAAAAGAAAAAAAAAAGTTCTTTTCAGAACTCATTCAATTCCCTAAAAAGAGTTATAGTCCAAATACACTGTGTCGTTTATTTTTTAGAATGAAAGCGTACTGCATAAATGAGTGATTGAAATGACTGAGTGAAGGGAAGGAAGGGACTAAGAGAAAGAGTGAGAAAAGGGGAGTATGATGAGTGACAAAAGAGGAGTCGAAGAGTGAGTGAAAGAAGGGGACTATAGGTAGAGGAGTGAGTTAAGGGGAATAAAAAACTAAGGGAAGGGCAGTAAAGAAAGGAGAAAAAAACAACTTGCAGTGTTTTGATGTTGTATTTATATTCATTAAAAAAAGAAAGATTTACACACATATTTTATTTAGGGGTTAGCATTTAAAAAACCTTTGAAATTCACAAAAAAAACATAGGTTTTAGCTTAGCTGGAAATTTTACTCGCATAAAACCATTGAAAATCCCACGTTATAGTTAGTTGGACTCACTATAACTTGCGCGTGTAATGCACTGCTGATGACGTCACATATTACATCACTCATGACATGGTCAGTGAGTCCAACTAACTATAACGTGGGAATTTCAATGGTTTTATGCGAGTAAAATTTCCAGCTAACTATAACTGGTGTGAAACCTATGGTTTTTTCAGTGAATTTAATAGGTTTTTTAAATGCTAATTCCTAACTATAACTGGTGTGAAACCTATGGTTTTTTCGGTGAATTTCAAAGGTTTTTTAATAGCAAATCTCTATAGGTATGAAAAGTAATATTTTTTATAACAAATTTTATATTGTATAATTATGTAATAGTATTTTTTTTATGTTTATTTATTTTTTATTTTTTTGCCCCGGAGCGCTCCCGGGGCGCGTACCGATGCCCTCACCGGCAAGCGCAGTAAGACCGCGTCCCGTTACACGTATCGGTGAGCGTCCCGTTAGCGCTATTGCCGCGAACGAAAACATCATCGTGACGTATCGCGTAGCCGCGTGATGCGTCTTATAACGCACGGCGTAAACGCACCCGGAAGTGCCCGAGCGCATACGATCGCGCTACGTAAACGCCCCCGAGCGTGACCCGATGCGCTTACGCTACGCGCCCCCGGGCGCGACCCGGGGGCGTAGCGTAAGCGCGTCGGGTCATGTGACCTTAAAATAACACTTTTCATTGGTTCAGAACACTTTTAGTTTCCAAATGATGAAAGCCCGGGTCATGTGACTTGAAAATAACACTTTTCATTGGTACAGAACAGTTTTGTTTTCCAGATGATGAAAGCCCCCACCTTTTTTCCTCATTCTCACTTTGTTGTTTGAGTGAGGAAGACCTGCTTGTATTGTTACAGAAATGGCTACAGTAGCAGCAGCAGCTGGAGCATCTGCACCACCACCACCACCTCCACAAGGACCACCACAACATCACATTGGTGGTCAAGAAGAAGAGGAGGAGGAGGAGGAGGAGGAGGAGGAGAGAAGGCAGTTCCTGCCTGAAGATAATCCCCCATACAAACCTAGGGAGCATTTTATATAGGAGTTTTTTTAAATCCCAAGGGGTGCAAAAAAGTGAACGCTGCAAAGGTGACCTGTCTCATCTGTGGTGCTGTGCTTTCCAGGGGGAACCCTGCAAAAAACTATTCCTTTGGGAATCATACAATGATTCGGCACATGCAACGTTTGCACCCCAATAAATATTCTGCAGCAGAGGTGAGAGAACTCTGCAGAAACCTACCCCAATCATCTGCCAGAACCTCAACAACCAAAGAACCCACTCCATTGGGTCCAGAGGCAAGTCAGATGATTCCAAAATATACAAACAAAATTTGGGTGATACAAAATTGTTTGTATATATTGTGGCAAAAAAATTAGTTATGGTGAACAAAGCATTACACTCATCAATCTTGCTGGTGATAACCTTAATTTTTCCTGATTTTTTTGTTGCTCCAGTTGAGCCGTTTACAATTCCCTGTTTTTTGTTTCTCCCCATAAAAAATACAAAAAAATATAAAACTGTTCAGAAAAGCCAAAAAAAGTAAAAAATGTTCAAAAAACCAATAAAAAAATATAAAACAACAAAAAGAATTAAAAAAACAGTTCTTTTTAGAACTACCTCCAATTTATAAAAAAAAAAAACATTTTTAAAAAACTCTGTCATTCTTTTTTCTCCAGGGTACGCGTACCGGTACGCGCACCGGGGAGCGCACCCAAAAAAAAAAGAAAAAAAAATAAAGGAGTGAGAATGAGGGAAAGACACAGAGAGAGTGAAGTTAAGAGAAAGAGAGCTAGAGGGAGCAACACAGAGGAACTGTTTATTATATAGTAAGACAGAGAGAAGGTGTAATAGGGTGTAAGTGAGAAAAGGTAAATGAATAAGGGAGCGAAAGAAGGGAAGAGAGAGGAAGAAGACTAAAGTAGAGGTACTGGGAGAATGTGAGTGGGTGTTGAAAGTAAAAGGAAGGACAGTAAAGGATGGGGAATGAGGGGTAGTGACGGGAATAAATGAACAACGGTGAGGGAGGATGAGAAAAGAGCAGTGAGTGTAAGTAAAGAGTGGTGAAAGAGGGTGGATAAAACAAAATTGGGGTAAGACATGGGGAATGACAGAGAGAAAGCACAGAAAGAGTAAAGGAAGGAGTGACTGAAAGGGTCTGAGTGAAGCAGCAAAGAAAGGTAAGTAAGGGAGTGTGGGTGAGTTGTAGGGAATGAGCATGACGAAAGAGTAGTGACAGAGTGAAGGGACAGAGACAGCGACGGTAAGAGAGACAGAGTGAGGGAACGGAAGTGATGAACTGTGAGGACAGACGGACTGAGAGAACAAGTGAGAGGAGTGAAGTAAATGAGTAAGGCATTGAGTGAGGGAGCGAAGGAAGGGAAGAGAGGGTAAGGAAAGTAAAGCAGGGGGACTGAAATAAGTTGAATGTGGTAGGACAGTAGGGAAAGAAGAGTAAACATGGAGGATAAGAATAAGTGAGGAAAGTAGAGTAAGGAAACAAGAATGAGGTAGGGTGAGAGAATAGTAATGAGGTTAAAGCAAAGGGTGATGACAAACTACATTTTTTTAGTCACACTTACCATATAATTAATGTAAATTTAATTACATGTTTGAACTACACTTTGTATCTGTGAAAGAGAGAAAAAAAATAAGTTATAATTAGTAAAGATTTTATTTTAAAATAGAAGAGACAAGTCAAGAGGTTAAAAATCATAAAAGTGTACTAAGAAATAAAGTAAGAGTGAAAGACACAGAAAGTGAAATAAAGTAATGTAGAAGGACAAAAAGAGGGAAAAAGAAATAGAACGAGAGCAAATTACTAAGAGTAAGGTAGATACATTCAGTGACAGAGAGGGAGAGAAGAAGAGAGAAATGAACTGAAGGTAAGAAAGATACTAAAAGAATGTGACTTAGCAAAACTAAATCAGGAAACAGGAGTAAGTAAAAAGGGAATGACTGAGAGAGAAAGGAGTCTGATTGAGGATGCATTTACAAGAATGACGAATGGAAGATGACTGAGAGTGAGTGAAGGGGAGTCACAGAGTGAAGGGTTGAAGGGAGAGAGGATAATATAGAAGGATTGAGGGAAAAGGAGTGAGGAAGTTAGTAGACAGAGGAACTAAGTGAAGGACTGAGTGAAGTGGAATACAATGAGTGAGGAAAGGAAAATGAGTAAGGGAGCAAAAGAAGGAAAGAGAGGGGAAGAGGAGTAAAGCAGTGGAACAGACAGAATGTGATTCGGTGATGAAAGTAAAGAGAAGGACACTGAAAAATAGGAAATGAGAGGTAGTAATAGAACCGGAGTAAAAGAAAAGGGGATGAAGAACGATGAGAGAAGAGCAGTGAAGTTGTTGTAAGAGAAATGATAGAAGGTAGATAAACACAAGTGAGCATAACACAAGGAGAGTGAGGGACTGAGGACATAGAGGTAGTGAACGAAAAACAGAGAGAAGAGGACAAAAGAAAGGAGCAAAGAAACATAAGTCAGGGAGAGTGGGTGAGTTATAGTGACAGACTGCGACAAAAGAGGTGAGTGAGTAAAGAGGAATTACTAAAAGAGCAAAGAAGGAAAAGACGGAAAAGGGAAATAAAGCAGAGAGACTGAAAGCTGAAAAGTGATGCAAGCGAGAGAGGGGATGCAGACAGTTGAAATGGGAATAAGGGGTTGTGAAAGAAGTGGAGTAAAGGAACGGGGGTGAAAGAGAGTGAGAGAAAGACATTATGAGTGAGTAAAGAGAACTGAAACTGAACCCTAAATTATTATTTTCCTGTTTCACTGTGTTTTCCCAGTGGTACGCTCCCCGGTACGCTCCCCGGTGCGCGTACCGGGCGCTCCCCCCGTGAAAATCGAAAAAAATTTAAAAAACATTTTGTCCCCTTTTATGGCCCCCACATCAAACCTAGGGGGTCAGGGGGGGTGTACCCTGCCCCCTTTTGGTCATTTCCCCCTTTGTTTTTTGCCACCTCTTGTGTCTCGATCCTACCGAGACACAAGATGGCGGCCTCTGCGGACTGTTTGGAATGTTTACAGACACCCGAGAGCCAATCAGCTTTCCGTGCGCAAGTCGCGTGGCACGCCCGGAGCGCTCCCCGGTGCGCGTACCGCTGCGCGGCCATAGATATATAATTTTTTTTTAACCTAAATTACTCAAAATCCTCTGGAGCACATATCTTGAGACATAGCAAAGGCACATCGGGCTACCAGTCCCTACAATTTTGCCAAGTTTGGTGAAAATCCATTCAGCCGTTCAAGCTAAAAGTGCGACCGACCGCCCTATGGAAATTAACATAGGGAAAACACATTTTGGGACCCCCCTTTTATCTCGGCCCCTGCTTGACGAATCCCCCCCAAACTTTCAGAGAAGGAGCGGAGCGCCGCGAGGCAAAGTTGCTGAAACATTCAGGCAGATTCCTCAACCGGCGCCAAAGTTATACCCATTAGAATGTTGCGATTTCCCTATGGAAATCAATCCTAACTATAACTACCTACTGGCGACCGCCAGTAGGTAATATATACATATATATATATATATATATATATTACGCTCCATGGGGTTGTCCAAGTAGCGGGTAGCACCCGAGCCTGCGTGCGCCTTCCCCAAAGCGTTAGTTGGTATGGGCAGTTGCGTGTTTTAAATAGGCCCGGCGCGTTTCGGAAATTTATTTTCCTCATCAGGGGCCAGCAGTAAAGTGCACGACGTCTACCATCTCCCTGTATGAAAACACATATTGTGCTTGTGGGAGATGTAGTCCATATATCCTGGATGGATGCACTCTCAAATTACTGCTCGTTCCAAGGCTCTACCATGAGCCCCAAACATCACTCCTGTCCTCATCCATCGCGCAGCTCCACATACGAGACTCCTTGGATAGCGAGTCTCGTGGCCCCCGTTTCTTCGGGGTGGTATATATATATATATATATATATATATATATATATATATATATATATATATATATATATATATATATTCACTGAAAAAAACATAGGTTATAGACCATATATAGTTAGGAATTAGCATTTAAAAAACCTTATTTTACTCACACAAAACCATTGAAATTCCATATATAGTTAGTTGCACTAACTATATATCGCGCACCCGCAATCCACTGCTGATCATGTCACATATTACATCATTCATGACATGGTCAGTGACATCACTGATGACATCACAGATGACATCTCAAATGACATCACTGATGAGATCACTGATGACATCATCCAGTGACTGTGTGTTTCTGTAAAGTTTAAATATGTTTTACATATTGAAGAATGAGTAGATGTATAAGTGTCTGGACGAAGGATTTAGTAGGTGCATGACTGAATGTATGAGTGAGTGATTAAATGTGTCTCACTGAGTGCATGGGTTAGTGACTAAACTGTCTTAATTTGTGCATCATTATGTCTGTTGTTCTGTAAACTGCTGCATGTGTTGATCAGTAGCTATATGATTAACTATATGGGTTATTGATTGATTGTCCAAGTATTTGTATGGGAGACTGAGTGTGTGTGTGGCTGGCTGGGAGGTGTGTGACTCTGTGCAGATCAATGTGTACTTGTATCAATGATTGTATAAGAAAGTAAGTATGTGTTAGTATATGTTTGAAAATGTAAGGTGCTCTATGTTTAACTGTATAGACAAGAAAATGGAAGTGTGATTGATTCTTTACAGGACTGACTAGGTGTGTGAGTAACTCCATGGATGAGTGGCAGAGTCTGAGTGTCTGTATAGGTGTATGAGTGCATATGATAGTGTTGTAAAGATGAGTGATTGTATGTATGAATGATTGTATGGGTGAATGAGTGAATGTGTGTGTAGACGTAGGAATCAGTGAGTACGTATGTAGTAACTAGTATTGGTGTGTCAATGGTTTCAAAAATTATACTCTGTATTTAACACTGGGTGTAACAGAGGTTATATTAAAGTGTGAGGAGATGCATTGTATTGTCACATTAATGATATCATCATTGATGTGACCATTGATGTCAAAAGAGATATCATCAGTGATGTCATTTGAGATGTCATCAGTGATGTCATCAGTGATGTCACTGACCATGTCATGAATGATGTAATATGTGACATGATCAGCAGTGGATTGCAGGTGCGCGATATATAGTTAGTGCAACTAACTATATATGGAATTTTAATGGTTTTGTGTGAGTAAAATAAGGTTTTTTAAATGCTAATTCCTAACTATATATGGTCTATAACCTATGGTTTTTTCAGTGAATTTTCAAGGTTTTGTAAATGCTAATTCCTAACTATATATGGTCTATAACCTATGGTTTTTTCAGTGAATATATATATATATATGTATATATATATATATATATATATATATCGAGCGTAACTCCTCAGCTTCGTAGTTCCTTTCATTAGGTTACCAATGAAGAGCACGGACCACAGCGATTGTAATACCTTCAGTTCATTTCCATGTACAAAACAGACGGGGCAGCCATGACGCGTTTTGTCCCTAGCTTGGGACTTGATCACATATATATATATATATATATATATATATATATATATATATATATATATATATATATATATATATATTACCTACTGGCGGTCGCCAGTAGGTATATATAGTTAGGATTTTTTCTCTATGGGTTTTTTGAAAATTCTATGTCTAATAACTTTGGCGTTTGTGGACGGAATCGGCTGAAATTTTCAGGAAAATGGCACATTTTGTTTCTGAGCAGCCCTTGAAAATTTGGGGGGGGTTCGTCCAGTGGGGGCCGAGAAAAAAGGGGGGTCCCAAAACGTGTTTTTAACATTGAGTTTTCCATAGGGCGGTTGGCCTCACTTTTAGCCCGAACGGCTGAATGGATTTGCACGAAACTTGGCAAAATTGTAGGGACTGGTAGCCCGATGTGCCTTTTGTAGGTCTCAATATATGTGCTCCAGTGGATTTTGAGAAATTAACGTTTAAAAAAAGATATATATCTGTAACAGCGGACCGGGCAGCGTCCCAGGACGCGTACTTTTCGCGCAACGGAGCTTTGTGAAGCGAAGCTGATTGGTTCTCCGGCGTCTGTCAACATTCCAAACAGTCCGTAGCGGCCGCCATCTTGTCTCTCGGTAGGATCGAGAGACAAGAGGAGGTCAAAACAAAGGGGGAAATAACTATAAGGGGGCATAGTAGATCCTCGCTGACCCCCTAGGTTTGATGTGGAGGTTTTAAAAGGGCCCCGCGGGGCAAAAAAAAATAATAATAATAATAATCGAACGGCTGAATGGATTTGCACGAAACTTGGCAAAATTGTAGGGACTGGTAGCCCGATGTGCCTTTGCTAGGTCTCAATATATGTGCTTCAGTGGATTTTGAGAAATTAACGTTCAAAAAAAGATATATATCTGTAACAGCGCACCGCTTCGCGTACTTTTCGCGTTACGGAGCTTTGCGAAGCGAAGCTGATTGGCTCTCCGGTGTCTGTAAACATTCCAAACAGTACGTAGCGGCCGCCATCTTGTCTCTCGGTAGGATCGAGAGACAAGAGGAGGCCAAAGCGAAGGGGCAAATGACCATAAGGGGGCATAGTAGATCCTCGCTGACCCCCTAGGTTTGATGTGGAGGTTTTAAAAGGGCCCCGCGGGGCAAAAAAAAAAATAATAATAATAATCGAACGGCTGATGACCATAAGGGGGCATAGTAGATCCTCGCTGACCCCCTAGGTTTGATGTGGAGGTTTTAAAAGGGCCCCGCGGGGCAAAAAAAAATAATAATAATAATAATCGAACGGCTGAATGGATTTGCACGAAACTTGGTAAAATATTAGGGACTGGTAGCCCGATGTGCCTTTGCTATGTCTCAATATATGTGCTTCAGTGCATTTTGAGAAATTAACGTTCAAAAACAAGATATATATCTGTAACAGCGCTCCGCTTCGCGGAGATAAAATTATATGTGTATTACCTAGCTGTTGCTAACACCAGTTAGCGACGGCTAGTAGGAGATAGCGACCATCTTGGGTCCCACTTTGCATGTGAGTGATATTTATCACTAATGACATGCAAAGTGGGCATGCCAAGATGTTAGCGACTGGAAACAGTCGCTAACATCGCTATCTCCTATTATCAACTTTTGGAAATATTCGAGATAAGCGCGAATATCTCCAAAAAGTAACAGCTGCCCTGAGCAGTTCTTAGCCATGTTATCCAATGGGAGGTGGATAACATGGCTAAGAGCATTAGCTCGGTAATGCATGAATATCGCGGAGTTTTCAGCGACATTAATGCATTGCGCTCGTTTTTTATCGTATTTGCGATAAACCTTGATAATAGCAAGGTTTATCTGCGATAATTTCTGACGGTAAAAAAATCGTTGCTAAGCATCGTTAGGGATAAATATCGCTTAACCTTGGTAATATGCCCCAACGTCTGTTAACGTTCGATTCGAAGGAAATCAGGAATTGTTGAAAAACATTGTGTGCGCCATCTTGTCTTTTTTCAAATGCCACACTTTTGTCGTGCACGGCAGCCATTTTAGATGCCTTGACCAGATCCACTCTGTGAACGCTGTCGATCCTTAGCATGGCTCCCCACCCTCGCAAGCATCTCCCCCAGGCAGTGGTCACCCCCGCTCTCTGTTTTATGCATGGGTAATAAACCTCCCCCCATCTGCGCTGTTCTTCCCTGAGAATCACACCCTGTGCCCGCCCGACACCTCCCTTTCGCCCTATTCACTACCGCACCCTCTGACACTCCTTTTCCTCTGTGTCCGATTGTCCAGGCCGGTCCTAGGCTATCAGCTAGCCCTGCAGATGTAGTTTATGGCCACAGCTGTAAAGAATCACCCGTCTTCAAAGGAGTTATAGTAGATCAAGGCCCACACTCGATGAGATCCGTCACAGCAGAAGCGTTGCTATTATCTGAAAACCATTCTGTATTGTGATTGGGGAGGGGACCGAGCGTGAAGCGGAAGATTCCAGGGATGACTCTTTGTACATCAAAGTTTTTACAATTATGTGTCACATTAAAAATATATAGCACTCCGACAAAGTAGTAAGATTATAAAACTTTAATAATTTATAAATATATACAAGAAAACAAAAATAGTAATAACATATAAACATTTTTAGAGAAAAACAACGAAGTAGCGGTCGGCTGTGCGAATAGTCCCAACGCAGCACAACGTCCAGATTTCCGGCGTGGGGCGTCGCGGGGGGTGGGTGATCAGTAGCAAACTGTTGTGCGAATAGTTCCAAGGCAGCAGAACGCGCCGAAATCTAGATGACACAAAAGTGATGTCTAGTAAGTTGCCACCCAGCAAATAACGGCGTGGGGCGTCGCGGGGGGTGGGTCATCAGTAGCAAACTGTTGTGCGAATAGTTCCAAGGCAGCAGAACGATGGCACCAAGGTGATGTCCAGTAAGTTGCCGCACTGGTTTTGGTATCCTACAATGCTGCTCCGAATAACGGCGTGGGGCGCCCCGGGGGAGGCGGCGTGAACGGGCCTCTCCAGGTGGAGTCTCGTCTGTTGTAGTGGGGCGCCCCTTTACCGTTTCAGTTGCCATTCCGTCCGCTTTTGGTCCACTGTGTCAAAATCCGCCATTCAGCTGAGTTGCGCCCACTCTTGCGGTGCAGCGATAGGCGGCTGTCACAGGACTCTCAAAATGGCGGCAGGCTGTTTCCTTTTTGGGCCTGGTCCACTGAAATGGCCCTGGGACACCTTGGAAATCGGACGGTTGTCTGCTAGGTCTTGGACCCCATTCTCGAAAGCGTCCCCTCCGCCTTGAGAATTCATCAAAAGTTTTGGGGGCCCCGACTCCTGCAGGCTTCTGGTGGGGAGCGGCTGCCATGATTGCTCGCGGAATGACCACGACGGAGCTACGAGATGGTGGTGCTCTCATGGTGACGCCAGCTTCAGTCTGAAACATCCAGAAACAAGGTGGGGCTTTCATCGTTTGGGGGAAAAAAAAAGTTTTCATCCAATGAAAAGTGTTGTTTTTAGGTCATATGATCAAGCCTTCTATCATTAGGAAACCAAAAGTAAAATGAACCAATGAAAAGTTTTATAAACAAGTCACATGACCTGTTATGCGGCATAGGGTATAAAATGCGGAGAAAATACGTTGGCACGTGAGGCGGCGTCAGTAGCGGACCGATGTGCGAATAGGCCGAAGGCAATACAACGCGCCAAGATCCGGATGGCATCGAGGTGGTGTCATAGTTGAGAGTTCTGAGCAGCGGTTGTAACACTGTCTGAAGCTTATTTGCAGCTGCTGCAGCTTCACTACGCGCCAAGATCCGGATGGCACCGAGGTGGTGTGTAGGAAGTTGCCGCACTGGTGTGGCCATCCTACAATGCTGAAAGTCGGCGTGGGGCGCCCCGTTGGCCTGTGAGTTTGCGTCAGTAGCGGACCGATGTGCGAATAGGCCGAAGGCAGCACAACGCGCCAAGATCCGGATGGCACCGAGGTGGTGTCTAGTAAGTTGTCGCACTTCTGTGGCCATCCTACAATGTTGAAAGTCGGCGTGGGGCGCCCCGTTGGCCTGTGAGATGGTGTCAGTAGCGGACTGATGTGTGAATGGGGCCAAAGGCAGCGCAACAATATTTTCTACTATATTTCCGGTGTAGAAGAGACCACAAGGCGCTGAGATGCCAAGATCCGGATGGCACCGAGGTGGTGTCTTGCAAGTTGTGGTACTGGTGTGGCCATCCTACAATGCTGAAAGTCGGCGTGGGGCGCCCCGTTGGCCTGTGAGATGGCGTCAGTAGCGGACCGATGTGCGAATAGGCCGAAGGCAGCACAACAATATTTTCTGACTGACACCACAAGGCGCTGAGATGCCAAGATCCGGATGGCACCGAGGTGATGTCTAAGTTGCGGACTGATGTGCGAATGGGGCCAAAGGCAGCGTAACAATATTTTTTGTATGGAAGATACCACTAGGCGTTGAGATGCCAAGATTCGGATGGCACTGAGGTGATGTCTAGCAAGTTGGTGTGGTCATCCTACAATGCTGAAACTCGGCGTGGGTCACCCCATTAGCCTGTGAGATGGCGTCAGTAGCGGACCGATGTGCGAATAGGCCGAAGGCAGCACAACGCGCCAAGATCCGGATGTCACCGTGGTGGTTTCATAGTTGAGAGGCACTTCATCTGCAGTGGGGCGCCGAGATCCGGATGGCACCGAGGTGATGTCTAGCAAGTTGCTGTACTGGTGTGGTCATCCTACAATGCTGAAACTCGGCGTGGGTCGCCCCATTAGCCTGTGAGATGGCGTCAGTAGCGGACCGATGTGCGAATAGGCCGAAGGCAGCACAACGCGCCAAGATCCGGATGTCACCGTGGTGGTTTCATAGTTGAGAGGCACTTCATCTGCAGTGGGGCGCCGAGATCCGGATGGCACCGAGGTGATGTCTAGCAAGTTGCTGTACTGGTGTGGTCATCCTACAATGCTGAAACTCGGCGTGGGTCGCCCCATTAGCCTGTGAGATGGCGTCAGTAGCGGACCGATGTGCGAATAGGCCGAAGGCAGCACAACGCGCCAAGATCCGGATGTCACCGTGGTGGTTTCATAGTTGAGAGGCACTTCATCTGCAGTGGGGCGCCGAGATCCGGATGGCACCGAGGTGATGTCTAGCAAGTTGCTGTACTGGTGTGGTCATCCTACAATGCTGAAACTCGGCGTGGGTCGCCCCATTAGCCTGTGAGATGGCGTCAGTAGCGGACCGATGTGCGAATAGGCCGAAGGCAGCACAACGCGCCAAGATCCGGATGTCACCGTGGTGGTTTCATAGTTGAGAGGCACTTCATCTGCAGTGGGGCGCCGAGATCCGGATGGCACCGAGGTGATGTCTAGCAAGTTGCTGTACTGGTGTGGTCAACCTACAATGCTGAAACTCGGCGTGGGTCGCCCCATTAGCCTGTGAGATGGCGTCAGTAGCGGACCGATGTGCGAATAGGCCGAAGGCAGCACAACGCGCCAAGATCCGGATGTCACCGTGGTGGTTTCATAGTTGAGAGGCACTTCATCTGCAGTGGGGCGCCGAGATCCGGATGGCACCGAGGTGATGTCTAGCAAGTTGCTGTACTTGTGTGGTCATCCTACAATGCTGAAACTCGGCGTGGGTCGCCCCATTAGCCTGTGAGATAGCAGTTCTTTGGATTTGGGCCTGGCTCGTCTGCTGTAGTGGGGCGCCCCTTTACCGTTTCAGTTGCCATTCAGCTGAGTTTCGGCTGCTCTTGATGCTACAGCGACAGGCGGCTGCAACAGGACTCTCAAAATGGCGGCCTGTTCTTTGGATTTGGGCCTGGTCCACTAAAATGGCCCTGGGACACCTTAGAACTCGGACGCTCGATTTTTTTTTCCTTTCCTGTACATGCAAAAAAAGGTAAATGCCCGGTACGTTACACGCTTCATCTGCCACGATGAACTCTCTAGAGGAACCGAAAAAAAATATAGTTGTGGTAACTATACCATGCATTGTCATATGGAGAGGTGGCACCAATTAATTATAGTGCTGCATAAAAGAGATTTGGAGGAGAACCCCTGACCTGCTAGTACATTCATCAAAGAAGTGGCACTGAGAGCTTCAGAGGCAAGGGAAACTGTCCCAAATATTTAGAAGAACTTTGGAAAGATTAAAATGACATGTTTAGATTGTGGCAAATTTATTTCATGTGGACATCTGAGTGTTACTCTAATAAATACAGTATATGAACATCATCATAGTCGATGGTTGGTAGAGACATTTTGACTATATCCTGGACCTGCCCGTCCTCGCCCAAAATGGCGCCAGAATAAATGGGACTCGTAACTCCTTGTTGTGTACTGGTTGCAGAACCTTGAAATCACGAGATACGTATGCAGTTTTGAAGCACATGGCGGGCGGGGACGAGAATTGATTGAATATTTCGACATCCCTATTGATATTAAGTTCTGATGTGTTATTGATTACTGTACTGTTGAAAGTTCGAATTAACGTCACCCATGGTACTTGCCCGCAAATGTATATCTAGATAATTTTATTGTAACTGGCCCTGTCGTATTTTAATTATAAAATGTACGTCCACCGATTCCGTAACTGTTAGACACCTTAGTTCTTGCAACCTAATGGCCCGCCCGTTACGTTCCTCTACAGTGTAAATGTCTATTTATCATATACGATTACAGTTTGCTCCGTGGCCGGCCCACGTGGTTATAGGCTCGTATTTGTATAATGAAATTTTCACAATAAAGGTTTTTAAAAGAAAACATGGTAGTAGTATATACATTGGTAAAGTTTTTAATAATAGTCACTGTTTTAGAATCATTAAAAGGCAAGTGAAATAAAGCAGACCAATTACATGAAGGGTAAAAGGTATAATACGAAGGAACGCAGTAAAGATAAATGGTCAAGGGCTGTTGTGTTTTCTATTCCTGCAACATAAAGTGATCGATAAGAATCTCATATTCAGGCGTATCGGCGACTAAGACAGCAGGTCGACCCTCTTTTGCTCAACGGCTCCGTCATGGGACGAAGAAACGCTCTTTTTCTCGAAAAAAGAATATATTTTACTTGCAGGACAGTTGTAAAATTTCCGGGAAAGTACATTAGCCTGGAACATTATAACATATATTTAAGAAAAAATAATGTTCGGAAGTAATGAAAAGCGTAATTTTTAGGTCATATGACCAAGCCTTTCATCATTACAATAAGAAAAGTAAAATGAACCAATGAAAAGTTTTATTAACAAGTCACATGACTTGTTATGCTTACGTTACGCGCTGCGCGCCCCGGATGACTTCCGGATGCGCTAACGCGGCGCGTCATATGACGCATTACGCGACAACGCAGGTACAGAATATAGTCAAAATGTCTCCACCAACCAGCGGTCGGAACACAACCCCTTTCAGCAGGCTAAATAGTTCTGTTAAATGACAACAGAAGGGACAGGCAACAAGAACCATCAGTCAAAGAGGGGAGGGCTAGTTCTTCTCTACCGGGTTACATTGGGGCGCTACCGGAACTGATCGAATTGGTAGTCTACAGTGTTTCTGGATGTTTCAGACTGAAGCTGGGGTTAGCATGAGAGCAGCACCATTTCGTAGCTCCGTCGTGGTCATTCCGCAACCAATCATGGCAGCCGTTCTTTATCGTTATTTTGGGCGGGGTGGGTGGCGGAGCAGAGCTGTTTTGCAGCCATCATTGTGTGGAGTTCAGTTCATCTCACTAGTTTTGTATTTGTCATGAGGGGTTGTTCCTAATGTTTCTATTTTAGCGAGGTCAAAAAGAGATCCCATTAGTGGCCTACTGATTTTGCTCGATTCCTTTTCTTTTTTTTTACACGATTTTTCGTTATCTGCAAAGACTAAACAGAGTATTGCGACTCTGTGTTTGTTTGTAAATAGAGAATGAACCAAAGAGAACTAATTCTAAAACAGTAAATACTTGGATAACAATGAATCAAATGGAGAGAGAAGCAGGCACGACGGATTACAATGGGGGCAAAGACCTGCGTTAACTACCTTTCACTATCTGCAAAGAGAGAGTACTCCTAATAGAAATGAGGGGGGGGGGCACCATTCAAAGCAGATCAGTGTGCATAAACACGAAAATGTTTTCACTTACCACGTACTTGACATTCGACAGCTTATGATATTTGCTATTAAAAAACCATTGAAATTCACTGAAAAAACCATAGGTTATAGACCATATATAGTTAGGAATTAGCATTTACAAAACCTTGAAAATTCACTGAAAAAACCATAGGTTATAGACCATATATAGTTAGGAATTAGCATTTAAAAAACCTTATTTTACTCACACAAAACCATTGAAATTCCATATATAGTTAGTTGCACTAACTATATATCGCGCACCTGCAATCCACTGCTGATGATGTCACATATTACATCATTCATGACATGGTCAGTGACATCACTGATGACATCACTGATGACATCTCAAATGACATCACTGATGACATCACTGATGACAACATCCAGTGACTGTATGTTTCTGTAAAGTTAAAATGTGTCTTACATATTGAAGAATGAGTGGAAGTATAAGTGTCTGGACAAAGGATTTAGTAGGTGCATGACTGAATGCATGAGTGAGTGATTAAATGTGTCTCACTGAGTGCATGGGTTAGTGACTAAAGTGTCTTAATTTGTGCATCATTATGTCTGTTGTTCTGTAAACTGCTGCATGTTTTGATCAGTAGCTATATGATTAACTATATGGGTTATTGATTGATTGCCCAAGTATTTGCATGGGAGACTGAGTGTGTGTGTGGCTGGATGGGAGGTGTGTGACTCTGTACAGATCAATGTGTACTTGTATCAATGATTGTATAAGAGAGTAAGTATGTGTTAGTATATGGTTGAAAACGTAAGGTGCTCTATGTTTAACTGTATAGAGTAGAAAATGGAAGTGTGATTGATTCTTTACAGGACTGACTAGGTGTGTGAGTAACTCCATGGATGAGTGGCAGAGTGTGAGTGTCTGTATAGGTGTATGAGTGCATATGATTGTGTTGTAAACATGAGTGATTGTATGTATGAATGATTGTATGGGTGAATGAGTGAATGTGTGTGTAGACGTAGGAATCAGTGAGTACGTATGTAGTAACTAGTATTGGTGTGTCAATGGTTTCAAAAATTATACTCTGTTTTTAACACTGGGTGAAACAGAGGTTATATTAAAATGTGAGGAGATGCATTGTATTGTCACATGAATGATATCATCAGTGATGTGATCATTGATGTCAAGTGAGATGTCATCAGTGATGTCATTTGAGATGTCATCAGTGATGTCATCAGTGATGTCACTGACCATGTCATGAATGATGTAATATGTGACATCATCAGCAGTGGATTGCAGGTGCGCGATATATAGTTAGTGCAACTAACTATATATGGAATTTCAATGGTTTTGTGTGAGTAAAATAAGGTTTTTTAAATGCTAATTCCTAACTATATATGGTCTATAACCTATGGTTTTTTCAGTGAATATATATATATATATGTATATATATATATTCACTGAAAAAACCATAGGTTATACACCATATATAGTTAGGAATTAGCATTTAAAAAACCTTATTTTACTCACACAAAACCATTGAAATTCCATATATAGTTAGTTGCACTAACTATATATCGCGCACCCGCAATCCACTGCTGATGATGTCACATATTACATCATTCATGACATGGTCAGTGACATCACTGATGACATCACTGATGACATCTCAAATGACATCACTGATGACATCACTGATAACAACATCCAGTGATTTTATGTTTCTGTAAAGTTTAAATATGTCTTACATATTGAAGAATGAGTGGATGTATAAGTGTCTGGATGAAGGATTTAGTAGGTGCATGACTGACTGTATGAGTGAGTGATTAAATGTATCTCACTGAGTGCATGGGTTAGTGACTAAACTGTCTTAATTTGTGCATCATTATGTCTGTTGTTCTGTAAACTGCTGCATGTGTTGATCAGTAGCTATATGAGTAACTATATGGGTTATTGATTGATTGTCCAAGTATTTGTATGGGAGACTGAGTGTGTGTGTGGCTGGCTGGGAGGTGTGTGACTCTGTGCAGATCAATGTGTACTTATATCAATGATTGTATAACAAGGTAAGTATGTGTTAGTATATGTTTGAAAATGTAAGGTGCTCTATGTTTAACTGTATAGACAAGAAAATGGAAGTGTGATTGATTCTTTACAGGACTGACTAGGTGTGTGAGTAACTCCATGGATGAGTGGCAGAGTGTGAGTGTCTGTATAGGTGTATGAGTGCATATGATAGTGTTGTAAAGATGAGTGATTGTATGTATGAATGATTGTATGGGTGAATGAGTGAATGTGTGTGTAGACGTAGGAATCAGTGAGTACATATGTAGTAACTAGTATTGGTGTGTCAATGGTTTCAAAAATTATACTCTGTATTTAACACTGGGTGAAACAGAGGTTATATTAAAATGTGAGGAGATGCATTGTATTGTCACATGAATTATATCATCAGTGATGTGGTCATTGATGTCAAATGAGATGTCATCAGTGGAGTCATCAGTGATGTCATTTGAGATGTCATCAGTGATGTCATCAGGGATGTCACTGACCATGTCATGAATGATGTAATATGTGACATCATCAGCAGTGGATTGCGGGTGCGCGATATATAGTTAGTGCAACTAACTATATATGGAATTTCAATGGTTTTGTGTGAGTAAAATAAGGTTTTTTAAATGCTAATTCCTAACTATATATGGTGTATAACCTATGGTTTTTTCTGTGAATTTTCAAGGTTTTGTAAATGCTAATTCCTAACTATATATGGTTTATAACCTATGGTTTTTTCAGTGAATTTCAATGGTTTTTTAATAGCAAATATCTATAGCTGTAAAATGTATTCTTATTTAAATCCAAAAATATATTTTATATGTTTATTAATAATTTTTTTTAAATATTTTTTTTGTTTCGCTCCCGGTCCGCGGACCGGGAAGCTTCCCGTTAGCTCAATTTGATGCCGCGACCCGGTCCGCGAACCGGTAAAAATTAACATAGTGACGGTATCGCGTTGCCGCGTAATGCGTCTTATGACGTACTGCGTTAGGGCACCCGGAAGTGCCCCGGGGCGCGGACCGAGGCGCGAAACGCAGCTCCCCGGAAGCGATCCGCGGCGCTTCGCGAAAACGCGACGTATCGCGTTGCCGCGTAATGCGTCTTGAGACGTACCGCGTTAGCGCACCCGGAAGTGTCCCGGGGCGCGGACCGGGGCGCGAAGCTTAGCGACCCGGAAGCTAACCGGGGCGCGTTCCGCAGCGCGTAACATGAGCGTGAGAGGTCATGTGACTTGTTAATAAAACTTTTCATTGGTTCATTTCACTTTTGGTTTCATAATGATGTAAGGCTAGGTCAGGTGACCTAAAAATAACACTTTTCATTGGTTGAGAAGTATTGTTTTTCCCAAATGATGAAAACCCCTCCTTCTTTCCTCACTCTGACTTTCATCATTGTGAGAGGAAGACCTATTTTGCTTGTTGGAAAATGGCTTCATTGGTAGCTTCAGCTGGTGGACCCCCACCACCACCTCCACCTCCTCATGGGAAGAGAGGACCACCTCCCCAGGTCATTACCAACACTGAGGAGGAAGATGAAGAAATGGATGAGGAGGGAGAAGAACCACAGTTCTTAGAAGAGGTGCCCCGGGTTTCCAGAAAGAAAGCCAGTTTCATCTGGCAGTTTTATTCGATCCCTCGTGGCCAAAAAGAAGTCAATGCGAGGTATGTCACCTGCCGCATATGCAAAGAACAATTGTCCAGAGGGACGGACAAAAAATATAGCTATGGAAATCACACAATGCACAGGCACATGACAAGGAAGCATCCACTAAATTACAGCCGGGCGGAAATAAGGGATATGCTTGACAATCCAAGACCAACTCCTGTGGCCAGACCAACAATACCGATTTCTCTAACACCAGAAGAGGCACGGGAAACTGTGCCAAATATTCAAGAAAATTTTGGGCACATGATTCACTTATGTATGCACTGTCGTGCATTATTAGCTTGTGGCAACATGAGCATCAATGCACTCAACCTGGCGTATGAACACCATGATTGCCCTAACCGCCCCCAGTAATTTTTTTTTGCTCCTGTTGAGCCCTTTTCAACGCCTGTTTTTTGTTGTTTCCCCCCCCCCAAAAAAAAAACAAAAAAAATATAAAATCGTTCAAAAAATACAAAAAAAACAAAAAATGTTCAAAAAATAAAAAAAATATATAAAACAACACAAATATTTAAAAAAAAGTTCTTTTCAGAACTACCTTCCCTTTCAAAAAAAAATTGCTAGAATGTTTAGCACTCTGGCAAGCTCTATTTCTTTTGGTTCGCTCCCGGGTTAGCTTCCCGGTACGCGGACCGGGAGCTAACCAAAAAAAAAAAAAAAAAAAAAAAAGTGTAAGTATAAGGAAAGTAAACAGAGAGTGATGTTAAAAGAAAGACAGCTATAGGGAGTAAAGAAGAGATACTGTTTAATAGATCTATTTACCGAAGAAATAACAGAAGAGGGTATAATTGTGAAAAACAAAATAGATAACGAAGTGAAAGAAAAAAAAAGAGAGTATAACATTAACAAAGAAGAGTTTCTTGGAGAATGTGAGTGAATGTTCAAAATAAGATTAAAACATGAGGAATAACAGAGAGAAAAAATAGAAAACAGAAAACAAAAAATAACAGAAAAAGATTAATTGAAACAGCAAAGAAATGTAAGTAACATAGAGCCATATCATCAACATAGGCAATAAAAGTTTTGCAGCTTTTATTGGCAGAAATGTGTCGCTAAAGCTGCTTTTGCGGCAGAAAACTGCCGCTAAAACCACTTTTGCACCAGTTTTCTGCCAATAAAAAGAGCAATAATTTTATTGGCTGTGTTCATAAGTGTGCTTCAACTACACAGAGAAAGCATTATGAACAAGTAGTGATAGAGTGATCAGTCAAAGACACTAAGAGTAATAGAGACGGAGTGAGTGAACAAGAGTGAGGAACTATGAGAAGAGAGGGACTGAGAAAAAGAGTGGAAGGAGTTGAGTAAGTAGGTAATAGAGAAAGGAATGAGGAAAGTAGCAAAGGCAGGAAACTGAGGGTTAAAGAAATGAAGCTGTGGAACTAATAGTAGGTGAATGTGATAGAAATGTAACGAAAAGAATACAAAACATTTACCTTATAATTGTCGTTAAATTACTCACTTTTTGTTTTTATACTTTCAATCTGTGAAAGAGAGAACAAACATTTGAAAAATATTAAAACATGTATTTAAAAATTAGAAAAGACAAGGGAAAAGATTGAAGGACAAACAGTTTTTCAACAACTTTGACACTTACAGAAGCTTCTGCTTCTCCAGGCCCCCTACACAGTCCTAAAGATATACATTTTAAACTAACAGTATCTTGATGCAGATGAAGTGAGGCCTATCTTAAAACATGGTGCATCTTTTGCATTGCTGTTGTTTCAGAAAAGTGTCGCAAGACACTAAAATTTTAAATAATTGCTTCAGGATGCCAATAAGATGTCTACTATCCAGAGGTTTGTTTGAGGTGAGGCCTACTCAGGGTTGCAGATGAGATTTACACTTGTTGAAGAGTACAGAGGAGATAATACATGTGAAGGTCTACCAATGAAGTGAGTCATGTCCACTGCACTCTTGAACAAAGTCCAAACCTCCTATGTTTCCCTGGACAGACCTAAACTTGATCTGCACAATGTGATTCGTAATGATAGGAAACACAGGTGATGTAAATGAAATACGTGCAATTTATTTTGCTCATTTCACAATCACATCACTTGTGTTTCCTTTGCTTAGGTATCTCATTGTGCAGATGTAGTCCAGCATATGAAAGAATACGCAGAAGTGCAGCACTGCATGCAACAACTTTGACACTTACAGAAGCCTCACCTTCTCCATGCCTCCTACACAGTTCTACATATACATCATAAATGCAAACAGTACAGAATTAATTATACATGTTAAATGGTTTATTTTTGCTGTTCTCAGAATGTATTAAAATTCACTAAAAACAGTGACTTGAAGGTATTCATCATATAACAGCGGGGAAAAAAAAACACAATCAAAATGATTGTGTTTAAAAAACCCATACAACATAAGAAATCAAAATTCAGAACTCCTTAAAGTTAACTTACTTTCCATGACGTCCAAGGATGTCCTATGAACAGCTTACACTCTTTTGTGCTGTTATTACTTTCAGCCCGCCACTTTCTGAAAGAAAATCTCCATCGTTTTTAAAAACACGTTACATGCAATAAATGACTTCTTGCTCTCTACCACAAGTTTCCACAAGGCCAAATCTGGTCAGAGCCATTTATAACTCTTGGATTTCTTGTAAGCCAATCCCGTCATTTGGCATTTCCGCAACTTTCAGAATTAAAATGTTGAAGATCATTTTCACAATCCTGGAATAGTAATATCTTCCCCTTCTTGCTCAGTCATGTTCTACATTTCCTATGACACTGATACTGCTTACTATGAAGCAGACTTACACTACCTCTATGACTACTACAATTATTTAATTCTCTACATCACTTTCAATCACAAAGCAATGTAAAACAGTAGACAGCGTTGCAGACTTACATTCCCTCTACTCTATGTTTTGATTGGCTGCTTCAATTAGCTTATAAAAAGAAATAGTTTTTCTGAACTCATTCAAAGTGCATGTATTTCTCCATGACGTCCAGTGTTATGGTAAAAAGTTATGTCTCTGTACTACACTTATCCTCAAGGCCAAATCGTGTAGGAGCCATTAGAACCTCTTGAAATTCCACAGAGCACATCCCAAGATTATTTCCCTAAAATTTTGGTTTTAAAAACACCAGGTAAGAGTTTTTAAGGTCATACGGCAATTTTTTTTTGAAAATTAAAACAGAATCGTTGCAGAATGACCAGCCATTTCTAGACTTTAAATAAGCTGTGTAATGTCCTGATGTTATTGAAGGGCCGTCATGATATATAATTGCTGCAGTTACAAAAGTCCTTCCTGATATTGACAACTGCGAAGCTACAAAATTTTTAATTAAAGTTGTCAATTTTGTTCCATCAGGCCTACATCGTTGGAACATTAAAATGACATACTGGCCATATGTTCGTATAAATAATGTTGACATCATTTCAGATTTACATTGGCTACACTCCATGTTGTGATCAGCTGCTTTTACTAGCTTATTAAAGGAGACTGATTTACTGTCTGGCAAAGTTAAATATATAAATCTTTCTGAGTCTACACTAGTAGTACTTGATACCATACAGTTCTCGCAGTCATGCTGCCATTGATAAGAAAGCCCAAACAGCTGATCTACATCTACACCTTCAGCATGCAATACATCAAGCATATACATTAAAAACTCCTGACAATCTTGCTGAATATTTTGAGAGAATTGTGTTTGGCCTGAACATCTGTCTAACAGATTTCGAATTTCAGACACACTTTCTATGTTTCTTCTATCAGTGCTACATTTCTCTAACACAGAATTTAACAAACTGCAAAATCTTTGATCAGAATTGACCACAATCTCTTCTTTTACATTTTCTAGAGAAAACAAAACATTAACCACTACATTAGCATAGCAGTTGACACCAGAACTGTTTTCAAATTGAAAACCAACAACATCTTCAACAGAATCCTTTTTGTTTCTGCTTGTAATTTTAGGTTCATCGACTTTTCGTCTTTTTGCTACAACCTCCCCAGTATTGGTCACATTTGTTCGTTTCCGGCCTACCACACGTTTCTCAAACAAAGGATACTGAGGCAAATGTGACGCATACTCTCTTCTTAACCTATTGTATTCCTTAACACAATCTAGATCCGCACAAATGTTTGTGACATCACACTCAATCAAGTACAATCCCGATAAAGTTCTAACTCGTGACAATGCCACGTATGCCATACCCTCCTTGAACACAGAACTGCCAATATTCACCAATGCACAGTCTACACTTAAACCTTGCGATTTATGGATTGTCACCGCATATGCCAAGCAAACAGGAAACTGCTTACGGCGAACATATAAGTCTTTTACA
Source organism: Lissotriton helveticus (assembly GCF_964261635.1). Classification (NCBI taxonomy): domain Eukaryota; kingdom Metazoa; phylum Chordata; class Amphibia; order Caudata; family Salamandridae; genus Lissotriton; species Lissotriton helveticus. The sequence continues at coordinate 1,430,678,849 of NC_136059.1, forward strand.
AGCAAAAATCTAGCAGAGCAACGACCAATTAGCTGTACTTCCTCAATGCCATCAAATTTAATTTTTAAAAATTCAATTCCATCTCTATTTCTGTATTTTACAAAATCAACAACATTACCCATTGATCCATTTACCAGACCTCTTTCAACATGTAAATTCCTTCTTAAAATTATACGGCAGTTCAAGCACACATTCAGAGTCTTTTCAAAACCTGCAGTTTTAGATATACTCTTCTCTAATGAATCCAATTTTGTTTTCAGATTCTCAGACAAAATAATTGTTGATCCCATATGCTCTACTCTGTCAATAGCTTCCAGTTTCACAATCTCTTGCTTTTCTAAATGCAACATTTTGTTGTTGAATTTGGCACATTCTGCAAGAGTTGGCATCAAACATATTCCAGATTTCTTATCAGTAATTTTCTGAAAAATATTCTCAGGCACAACATCTTGTTCTGGATATAAATTTGACAGTAATCGTGCATGTAAAGCTTCTTTCCCATGCTCGGTCACTTTTCCAATTCTAACATCTTGTAGAATAGTCTTGTAAACTTCATCCTTCGCCTGACGCATATTTTCATGCAGTTCAGCATAATTGAAGTTTAACCATATATTGACGTTGCCAATGCTGCCTAGGCACTTCCTGGTATCTTCATGCGTGAGCATTTTGAACACAGGTTGCCCTTTCACTGGTGTCAGCTGCAGAAGATCTCCGAAAACAATGATGTGTTTGCCACCAAATAACACATCATACTCTGTTTTGAGAACTTCTTGCATCCTCAAATGCACAAAGGCAAGCATGACATTGGAAACCATGCTTACTTCGTCAATGATAAGAAGTTTCATTTTCCTCAAGATTCTTGAAACTTCAAAACAAGCATCTCCAGATAGCTTGTGATATTGTAATTTGTTGTCATGCTCCACTGGCAGCATCAGTAAACGATGTAAAGTAATCCCTTTAATGTTATGTGCTGCCAGTCCAGTTGGAGCGGTGACAACACAAGACAGCGATGACTCTGTCCTTTCCTGCAAATAGCATGAAATTGCTTTAATGAGGAAACTTTTTCCAGTTCCCGCTTCTCCACTCACGTACAGTCGGACAGGCTTCAACGACGTACATGAGCATTCTTTCTTGTCATGACTTAATCCATGATCAATTGCATGGTAACTTCGTCATATATTTTCCTCTGCTCAACGTTGAGTTGTCTTTCCAACTCTTCTAAGTTAACCGCATCCTCCTCAGCATGTGCCATGGCTCTTTCCACTTCATTCATGGCAGTGGCAGCTTCATTTTCGATAACAGGTCCTCCTAGTGGATCCTGACTCAATGAAGCAGAACTCTGACTGTCCTGAGAACTGTCTCTGGCAATCTCGGCTGCAATCGTTGCTTCCTGCTCAATTTCCGCATTCAACATTTCTACATATTTGGGAAAAGCAGGACATTCTATGGTCTCCTTGGCGGCATTGAAAGAGTCTTCGTAACAGAGGAAATCTCCAAGCAGTTCCTCTTCTGCACGCCAAGGCTTGAAAAGTTGCAAAAGTGCTAAATAGAAAAACTCCTTTTTTTCAGGAGATTCGCCACTCAATTTTCGATGGTTTACCAAGTGGCATTTTCTTTGCTTGACCAGACATCCCTCACTTCCTATTACAGCATACACTCCTTTCTCAGTATCTTCTTTGATGTTCCTCTTGAATATGTAATTTTGAAGAACCTCATACAGACAAACATTGTCGAGGTGACTGCTTCTATTTGGATAATATGTATCCAACATGTTGGTCTTCAAAATGTCGGTACTGTTTGGCTCCTTTTCCGCCAAATACTCAATTTCCCGCACAGGTTTGAGAACTCGATTACGCGTTGCAGCAAGACCAAGACTCGCCCAAACGATACTCCTGGACTTGGCATAGAGACTTGCTGAAGACAACCGGTCAGAGCATTCGTAAGCTCCAATTTCTCGATGCGACAACATCTTCAGACTGAAACTGTACAACTTCTTGCTGAGGCTCTTTTCATGGGAAATGTCCTCCCACATATCCTTCAATTCTGTCTTCTCTTTTTTGGTGATGTAAGACGTCACATACCGAGCCACAGCCATACAGTTATCAGCCACAAACTGTATATCCATGTTAGCATTCCACATGGACAAAATCACCGGGTTGTAGTCGTTGATGTACTTGGACTCTTCGTTCCTCTTCAAATTGTATGTGTTTTTAGGTGATTTCTTCATGACATTATGTCGCAGCGAAGACATCAAACTGTTTACTCTTCCTTTAGAAATCACCGGTCGTGGAAAACCGAAACGACATTTGGTGTAGAACTTGTCCTTGTTTCGGAATTTACGACGGCAGTACTTTCCACATCGATGGCTTTGGAAACGCAGAACTTTTTCTCTTAGGCTTTTCTTCTCCTTTGCGTTTGGAACAGCACACGTAGAATACTGTTGGATGAAACTCATCACTGAGTCTTCTGGATCCGTTCCAAATTTAGGTGCATCCTTGATCCACAGCAACATATGTATATGAGGAGCACCTCTTGCTTGGTACTCCTTTCTCCAGAAGAAATCCAACACCTCTCCAAGAGGTGGATTCTTCTTATTCATGATGAAAGACATCATAGCTTCAAATCTATGATTGAAGTACCTACATACATTGACTGGATCCAAAGAGCACAGTTCTCCGGGTGTCTTGAATTCGATGTTATCTACGTTAGCATTTGCCTCTCGTAGAAATTCAAGTAAGTCTTCCCAGCCATACTCGGCACAGCTCAGAGTAAGGAACCATGTGGGAGTACCTAAGTTCCTCAGCATACATTTTAAATCACCATGACGACGGTACCAGTACTCATTAGTACCACGCTGACACGCCATGAGATTAATCAGGTGAGAATCCAAAATACTGTCTTGGACATTGACTTTATCCATAAAGTCACTTGCCGAGATGTTTTGCATGTGTATACCACTTTTCAAGATGTGGTTCACTGCATATGACAGTCCAGACAGATCGCTTTCAAACAGGAGATGAAACAAATAGGGAATGCATTGTCGAAACCTAGCATCTCCTGCATACAATCGCAAAGTCCGGTATTCAGAAGCAGGAATTTGATGAGGTCGCTCATCATATCTTCCTCCCTGACCTGTTGGAAAAAGCTGTGGGAAACACCGAGCTTCCAAACTTTCCTCCCAAACACTAATGGGACTCCCTTTGGCTTGTTTCATTTGAAACAACTCAATAGCATTCCCCATGACTTCCTTGGAATGCAAAGGATGAACACTATAATGTTCATATATTTCTTCACTAGTAGAGGGTTCTACTTTCTCAATTTGACCAGCACACAAATCGCTATCCTCTTCCTCACTTACTTCCTCTTCTGCAACATATACATTCTTATAGTATTTATTATTTTTTTTCAAATACAATGTTGCCTTTTTAACTTTCCTAACATCTACTAAATCTTGCCATATTTTCTTATTCTTTGTCGGAACCCCATTAACTAAGATAACCAGAGGTTCCTCTTCTACTTTTTCTACTCCAATTGTGTTAATGTTTTTCTTCAAATCTAGAGGCAAATAAACAACTCTTCCCTTTAATCCTCTCTGTAAATCTGATGGAGGCAATTTCCCTGTCTTTGGCTCCATTCTTACAATAGCCTGAAAGGGATGGATACTTTGAATCAAAATAGATTCATAAGTATTTAAATCCTTCAATTCAGAAGGAATCTCAACCAATTCCAGATTATTATGAACTGCTCTAGCAGGCATCTGGTTTTGATTTAATTTGCAACAACAATAAGTACACACACGTTGATCCAATCCCAAATCAAAATAATTTTCTACCATCAAGTATGTTGCGAAATCCTTCCATTCACTATTATTTTCCCTTTCACTTTTTGCATATAAATCCACTAACTTAGTCTGATTCTTATAATAAGTGCGTCGACAACACACACAAGTGAAATTAGGCCTCTCACTTGATTTCACCTCAAACGTCGCAATTTCCCTCTGGAAGTTATCTGTACTGGAAACCTGTACACTATCTTCCACATGACCCTCTTCTTCTTGCTCAATTTCAACATTCTCCTCTTTACTTCCAAAGTACAAAACTCAATTTCTTCACATATATTCTTCACATCTATTTCAGAACCATGCAAAAGAGCAGCGCATAATTGTTTAAGCATAATTGCTGGACTCTTAGCATAATACAACATTCTAACTAATTTCCTCACTTTATTATGATGCACTGCTAGCATCCTGAAATGATGAAAAACACTCTGGCATACTCTCCTGGAAAGACAAGCCAGTGAATGACCATGCAAACCTTTCACTTCTCTTACTCTGCAAGGATCTAATTCTTGCAACAACCTTATTTTCTGCTTCAAACTTTTCTTATTAAATGACCGTACAAAATCACAAAGCAAATTGATGGAATCCTGTCGCACTCTGCAAATACTACTACACTTCCAGGTGTACACAGGACCCTTAGCACATCTTCCTAAAACCTCATTACCTAACACCTCTTCTGCCTCTGTTGTCACAAGTTTTTCTTTTTCAACTGGACAACCATCTTTCACTTCATAAGCACGACCACTGGTGTCAACTGCATGCACCAAATCATTATCCTGGAAATAACTCTCCTCATTAAAAAATGCCTCACAGCTTGAACTATGCATCCATTCTCCAGAAAAAACTTCACAAAAATTACTACGATTAACTATTCTCTTCCATCTACTATTTCTTTTGAAATCATAAATTGCCTTGTTTAGCTTCCTAATTCTATTGATTATCAAAATAAATAACTTACGTTTAATTTCAAATGCCTGATCAATAACTTTCTCAACTTTTTTTTTCTCTTATAAAAAACCAGTTTCTGTTGACCTTTCTTAATATTTTTTAACAAATTGCCAATTATCCTGTTGCGGAACATTCGTTTACGAATTTCCCTAAACTGTTGTTTCCTTCTACTATCATGCACAGAGTTATCTCTTGCTCTAGCAGTAACATTTTTAATTGGCCTTTCCTTTCCATTTGAATTCCTTCTCGTTTTATGGACTGAAACATTTTCTGTAGTAATATTTTTTTTACTACACATATTTCTTATGAAATATTTTGTGCTCTTACCCGGTGCTTTCTTCGTGACTTGACAAATCTTTTTGTTAGAGGACTGCTGCTTATTTTCTTTCACCTGCTGTCTTTGACGTTTTGCAGCCTTTCTCTGTCTTTCTATTGTTGGCATGGTGAAATCTTGAAATGATCTGCAGTTGAATCTGTGGTAAAATATAATAAAAAATTTTATTAACCATTATTACCAAACAGTAAAACAATAACAGTGATCAAAAACTTATCACACTACTTGACATTTTAAATAGAAGATTTTTTAGTCCTTGCAAATTTACAATACAGAAATAGCAGAAAAGAAATGACATTTATATTTATGTTACCTGTGCTATTTTATATGTGAATCTGATCTAATTTTATGAGCATATTTTAATATTTTATTGAAGACACTACACATAACCTGCTTTTGAAGGTGTCTTTATTTTTAAATTAAACGGTTTACCTTTTTACTTTTTATTAACTATAAATTTTAAAAATAAATGTTTATATTTCCATAGGCTCAAGCAGGTCAGCTTCCCATCCTATGTCATATAATTCGGACAAATCTGCATCCTCATCACGCTCTTCTTCATCCTCAGGATTTAAATCATCCAAGGGATCAACATCCACTGATGTTTCAATTACAAGTTCAATGATGAGGTCAAAATCAACTGATTGCAGATTGTCGCTCATGTTGAGGTTGTCTTTATCTTTAAAGAAAGATAACAACAATGAGATGTTGCAGAGTAAGAGACAAATCTCAGAGATTATAATAGTAAAATTGTTTAACAAGAGTAATATTTTGCAGCTATTATTTAGCCATGTCCAGCAATGCTGAGCAGGTGAAGACTATGTCTAAATTTTCAGTGAACAGGACTCATCTCTTCTTAACCTCGGATAAGCCTCACCGACTCTGTGTGTCCTGCACATACTTAAATGTAAAGGGGCAGATTTATGTTAAATGGCACATCCCCAGGCATGCACCAGTTAACGTGCACCACTACTCTGCCACCCATGGTGTGCCGTATTTACAATCAGATAGGAGAAAGCTTCGTCAAAACCCTGCGCCTGCTTTAAGCAGGCATAGGTCTTGACGCAACATTGTGGAGATGGGGCACCCCTGAGCCTTGCTTGAGCTGCATCGCACTTGCGATACAACTCCAGCAATCACTACCTTTACAGCACAGATACGTCACGCATCTGTGCCATTTTTGCCCCATGATGCCCCGTATTCTAAATGCAGCACACCATGGGTGGCGGAACAGCGGCGCAGGATGACTGACACATCCCTGGTGATGCACCAGTCATCATAAATCTATCCCTAAGCTTCTTATCTTGTTACAGATGAACCGCCATATGTAGCATGAAACTATTTTGCATTTCCTAAATAGTGAATTTTAAGGAATAAATAGCAATTCTTTACCATTCCTAATTTGCAATGAGCAAATTGCTAATTTCAAGTTACCCATTCATTTCCATGGGCTAGGAGGCTCATAGGAATGAAGGTTTAATTTGCGATTAGCAATTTGCTCATCACAAATTAGGAATTTTTCCAAGGGTGCAGGGGTGTCTCAAGAACACCCTGCTGCACCCCTGAAAAAGAAATTTGGGGGCATATGGCACACATACATGCCCTAAGGGCATGTGTTGGCGTCATATGGCACCTTTTGTTTTTTTGAAAAAAAGCTTTTTGAAAAGAATTCACAAATTACCACCAATTTACCACAATAGTTTCCAAATCATTAATGTCATTTTTTACATATTTTTTGTTTGATACATTGCATTTAAGTAGTCACAAAATTTGCAAATCCTTCAGTGCAATTGCAAAATAAGGAATAGCAAATTTTGCTACTCCTTATTTTGCATCAAACTTGTTTGATACATACCATTTGTCTAATTAACATTTGCAAAGGCCGAAATTCGTAGAATTTTGATCTTTGCGAATGCTAATTAGCTTAATACATATGGCCCCAAGTGAGGCCTGTCTTGCGACATGGTGCATCTTTTGCATCACTGCTGCATCGGTTTCATGTGGTACGTTTTTTTTACACCATGACATATCTGCCTAAATGCATCAATTTGTAATGTTGTCGCCTCATAGCAAATCTTTTGCACCGCCGCTGCATCATAAAAGTGACGCACAGTGGCACAAAAGAGGCATACACCTATCATAAATCTGTCCCTAGCATTTTAAAAGATTAATCCAGGATGACGATAAGGTGTGGCCTATCCAGAGGTTTGTTTAAGGTGAGGCCTACTCAGGATTGCAGATTAAAGTTACGCTTGATGAAGAATACAGAGGAGATAATACATGTAAAGGCCTACCAATGAAGTAAGTAATGTGCACTTTATTGCGCCAGTCATCATAAATGTATCCCTAATCTTCTTATCTTGTTACAGATGAACCACCATATGTACCATCAAACTATTTTGCATTTCCTAAATAGCTAATTTTAAGGAATAAATAGCAATTCTTTACCATTCCTAATTTGCAATGAGCAAATTGCTAATTGCAAATTAGCACCGCCGCTGCATCATAAAAGTGACGCACAGTGGCACAAAAGAGGCATACACCTATCATAAATCTGTCCCTAGCATTTTAAATGATTAATCCAGGATGACAATAAGGTGTGGCCTATCCAAAGGTTTGTTTAAGGTGAGGCCTACTCAGGATTGCAGATTAAAGTTACGCTTGATGAAGAATACAGAGGAGATAATACATGTAAAGGCCTACCAATGAAGTAAGTAATGTCCACTTTATTGCGCCAGTCATCATAAATGTATCCCTAAGCTTCTTATCTTGTTACAGATGAACCACCATATGTACCATCAAACTATTTTGCATTTCCTAAAGAGCAAATTTTAAGGAATAAATAGCAATTCTTTACCATTCCTAATTTGCAATGAGCAAATTGCTAATTGCAAGTTACCCATTCACTTCCATGGGCTAGGAGGCTCATAGGAATGAAGGTTGCAATTTGCGATTAGCAATTAGCTCATCACAAAATAGGAATTTTTTCAAGCGTGCAGGGGTATCTCAAGAACACCCTGCTACACCCCTGAAAAAGAAATTTGGGGGCATATGGCACACATACATGCCCTAAGGACATGTATAGGCGTCATATGGCACCTTTTGTTTTTTGGAAAAAAATGCTTTTTGAAAAGAATTCGCAAATTACCACAAACTAGAAGTTGGTGGTAGTTTCCAAATCCTTAATATCATTTTTTACATATTTTTTGTTTGATACATTGCATTTAAGGAATCGCAAAATTTGCAAATCCTTCAGTGCAATCGCAAAATAAGGAATAGCAAATTTTGAATTAAGGACATTTTAAGTAATTTCCACATGTGCAGTGTTTTCAAATTATGATTTGAAAATCGTTTTTGGGGAAAAGTAATGGTTTGCAAATTTATGACAAGGACATAATGGTGTATGCTTCTCTATAAGGCATTTCAGTGTCTCTGATGTCATTTTTCCCATATTACATTATAAGACCTTTCCCCATGGAGCACATTCCTTGTAAATATGCTCCCACCTGTGCATGGTGAATTTAGATTTTGACTGTTTGAGTCACATAGCCATGTTAAAAGTCACCCCAAAAAATTGCAAACGCTTTAAAAAAACACATTCATGTGTCTTAAGGACATTTTAAGTCATTTCCCCGTGGACAGTGTTTTGTAAGTGGCGCAAAAGAGGCATACACCTATCATAAATCTGTCCCTAGCATTTTAAATGATTAATTCAGGATGACGATAAGGTGTGGCCTATCCAGAGGTTTGTTTAAGGTGAGGCCTACTCAGGATTGCAGATTAAAGTTACGCTTGATGAAGAATACAGAGGACATAATACATGTAAAGCTCTACCAATGAAGTAAGTGATGTCCACTTCATTGCGCCAGTCATCATAAATGTATCCCTAAGCTTCTTATCTTGTTAGACATCAACCGCCATATGTATCATATAACTATTTTGCATTTCCAAAATAGCGAATTTTAAGGAATAAATAGCAATTCTTTACCATTCCTAATTTGCGATGAGCAAATTGCTAATTGCAAATTACCCATTCATTTCCATGGAGCAGGAGGCCCATAAGAATGAAGGTGCAATTTGCGATTAGCAATTAGCTCATCGCAAATTAGGAATTTTTCCAAAGGTGCAGGGGTGTCTCAAGAACACCCTGCTGCACCCCTGAAAACGAAATTTGTGGACATATGGCACACATAAATTTTAACAACATTCCTTTACCTCAAAAACGATTTTCAATTCATAATTTGAAAACACTGCCCACAGGGAAATTACTTAAAATGTCCTTAAGACACATGAAAGTGTTTTTTTATTGCCTTTCCAGCATGGTTGGGTCACTTTTAACATGGCTATGTAACACAAACATTTAAAATCTAAATTTCCCATGCACAGGTCGGAGCATATTTACAAGCAACTTGCGCCACAGAGAAAGGTCTTACATTAAAATGGGAAAAATAACATCAGGGACAGGCAATTGCCATATAAAGAAGCATACACCATTATGTCCTTGTCATAAATTTAAAAACAATTCCTTTTCCCCAAAAACGATTTTCAAATCATAATTTCAAAACACTGCACATGGGAAAATTACTTAAAATGTCCTTAAGACACATAAAAGCGTTTTTTGATTGCCTTTGCAGCATGTTTGTATCACTTTTAACATGGCTATGTAACACAAACATTCAAAATCTAAATTTTCCATGCACATGTGGGAGCATATTTACAAGCAATTTGCACCACATAATTCATAATTTTCTCCTAAAAGCACACTATTCTCTATCTAAATTAAAGAAATATTTTCTCACCTTAGCAAATACTTTGAGTTTGAAAACAGTCTCAGAAACACACCAATTTGTCTTCAGCAGAGCAAAAGGTATGCACTCCAGAGTCTGCAGCTATCAAAAGCACAGAAATGCTGTAATTCTTCACACATATCTCTCATGTCACCCAATCAAAACTCTTCCCTCACTTTTTTTCAAATGAAAACCCTTCCCCCCTCTGCCCTTTCTGCCTTTTCTGCATGGCAACCACCTCTTGGAAGACTTCTGGTATTTGCAAGTTCACACAACTTTGTTGCAATTGAACTCTGAACTCTCAGTGCACCTGCATATCCAGTGCATTCTTTCATTTAATGATTTTTTATTGACCACTCAAAATACATCTTTCAAAGAACACATCCGTGCACCCTAACTTTCTGTTTTCAGCAATCAAAATCCACCAATCACTGTTACTGCTTCATGAACACAGAAACTCCACAGTTTTTTTCATTTTAAACTCTCATTTTTTCAACTGCCATTTCATTGCCACACTTCATCTGACTGCAGGAGAACCTTCTCTCACCATGTTTTCTGTCTGGATTGTTGGACATAGTTATATTCACTGGGCTCACAGGTATGCTGAGAACAGAAAATTACCTAACCTCAATTTACAAGATGTGGAAATTAAGTGGTTTGGCCACAGAGGATTAAAATGTCACCAATTGATACCATTGGTGAAAACCTTTATGCATTTGCCCAAACCTGACCTGTTAATTGTGCACTGTGGAGGTAATGATTTGGGCACTTTGACTGGGGTAGGTCTGGAAATGCTTTTAAAGGACACCTTTGAGCAATTGATGGCACTTTTTCCTCAGACTGCCTTGGTATATTCAAATATATGCCAAAGACAGAAATGGAGGTGGTCAAACTAATTTTGTCCACAAATTGAGAAGTCGAGGAAGCATGTAAACAAATCTGTTTCAGCTTACATGAGAGACCATGGAATGGGCTCCATGTACAACAATAACTTGCGTTACTACATGCAAGATATCTACAGAGGAGATGGAGTTCACTTCTCAGATGAGGGCAACAGAATTTTCACTCTGAATTTAAGACTGTGCATTGGTACCTACTTATAAGTACCTAAATGTACCATAAACCCAAAAGCTCTTCTCAGAGCTACCCTACATCTGATCACTCACAATTATTATTTTACTCTAACATTTTTCACTAATTTTCAACAAAGTACGCTCCCTGGGACGCTACCCGGTACGCGAACCGGGAGCTAACCTCGCGAAATTTTTAAAAGAAATGTTTTTTTTTCGCACATATAAGCCTCCTCAGCCACCCTCACAAAACCTAGGGGGTCAAGATAAGTCTACCGTGCCCCCTTCTACCCATTCTGAACATTATTTGCCCTCCATTTTGTATCTTAATTCGACCGAAACACAAAATGGTGGACTCCCGTAACGCTTAAGGTTCGTGAACCGGGGCACTCAACGGTTCGCGTACCGGGTCGCTCCCTGGGAAGCGCACCATCAAAAAAGGTGGGAAAGTAGTTCACAGAAAAGCCACTGGAGACAATTTCACCAAATATAGATTAGCTCATACTACATACCAATCCCTACCATTTTCACAAATTTGATTGGAATTCCATTTAGCCATTTAGCCTGTAGACCTCTCTAAATACCCTGAGGTAAATTACTTCACAAAACACATCTGAAGTGTTGGAATTGACAACCAATTAATATGTTACTTTCATTTTCTACTGTTTTTACCTGACATTTCATTGGTTATATACCTGAATATATATAAAGGAAGAGAAGAAAACACAGCCATTTTGACTACTACTTCTTGGTGTACATTTCAATAGTATTTTCACTAATTCCTTCAACTTCTTTCTAAAGGTAAGTTTTTATTTTTAAAACTGAAGTATATTGTGCACTATAAGTTAATATGGTAAACTTTTTCTGATAGTTATATACTATCCCTCTGTAGTAGTTATAGATTTAGATAGACTTCTGTGTTATAGTTATGGATGGAGTTAGGCTTCTCTTGTATAATTATGAATTTACTTACGTTAAATCACATACACTTTTTTATATTCCTACTTCCACTCTGATACTATACACTGCCCAAAGATAAATTCACTGATAAAAACTGCCTATCTAAATTAATCCCAACAGTGCCCTATCTCTACTAATATATATTTTTTTAATCTAAATTTCAGGCAAAATGGAAGGCGAACAGAAAGTTGAATTTCAAATTGTCCTGCAAGAGAGCAGCCAAGAAATCATTGATGAAAATGATATTGAATTTTTCGATGAAACTTGGGACAAAGAACTACTGCAATGTGTACAAGCAGTAGATAACCTCCTTGAAAATGAGGACATTTTACACCCTCAGAGACTACAATGTATATTCAATGATAATTATGAAATTTCTGACAATGAAATGTTAGAAAGTTTAATAAATTATGAAACACAATCACAATAAAAAAATGCTTAAAAAATAAAGAAAATAAAAAATAATCAACAAAACCAACAATCAATTAACATACAGCATTTAAAAAGTCTATCATTCATTTTTCATTGCAGTACGCTGCCCAGAACGCTTCCCGGTTCGCGGACCGGGCGCTACCCACGCAAAAAAACAAAAATTTTTTTTTATTTTTTTTGCCCCGCGGGGCCCTTTTAAAGCCTCCACATTAAACCTAGGGGGTCAGGGAGGATCTACTATGCCCCCTTATGGTTATTTCCCCCTTTGTTTTGGCCTCCTCTTGTCTCTCAATCCTACCGAGAGACAAGATGGCGGCCGCTCCGGACTGTTTAGAATGTTGACAGACACCGGAGAACCAATCAGCTTCGCTACGCGAAGTTCCGGTACGCGCCCCGGTCCGCGAACCGGGGCGCTGCCCGGTCCGCTGTTACAGATATATATCTTTTTTTAAACGTTAATTTCTCAAAATCCACTGGAGCACATATATTGAGACCTACAAAAGGCACATCGGGCTACCAGTCCCTACAATTTTGCCAAGTTTCGTGCAAATCCATTCAGCCGTTCGGGCTAAAAGTGAGGCCAACCGCCCTATGGAAAACTCAATGTTAAAAACACGTTTTGGGACCCCCCTTTTTTCTCGGCCCCCCCTTGACGAACCCCCCCCAAATCTTCAGGGGCTGCTCAGAAACAAAATGTTCCATTTTCCAGAAAATTTCAGCCAATTCCGTCCACAAACGCCAAAGTTATTAGACATAGAATTTTCAAAAATCCCATAGAGAAAAAATCCTAACTATATATACCTACTGGCGACCGCCAGTAGGTAATAAATATATTACCTACTGGCGGTCGCCAGTAGGTAGTTATAGTTAGGACCTAGTTTCCTAGTGTATGGTTTTCATTTTTTTGACTAGGATCACACTGAGTGTATTGCACCTTTTTCTATAATATCACCTGTATCTCCTCACAGTTTGCATCTCTCTGCTTATAGAGTACTCTTTATTTTGATATTGTGTCTCATGATTTGATTCAATGTTGGTATAGAGATAGTGCTGTAAATTGAAAATCTATTTTCTGTCTGCACTATCCCTCTCCCTCTGCCTGCACCCTCTGCCTGCACCCTCTCATGTGCATCTGCAGAGGTCTATTATGATATGGCTGCTGGTGTGTATTGCCAGCGCTACCATGTTAAATCTTTTCCTTCTCTGTCTGTAGTCTCGCACCTTCTGCTTTTACCATTTTATCTCTGTCCTCACTTTCTCCCCCTCTGTGTGCTCCAATTAGCCTCTGCATGTAACATTTCTGTCACTGTTTCCAGCATCTCTTCTCTGTTGTACCATTGTATCCTCTGTGTGTACCATGCCTGTGTCTGCTTTCACTATCTTTGTCTCTCCTTGAACCATCCCACCCTCTCTCTGCACCATCTTTTCTGTGACTGCACCATATGTCTCTCTGCATGCAGCCCTGCACCATCTATCCTCTGCCTGTACTAGTTTAGTCTCTGCCTGCATTATCTCATGTTCTGTTTGCACCAACCCTCTCTCTCTGCCTGCACCCTCTCATGTGCATCTGCAGAGGCCTATTATGATATGGCTGCTGGTGTGTATTAGACAGCAGTACAATGTTAAATCTTTTCCTTTTCTGCCTATAGTCTCGCACCCTCTGCGTGTACCATTTAACTCTGTCTTCACTATCTCCCCTCTGTGGGCTCCAATTAGCCTATGCATGTAACATTTCTCTCACTGTTTCCAGCATTTCTTCTCTGTTGTACCATTTTATCCTCTGTGTGTACCATGTCTGTGTCTGCTTGCACTATCTGTGTCTCTGCTTGAACCATCTCGAGCTGAGAAAAAAGGAGGTCCCAAAACGTGTTTTCCACATGCAATTTTCCATAGGGACCTTTAGCCAGGGCTACAGCCCAACGGCTGAACGAAATTACACGAAATTTGGCAGAGAGGTAGATTTCTGTTCGCAGATTGTGCTTTTGTTAAATGGTGTAAATCCGTTCGGTAGTTTCAGAGAAAATTGCACATAAAATCATAGCAATATCTAGAAACGTACTGAAATCTGTTCAATTACGAGCGCAAGCTGCATGCTGATTGGCTGTGAACTTTCTGTCAACACTTGAAACCAGGAAGTGTTGGTGGCCATCTTGTGCCTCGCTAGAACCGAGTCACAAGAAAACAGTAAAACAAAGTTCAGAAATAAGGGAAGGGGGTAGGGTAGAGACATTCTGACCCTCTAGGCTTGCTTAGGGGGTCGTACATGGATGTTTAGGCTCTATTTTGAAAAATCGCTGCGTACGCGTATGGAAATATGTAGAATTATGAGCAGGAGCTATATGCTGATCGGCTGTCAATACTCCAAACCTGGAAGTGTTGGCAGCCATGTTGTTTGTCGGGAGAGCATAGTCAGAAGAAAACAGTAAAACAAAGTTGGGAAATAAGGAAACGGGGCAGGGTAGAAACATTATGAGCCTATAGTCTTGGTCATGGGGTGGTATATGGATCTTTAGGCTCAATTTTATTTATTTTTTTAAATAAAAAATGGCGGGGTACTCGTGCAGTACTTGTACGCGGTGGAAAAGGTGAAAACAAGTAGAAGTCAGTTTTATTCATTAGGTCCCGGGGGGCAAATTACGGGGGCAATTTATTTGCATAATGGGGGCTTGTAATGTGCCTCGAGCACTGGGGAACGGCGCTCCTCTGGTTTTCATTTTGAAGTATGCGGGGGGTTACGCCCTTACTCTTGCTGAGCTGCACCCCTCGGGTCTAATATGTTTTGAGCTCTCTCTCTCTCTTTCTCCCCGTACACGTCGCGGGGAACGCCACCTTTCTGGGGCAGTGATATGTAAAATGACCTTCCAGCTCCGGGTACCTGCATTGTCTGAAGATTTTCTTATTAATGTTGGGAGGGTGGGCTTGATAATACGTCCTTGTTAATTGCCATAGAAGTCTATGTTCTGGTGTTAACATGGGCTTCTATGGGAAATAACAAGGCCGTATTATCAAGCTCATTATCGCCGTTTTATCGGCAGTTTCCTGCCAATAAAACGGCGATAATTTCAACACCGGTCCTTGATAATATGCACGTAAGTTTACTGGTCAAAAAAAGAGCAATGAGCCATATTATCAACAAAAGGCGATACATTATCGTTGCTTTTATCGGCAGGAAACTGCCGATAAAGCGGCGGTAATGGTCTTGATGATATGCCCTTGTGAATAACCATAGGAGTCCAGGTTAACACCAGAACCTGGGCTGCTATGGGAAGTTTCAAGGGCCTATTATCAAGCACATTATCGCCGCTTTATCGTCAGTTTCCTGTAGAAA
The DNA here is from genome assembly GCF_964261635.1 of Lissotriton helveticus. Classification (NCBI taxonomy): domain Eukaryota; kingdom Metazoa; phylum Chordata; class Amphibia; order Caudata; family Salamandridae; genus Lissotriton; species Lissotriton helveticus. Next base: position 1,430,694,546 of record NC_136059.1, read on the forward strand.
AAAAGCAGTGATAATGTATCGCCTTTTGTTGATAATATGCTCCTTCATTTCTATAATAGTATGTAAAGTTTCCTTTGTTTTGGTGTAGCAGTTGTACTCTCTTAGTATGCTCAGCGTCGTTTCGAAGCCCACGTTTTCTTTTTCTTCAAGTTCAACAAGCAAACCTTTCTTTATATCAGTTAGTAAATCTGTCGCTTTCTTTTCCCGGTTCGTGTGTGTCATCTGCTGCTGTACTTTTGTACAGTATTAATAGTCAGATTTTTTATATATTTATTTGAAAGGTAGTGCCGAGGCGCCAAACGTTGATTACATACTCCGTCCACCGCCATTTTAGTAGTTTCTCACCGTTGTTTTTATTATATCTGTTAGTTAGAACTCAGTAGTTTTCAATCCTAGTCTTGAATATCTTACTATAGTATTTCAACATTATTTTTATTGTGGGCCATCATACCCCTCCCCCACAAAATAAAAGAAGTATTTAGTTTTTTTAATTGACTTTTATTAAACAATAAATATAAACAAAACTCAATTATAACTATATTAAAATTGGAAAAATAACTTAAACAATGTAATAAACAAATTGTGAAATGGATTCCAAAAGGTGTCCCATTGGTAATCTGCAAAAGAAAAAAGAAAATTAGAGTTTAGAATTATGTAGATGTGAGTAAATGAGTTGAAGCATTACGGAGCATATTATCAAGAACGGTGATAAAATTATCGCCGTTTCAGCGGCAGGAAACTGCAGCTAAAGCGGCGATAATGGGCTTGATAATATAGTGTTGTGAATTCCCATAGCAGTCCAGGTTCTGGTGTTAACCTGGGCTACTATGGGAATTCACAAGGGCATATTATCAAGCCCATTATCTCTGTTTTTGCGGCAGGAAAGTGTTGCTAAAGTGGCGATAATGGGTTTGAAAATATGCTCTATGGAATTCCAATCGGAGCTCATGTTAGATGTCCTTCACATCTAACATGAGCTTAGATTGGAATTCAAAAGAGCATATTATCAAACCTATTATGGACACTTTAGCGCAGTTTGCTGCCGATAAAGTGGCGATAATTTTGTTGCCAAGGTTTCCTTACTACTAATGCTGGGGTGGTCACTGGGACTCTTGACCATTTTATTAAACGGGCAACTGGGATCTTGGAAAAAGAAATAGCCCTTACGCAGAAACGCCGGTCTATAGACCTTTTAACAGGGAAACGTTCATCTTTAGTCATGATTGGGTCAGCGCCGACTCCAGAACATTGTAGAGTAACACATACCTTGGTCGCCCCGAGTCCAAGCCCTTGTTCATTGCTGGTGGGGCCTGATGATTTGTTGGCTTGTTCCATCTTAAGCCCAACCTCAACCAGCATTGTTTCGAGTGGCTCAAGTTGCAGAGCTTCTAAATCCCCATCGCCAAAAATACCCTCTTCGAAAGTTCAAAGCAAGGTGTTAGGAGCAAGTGAAAATCCAATAGTTACATTGAAAACAACTAAAAGGAAAAGAGGGGGTGGTCATCGGAAGGGTGGTCGTTCAAAAATTAACCCTGGGCGGAGAACTACGCTCCGTTCGCGGAGTTTGCAAATTTTCGGCAACTTCGCAGCAAACGCGAAGTTGTCGACTACTTCGCAATCTACAGCGTAGCGTAGTAGTTTTTCTTCCTCGCGCGCTCAATAGCATTCTCGCGTGCGCGGTAATGACTTACCGTGGTTCTGCGTTCGCTTTCTCGCTTTTCTCTCCCGGTCGCGTTCGCTACGATGTTTGGAATCAGGCCGCACAATCCCATGCGACTGTGAGAACGCGATAACGTCATTCGGACGCGCCAACAGGTCATTAGGACGCGCGATCTTCATTGCAGCGCCATGTTGGTAAGATCGCGTTTCCGAACACGCAGAAACTGGAATCTGGCACAGAATATCTCTCAAGCATGTTAAAATCTTCTCAAAAATGTTGATTTTGCTCAGGAAAACCCCTCAGATTGTGATTTTGCTGTATTTTTTTGGGCTAGGAGTCCTCTTTTTGTTTCTACTCTTTTTTTCAAGAGAAAGGAAGTGCCCCTGAGTCTTCATCTTCCTGTTCCTATCCACCAGGCTCCTCCCAGTGCTTTGTCCATGTGGTGTTCACTTTCATTTGGATTTGGAGCTGGAAGGATCACTCTTTGTGTATGTCTGCTGCATCATAGCATTTAATTGGATTTATTGAGGAATTTTGGATTTGAACTTTTCTTTTACAAGTAAGTTTGAGAATTGAGAATTGGTGTACTGTAAATGTTTTTTTTTTTTTTTTTTTTTTTAACTACAGTTTTCTGTGCTTCTCAATCTTTCTTAAAAATTAGAGGGAGGCCTGTACTTTCATGAGGGGCCAAGTTGTATGTCTTTTAAATTTCATCCAGTAGGCCTAGAGGTAACCACGGGTCCAACCATGTTTCTGTGGTGTCTGTAAAACATCATGGATGGCATTGGATTTAATTGCATACTCTGTTGTAGTGGAATTTAATTTTTTTTTTTTAAATTAGGTAACCCTAGTAGTTCATGTAGTTAGTGTAGGCCTGCTTGAGTTCATTTACTTTCTGTGGGTGGCTTGGCCAGGTGGTGGCAGCCATTTTGTGTTTGGAGCCACGGTGTTTTTGCCATAGGCCTCCAAGCTTGTGGCCTACTCTGCCAGTAGGCCCAAGGGTACTACTAGAGTCCTCATCATGGGTGCATGAAAGTTGTTCAACTGTTTTTGGGGTGTTTAAGTTGTAAGTGTAACATCATGTAGGTCATGGATGGCTTTGGATTGATTAGCAAAATGTGTTTTTGGTGTTGAATTGCAGGTTTTGGGTGTGTGTTGAATGATATGGCTTTTTCTGCGCACTAGGTAACCCTAGAATTCAGCTCCGTAGTTTTGGTAACTTTGCACAGTGCGACAACGCGACCCTACAGTTTTTGTCTTCTTCGCGCGCTCAATGTGCGTGCTCGGGCACGCGATAACGACGTTGTGTACAGTTCGCGCTGCTGAACACACAGAATTTGCATTCTCGCGAGCAATATGTCTCGAGTTACCTAAAACCTTCCCGAAAATGTTGATGCTGTTCATTTTGCTAAAGAAACTCCTCAGGTTGTCATTTGCTTGTAGTTTTTGGAGCATGGACCACCTACTGTTTCTGTCCTCTATGTACTTTGTTGTTTGAGGGTGGCCTGACCATGTGGGCGGCGGGGCGGCCATTTTGTGAAGCCAAGCATTGTCCTTTTGCCATAGGCATGTATTGTCTGTCTTCTCTTTCTTTTCATGTTGTTGGGGGTGGCCAGGCCATGTGGGCGCGGCCATTTTGTTTGACCTTCCATCGTGCTTTAGTTTTTTTGTTGCAGGCCTACAAACTTGTGGTGATTTCTTCTGCCAGTCGGCCTAGAGTCCCAGAGGTAGCCAGCGGGAATCCTTGATGTAGCGGTTTCCATTTTGTCTGATTTAAGGCATGGATGGCAATGCATTGAATTTTCAAAGAGGTGTTTGGGGTGTAGGTAACTGTTTGGGTGTAAACTGTAAATGCCTTTGTTGTTTGTGTTGTGGTGTAACTTTCAAACCTTTTAGCCATGGGGATTTTCTTTTTTGCATTAAGCTGTGATGTGTGACAGGAATCCTCCTTTTTCTGGCCATATAGGGTTATAGATAGACCTGCTTGAGTTTATTTAAATTGTATGTACTTTCTTGTTGGTGGGCTGACCATGGGGCTGGTGCCCATTCCCATTTGGTGAAGCCATGCATTTTGCTTTTCCCTTAGGCCTGCTTTGTCTGTTTTTTATTCCTTTCTTATTTTTTTTATTCCTTTTCTTTTTTTTATTGTGACCGCCTGTCCATGTCGTGGTGGCCATTTTCTGGTACTAGCAGCCTCTGTGTTTTTGCCATAGGCCTCCAAGCTTGTGGCTTACTCTTCCAGTAGGCCCAAGGGTACTACTAGAGTCATCATCATGGGTGCATGAAAGTTGTTCAACTGTTATTGTGGTGTTTATATTGTAAGTGTAGCATTGTGTAGGTCATGGATGGCTTTGGATTGATTAGCAAAATGAGTTTTTGGTGTTGAGTTTTTGGGTGTGTGTTGAATAATATGGCTTTTCTGCGCACTAGGTAACCCTAGAATTCAGCTTGCGTAGTTTTGGTAACTTTGCACAGTGCGACAACGCAACCTTACCGTTTTTGTTTTCTTCATTCGCTCAATGTGCGTGTTCGGGTACGCGATAACAACGTTTTGTACAGTTCCCGCTGCCGAACACGCCGAATTTGCATTCTTGCGAGCAAAATGTCTCGAGTTGCCTAAAACCTTCCCGAAAATGTTGATGCTGTTCATTTTGCTAAAGAAACTCCTCAGGTTGTCATTTGCTTGTAGTTTTTGGAGCATGGACCACTTACTGTTTCTGTCCTCTATATACTTTGTTGTTTGAGGGTGGCCTGACCATGTGGCGGCGGGGTGGCCATTTTGTGAAGCCAGGCATTGTCCTTTTGCCATAGGCATGTATTGTCTGTCTTCTCTTTTTTTTCATGTTGTTGGGGGTGGCCAGCACATGTGGGGGCGGCCATTTTGTGTGACCTTCCATCGTGCTTTGGTTTTTTTGTCGCAGGCCTACAAACTTGTGATTTCTTCTGCCAATAGGCCTAGAGTCCCAGAGGTAGTCAGTGGGGATGCTTGATGTAGCGGTTTCCATTTTGTCTGATTTAGGGCATGGGTGGCAATGCATTGAATTTTCAAATGTGGTGTTTGGGGTGTAGTTAACTGTTTGGGTGTAAACTGTAAATGCCTTTGTTGTTTGTGTTGTTGTGTAACTTTCAAACCTTTTAGCCATGGGGATTTTCTTTTTTGCATTAAGCTGTGATGTGTAACAGGCATCCTCCTTTTTCTGGCCATATAGGGATATGGGCCTGCTTGAGTTTATTGTTTTCTGGCCTTTACCCATGTACCTGTGATGAGAGTGCCCATGTGGAGCTGTGGTGGTAGTAGTAGTGTGCTGTTTTGTTTTTGACAAATTGGCCTGTATCTTGCCATTGTTCCTGTTGGCTTACTACTGTTCACATCCCCATTGCTATCTGCTGCAGGTCACTGATGCTGCATCCATCCAAAATGATGCACAAATTAAGGATAAACAAGTTCCACTTCCACTAAATTTGCATTTTAGTTCTTTGCTATTCTTACTCTTACTGAGTGTACTAATACTTCGAGTAGTAATTAAAATTAAAGATCCACATTCGACTGATGTTATTCTGCCTTCTTTGCTTGTAGGTGCACAAAAGACTGAAGAGGAGGTGTCTGTCATCATTCATCGCCTGTTCTACTGCCAAACGGACGTCCTCCTGTACTACGTCACGTGTGGTGTGACTAACCTGACCAGACATCATTCTCAGCAACTTGTGCAACTGAGTGCTGCTGCTGACATCTGAAGAAGATGGGCCCAAAGAAAGCAGGTACCAGGTCCTCCAATACCAAGAAAGTTGCTGAGAAGAAGAAGGAAGAACAGAAGAAGGAAGTGACCCTTAAGTCTGGTGTTGACCCGAAAACCTTTTTTGGGAAAAAAAGTACACCTGCAGCAGCAGTGACCATGGTCCAAGCTGGGGCCAGCACCTCCGCATCAGTGGGCCCAAGCCACCAACCCAGGCCCAAGCAGATGAGTGGGGAAGAGGTAGCCAGCCTAATGGTGGAAAGCAGTGATACTGAGCCTGACCTGAACTTATCGCTATCTCAAAGTAGTACACATTCCACGCAAGAGGTAACACAGCAGAAAAGTGGTGAACAACAACCACCGCCCGCAACAGTAGATGTTCAACCTGAGCCACCCCCCGCATTAGTAGTTGTTCAACAACCACCGCCTGCAATAGTAGATGCTCAACGAAAAGAACAACCACAACCACCACCTGCAATAGTAGTTGTTCCACAACCACCGCCCACAATAGTAGATGTTCAACGAAAACAACAACCACAACCACCGCCTGCAATAGTTGTTGTTGTTCCTCCCGAAGTCGGGGCAGTTCAGGAAATTGAACCTGATGCAGAGCAAGAAGAAGAGGAAGCACCTCATGCAGGAGATCTATTGTTTTCCAAATCCCCACCAAGGAAAAGGAGGGTTAGTCCATCGAGTTCTTCACCAAGCATCCCTTCTGATGATCTTGATCTCAATTGGGAGCCACAACAACAATCTGAGCATGAGAGGGAGAGACATCCCAAGAAGACCAGGCTAGGGAAAAGGAAGGTTCCAGGAAGCCTTGCACTTATGGAGTGAGATGTTGAACAGCCGGATAATGATGATGATGACGAGTCAGACCCAGCCATCACAAGCATTACTCCTGGCCCTGAGGACATGGAGACCAATATTTTAACCCTATCGAGAATGGCTGCGACTAGCGATGTAGCACACATACCACCAACACAGGCCACACCAAAACTACCTCCAGCTTCCATTTTTACATTTGCACAGAGCCGGCAGCGTCCTACATCCAGCACAAGTTCCACCTCAGCAGAAGTAGGTAGTGGTACTACTGCGCAGCCACATAGTGAAATTCAACACACAACCTCCAGTTCATCTGGCATTGGAAGTGGCACCTCTAGCAGAAGCCAAAAGTTAAGCTCCCCAGTGTGGGACTTCTTTACAGTTAGCGCAAATGAGGACAACATTGCTATATGCTCCATTTGTCATTCCTCTGTTAGTCATGGTAGGCTTGGTACAAACTATGGTACCGGAGGCCAAATGACCCATATGAAAAAACACCACGCAATCAAGTGGGAGGACCACCTATGTAGCATAAAAGCAGGAACCATTAATGTTGGTGGGGAAGCAGTAGAAGGTCCACGGGTCGAACAGGAAGAAGAGGGAGACATTCTATCTGGTAGTGGTACACTAAGTACCCCTGTCCCCAGCACTGCAGAGGTAGATCCCACATCCTCCGCATCAGCAACATCTCAGTGGCACCAGAGTAAGAGTAACCCGGAGACACCAAGGAGTACGGGTGCGAAGTCTGCGACGCGAAATACTGCATCGAGCATAACTGAAATACCAAGCAGCGTGCCATTATTAGCATGTTTAGGCAGGAGGGAAAGTACGAACGCAACCACCCAATAGCACGTTTGTACAATGCTAAGCTTGCTAAAATGTTAGCACTGGACCTTCTCCCTTTTTCTTTTGTTGAAGGGGTGGGGTTCCTGGAATTTGTGACAACCCTCTGCCCAAAATGGAATGTTCCCAGCCGCTACTATTTTGCCAGAGTTGCTGTTCCAGCACTACACCACGATGTGCTGGAATTGCTTGGAAAAGCCTTGCAGCAGAGTGCTGTGCATAGTATCCACCTGACAACAGACATGTGGACCAGTTGCCAAGCCACTGATTACATGTGCATCACTGCACACTGGATCTCTTTTTCAGGTGTTAGAGACAAGATATCTGTAGGCATTGACACTACTGAGATTTTTAATGATACTCGCAGACATGCTACTGTAGCCATGTTTGCTATGGAGAAATCGCATACTGCTGCAAACATTATGGATGAGTTTAACAGCAAGCTCTTTGAATGGCTGCGACCAAGAGGCCTTAACATTGGTTTTGTTGCCACCGACAATGGCAGTAATGTAGTTGAGGCCATGGAAGATGGTTGCTATTTCAGGGTCCCGTGTTTGGCACACTGCATTAACATTGTGGCTCAAGACTTTCTGAAAAATGAAAGCAAAGTCAGCAACCTACTGACTATTTGCAGAAGAATCTGCACGCATTTCAACCATTCTTTTAAAGCCCGGAAGCAGCTACGGGTCATTCAACGTAAGTATAAAATGCCAGTCAAAGCACACATCCGGGAGGTACCAACACGTTGGAACTCTACTTATTACATGCTTGATCGGCTGTTTGAGCAGTACATACCACTTAATGCTTATGTCATGACAATGACAAGAAGATCAGGGGATCCAACTGTTATTAAAGCCATGACAGTTGAGATGTGGCAATGGGACCTCATTAAATGCCTGACAGAGATGCTACTTCCTTTTGAGGGCTTCACACGTGCAGTCAGCAGGGAGGACTGTACTATGGGCCAAGCTATCCCATTGTTGTACATGCTAGAGCAAGAGCTGAAGGAGGTGTCTGAAACATACAAAGGTGTTGAAGGAAAACTTGAAGCATGTTATTTGGCGAAGGCCTTAGCCGGCCGCTTATCTGAGAATACAAGGATTCAAAATAAGATTGTGTCACATCAACATTACATTACTGCCACAATTTTGGATCCACTGTACAAATTATTTGTGAACAGTAATGCAGTAATTTCTTTTTCAGAAGGGGATGTTGCCAAGTACAAAACTGTAATAGCCGAGGAAGCCACTGATTTAGAAAACAAACGGCTCTCAATTAGAGGCCTGCCAGTGCTAGCCCAGGACAGTGCAAGTACTACTGAGCATCCTACAGAGTCAAGTTCTTCTTCACAGCATGAGAGCAGTGTGTTTGCTTCCCAGCAGTCACCAACACAACCAATAACAACAACCGCACCAACAGGATCTGATTCATCAGACACAAGCAAAAAAATAGCTGCTTGGTTTCTACAGAAAGGGATGGGTAAGTCCGTTGCTGTCGCAAAGCAAAAAGAAGACGAGCAAACCCGAGCACCAATGAACATTGAGCGGTTGGTCCAGGCCTATCTGGATGACACAACAGAGGTGTTCATGGAGCAAATCCCATTGGTGTATTGGTATAGGGCAAGAAGCCAATGGCCAGTGCTCAGCAGGCTGCTGATAAAGTGTCTAGATTGTCCTGTTGCAAGTGTCTCTTCTGAGCGTGTTTTCAGTGCTGCTGGTGCCATTGTAACTTTGAAAAGGACCAGTCTCTCGCCCAAAAGCGTGGAGAGGTTAACCATGATCAAAATGAATCAGCACTTCATACCACCAGACTACAATATACGTGAATCAGAGCTGGAAGAGGAGAGCAAATCGGAAGACATAACTAGTGGGTTACATGACCTACTTCTGTCAGAAGAACCACCAGGGTTTGAGGACGAGCTCCTCTTCCCTGACAACTAGGCTTTTAAATTGTTACATTCTCCCTTCCTTTATTTCTCCCTTCCTTTATTTGTGTGTATCTGTCTTTCTGGCTCAAACTTCAAAACCAACACCATCTTCCTTTCTCTTTTAATTACCTATTGGAGTTGCACATCTGAGCATTTACTGTGCACTCCACTCATCAGAGTCATGCTCCATCTTCCTGACTCACCCTAAATACATTTCCATCTTGCCATACATTGGATGGAGATGGACAATAGTGCAATAATGTAGCCTCTAACAGTCCCTCCATAACAAGTGAAACGTACGTGACTATAGCCATCTTCTGTTTTGTTTCCAATCTGAAATGCATCACTGTCTTAAGGCTACACCTCTGTCTGCAGGCATACACATCTCTTCAATGTCAGAACTTGAGCAGGGCTCCAAAATTAAAGTAAACTCATCATCACTTTCAGAAGGCTCTGCTGCATCTGTGATCTGACAGCCACAAAGAAGAGAAAGACAGGTATATGAAATGAATGATGCCATACATTGCATTGGATGCTTGCTGACTCAGAGCAAATGTGCATGAAGTAGAACTATACTAGTAGTTTAATATAATAACAAAGTACTTGTGTCTCAAGTTATGGTCAATGTTTCCATGTTGTTTAATAATATGTATCCAATTGTACTCCTACTACTGCAGGTGCAGTCTGGACTTAATCGTAGTCACTCACTACAGACTGAGTTGCTGTTGGTGGTCTGTTGGAGAACACGTACATGTGCCACACCGGATGATGATGATGACCACCATACCATCTTTGCACGCTGTCAGTCAGTTTTGTCTGAGATGATTGATGGAATATGTTCAGGAAGTGGAATACAAGGTAAACACACAACCAATCAACAAGAACGACAGCAGACCTAGGCTACATGTGTGTGCATTGGTGGAATAGAATAGTGGTATGATTGACTGACATTGGCGCATTGATTGAAAATGCTAGGTTGCTGTATATGCCTTTTGTCTGAAACTGTGAAAAATGTAGGTAAATGGAGTTTGGGCCACAGACTCACGGCCCGGTGTTGTGGTGTGGTCCTGTAACTGTTCTGTGCTGGCTCCTATCTTGTTGTTCTTTTCGATGACTGCTGTGCAACTAGAAGAGTAGAGTTAATCAATGTATCAAAGCAGCCTCAGTCTGAAAATCTTCTCGCTCACGAGCCTTGTCTTTTTTGCACTACACCGTAATTAATTTTTATGTTTTCATTCAGTGAACTTATTTTGTAATACCCCATTTCTTCTTTCATCAACACTTACAGGCCGGCCTTTCACCCAGCGCTATTATACGTGGAGCAACAACTCACACTTACCTTATCAATCCTCCTCATCATCCAGCCAGAGGCGCCCAAGAATGATATTCAGTCACAGTGTCCATGGAAGGGAGGACAAAGATCAATGACGAGATACAACTAAACATTTGGCCTTGGATAATACATTAACTTTAGTATCATTTTCGTAATTTTCTTTGATTCCTTTTTCCTCTTCATTTATTTTATGCTTGTGTTTGGTAATTGATTGTTCACTTAAACTATCTCTTAATTTTCTTTGCTAGCTTTCAGCCCGCTACATCAGGTATTACGGTTTCTCAGAGGGCATACAGCCTAGGCTAAAGTCATATTCATATCATATATAAGAAATACTTCCTTTGAATTGTGTAGTAGTAGTTAAGTAAGTGCCACTTATTATTAACCATCAAGTTAATAATAAACCTTCATCATGCATCCATTTCATTTTTCTTACTTGACTTTACATTTATTGGGTAGTAGTGGATCATCAATCATCGTCTTCATTGTTTTGCTTTTGTTGTCTCCATGCATACTGTTTTTCTTTGTCAAACCTTTCCCCAAATCCCCGTTCCCATCCATTCATCAAACCCTAACCCTCTTCCCCCGGGCTGTGTGGTTTTATATTGAGGTGTGATATTACTACATTAAATCTACACCAACAATTGATCATACGCTTGCTGGGACAGATGTGGTGAAAGCAACACTAATGAAATCAAATGTCAACGAGGCAGGACGAGGATCCTCTTCTGCTTGACCACCCAAGCTCACTGTATGTACTAGTGTACATGGCAATTAACTTCCCAAAGTGACCCAACAAATACATCTAAATAATTGGTGGCATTGTTTGAATTTAATTTTACAGCATTCAAGTTTACGAATTGGATTGTGTTTTACTGACTACTTCAACACAACTACATTTATCTTCTTGTACTTGGCAGTCCCCGACACCATTGAATTCTTTGAGTTTAGCACTAGCAGTTGCAATATTGTTTGTATTTTTTTGGGTCAGTCTTATGTACTGTATTTTTCAACTTCTCCCACATTCTGTCTCAGGCAAATCACTGTCTCTTTGTTTTTGTTTTCCAATGCTAGTGCCAGTGTCTACTCTACTACTACCATCACACATCCACAGCATATTCTCCGTTGTCTTGGGAAACCATGCAGCCCTGCTTGCAGTGCCAAACTTAATCATCATCAATCACAGGTAAGAAGAGAAGTTTGCTAGGAGGTATAATGGAGGAGAGACTGGTAGTACAAATAGGACAAATATAACTCAGTGAGGGGTACTGCATCTATCTGTTTGCATGATGTTGTTACATGTGGTCAATTAATAAATTATTTCAATCAAACACTGGCCGCTGCCCTGCATGTAGAGTAAACCTTGTGACGTATAACAGTAACCCCACCACGGTGAACAGATGAAGCCTCTGGGGCTTGGTAGGGAAAACATGGCGGCCGGCTAGTAGCGGGTCGCGGGTGTGAGGAGTGGCGGTGGTGCACTTTTGTTACTGCAGGCGAATTAATTGTTGTTCAGCGGAGGGACAGGATTGCGGTTCCCGGGCTTTTCCACCATACAATCTAGTGTGGCTCACGGTTCTTTCCACGACTTATAAAACTGGTATTTGTGCTTTTGTATGGAGCCAGGCGACGGAGGGCTTACCTGCACTGCTAGCGAGGCTCCGGGGACGCCGGAGACGCTGGAAACGCCGGAGACGCTGGATGCGCCGGCGATTCCAGCCGTGGAAACTTCACAGGAAATCGAAGCGGCAACAGCTGCCGGAGTTTCGGCGGATTCAGTCGGCTGGGGAAGGGCTGCAAAGGAGGTAGGAAGCTGGCGGCGAGCGGCTACTAAGATTCCTCTGAGACTGGCAGGAGGGTGCGGAAGAGGTGCAGGGGTAGCTTTGGGATTTTCATGTAAAGAGACTGCGAAAAATAAAAACAATCAGTACAGGCTAGAGGCTCAGTCCGGGGCTCAAATAGGGGAAATAGGAGAAGAGACCTCGGGAGGACAAGCAAAACAAACCGAACAAATTAAACAAATTAAACAGACGTATCTTTTGAGGAGTGCAGCAGCAAAAGGCTTGAAAGGAGTGGTGGAGAAAGTTCATGATATTGACGTGGCTAGTTCATTGAAAAAGGCTCTTAAAAATAGAACTGACAGCAAACAAAAAGGCAAACTGCTGAAACATTTGGTGGTGCATAAAACAAAACCAACTCCCTCTCTTAACGCATATTTTAAGCCTATTCCTAAAATATTAATTTTAAGATCAGATACCAAGGAGCAAGGTCCAGATTTAGAAGGCTGGCAAGATTGGTCTCCTCATTTGAGCCCTAATAGGTTCCAAATATTAGCGACGAAGACAGGCAGCGAGATGGAAGGCGTGGAAACTTCAGATATTCTAGAGCAAGCAGGCAAGATGGACCTGGTCAGCTCAGACAACACCTTAGTGAACATACTAGATGTGGCAGGGGAGGTAGGGGAGGCGCTCGTAAAAGAGGTTGAGGCTCCAGGAAAAAAAGAGGAGGCTGTGGATATTTTAGATGATCATGACGAATCAGAGCATGGCAACCCGGACCTACCCATAATAGCATTACTGCAGAAACTTGATAGAGACATGCATGAAGGTTTCGAGATATCACAGGCCAATCAAGAGAGCATTCGCGCCTCCTGTAGCATGTTAGAGACTAAGTTTAGTGAACTAAGCTCTCGCACAGAAGTCTTAGAAAACGAGACAAAGCAGCTCAGAGAGATGGTAACAGAAAATCGTAAGGAGATTGTGGAAATTAAATCCAGAGAGAGGCTCCAGGAAGATAGAGTGGAGAGACTGGAAAACATGCAGAGACATAATAACATAAAAATTTTGAAATTGCCCGAAGGTAAAGAGGGTGCTGATATAAAAAAATATGTGGTTCATCTATTGAAGACAGGGTTCGAATTGGAAGAGGAGGAGGAGCAGATCTTTACAGATATTCAGCGGGTGCATCAGGATCCCTTCAAGCTAAATGTAAATAGAACCAAGCCTATGAAAATATTAATTAATATTCTTACATATAATTTAAAGGAGAAAATCCTGTCAGCTGCTTTAAGGAAGAAAAGCATAACTGTTGATGGAATAAAAGTTGAAGTAAGGTCTGACCTGTCCCCAGTAACAGCTAATAGGCAGTGGGAGCTTGGGAAGCGGTTAGACCCACTTAGAGAACTGGGAGCAACTGTCCAACTCAAATTTCCGGTATTTTTGAAAATAATGTGGAGAAATAAAATGTACTCTATTCGCACTGTTGAGGAAGTTGACATATTTATTGAGCAATGTCGAGAGTTATCGAAAGAGGCAGCTGTTTAATCCCTAGCTCCAAACTTAATCTAGGCTAGTAAATAGACCTGCATAAAAGTATGTAAATAGTCAGACGATAAAATTAAAAAAAAAAGGCTAGCACCACCACCAACCGCACTCGAAGGGCCTAGGCCATGGGCAGGATGGTGGGGTTTTCCAAGGGAGGGTTGGGGGGGCATAGTGGGATAGGGGGTGGTAGGATTGGGTTGGGTTGGGGGAGGGAGGGAGGGTGGAAAAAATGAAAATGATCCTCAAAAGCCAAATAGTCGCCTGGTTGATTTTTGTATTTGGTGAGCTAACCAATGAGTGGGGCTAGTATAATGGAAATAAAAGTCTTGTCATGGAACGTTAATGGATTGCGTGTAAAGTCCAGGAGACAGTCAATTTTGAAATAGTTAGAAGATTCATTGGCCCATATAATTATTTTACAGGAGACACATTTAACTGCCACCGAGTCTAAAGACATATTTGGAAAACAACGCTGGGTTGCATACTCTTTCTACACATCCCAATCTATTGTAACTAAGGGAGTGGCGATTTTGGTAAGGCAAGGTGTACATTTTTGTTTTGAATCTATGGTTGCTGATTCCAGAGGAAGGTGGTTGATTTTGCAGGCTAAGTTGGCAGGAGAAAATTTGACTGTTATTGGATACTATGGACCAAACCAGGATGATGTCGGACCTTTGGACACTCTGGCTTGTGAATTATTAAATTTTTCAGGGAAGATTATTATAGCGGGGGATTTCAATACAGTAATGGATGGTAATTTGGACCGTACTGGGAAGAGAGGTCAGGGTAATGTGAAGATGTCAAACAGGGTTAGGCTGTTGTTGTCTCAGTTTGGTTTGTGTGATATATGGCGTAAAAAATGTGGTCAACAACTTGGTTATACATATTACAATCAAAAATATAAACATAAATCCGAATAGATTACTTTTTGTTAGACCTGAGATTAATCGATCAGTTAATAAACATCAACCACGTAGGAGTCCATATTTCGGACCATTCGGCTATAACATTAACTCTGGGATTTAAAAAAGACAGGGTGGACACAGTTTGGAGGCTTGACCGAACTCTTCTTCTAGATGAGGGGTATTTGAAGGTTATAATGGAGGAATTAGAGGTCTTTTTGGAAGCAAATAAGGGATCGGCTAAGCCTGAGATAGTCTGGGAAGCCTGTAAGGCCTTTTTAAGGGGTAGGTTGGGTGCTCTGGGTGCAGGAAAGCGTAATCAGTATTACAATAAGGTGGCAGACTTGAAAGAGAAGATTCTGCAAATAGAAGGGAAGGTCCTGGAGGAAAGAGATTTAATGAAAAGAGAGCAAGAAATACAGGAATTAGCTGTCTTGAAATCTGATTTGGTGGCTGTGCTGGCATACAGAATCAAAGAGAAATGGGAGGCTAGCACTTTGGCACACTTTAGTTATGGGGAGGGATGCAGCAAATTACTGGCTTGGAAGGCAAAAAAGGATCTTGTCCGCAACTTTATTAAGGAAATTAAAAAAGGCGATCTAGATACTACAATTTCAGATAGCACAGGGATCACAGAGTATTTTTCAAAGGTTTATCAAGAAGATCTAGAACCGGACCTCGGGGTTGCTAGAGAGTGGGTGCAACTGGTAGACCCACTTCCACCTCATTGTAAAGAGATTTTGAACTCTGAGATATCTTTGACCGAGGTTGAAAGATCATTAAGCCTCAGCAAGACAGGGAAGGCGCCTGGCCCAGACGGCCTTCCAACGGAAGTATATAAATCATTGACAAGGTTAATTGTTCCAGTATTGCATCAACTATTCAATAATATTTTTCAAGGAAAAACCACAATGCCAGATTCTTGGAATGAGGCGGTTATAGTTTTAATTCCTAAACCCGGTAAATCCCCTAAAAAATTAGAGTCATATAGGCCGATATCACTGCTCAACTGTGATTATAAACTCTTTGCTAAGATATTGGCGGATAGGCTAAGTCTAGTCATAACACAGATAGTTCATGAGGACCAGAAGGGTTTTATCAGGGTAAGATTTTTAAAAGATCTCACATTTCAATTGATTGGTGCTATAGACATTGCAACAACCTATAGGCTCCCATTGGCAGTAATCGCTCTTGATGCTGCCAAAGCATTTGATCGTGTTAACTGGTCTTTTTTGAAGGTTCTTTTGGGGCACCTTGATTTAGGCACAAGGTTTACCAACACTATATTATCTTTTTACTGTTCCCCCACATCTAAGCTTCTGGTAAATGGTACTTTAACAAAATCTATTAAGGTTCAGCGTGGCACACGGCAAGGGTGTCCCCTATCCCCACTACTTTTTAATTTATATATTGAGCCTCTTGCTTCTAAGATTAGGAATTCAGACAGCATATCACCATTTGTAGTAGAAGGATGGGAGAAAAAAATAGGCCTGTATGCAGACGATATTATTATTTATACCCCCCACCTGCATTATTCATTGCCGAGCTTATACAGAATAACTAAGGAGTTTGGTCAGGTGTCTGGATATGAACTAAATCAGGATAAGACTGAAATTATGTCATGGAATTTGGACACAGAAGATATAATAGTAAAAAAAGATATGCGTTACTTGGGGGTAAGGATCACCCATGATATAGCAGACCTGACTAAAACCAACTATAAGAAGATGCAGAAAGAAATAAGTTCCACTCTGCGTAGCTGGGGTCACCTGCCACTTACTATATACGGACGTACCAATTTGGTAAAGATGATGATTCTTCCAAAGATGACTTTCTTGTTTGAAACAATACCTTTGCTATTTAATACAGTCTGGATCAAAAGGCTCCAAAGTGAGGTTTGTTCGTTTATTTGGGCAATGAAAGGGTCCCGCTTGTCCTGGACAAAACTCAGGAGGAGACTATGTAAAGGTGGTCTGGCGGCCCTGGATTTTATGTTATATTCATGGGCTTTTCAGTTAAAGAATTTTAGGATCTTATTAGGAGTTCCAAAGGATACAGATGTTGGAATCATGTTTTATGTTATGCTTGAAAAAAGTAACTATAATAAGGAGGGCTTTATGTGTAAATTTTCTGACCCCAAATTCTTTAAGAAAGTAAGGTTGAAAATCTTGCGGGACGCAGCGGAACTGTGGTATAAGATCAGGAAGACTATGAGGATCTCCTACTATGGACATAGGGCACCAATATGGGAAGCCCCTGGCTCTCCACTTTGGTCTCAGGATGCCTTGGCTTCACCGCTTAGAGCAGCAGGGCTAGTCTGTTGGGGAGATCTATTTCCGGGCGGAAAATTGATCGAATGGGGCCAGGGCGAGGCTACATGGGGGAAGGGATTTTCAAAATTCAAGTACCTCCAGATACAAAGTTGGGCAAGCAAACTGGAGGTTCATATTGGCCGGCAAAACGATTTGGAAGATAAACTTTTCTCTAGACAAGCATACAAGAAAGAAGTTGCTTTATGGTATTGGGGAATGTTGGAAACTGAAGACGGCGCGTTCCAGCTTCCAGAGGCTCTGTGGGGAGATTGCTTGCCAGACTTCGCTACAGAAGAACAATGACAAGTAACGATGGCTATGTTGTATAAAATAGTCAAATCTGCGAATTTAAGGAGAAATCTTTTGTTCACTATCCACAGAGCTTACTGGACTCCTCGAAGGCTTTCGAAGTTCAAGATGTGAGGTATGGTGGAACGCCCTAAATGCAGAAGTATCAACGTAGATGATCTGCATATGTTTGTCCAATGTCCAAATAACAGAAACTTTTGGGAGGATGTAAGTAAAAGCTTGTCAAAGGTGCTTGAGGTAAACATAGAGGTAAGCTCTGAACTTATTATTACTGGAAGATATGATCTGCAAAGTAAGAATATTACAGACAAGGTCAAATTGGTGTTCTATGGAGTTTTGCTTGCCCGCAGGGAGATCTGTAAATTGTGGGTTTCACCTACATTCCCCAACCCTATTAGATTGGGTAAAAGCTATGAGATACTTTGCTAAATTAGATTCTTTGGGTCAGAAAAGGAGAAAGCACAGATTTTGGTTACCTTTTTTACAACACTTTGGTTAAGGGGGGGTAATAATAAAAATCCGATGACTAAGGTCTTGGCCTATCTCGTTGGCGGCCTCTTCGGAGGCTATATGGATAAGGTAGCAGCTGTCGGAAGATTGAAGTCTCGGGGCTTTTTGGCTAGTATGAAGTTAGAGGCCTAATATCTGCCGGGCGGCAGCACAAGCCTTTGATGTTAAAGTCGGCGTATGAGATAAAAATCCCATGGACGGTATCGTTTTGAGTTTCATATGAGTGGCTAGGAGGCTAATGAGGATAAAACAAATAAAAAATAAAAAAAAAACAGTAACCCCACCACAAAACAACATCATATGTGTACATTGAAAATAAATAACATTTATTGATTTACATAAAAAAATCCTCCTAGTCCTCTCCTATCCCACCCCTATCCCCAATCTAACCCCAACCAATGTCCAAGTCCAAAGAATGTCCCACAAAAATAACCCCAACACCCAATTCCCACCCACCAACAAAAGTATTAAAAAAGGGGCAAATGAAGAGGGTCCATCACAATCGGCGGGCTTGAAGGTGTTTGTCCACCAATATATTCACACGCTCCTCTAATTGATCCTCCAACTTTGACACCCGGAGGAGAATCTTTTGCTGAAATGCACGGCACCTACATTTGCATCCATGATGTGGGGGGCGGCAGATGTTGTTAAATGCCGGCGGTGAGCTGCTGCCTGACCTCGGCCTCAATCCCCTGCATGTAACTTTTGATGAAGTTTTTTCTGGCATTATACTTGCCCTAGTACTATGGGTGGACTTGAGTACACAGAAGAACACCAGTCTTTTTTGTATCTCCTTTTATATTTTCAAAGTAAGACTCTGCTTCCAGTGACAGTCTCCAGCTATGATGAATACAATACATTTAGGGGGAAAACAACCAATAAAAATAAATGTCTATCATTCTTTATTATCGCCTTAGCTGGTTTCACTTTCACCAACAACCACCCATGCGTCCACTCCTTCTTTGCCTTGGGTTTCATTGACACAAACTCCGCTCATGATTCTTGCTGTCCACTATATCCATGCACCCATATTGTTTTGCCCAACCAGGCATGCATCTCCTCTTTCAACTTCCAGTTCTACCCATCCTTCAACAACCCATGCATCGGATTAATATCAGCCACGTGCATGAACCTTCCAAAGTATCCTTCTATGGTAGTCTTATTACATCTTTCATCCTTCCTCCTTCCACCCTAGTTCACTTCTTTCCCTTTTTGTTCAACACATCCCTCAAGGCCATCTGATCTGACTTTTAGTCTTCTCCATAACTTTCACAGCTGAGTTAGAGTCTGATAGAAGAGGCCTTGTTTACTCAACTCATGCTGGTAATGCTGCAAAGGGTGTTTTCTTCAACCATTGTATATTGTCCAGGAAAATAGCACAGTGAGGGAAATGTTCCCCTTCCACCTAGTAATGCAAATAAGTAATGAATATAACTTACCACCGCCCACCGCTGAGGTTTCCTTCCCCACTGGTGCTACTGCAGGGGCCGCAGACACTGTCCCCTCCTGGATGGCATTAGTATCGCCGATGGCCCCGTCAGCAGTGGCACTGGTCGTTGGTAGTGATTGTGCACCTATAAAAGCAAGTACACCTTTTGAGATGCCTGCACAACTTCCCCTATTTTACTAGTTGTACTTCACCAGGAAGAAAGATTGAATAAACAGTTACATACAGCATAACGCGTTGTAAGTTTAACTAGTCCAAATTGCGTACTACTGTACAGCAGTCATTAGACAGAGTTTAGTTTTACTTTATTAGATGGTACCTAGGGTCATCTAATCTCTACTCCTACTCTAGTCTTTGGAAAGTTAGCCTGAGCCATGTAACCATTTTAGAATGATCCGGGTCTACTGTTTTGCCCATGTTGTTACCTCGCAGCTTGTTGCACAGTAAGACTTAAAGACGCCTTTGAGGCCACATGAGTGTTGCATACAACTAAAGAGGTTGACTTACTTACTTACAGTATTGTTAATCCATTTTGCTTATGCATAATGTTACACTTTTTGGCATGACTGCTAAAAACTGGCATACTTGTATTCACTGTCTAACGTGCAACATTTTTCTCATAGGCAGATGAGAAGATTGCCTTCTACGAACCAGAGATTAGCAGAGCTTTCGAAAGATGCATGTGTAATTATACGTTCAACGGTGAGGGGTCTCCCACAATTCCCACAGTTCTCTATTGTGCACTAGTTGTACAAAAATGTATAGTATTTAATCTTCTTTATTTTGCATGGTGGAGCTGGATGTTTTTCATGGAACAACTTAAAAGTTACAACAATACAAAGCTTGTTATTAAAAAAATAACGTTTTTGAACTTACACATAGACTCTGTGGTATATTTTGAGTGTCTGGGGTGTTGTGGACTTAAACGAGTGAGTGAGCGATAGAGTGTTCTTCTGTTCTGGGTTGTGTAATAAAATCATTGGGTATAACTAACTATCTTCGTGTGGGGGTCGGGAGTGGGACAAATGACTATGACTAAGACACTTAGGTAGGTAGACTGTCGTTGAATTGTGGGTTCTTCTGACTGAGTTCTGTGACTAGAGTGTAAGTAAGGTCCAACCTCCCTATCACCAACATCCTATTTTCTTGTGCATAGTTCCGTATGTGCCTGTGCAGAGAATCACCACAACAGTAGTAGTAGTATAATAACCTAACAAAAATTAGTAGGCAAACATCTGGTTGCGCATTTTTGGGGTGGCAATTGACAAAGACTAGAGATTACAGAGGACAACGCAAAAGACAGGAGTGGACCCAGTGGCTACAAGTATTCTATCACAGCTTTATTCCAAAGAATACCTTAACTAAAGACTGGCCAACAGGGCAAGCTTAGCTAAAGACAGTTTAATAGTAGTAGCACAGAGAGTCATCGGGCAGAGGCAGTTTGAAGGAATTGAAAGTCAGGGATGGCATTAGATACCCAAAATTTGGAAAACAAATTGAAGACCAAAGAAGGTTTAGCTAACATTTAATTAGGAAGGAGGCTTAATAGGTTGGAAAAAATAAGGTGTGTTAAAAAGTTAGGGAAATATAATTGATAATAATCAAAGCACTGTAGGACTTACTGGGGCCAGCAGCAGGATCCTCGGTAGTGGAGCGCTCCTCTGGTGGTTGTCCCGCTGACTCGGACCCCATGGGTGGTGCCTATCATGTAAGAAATAATAAAGAGAGAGAAACATTGAGTGCTGTGAAACAAATACATCATTCAAAAATCCTCTCAAACATTTTAGGAAACAACAATTGCAATAAAATTGACTTCGAAGTCTAAATGACTACTGGCTTGCAGGATTCACAGACCGTCTACTTATAGAACACTAATAAAATGTTCCATAAACATTCTGATTGCAGAATATACTAATGAAGCCAGTACACCTGACCTACACCACCTATTCCAGAATCCAGCCGGGCCAATTGTTCAGTAAGTCGGCATTTCCATTTTATTTTTGTCCGAAAACATGTATAGATGAGATGGAGGACACATGCATAAATTTGTGCATAAACGAAATTGCTGGTTGCTTATGTCATATGAACTGCTACTGACTGACGTGACAATGCTATTGCTGCTAAGCCTACCACTCAGTAAACAAACTTCAAACCCCTCTATGGAGGGGTGGGATAAATAAGAACTAACTAAGCATTCAGTGACAGAGGAGGCGCCGCGTCATGCAGACCGTTAAAAAATATGAACTAATACTATCCATCCACCACTATTTCACTAAAGGACAATGTAAGGACTATTTATTTAATTATTTATTTATTTGCGGGTTTATAACGCGCTTGAATAAACTCCCGGAGGAGTATCTCCGCGCTCCAGAGACGACAGTAGCAAAAACCAAAGGTAAATAATCCAGAACAAAGAATCATATGTGGCTAAATCATGACCCAACTAATTTAGGCCTGGAACATGAAAGTTTTCAGTTTTTTTCTAAAGGCAAAGTGATCCGAGCACTGCCTGAGTTGGAAGGGAAGATTATTCCACAATATTGGACCCACCACTGACAGTGCCTTGCCACCCTGTCTAGTCCTCCTAATCTTTGGCACCCTTAGGAGCAACTGATCACTTGACCTGAGGGCGCGTGTGGGAACATAGGGAACACATTTTTTAGCCAGATAGGAAGGCCCTAGGTCATGTAGTCCTTTATGTACTATACAGCATGTCTTAAATTTCACTCTTTGACGGACAGATAACCAGTGAAGTTTTTCCAGCAGAGGTTTAGATGGAGATCTGGGGGGAGCATTGAGGACCAACCTGGCCGCGGTGTTCTGTATCACCTGAAGTCGGTCCAATACCTCTTCATTAGCAGACGCCAGGAGGCCATTACAGCAATCAAGCCGGCTGATCACTAAAGCCTGGACCAAAGTCTTTCTAATGGAGTCCGGAAGGAGCGGGAATACTTTTCGGAGGAGTCCTATCATATGAAAACAGACCCCACTGTGTTATTTCCATGTTGTTTAAGGGTCAGCTCCGGCTCCTGGCGAACCCCAAGGTTCTTGATTACTTGTTTTGGTTTGGGAACTGGCCCCAGGTCTAATGGCCACCAATCAGGGGACCATAGTATCTTGGCCTCACCGAAAAGCATAACCAAGGTCTTACCAATGTTACACTGAAGAAAGTTGGAAGACATCCACTGGGATACTGCTTTCATCCCCTCGGAGAAAGATTTTTTAACCTCTGGGGTCAAAGATTTAAATGGAAAAAGCAGCTGGGTATCATCAGCATCAGCTGGGTATCATCAGCATAAGACACTGGACAAAAACCAAAGGCTCTCATAATATTTGCCAGGGGGGCCACATAGGTGTTAAAAAGAGTTGGGCTCAAACAAGAGCCCTGTGGCACCCCCTTGGTGATCTTAACCTCATCCGACCGGAATTCACCCATGGTGACACATTGAGTGCGGTCGGAGAGAAAGCTCTTTAGCCAAGCCAGTGCCTTGCCACACAGTCCACTCCCAGTCAGTCGTTCGATCAAGATCTTATGAGAAATGGTATCGAACGCTGCCGATAAATCCAGTAGTACCAGGACAACTGAGATACCCTCTTCCTGGTACATACGGAGATCATCAGTTATCGACAGCAAGGCCGTTTCAGTACTATATTTCGGCTTAAAACCAGACTGAGAGGGATCCAGGCTTCCTGGTTGTTCCAGGAAGTTGGACAAATGCTAATTAGTATGTTTTTCGATGATTTTACCCAAAAATGGCAGCAGGGAAATAGGTCTAAGATTGGACAAATTGGTCCATGGAACGGAGATGTTCTTCCGGATAGGTCTTACTAGAGCCTTTTCCACTCTCGTGGGACACATCCTGTGTTAAGCAAGAGGTTTACAAGGTTCTGAATTTCAGGACCAAGCACCCTGCCCACAACTCCCATTGTTCTCGCTGGTAGTTGATCTGAAGGGCTCCCACTTTTGATGGTATTAATCAACACCTCTACTTCTAACAGGGTGATATTGGGACATTTTAGAAGTATGCCAGGATTAGCACCCACTTTTGCCTGCGAGTGAATGCTGTGATTACTTACGGGTAGGATATAGATGCCTTAATTTTTTCATAGATAATGTTAATCTTATCAGTGAAAAAAATCTTAAATGTCGTCGCATAGTTGTTGAGACGACATATCCGTACTTTCACACGCCACTGGTTTTAAAAAGGTGTTCAAGATTTGGTATAGCACTTTGGGAGCATTACCTGCCGCCTCCAGTTGCGAGGTAACATAACTCTTACGTGCAACTCGGATGGCTTTATGGTAGGTGCTTATTGCCATCTGGTAGCTAGATTTGTCCACCTCCAGGTGCGACTTTCCCCAGACTTTCTCAAGTTTCCTGGAGGTTCGCTTAAGGACCCGCAGCTCTTCAGAAAACCAAACTTCCTGTTTTTTTGCAGGACGGTTTTTAAATATTTTAAGTGGGGCAATCTGTTCTACTGCTGTGTGTATAGCAAGTTCATATTTAAGTAGAGCAGAATCAATATTTTCCATAGGCTGGATTATCGGCGCGGTATATATCTCCTTAAAGGTTCATGAGATATGTTATGCCATTGTCTTCGCCGTACCGGAATCTGCAAAGAGCGGCTGAGAGGCACACCAATTTTGGGCATTGAAAACTCCAAAATAAAATGATCTGTCCAATTAGTCTGTCTAGGTGCATGACACTTAATGTCAGAGAAATTGGAGAAGATCAAGTCTAGGGTATGCCCCGCCAGATGGGTAGGCCCGCTATTGCACTGTTTTAGCCCAAGCAGGGAGACATCATTCAGGAAAGATTGGGCTTCCATATTGTCTTTTACCTCGCTATGGATATTAAAGTCTCCAAGCAGTAGAAAGTCTTTGTCTGTATCGACATACGGAGCCAGTGCTTCCACCAGGGAGCTGGAGACTTTTTTTTATGGGGCCTGGAGGGCGATACACTAATGCTCCCTTCCTACAATATTTACCAGACGTACCAATTTTAAAAATCATCATTTCAAAAGCAGAATTACAACATTGATCCAAAATAGAGACAGCTATGCTACATTTATGCACAATCGCTATACCCCCTCCAGCTTTCTTTGGCCGATCCAATCTGATAATCTTATACCCTTCCGGGATCCCAAGGGTGATAACAGGGATCGAGTGGGGTTTGAGCCATGTCTCAGTAAGAAAGCAAAGATCAGGTTTGTGCGTAGAAATAAGGTCCCAAACCTCAAAATAATGTTTGGGTAGAGACCTTATGGTACACAACAGATTCCTCCCACCCTGGGTGGTTTCGATGGCCATACATGTTGTCTTATTTTGGAAGTAGTCTGTAATTCTGGAAGTTGGATCACATACTGCCTGAAAATGACATCGCCTACATGAGAACGGCCCTTCGGGAGGGGTATGTTCTTCTGACCCACAAGCCATCTGTGGTATCATCCTTAAATACATCAATGCCTGGGAAGAATAGCTCACCCTAACCTTAGTTGGGTCACTTACTCCTGAAGATGTTAGTGTCATGGCCCCTGGCCACGTCCAGTCGCGGATGGGCGCAGACGGGCTTCTCTCTGGCTTGTCTCAGGCGCGTCCTCAGGCGCTCCCTTGCGCACGACCGCTGCGCGCTCTGAGCGACGAGAGGGCTAAATGGCCCCTCCTGTGGAAGACTAGACCGCTACCCGCTTCGTGGTAGCGGAAGTGGAGTGAATGTGAATGTCTGGCTCTTACCTGTCCGCCCTCCTCTCTACGGCGCTAATTGCCGAGTCGGACTAGACTCTAGCAATAGCATTAACTAACTTCAGTTCTCTAAAGTAAACTCTAACATCAATAATCACCAGCCCAAGCTAGCGCACAGTTACAAACCAGTAAGAGAAGTGGCGAGCAGCACCTGTGTCATACGGTAACAGAAGATTTTGAGACGGAATTGATCTGCAATGTAACTAAGCGCACAAGTAATCGTGTTACTTATTCGTCCAAGAATTATACACAATACTTATACTACTATATATATATATTAATATTACTAGCTACTCACCAAGCCCCATGACCTCGACACCTAGCAGGTCCAACAGGTCCTGCTCCCTGTCCAGAATGTCTGCCCACCGGTGGGCCAGCTGCTGGTGGTTGCGCCGGATATCCGCTTAATTTCATGGAATATAGCAGGTCTTTCACGTAGGAAACTGGATGAGGCATGGACAAAATATATAGAAAGTTTTATCATCATCTGTCTCCAAGAAACCTGGAGCAGAAATGATCAAGGCTTGGATGGATATCAAGTTTTTAATGTGCATGCTGAACCTTCACAGGCAGGAAGGGCAAAGGGTGGATTATTGACCGCTATTTCTGTAAAATACAATACAGTGAAAACTCTTAAATTAGTGGACTCTCCTTGGTACCAACTGCTTCTGATTGTAGATTTGTTCCCAGTTCCTTTGCTTCTGATCAACTGGTATTATAACATCTTTGATCCCCATACCACATCTGTTATTGACAAATTACAGGAGGAGATAACCAAAGTGACTAATAGCTCACCCTCCTTGTTTATTATGTGGGTCGGGGATTTCAATTGTTCCTTATGCAAACTTAGTGGGTCTAGGGCCTGTGGTTTGGTTGATAGTAATGAGCAACCACTGGCGCATTTTAAGCACTCATTACAAGGAGAAGCACTGAACAATATCATTATGATAAATGATCTTTGTATTTTGGACATGCCATCTTCTTTTTCCCTGCCAACACCAACTTTTCAAGGGACGGGGGTCAAATGAGTGTAATCGATTTTGCAATAGTCTCTAGCAGGTATACTCATTTTGTTGATAAATTTAAGATAGAAGTAAACCCCGCAAGTGACCATAAACCCCTTGTTTTGAAGTTGAGCCCTGTGATTGAGAGGAATCAGTCCTCCGAACAACCAATGAAATATAGCCCAAATCAGGGTATAATTTTAAAATGGGATAGAGTTGATGCGCGGAGGTTGGAGGAAAAGATTTTTGAAGCAAATAGTCTAGAGATAGATATTTGTTTAACGCCCACCTCCGAGTCTGAAATGATAATTCAGAACTTCGAAGCTCTTTGTGGAAGTGTGGCAACGCACCTTCTTAGACCGGTTGGCAAGGGAGAATCAAGGGAGCATAAATGGTTTGATGCTGAATGTTCTGCAGCACAAACATCATTAAAAAAGGCATTGCACCAAGTCCCCCGGGATAAGGAACTGGTCAAAAGCGTAAGGAAGACATACAAGGATACTATTGACAAGCAAAAACTAGAATTAAAAAAGAAAGCAATGGATGACCTTGAAAAAGCCTCAGATTTGAGAGATAGTAGGCCGTTCTGGGAGGTAAATAATCGCCCCTTCCTAAACAGTCAGGAAAAAGGTAACAAGGTTACTCATATAACGGGGAAAACCTGGGAAGTCCATTATGCTAACATTTTTAATCCAAAAAACGTTTGTCTGGTAACTAATAGTGAGGGGCATATTGATTCTTACCCTGAAACAGCTCTAACACTTAGTCTCTCACTTTCTCTCTCTGAAGTTGAGGAGGCTCTAAGGAAAGGTATCTCGCTAAAAGCCCCAGGTCCAAATGCAGTGCCATTGGATCTTTTTAAATATAATACAGATGTGTGGGCACCATTATTACTTAATGTTTTTAGGGCGATTGTGGTCGGGCGCATTCCCTTATCATGGAAAGAGGCGGTAGTTGTACCAGTTTTTAAAAAGGGTGATAAATGTGACCCGTGCTGCTACAGGCCAATTTCATTAATAGATGCTTCTTGTAAGCTGATGGGCAGGGTCATACTAGCTCATTTGGAGACATGGGCAGATTCCTCTGGTATTATTGTGGACTCACAGTATGGATTCAGGAGAGGCAAGGGGACGACAGAGCAGTGTCTTAACCTTGCTCTAATTATGGGTAAGTACATGAAGGCCAAGGGTGTTTCTATTCACCTGGCCTTCATGGACTTATCCAGTGCCTTTAACACAGTATGTAGGGATAAGCTATGGTGGCTAATGGAGGCCATGGGGTTTGAGGAACCTTTGGTTACCTTACTCTGTAGATTACATGTTGCTACCACTGTGACTATTAGATATGGCCTGGGGGGAGAGAAGACAAAACCCATCCCATCAACTGAAGGTGTACGCCGGGGCTGCATTTTGGCCCCTTTTTTGTTTTTAGTTTATACAAATGGTTTAGAAAGGTTTCTTTTGGAGAACTGATCAGATTTTCCTAAAGTAAATGGTAAACAGATTCCTTTGTTATCCTATGCTGATGACACTGTATTAATGACCCTAACTGCTAACAGTATGCAAACCTGCCTGAACGCATTCAATAACTTTATGCAGGACCTAGATCTTTTTTTTGTGCAAAATACACAAATTAGTCGGTAAAGAGTTATAATTTACAGAATACATATACACTGTTAAAAATCATAACATAAATAAACCAGGAGCTAGCTAAATAAAGCACAGGAAAATCAGTAGCGGTACATACATAGGCATACCAAAAATTGAATTAACCATACAGTAAAATAGTCCAAGATTCAACAAATATCAATAAAATATGCATGGAAAAATAATTAATGTAACATACAGTCAAATAACAGACTCTAAATGGTTAGTGACTCTACCCCAAATTTGTTGACCAAGCTTCTTTTTTCTATGCCCCTTTAGGGCATATAAGCTATACTCCATATTATGTACTGCGAAGAAGCGTGCCCTCCATAATTCAAAAGAAGGGGGTTCCTGCTGTAGCCACCAGGAAGCTATTACAAGCCGATATACAGCTGTAGCTAAAAATATTAATTTTACATGTTGTTGTAATAGATCTGGCATTGCCAACCCCATTTCTACACCTAATAATATCTGCGTAGCACTTAATTGTAATGGCATACCCAGAATGGCAGATAAACAATTCTCCATCTGTGTTAATAAAGTTGTTAACCGCGGCACCCGAAAAAAATATGAAGGTCATCCGCAGATGGATATCCACACCGAAAACATTTCCCTATAATATCGCCCTGCTATTTGGAGTTCTTATCGGGTGTGCAATATAAGTTAAAAATGGATTTATAATGCTGTGCAGATAACTTTGCCAAAAGAAATAAATTCATGGCCATCTCCAGAGAAATTTCTATCCGTATATCCTGTCTCCCTAGTTTATTCCCCCATTTAGAATTTTGTTGATCTAAATCATTCACCTTAGTACCTAACATATGGCCATATAACACTCCTATTTTTGCATTTTTTATATTATCTTCTATCAAAGGGTTAGCTTGAAGATGTATTGCTTTCTGGGACAAAAAATTCCTGATTTGCAACTACTTCGCAAAATTCTCCCTGGGAAGATGGTATTGCTCACGAAGTTGCTCAAAGGATTTAAAGCAGCCATCACTATAAAAATCCCCCAACAACCTTAATCCTTTTTGCCAACATACATACACCACCCGATCCCATAAGTCGATTGGCAATAATATAGGAGATGTCAATGGTGTATACCAAGAGATTTTCTCTATACCAAACATTCTCCTTAGTGATCTCCAAATCTTGTATGCAGCGATCATGACCTTAAAACGTGTACGTTTGTAATAACTCCATTCCTGGTGAAGGAACAAACAATTTTTAGCCTTCATGCCCAATAGCATCTGGTATATTGATGGGCTCTCTGCCAAATTCGAAGGACCTATCCCTGTTAACAAAACATTCATGCCTTGAAACATGCAGGCATAATAATAAAAAGTGAAGTCAGGTACCGACCAGCCTCCATAATTTCTTGATAAGATCATATAGCGCCCGGCACGGCGGGCCTTGCCCCCAGCCCACATAAAGCGCATACAAAGAGTCTGAAGCTGTGCCAAGCTTGCTATAGAGATTTCTAAAGGGACACACCTAAAAAATATAATATTTGTGGAAGTATCATCATTTTTAATAGACTGCGGCGCCCAACTAACGAAAGATGTAGGCATTCCGCCTGATCCAACAGTTTCCGCACCCCTGATATTAGATCCTCCCAATTAGACTTGACCAGGGCCATTGGAGAAACCCTTAGCTTAATCCCCAGATAAATAGCCTCTTTACAAACCCGCGGATCAGAGTACTTTGGCAAATTAGCACATAATAACTGGGTTTTGGCTGCGTTCAGCTTATAGCCAGCAACTGCACCGAAGTTCGCGGCTAAACATTCGATCTCCTCCATTGCAGCTGCAGGGCATGGCGTGACAATTGCGACATCGTCCGCATAAGCTAGAACCTTGAACTGATAATTTTGCATAACCACCGAAGAAATCCTAGAGCTAGATTCCAACATTCTTAAAAAGGGCTCAATATACAAAGAAAATAAGAGAGGAGAACAGGGGCTACCTTGTCTGGTACCCCTCTGTATTTGAACCAGATCAGACACGAGTCCCATGGTGCTAATACGGGCAGTAGGTTGGAAATAAAGCGTCTGAAGTGATGTTATAAAATCAGGGCCAAACCCCCTTCGCTTCATTACATCCCATAAAAAGCACCATGAGACTCGGTCAAAAGCCTTCTCGGCATCCAATAAAATTAAACATAATGGCTCCTGAGTAACATTAACAAAATCAAATAAAGTGATCACCCGGTATATAGTGGAAACTAAATTAGTGATCACACCGGACAGCCTATTCGCCTAGATCTTTGAATAAATTTTCCCGTCCGCATACAAAGCGAAATTGGGCGGTAGGACCGAGGAAGGTTTGCAGGTTTTCCTTTTTTATAAAAGACTACTATACATGCCTCACTCCAACTCCCCGGAGGTGCACCCGTCTGAGCAATTCTCATCGTCGCAAGGAGATCGGTTTTTAGAACAGAAAAGAAGGTCTTGTAAATTCCCAGGGTTAACTTATCTGGTCCTGCAGCCTTGCCCCTGGCTAACCCATTAACTGCGAATTCAAGTTCTTCTAATGAAATGGGTGCCTCTAGACTTTCTCTTTCATCTTCAGGAAGATCTGTCGTACAGTATTGACAAATGAGAGTAGCAGCCCTATCCGTGTCATACTCATCTCCTTGGTATAGTGATTCCTAGAATTGCCTAAACGCCTCTAATATACCGGTTTTATTATCTGCTAGATTCCCTCTTGAGTCTATTATATTATCTATCCGCTGTGTTACTTCCCTTAACCTTAATTTCTGGGCAGGGCATCTGCCACTTGCCTCCCCATACTCATACTGAATTTGTTGTTTAATAAAAAAAAAATGTTGCACTTTCCTGCGACCATTTGAGGTTTAGCCTTGCCTTAAATCTAGCCACTACCGTCATCTGATCCGCTATATCCGCCCCAGAGCATATACCCTGTGCCAATAATTCCTCAGCTTTTGTTAGCTCTTGATAAAGCTCTTGTAGTTTTGCCGCCTGCTGTTTTTGATTGTATAAACCAAAGCTCAGGGCCTCCCCCCTAAATTCAGCTTTGAAACAGTCCCAGACATTGCCCACACTGCTAGTCCCCCGAATAATATAATTTTTTTTTACAATCCACTGATTCATGTATTCAATGAATTGCTGCTCTAATAATAATTTGCGATCAAAAGGGAACGCCCTTGGTCTAATAGGGGTTACTATATCCGCTATAGAAAGAACCACCGGTCCGTGAATGGACATAATTCTAGGGTAGACCTGAATGACGGCCGATCTCAACAATGACTGAGGAATAAAAAAATAATCAAGGTGAACTAACTTGCGATGGGGAAAAGAAAAAAATGTGTACCCCGGAGCCCCCCCCTTAAGAAAGCCCATGCATCCACCAACCATGTGCCATCATTAATGCCTGTAATGCCTTGAACACCCGTGGCTTCGGACCACTGTATCTTTCTTCTTTATTACATAGAATATTCGGGGCTAAATTTATATTTAAGTCTCCACAAAGAATCAGTGGTGTAGGCCAAGTAGCTAGCTCAACATTCAAAAACTCTAAAGTTGATGCTTCTTCAAGATTTGCCCCATAAACAGCACAAACCGTAAAAGTTACCAGACCTACAACACATTCTGCAATTGCCCATCTTCCTAAATCATCAACTAGAATTTAACCTGTTTTGCCTATATGCTTCTTTCCCAAAATTGCCACACGACGTACCCGAATATTTAGTACAGGCGATAAGATTAAATCCCAACAATCTGCGTTTTGACCATACAATATGAGTCTCTTGGAGACAAATTATATCACAGTAGAGGGCACGTAATTCCTGTGCTACCCGGCGTCTTTTATCTATTGAGTTTAGCCCCTTAACATTCAGGGTGCCTATCCAAATACCCCTACCAGCCATTCATTTGACTGTATCATCTTTCACTAAACTAGCTCCATATGCCGACTGAAAGCAAAACATACTTTTACCCAAGTGACTCATCTGCGACCAATATTCATGTATTATTTTATATTTTACCCCTCCCCTCCCAACAGCACCCCCCAACTCCACTCCAGTACCCCCTTCCCCCCTTCCCCCAACCCTCCCATCCAAAGTGAGGCTTAAGGACCATGTCCTGAGCGATGTCGAGGTGCTTTGACCGATCCCCCCCATTGACTCTCCCCGCCACCCTCCTGTGTCCCTCTTTCCCATATTTTGACTAATCATATCTCAACGAACACTGTGAAAACCGGGAAAATTAAAATACCATCTACTACCCTGTCTTTATCCAAATGATATTATGAACTATAAATTCACATAAATTCAGACATCATCATATTTAGTGTAGTTATATGAAATCCATTACATTTGCCCTCATTGATTATTCTGTTTACACCTTTTCATACTTGCACAATTTCATCATTGCCTATTTTATGAAGAAGAAAACAAGAAAAAAAAGAAAGACAGAGTGTCCAACACTAACTCAGAAAAAATACATTGCACCCATTTCATGGGAAAGAGGGATAACAATCAAAAGAGAAAAAACCACAAACAACCACATGGTGATTAAACCCTCCCTAGAGAATACAGCAAACAGAGCGCTCCCCACCCAAAGGGTAGTGTGCACGCTACAACTACGTCATGTACAATACTTATTGGCGCTCTTCTCCAAGTCCATTAAATAATCCTGTGCGGGCTTGGCAGAGGTAAAATACCTTGTTTGACCTTTGAAAATGACCTTTAATTTAGAGGGGTTGAGCATGAAGACCTGAGCCCCCTTCGCTTGAAAATGAGCAATCAATTTCCGCAATTGCCATCGTTCATTCACAGTAGCAGGGCAAAAATCAGGGCGGATAAAAAACTCGCACCCCATGCCACTCCATTTTTTTCCTGGGCATGCCAAATCATAGAGTGCTTCACGCAACTGATAGTTGTTCAAACATATTAGTATTGCCCTGGGATATGAATTCTGGTCACCTTGCCGTTCTTTCCCATGTTGGCGCATCGCAAAGGGGAACCTATGTGCACGTATCACTTCCATTTCCCAGTTCCATACACTCAATTCTGGGAAGGCTTCTTTGAACAGCTAAACGATTAATTTACGCGGATCTGATCCTTCCCTTGTTTCAGCTATACCTAATATGCGTAAATGATTACGACGCGCACGGTTCTCTAAGTCCATTAGCTTCCAGTCTATGTCTGACTTAGATTTTGCCAAAGTTTCCATAGCTGTTTGTTGCTTCACTAGAGAGTCCTCAACGGAGGACACTCTTTCTTCTACTTCAACCACCCGAGTAGTAACTTCTGTGCAAGTCTTCACCAAGCGTCGTACAGTGTTCTGAAGTTTCCTTACGGCTCCCTGAGTGCGCAACCCCTCAGCTTTTGTTTCACTACGATGAGCCATGATAGTTTTGTAGATCAGACCAAGAGTATTTGAGTCCTCTTCAAAATCCTCGTCTAAGTTAAGCTGGGCTAAAGGTCGGCTCCTGGTCATGCTGCAAACCTTCACATGTCTCCCCGATTCTCCTTACGGTATCATGAGATAAAGATTGCTCATACTCATCCATATCATTATCATCAGGGAGGTCCCCCCACTCTCTTTCTATCGTGACCGCTCCCCCTATCCGAGGGCCCTCCAGGAGTAGCAATAACGGTAGCAGAGGTCAAATGTTGTGCACTAGGGGGGCCCCCAGTAGCTTCCCCCGCATGTTCACCAACGAGTGCCAAGTCTGGCTCAGGAACCGTCTTAACTTTTGCCCCGCTCTTCTTATAAAAAATTGCTGGTACAGTCTTTTGCTTTATGGGCGTCTCCAGGACCTGGCACTGACTCTGACTCAGATTCTGGGGCTGGGGAGCTCCTTGTTCATATGATGCTGCTATCAGCCCAGTCTGAATCAGAGGCCATTCTTTCAACACCAGCATCAGCCCTAGGTGAGACAGTTTTGGCAGTAGCCCCTGCAACGCTGCTTTTCATAACACTTTTCATTGTGTTCCCTTTATTTTTAGGCACGTTATCAGCACTGTCCATAGTAGCGCTATGCTCAGCCCCCCTCCTGTAGGTGTAAAAGGTCGGTGCACCTCCTCTATTCCTCGCAGTGCCCCTGCCCTTCGGCACCATTCTTACCGGGAAGGTGCGTGTTTTGTTTAAATCACAGAAGTCCAGGAGTATGCACTGACACAGTACACACCACGAAAATACCGGCATCCAAGCCGAATTGTATCAGTCTGTTCTCCGGCAGGTCTTAAAGCACGATAGATTGTAGCAATGAGAGGACCGCACTGATCCCAGCGCGGTCACAGCATTCGGCGTTCGGCGTTCATCGTTTGCCTCGCCCCTCCTCACCGGCCAGCTGTATACACTCCAATCAAACACTAAGCGCCGGCCACCGGCCACCGGCTGCCGAAGAACCTTTTGCAAGCAAGCCGGGAATCACTCCTCAGGGAGCTGTTACCAGCACGACCTGCCCAGGAAAGAATAGCAAAAACTCCGCTCCGTCAAGGCTAAACGCACCGGACCAGTCTCGGAGGTAATCACCACGGGTGGGGGTAGTCAATCGGAGTCATAGGCTGAGCACCTCACACGGCCACTTCAGCGGCCGCCATCTTGCCTCCTCCTAGATCTTAGGGTCAATTTTACAAAGTCTTTTGTTATGGTATGTGGCCCCAGAGGGTCAAAAACCCGTAGGTTCGCAGTAGATAACCGGATTATTGAAAAAGTTGAACATTTTAACTATTGGGAAACCTATTTAATAAAAACTAGAGCTGGGATCCATTAATAACGGCTCGTGTACAAAAGACCACACGATCCATAGAGGCCCTTTTTCGTTTTTTGAGCAAATTGGGTCAAAAACCAATTGCCGACTTGAAGACCCTGTACAAAGCTAAATGTTTGCCTGTCGCTACCTATGGGGCGGGGGTGTGGGGGCCACATAAATATACCCAGATATAAGGTATGGAAAACAAGTTCTTAAAGCGTCTCTTATCAATTCCAACTTGTTCTTCAAACATCTTTTGTCATACAGAGATGGGCATAGAATTTGTGAGTGATATTATTCATGTCTCTCCATTACTTCTATGGGGGAAAATCTGGCTATCTGAAGATTTGCAGCTCTCAAAATAAATTCTGAGGGATTGCATAAAACTAGATTATGCCATGCAGATCCCATGGTTATCATCTGTGAAGGAAACTTTCTATAAAATTGGTCAGGGTCATATTTATGAAAATCCAGAATCTATTCAGCAGGTTACAAAGATTTTAATTGAAAACGCTTACCGTAACACTTTGGGTCTGTTAAAAAATAATGAACAAGTTCCATATCAAATGGGTAAATTGCAGCACCAATTTTATTTTTCATTTACTGTACATACTAAATGGCGTTTTTATTTGACGAGATTTCGACTAAATAGTTTGCACTTTCTTTCTACTTTTCCGAAACAAGGGGGTTGGTGTGAGAGGCTACCACCTTGTCCGTGTGATAATAAAGCTCAACAATGCACTTTACATTTTGTTCTTTTTTGCACCTTGTATAAAGATCCAAGAAATCGGTTTATTAAACCTATTTTATTGGATATTCGACCCTGAAACTATAAAGAAGGATATGAGTACATAAAATCGTTGCCTACCGCTGCTACGTGTAGCGCCATGCTTAGTTTTATCAGACTGGCACTTATCATCAGAAAACGATATTGAAAATTTTGGTTGATTTAGCGGGAGTACTGTGTAATTACTTGACGAAAATGTCAGGGCAATGTAAGCTTGTATGCATGCAGGGTTGAATTGGTCTATATCTGATACTCAGGATTTAAATAGCATAATGCACTTTATTGTTATATGTTTGGTTCTTTTTACTTCCTTTTTCGATGTATTGTAGCTTTCTTTGGGTAATGTGTTGAAAATGTGGTCGAGAAAATCTATTATTTGGAATTAACCTGAACCTGTAGATCTGATAAGCATTTGTAAAATTGTGTTTTAAAAAAATTGTATACTTTTATGATTCCTTTTGATGAATCGAAATAAAGTTTTTATGATGATGATGATGATGAACTCTGCTTCTATACGTCAAAGTATATTCAATAAGTTGCAGAGAATTTCATTGCTGTTGCTCGATAGGCCGTGGTTGCTTCTGAAGGATGTTCGCTGAAGGAAACAAAAGGACGTTTTGATTAGTCATCTTGAAGAGAGTTGCGTAACTACTATCAAAAGTGAAGAGCGAGAGATGGGGGCGGTGTTATCATGTGCGCAGAGGCAGGCCCAGAAACGGATCTGCAATGAGTCAGCACTTCTAATCATTCTCCTTAGCGTGCCCTAAGCTCTGATTTGTTACTGAGAGGGAGATCGCACCATAGTTTGTACGGCTTATCATACTCAGCATGTGCCCGCGCATACGGTACAAATATGCTTTGACGTTACGCGTCGCATTAAACCTTCGGTTTGACGTCATGTATGGCGTTCTGTACGCAAAAGGGGGCAATGTTTCTACTTGGTTTAAAATATGTATGTATTTAATGTACATACTAAGGGCAGACATTTGGGATAACTATGATTTTTTTTAATACTTGTAACAATCATATATTACTTTAAAAAAGAATTACACAAATGGCGGTAGAACATCATGCGTACTCGTATTGAAAGAGCTGCGCAAGCGTATCATAAGCGTACGCAAAGCCATGTGACTTTAAAAGCAGAGATTTGATTGGTTCATAACTTTTTTCTATTGCGACTGTTGAAAGTTCTGTCCCATTATAATTATTTGACTTTGACTTTCAGAGAAGAAGCATTTGTTATGAGAATCTTCTCAAATAGAAGGAAGATCACCATAATAAGAGCAATGGAGTCATCTTCCAGCAGTTCTTCAGAGGGAGATTTCATTTCCTGAAGAACGTCCAAAGAAGAGGAAAGAAGCTCTAATTTGGAAGTTTTTCACTTTTCCAGAATGTCAAAAAAAGGTTAATGCTCCAAAAGTAACCTGTAAAATTTGCCAAACAACTCTTTCAAGGGGTGATTCATGTAAAAATACTCCTTTGACACAGCAAATATGGTGCGACACGTGAAGAACTTGCACCCCAAGAACTTTGCTCGAGCTGCAAGACGGAGGTTGCACGAGAATCCACCTGCTACTGCACCAAGGGCATCAACTGCGGCAGCGGCATTTTCAGCAAGCAGTCCACACCCACAAATTTATTCTGACTTTGCTAAAGTTACAATTTTATGCATTTATTGCGATAAACGTTTGTGTTATGGGGAACAGTTTATAGACTTGATAAAACGCAGGATGCAGGATCATTGCTGTCCTCGACATTAGTTGTTCTTTTTCTCATTCTTTTGTTCCGATTGCAATTTGTTGAGAAAACAAAAAAAAATATACAAAAGAAAAAAACTGTTCTTTTAAGAACTACCTTCACTGGTCAAAGAAAGAACTATATTTCTATGGTAGTGTGTAAACGTTTGTTAGAAAGAATGTGTAGTTCATAAATGAATGAAGGAATATGTTACTAGTGTATGGAGAATGTGAAAGTGCAGAACTATAAGGAACTGCTACAGCATAAATCTATAAGGTGTTCATCTATAGTATACTGTAGTATGTCCGAAGCATTTGAATGTATCATATGTACATAAATATGTTACAAGTGTATGCTTCAATTTGCGCTGCTCGTGAAAGTGCCTGGGTGAATTTGTATGTGTTAGGGGTGGATTTACAATCCCCTTGTGCCTCTTTTACACAGCTGTTGCGTCACTTTTTTGACACAGCGGTGGTGCAAAAGATGTGCCATGGTGTGTGCTATTAACAATGTGATGCATCTGGAGGGTGTATTACATTGTAAAGCGCTGCGCCAGTAGAGGCTTTCTTGTGCAGAAGGGGGTGCAGCAAGGCCTCGTAAAAGTGACTGAGTGAAATGTATAACATTGTATTCAGTGAGTTTTGAGCTTATGCTGCGTCAAAACCTTGAATGTGCTTGAAGCAGGTGTAAGGATTGATACAGCATTGTGAGCATAGGGCCCCAAGAGAATTGCTGGAGCTGTGTTATACTTACAACCGACGTCAAGCAATAATTCATCCAAAAATTACTTTGCGATATAGTGTTGTTATTGTTTAATAATACAATTATGAAATATAATCTAAAAAATTAAATAAATATAAATATTTATATTAAAAACATAAGAAATTAGTATAAAAAGAAAGACATAATAATTAATACATTTATAAATTATCATTTACAAAACCTTTGAAATTCACTGAATAAACCATAGGTTTCACACACTTTATAGTTAGGAATTAGCATTAAAAAACTATGCAAATTCATTGAAAAAACCATAGGTTTCACACGTTATAGTTAGCTGAACATTTCTCTCATACAAAACCTTTGAAATTCCTCCATTATAGTTAGCTCAGCTAACTATAACTTGCGTGCCCGCAATGCACTGCTGATGACGTCACATATTACATCACTCATGACATGGTCAGTGACATCACTCATGACATCACTGATGACATCTCAAATGACATCCCTGATGACATCACTGATGGGGGTGGACGAGAAAGTGGTGCAAGGGGGTTGTAAATCTGGTACACAGAGTTTTGTTTTACTTTGCTTTCCTTTCTGTGATGTAGAAGATCCTGGGGAAATATAACGATTTTTCTACAGCCAGTAACATTTAACCCTACTTCCAAACGGCTTTCTGCATGTTACCATAGTAACAGTTCATGGAACACTTACGTGAGCACAGAGGTTAAAAGTACACCACACTATGTTGCTAATGAGTTAGCCTCAGAATTATACTTCAAATTATAAATCTCATTTCTATTGATGACTGCTACCCCCACACAAAAAACGGACATATGTACTTTTTTTATTAACTTTTATTAAATCAATAACTGGAACTATAACTAAAAGATAACAATACAATAAATAACTAGAAGTAGAACTAACAAAACAATATAATAAACAACATATAATATGGACTCCAAAAGAAGCATTGTAGTTAATCAGCAAAACAAAAAAGAAAATTAGTGTTTAAAATTAGATTGATGTGAATAAATGAGGTCAAACATTACAAGTCAAAGTAACACTTGAAGATATTTATATTTTTTTTCAATTTGAAGTGTGCCTGAAACACTTTCATTGGCATTGTACATGCAGACTTTGGTCCACCCTTTATATACATTTTTGCAGTAAGAGATATAACGTCCTACCTCTGTTATTCAATCAATCAATCAATCAAGGTATTTGTATAGCGCACTATTCACCCGGAGGGTCTCAAGGCGCTGGGGGAGGGGGGGTCCGCTACTGCTCGAACAGCCAGGTCTTGAGCTGCTTCCTGAATGCGAGGTGGTCCTGGGTCAGGCGGAGGTGGGTGGGGGGGTGAGTCATCTCGTACTTTCTCCTTCCAAATTCTCTAAAGACCTTAACAACAATTAAAGGGAACATTTTCTGCATATTTAATAAAGCATTAGACACAATGCATAGTGACACCGTATTTATTGAATGTTTTGAAATTAATTTTCACAAGTCTTAAAAAAGGTGAATGCAAGAAAAGTTACTTGCCGCATATGCAAGACTGCTTTCTAAAGGAGACCTCTATATAGAGGACTGGTGTGGAACTGCAAGTATGTGGAAGCACTTGCAGACTAAGAATCCGGTCAACTTTGCAAGGGAAGAGTTAAGGAGATTGAGAGAGGCTCCTCCTGCTTCATGAGGAGGCCCAAGTACCAGTGGAGCAACAGCATCAACCTGTACTGCACAGTCTAATACTCGTCCCCAATTTGGAACCCTTTAAGAAAAAAAGTAAGAAGGTTGGGAGCTCTGTATGCCATCCTAATACCTAATCATCCTTTAGTTATACAGAGATCTACCCTGTATCAGACCCTTCCGCACAAGTGTGAATTGGAGATTATCTGCCACCGAAAACCCCTCAAGTACTTATATCCGGTAATTTTTATAACTTTGTCGAGTAGTTGTATTGTGATTATTTACCTTAAAGTTGTCTGTTAAAAATGTGTGAATCTTTGGCTTCATACAACTAGTTCATGCCAAATTTGAGACATCAGTGAAATGAACTGGAACAGGAGGATATACTTTCTTCAATGTTGGTAACTTGCTGCTGACTTATGTAACATTGTGGTTACTGAAAAAAGAGTTAAAAATGTATATGTTGTACATATGCTGAAGCTTAATTTTAATGTTCATTAAAACAATTGTTCTCAATAGGATTAGGGATGAAAAGTAATCATCAGAGGTTATATTTGGACAGCAAAATAGGAAATAGTATTGCATTATACAAATGGTAGGCTGAGATTGGTTCAAGTTAAAGTTCAAGTTCAAGAATTTATATAGCGCACTACTCACCCAGAGGGTCTCAAGGCGCTTGGGGAGGGGGTTCATTATATATCGAATAGCCAGGTTTTGAGTTCTTTTCTGAAGGAGATGTGGTTATGTGTAAGGCGGAGGTGAGTGGGGAGTGAGTTCCAGGTCTTGGCCGCCAAGTAGGAGAAGGATCTACCTCCCATGGTGGATCTTTGGATACGCGGAATTGCGGCGAGGGCTTGATTGGAGGATCTCAGTTGGCGGGTGGGTGTGTAGAAGGATAGTCGAGTGTTGAGGCATTCGGGCCCTAGTTTGTAGAGGGCTTTGTGTGCGTGGGTGAGGAGATGGAACGTAATTCTCTTGTTGACGGGAAGCCAGTGGAGGTCTTTCAGGTGACCGGTAATGTGATCTTGGCGAGGGATGTCTAAAATGAGTCTCGCTGATGCGTTTTGGATGCGTTGGAGTTTTTTTTGTAGTTTGGCTGTGATTCCGGCGTAGAGGGTGTTTCCGTAATCTAGTCGACTCGTGACCAGTGCGTGGGTGACAGTCTTTCTTGTCTCGGAGGGAATCCAGCGGAAGATTTTTTTGAGCATACGAAGTACGTTGAAGCAGGAGGATGAGACGGCGTTGACTTGTCTGGTCATCGAGAGTGCGGAGTCTAGGATGAAGCCAAGGTTTCGTGCATGGTCTGTGGGTATGGGTGCTGAGCCTAGAGCCGAGGGCCACCATGAGTTGTCCCAGGCAGAGGGGGATGATCCCAGGATGAGCACTTCCGTTTTGTCTGAGTTAAGTTTTAGGCGGCTGTTTTTCATCCAGTTGGCTACTTCTTTCATGCCTTTGTGAAGATTGGTTTTGGCGGTGTTAGGGTCAGCTGGGTGTCGTCAGCGTGGAGATGATGTTAAGGTTGTGTTGACACGCGATGGGTGAGAGTGGGCTCATGTAGACGTTGAAGAGGGTGGGACTGAGTGATGATCCTTGTGGTACGCCGCAGATGACTTCGGTGGCCTCTGATTTGAATGGGGGAAGTTGGACTCTCTGAGTTCTCCCAGCTAGGAACAAGATGATCCAGTCCAAGGCTTTTCCTTGTATGCCGATGTTGTTGAGGCGTTGTATGAGGGTGCGGTGACAGACAGTGTCGAAGGCGGCGGAGAGGTCTAGTAGAATGAGGGCCACTGTTTCTCCGTTGTCTAGTAGTGTTCGGATGTCGTCTGTGGCTGCGATGAGTGTGGTCTCGGTGCTGTGTTTGGCTCGAAAGCCGGATTGTGAGGAATAGAGGGAGTTGTTGGATTCTAGGAAGGTGGCGAGCTGACTATTGACAGCTTTCTCAGTGACTTTGGCAGGGAATGGGAGGAGTGAGATGGGGCGGTAGTTTTTAAGTTCGGTGGGGTCTGCTGTGGGTTTCTTCAGGAGGGCGCTGACTTCGACGTGTTTCCAGCTTTTTGGGAAGGTAGCGGAGTTGAAGGAGCAATTGATGACATCACGGAGGTGGGGTGCGATGATGGAGTCAGCTTTGTTGAAGATGTGGTGGGGACAGGGGTCGGTTGGCGAACCAGAATGGATGGAGTTCATTAGGCGGATGGTGTCTTCAGTGGTGATTGGGTTCCAGGCGCTGAGGATGTTAGAGGGCGGTTTAGGTTCGGAGGGGGGTAAAGAGGATTGTTCGTTGGTAATGTTTTTGAAGCTGTTATGTATGTCGGCAATTTTGTTGTAGAAGAAGGAGGATAACGAATCGCAGAGGTCTTGGGAGGGAGTGATGTCGTTTGAGGCTGCGGTGGGGTTGGTAAATTCTTTAACGATGTTGAATAGTTCCTTGCTGT
Source organism: Lissotriton helveticus (assembly GCF_964261635.1). NCBI lineage: Eukaryota > Metazoa > Chordata > Amphibia > Caudata > Salamandridae > Lissotriton > Lissotriton helveticus. Next base: position 1,430,736,150 of record NC_136059.1, read on the forward strand.
TATGGGCGTTGTTGTCGAGTCGATTCTTAAATGCTGATTTCTTGGTGGATCGAATCAATTGGTGGGGTTTGCGGGTGGCTGCCTTGAAGGTGGTCATGTTGTCGGTGGTTGGGTTTTTTCTCCATGTTTTCTCGAGAGTACGGCATAGCTTCTTGGATTTCTTAAGGTCATCGTTGAACCAGGGGGCCTTTTTGCTGCTCTGTTTGGTGTGATGGTTTTTTAAGGGTGCTAATTCGTCAGCGCTGTGAGTGATCCATTGGTTGAATTTGGTGGCAGCTTGGTTTGGGTCCGATGAGAGGGCGCGTGGGTTTTGGTTGAGCGATGTGAGGAGTTGGTCGGTGGTGATTTTGTTCCAGTTTCTTCGAGGGATAGGTTGTGGGGGGTTACGGGTCGAGGTGGTTTTGTAGCTGAAGTGAACACAACTGTGGTCCGTCCAATGGAGAGTTGCGGTGCGATCGAAGGAGATGTGTTTGCTGGAGGTGAAGATTGGGTCGAGCATATGTCCGGCTATATGGGTGGGGGTGTCAACAAGTTGTTTGAGACCGAGATTGGTCAGGTTGTCAAGAAGGGTGGAGGTGTTGCAGTCGTTTTTCTTTTCCAAGTGAAAGTTGAGGTCTCCCAGTAGGATGTAGTTCTCGGAGGCACTCACTTCATTCACAAACTCCTGGGCTTGATCTGATAGAACCCTTTTTGGTCGTCCATGATCTCGAAATTGAGAAATAAATAGCAAGGAAAATTAAAAGTCAAGTTTTCCCAAAAAATAAATTAAAAACAAAATGTTCACTTTACATCTGAAGTACAGGCTGAAAACGTGTAACGAGCATTTAAATGAGAAATTGGTTTCAGAAAGAAACGTCTATAAGACTATCACAATGCAGATTTATATTTTATAAGAAAATTTATAGAAGCAAGAAAAATTATAACTCTTACATTGTTCAATTTTAAATCACATATTTGGTCAATGAAATCGGGAGGACATGCTTTTTTGCATTTGTTTGATTTCAGAATGCCTACGAATTCTAGTAAAACATGAAAAAAACACAGTTATCCGTCTGCAAACACATGAAATACACAAATGCTTAGCTCACAATGGTTTTTTATCATGAAATGTTGAAGCCAAACCTGGTAACTCCATTAGGTCCATTGCAATTTTCGGACGATAACATATGGAGAGCAGTCAGTAGATCTGGTGTGTCGAGTTGTTCACCACCATGAGGTATAGTGTATGGGCAGGACAGCTTGTGGCGACCAGTACATCTCATGGTTGAGATATCTGTATAATGAGCTAGAACAGGGGGCAAATGAAGTTTAAGGTTATTAAAAACATGGAGAGCGTGCTAAAATACAACATTGACCAATCGATTACATGTGCAGTGCATGAGGAGGAAGCAGCACGTGCGCACTACTTAAAAAATTATATGCAGGAGGATTAAGTAAATTACCAAGAAACATCACCTACCAAAGCAAAATATTTAAGTTATAAGAGCTGGAAACCATGCTAAAATACACTTTTGCCGAAAACATTACTTTTGCAATGCATGGGGCACGTGACGCACTACTTACACGAGAAAAACTACATCGCATTAAATTGAACAGCACGTGGCACACTGCTGCAGGAGCGGCCACGTGGCGCTTGGTAAATTAAACAAACGCAGCCGGAATAAGTGATTTGCACAGAACAAAGGATGGTAAATCAAATTTATTGTTATTTAAAATATGGAGATCGTGCTAAAATACAACTTGGACCAATCGATTACATGTGCAGCGTATGGAGAGGAAGCAGCACGTGGTGTACTACTTAAATAAGGAAAGGCGGAAGAATTAAATGATTTGCCCAGAAACATCGCCCACTAAGGCAAAATATTTGAGGTATAACAGACGGAAATCGTGCCAAAATACATTATTGCCGAAAACATTACTTTTGCAATGCATAGGGCACGTGACGCACTATTTACACGAAAAAAATACATTGCATTCCCTTGAACAGCACGTAGCACACTGCTGTAGGAGCGACCACGTGGTGCTTGGAAAATTAAACAAACGCACCAGGATTAAATGATTTGCCAAGAAACAAAAGATACGAAGTCAACTTTAATGATATAAAAAAGCAGGAAAGCGTGCTTAAAAACAACATTGTCAAATCGAACATCAATTTGCATTTAAGAGGTATTTAAAGATTGTTCAGATTAATTAATTGAATTACTCTTAGAAAAAAGTGCTCACCTACGAAGAAGTGGATACGAACACTCTCAATAGCTGTGACTGCGGAATAGGAAAAATTCAATAAGGTTGGCAACTTATAAATGCTTTGCAGAAGGATGATTGGTTGAGCATGATGTCACTGGGTGTGAGAGCTGTGATTGGGCATGTAATTGGGCATGCGCAAATAAAATGAAATACGTTAGGGGTACATAGCCAGACGGGGGGATGTATTGTGCGCATGCATAACATTAACACACATGCGCTACCACAAACATGCATGCGCAAAGTGAAGGCAACTCCTACAGGGTACATACATAGATGGAGTTCAGATGTCCCCGTGGTCTTGAAGTGGCTTCAAGAGAGGGACTTTGCAACTCTCCCCCATATTATAATAATATATAATTAGCCATGCCCTGGTGGCTGGGGACTCCGGTGCGCGGAATTGGGTACGGGAGAAGGGCCACGCGGCCCACTTCCCATAAAGAAATTGAATACGTATACTCCGCTTATTGTCATCGTACCATAAGCGCACTCTTCCGATCACGCGCTGAAGGCTAATTGGCTGTCAAGTGGTTGTCAACATTCGAAACTAGAAACTTGGCAGCCATTTTATGTCTCGGTACAAGGGAGGCTGAAGAGCATGTGAAATGTGTGTTTAAAATGTTAAAAGGGGGAGGGTAGACACACCCTGATCCTCTAGGTCTCCTCAGGGGGTCCCACAAGGTCTTCCTGGGCCCCTACTTTTTTTTGGGGGGGAATCACGGTGTGAGCGTATGATCTGCTCATTCTAGCGATATATTTTTTTTTTTAAAAGACGTGGGCTTCCGCGCATCCTTGGTAATTTGCATTCTTTCAACTGTTTAGAGATGATGTCATCAGTGATGTCACTGACCATGTCATGAATGATGCAATATGTGACATCATCAGCAGTGGATTGTGGGCGCGCGAGTTATAGTTAGTACAACTAACTATAACGGGGTTATTTCAATGGTATTATACGAGTGAAATGTCCAGCTAACTATAACACCCCTGAAACCTAAGGTTTTTTAAATACTAATTCATAACTATAACTTATCTGAAACCTATGGTTTTTTCAGTGAATATATATATATATGCAGTGCGGCTGGCAAGACTCATGGGTAGGGGGGGTTGCACGAGGGTTTGCGGGTTGATAAAAATAAACCCCTTCCCATACCTGGTCCCGCCCCACCTCTGCTCTTAGCCAGGTCCCGCGTTTTCCTGTTGCTTTCCTGCTCTCCTGTCTCCGGCAGCAACAGGAAGGAGGCAACCTCCCTCCCCTCCCCTAAGCCAATAACAACGCTGCAATGGCAGCATTGGCATTGGTGGCGCCATCGCCCAGGGAGGTCATTCTCTCTATGTAGGCTGCATGTACAGCCTACATAGAGAAAAAAGAGAGAGAGTGCGCATGACTGCTTTGGTCGGCTCCAGAGGGCTGAACAAATAGTCGTAGCCCACAGCATTGGGCAATCCACTCCTCCCTGATCCCGCCCACTTGCCCGCCCCCAACCAGGCTTATCCTTCTGCTTTCTTACAGAGTGAGAAGCAGAAACAGAAAATTGTAGTTTTACCGTTTCAAGTTTCTGCTTCTCGCACTGTGAGAAAGCAGTGGGGCGATGCTCTTCTGTCCTGATGGAGAAGTGCCCTTGTGTGTATATATATATATATATATATACACATACATATATATATATATATATTCACTGAAAAAACCATAGGTTATAGACCATATATAGTTAGGAATTAGCATTTAAAAAACCTTATTTTACTCACACAAAACCATTGAAATTCCATATATAGTTAGTTGCACTAACTATATATCGCGCACCCACAATCCACTGCTGATGATGTCACATATTACATCATTCATGACATGGTCAGTGACATCACTGATGACATCACTGATGACATCTCAAATGACATCACTGATGACATCATCCAGTGACTGTGTGTTTCTGTAAAGTTTAAATATGTTTTACATATTGAAGAATGAGTAGATGTAGAAGTGTCTGGATGAAGGATTTAGTAGGTGCGTGACTGACTGTATGAGTGAGTGATTAAATGTGTCTCACTGAGTGCATGGGTTAGTGACTAAACTGTCTTAATTTGTGCATCATTATGTCTGTTGTTCTGTAAACTGCTGCATGTGTTGATCAGTAGCTATATGAGTAACTATATGGGTTATTGATTGATTGCCCAAGTATTTGTATGGGAGACTGAGTGTGTGTGTGGCTGGCTGGGAGGTGTGTGACTCTGTGCAGATCAATGTGTACTTGTATCAATGATTGTATAAGAGAGTAATTATGTGTTAGTATATGTTTCAAAATGTAAGGTGCTCTATGTTTAACTGTATAGATTAGAAAATGGAAGTGTGATTGATTCTTTACAGGACTGACTAGGTGTGTGAGTAACTCCATGGATGAGTGACAGAGTGTGAGAGTCTGTATAGGTGTATGAGTGCATATGATAGTGTTGTAAAGATGAGTGATTGTATGTATGAATGATTGTATGGGTAAATGAGTGAATGTGTGTGTAAACATAGGAATCACTGAGTGCGTATGTAGTAACTAGTATTGGTGTGTCAATGGTTTCAAAAATTATACTCTGTATTTAACACTGGGTGTAACAGAGGTTATATTAAAGTGTGAGGAGATGCATTGTATTGTCACATGAATGATATCATCAGTGATGTGGTCATTGATGTCAAATGAGATGTCATCAGTGATGTCATCAGTGATGTCATTTGAGATGTCATCAGTGATGTCATCAGTGATGTCACTGACCATGTCATGAATGATGTAATATGTGACATCATCAGCAGTGGATTGCGGGTGCGCGATATATAGTTAGTGCAACTAACTATATATGGAATTTCAATGGTTTTGTGTGAGTAAAATAAGGTTTTTTAAATGCTAATTCCTAACTATATATGGTCTATAACCTATGGTTTTTTCAGTGAATTTTCAAGGTTTTGTAAATGCTAATTCCTAACTATATATGGTCTATAACCTATGGTTTTTTCAGTGAATTTTCAAGGTTTTGTAAATGCTAATTCCTAACTATATATGGTCTATAACCTATGGTTTTTTCAGTGAATTTCAATGGTTTTTCAATAGCAAATATCATAAGCTGTCGAATGTCAAGTACGTGGTAAGTAAAAACATTTTCGTGTTTATGCACACTGATCTGCTTTGATTGCTGCCCCCCACCCCTCATTTCTATTAGGAGTACTCTCTCTTTGCAGATAGTGAAGGGTAGTTAACGCAGCCCTTTGCCCCCTTTGTAATCCGTCGTGCCTGCTTCTCTCTCCATTTGATTGATTGTTCTCTTTGGTTCATTCTCTATTTACAAACAAGCACAGAGTCGCAATACTCTGTTTAGTCTTTGCAGATAGCGAAAAATCGTGTAAAAAAACAAAAGGAATCGAGCAAAATCAGTAGGCCACTAATGGGATCTCTTTTGACCTCGCTAAAATAGAAACATTAGGAACAACCTGTTGAAAATAGCAATGCGTATGTATATAAGCGGCGTTCATTTGTGTTCACAGTACCCCTTGTTGATTGTTTCAATCGAGCATTGAATTGTTCGAAGTTAATTCTCTTAAGGAAGTTGTTATTTTTAAAACTGAAGTATATTGTGCACTTTAAGTTAATATGGCAAACTTTTTCTGTTAGTTATATACTATCCCTCTGTAGTACTTATAAATTTAGATACACTTTTTTATATTCCTACTTCCACTCTGATACTATACACTGCCCAAAGATAAATTCTCTGTTAAAAACTGCCTATCTAAAATTAATCCCAACAGTGCCCTACCTCTACTAATATATATTTTTTTTATGCAAATTTCAGGAAAAATGGAAAGTGAACAAAACATTTCATTTGAAATTGTCCTTCCAGAGTCCAACACAGAAATCATTGATCCAAATGAGATTGAATTTATGGATGAAACTTGGGACCAAGAACTACTGCAATGTGTACAAGCAGTAGATAACCTCCTTGCAAATGAGGACATTTTACAACCTCAGAGACTACAATCTATATTCCATGATTATGAAATTTCTGACAATGAAATGTTAGAAAGTTTAATAAATTATGAAACACAATAAAAAAAGCTTAAAAAAAAAAAAAAATAATCAACAAAACCAACAATCAATTAACATACAGCATTTGAAAAGTCTATCATTCATTTTTCATTGTGATACGCTCCCCAGAACGCTTCCCGGTTCGCGTACCGGGCGCTAACCACGAAAAAAAACAAAAAAAAAATTTTTTTTTTTTTGCTTAGCGGGGCCCCTTTAAAGCCTCCACATCAAACCTAGGGGGTCAGGGAGGATCTACTATGCCCCCTTATGGTCATTTGCCCCTTCGCTTTTGCCTCCTCTTGTCTCTCGATCCTACCGAGAGACAAGATGGCGGCCGCTCCGGACTGTTTAGAATGTTGACAGACACCGGAGAGCCAATCAACTTCGCTACGCGAAGTTCCGTTACGCGTCAAGTACGCGTACCGGGGCGCTGCCTGGTCCGCGCTTACAGATATATATCTTTTTTTGAACGTTATTTTCTCAAAATCCACTGCAGCACATATATTGAGACCTACAAAAGGCACATCGGGCTACCAGTCCCTACAATTTTGCCAAGTTTCGTGCAAATCCATTCAGCCGTTCGGGCTAAAAGTGAGGCTAACCGCCCTATGGAAAACTCAATGTTAAAAACACGTTTTGGGACCCCCCTTTTTTCTCGGCCCCCCCTGGACGAACCCCCCCCAAATTTTCAGGGGCTCCTCAGAAACAAAATGTTCCATTTTCCAGAAACTTTCAGCCAATTCCGTCCACAAACGCCAAAGTTATTAGACATAGAATTTTCAAAAATCCCATAGGGAAAAAATCCTAACTATATATACCTACTGGCGACCGCCAGTAGGTAATATATATATATATATATATATATATATATATATATATATATATATATATATATATATATATATATATATATATATTACCTACTGGCGGTCGCCAGTAGGTATATATAGTTAGGATTTTTTCCCTATGGGATTTTTGAAAATAATAGGTAATATATATATATATATATATATATATATATATATATATATATATATATATATATATATATATATATATATATATATATTACCTACTGGCGGTCGCCAGTAGGTATATATAGTTAGGATTTTTTCCCTATGGGATTTTTGAAAATTCTATGTCTAATAACTTTGGCGTTTGTGGACAGAATTGGCTGAAATTTTCTGGAAAATGGAACATTTTGTTTCTGAGCAGCCCTTGGAAATTTGGGGGGGGTTTCGTCAAGGGGGGGCCGAGAAAAAAGGGGGGTCCCAAAACGTGTTTTTAACATTGAGTTTTCCATAGGGCGGTTGGCCTCACTTTTAGCCCGCACGGCTGAATGGATTTCCATGAAACTTGGCAAAATTGTAGGGACTGGTAGCCCGATGTGCCTTTTCTAGGTCTCAATATATGTTCTCCAGTGGATTTTGAGAAATTAACGTTTAAAAAAAGATATATATCTGTAAGCGCGCTCCGGGCAGCGCTCCGGTCCGCGGACCTTAAGCGTACCGGAACTTCGCGTAGCTAAGCTGATTGGCTCTCCGGTGTCTGTCAACATTCTAAACAGTCCGGAGCGGCCGCCATCTTGTCTCTCGGTAGGATTGAGAGACAAGAGGAGGCCAAAACAAAGGCGAAAATGACCATAAGGGGGCATACTAGATCCTCCCTGACCCCCTAGGTTTAATGTGGAGGTTTTAAAAGTGCCCCGCGGGGCAAAAAAAACAAAAAAACATTTTTTTTTTTTTGCGTGGGGAGCGCCCGGTCCGCGAACCGGGAAGCGTTCTGGGCAGCGTACTGCAATGAAAAATGAATGATAGACTTTTCAAATGCTGTATGTTAATTGATTGTTGTTTTTGTTGATTATTTTTTATTTTCTTTATTTTTTAAGCATTTTTTTTAATGTGATTGTGTTTCATAATTTATTAAACTTTCTAACATTTCATTGTCAGAAATTTCATAATTATCATGGAATATACATTGTAGTCTCTGAGGGTGTAAAATGTCCTCATTTGCAAGGAGGTTATCTACTGCTTGTACACATTGCAGTAGTTCATTGTCCCAAGTTTCATCGAAAAATTCAATGTCAATTTGATCAATTGTATCAATCAATTCTTGGCTGCTGTCTTGCAGGTCCATTTCAAAAGAAACTTGGTTTTCGCCTTCCATTTTGCCTGAAATTTGAATTAAAAAAATATATATTAGTAGAGATAGGGCAATGTTGGGAATAATTTTAGATAGGCATTTTTTATCAGTGAATTTATCTTTGGGCAGTGTATAGTATCAGAGTGGAAGTAGGAATATAAAAATGTGTATGTGATTTAACGTAAGTAAATTCATAATTATACAAGAGAAGCCTAACTCCATCCATAACTATAACAGAGAAGTCTCTCTAAATCTATAACTACTACAGAGGGATAGTATATATCTATCAGAAAAAGTTTACCATATTAACTTATAGTGCACAATATACTTCAGTTTTAAAAATAAAAACTTACCTTTAGAAAGAAGTTGAAGGAATTAGTGAAAATACTATTGAAATGTACAGCAAGAAGTAGTAGTCAAAATGGCTGTGTTTTCTTCTCTTCCTTTATATATATTCAGGTATATAACCAATGAAATGTCAGGTAAAAAAAATAGAAAATGAAAGTAACATTTTCATTGGTTGTCAATTCCAACACTTCAGATGTGTTTTGTGAAGTAATTTACCTCAGGGTATTTAGAGAGGTCTACAGGCTAAATGACTAAATGGAATTCCAATCAAATTTGTGAAAATGGTAGGGATTGGTATGTAGTATGAGCTAATCTATATTTGGTGAAATTGTCTCCAGTGGCTTTTCTGTGAACTACTTTCCCACCTTTTTTGATGGTGCGCTTCCCAGGGAGCGACCCGGTACGCGAACCGTTGAGCGCCCCGGTTCGCGAACCTTAAGCGTTCCGGGAGTCCACCATTTTGTGTTTCGGTCGAATTAAGATACAAGATGGAGGGCAAATAATGTTCAGAATGGGTAGAAGGGGGCACGGTAGACTTATCTTGACCCCCTAGGTTTTGTGAGGGTGGCTGAGGAGGCCCATATGTGCGAAAAAAAAACATTTTTTTAAAAAATTTCGCGAGGTTAGCTCCCGGTTCGCGTACCGGGTAGCGCCCCGGGGAGCGTACTTTGTTGAAAATTAGTGAAAAATGTTAGAGTAAAATAATAATTGTGAGTGATTAGATGTAGGGTAGCTCTGAGAAGAGCTTTTGGGTTTATGGTACATTTAGGTACTTATAAGTAGGTACCAATGCACATTCTTAAATTCAGAGTGAAAACTCTGTTGCCCTCATCTGAGAAGTGACCTCCATCTCCTCTGTAGATATCTTGCATGTAGTAACGCAAGTTATTGTTGTACAGGGAGCCCATTCCATGGTCTCTCATGTAAGCTGAAACAGATTTGTTTACATGCTTCCTCGACTTCTCAATTTGTGGACAAAATTGGTTTGACCACCTCCATTTCTGTCTTTGGCATATATTTGAATATACCAAGGCAGTCTGAGGAAAAAGTGCCATTAATTGCTCAAAGGTGTCCTTTAAAAGCATTTCCAGACCTACACCAGTCAAAGTGCCCAAGTCATTACCTCCACAGTGCACAATTAACAGGTCAGGTTTGGGCAAATGCATAAAGGTTTTCACCAATGGTATCAATTGGTGACATTTTAATCCTCTGTGGCCAAACCACTTAATTTCCACATCTTGTAAATTGAGGTTAGGTAATTTCCTGTTTTCAACGTACCTTTGAGCCCAGTGAATATAACTATGTCCAACAATCCAGACAGAAAACATGGTGAGAGAAGGTTCTCCTGCAGTCAGATGAAGTGTGGCAATGAAATGGCAGTTGAAAAAATGAGAGTTTAAAATGAAAAAAACTGTGGAGTTTCTGTGTTCATGAAGCAGTAACAGTGATTGGTGGATTTTGATTGCTGAAAACAGAAAGTTAGGGTGCACGGATGTGTTCTTTGAAAGATGTATTTTGAATGGTCAATAAAAAATCATTAAATGAAAGAATGCACTGGATATGCAGGTGCACTGAGAGTTCAGAGTTCAATTGCAACAAAGTTGTGTGAACTTGCAAACACCAGAAGTCTTCCAAGAGGTGGTTGCCATGCAGAAAAGACAGAAAGGGCAGAGGGGGGAAGGGTTTTCATTTGAAAAAAAGTGAGGGAAGAGTTTTGATTGGGTGACATGAGAAATATGTGTGAAGAATTACAGCATTTCTGTGCTTTTGATAGCTGCAGACTCTAGAGTGCATACCTTTTGCTCTGCTGAAGACAAATTGGTGTGTTTCTGAGAGTGTTTTCAAACTCAAAGTATTTGCTAAGGTGAGAAAATATTTCTTTAATTTAGATAGAGAATAGTGTGCTTTAAGGAGAAAATTATGAATTATGTGGCGCAAATTGCTTGTAAATATGCTCCCACCTGTGCATGGAAAATTTAGATTTTGAATGTTTGTGTTACATAGCCATGTTAAAAGTGACCCAACCATGCAGGAAAGGCAATCAAAAAACGCTTTTATGTGTCTTAAGGACATTTTAAGTAATTTTCCCATGTGCAGTGTTTTGAAATTATGAATTGAAAATCGTTTTTGAGGTAAAGGAATTGTTTTTAAATTTATGACAAGGACATAATGGTGTATGCTTCTTTATAAGGCAATTGACTGTCCCTGATGTTATTTTTCCCATTTTAATGTAAGACTTTTCTCTGTGGCGCAAATTGCTTGTAAATATGCTCCCACCTGTGCATGGTAAATTTAAATTTTAAATGTTTGTGTTACATAGCCATGTTAAAAGTGACCCAACCATGCTGGAAAGGCAATCAAAAAACGCTTTCATGTGTCTTAATGACATTTTAAGTCATTTTCCCATGTGCAGTGTTTTGAAATTATGATTTGAAAATCGTTTTTGGGGTAAAGGAATTGTTTTTAAATTCATGACAAGGACATAATGGTGTATGCTACTTTATAAGGCAATTGACTGTCCCTGATGTTATTTTTCTCATTTTAGTGTAAGACCTTTCTCTGTGGCGCAAATTGCTTGTAAATATGCTCCCACATGTGCATGGACAATTTAGATTTTGAATGTTTGTGTTACATAGCCATGTTAAAAGTGACCCAACCATGCAGGAAAGGCAATCAAAAAACGCTTTTATGTGTCTTAAGGACATTTTAAGTAATTTTCCCATGTGTAGTGTTTTGAAATTATGATTTGAAAATCGTTTTTGAGGTAAAGGAATGTTGTTAAAATTTATGTGCGCCATATGCCCCCAAATTTCTTTTTCAGGGGTGCAGCAGGGTGTTATTGAGACACCCCTGCAGCTTTGGAAAAATTCCTAATTTGTGATGAGCACATTGTTAATCGCAAATTGCACCTTCATTTATATGAGCCTCCTAGCCCATGGAAATGAATGGGTAATTTGCAATTAGCAATTTTCTCATCGCAAATTTGGAATGGTAAAGAATCGCTATTTATTCCTTAAAATTCGCTTTTTTGGAAATGCAATATAGTTATATGATACATATGGCGGTTGATGTCTAACAAGATAAGAAGCTTAGGCATACATTTATGATGACTGGCGCAATGAAGTAGAAATCACTTACTTCATTGGTAGAGCTTTACATGTATTATCTCCTCTGTATTCTTCATCAAGCGTAACTTTAATCTGCAATCCTGAGTAGGCCTCACTTTAAACAAACCTCTGGATAGGCCACATCTTATTGTTATCTTGATTTAATCATTTAAAATGCTATGGACAGATTTATGATAGGTGTATGCCTCTTTTGCGCCACTTAGAAAACATTGTCCATGGGGAAATGACTTAAAATGTCCTTAAGACACATGAATGTGTTTTTTTAAAACGTTTGCAATTTTTTTGGGTCACTTTTAACATGGCTATGTGACTCAAACAGTCAAAATCTAAATTCGCCATGCACAGGTGGGAGCATATTTACAAGGAATGTGCTCCATGGGGAAAGGTCTTATAATGTAATATGGGAAAAATGACATCAGAGACACTGAAATGCCTTATAGAGAAGCATACACCATTATGTCCTTGTCATAAATTTGCAAACCATTACTTTTCCCCAAAAACGATTTTCAAATCATAATTTGAAAACACTGCACATGTGGAAATGACTTAAAATGTCCTTAATTCAAAATGTGCGATTCCTTAAATGCAATGTATCAAACAAAAAATATGTAAAAAATGATATTAAGGATTTGGAAACTACCACCAACTTCTAGTTTGTGGTAATTTGCGAATTCTTTTCAAAAAGCATTTTTTTCCAAAAAACAAAAGGTCCCATATGACGCCCATACATGCCCTTAGGGCATGTAGGTGTGCCATATGCCCCCAAATTTATTTTTCAGGGGTGCAGCAGGGTGTTCTTGAGATACCCCTGCACGCTTGAAAAAATTCCTATTTTGTGATGAGCTAATTGCTAATCGCAAATTGCAACCTTCATTCCTATGAGCCTCCTAGCCCATGGAAATGAATGGGTAATTTGCAATTAGCAATTTGCTCATTGCAAATTAGGAATAGTAAAGAATTGCTATTTATTCCTTAAAATTTGCTATTTAGGAAATGCAAAATAGTTTGATGGTAGATATGGTGGTTGATCTGTAACAAGATAAGAAGCTTAGGGATACATTTATGATGACTGGCGCAATAAAGTGCACATTACTTACTTCATTGGTAGGCCTTTACATGTATTATCTCCTCTGTATTCTTCATCAAGCGTAACTTTAATCTGCAATCCTGAGTAGGCCTCACCTTAAACAAACCTCTGGATAGGCCACACTTTATCGTCATCCTGGATTAATTATTTAAAATGCTAGGGACAGATTTATGATAGGTGTATGCCTCTTTTGTGCCACTGTGCGTCACTTTTATGATGCAGCGGTGGTGCAAAAGATTTGCTATGAGGCGACAACATTACAAATTGATGCATTTAGTCAGATATGTCATGGTGTAAAAAAAACGTACCACATGAAACCGATGCAGCAGTGATGCAAAAGATGCACCATGTCGTAAGACAGGCCTCACTTGGGGCCATATGTATCAAGCTAATTAGCATTCGCAAAGATTAAAATTCTACGAATTTTAGCCTTTGCGAATGTTAATTAGACAAATGGTATGTATCAAACAAGTTTGATGCAAAATAAGGAGTAGCAAAATTTGCTATTCCTTATTTTGCAATTGCACTGAAGGATTTGCAAATTTTGTGACTACTTAAATGCAATGTATCAAACAAAAAATATGTAAAAAATGACATTAAGGATTTGGAAACTATTGTGGTAAATTGGTGGTAATTTGTGAATTCTTTTCAAAAAGCTTTTTTTAAAAAAAACAAAAGGTCCCATATGACGCCAACACATGCCCTTAGGGCATGTATGTGTGCCATATGCCCCCAAATTTCTTTTTCAGGGGTGCAGCAGGGTGTTCTTGAGACACCCCTGCACCCTTGGAAAAATTCCTAATTTGTGATGAGCAAATTGCTAATCGCAAATTAAACCTTCATTCCTATGAGCCTCCTAGCCCATGGAAATGAATGGGTAACTTGCAATTAGCAATTTGCTCATCGCAAATTAGGAATGGTAAAGAATCGCTATTTATTCCTTAAAATTCGCTATTTAGGAAATGCAAAATATTTTGATGATACATATGGCAGTTCATCTCTAACAAGATAAGAAGCTTAGGGATAGATTTATGATGACTGGTGCATCACCAGGGATGTGCCAGTCATCTTGCGCCGCTATTCCGCCACCCATGGTGTGCTGCATTTACAATGCGGCGCAGCATGGGGCAAAAACGGCACAGATGCTTGACGCATCTGTGCCGTTAAGGTGGCGCATTGCTGGAGTTGTATCGCAAGTGCGATGCAGCTCCAGCAAGGCTCAGGGGTGCACCATCTCCACAATGTTGCGTCAAGACCTATGCCTGCTTCAAGCAGGCGCAGGGTTTTGACACAGGTTTCTCCTATCTGATTGTAAATGCGGCACACCATGGGTGGCAGAGCAGTGGTGCACGTTAACTGGTGCATGCCTGGGGATGTGCCATTTAACATAAATCTGCCCCTTTACATTTAAGTATGTGGAGGGGACACAGAGTCGGTGAGGCTTATCCAAGGTTAAGAACAGATGAGTCCTGTTCAGTGAAAAATTAGACATAGGCTTCACCTGCTCAGCATCGCTGGACATGGCTAAATAATAGCTGCAAAATGTTACTCTTGTTAAACAATTTTACTATTATAATCTGTGAGATTTGTCTCTTACTCTGCAACATCTCATTGTTGTTATCTTTCTTTAAAGATAAAGACAACCTCAACATGAGCGACAATCTGCAATCAGTTGATTTTGACCTCATCATTGAACTTGTAATTGAAACATCAGTGGATGTTGATCCATTGGATGATTTAAATCCTGAGGATGAAGAAGAGCGTGATGAGGATGCAGATTTGTCCGAATTATATGATATAGGATGGGAAGCTGACCTGCTTGAGCCTTTGGAAATATAAACATTTATTTTTAAAATTTATAATTAATAAAAAGTAAAAAGGTAAACCGTTTAATTTAAAAATAAAGACACCTTCAAAAGCAGGTTATGTGTAGTGTCTTCAATAAAATATTAAAATATGCTCATAATATTAGATGAGATTCACATATAAAATAGCATAGGTAACATAAATATAAATGTCATTTCTTTTCTGGTATTTCTGTATTGTAAATTTGCCAACGACTAAAAAATCTTCTAATTAAAATGTCAAGTAGTGTGTTAAGTTTTTTATCACTGTTACTGATTTACTGTTTGGTAATAATGGTTAATAACATTATTTATTATATTTTTCCACAGATTCAACTGCAGATCATTTCAAGATTTCACCATGCCTACAATAGAAAGACAGAGAAAGGCTGCAAAACGTCAAAGACAGCAGGTGAAAAATAATACGCAGCAGTCCTCTAACAAAAAGATTTGTCAAGTCACGAAGAAAGCACCGGGTAAGAGCACAAAACACTTTATAAGAAATATGTGTAATAAAAAAAATATTACTACAGAAAATGTTTCAGTCCATAAAACGAGAAGGAAATCAAATGGAAAAGAAAGGCCAATGAAAAATGTTACTGCTAGAGCAAGAGATAACTCTGTGCATGATAGTAGAAGGAAACAACAGTTTAGGGAGATTCGTAAACGAATGTTCCGGAACAGGATAATTTGCAATTTGTTAAAAAAATATTAAGAAAGGTCAACATAAACTAGTTTTTTATAAGAGAAAAAAAAAAGTTGAGAAAGTTATTGATCAGGCATTTGAAATTAAACGTAAGTTATTTATTTTGATAATCAATAGAATTAGGAAGCTAAACAAGGCAATTTTTGATTTCAAAAGAAATAGTAGATGGAAGAGAATAGTTAATCGTAGTAATTTTTGTGAAGTTTTTTCTGGAGAATGGATGCATAGTTCAAGCTGTGAGGCATTTTTTAATGAGGAGAGTTATTTCCAGGATAATGATTTGGTGCATGCAGTTGACACCAGTGGTCGTGCTTATGAAGTGAAAGATGGTTGTCCAGTTGAAAAAGAAAAACTTGTGACAACAGAGGCAGAAGAGGTGTTAGGTAATGAGGTTTTAGGAAGACGTGCTAAGGGTCCTGTGTACACCTGGAAGTGTAGTAGTATTTGCAGTGTGCGACAGGATTCCATCAATTTGCTTTGTGATTTTGTACGGTCATTTAATAAGAAAAGTTTGAAGCAGAAAATGATGTTGTTGCAAGAATTAGATCCTTGCAGAGTAAGAGAAGTGACAGGTTTGCATGGACATTCACTGGCTTGTCTTTCCAGGAGAGTATGCCAGAGTGTTTTTCATCATTTCAGGATGCTAGCAGTGCATCATAACAAAGTGATGAAATTAGTTAGAATGTTGTATTATGCTAAGAGTCCAGCAATTATGCTTAAACAATTATGCGCTGCTCTTTTGCATGGTTCTGAAATAGATGTGAAGAATATATGTGAAGAAATTGAGTTTTGTTACTTTGGAAGTAAAGAGGAGAATGTTGAAATTGAGCAAGAAGAAGAGGGTCTTGTGGAAGATAGTGTACAGGTTTCCAGTACAGATAATTTCCAGAGGGAAATTGCGACGTTTGAGGTGAAATCAAGTGAGAGGCCGAATTTCACTTGTGTGTGTTGTCGACGCACTTATTATAAGAATCAGACTAAGTTAGTGGATTTATATGCAAAAAGTGAAAGGGAAAATAATAGTGAATGGAAGGATTTTGCAACATACTTGATGGTAGAAAATTGTTTTGATTTGGGATTGGATCAACGTGTGTGTACTTATTGTTCTTGCAAATTAAATCAAAACCAGATGCCTGCTAGAGCAGTTCATAATAATCTGGAATTGGTTGAGATTCCTTCTGAATTGAAGGATTTAAATACTTATGAATCTATTTTGATTCAAAGTATCCATCCCTTTCAGGCTATTGTAAGAATGGAGCCAAAGACAGGGAAATTGCCTCCATCAGATTTACAGAGAGGATTAAAGGGAAGAGTTGTTTATTTGCCTCTAGATTTGAAGAAAAACATTAACACAATTGGAGTAGAAAAAGTGGAAGAGGAACCTCTGGTTATCTTAGTTAATGGGGTTCCGACAAAGAATAAGAAAATATGGCAAGATTTAGTAGATGTTAGGAAAGTTAAAAAGGCAACATTGTATTTGAAAAAAAATAATAAATACTATAAGAATGTATATGTTGCAGAAGAGGAAGTAAGTGAGGAAGAGGATAGCGATTTGTGTGCTGGTCAAATTGAGAAAGTAGAACCCTCTACTAGTGAAGAAATATATGAACATTATAGTGTTCATCCTTTGCATTCCAAGGAAGTCATGGGGAATGCTATTGAGTTGTTTCAAATGAAACAAGCCAAAGGGAGTCCCATTAGTGTTTGGGAGGAAAGTTTGGAAGCTCGGTGTTTCCCACAGCTTTTTCCAACAGGTCAGGGAGGAAGATATGATGAGCGACCTCATCAAATTCCTGCTTCTGAATACCGGACTTTGCGATTGTATGCAGGAGATGCTAGGTTTCGACAATGCATTCCTTATTTGTTTCATCTCCTGTTTGAAAGCGATCTGTCTGGACTGTCATATGCAGTGAACCACATCTTGAAAAGTGGTATACACATGCAAAACATCTCGGCAAGTGACTTTATGGATAAAGTCAATGTCCAAGATAGTATTTTGGATTCTCACCTGATTAATCTCATGGCGTGTCAGCGTGGTACTAATGAGTACTGGTACCGTCGTCATGGTGATTTAAAATGTATGCTGAGGAACTTAGGTACTCCCACATGGTTCCTCACTCTGAGCTGTGCCGAGTATGGCTGGGAAGACTTACTTGAATTTCTACGAGAGGCAAATGCTAACGTAGATAACATCGAATTCAAGACACCCGGAGAACTGTGCTCTTTGGATCCAGTCAATGTATGTAGGTACTTCAATCATAGATTTGAAGCTATGATGTCTTTCATCATGAATAAGAAGAATCCACCTCTTGGAGAGGTGTTGGATTTCTTCTGGAGAAAAGAGTACCAAGCAAGAGGTGCTCCTCATATACATATGTTGCTGTGGATCAAGGATGCACCTAAATTTGGAACGGATCCAGAAGACTCAGTGATGAGTTTCATCCAACAGTATTCTACGTGTGCTGTTCCAAACGCAAAGGAGAAGAAAAACCTAAGAGAAAAAGTTCTGCGTTTCCAAAGCCATCGATGTGGAAAGTACTGCTGTCGTAAATTCCGAAACAAAGACAAGTTCTACACTAAATGTCGTTTCGGCTTTCCACGACCGGTGATTTCTAAAGGAAGAGTAAACAGTTTGATGTCTTCGCTGCGACACAATGTCATGAAGAAATCACCTAAAAACACTTACAATTTGAAGAGGAACGAAGAGTCCAAGTACATCAACGACTACAACCCGGTGATTTTGTCCATGTGGAATGCTAACATGGATATACAGTTTGTGGCTGATAACTGTATGGCTGTGGCTCGGTATGTGACGTCTTACATCACCAAAAAAGAGAAGACAGAATTGAAGGATATGTGGGAGGACATTTCCCATGAAAAGAGCCTCAGCAAGAAGTTGTACAGTTTCAGTCTGAAGATGTTGTCGCATCGAGAAATCGGAGCGTACGAATGTTCTGACCGGTTGTCTTCAGCAAGTCTCTATGCCAAGTCCAGGAGTATCGTTTGGGCGAGTCTTGGTCTTGCAGCAACGCGTAATCGAGTTCTCAAACCTGTGCGGGAAATTGAGTATTTGGCGGAAAAGGAGCCAAACAGTACCAACATTTTGAAGACAAACATGTTGGATACATATTATCCAAATCGAAGCAGTCACCTCGAGAATGTTTGTCTGTATGAGGTTCTGCAAAATTACATATTCAAGAGGAACATCAAAGAAGATACTGAGAAAGGAGTGTATGCTGTAATAGGAAGTGAGGGATGTCTGGTCAAGCAAAGAAAATGCCACTTGGTAAACCATCGAAAATTGAGTGGTGAATCTCCTGAAAAAAAGGAGTTTTTCTATTTAGCACTTTTGCAACTTTTCAAGCCTTGGCGTGCAGAAGAGGAACTGCTTGGAGATTTCCTCTGTTACGAAGACTCTTTCAATGCCGCCAAGGAGACCATAGAATGTCCTGCTTTTCCCAAATATGTAGAAATGTTGAATGCGGAAATTGAGCAGGAAGCAACGATTGCAGCCGAGATTGCCAGAGACAGTTCTCAGGACAGTCAGAGTTCTGCTTCATTGAGTCAGGATCCACTAGGAGGACCTGTTATTGAAAATGAAGCTGCCACTGCTATGAATGAAGTGGAAAGAGCCATGGCACATGCTCAGGAGGATGCGGTTAACTTAGAAGAGTTGGAAAGACAACTCAACGTTGAGCAGAGGAAAATATATGACGAACTTACCATGCAAATTGATCATGGATTAAGTCATGACAAGAAAGAGTGCTCATGTACGTCGTTGAAGCCTGTCCGACTGTACGTGAGTGGAGAAGCGGGAACTGGAAAAAGTTTCCTCATTAAAGCAATTTCATGCTATTTGCAGGAAAGGACAGAGTCATCGCTGTCTTGTGTTGTCACCGCTCCAACTGGACTGGCAGCACATAACATTAAAGGGATTACTTTACATCGTTTACTGATGCTGCCAGTGGAGCATGACAACAAATTACAATATCACAAGCTATCTGGAGATGCTTGTTTTGAAGTTTCAAGAATCTTGAGGAAAATGAAACTTCTTATCATTGACGAAGTAAGCATGGTTTCCAATGTCATGCTTGCCTTTGTGCATTTGAGGATGCAAGAAGTTCTCAAAACAGAGTATGATGTGTTATTTGGTGGCAAACACATCATTGTTTTCGGAGATCTTCTGCAGCTGACACCAGTGAAAGGGCAACCTGTGTTCAAAATGCTCACGCATGAAGATACCAGGAAGTGCCTAGGCAGCATTGGCAACGTCAATATATGGTTAAACTTCAATTATGCTGAACTGCATGAAAATATGCGTCAGGCGAAGGATGAAGTTTACAAGACTATTCTACAAGATGTTAGAATTGGAAAAGTGACCGAGCATGGGAAAGAAGCTTTACATGCACGATTACTGTCAAATTTATATCCAGAACAAGATGTTGTGCCTGAGAATATTTTTCAGAAAATTACTGAGAAGAAATCTGGAATATGTTTGATGCCAACTCTTGCAGAATGTGCCAAATTTAACAACAAAATGTTGCATTTAGAAAAGCAAGAGATTGTGAAACTGGAAGCTATTGATAGAGTAGAGCATATGGGATCAACAATTATTTTGTCTGAGAATCTGAAAACAAAATTGGATTCATTAGAGAAGAGTATATCTAAAACTGCAGGTTTTGAAAAGACTCTGAATGTGTGCTTGAACTGCCGTATAATTTTAAGAAGGAATTTACATGTTGAAAGAGGTCTGGTAAATGGATCAATGGGTAATGTTGTTGATTTTGTGAAATACAGAAATAGAGATGGAATTGAATTTTTAAAAATTAAATTTGATGGCATTGAGGAAGTACAGCTAATTGCTCGTTGTTCTGCTAGATTTTTGCTTGTAAAAGACTTATATGTTCGCCGTAAGCAGTTTCCTGTTTGCTTGGCATATGCGGTGACAATTCATAAATCGCAAGGTTTAAGTGTAGACAGTGCATTGGTGAATATTGGCAGTTCTGTGTTCAAGGAGGGTATGGCATATGTGGCATTGTCACGAGTTAGAACTTTATCGGGATTGTACTTGATTGAGTGTGATGTCACAAACATTTGTGCGGATCTAGATTGTGTTAAGGAATACAATAGGTTAAGAAGAGAGTATGCGCCACATTTGCCTCAGTATCCTTTGTTTGAGAAACGTGTGGTAGGCCGGAAACGAAGAAATGAGAACAATACTGGGGAGGTTGTAGCAAAAAGACAAAAAGTCAATGAACCTAAAATTACAAGCAGAAACAAAAAGGATTCTGTTGAAGATGTTGTTGGTTTTCAGTTTAAAAACAGTTCTGGTGTCAACTGCTATGCTAATGTAGTAGTTAATGTTTTATTTTCTCTAAAAAATGTAAAAGAAGAGATTGTGGTCAATTCTGATCAAAGATTTTGCAGTTTGTTAAATTCTGTGTTAGAGAAATGTACCACTGATAGAAGAAACATAGAAAGTGTGTCTGAAATTCGAAATCTGTTAGACAGATGTTCAGGCCAAACACAATTCTCTCAAAATATTCAGCAAGATTGTCAGGAGTTTTTAATGTATATGCTTGATGTATTACATGCTGAAGGTGTAGATGTAGATCAGCTGTTTGGGCTTTCTTATCAATGGCAGCATGACTGCGAGAACTGTATGGTATCAAGTACTACTAGTGTAGACTCAGAAAGATTTATATATTTAACTTTGCCAGACAGTAAATCAGTCTCCTTTAATAAGCTAGTAAAAGCAGCTGATCACAACATGGAGTGTAGCCAATGTAAATCTGAAATGATGTCCACATTATTTATACGAACATATGGCCAGTATGTCATTTTAATGTTCCAACGATGTAGGCCTGATGGAACAAAATTGACAACTTTAATAAAAAAATTTGTAGCTTCGCAGTTGTCAATATCAGGAAGGACTTTTGTAACTGCAGCAATTATATATCGTGACGGCCCTTCAATAACATCAGGACATTACACAGCTTATTTAAAGTCTAGAAATGGCTGGTCATTCTGCAATGATTCTGTTTTAATTTTCAAAAAAAAATTGCCGTATGACCTTAAAAACTCTTACCTGGTGTTTTTAAAACCAAAATTTTAGGGAAATAATCTCGGGATGTGCTCTGTGGAATTTCAAGAAGTTCTAATGGCTCCTACACAATTTGGCCTTGAGGATAAGTGTAGTTCAGAGACATAACTTCTAACCATAGGACTGGACATTATGGACAAATACGTGCACTTTGAATGAGTTCAGAAAAACTGTATCTTTTTATAAACTAATTGAAGCAGCCAATCAAAACATGGAGTAGAGGGAATGTAAGTCTGCAATGCTGTCTACTGTTTTACATTGCTTTGTGATTAAAAGTGATGTAGAGAATTAAATAATTGTAGTAGTCATAGAGGTAGTGTAAGTCTGCTTGTATCAGTGTCATAGGAAAAGTAGAACATGACTGAGCAAGAAGGGGAAGATATTACTATTCCAGGATTGTGAAAATGATCTTCAACATTTTAATTCTGAAAGTTGCGGAAATGCCAAATGACGGGATTGGCTTACAAGAAATCCAAGAGTTATAAATGGCTCTGACAAGATTTGGCCTTGTGGAAAATTGTGGTAGAGAGCAAGAAGTCATTTATTGCATGTAACGTGTTTTTAAAAACGATGGAGATTTTCTTTCAGAAAGTGGCGGGCTGAAAGTAATAACAGCACAAAAGAGTGTAAGCTGTTCATAGGACATCCTTGGACGTCATGGAAAGTAAGTTAACTTTAAGGAGTTCTGAATTTTGATTTCTGATGTTGTATGGGTTTTTTAAACACAATCATTTTGATTGTGTTTTTTTTTCCCCGCTGTTACATGATGAATACCTTCAAGTCACTGTTTTTAGTGAATTTTGATACATTCTGAGAACAGCAAAAATAAACCATTTAACATGTATAATTAATTCTGTACTGTTTGCATTTATGATGTATATGTAGAACTGTGTAGGAGGCATGGAGAAGGTGAGGCTTCTGTAAGTGTCAAAGTTGTTGCATGCAGTGCTGCACTTCTGCGTATTCTTTCATATGCTAGACTACATCTGCACAATGAGATACCTAAGCAAAGGAAACGCAAGTGATGTGATTGAGAAATGAGCAAAATAAATTGCACGTATTTCAATTACATCACCTGTGTTTCCTATCATTACGAATCACATTGTGCAGATCAAGTTTAGGTCTGTCCAGGGAAACATAGGAGGTTTCTACTTTGTTGAAGAGTGCAGTGGACATGACTCACTTCATTGGTAGACTTTCACAGATATTATCTCCTCTGTACACTTCAACAAGTGTAAATCTCATCTTGAACTCTGAGTAGGCCTCACCTCAAACAAACCTCTGGATAGGAGACATGTTATTGGCATCCTGAAGCGACACTTTTCTGAAACAAGAGCAATGCAAAAGATGCACCATGTTTTAAGATAGGCCTCACTTCATCTGTATCAAGATACTGTTAGTTTAAAATGTATATCTTTAGGACTGTGTAGGGGACCTGGAGAAGCAGAAGCTTCTGTCAGTGTCAAAGTTGTTGAAAAACTATTTGTTCTTCAATCTTTTCCCTTGTCTTTTGTAATTTTTAAATACATGTTTTAATATTTTTCAAATGTTGGTTCTCTCTTTCACAGATTGAAAGTATAAAAATAAAAAGTGAGTAATTTAACGGCAATTATAAGGTAAATAGTTGTACTCTTTTCGTTAAATTTCTATCACATTCACCTACTATTAGATCCACTGCTTCACTTCTTTAACCCTCAGTTTCCTGCCTTTGGTACTTTCCTCATTCCTTTCTCTATTACCTACTTACTCAACTCCTTCCACTCTTTTTCTCAGTCCCTCTCTTCTCATAGTTCCTCAGTCTTGTTCACTCACTCCGTCTCTATTACTCTTAGTGTCTGTGAATTACTTACCCATCTTTTTTTTTGGACCGCTTCCCGGGAAGTGGCCCGGTTCGCAAACTAGCAGCGTTACAGGAGTCCACCATTTTGTGTTTCGGTCGAATCAAGATACAAGATGGAGGGCAAATAATGTTCAGAATGGGTAGAAGGGGGCACGGTAGATGTATCTTGACCCACTTGGTTTTCTGAGGGTGGCTGAGGAGGACCATAGTTCTTCACTCTTGTTCACTCTCTCTGTTTCTATTAATGTCATTGTTTCTGACTGATCAAAAAAATTTTTTTTTAAAAAGAACAGTAACTATAAGGGAAGGAAACAGACAGTTATGTTAAAAGAAAGACAGCTATAGGGAGTAAACTAAGGATACTGTTACCCGCAATCCACTGCTGATGATATTACTGACCATGTCATGAATGATGTAATATGTGACATCATCAGCAGTGGATTGTGGGTAACAGTATCCCTTGTTTACTCCCTAGAGCTGTCTTTCTTTTCACATAACTGTCTGTTTCCTTCCCTTATACTTACTGTTCTTTTTAAAAAAAAAAAAAATTTTGGGTTAGCTTCCGGTTCGCGTACCGGGTAGCGCTCCGGGGAGCGAACTAAGAGAAATAGAGGTTGGCAGAGTTCCAAATATTCTACCAATTTTTTTATAACGGGGAGGTAGTTCTGAAAAGAACTTTTTTTTTAATGTTTTTGTTGTTTTATATTTTTTTTTGTATTTTTTGAACATTTTTTTACTTTTTTTGTATTTTCTGAACGTTTTTATATTTTTTTTGGTTTTTTTTGGGGGGGGAAACAAAAACGATCCATTGGAAAGGGCTCAACAGGAGCAACAAAAAAAAAAGAATTTATTTTTTGGGGCATTTCGGACAAACATTAACATGATTCTGAATAGCTCGCATAATCAAAATGATGCTACTTTCCCTGTAGCA
This sequence comes from Lissotriton helveticus, assembly GCF_964261635.1. Lineage (NCBI taxonomy): Eukaryota > Metazoa > Chordata > Amphibia > Caudata > Salamandridae > Lissotriton > Lissotriton helveticus. The sequence continues at coordinate 1,430,760,584 of NC_136059.1, forward strand.
AATGAAATCGCCGCAGTGCACGCACACTTGCTTCACGTGCCCAAACAACATTTGAATGTTTGGGATCATCTCCCTCGCCTCTGGTCCCGACACCTCTGGAACAACCGATCTTCTTGCCATCGGAAGGGGATTTTGTTGCTCATCACGTAGCTGGGCAGCACTATAATTATTAGGATGCCACCTACTCATATGCCGATGCATAGTGTAGTTGCCGTAACTGTATTTTTTTTCAGTTCCCCTTGACAGTCTATCACCGCATATACGGCAAAACACGTAGCGTGCATTTACTTTTTTTTGCCCCTCAGGAAATTTATAGAATTGCCAAATGTAGTTCTCTTTTCGATTATACCTCCTGGGCTCCTCTGGCAAAAACCTTGGCTCTTCCTCCTCTTCCTCCTCTTCCTGTTCTTCCTCTTCTTGTAAAATTACTTCAGCAGGTGGTCCTCTCTTCTTTGGATTTGGTGGAGGTGGTGGGTTAGAACCAGCTGAAGCCACTAATGAAGCCATGTCAGAATGCAAATAAAGGGTCTTTCTCTCACCAAGATGAAAGTCAGAGTGAGGAAAGAAGGAGGGGTTTTCATCATTTGGGAAAAGCAAAAGTTCTAAACCAATGAAAAGTGTTCATTTTAGATCACATGACCTAGTATTACATCATTAGGAAACCAAAAGTGAAATGAACCAATGAAAAGTGTTATTACCGAGTCACATGACCTGCTGTGTTTACGTTACACGGTCGGCGCCGCGCCGCGGATCGCTTCCGGTTCGCGTACCGCTGCGCTTCCGGGTACGCTAACGTAGCACGTCATATGACGTATCACGCGAGAACGCGAAACGTCATGCTGACGCGACGCGACAGTTGCGCAAACGGAACGTTTACCGGTTCGCGGACCAGGTCGTGGCTCCGAATTGAGCTAACGGGAAGCTAACCGGTTCGCGTACCGGGAGCGAAACAATACAAATAATTTAAAAAAAATTGTATTAAAAACATGTAAAAAATATTTTTCGATTTAAAGAAGAATACATTGTAAAGGTTTTGATATTTGCTATTAAAAAACCATTGAAATTCACTGAAAAAACCATAGGTTATAGACCATATATAGTTAGGAATTAGCATTTACAAAACCTTGAAAATTCACTGAAAAAACCATAGGTTATAGACCATATATAGTTAGGGATTAGCATTTACAAAACCTTATTTTACTCTCACAAAACCATTGAAATTCCATATATAGTTAGTTGTACTAACTATATATCGCGCACCCGCAATCCACTGCTGATCATGTCACATATTACATCATTCATGACATGGTCAGTGACATCACTGATGACATCACTGATGACATCTCAAATGACATCACTGATGACATCACTGATGACATCTCAAATGACATCACTGATGACATCACTGATGACATCTCAAATGACATCACTGATGACATCTCATTTGACATTACTGATCACATCACTGATGACATCATTCATGTGATAATACGATGAACCTCTTCAGACTCTAATATAACCTTAGATACACTCAGTGTAAACACAGACTCACAGATTGTCATTCATCCATGAAGTTACACACACACACCTAGTCAGTCATGCAAACAATCAATCACACCTCCATTTTCCCAACTATTCAGTTATACACACCTTACTTATTCAAACATATACTAAAACATATTTACTCTCTTATACAATCCTGGATACAAGTTCACAATGATGCATACAGCCACTCACACATTCACTGGCTCTTATGGACAGTTATTTATATATGTCAAGTCTCACATGTACTGTGTTTTACATATGTACTTACTTTGACATGTAGCACTGAGATATCCATTCACTCACCAATAAACTGATGCACACAGTCAACCGCCCATACAGCTGTTTCCACATGCACTTTTGAACCCATACATCTAGTCAATCAACTGCTCACACATCTATGCAGAGAGTCATACACCTCCCAGCCACCCACACACACACTCAGTCGCCCATACAAATACTTGGGCAACCAATCAATAACCCATATAGTTACTCATATAGCTACTGAACAACACATGCAGCAGTTTTCAGAACAACAGACATAATGATGCACAAATTAAGACAGTTTAGTCACTAACCCATGCACTCAGTGAGACACATTTAATCACTCACTCATACAGTCAGTCATGCACCTACTAAATCCTTCATCCAGACACTTATACATCCACTCAAGACATATTTTAACTTTACAGAAAAATACAGTCACTGGGTATTGTCATCAGTGATGTCATCAGTGATGTCGTTTGAGATGTCATCAGTGATGTCATCAGTGATGTCATTTGAGATGTCATCAGTGATGTCATCAGTGATGTCATTTGAGATGTCATCAGTGATGTCATCAGTGATGTCACTGACCATGTCATGAATGATGTAATATGTGACATGATCAGCAGTGGATTGCGGGTGCGCGATATATAGTTAGTACAACTAACTATATATGGAATTTCAATGGTTTTGTGTGAGTAAAATAAGGTTTTGTAAATGCTAATCCCTAACTATATATGGTCTATAACCTATGGTTTTTTCAGTGAATTTTCAAGGTTTTGTAAATGCTAATTCCTAACTATATATGGTCTATAACCTATGGTTTTTTCAGTGAATATATATATATATCAAAAACAAAGGTTGCCCCAATGGAGATATCACTCAGAGAGGAGTTACCGCACACACATCCCTGGCGGTGACAAAGTCGCTGCACTTGCTCATTCCCCTCATTCACCAAACACGTTTCGGGCGGTGAGCCCTTGATCACTGGTGCAATTAGAGACACGAAGGCAGCGCTGTGTTAGGAAACCATATTTAATAGAGTAAAAGTCCCGCCCCAGTGGGCGTATTCCAGCATTGCATTGTGGTAGATGCAGTGAATATGCTAGGCAAGGACCTCAAGTTCAAGTTCAAGTATTTGTATAGCGCACTACTCACCCTGAGGGTCTCAAGGCGCTTGGGGGAGGGGTTCCTTATTTGTCGAATAGCCAGGTTTTAAGTTCTTTTCTGAAGGAGATGTGGTTTTGAGTAAGGCGGAGGTGAGTGGGGAGTGAGTTCCAGGTTTTGGCAGCCAGGAAGGAGAAGGATCTGCCACCCATGGTGGATTTTCGGATGCGCGGGACTGTGGCAAGGGCTTGATTGGACGATCTTAGTTGGCGAGTGGGTTAGTAGAAGGACAGTCGAGTATTGAGGCATTCGGGTCCTTGATTGTAGAGGGCCTTGTGTGCGTGGGTGAGGAGACGGAATGTAATTCTTTTGTTGACGGGAAGCCAGTGAAGGTCTTTTAGGTGTCCTGTGATGTGATCTTGGCGAGGGATGTCCAATATGAGTCTCGCTGATGCGTTTTGGATGCGTTGTAGTTTTTTCTGTAATTTTGCTGTGATTCCGGCGTATAGTGTGTTACCATAATCCAGTCGACTCGTGACCAGTGCGTGGGTGACAGTCTTTCTTGTCCGAAGGGGGATCCAGCGGAAGATCTTTTTGAGAATACGTAGTACGTTGAAGCACGAGGATGAGACTGCGTTGACTTGTCTGGACATCGAGAGAGAGGAGTCTAGGATGAAGCCAAGGTTACGTGCATGGTCTGTGGGTGTGGGTGCTGTGCCCAGAGCGGGAGGCCACCAAGAGTCGTCCCAGGCAGAGGGGGAAGATCCTAGGATGAGCACCTCCATTTTGTCTGAGTTGAGTTTTAGGCGGCTATGTTTCATCCATTCGGCTACTTCTTTCATGCCTTCGTGAAGATTGGTTTTGGCGGTGTTAGGGTCTTTGGTGAGGGAAAGGATTAATTGGGTGTCGTCGGCGTAAGAGATGATGTTGAGGTTGTGTTGGAGCGCGATGGATGCGAGTGGGCTCATGTAAACGTTGAAGAGGGTGGGACTGAGTGATGATCCTTGTGGTACACCAGAGATGACTTCAGTGGCCTGTGAGTTGAATGGGGGGAGTCGGACTCTCTGAGTTCTCCCAGCTAGGAACGAGGTGATCCAGTCCAAGGCTTTTCCTTGTATGCCGATGTTGCTGAGGCGTTGTATGAGGGTGCTGTGGCAGACTGTGTCGAAAGCGGCGGAGAGGTCGAGTAGAATGAGGGCCGCTGTTTCTCCGTTATCCAGTAGTGTTCGGATGTCGTCTGTTGCTGCAATGAGGGCGGTTTCGGTGTTTGGCTCGAAATCCGGACTGAGAGGGATCGAGGGAGTTGTTGTTGGATTCAAGGAAGGCGGCGAGCTGTCTGTTGACGGCTTTTTCAATGACTTTGGCCGGGAATGGGAGGAGGGATATGGGTCGGTAGTTTTTAAGTTCAGAGGGGTCTGCTGTGGGTTTCTTCAAAGGGCGCTAAGTTCGGCGTGTTTCCAGCTTTCTGGGAAGGTGGCAGAGTTGAACGAGCAGTTGATGACATCACGGAGGTGGGGTGCGATGATGGAGTCAGCTTTGTTGAAGATGTGGTGGGGGCAGGGGTCGGTAGGTGAGCCAGAGTAGATTGAGTTCATTAGGCGGATGGTGTCTTTGGTGGTGATTGGGTTCCAGGCGCTAAGGGTGTTAGTTGGCGGAGTGGGATCTGAGGGTGGTGGGGAGGGTTGATCACTGGGAGTATTCTCGAAGCTGTTGTGGATGTTGGCAATTTTGTTGTACAAGAAGGAGGATAGCTCATCGCAGAGGTCTTGGGAGGAAGTGATGTCGTTGGATGCTGCGGTGGGGTAGGTGAATTCTTTGACGATGTTGAAAAGTTCCTTGCTGTTGTGAGTGTTGTTGTCGAGACGATCCTTGAATGCTGTTTTCTTGGCGGATCTAATCAGTTGGTGGTGTTTGCGGGTGGCTGCCTTGAGGGTGGCCATGTTGTTGGTGGTAGGGTTTTTTCTCCATGTTTTCTCCAGGGTGCGGCATAGCTTCTTGGAATTTTTAAGGCCATCATTGAACCAGGGAGCCTTTTTGCTGGCTGATTTGATCTGGTGCTTTTTTAGGGGTGCTAATTCGTCAGCACTGTGGGTGATCCATTGCTTGAGATTGGTGGCCGCTTGAATTGGGTCCAGTGAGAGGGTGGGAGGGTTTTGGTTGAGTGATGTGAGGAGTTGGTCGGAGGTGATTTTGTTCCAGTTTCTCTGAGGAATAGGTTGTGGGCGGATGTGGGTCAGGGTAGTTTTGTAGCTGAAGTGGACGCAGCTGTTGTCCGTCCAGTGGAGAGCTGTGGTGCGATCAAAGGAGATGTGCTTGCTGGAGGTGAAAATAGGGTCGAGCGTATGTCCGGCTACATGGGTGGGGGTGTCAACAAGTTGTTTAAGTCCGAGATTGGCCAGGTTATCCAGAAGGGTGGAGGTGTTGCTGTCGTGTTTGTTTTCAAGGTGGTAGTTGAGGTCTCCTAAAAGAATGTAGTTTTCGGAGGCGAGGGCATGTGGGCAGACGAAGTCCGTGATGTCATCGATGAATTGAGTGCGGGAACCTGGAGGCCTGTAAATGAGGGTGCCTCTAAGTGTGGTCCTGGGGTCGGTGTGGATCTGAAAGTGGAGATGTTCAGCAGTTGCAAGATTATCGTCGGAGCTGGTCGAGATTTTGATGGTGTTTCTATGGATGATGGCGATGCCTCCTCCTGTTTGATTAGTGCGGTCTTTTCGGATGATCTTGTAAGCGTCCGGTATGGCTATGGCGATGTCGGGTGCTGATGATGTGTTCATCCAAGTTTCTGTGAGGAAGGCGATGTCCGGTGACGCAGTGTCGAGTAGGTCCCAGAGTTCATTAGTGTGTCTGTGGACCGAGCGGGTGTTAAGCAGGATGCACTTCAGGTGGTTGGAGTCTGAGCTGTGAATGGAAGAAGTGGATTTGGTGAGGGTCCTGAAGCAGTTGAACTTGCAGGAGAGACAGGCGAATGGGCCGTGGGTACGTCCTGGGGTGGCTTCGCAGCATTGTGGTGAGGGCGAGGAGGGTGGCGGCATCATATGTTAATCTAGTGGGTTGGGTGCGGCGGGGCCAGGGGGACAGGCACTGGGCGCGGGCCAGGCGCGGACGGGCGTAGACGGGCTTACCTTTGGCGCACCTTCGGCGCGACCGCTGCGCGTGAACGCTGCGCGCAAAGGCATCTGACATAAGTGGATCGTAGAAGGGGAGGGGCGAGGGAGGAGCAGCTGGGAGGCGGGAGCGGGGCGGAGATCAGGGCAGGGAGGCACAAACAACATCAAAACGCGATCTCTAAGTCAGTGGAACCGGCACAAGGCACAATGAGGCACAAAAATCCAATACACAGGCAGCACAATTGTTCAGAGCGTTGCAGCGCGTTTTGGCAGACTAGCGCCGCGATATTATGCTAATGAGCGCTCGTGAAATCGGCAGAGCAGCGCAAAACAATAGAGCAATTAATTAAGGCGTTCTGACTCGATCTGGCACAACGAGCAATGCAATATTAGTCAATGCAGGCAAAAATCTGGCAGGCTGTGGGCGCTACGATACCAAACAGTCTCGCAGGGCAGGGAGTAGCGTGGAGGAGCGACCGCATCCGATGGAATCAGGACGGGCTATCCAAAGTACATCCAAGTGGGCGCCGCTGCCCCCGTTACAAGTTTGAAAACGGGCTGGATACAGTTCGTTTGTCTCTACTTGCACCAGTGATCAAGGGCTCACCGCCCGAAACGCATTTGGTGAATGAGGGGTGCCGCTCAGCAAGACTGTGGTGAATAGGGCCGTAAACCCCTCGCATACTTCAAAATTAAAACCAGAGGAGTGCCGTTCCCCAGTGCTCGAAGCAGCTTACAAGCCCCCATTATGCAGAAAAATTGCCCCCGTAATTTGCCCCCCCGGGACCTATTGAATAAAACGGAATTCTACTTTCTTTTCACCTTTTCCACTGTGTACAAGTACTGCATGAGTACCCCGCCATTTTTTATTTTTTTTTAAATAAAAATTGAGCCTAAAGATCCATATACCACCCCCTGACCAAGACTATAGGCTCAGAATGTTTCTACCCTGCCCCGTTTCCTTTTTTCTCAACTTTGTTTTACTGTTTCCTTCTGACTCTGCTCTCCCGACAAACAACATGGTGCCAACACTTCCTGGTTTGGAGTATTGACAGCCAATCAGCATTCAGCTCCTGCTCAAAATTGTATGTATTTTCCATACGCGTACGCCGCGATTTTTCTTTTAAAAAAATAGAGCCTAAACATCCATGTACGACCCCCTGAGCAAGCCTAGAGGGTCAGAATGTCTCTACCCTACCCCCTTCCCTTATTTCTAAACTTTGTTTTACTGTTTTCTTGTGACTCGGTTCTAGCGAGGCACAAGATGGCCACCAACACTGCCTTGTTTCGAGTGTTGACAGACAGTTCACAGCCAATCAGCATGCAGCTCGCGCTCGTAATTGAACACATTTCCGTACGCGTGTTGAACTCCGTCTCTAGATATCGCTATGATTTTACTTGCAATTTTCTCAGAAACTAATGAACGGATTTACACCATGTAACAAAAAGCACAATCTGTGAATAGAACTCTACCTCTCTGCCAAATTTCGTGTAATTCTGTTCAGCCGTTCGGGCTGTAGCCCTGGCTAAAGGTCCCTATGGAAAATTGAATGGTGAAAACACGTTTAGGGACCCCCCTTTTTTCTTGGCCCCCACCTGATGAATCACCCCCAAACTTTTAGGGGAGGAGCAGAACTGAGCAGGCCATTTTCTTGGAGAAATTCACGAAGATTTGTCCACCGGCGCCAAAGTTATTCTAAATAGAATGTTGTGGATGTCCAATGGAAACTAGGTCCTAACTATAACTACTTACTGGCGACCGCAAATAACACGAACCTTGCACTCGCGAAAGAGACACTGGGTACTATACCGCGATTGTCTCATATGCGAAAAACATTACCTTCACACACCGTGGCGCGTAAAAATGCAGCGCGACAGTACCAGAAAATGTTGATATGAAATAATGTATAATATCACTTACATATTGCATGCTAAAACTGTGAATAGTATATATTTGTTTATTGTAAACCGCTAGTCCCATAATACACCCTAATTGCCAAATGGGATAAATAGTGAACATAGAAAAAAGCTCACTTACGTGAACAAAGCCTGTGCTAGGCTGAAACGCGTTGGTCCGAGCTGGAGAAGTTAAAATAAATGCGTACTGTTAACCTTAAACCCTGAGTGCCGCATCCTTGGTGAAAAATTGTACGAATTGGGTCAGGATCCGACCCCTGTGCAGAGCACCGACAGCTGAACGTGCGGAGTCGAAGGATCACTTTGGACAGAGATATATATATATATATATATATATGTATATATATATATATATATATATATATATATATATATATTACCTACTGGCGGTCGCCAGTAGGTATATATAGTTAGGATTTTTTTTAATAGGGATTTCTGAAAATTCTATGTTGAATAACTTTGGCGTTGATGGACGGAATTGGCTGAAATTTTCAGGAAAATGACACATTTTGTTTCTGAGCATCCCCTGATAGTTTGGAGGGTTTTCGTCAAGCAGGGGCCGAGAAAAAAGGGGGGTCCCAAAACGTGTTTTTAACATTGAGTTTTCCATAGGGCGGTTGGACTCACTTTTAGCTCGAACGGCTGAATGGATTTCCACAAAACTTGGCAAAATTGTAGGGACTGGTAGCCCGATGTGCCTTTGCTATGTCTCAAGATATATGCTCCAGTGGTTTTTACAAAAATTAACTTTGAAAAATATATATTGGGCTACATTGGGCTATATATATGTTAGAGCCCAAATGTAGCCCAATGTAGCCCAATGTAGCCCAAAGATGGATACCAGAGACAAAAAAAACAAATGTAGCCCAAATATCAGCCAGATGTAGCCCAACTATAGCCCAGTGACAGAATGTCCCAGAGTGTTCTAAAGAACAACTAGAGCGCTAACAGTCTTACTTATGACAAAAGTATGGCACACCTGAAGTCATCTTGATTGGAATAACGTGTTAACACTTAGAACATTTAATTTGCAAAGGAACAAAATGAGGGGTTTCATTTTGCCATAGAAATGTTATATATTACCTACTGGCGGTCGCCAGTAGGTATATATAGTTAGGATTTTTTTGAATAGGGATTTCTGAAAATTCTATGTTGAATAACTTTGGCGTTGATGGACGGAATTGGCTGACATTTTCAGGAAAATGGCACATTTTGTTTCTGAGCGTGTCCTGAAAGTTTAGGGGGGTTTCATCAAGTGGAGGCCGAGAAAAAATGGGGGTCCCAAAACGTGTTTTTAACATTGAGTTTTCCATAGGGCGGTTGGACTCACTTTTAGCTCGAACGGCTGAATGGATTTCCACAAAACTTGGCAAAATTGTAGGGACTGGTAGCCCGATGTGCCTTTGCTATGTCTCAAGATATATGCTCCAGTGGTTTTTACAAAAATTAACTTTGAAAAATATATATTGGGCTACATTGGGCTATATATATGTTAGAGCCCAAATGTAGCCCAATGTAGCCCAATGTAGCCCAATGCAGCCCAATGTAGCCCAAAGATGGCCACCAGAGACAAAAAAAAACAAATGTAGCCCAAATATCAGCCAGATGTAGCCCAACTATAGCCCAGTGACAGAATGTCCCAGAGTCTAAAGAACAACTAGAGCGCTAACAGTCTTACTTATGACAAAAGTATGGCACACCTGAAGTCATCTTGATTGGAATAAAGTGTTAACACTTAACACATTTAATTTGCAAAGGAACAAAATGAGGGGTTTCATTTTGCCATAGAAATGTTATATATATATATATACATATATGTATATATATATATATATATTCACTGAAAAAACCATAGGTTATAGACCATATATAGTTAGGGATTAGCATTTAAAAAACCTTATTTTACTCACACAAAACCATTGAAATTCCATATATAGTTAGTTGTACTAACTATATATCACGCACCCGCAATCCACTGCTGATGATGTCACATATTACATCATTCATGACATGGTCAGTGACATCACTGATGACATCACTGATGACATCTCAAATGACATCACTGATGACATCACTGATGACATCTCAAATGACATTACTGATGACATCACTGATAAAATCATTCATGTGATAATACGATGAACCTCTTCAGACTCTAATATAACCTTAGATACACTCAGTGTAAACACAGACTCACAGATTGTCACTCATCCATGAAGTTACACACACACCTAGACAGTCATGCAAACAATCAATCACACCTCCGTTTCCTTAACTATACAGTTAAACACACCTTACTTATTCAAACATATACTAAAACATATTTACTCACTTATACAATCCTGGATACAAGTTCACAATGATCCATACAGCCACTCACACATTCACTGGCTCTTATGCACAGTTATTTATATATGTCAACTCTCACATGTACTGTATTTTACATATGTACTTAATTTGACATGTAGCACTGAGATATCTATTCACTCACCAATACAGTCATGCACACAGTCAACCGCCCATACAGCTGTTTCCAACATGCACTTTTGAATCCATACATCTATGCACAGAGTCATACACTTCCCAGCCACCCACACACACACTCAGTCTCCCATACAAATGCTTGTGCAACCAATCAATAACCTATATAGTTACTCATATAGCTACTGATCAACACATGCAGCACTTTACAGAACAACAGACATAATGATGCACAAATTAAGACAGTTTAGTCACTAACCCATGCACTCAGTGAGACACATTTAATCACTCACTCATACATTCAGTCATGCACCTACTAAATCCTTCGTCCAGACACTTATACATCGACTCATTCATAAATATGTAAGACATATTTTAACTTTACAGAAAAATACAGTCACTGGATGTTGTCATCAGTGATGTCATCAGTGATGTCATTTGAGATGTCATCAGTGATGTCATCAGTGATGTCACTGACCATGTCATGAATGATGTAATATGTGACATCATCAGCAGTGGATTGCGGGTGCGTGATATATAGTTAGTACAACTAACTATATATGGAATTTCAATGGTTTTGTGTGAGTAAAATAAGGTTTTTTAAATGCTAATCCCTAACTATATATGGTCTATAACCTATGGTTTTTTCAGTGAATTTTTAAGGTTTTGTAAATGCTAATTCCTAACTATATATGGTCTATAACCTATGGTTTTTTCAGTGAATTTCATTGGTTTTTTAATAGCTAATATCAAAACCTTTACAATGTATTATTCTTTAAAAAGAAAAATATTTTTTACATGTTTTTTATACAATTTTTTTTTTATTTTTTTTTGTTTCGCTCCCAGTACGCGTACCGGTTAGCTTCCCGTTAGCTCAATCCGGAGGCGCGACCCGGTACGCGAACTGGTAAACGTTCCTTTAGCGCACCTCTCGCGTTACAAAACAACATCGCGACGCTTCGCGTCAGCATGACGTTTCGCGTTCTCGCGTAATACGTCATATTACGTGCTACGTTCGCGTACCCGGAAGCGCAGCGGTACGCGAACCGGAAGCGATCCGCGGCGCGGCGCCGACCGCGTAATGTAAACATAGCAGGTCATGTGACTCGATAATAACACTTTTCATTGGTTCATTTCACTTTTGGTTTCCTAATGATGTAATACAAGGTCATGTGATCTAAAATGGACACTTTTCATTGGTTTAGAACTTTTGTTTTTCCCAAATGATGAAAACCCCTCCTTCTTTCATCACTCTGACTTTCATCTTGGTGAGAGAAAGACCCTTTATTGAGACTTTGTGATGGCTTCATTAGTAGCTTCAGCTGGTGCTAGCCCACCACCTCCACCAAATCCAAGAAAGAGAGGACCACCTGCAGAAGTAATTCTGCAAGAAGAGGAAGAACAGGAAGAGGAGGAAGAGGAGGAAGAGCATGAGTTTTTGCCAGAGGAGCCCAGGAGGTACAATCGACAGGAGAATTATATCTGGCAATTCTACAGAATTCCTGAGGGGCAAAAGAAAGTGAATGCTCGTTACGTGTTTTGCCGCATATGCGGTGACAGATTGTCAAGGGGCACCGATAAAAAATATAGTTATGGGAATCATACTATGCATCGGCATATGAGTAGGTGGCACCCAAATAACTATAGTGCTGCCCAGCTACGTGACCAACAACAACATCCCCTCCAAATGGCAAGAAGATCGGTGGTTCCAGAGGTGTCGGGACCAGAGGCGAGGGAGGTGATTGCAAACATCCAAATGTTGTTTGGGCACGTAAAACAAGTGTGCGTGGAATGTGGCGCTTTCATCTGCTACAGAGAAAGTAGCATCACTTTGATTTTGCGAGCAATTCAAAATCATATTAATGTTTGCACAAAACGCACCAAAAAATAAATTCTTTTTTTTTTTTTGCTCCTGTTGAGCCCTTTATAATGGATCTTTTTTGTTTCCCCCCCCCCAAAAAAACCAAAAAAAATTTAAAAACGTTCAGAAAATACAAAAAAAGTAAAAAAATGTTCAAAAAATACTAAAAAAAATATAAAACAACAAAAACATAAAAAAAAAGTTCTTTTCAGAACTAACTCCCCATTATAAAAAAATTGGTAGAATATTTGGAACTCTGCCAACCTGTATTTCTCTTAGTTCGCTCCCGGAGCGCTACCCGGTACGCGTACCGGAAGCTAACCAAAAAAATATTTTTAAAAAAAGAACAGTAACTATAAGGGAAGGAAATACACAGTTATGTTAAAAGAAAGACAGCTCTAGGGAGTAAAATAAGGATACTGTTACCTACAATCCACTGTTGATGATTTCACATATTACATCATTCATGACATGGTCAGTAACATCAACAGCAGTGGATTGTAGGTAACAGTATCGTTAGTTTACTCCCTATAGCTGTCTTTCTTTTAACATAACTGTCTATTTCCTTCCCTTATAGTTACTGTTCTTTTTTAAAAAACATTTTTTTGATCAGTCATAAACAGTGACATTAATAGAAACAGAGAGAGTGAACAAGAGTGAAAAACTATGGTCCTCCTCAGCCACCCTCAGAAAACCAAGGGGGTCAAGATACATCTACCGTGCCCCCTTCTACCTATTCTTAATATTTTTTGCCCTCCATCTTGTATCTTGATTCGAACGAAACACAAAATGGTGGACTGCCATAACGCTGCTGGTTTGCGAACCGGGCAACTTCCCAGGAAGCGGTCCCCAAAAAAAAAAAGTTGGGAAAGTAATTCACAGACACTAAGAGTAATAGAGATGGAGTGAGTGAACAAGACTGAGGAACTATGAGAACAGAGGGACTGAGAAAAAGAGTGGAAGGAGTTGAGTAAATAGGTAATAGAGAAAGGAATGAGGAAAGTAGCAAAGGCAGGAAACTGAGGATTAAAGAAGTGAAGCAGTGGATCTAATAGTAGGTGAATGTGATAGAAATGTAACGAAAAGAGTACAACTATTTACCTTGTAATTGCCGTTAAATTAATCACATTTTATTTCTATACTTTCAATCTGTGAAAGAGAGAACCAACATTTGAAAAAAATTAAAATATGTATTTAAAAATTACAAACGACAAGGGAAAATATTGAAGGACAAATAGTTTTTCAACAACTTTGACACTGACAGAAGCTTCTGCTTCTCCAGGTCCTCTACACAATGCTAAAGATATACATTTTAAACTAACAGTATCTTGATGCAGATGAAGTGAGGCCTATCTTAAAACATGGTGCATCTTTTCCATTGCTCTTGTTTCAGAAAAGTGTCGCTTCAGTATGCCAATAACATGTCTCCTATCCAGAGATTTGTTTGAGGTGAGGCCTACTCAGAGTTCAAGATGAGATTTACACTTGTTGAAGTGTACAGAGGAGATAATATCTGTGAAAGTCTACTAATGAAGTGAGTCATGTCCACTGCACTCTTCAACAAAGTAGAAACCTCCTATGTTTCCCTGGACAGACCTAAACTTGATCTGCACAATGTGATTCGTAATGATAGGAAACTCAGGTGATGTAATTGAAATATGTGCAATTTATTTTGCTCATTTCACAATCACATCACTTGTGTTTCCTTTGCTTAGGTATCTCATTGTGCAGATGTAGTCCAGCATATGAAAGAATACGTAGAAGTGCAGCACTGCATACAATAAATTTAACACTTACAGAAAACTCACCTTCTCCATGCCTCCTACACAGTTCTACATATACATCATAAATGCAAACGGTACAGAATTAATTATACATGTTAAATGGTTTATTTTTGCTGTTCTCAGAATGTATCAAAATTCACTAAAAAAAGTGACTTGAAGGTATTCATCATGTAACAGCGGGGAAAAAAAAACACAATCAAAATGATTGTGTTTAAAAAACCCATACAACATCAGAAAATAAAATTCAGAACTCCTTAAAGTTAACTTACTTTCCATGACGTCCAAGGATGTCCTATGAACAGCTTACACTCTTTTGTGCTGTTATTACTTTCAGCCCGCCACTTTCTGAAAGAAAACCTCCATCGTTTTTAAAAACACGTTACATGCAATAAATGACTTCTTGCTCTCTACCACTATTTTCCACAAGGCCAAATCTAGTCAGAGATATTTATAACTCTTGGATTTCTTGTAAGCCAATCCCATCATTTGGCATTTCCGCAACTTTCAGAATTAAAATGTTGAAGATCATTTTCACAATCCTGGAATAGTAATATCTTCACCCTTCTTGGTCAGTCATGTTCTACATTTCCTATGACACTGATACTGCTTAATATGAAGCAGACTTACACTACCTCTATGAGTACTACAATTATTTAATTCTCTACATCACTTTTAATCACAAAGCAATGTAAAACAGTAGACAGCATTGCAGACTTACATTCCCTCTACTCCATGTTTTGATTGGCTGCTTCAATTAGCTTATGAAAAGAAACAGTTTTTCTGAACTCATTTAAAGTGCACATACATCTCCATGATGTCCAATCCTTTGATTAGAAGTTATGTCTCTGAACTACACTTATCCTCAAGGCCAAATTGTGTAGGAGCCATTAGAACTTCTTGAAATTCCACAGATCATATCCCGAGATTATTTTCCTAAAATTTTGGTTTTAAAAACACCAGGTAAGAGTTTTTAAGGTCAAAAGGCAATTTTTTTTTGAAAATTAAAACAGAATCATTGCAGAATGACCAGCCATTTCTAGACTTTAAATAAGCTGTGTAATGTCCTGATGATATTGAAGGGCCGTCATGATATATAATTGCTGTAGTTACAAAAGTCCTTCCTGATATTGACAACTGCGAAGCTACAAAAATTTTTATTAAAGTTGTCAATTTTGTTCCATCAGGCCTACATCGTTGGAACATTAAAATGACGTACTGGCCATATGTTCGTATAAATAATGTGGACATCATTTCAGATTTACATTGGCTACACTCCATGCTGTGATTAGCAGCTTTTACTAGCTTATTAAAGGAGACTGATTTACTGTCTGGCAAAGTTAAATATATAAATCTTTCTGAGTCTACACTAGTAGTACTTGATACCATACAGTTCTCGCAGTCATGCTGCCATTGATAAGAAAGCCCAAACAGCTGATCTACATCTACACCTTCAGCATGTAATACATCAAGCATATACATTAAAAACTCCTGACAATCTTGCTGAATATTTTGAGAGAATTGTGTTTGCCCTGAACATCTGTCTAACAGGTTTCGAATTTCAGACACACTTTCTATTTTTGTTCTATCTGTGCTACATTTCTCTAACACAGAATTCAACAAACTGCAAAATCTTTGATCAGAATTGACCACAATCTCTTCTTTTACATTTTTTAGAGAAAACAAAACATTAATTACTACATTAGCATAGCAGTTGACACCAGAACTGTTTTCAAACTGAAAACCAACAACATCTTCAACAGAATCCTCTTTGTTTCTGCTTGTAATTTTAGGTTCATTCACTTTTTGTCTTTTTGCTACAACCTCCCCAGTATTGTTCTCATTTCTTCGTTTCCGGCCTACCAGACGTTTCTCAAACAAATGAAACTGAGGCAAATGTGGCGCATACTCTCTTCTTAACCTATTGTATTCCTTAACACAATCTAGATCAGCACAAATGTTTGTGACATCACACTCAATCAAGTACAATCCCGATAAAGTCCTAACTCGTGACAATGCCACATATGCCATACCCTCCTTGAACACAGAACTGCCAATATTCACCAATGCACAGTCTACACTTAAACCTTGCGATTTATGGATTGTCACCGCATATGCCAAGCAAACAGGAAACTGCTTACGACGAACATATAAGTCTTTTACAAGCAAAAATCTAGCAGAACAACGAGCAATTAGCTGTACTTCCTCAATGCCATCAAATTTAATTTTTAAAAATTCAATTCCATCTCTATTTCTGTATTTCACAAAATCAACAACATTACCCATTGATCCATTTACCAGACCTCTTTCAACATGTAAATTCCTTCTTAAAATTATACGGCAGTTCAAGCACACATTCAGAGTCTTTTCAAAACCTGCAGTTTTAGATATAGTCTTCTCTAATGAATCCAATTTTGATTTCAGATTCTCAGACAAAATAATTGTTGATCCCATATGCTCTACTCTATCAATAGCTTCCACTTTCACAATCTCTTGCTTTTCTAAATGCAACATTTTGTTGTTAAATTTGGCACATTCTGCAAGAGTTGGCATCAAACATATTCCAGATTTCTTATCAGTAATTTTCTGAAAAATATTCTCAGGCACAACATCTTGTTCTGGATATAAATTTGACAGTAATCGTGCATGTAAAGCTTCTTTCCCATGCTCGGTCACTTTTCCAATTCTAACATCTTGTAGAATAGTCTTGTAAACTTCATCCTTTGCCTGACGCATATTTTCATGCAGTTCAGCATAATTGAAGTTTAACCATATATTGACGTTGCCAATGCTGCCTAGGCACTTCCTGGTATCTTCATGCGTGAGCATTTTGAACACAGGTTGCCCTTTCACTGGTGTCAGCTGCAGAAGATCTCCGAAAACAATGATGTGTTTGCCACCAAATAACACATCATACTCTGTTTTGAGAACTTCTTGCATCCTCAAATGCACAAAGGCAAGCATGACATTGGAAACCATGCTTACTTCATCAATGATAAGAAGTTTCATTTTCCTCAAGATTCTTGAAACTTCAAAACAAGCATCTCCAGATAGCTTGTGATATTCTAATTTGTTGTCATGCTCCACTGGCAGCATCAGTAAACGATGTAAAGTAATCCCTTTAATATTATGTGCTGCCAGTCCAGTTGGAGCAGTGACAACACAAGACAGCGATGACTCTGTCCTTTCCTGCAAATAGCATGAAATTGCTTTAATGAGGAAACTTTTTCCAGTTCCCGCTTCTCCACTCACGTACAGTCGGACAGGCTTCAACGACGTACATGAGCACTCTTTCTTATCATGACTTAATCCATGATCAATTTGCATGGTAACTTCGTCATATATTTTCCTCTGCTCAACGTTGAGTTGCCTTTCCAACTCTTCTAAGTTAACCGCATCCTCTTGAGCATGTGCCATGGCTCTTTCCACCTCATTCATAGCAGTGGCAGCTTCATTTTCAATAAGAGGTCCTCCTAGTGGATCCTGACTCAATGAAGCAGAACTCTGACTGTCCTGAGAACTGTCTCTGGCAATCTCGGCTGCAATCGTTGCTTCCTGCTCAATTTCCGCATTCAACATTTCTACATATTTGGGAAAAGCAGGACATTCTATGGTCTCCTTGGCGGCATTGAAAGAGTCTTCATAACAGAGGAAATCTCCAAGCAGTTCCTCTTCTGCACGCCAAGGCTTGAAAAGTTGCAAAAGTGCTAAATAGAAAAACTCCTTTTTTTCAGGAGATTCGCCACTCAATTTTCGATGGTTTATCAAGTGGCATTTTCTTTGCTTCACCAGACATCCCTCACTTCCTATTACAGCATACACTCCTTTCTCAGTATCTTCTTTGATGTTCCTCTTGAACATGTAATTTTGCAGAACCTCATACAGACAAACATTCTCTAGGTGACTGCTTCGATTTGGATAATATGTATCCAACATGTTTGTCTTCAAAATGTCGGTACTGTTTGGCTCCTTTTCCGCCAAATACTCAATTTCCCGCACAGGTTTGAGAACTCGATTACGCGTTGCAGCAAGACCAAGACTCGCCCAAACGATACTCCTGGACTTGGCATAGAGACTTGCTGAAGACAACCGGTCAGAACATTCGTACGCTCCGATTTCTCGATGCGACAACATCTTCAGACTGAAACTGTACAACTTCTTGCTGAGGCTCTTTTCATGGGAAATGTCCTCCCACATATCCTTCAATTCTGTCTTCTCTTTTTTGGTGATGTAAGACGTCACATACCGAGCCACAGCCATACAGTTATCAGCCACAAACTGTATATCCATGTTAGCATTCCACATGGACAAAATCACCGGGTTGTAGTCGTTGATGTACTTGGACTCTTCGTTCCTCTTCAAATTGTAAGTGTTTTTAGGTGATTTCTTCATGACATTGTGTCGCAGCGAAGACATCAAACTGTTTACTCTTCCTTTAGAAATCACCGGTCGTGGAAAGCCGAAACGACATTTAGTGTAGAACTTGTCCTTGTTTCGGAATTTACGACGGCAGTACTTTCCACATCGATGGCTTTGGAAACGCAGAACTTTTTCTCTTAGGCTTTTCTTCTCCTTTGCGTTTGGAACAGCACACGTAGAATACTGTTGGATGAAACTCATCACTGAGTCATCTGGATCCGTTCCAAATTTAGGTGCATCCTTGATCCACAGCAACATATGTATATGAGGAGCACCTCTTGCTTGGTACTCCTTTCTCCAGAAGAAATCCAACACCTCTCCAAGAGGTGGATTCTTCTTATTCATGATGAAAGACATCATAGCTTCAAATCTATGATTGAAGTACCTACATACATTGACTGGATCCAAAGAGCACAGTTCTCCGGGTGTCTTGAATTCGATGTTTTCTACGTTAGCATTTGCCTCTCGTAGAAATTCAAGTAAGTCTTCCCAGCCATACTCGGCACAGCTCAGAGTGAGGAACCATGTGGGAGTACCTAAGTTCCTCAGCATACATTTTAAATCACCATGACGACGGTACCAGTACTCATTAGTACCACGCTGACACGCCATGAGATTAATCAGGTGAGAATCCAAAATACTATCTTGGACATTCACTTTATCCATAAAATCACTTGCCGAGATGTTTTGCATGTGTATACCACTTTTCAAGATGTGGTTCACTGCATATGACAGTCCAGACAGATCGCTTTCAAACAGGAGATGAAACAAATAAGGAATGCATTGTCGAAACCTAGCATCTCCTGCATACAATCGCAAAGTCCGGTATTCAGAAGCAGGAATTTGATGAGGTCGCTCATCATATCTTCCTCCCTGACCTGTTGGAAAAAGCTGTGGGAAACACCGAGCTTCCAAACTTTCCTCCCAAACACTAATGGGACTCCCTTTGGCTTGTTTCATTTGAAACAACTCAATAGCATTCCCCATGACTTCCTTTGAATGCAAAGGATGAACACTATAATGTTCATATATTTCCTCACTAGTAGAGGGTTCTACTTTCTCAATTTGACCAGCACACAAATCGCTATCCTCTTCCTCACTTACTTCCTCTTCTGCAACATATACATTCTTATAGTATTTATTATTTTTTTTCAAATACAATGTTGCCTTTTTAACTTTCCTAACATCTACTAAATCTTGCCATATTTTCTTATTCTTTGTCGGAACCCCATTAACTAAGATAACCAGAGGTTCCTCTTCCACTTTTTCTACTCCAATTGTGTTAATGTTTTTCTTCAAATCGAGAGGCAAATAAACAACTCTTCCCTTTAATCCTCTCTGTAAATCTGATGGAGGCAATTTCCCTGTCTTTGGCTCCATTCTTACAATAGCCTGAAAGGGATGGATACTTTGAATCAAAATAGATTCATAAGTATTTAAATCCTTCAATTCAGAAGGAATCTCAACCAATTCCAGATTATTATGAACTGCTCTAGCAGGCATCTGGTTTTGTTTTAATTTGTTACAACAATAAGTACACACACGTTGATCCAATCCCAAATCAAAACAATTTTCTACCATCAAGTATGTTGCAAAATCCTTCCATTCACTATTATTTTCCCTTTCACTTTTTGCATATAAATCCACTAACTTAGTCTGATTCTTATAATAAGTGCGTCGACAACACACACAAGTGAAATTAGGCCTCTCACTTGATTTCATGTCAAACGTCGCAATTTCCCTCTGGAAATTATCTGTACTGGAAACATGTACAGTATCTTCCAAATGACCCTCTATTTCTTGCTCAATTTCAACATTCTCCTCTTTACTTCCAAAGTAACAAAACTCAATTTCTTCACATATATTCCTCACATCTATTTCAGAACCATGCAAAAGAGCAGCGCATAATTGTTTCAGCATAATTGCTGGACTCTTAGCATAATACAACATTCTAACTAACTTCCTCACTTTGTTATGATGCACTGCTAGCATCCTGAAATGATGAAAAACACTCTGGCATACTCTCCTGGAAAGACAAGCCAGTGAATGACCATGCAAACCTGTCACTTCTCTCACTCTGCAAGGATCTAATTCTTGCAACAACCTCATTTTCTGCTTCAAACTTTTCTTGTTAAATGACCGTACAAAATCACAAAGCAAATTGATGGAATCCTGTCGCACACTGCAAATACTACTACACTTCCAGGTGTACACAGGACCCTTAGCACGTCTTCCTAAAACCTCATTACCTAACAACTCTTCTGCCTCTGTTGTGACAAGTTTTTCTTTTTCAACTGGACAACCATCTTTCACTTCATAAGCACGACCACTGATGTCAACTGCATGCACCAAATCATTATCCTGGAAATAACTCTCTTCATTAAAAAATGCCTCACAGCTTGAACTATGTATCCATTCTCCAGAAAAAACTTCACAAAAATTACTACGATTAACTATTCTCTTCCATCTACTATTTCTTTTGAAATCAAAAATTGCCTTGTTTAGCTTCCTAATTCTATTGATTATCAAAATAAATAACTTACGTTTAATTTCAAAAGCCTGATCAATAACTTTCTCAATTTTTTTTTTTCTCCTATAAAAAACTAATTTCTGTTGACCTTTCTTAATATTTTTTAACAAATTGCCAATTATCCTGTTACGGAACATTCGTTTACGAATCTCCGTAAACTGTTGTTTCCTTCTACTATCATGCACAGATTTATCTCTTGCTCTAGCAGTAACATTTTCATTTGTCCTTTTCTTTCCATTTGATTTACTTGTGTTGTTATGGATTGAAACATTTTCTGTACTAATATTTTTTTTATTAGAAATATTTTTTATGAAATATTTAGAGCTCTTACCCGGTGCTTTCTTCATCGCTTGAGAAATCTTTTTGTTAGAGGACTGCTGCATTTTTTTTTTCTCCTGCTGTCTTTGACGTTTTGCAGCCTTCATCTCTCTTATTTTTGTAGGCATAGTTGAATCTGAGGAAAAATATAATAAAAATGTTATTAAACATTATTATCAAACAGTAAATCAGTAATAGTGATCAAAAACATAACACACTACTTGACATTTTAAATAGAAGATTTTTTAGTCCTTGCAAATTTACAATACAGAAATAGCAGAAAAGAAATGAGATTTATATTTATGTTACCTATGCTATTTTATATGTGAATCTGATCTAATTTTATGAGCATATTTTAATATTTTATTGAAGACACTACACATAACCTGTTTTTGAAGGTGTCTTTATTTTTAAATTAAACGGTTTACCTTTTTACTTTTTATTGATTATAAATTTTAAAAATAAATGTTTATAATTCCAAAGGCTCAAGCAGGTCAGCTTCCCATCCTATATCATATAATTCGGACAAATCTACATCCTCATCACGCTCTTCTTCATCCTCAGGATTTAAATCATCCAATGGATCAACATCCACTGATGTTTCAATTACAAGTTCAATGATGAGGTCAAAATCAACTGATTGCAGATTGTCGCTCATGTTGAGGTTGTCTTTATCTTTAAAGAAAGACAACAACAATGAGATGTTGCAGAGTAAGAGACAAATCTCACAGATTATAATAGTAAAATTATTTAACAAGAGTAACATTTTGCAGCTATTATTTAGCCATGTCCAGCGATGCTGAGCAGGTGAAGCCTATGTCTAATTTTTCACTGAACAGGACTCATCTGTTCTTAACCTTGGATAAGCCTCAACGACTCTGTGTCCCCTGCACATACTCAAATGTTAAAGTGCAGATTTATATTAAATGGCACATCCCCAGGCATGCACCAGTTAATGTGCACCACTGCTTTACCACCCATGGTGTGCCGCATTTACAATCAGATAGGAGAAAGCTGCTTCAAAACCCTGCGCCTGCTTGAAGCTGGCATAGGTCTTGACGCAGCATTGTATAGATGGGGCACCCCTGATCCTTGCTGGAGCTGCATCGCACTTACGATACAACTCCAGCAATGCGCCACCTTTACAGCACAGATGCGTCACGCATCTGTGCCTTTTTTGCCCCATGCTGCGCCGCATTGTAAATGCAGCACACCATGGGTGGCGGAACAGTGGCACAAAATGACTGGCACATCCACTGCTGCATCGGTTTCATGTGGCACGTTTTTTTTACACCATGACACATCTGCCTAAATGCATCAATTTGTAATTTTCTCGCCTCATAGCAAATCTTTTGCACCGCCACTGCGTCACAAAAGTGACGCACAGTGGCGCAAAAGATGCATACACCTATCATAAGTCTGTCCCTAGCATTTTAAATGATTAATTCAGGATGACGATAAGGTGTGGCCTATGCAGAGGTTTGTTTAAGGTGAGGCCTACTCAGGGTTGCAGATCAAAGTTACGCTTGATGAAGAATACAGAGGAGATAATACATGTAAAGGCCTACCAATGAAGTAAGTAATGTCCACTTTATTGCACCAGTCATCATAAATGTATCCCTAAGCTTCTTATCTTGTTACAGATGAACCACCATATGTACATGACATTTTAAGTAATTTCCACATGTGCAGTGTTTTCAAAATATAATTTGAAAATCGTTTTTGGGGAAAAGTAATGGTTTGCAAAATTATGACAATTACATAATGGTGTATGCTTCTCTATAAAGCATTTCAGTATCTCTAATGTCATTTTTCCCATATTACATTATAAGACCTTTCCCCATGAAGCACATTCCTTGTAAATATGCTCCCACCTGTGCATTGCAAATTTAGATTTTCACTGTTTCAGACACATAGCCATGTTGAAAGTGACCCAAAAAAATTGCAAACGTTTCCCCATGAAGCACATTCCTTGTAAATATGCTCCCACCTGTACATTGCAAATTTAGATTTTGACTGTTGCAGACACATAGCCATGTTGAAAGTGACCCAAAAAATTTGCAAACGTTTAAAAAAAAAAAACATTCATGTGTCTTAATGACATTTTAAGTCATTTCCCCATGGACAATGTTTTCTAAGTGGCACAAAAGAGGTATACACCTATCATAAATCTGTCCCTAGAATAATAAATGATTAAATCAGGATGACAATAAGATGTGGCCTATCCAGAGGTTTGTTTAAGGTGAGGCCTACTCAGGATTGCAGATTAAAGTTATGCTTGATGAAGAATACAGAGGAGATAATTTATTGTAAAGGCCTACCAATGAAGTAAGTGATTTCTACTTCATTGCACCAGTCATCATAAATGTATCCATAAGCTTCTTATCTTGTTAGACATCAACCGCCATATGTATCATATAACTATTTTGCATTTCCAAAAAAGCGAATTTTAAGGAATAAATAGCGATTCTTTACCATTCCAAATTTGCAATGAGAAAATTGCTAATTGCAAATTACCCATTCATTTCCATGGGCTAGGAGGCTCATATAAATGAAGGTGCAATTTGTGATTAATAATTTGCTCATCACAAATTAGGAATTTATTCCAAAAGTGCAGGGGTGTCTCAAGAACACCCTGCTGCAACCCTGAGAAAGAAATTTGGGGGCATATGGCGAACATAAATTTTAACAACATTCCTTTACCTCAAAAACGATTTTCAAATCATAACTTCAAAACACTACACATGGGAAAATTACTTAAATTGTCCTTAAGACACATAAAAGCGTATTTTGATTGGCTTTCCTGCATGGTAGGGTCACTTTTAACATGGCTATGTAACATAAACATTCAAAATCAAAATTTTCAATGTACAGGTGGGAGCATATTTACAAGCAATTTGCGCCACAAAGAAAGGTCTGACATTAAAATGGGAAAAATAACATCAGGGACAGTCAATTGCCTTATAAAGAACCATACACCATTATGTCCTTCTCATGAATTTAAAAACAATTCCTTTTTCCCAAAAACGATTTTCAGATCATAATTTCAAAAAACTGCACATGAGAAAATGACTTAAAATGTCATTGAAACACATGAAAGCGTTTTTTTATTGGCTTTCCTGCATGGTTGGTTCACTTTTATCATGGCTATGTAACACAAACATTGATAATTTCTAAACACTGCACATCAGAAAATGACTTAAAATGTCATTAAAACACATGAAAGCATTTTTTGATTGGCTTTCCAGCATGGTTGCGTCACTTTTAACATGGCTATATAACAAAAACATTCAAAATCAAAAATTTCCATGCACATGTGAGAGCATATTTACTAGCAAATTGCGCCACATAAATCATAATTTTCTCCTTAAAGCACACTATTCTCTATCTAAAGTAAAGAAATATTTTCTCACCTTAGCAAATACTTTGAGTTTGAAAACAGTCTAAGAAACACACCAATTTGTCTTCAGCAGAGCAAAAGGTATGCACTCCAGAGTCTGCAGCTATCAAAAGCACAGAAATGGTGTAATTCTTCACACATATTTCTCATGTCACCCAATCAAAACTCTTCCCTCACTTTTTTTCAAATGAAAACCCTTCCCCCTCTGCCCTTTCTGCCTATTTTCCATAGCAACCACCTCTTGGAGAAACTCTGGTGTTTGCAAATTCACACAACAATGTTGCAATTGAACTCTGAACTCTCAGTGCACCTGCATATCCAGTGCTTTCTTTCA
The DNA here is from genome assembly GCF_964261635.1 of Lissotriton helveticus. NCBI lineage: Eukaryota > Metazoa > Chordata > Amphibia > Caudata > Salamandridae > Lissotriton > Lissotriton helveticus. The sequence goes on from NC_136059.1 coordinate 1,430,785,645, forward strand.
TTTAATGATTTTTTATTGACCACTCAAAATACATCTTTCAAAGAACACATCTCTACACCCTAACTTTCTGTTTTCATCAATCAAAATCCACCAATCACTGTTACTACTTCATGAACACAGAAACTCCACAGTTTTTTTCATTTCAAACTCACATTTTTTCAACTGCCATTTCATTGCCACACTTCATCTGACTGCAGGAGAACCTTCTCTCACCATGTTTTCTGTCTGGATTGTTGGTCATAGTTATATTCACTGGGCTCAAAGGTACGTTGAAAGCAGGAATTTACCTAACCTCAATTTACAAGATGTGGAAATTAAGTGGTTTGGCCAGAGAGGATTAAAATGTCACCAATTGATACCATTGGTGAAAACCTTTATGCATTTGCCAAAACCTGACCTGTTAATTGTGCACTGTGGAGGTAATGACTTGGGCACTTTGACTGGTGTAGGTCTGGAAATGCTTTTAAAGGACACCTTTGAGCAATTAATGGCACTTTTTCCTCAGACTGCCTTGGTATATTCAAATATATGCCAAAGACAGAAATGGAGGTGGTCAAACCAATTTTGTCCACAAATTGAGAAGTCGAGGAAGCATGTAAACAAATCTGTTTCAGCTTACATGAGAGACCATGGAATGGGCTCCCTGTACAACAATAACTTGCGTTATTACATGCAAGATATCTACAGAGGAGATGGAGTTCACTTCTCAGATGAGGGCAACAGAGTTTTCACTCTGAATTTAAAAATGTGCATTGGTACCTACTTATAAGTACCAAAATGTACTATAAACCCAAAAGCTCTTCTCAGAGCTACCCTACATCTAATTACTCACAATTATTATTTTACTCTAACTTTTTTCACTAATTTTCAACAAAGTACACTCCCTGGTGCGCTACCCGGTACGCGTACCGGGAGCTAACCTCGCGAAATTTTTAAAAAAAATGTTTTTTTTTTCGCACATATGGGCCTCCTCAGCCACCCTCACAAAACCTAGGGGGTCAAGATAAGTCTACCGTGCCCCCTTCCACCTATTCTGAACATTATTTGCCCTCCATCTTGTATCATAATTCGACCGAAACACAAAATGGTGAACTCCCGTTACGCTTAAGGTTCGCGTACCAGGGCGCTCACCGGTTCGCGTACCGGGTCGCTTCCTGGGAAGCGCACCATCAAAAAAGGTGGGAAAGTAGTTCACAGAAAAGCCACTGGAGACAATTTCACCAAATATAGAATAGCTCATACTACATACCAATCCCTACCATTTTCACAAATTTGATTGGAATTCCATTTAGCCATTTAGCCTGTAGTCCTCTCTAAATACCGTGAGGTAAATTACTTCACAAAACACATCTGAAGTGTTGGAATTGACAACCAATTAAAATGTTACTTTCATTTTCTACTTTTTTTACCTGACATTTGATTGGTTATGTACCCGAATATATATAAAGGAAGAGAAGGAAACACAGCCATTTTGACTACTACTTCCTGGTGTACATTTCATTTGGATTTTCATTAATAACTTCAACTTCTTTTTAAAGGTAAGTTGTTATTTTTAAAACTGAAGTATATTGTGCACTTTAAGTTAATATGGCAAACTTTTTCTGTTAGTTATATACTATCCCTCTGTAGTACTTATAAATTTAGATACACTTTTTTATATTCCTACTTCCACTCTGATACTATACACTGCCCAAAGATAAATTCTCTGATAAAAACTGCCTATCTAAAATTAATCCCAACAGTGCCCTACCTCTACTAATATATATTTTTTTTATACAAATTTCAGGAAAAATGGAAAGTGAACAAAACATTTCATTTGAAATTGTCCTTCCAGAGTCCAACACAGAAATCATTGATCCAAATGAGATTGAATTTATGGATGAAACATGGGACCAAGAACTACTGCAATGTGTGCAAGCAGTAGATAACCTCCTTGCAAATGAGGACATTTTACAACCTCAGAGACTACAATCTATATTCCATGATTATGAAATTTCTGACAATGAAATGTTAGAAAGTTTAATAAATTATGAAACACAATAAAAAAAGTTTAAAAAAAAAAAAAATAATCAACAAAACCAACAATCAATTAACATACAGCATTTGAAAAGTCTATCATTCATTTTTTATTGTGATACGCTCCCCAGTACGCTTCCCGGTTCGCGTACCGGGCGCTAACCACGAAAAAAAACAAAAAAAATTTTTTTTTTTTTTTGCTTAGCGGGGCCCCTTTAAAGCCTCCACATCAAACCTAGGGGGTCAGGGAGTATCTACTATGCCCCCTTAAGGTCATTTGCCCCTTCGCTTTTGACCTCCTCTTGTCTCTCGATCCTACCGAGAGACAAGATGGCGGCCGCTCCGGACTGTTTGGAATGTTGACAGACACCGGAGAGCCAATCAACTTCGCTACGCGAAGTTCCGTTACGCGTCAAGTACGCGTACCGGGGCGCTGCCTGGTCCGCGCTTACAGATATATATCTTGTTTTGAACGTTATTTTCTCAAAATCCACTGCAGCACATATATTAAGACCTACAAAAGGCACATCGGGCTACCAGTCCCTACAATTTTGCCAAGTTTCGTGCAAATCCATTCAGCCGTTCGGGCTAAAAGTGAGGCTAACCGCCCTATGGAAAACTCAATGTTAAAAACACGTTTTGGGACCCCCCTTTTTTCTCGGCCCCCCCTGGACCAACTCCCCCCAAATTTCCAGTGGCTGCTCAGAAACAAAATGTTCCATTTTCCAGAAAATTTCAGCCAATTCCGTCCACAAACGCCAAAGTTATTAGACATAGAATTTTCAAAAATCCCATAGGGAAAAAATCCTAACTATATATACCTACTGGCGACCGCCAGTAGGTAATATTCACTGAAAAAACCATAGGTTATAGACCATATATAGTTAGGAATTAGCATTTAAAAAACCTTATTTTACTCACACAAAACCATTGAAATTCCATATATAGTTAGTTGTACTAACTATATATCGCGCACCCGCAATCCACTGCTGATGATGTCACATATTACATCATTCATGACATGGTCAGTGACATCACTGATGACATCACTGATGACATCTCAAATGACATCACTGATGACATCACTGATGACGTCATCCAGTGACTGTATAATTCTGTAAAGTTAAAATATGTCTTACATATTTAAGAATTAGTGGATGTATAAATGTCTGGATGAAGGATTTATTAGGTGCATGACTGACTGTATGAGTGAGTGGTTAAATGTGTCTCACTGAGTGCATGGGTTAGTGACTAAACTGTCTCAATTTGTGCATCATTATCTTTGTTGTTCTATAAACTGCTGCATGTGTTGATCATTAGCTATATGATTAACTATATGCGTTATTGATTGGTTGCCTACGTATTTGTATGGGAGACTGAGAGTGTGTATGGGTGGCTGGGAGGTGTATGACTCTGTGCATAGATGTGTGAGCAGTTGATTCACTAGATGTATGGGTTCAAAAGTGCATGTGGAAACAGCTGTATGGGCGGTTGACTGTGTGCATGAGTGTATGGGTGAGTGAATGGATATCTCAGTGCTGCATGTAAAAGTAAGTACATATGTAAAACACAGTACATGTGAGAGTTGACATATATAAATAACTGTGCATAAGAACTAGTGAATGTGTGAGTGGCTGTATGGATCATTGTGAACTTGTATCAGGGATTGCATAAGAGAGTAAATATGTGTTAGTATATCTTTGAATAAGTAAGGTGTGTATAACTGTATAGTTGAGAAAATGGATGTGTGATTGATTCTTTCCATGACTGACTAGGTGTGTGTGTAACTCTATGGATGAGTGACAGTCTGTGAGTGTCTGTTTACACTTACTGTATCTAAGGTTATATTAGAGTCTGAAGAGCTTCATCGTATTATCACATGAATGATGTCATCAGTGATGTCATCAGTAATGTCAAATGAGATGTCATCAGTGATGTCATCAGCGATGTCATTTGAGATGTCATCAGTGATGTCATCAGTGATGTCATTTGAGATGTCATCAGTGATGTCATCAGTGATGTCATCAGTGATGTCATTTGAGATGTCATCAGTGATGTCATCAGTGATGTCACTGACCATGTCATGAATGATGTAATATGTGACATCATCAGCAGTGGATTGCGGGTGCGCGATATATAGTTAGTACAACTAACTATATATGGAATTTCAATGGTTTTGTGTGAGTAAAATAAGGTTTTTTAAATGCTAATTCCTAACTATATATGGTCTATAACCTATGGTTTTTTCAGTGAATTTTCAAGGTTTTGTAAATGCTAATTCCTAACTATATATGGTCTATAACCTATGGTTTTTTCAGTGAATTTCATTGGTTTTTTAAAAGCTAATATCTACAGAAGTAAAATGTATTATTCTTTAAATCCAAAAATATATTTTATATGTTTATTAATAATTTTTTTTTAATATTTTTTTTGTTTCGCTCCCGGTCCGCTAACCGGGAAGCTTCCAGTTAGCTCAATTCGATCCCGCGATCCCGTCCGCGAACCGGTAACAAATCAACATAGTGACGGTATTGCGTTGCCGCGTAATGCGTCTTATGACGTACTGCGTTAGCGCACCCGGAAGTGCCCCGGGGCGCGGACCGAGGCGCGAAACGCAACTCCCCGGAAGCGATCCGCGGCGCGAAAGCGCGACGTATCGCGTTGCCGCGAAATGCGTCTTGTGACGTACTGCGTTAGCGCACCCGGAAGTGTCCCGGGGCGCGGACCGAGGCGCGAAGCGCAGCGAACCGGAAGCTAACCGGGGAGCGTTCCGCAGCGCGTAACATGAAAGTTAGAGGTCATGTGACTTGTTAATAAAGCTTTTCATTGGTTCATTTCACTTTTAGTTTCATAATTATGGAAGGCTAGGTCAGGTGACCTAAAAATAACACTTTTCATTGGTTGAGAAGTATTGTTTTTTCCAAATGATGAAAACCACTCCTTCTTTCCTCACTCTGACTTTCATTATTGTGAGAGGAAGACCTATTTTGCTTCTTGGAAGACCTATTTTGATTTTATGAAAATGGCTTCACTGATTGCTTCAGCTGGTGCACCCCCACCACCACCTCCACCTCCTCATGGGAAGAGAGGACCACCTCCCCAGGTGGTTATCAACACTGAGGAGGAAGATGAAGAGATGGATGAGGAGGGAGAACAACCACAATTTCTTGAAGAGTTGCCCCGGGTTTCAAGAAAGAAACCCAGTTTCATCTGGCAGTTTTTTTCCATCCCTCGTGGCCAAAAAAAGGTCAATGCCAGGTATGCAACATGCCTCATATGCAAGGAACAATTGTCCAGAGGGACGGACAAAAAATACAGCTACGGTAATCATACCATGCATAGGCATATGACAAGGAAACATCCCTTAAATTACAGCCGGGCGGAATTAAGGGATATGATGGACAATCCTCAACCAACTCCTGTGACGAGACCAGCAACATCGGTTTCTTTATCACCAGAGGAGGCACGGGAAACTGTGCCAAATATCCAGCCCAATTTTGGGAACATGATACACTTATGTATGCGCTGTCGTGGATTATTAGCTTGTGGCAACATGAGCATCAATGCACTGAACCTGGCGTATGAACACCATGATTGCCCTAACCGCCCCCAGTAATTTTTTTTTGCTCCTGTTGAGCCCTTTTCAACGCCTGTTTTTTGTTGTTTCCCCCCCCCCAAAAAAACCAAAAAAATATAAAATCGTTCAAAAAATACAAAAAAAACAAAAAATGTTCAAAAAATACAAAAAAAATATAAAACAACAAAAATATTTAAAAAAAAGTTCTTTTCAGAACTACCTTCCCTTTCCAAAAAAATTGCTAGAATGTTTAGCACTCTGGCAAGCTCTATTTCTTTTGGTTCGCTTCCGGTTTAGCTTCCCGGTACGCGTACCGGGAGCTAACCAAAAAAAATTTTTTTTTTTAAAAAAAGAGTAAGTATAAGGAAAGTAAACAGAGAGTGATGTTTCAAGAAAGACAGCTATAGGGAGTAAAGAAGAGATACTATTTAATAGATCTATTTACCAAAGAACAGACAGAAGAGGGTATAATTGCGAAAAACAAAATAGATAACGAAGTGAAAGAAAAACAAGCATTGGCATAGCCAATAGGTATCGACTTTGGGACCTTCTAAGTCTTTAGTTATGCAGCATAATATCCTTGGTGCAGCAACATCAACTGTTGCATGGCTAAACACGTATAAAGTCCCAAAGGCGAGACCTATTGTCTATGCCAATGCTTGTTTCTTAAGTAGAATTGCAATACGTATGGCTCTTCCATGTAAAAAAATCTTATCTTGTGCTCTAAAGATTGCTAAAGTCTCGACAGAGAACAGGCTAGATTGTAAGTAGGGTAAATTGCGCTTGGTGATCTGTTTGAGGGAGCGTCTGCTTTGCCTGGTGTCTTTGGAGAGCAATTTTGATTGTTATACTGGACAATATAGCCCTAATGTAAATAACATAGGGGCATATTATCAACATAGGCAATAAAAGTTTTGCAGCTTTTATAGGCAGAAATGTGTCGCTAAAGCTGCTTTTGCGGCAGAAAACTGCCGCTAAAGCCGCTTTTGCACCAGTTTTCTGCCAATAAAAAGAGCAATAATTTTATTGGCTGCATTCATAATATGCCCCTTAGTGTGCTTCAACTACACAGAGAAAGCATTATGAACAAATAGTGATACAGTGATCAGTCAAAGACACTAAGAGTAATAGAGACGGAGTGAGTGAACAAGAGTGAGGAACTATGAGAAGAGAGGGACTGAGAAAAAGAGTGGAAGGAGTTGAGTAAGTAGGTAATAGAGAAAGGAATGAGGGAAGTAGCAAAGGCAGGAAACTGAGGATTAAAGAAATGAAGCAGTGGAACTAATAGTAGTTCAATGTGATAGAAATGTAACGAAAAGAGTACAAAATACTTACCTTATAATTGTCGTTAAATTCCTCACTTTTTATTTTTATACTTTCAATCTGTGAAAGAGAGAACAAACATTTGAAAAATATAAAAACATGTATTAAAAAATTACAAAAGACAAGGGCAAAGATTGAAGGACAAACAGTTTTTCAATAACTTTGACACTTACAGAAGCTACACAGTCCTAAAGATATATATTTTAAACTAACACTATCTTGATGCAGATGAAGTGAGGCCTATCTTAAAACATGGTGCATCTTTTGCATTGCTGTTGTCTCAGAAAAGTGTCGCAAGACACTAAAATTTAAAATAATTGCTTCAGGATGCCAATAAGATGTCTACTATCCAGAGTTTTGTTTCAGGTGAGGCCTACTCAGGGTTGCAGATGAAATTTCGAGTTGTTGAAGAGAATAGAAGACATAATACATGTGAAGGTCTACCAATGAAGTGAGTCATGTCCACTGCAATCTTCAACAAAGTCCAAACCTCCTATGTTTCCCTGGACAGACCTAAACTTGATCTGCACAATGTGATTCGTAATGATAGGAAACACAGGTGATGTAATTGAAATACATGCAATTTATTTTGCTCATTTCACAATCACATCACTTGTGTTTCCTTTGCTTAGGTATCTCATTGTGCAGATGTAGTCTAGCATATCAAAGAATATGCAGAAGTGCAGCACTGCATGCAACAACTTTGACACTTACAGAAGCCTCACCTTCTCCATGCCTTCTACACAGTTCTACATATACATCATAAATGCAAACAGTACAGAATTAATTATACATGTTAAATGGTTTATTTTTGCTGTTCTCAGAATGTATCAAAATTCACTAAAAACAGTGACTTGAAGGTATTCATCATGTAACAGCGGGGAAAAAAAAACACAATCAAAATGATTGTGTTTAAAAAACCCATACAACATCAGAAATCAAAAATCAGAACTCCTTAAAGTTAACTTACTTTCCATGACGTCCAAGGATGTCCTATGAATAGCTTACACTCTTTTGTGCTGTTATTACTTTCAGCCCACCACTTTCTGAAAGAAAATCTCCATCGTTTTTAAAAACATGTTACATACAATAAATGACTTCTTGCTCTCTACCACAAGATTCCACAAGGCCAAATCTTGTCAGAGCCATGTATAACTCTTGGATTTCTTGTTAGCCAATCCCATCATTTGGCATTCCCGCAACTTTCAGAATTAAAATGTTGAAGATCATTTTCACAATCCTGGAATAGTAATATCTTCCCCTTCTTGCTCAGTCATGTTCTACATTTCCTATGACACTGATACTGCTTAATATGAAGCAGACTTACACTACCTCTATGACTACAACAATTATTTAATTCTCTACATCACTTTTAATCACAAAGCAATGTAAAACAGTAGACAGCATTGCAGACTTACATTCCCTCTACTCCAGGTTTTGATTGGCTGCTTCAATTAGCTTATAAAAAGAAACAGTTTTTCTGAACTCATTAAAAGTGCACATATATCTCCATGATGTCCAGTCCTATGATTAGAAGTTATGTCTCTGAACTACACTTATCCTCAAGGCCAAATTGTGTAGGATTCAGAAAAGGGGGTGGTGATGAACAGAGTGTCTGAATTAAGCAGACCACTCTTACCCAGTCCAAAGATCAGGGCTTGATCCATCACCGTTATTTATCTCACTGCCCCATCCCAGCTCAGAACCTGGCTATATGCAAATTAGTCTGTCCCTGGCCCAGTGCATCATGGGAACAGGGCAGACCAAACTACCAAGCCAATTCTTCACCAGAAAGGAGACAAGCTACCGGGGACCGGTTTCTGGCATTTCAGCCTCTTCGGCCCGGCTTGCTTGAATCCTGATGGAGCAGTGAGAAAGGGACTCATGTCTGAGTATACCCTGCCACACCTGTAGTGGCCAAAAACGATTCAGAAAAGGGGGTGGTGATGAACAGAGTGTCTGAATTAAGCAGACCACTCTTACCCAGTCCAAAGATCAGGGCTTGATCCATCACCGTTATTTATCTCACTGCCCCATCCCAGCTCAGAACCTGGCTATATGCAAATTAGTCTGTCCCTGGCCCAGTGCATCATGGGAACAGGGCAGACCAAACTACCAAGCCAATTCTTCACCAGAAAGGAGACAAGCTACCGGGGACCGGTTTCTGGCATTTCAGCCTCTTCGGCCCGGCTTGCTTGAATCCTGATGGAGCAGTGAGAAAGGGACTCATGTCTGAGTATACCCTGCCACACCTGTAGTGGCCAAAAACGATTCAGAAAAGGGGGTGGTGATGAACAGAGTGTCTGAATTAAGCAGACCACTCTTACCCAGTCCAAAGATCAGGGCTTGATCCATCACCGTTATTTATCTCACTGCCCCATCCCAGCTCAGAACCTGGCTATATGCAAATTAGTCTGTCCCTGGCCCAGTGCATCATGGGAACAGGGCAGACCAAACTACCAAGCCAATTCTTCACCAGAAAGGAGACAAGCTACCGGGGACCGGTTTCTGGCATTTCAGCCTCTTCGGCCCGGCTTGCTTGAATCCTGATGGAGCAGTGAGAAAGGGACTCATGTCTGAGTATACCCTGCCACACCTGTAGTGGCCAAAAACGATTCAGAAAAGGGGGTGGTGATGAACAGAGTGTCTGAATTAAGCAGACCACTCTTACCCAGTCCAAAGATCAGGGCTTGATCCATCACCGTTATTTATCTCACTGCCCCATCCCAGCTCAGAACCTGGCTATATGCAAATTAGTCTGTCCCTGGCCCAGTGCATCATGGGAACAGGGCAGACCAAACTACCAAGCCAATTCTTCACCAGAAAGGAGACAAGCTACCGGGGACCGGTTTCTGGCATTTCAGCCTCTTCGGCCCGGCTTGCTTGAATCCTGATGGAGCAGTGAGAAAGGGACTCATGTCTGAGTATACCCTGCCACACCTGTAGTGGCCAAAAACGATTCAGAAAAGGGGGTGGTGATGAACAGAGTGTCTGAATTAAGCAGACCACTCTTACCCAGTCCAAAGATCAGGGCTTGATCCATCACCGTTATTTATCTCACTGCCCCATCCCAGCTCAGAACCTGGCTATATGCAAATTAGTCTGTCCCTGGCCCAGTGCATCATGGGAACAGGGCAGACCAAACTACCAAGCCAATTCTTCACCAGAAAGGAGACAAGCTACCGGGGACCGGTTTCTGGCATTTCAGCCTCTTCGGCCCGGCTTGCTTGAATCCTGATGGAGCAGTGAGAAAGGGACTCATGTCTGAGTATACCCTGCCACACCTGTAGTGGCCAAAAACGATTCAGAAAAGGGGGTGGTGATGAACAGAGTGTCTGAATTAAGCAGACCACTCTTACCCAGTCCAAAGATCAGGGCTTGATCCATCACCGTTATTTATCTCACTGCCCCATCCCAGCTCAGAACCTGGCTATATGCAAATTAGTCTGTCCCTGGCCCAGTGCATCATGGGAACAGGGCAGACCAAACTACCAAGCCAATTCTTCACCAGAAAGGAGACAAGCTACCGGGGACCGGTTTCTGGCATTTCAGCCTCTTCTGGGGACCGGTTTCTGGCATTTCAGCCTCTTCCGGGGACCGGTTTCTGGCATTTCAGCCTCTTCACCTCTGTCCATCACCACCCCTTGTTGTAAATTATTTTGTCCACCCTAAGCGTGGAAGGGTATACTCAGATGTGAGTCCCTTGCTCATTGCACCATCAGGATTCAAGCAAGCCGGGCCGAAGACGCCTGAAGTGGCAGAAACCGGTCCCCGGAAGCTTGTTTCCTTCCCAGTGTAAGAATTGGCTTTTGTAGTCTGGTCTGCCCTGTTCCCATGATGCACTGGGCCAGGGACAGACTAATTTGCATACAGCCAGGTTCTGAAACTGGGATGGTGCAATGAGCTAAAAAACGGTGTTGGATCTAGCCCTGATCTCTTGACTGGGTGAGAGTACTCTGCTTAATTCAGAGACTCTGTCCATCACCACCCCTTGTTGTAAATTATTTTGTCCACCCTAAGCGTGGAAGGGTATACTCAGATGTGAGTCCCTTGCTCATTGCACCATCAGGATTCAAGCAAGCCGGGCCGAAGACGCCTGAAGTGGCAGAAACCGGTCCCCGGAAGCTTGTTTCCTTCCCAGTGTAAGAATTGGCTTTTGTAGTCTGGTCTGCCGTGTTCCCATGATGCACTGGGCCAGGGACAGACTAATTTGCATACAGCCAGGTTCTGAAACTGGGATGGTGCAATGAGCTAAAAAACGGTGTTGGATCTAGCCCTGATCTCTTGACTGGGTGAGAGTACTCTGCTTAATTCAGAGACTCTGTCCATCACCACCCCTTGTTGTAAATTATTTTGTCCACCCTAAGCGTGGAAGGGTATACTCAGATGTGAGTCCCTTGCTCATTGCACCATCAGGATTCAAGCAAGCCGGGCCGAAGACGCCTGAAGTGGCAGAAACCGGTCCCCGGAAGCTTGTTTCCTTCCCAGTGTAAGAATTGGCTTTTGTAGTCTGGTCTGCCCTGTTCCCATGATGCACTGGGCCAGGGACAGACTAATTTGCATACAGCCAGGTTCTGAAACTGGGATGGTGCAATGAGCTAAAAAACGGTGTTGGATCTAGCCCTGATCTCTTGACTGGGTGAGAGTACTCTGCTTAATTCAGAGACTCTGTCCATCACCACCCCTTGTTGTAAATTATTTTGTCCACCCTAAGCGTGGAAGGGTATACTCAGATGTGAGTCCCTTGCTCATTGCACCATCAGGATTCAAGCAAGCCGGGCCGAAGACGCCTGAAGTGGCAGAAACCGGTCCCCGGAAGCTTGTTTCCTTCCCAGTGTAAGAATTGGCTTTTGTAGTCTGGTCTGCCCTGTTCCCATGATGCACTGGGCCAGGGACAGACTAATTTGCATACAGCCAGGTTCTGAAACTGGGATGGTGCAATGAGCTAAAAAACGGTGTTGGATCTAGCCCTGATCTCTTGACTGGGTGAGAGTACTCTGCTTAATTCAGAGACTCTGTCCATCACCACCCCTTGTTGTAAATTATTTTGTCCACCCTAAGCGTGGAAGGGTATACTCAGATGTGAGTCCCTTGCTCATTGCACCATCAGGATTCAAGCAAGCCGGGCCGAAGACGCCTGAAGTGGCAGAAACCGGTCCCCGGAAGCTTGTTTCCTTCCCAGTGTAAGAATTGGCTTTTGTAGTCTGGTCTGCCCTGTTCCCATGATGCACTGGGCCAGGGACAGACTAATTTGCATACAGCCAGGTTCTGAAACTGGGATGGTGCAATGAGCTAAAAAACGGTGTTGGATCTAGCCCTGATCTCTTGACTGGGTGAGAGTACTCTGCTTAATTCAGAGACTCTGTCCATCACCACCCCTTGTTGTAAATTATTTTGTCCACCCTAAGCGTGGAAGGGTATACTCAGATGTGAGTCCCTTGCTCATTGCACCATCAGGATTCAAGCAAGCCGGGCCGAAGACGCCTGAAGTGGCAGAAACCGGTCCCCGGAAGCTTGTTTCCTTCCCAGTGTAAGAATTGGCTTTTGTAGTCTGGTCTGCCCTGTTCCCATGATGCACTGGGCCAGGGACAGACTAATTTGCATACAGCCAGGTTCTAAAACTGGGATGGTGCAATGAGCTAAAAAACGGTGTTGGATCTAGCCCTGATCTCTTGACTGGGTGAGAGTACTCTGCTTAATTCAGAGACTCTGTCCATCACCACCCCTTGTTGTAAATCAAATTGTGTAGGAGCCATTAGAACTTCTTGAAATTCCACAGAGCACAACCCGAGATTATTTCCCTAAAATTTTGGTTTTAAAAACACCAGGTAAGAGTTTTTAAGGTCATACGGCAATTTTTTTTTGAAAATTAAAACAGAATCATTGCAGAATGACCAGCCATTTCTAGACTTTAAATAAGCTGTGTAATGTCCTGATGATATTGAAGGGCCGTCATGATATATAATTGCTATAGTTACAAAAGTCCTTCCTGATATTGACAACTGCGAAGCTACAAAATTTTTTATTAAAGTTGTCAATTTTGTTCCATCAGGCCTACATCGTTGGAACATTAAAATGACGTACTGGCCATATGTTCGTATAAATAATGTGGACATCATTTCAGATTTACATTGGCTACACTCCATGTTGTGATTAGCAGCTTTTACTAGCTTATTAAAGGAGACTGATTTACTGTCTGGCAAAGTTAAATATATAAATCTTTCTGAGTCTACACTAGTAGTACTTGATATCATACAGTTCTCGCAGTCATGCTGCCATTGATAAGAAAGCCCAAACAGCTGATCCACATCTACATCTTCAGCATGTAATACATCAAGCATATACATTAAAAACTCCTGACAATCTTGCTGAATATTTTGAGAGAATTGTGTTTGGCCTGAACATCTGTCTAACAGATTTCGAATTTCAGACACACTTTCTATGTTTCTTCTATCAGTGGTACATTTCTCTAACACAGAATTTAACAAACCGCAAAATCTTTGATCAGAATTGACCACAATCTCTTCTTTTACATTTTTTAGAGAAAACAAAACATTAATTACTACATTAGCATAGCAGTTGACACCAGAACTGTTTTCAAACTGAAAACCAACAACATCTTCAACAGAATCCTCTTTGTTTCTGCTTGTAATTTTAGGTTCATTCACTTTTTGTCTTTTTGCTACAACCTCCCCAGTATTGTTCTCATTTCTTCGTTTCCGGCCTACCAGACGTTTCTCAAACAAAGGAAACTGAGGCAAATGTGGCGCATACTCTCTTCTTAATCTATTGTATTCCTTAACACAATCTAGATCTGCACAAATGTTTCTGACATCACACTCAATCAAGTACAATCCCGATAAAGTTCTAACTCGTGACAATGCCACATATGCCATACCCTCCTTGAACACAGAACTGCCAATATTCACCAATGCACTGTCTACACTTAAACCTTGCGATTTATGGATTGTCACCGCATATGCCAAGCAAACAGGGAACTGTTTACGGCGAACATATAAGTCTTTTACAAGCAAAAATCTAGCAGAACAACGAGCAATTAGCTGTACTTCCTCAATGCCATCAAATTTAATTTTTAAAAATTCAATTCCATCTCTATTTCTGTATTTCACAAAATCAACAACATTACCCATTGATCCATTTACCAGACCTCTTTCAACATGTAAATTCCTTCTTAAAATTATACGGCAGTTCAAGCACACATTCAGAGTCTTTTCAAAACCTGCAGTTTTAGATATACTCTTCTCTAATGAATCCAATTTAGTTTTCAGATTCTCAGACAAAATAATTGTTGATCCCATATGCTCTACTCTATCAATAGCTTCCAGTTTCACAATCTCTTGCTTTTCTAAATGCAACATTTTGTTGTTAAATTTGGCACATTCTGCAAGAGTTGGCATCAAACATATTCCAGATTTCTTTTCAGTAATTTTCTGAAAAATATTCTCAGGCACAACATCTTGTTCTGGATATAAATTTGACAGTAATCGTGCATTTAAAACTTCTTTCCCATGCTCAGTCACTTTTCCAATTCTAACATCTTGTAGAATAGTCTTGTAAACTTCATCCTTCGCCTGACGCATATTTTCATGCAGTTCAGCATAATTGAAGTTTAACCATATATTGACGTTGCCAATGCTGCCTAGGCACTTCCTGGTATCTTCATGCGTGAGCATCTTGAACACAGGTTGCCCTTTCACTGGTGTCAGCTGCAGAAGATCTCCGAAAACAATGATGTGTTTGCCACCAAATAACACATCATACTCTGTTTTGAGAACTTCTTGCATCCTCAAATGCACAAAGGCAAGCATGACATTGGAAACCATGCTTACTTCGTCAATGATAAGAAGTTTCATTTTCCTCAAGATTCTTGAAACTTCAAAACAAGCATCTCCAGATAGCTTGTGATATTCTAATTTGTTGTCATGCTCCACTGGCAGCATCAGTAAACGATGTAAAGTAATCCCTTTAATATTATGTGCTGCCAGTCCAGTTGGAGCAGTGACAACACAAGACAGCGATGACTCTGTCCTTTCCTGCAAATAGCATGAAATTGCTTTAATGAGGAAACTTTTTCCAGTTCCCGCTTCTCCACTCACGTACTGTCGGACAGGCTTCAACGACGTACATGAGCACTCTTTCTTATCATGACTTAATCCATGATCAATTTGCATGGTAACTTCGTCATATATTTTCCTCTGCTCAACGTTGAGTTGCCTTTCCAACTCTTCTAAGTTAACCGCATCCTCCTGAGCATGTGCCATGGCTCTTTCCACTTCATTCATAGCAGTGGCAGCTTCATTTTCAATAAGAGGTCCTCCTAGTGGATCCTGACTCAATGAAGCAGAACTCTGACTGTCCTGAGAACTGTCTCTGGCAATCTCGGCTGCAATCGTTGCTTCCTGCTCAATTTCCGCATTCAACATTTCTACATATTTGGGAAAAGCAGGACATTCTATGGTCTCCTTGGCGGCATTGAAAGAGTCTTCGTAACAGAGGAAATCTCCAAGCAGTTCCTCTTCTGCACGCCAAGGCTTGAAAAGTTGCAAAAGTGCTAAATAGAAAAACTCCTTTTTTTCAGGAGATTCGCCACTCAATTTTCGATGGTTTATCAAGTGGCATTTTCTTTGCTTGACCAGACATCCCTCACTTCCTATTACAGCATACACTCCTTTCTCAGTATCTTCTTTGATGTTCCTCTTGAATATGTAATTTTGCAGAACCTCATACAGACAAACATTCTCTAGGTGACTGCTTCGATTTGGATAATATGTATCCAACATGTTTGTCTTCAAAATGTCGGTACTGTTTGGCTCCTTTTCCGCCAAATACTCAATTTCCCAGGTTTGAGAACTCGATTACGCGTTGCAGCAAGACCAAGACTCGCCCAAATGATACTCCTGGACTTGGCATAGAGACTTGCTGAAGACAACCGGTCAGAACATTCGTACGCTCCGATTTCTCGATGCGACAACATCTTCAGACTGAAACTGTACAACTTCTTGCTGAGGCTCTTTTCATGGGAAATGTCCTCCCACATATCCTTCAATTCTGTCTTCTCTTTTTTGGTGATGTAAGACGTCACATACCGAGCCACAGCCATACAGTTATCAGCCACAAACTGTATATCCATGTTAGCATTCCACATGGACAAAATCACCGGGTTGTAGTCGTTGATGTACTTGGACTCTTCATTCCTCTTCAAATTGTATGTGTTTTTAGGTGATTTCTTCATCACATTATGTCGCAGCGAAGACATCAAACTGTTTACTCTTCCTTTAGAAATCACCGGTCGTGGAAAGCCGAAACGACATTTGGTGTAGAACTTGTCCTTGTTTCGGAATTTACGACGGCAGTACTTTCCACATCGATGGCTTTGGAAACGCAGAACTTTTTCTCTTAGGCTTTTCTTCTCCTTTGCGTTTGGAACAGCACACATAGAATACTGTTGGATGAAACTCATCACTGAGTCTTCTGGATCCGTTCCAAATTTAGGTGCATCCTTGATCCACAACAACATATGTATATGAGGAGCACCTCTTGCTTGGTACTCCTTTCTCCAGAAGAAATCCAACACCTCTCCAAGAGGTGGATTCTTCTTATTCATGATGAAAGACATCATAGCTTCAAATCTATGATTGAAGTACCTACATACATTGACTGGATCCAAAGAGCACAGTTCTCCGGGTGTCTTGAATTCAATGTTATCTACGTTAGCATTTGCCTCTCGTAGAAATTGAAGTAAGTCTTCCCAGCCATACTCGGCACAACTCAGAGTGAGGAACCATGTGGGAGTACCTAAGTTCCTCAGCATACATTTTAAATCACCATGACGACGGTACCAGTACTCATTAGTACCACGCTGACACGCCATGAGATTAATCAGGTGAGAATCCAAAATACTATCTTGGACATTCACTTTATCCATAAAATCACTTGCCGAGATGTTTTGCATGTGTATACCACTTTTCAAGATGTGGTTCACTGCATATGACAGTCCAGACAGATCGCTTTCAAACAGGAGATGAAACAAATAAGGAATGCATTGTCGAAACCTAGCATCTCCTGCATACAATCGCAAAGTCCGGTATTCAGAAGCAGGAATTTGATGAGGTCGCTCATCATATCTTCCTCCCTGACCTGTTGGAAAAAGCTGTGGGAAACACCGAGCTTCCAAACTTTCCTCCCAAACACTAATGGGACTCCCTTTGGCTTGTTTCATTTGAAACAACTCAATAGCATTCCCCATGACTTCCTTGGAATGCAAAGGATGAACACTATAATGTTCATATATTTCCTCACTAGTAGAGGGTTCTACTTTCTCAATTTGACCAGCACACAAATCGCTATCCTCTTCCTCACTTACTTCCTCTTCTGCAACATATACATTCTTATAGTATTTATTATTTTTTTTCAAATACAATGTTGCCTTTTTAACTTTCCTAACATCTACTAAATCTTGCCATATTTTCTTATTCTTTGTCGGAACCCCATTAACTAAGATAACCAGAGGTTCCTCTTCCACTTTTTCTACTCCAATTGTGTTAATGTTTTTCTTCAAATCTAGAGGCAAATAAACAACTCTTCCCTTTAATCCTCTCTGTAAATCTGATGGAGGCAATTTCCCTGTCTTTGGCTCCATTCTTACAATAGCCTGAAAGGGATGGATACTTTGAATCAAAATAGATTCATAAGTATTTAAGTCCTTCAATTCAGAAGGAATCTCAACCAATTCCAGATTATTATGAACTGCTCTAGCAGGCATCTGGTTTTGTTTTAATTTGTTACAACAATAAGTACACACACGTTGATCCAATCCCAAATCAAAACAATTTTCTACCATCAAGTATGTTGCAAAATCCTTCCATTCACTATTATTTTCCCTTTCACTTTTTGCATATAAATCCACTAACTTAGTCTGATTCTTATAATAAGTGCGTCTACAACACACACAAGTGAAATTAGGCCTCTCACTTGATTTCATGTCAAACGTCGCAATTTCCCTCTGGAAATTATCTGTACTGGAAACATGTACACTATCTTCCAAATGACCCTCTACTTCTTGCTCAATTTCAACATTCTCCTCTTTACTTCCAAAGTAACAAAACTCAATTTCTTCACATATATTCTTCACATCTATTTCAGAACCATGCAAAAGAGCAGCGCATAATTGTTTCAGCATAATTGCTGGACTCTTAGCATAATACAACATTCTAACTAATTTCCTCACTTTGTTATGATGCACTGCTAGCATCCTGAAATGATGAAAAACACTCTGGCATACTCTCCTGGAAAGACAAGCCAGTGAATGACCATGCAAACCTGTCACTTCTCTTACTCTGCAAGGATCTAATTCTTGCAACAACCTCATTTTCTGCTTCAAACTTTTTTTGTTAAATGACCGTACAAAATCACAAAGCAAATTGATGGAATCCTGTCGCACACTGCAAATACTACTACACTTCCAGGTGTACACAGGACCCTTAGCACGTCTTCCTAAAACCTCATTACCTAACAACTCTTCTGCCTCTGTTGTCACAAGTTTTTCTTTTTCAACTGGACAACCATCTTTCACTTCATAAGCACGACCACTGATGTCAACTGCATGCACCAAATCATTATCCTGGAAATAACTCTCTTCATTAAAAAATGCCTCACAGCTTGAACTATGCATCCATTCTACAGAAAAAACTTCACAAAAATTACTACGATTAACTATTCTCTTCCATCTACTATTTCTTTTGAAATCAAAAATTGCCTTGTTTAGTTTCCTAATTCTATTGATTATCAAAATAAATAACTTACGTTTAATTTCAAATGCCTGATCAATAACTTTCTCAACTTTTTTTTTTCTCTTATAAAAAACTAGTTTCTGTTGACCTTTCTTAATATTTTTTAACAAATTGCCAATTATCCTGTTGCGGAACATTCGTTTACGAATCTCCCTAAACTGTTGTTTCCTTCTACTATCATGCACAGATTTATCTCTTGCTCTAGCAGTAACATTTTCCATTGTCCTTTTCTTTCCATTTGATTTACTCCTCATGTTATGGACTGAAACATTTTCTGTAGTAATATTTTTTTTATTACAAATATTTCTTATGAAATATTTAGAGCTCTTACCCGGTGCTTTCTTCGTGGCTTGAGAAATCTTTTTGTTAGAGGACTGCTGCATTTTTTTTTTCTCCTGCTGTCTTTGACGTTTTGCAGCCTTTATCTGTCTTTGTGTTGTAGGCATATTAAAATCTTGAAATGATCTGCAGTTGAATCTGAGGAAAAATATAATAAAAAATGTTAATAAACATTATTATCAAACAGTAAATCAGTAATAGTGATCAAAAACATAACACACTACTTGACATTTTAATTTGAAGATTTTTTAGTCATTGCCATTTTTACAATACAGAAATACCAGAAAAGAAATGACATTTATATTTATGTTACCTATGCTATTTTATATGTGAATCTGATCTAATTTTATGAGCATATTTTAATATTTTATTGAAGACACTACACATAACCTGTTTTTGAAGGTGTCTTTATTTTTAAATTAAACGGTTTACCTTTTTACTTTTTATTGATTATAAATTTTAAAAATAAATGTTTATAATTCCAAAGGCTCAAGCAGGTCAGCTTCCCATCCTATATCATATAATTCGGACAAATCTGCATCCTCATCACGCTCTTCTTCATCCTCAGGATTTAAATCATCCAAGGGATCAACATCCACTGATGTTTCAATTACGAGTTCAATGATGAGGTCAAAATCAACTGATTGCTGATTGTCGCTCATGTTGATGTTGTCTTTATCTTTAAAGAAAGATAACAACAATGAGATGTTGCAGAGTAAGAAACAAATCTCAGAGATTATAATAGTAAAATTGTTTAACAAGATTAACATTTTGCAGCTATTATTTAGCCATGTCCAGCAATGCTGAGCAGGTGAAGCCTATGTCTAATTTTTCACTGAACAGGACTCATCTCTTCTTAACCTTGGATAAGCCTCAACGACTCTGTGTCCCCTGCACATACTCAAATGTTAAAGTGCAGATTTATATTAAATGGCACATCCCCAGGCATGCACCAGTTAATGTGCACCACTGCTTTACCACCCATGGTGTGCCGCATTTACAATCAGATAGGAGAAAGCTGCGTCAAAACCCTGCGCCTGATTGAAGCTGGCATAGGTCTTGACGCAGCATTGTGGAGATGGGGCACCCCTGAGCCTTGCTGGAGCTGCATTGCACTTGCGATACAACTCCAGCAATGCACCACCTTTACGGCACAGATGCGTCACGCATCTGTGCCGTTTTTGCCCCATGCTGCGCCACATTGTAAATGCAGCACAACATGGGTGGCGGAACAGTGGCGCAGGATGACTGTCACATCCCTGGTGATGCGCCAGTCATCATAAATCTATCCCTAAGCTTCTTATCTTGTTACAGATGAACTGCCATATGTATCATCAAAATATTTTACATTTTCTAAATAGCGAATTTTAAGGAATAAATAGCGATTCTTTACCATTCCTAATTTGCGATGAGCAAATTGCTAATTGCAAGTTACCCATTCATTTCCATGGCCTAGGAGGCTAATATGAATGAAGGTTTAATTTGCGATTAGCAATTTGCTCATCACAAAGTAGGAATTTTTCCAAGGGTGCAGGGGTGTCTCAAGAACACCTGCTGCACCCCTGAAAAACAAATTTGGGGGCATATGGCACACATACATGCCCTAAGGGCATGTGTTGGCGTCATATGGCACCTTTTGTTTTTTTGAAAAAAAGCTTTTTGAAAAGAATTCACAAATTACCACTAATTTACCACAATAGTTTCCAAATCCTTAATGTCATTTTTTACATAGTTTTTGTTTGATACATTGCATTTAAGTAGTCACAAAATTTACAAATGCTTCAGTGCAATCGCAAAATAAGGAATAGCA
This sequence comes from Lissotriton helveticus, assembly GCF_964261635.1. Lineage (NCBI taxonomy): Eukaryota > Metazoa > Chordata > Amphibia > Caudata > Salamandridae > Lissotriton > Lissotriton helveticus. Next base: position 1,430,806,520 of record NC_136059.1, read on the forward strand.
AATTTTGCTACTCCTTATTTTGCATCAAAGTTGTTTGATACATACCATTTGTCTAATTAACATTCGCAAAGGCCGAAATTCATAGAATTTTGATCTTTGCAAATGCTAATTAGCTTGATACATATGGCCCCAAGTGAGGCCTGTCTTGCGACATGGTGCATCTTTTGCATTACTGCTGATTGGGTTTTATGTGGTACGTTTTTTTTTTACACCATGACATATCTGCCTAAATGCATCAATTTTTAATGTTGTCACCTCATAGCAAATATTTTGCACCACCGCTGCATCATAAAAGTGATGCACAGTGGCAGAAAAAAGGCATACACCTATCATAAATCTATCCCTAGCATTTTAAATGATGAATCCAGGATGACAATAAAGTGTGTCCTATCCAGAGGTTTGTTTAAGGTGAGGCCTACTCAGGATTGCAGATCAAAGTTACGCTTGATGAAGAATACAGAGGAGATAATACATATAAAGGACTACCAATGAAGTAAGTAATGTGCACTTTATTGCACCAGTCATCATAAATGTATCCTTAAGCTTCTTATCTTGTTACAGATGAACCACCATATGTACCATCAAACTATTTTCCATTTCCTAAATAGCACATTTTAAGGAATAAATAGCAATTCTTTACTATTCCTAATTTGCAATGAGCAAATTGCTAATTGCAAATTACCCATTCATTTCCATGGGCTAGGAGGCTCATAGGAATTAAGGTTGCAATTTGTGATTAGCAATTAGCTCATCACAAAATAGGATTTTTTTCAAGCGTGCAGGGGTATCTCAAGAACACCCTGCTGCACCCCTGAAAAAGAAATTTGAGAGCACATGGCACACCTACATGCCCTAATGGCATGTATGGGCGTCATATGGGACCTTTTTTTTTTGTTGAAAAAAATGCTTTTTGAAAAGAATTCGCAAATTACCACAAACTAGAAGTTGGTGGTAGTTTCCAAATCCTTAATATCATTTTTTACATATTTTTTTTTTGATACATTGCATTTAAGGAATCGCAAATTTTGAATTATTGACATTTTAAGTAATTTCCACATGTGCAGTGTTTTCAAAATATAATTTGAAAATCGTTTTTGGGGAAAAGTAATGGTTTGCAAATTTATGACAAGGGCATAATGGTGTATGCTTCTCTATAAGGCATTTCAGTGTCTCTAATGTCATTTTTCCCATATTACATTATAAGACCTTTCCCCATGAAGCACATTCCTTGTAAATATGCTCCCACCTGTGCATTGCAAATTTAGATTTTGACTGTTTCAGTCACATAGCCATGTTGAAAGTGACCCAAAAAAATTGCAAACGTTTTAAAATAACACATTCATGTGTCTTAAGGACATTTTAAGTCATTTCCCCATGGACAATGTTTTCTAAGTGGCACAAAAGAGGTATACACCTATCATAAATCTGTCCCTAGCATTTTAAATGATTAATTCAGGATGACAATAGGATGTGGCCTATCCAGAGGTTTGTTTAAGGTGAGGCCTACTCAGGATTGCAGATTAAAGTTACGCTTGATGAAGAATACAGAGGAGATAATTCATGTAAAGGCCTACCAATGAAGTAAGTGATTTCTACTTCATTGCGCCAGTCATCATAAATGTATCCCTAAGCTTCTTATCTTGTTAGACATCAACCGCCATATGTATCATATAACTATTTTGCATTTCCAAAAAAGCGAATTTTAAGGAATAAATAGCGATTCTTTACCATTCCAAATTTGCGATGAGAAAATTGCTAATTGCAAATTACCCCTTCATTTCCATGAGCTAGGAGGCTCATATAAATGAAGGTGCAATTTGCGATTAACAATTTGCTCATCACAAATTAGGAATTTATTCCAAAGGTGCAGGGGTGTCTCAAGAACACCCTGCTGCAACCCTAAAAAAGAAATTTGGGGGCATATGGCGCACATAAATTTTAACAACATTCCTTTACCTCAACAACGATTTTCAAATCATAACTTCAAAACACTACACATGGGAAAATTACTTAAATTGTCCTTAAGACACATAAAAGCGTTTTTTGATTGGCTTTCCTGCATGGTAGGGTCACTTTTAACATGGCTATGTAACACAAACATTCAAAATTAAAACTTTCCATGCACAGGTGGGAGCATATTTACAAGCAATTTGCGCCACAGAGAAAGGTCTTACATTAAAATGGGAAAAATAACATCAGGGACAGTTAATTGCCTTATAAAGAACCATACACCATTATGTCCTTCTCATGAATTTAAAAACAATTCCTTTTTCCCAAAAACGATTTTCAAATCATAATTTCTAAACACTGCACATGAGAAAATGACTTGAAATGTCATTGAAACACATGAAAGCGTTTTTTGATTGGCTTTCCTGCATGGTTGGGTCACTTTTAACATGGCTATGTAACACAAACATTCAAAATTAAAACTTTCCATGCACATGTGAGAGCATATTTACACACAATTTGCGCCACAGAGAAAGGTCTTACACTAAAATGAGAAAAATAACATCAGGGACAGTCAATTGCCTTATAAAGAACCATACACCATTATGTCCTTGTCATGATTTTATAAACAATTCCTTTTCCCCAAAAACGATTTTCAAATCATAATTTCTAAACACTGCACATGGGAAAATGACTTAAAATGTCATTAAAACACATGAAAGCGTTTTTTGATTGCCTTCCCAGCATGGTTGGGTCACTTTTAACATGGCTATTTAACACAAACATTCAAAATCTAAATTTTCCATGCACATGTGAGAGCATATTTACAAGCAATTTGCGCCACAGAGAAAGGTCTTACACTAAAATGAGAAAAATAACATCAGGGACAGTCAATTGCCTTATAAAGAACCATACACCATTATATCCTTGTCATGAATTTATAAACAATTCCTTTTCCCCAAAAACGATTTTCAAATCATAATTTCTAAACACTGCACATGAGAAAATGACTTAAAATGTCATTAAAACACATGAAATCATTTTTTGATTGACTTTCCAGCATGGTTGAGTCACTTTTAACATGGCTATATAACACTAACATTCAAAATCAAATTTTTCCATGCACATGTGAGAGCATATTTACAAGCAATTTGCGCCACATAAATCATAATTTTCTCCTTAAAGCACACTATTCTCTATCTAAAATAAAGAAATATTTTCTCACCTTAGCAAATACTTTGAGTTTGAAAACAGTCTAAGAAACACACCAATTTGTCTTCAGCAGAGCAAAAGGTATGCACTCCAGAGTCTGCAGCTATCAAAAGCACAGAAATGCTGTAATTCTTCACACATATTTCTCATGTCACCCAATCAAAACTCTTCCCTCACTTTTTTTCAAATGAAAACCCTTCCCCCCTCTGCCATTTCTGGCTATTTTCCATAGCAACCACCTCTTGGAGAAACTCTGGTGTTTGCAAGTTCACACAACAATGTTGCAATTGAACTCTGAACTCTCAGTGCACCTGCATATCCAGTGCTTTCTTTCATTTAATGATTTTTTATTGACCACTCAAAATACATCTCTCAAACAACACATCTGTACACCCTAACTTTCTGTTTTCATCAATCAAAATCCACCAATCACTGTTACTGCTTCATGAACACAGAAACTCCATAGTTTTTTTCATTTCAAACTCTCATTTTTTCAACTGCCATTTCATTGCCACACTTCATCTGACTGCAGGAGAACCTTCTCTCACCATGTTTTCTGTCTGGATTGTTGGTCATAGTTATATTCACTGGGCTCAAAGGTACGTTGAAAGCAGGAATTTACCTAACCTCAATTTACAAGATGTGGAAATTAAGTGGTTTGGCCACAGAGGATTAAAATGTCACCAATTGATACCATTGGTGAAAACCTTTATGCATTTGCCCAAACCTGACCTGTTAATTGTGCACTGTGGAGGTAATGACTTGGGCACTTTGACTGGGGTAGGTCTGGAAATGCTTTTAAAGGACACCTTTGAGCAATTAATGGCACTTTTTCCTCAGACTGCCTTGGTATATTCAAATATATGCCAAAGACAGAAATGGAGGTGGTCCAACCAATTTTGTCCACAAATTGAGAAATCGAGGAAGCATGTAAACAAATCTGTTTCAGCTTACATGAGAGACCATGGAATGGGCTCCCTGTACAACAATAACTTGCGTTACTACATGCAAGATATCTACAGAGGAGATGGAGTTCACTTCTCAGATGAGGGCAACAGAATTTTCACTCTGAATTTAAGAATGTGCATTGGTACCTACTTATAAGTACCTAAATGTACCATAAACCCAAAAGCTCTTCTCAGAGCTACCCTACATCTGATCACTCACAATTATTATTTAACTCTAACATTTTTCACTAATTTTCAACAAAATACGCTACCGGGGCCGCTACCCGGTACGCGAACCGGGAGCTAACCTCGCGAAATTTTTTTTGAATTTTTTTTTTTTTCGCACATATAAGCCTCCTCAGCCACCCTCAGAAAACCTAGGGGGTGAAGATAACTCTACCGTGCCCCCTTCTACCCATTCTGAACATTATTTGCCCTCCATCTTGTATCTTAATTCGACCGAAACACAACATGGTGGACTCCTGGAACGCTTAAGGTCCGCGAACCGGGGCGCTCAACGGTTCGCGTACCGGGTCGCTCCCTGGGAAGCGCACCATCAAAAAAGGTGGGAAAGTAGTTCACACAAAAGCCACTTGAGATAATTTCACCAAATATAGATTAGCTCATACTACATACCAATCCCTACCATTTTCACAAATTTGATTGGAATTCCATTTAGCCATTTAGCCTGTAGACCTCTCTAAATACCGTGAGGTAAATTACTTCACAAAACACATCTGAAGTGTTGGAATTCACAACCAATTAAAATGTTACTTTCATTTTCTACTTTTTTTACCTGACATTTGATTGGTTATGTACCCGAATATATATAAAGGAAGAGAAGGAAACACAGCCATTTTGACTACTACTTCCTGGTGTACATTTCAATAGGATTTTCATTAATAACTTCAACTTATTTTTAAAGGTAAGTTGTTATTTTTAAAACTGAAGTATATTGTGCACTTTAAGTTAATATGGCAAACTTTTTCTGTTAGTTATATACTATCCCTCTGTAGTACTTATAAATTTAGATACAATCACTCTGATACTATACACTGCCCAAAGATAAATTCACTGTTAAAAACTGCCTATCTAAAATTAATCCCAACATTGCCCTACCTCTACTAATATATATTTTTTTTATGCAAATTTCAGGGAAAATGGAAAGCGAACAAAAAATGTCATTTGAAATTGTCCTTCCAGAGTCCAACACAGAAATCATTGATCCAAATGAGATTGAATTTATGGATGAAACTTGGGACCAAGAACTACTGCAATGTGTACAAGCAGTAGATAACCTCCTTGCAAATGAGGACATTTTACAACCTCAGAGACTACAATGTATATTCCATGATAATTTTGAAATTTCTGACAATGAAATGTTAGAAAGTTTAATAAAATATGAAACACAATAAAAAATGCTTAAAAAAAAAAAAAATAATCAACAAAAACAACAATCAATTAACATACAGCATTTGAAAAGTCTATCATTCATTTTTCATTGCAGTACGCTGCCCAGAACGCTTCCCGGTTCGCGTACCGGGCGCTACCCACGCAAAAAAACAAAACATTTTTTTTTATTTTTTTTGCCCCGCGGGGCCCTTTTAAAGCCTCCACATTAAACCTAAGGGGTCAGGGAGGATCTACTATGCCCCCTTATGGTTATTTCCCCTTTTGTTTTGGCCTCCTCTTGTCTCTCAATCCTACCGAGAGACAAGATGGCGGCCGCTCCGGACTGTTTGGAATGTTTACAGACGCCGGAGAGCCAATCAGCTTCGCTACGCGAAGTTTTGGTACGCTCCCCGGTCCGCGAACCGGGAGCTGCCCAGTCCGCTGTTACAGATATATATCTTTTTTTAAATGTTAATTTCTCAAAATCCACTGGAGCACATATATTGAGACCTACAAAAGGCACATCGGGCTACCAGTCTCTACAATTTTGCCAAGTTTCGTGCAAATCCATTCAGCCGTTCGGGCTAAAAGTGAGACAGACCGCCCTATGGAAAACTCAATGTTAAAAACACGTTTTGGGACCCCCCTTTTTTCTCGGCCCCCCCTGGACGAACCCCCCCCAAATTTCCAGGGGCTGCTCAGAAACAAAATGTTCCATTTTCCAGAAAATTTCAGCCAATTCCGTCCACAAACGCCAAAGTTATTAGACATAGAATTTTCAAAAAACCCATAGGGAAAAAATCCTAACTATATATACCTACTGGCGACCGCCAGTAGGTAATATATATATATATATATATATATATATTCACTGAAAAAACCATAGGTTATACACCATATATAGTTAGGAATTAGCATTTAAAAAACCTTATTTTACTCACACAAAACCAATGAAATTCCATATATAGTTAGTTGTACTAACTATATATCACGCACCCGCAATCCACTGCTGATGATGTCACATATTACATCATTCATGACATGGTCAGTGACATCACTGATGACATCACTGATGACATCTCAAATGACATCACTGATGACATCACTGATGACATCTCAAATTACATCACTGATGACATCACTGATGACAACATCCAGTGACTGTATTTTTCTGTAAAGTTAAAATATGTCTTACATATTTATGAATGAGTCGATGTATAAGTGTCTGGACGAAGGATTTAGTAGGTGCATGACTGAATGTATGAGTGAGTGATTAAATGTGTCTCACTGAGTGCATGGGTTAGTGACTAAACTGTCTTAATTTGTGTATCATTATGTCTGTTGTTCTGTAAACTGCTGCATGTGTTGATCAGTAGCTATATGAGTAACTATATAGGTTATTGATTGGTTGCACAAGCATTTGTATGGGAGACTGAGTGTGTGTGTGGGTGGCTGGGAAGTGTATGACTCTGTGCATAGATGTATGGATTCAAAAGTGCATGTTGGAAATAGCTGTATGGGCGGTTGACTGTGTGCATGACTGTATTGGTGAGTGAATAGATATCTCAGTGCTACATGTCAAATTAAGTACATATGTAAAATACAGTACATGTGAGAGTTGACATATATAAATAACTGTGCATAAGAGCCAGTGAATGTGTGAGTGGCTGTATGGATCATTGTGAACTTGTATCCAGGATTGTATAAGTGAGTAAATATGTTTTAGTATATGTTTGAATAAGTAAGGTGTGTTTAACTGTATAGTTAAGGAAACGGAGGTGTGATTGATTGTTTGCATGACTGTCTAGGTGTGTGTGTAACTTCATGGATGAGTGACAATCTGTGAGTCTGTGTTTACACTGAGTGTATCTAAGGTTATATTACAGTCTGAAGAGGTTCATCGTATTATCACATGAATGATTTCATCAGTGATGTCATCAGTGATGTCATTTGAGATGTCATCAGTGATGTCATCAGTGATGTCATTTGAGATGTCATCAGTGATGTCATCAGTGATGTCACTGACCATGTCATGAATGATGTAATATGTGACATCATCAGCAGTGGATTGCGGGTGCGTGATATATAGTTAGTACAACTAACTATATATGGAATTTCATTGGTTTTGTGTGAGTAAAATAAGGTTTTTTAAATGCTAATTCCTAACTATATATGGTGTATAACCTATGGTTTTTTCAGTGAATTTCATTGGTTTTTTAATAGCTAATATCAAAACCTTTACAATGTATTATTCTTTAAAAAGAAAAATATTTTTTACATGTTTTTTATACAATTTTTTTTTTATTTTTTTTTGTTTCGCTCCCAGTACGCGTACCGGTTAGCTTCCAGTTAGCTCAATCCGGAGGCGCGACCCGGTACGCGAACTGGTAAACGTTCCTTTTGCGCACCTCTCGCGTTACAAAACAACATCGCGACGCTTCGCGTCAGCATGACGTTTCGCGTTCTCGCGTAATACGTCATATTACGTGCTACGTTCGCGTACCCGGAAGCGTAGCGGTACGCGAACCGGAAGCGATCCGCGGCGCGGCGCCGACCGCGTAACGTAAACATAGCAGGTCATGTGACTCGGTAATAACACTTTTCATTGGTTCATTTCACTTTTGGTTTCCTAATGATGTAATACAAGGTCATGTGATCTAAAATGGACACTTTTCATTGGTTTAGAACTTTTGTTTTTCCCAAATGATGAAAACCCCTCCTTCTTTCATCACTCTGACTTTCATCTTGGTGAGAGAAAGACCCTTTATTGATACTTTGTGATGGCTTCATTAGTAGCTTCAGCTGGTGCTAGCCCACCACCTCCACCAAATCCAAGAAAGAGAGGACCACCTGCAGAAGTAATTTTGCAAGAAGAGGAAGAACAGGAAGAGGAGGAAGAGGAGGAACAGCATGAGTTTCTGCCAGAGGAGCCCAGGAGGTACAACAGAAAGGAGAATTATATCTGGCAATTCTACAGAATTCCTGAGGGGCAAAAGAAAGTCAATGCACGTTACGTGTTTTGCCGCATATGCGGTGATAGATTGTCTAGGGGCACTGATAAAAAATACAGTTATGGCAATCATACTATGCATCGGCATATGAGTAGGTGGCACCCAAATAATTATAGTGCTGCCCAGCTACGTGACGAACAACAAAATCCCCTCCCAATGGCAAGAAGATCGGTGGTTCCAGAGGTGTCGGGACCAGAGGCGAGGGAGACGATTGCAAACATCCAAATGTTGTTTGGGCACGTAAAGCAAGTGTGCGTGGAATGTGGCACTTTCATCTGCTACAGAGAAAGTAGCATCACTTTGATTTTGCGAGCAATTCAAAATCATATTAATGTTTGTACGAGACGCACCAAAAAATAAATTCTTTTTTTTTTTTTTTGCTCCTGTTGAGCCCTTTATAATGGATCGTTTTTGTTTCCCCCCCCCCCCAAAAAAACCAAAAAAATTTTAAAAACGTTCAGAAAATACAAAAAAAGTAAAAAAATGTTCAAAAAATACAAAAAAAAATATAAAACAACAAAAACATTAAAAAAAAAGTTATTTTCAGAACTAACTCCCCATTATAAAAAAATTGGTAGAATATTTGGAACTCTGCCAACCTCTATTTCTCTTAGTTCGCTCGCGGAGCGCTACCCGGTACGCGTACCGGAAGCTAACCAAAAAAAATATTTTTTTAAAAAAAGAACAGTAAGTATAAGGTAAGCAAACAGACAGTTATGTTAAAAGAAAGACAGCTCTAGGGAGTAAACTAAGGATACTGTTACCTACAATCCACTGCTGATGATGTCACATATTACATCATTCATGACATGGTCAGTAACATCAACAGCAGTGGATTGTGGGTAACAGTATCCTTAGTTTACTCCCTATAGCTGTCTTTCTTTTAACATAACTGTCTATTTCCTTCCCTTATAGTTACTGTTCTTTTTAAAAAAACATTTTTTTGATCAGTCATAAACAGTGACATTAATAGAAACAGAGAGAGTGAACAAGAGTGAAGAACTATGGTCCTCCTCAGCCACCCTCAGAAAACCAAGGGGGTCAAGATACATCTACCGTGCCCCCTTCTACCCATTCTGAACATTATTTGCCCTCCATCTTGTATCTTGATTCGACCGAAACACAAAATGGTGGACTGCCATAACGCTGCTGGTTTGCGAACCGGGCAACTTCCCGGGAAGCGGTCCAAAAAAAAAAAAGTTGGGAAAGTAATTCACAGACACTAAGAGTAATAGAGATGGAGTGAGTGAACAAGACTGAGGAACTATGAGAACAGAGGGACTGAGAAAAAGAGTGGAAGGAGTTGAGTAAATAGGTAATAGAGAAAGGAATGAGGAAAGTAGCAAAGGCAGGAAACTGAGGATTAAAGAAGTGAAGCAGTGGATCTAATAGTAGGTGAATGTGATAGAAATGTAACGAAAAGAGTACAACTATTTACCTTGTAATTGCCGTTAAATTAATCACATTTTATTTCTATACTTTCAATCTGTGAAAGAGAGAACCAACATTTGAAAAAAATTAAAATATGTATTTAAAAATTACAAAAGACAAGGGAAAATATTGAAGGACAAATAGTTTTTCAACAACTTTGACACTGACAGAAGCTTCTGCTTCTCCAGGTCCTCTACACAATCCTAAAGATATACATTTTAAACTAACAGTATCTTGATGCAGATGAAGTGAGGCCTATCTTAAAACATGGTGCATCTTTTGCATTGCTCTTGTTTCAGAAAAGTGTCGCTTCAGTATGCCAATAACATGTCTCCTATCCAGAGATTTGTTTGAGGTGAGGCCTACTCAGAGTTCAAGATGAGATTTACACTTGTTGAAGTGTACAGAGGAGATAATATCTGTGAAAGTCTACTAATGAAGTGAGTCATGTCCACTGCACTCTTCAACAAAGTAGAAACCTCCTATGTTTCCCTGGACAGACCTAAACTTGATCTGCACAATGTGATTCGTAATGATAGGAAACACAGGTGATGTAATTGAAATATGTGCAATTTATTTTGCTCATTTCACAATCACATCACTTGTGTTTCCTTTGCTTAGGTATCTCATTGTGCAGATGTAGTCCAGCATATGAAAGAATACGTAGAAGTGCAGCACTGCATACAATAAATTTAACACTTACAGAAAACTCACCTTCTCCATGCCTCCTACACAGTTCTACATATACATCATAAATGCAAACAGTACAGAATTAATTATACATGTTAAATGGTTTATTTTTGCTGTTCTCAGAATGTATCAAAATTCACTAAAAACAGTGACTTGAAGGTATTCATCATGTAACAGCGGGGAAAAAAAAACACAATCAAAATGATTGTGTTTAAAAAACCCATACAACATCAGAAATTAAAATTCAGAACTCCTTAAAGTTAACTTACTTTCCATGACGTCCAAGGATGTCCTATGAACAGCTTACACTCTTTTGTGCTGTTATTACTTTCAGCCCGCCACTTTCTGAAAGAAAACCTCCATCGTTTTTAAAAACACGTTACATGCAATAAATGACTTCTTGCTCTCTACCACTATTTTCCACAAGGCCAAATCTAGTCAGAGATATTTATAACTCTTGGATTTCTTGTAAGCCAATCCCATCATTTGGCATTTCCGCAACTTTCAGAATTAAAATGTTGAAGATCATTTTCACAATCCTGGAATAGTAATATCTTCCCCTTCTTGCTCAGTCATGTTCTACATTTCCTATGACACTGATACTGCTTAATATGAAGCAGACTTACACTACCTCTATGAGTACTACAATTATTTAATTCTCTACATCACTTTTAATCACAAAGCAATGTAAAACAGTAGACAGCATTGCAGACTTACATTCCCTCTACTCCATGTTTTGATTGGCTGCTTCAATTAGCTTATGAAAAGAAACAGTTTTTCTGAACTCATTTAAAGTGCACATACATCTCCATGATGTCCAATCCTATGATTAGAAGTTATGTCTCTGAACTACACTTATCCTCAAGGCCAAATTGTGTAGGAGCCATTAGAACTTCTTGAAATTCCACAGATCATATCCCGAGATTATTTTCCTAAAATTTTGGTTTTAAAAACACCAGGTAAGAGTTTTTAAGGTCATACGGCAATTTTTTTTTGAAAATTAAAACAGAATCATTGCAGAATGACCAGCCATTTCTAGACTTTAAATAAGCTGTGTAATGTCCTGATGATATTGAAGGGCCGTCATGATATATAATTGCTGTAGTTACAAAAGTCCTTCCTGATATTGACAACTGCGAAGCTACAAAATTTTTTATTAAAGTTGTCAATTTTGTTCCATCAGGCCTACATCGTTGGAACATTAAAATGACGTACTGGCCATATGTTCGTATAAATAATGTGGACATCATTTCAGATTTACATTGGCTACACTCCATGTTGTGATTAGCAGCTTTTACTAGCTTATTAAAGGAGACTGATTTACTGTCTGGCAAAGTTAAATATATAAATCTTTCTGAGTCTACACTAGTAGTACTTGATACCATACAGTTCTCGCAGTCATGCTGCCATTGATAAGAAAGCCCAAACAGCTGATCTACATCTACACCTTCAGCATGTAATACATCAAGCATATACATTAAAAACTCCTGACAATCTTGCTGAATATTTTGAGAGAATTGTGTTTGGCCTGAACATCTATCTAACAGATTTCTAATTTCAGACACACTTTCTATGTTTCTTCTATCAGTGGTACATTTCTCTAACACAGAATTTAACAAACTGCAAAATCTTTGATCAGAATTGACCACAATCTCTTCTTTTACATTTTTTAGAGAAAACAAAACATTAATTACTACATTAGCATAGCAGTTGACACCAGAACTGTTTTCAAACTGAAAACCAACAACATCTTCAACAGAATCCTCTTTGTTTCTGCTTGTAATTTTAGGTTCATTCACTTTTTGTCTTTTTGCTACAACCTCCCCAGTATTGTTCTCATTTCTTCGTTTCCGGCCTACCAGACGTTTCTCAAACAAAGGAAACTGAGGCAAATGTGGCGCATACTCTCTTCTTAACCTATTGTATTCCTTAACACAATCTAGATCTGCACAAATGTTTCTGACATCACACTCAATCAAGTACAATCCCGATAAAGTTCTAACTCGTGACAATGCCACATATGCCATACCCTCCTTGAACACAGAACTGCCAATATTCACCAATGCAGTGTCTACACTTAAACCTTGCGATTTATGAATTGTCACCGCATATGCCAAGCAAACAGGGAACTGCTTACGGCGAACATATAAGTCTTTTACAAGCAAAAATCTAGCAGAACAACGAGCAATTAGCTGTACTTCCTCAATGCCATCAAATTTAATTTTTAAAAATTCAATTCCATCTCTATTTCTGTATTTCACAAAATCAACAACATTACCCATTGATCCATTTACCAGACCTCTTTCAACATGTAAATTCCTTCTTAAAATTATACGGCAGTTCAAGCACACATTCAGAGTCTTTTCAAAACCTGCAGTTTTAGATATACTCTTCTCTAATGAATCCAATTTTGTTTTCAGATTCTCAGACAAAATAATTGTTGATCCCATATGCTCTACTCTATCAATAGCTTCCACTTTCACAATCTCTTGCTTTTCTAAATGCAACATTTTGTTGTTAAATTTGGCACATTCTGCAAGAGTTGGCATCAAACATATTCCAGATTTCTTATCAGTAATTTTCTGAAAAATATTCTCAGGCACAACATCTTGTTCTGGATATAAATTTGACAGTAATCGTGCATGTAAAGCTTCTTTCCCATGCTCGGTCACTTTTCCAATTCTAACATCTTGTAGAATAGTCTTGTAAACTTCATCCTTTGCCTGACGCATATTTTCATGCAGTTCAGCATAATTGAAGTTTAACCATATATTGACGTTGCCAATGCTGCCTAGGCACTTCCTGGTATCTTCATGCGTGAGCATTTTGAACACAGGTTGCCCTTTCACTGGTGTCAGCTGCAGAAGATCTCCGAAAACAATGATGTGTTTGCCACCAAATAACACATCATACTCTGTTTTGAGAACTTCTTGCATCCTCAAATGCACAAAGGCAAGCATGACATTGGAAACCATGCTTACTTCGTCAATGATAAGAAGTTTCATTTTCCTCAAGATTCTTGAAACTTCAAAACAAGCATCTCCAGATAGCTTGTGATATTCTAATTTGTTGTCATGCTCCACTGGCAGCATCAGTAAACGATGTAAAGTAATCCCTTTAATATTATGTGCTGCCAGTCCAGTTGGAGCAGTGACAACACAAGACAGCGATGACTCTGTCCTTTCCTGCAAATAGCATGAAATTGCTTTAATGAGGAAACTTTTTCCAGTTCCCGCTTCTCCACTCACGTACAGTCGGACAGGCTTCAACGACGTACATGAGCACTCTTTCTTATCATGACTTAATCCATGATCAATTTGCATGGTAACTTCGTCATATATTTTCCTCTGCTCAACGTTGAGTTGCCTTTCCAACTCTTCTAAGTTAACCGCATCCTCTTGAGCATGTGCCATGGCTCTTTCCACCTCATTCATAGCAGTGGCAGCTTCATTTTCAATAAGAGGTCCTCCTAGTGGATCCTGACTCAATGAAGCAGAACTCTGACTGTCCTGAGAACTGTCTCTGGCAATCTCGGCTGCAATCGTTGCTTCCTGCTCAATTTCCGCATTCAACATTTCTACATATTTGGGAAAAGCAGGACATTCTATGGTCTCCTTGGCGGCATTGAAAGAGTCTTCATAACAGAGGAAATCTCCAAGCAGTTCCTCTTCTGCACGCCAAGGCTTGAAAAGTTGCAAAAGTGCTAAATAGAAAAACTCCTTTTTTTCAGGAGATTCGCCACTCAATTTTCGATGGTTTATCAAGTGGCATTTTCTTTGCTTGACCAGACATCCCTCACTTCCTATTACAGCATACACTCCTTTCTCAGTATCTTCTTTGATGTTCCTCTTGAACATGTAATTTTGCAGAACCTCATACAGACAAACATTCTCTAGGTGACTGCTTCGATTTGGATAATATGTATCCAACATGTTTGTCTTCAAAATGTCGGTACTGTTTGGCTCCTTTTCCGCCAAATACTCAATTTCCCGCACAGGTTTGAGAACTCGATTACGCGTTGCAGCAAGACCAAGACTCGCCCAAACGATACTCCTGGACTTGGCATAGAGACTTGCTGAAGACAACCGGTCAGAACATTCGTACGCTCCGATTTCTCGATGCGACAACATCTTCAGACTGAAACTGTACAACTTCTTGCTGAGGCTCTTTTCATGGGAAATGTCCTCCCACATATCCTTCAATTCTGTCTTCTCTTTTTTGGTGATGTAAGACGTCACATACCGAGCCACAGCCATACAGTTATCAGCCACAAACTGTATATCCATGTTAGCATTCCACATGGACAAAATCACCGGGTTGTAGTCGTTGATGTACTTGGACTCTTCGTTCCTCTTCAAATTGTAAGTGTTTTTAGGTGATTTCTTCATCACATTATGTCGCAGCGAAGACATCAAACTGTTTACTCTTCCTTTAGAAATCACCGGTCGTGGAAAGCCGAAACGACATTTGGTGTAGAACTTGTCTTTCTTTCGGAATTTACGACGGCAGTACTTTCCACATCGATGGCTTTGGAAACGCAGAACTTTTTCTCTTAGGCTTTTCTTCTCCTTTGCGTTTGGAACAGCACACGTAGAATACTGTTGGATGAAACTCATCACTGAGTCTTCTGGATCCGTTCCAAATTTAGGTGCATCCTTGATCCACAGCAACATATGTATATGAGGAGCACCTCTTGCTTGGTACTCCTTTCTCCAGAAGAAATCCAACACCTCTCCAAGAGGTGGATTCTTCTTATTCATGATGAAAGACATCATAGCTTCAAATCTATGATTGAAGTACCTACATACATTGACTGGATCCAAAGAGCACAGTTCTCCGGGTGTCTTGAATTCGATGTTTTCTACGTTAGCATTTGCCTCTCGTAGAAATTCAAGTAAGTCTTCCCAGCCATACTCGGCACAGCTCAGAGTGAGGAACCATGTGGGAGTACCTAAGTTCCTCAGCATACATTTTAAATCACCATGACGACGGTACCAGTACTCATTAGTACCACGCTGACACGCCATGAGATTAATCAGGTGAGAATCCAAAATACTATCTTGGACATTCACTTTATCCATAAAATCACTTGCCGAGATGTTTTGCATGTGTATACCACTTTTCAAGATGTGGTTCACTGCATATGACAGTCCAGACAGATCGCTTTCAAACAGGAGATGAAACAAATAAGGAATGCATTGTCGAAACCTAGCATCTCCTGCATACAATCGCAAAGTCCGGTATTCAGAAGCAGGAATTTGATGAGGTCGCTCATCATATCTTCCTCCCTGACCTGTTGGAAAAAGCTGTGGGAAACACCGAGCTTCCAAACTTTCCTCCCAAACACTAATGGGACTCCCTTTGGCTTGTTTCATTTGAAACAACTCAATAGCATTCCCCATGACTTCCTTTGAATGCAAAGGATGAACACTATAATGTTCATATATTTCCTCACTAGTAGAGGGTTCTACTTTCTCAATTTGACCAGCGCACAAATCGCTATCCTCTTCCTCACTTACTTCCTCTTCTGCAACATATACATTCTTATAGTATTTATTATTTTTTTTCAAATACAATGTTGCCTTTTTAACTTTCCTAACATCTACTAAATCTTGCCATATTTTCTTATTCTTTGTCGGAACCCCATTAACTAAGATAACCAGAGGTTCCTCTTCCACTTTTTCTACTCCAATTGTGTTAATGTTTTTCTTGAAATCTAGAGGCAAATAAACAACTCTTCCCTTTAATCCTCTCTGTAAATCTGATGGAGGCAATTTTCCTGTCTTTGGCTCCATTCTTACAATAGCCTGAAAGGGATGGATACTTTGAATCAAAATAGATTCATAAGTATTTAAGTCCTTCAATTCAGAAGGAATCTCAACCAATTCCAGATTATTATGAACTGCTCTAGCAGGCATCTGGTTTTGTTTTAATTTGTTACAACAATAAGTACACACACGTTGATCCAATCCCAAATCAAAACAATTTTCTACCATCAAGTATGTTGCAAAATCCTTCCATTCACTATTATTTTCCCTTTCACTTTTTGCATATAAATCCACTAACTTAGTCTGATTCTTATAATAAGTGCGTCTACAACACACACAAGTGAAATTAGGCCTCTCACTTGATTTCATGTCAAACGTCGCAATTTCCCTCTGGAAATTATCTGTACTGGAAACCTGTACACTATCTTCCAAATGACCCTCTACTTCTTGCTCAATTTCAACATTCTCCTCTTTACTTCCAAAGTAACAAAACTCAATTTCTTCACATATATTCTTCACATCTATTTCAGAACCATGCAAAAGAGCAGCGCATAATTGTTTCAGCATAATTGCTGGACTCTTAGCATAATACAACAGTCTAACTAACTTCCTCACTTTGTTATGATGCACTGCTAGCATCCTGAAATGATGAAAAACACTCTGGCATACTCTCCTGGAAAGACAAGCCAGTGAATGACCATGCAAACCTGTCACTTCTCTCACTCTGCAAGGATCTAATTCTTGCAACAACCTTATTTTCTGCTTCAAACTTTTCTTGTTAAATGTCCGTACAAAATCACAAAGCAAATTGATGGAATCCTGTCGCACACTGCAAATACTACTACACTTCCAGGTGTACACAGGACCCTTAGCACGTCTTCCTAAAACCTCATTACCTAACAACTCTTCTGCCTCTGTTGTCACAAGTTTTTCTTTTTCAACTGGACAACCATCTTTCACTTCATAAGCACGACCACTGATGTCAACTGCATGCACCAAATCATTATCCTGGAAATAACTCTCTTCATTAAAAAATGCCTCACAGCTTGAACTATGTATCCATTCTCCAGAAAAAACTTCACAAAAATTACTACGATTAACTATTCTCTTCCATCTACTATTTCTTTTGAAATCAAAAATTGCCTTGTTTAGCTTCCTAATTCTATTGATTATCAAAATAAATAACTTACGTTTAATTTCAAAAGCCTGATCAATAACTTTCTCAACTTTTTTTTTTCTCCTATAAAAAACTAATTTCTGTTGACCTTTCTTAATATTTTTTAACAAATTGCCAATTATCCTGTTACGGAACATTCGTTTACGAATCTCCGTAAACTGTTGTTTCCTTCTACTATCATGCACAGATTTATCTCTTGCTCTAGCAGTAACATTTTCATTTGTCCTTTTCTTTCCATTTGATTTACTTGTCATGTTATGGATTGAAACATTTTCTGTACTAATATTTTTTTTATTAGAAAAATATTTCTTATGAAATATTTAGAGCTCTTACCCGGTGCTTTCTTCATGGCTTGAGAAATCTTTTTGTTAGAGGACTGCTGCATTTTTTTTTTCTCCTGCTGTCTTTGACGTTTTGCAGCCTTCATCTCTCTTATTTTTGTAGGCATAGTTGAATCTGAGGAAAAATATAATAAAAATGTTATTAAACATTATTATCAAACAGTAAATCAGTAATAGTGATCAAAAACATAACACACTACTTGACATTTTAAATAGAAGATTTTTTAGTCCTTGCAAATTTACAATACAGAAATAGCAGAAAAGAAATGAGATTTATATTTATGTTACCTATGCTATTTTATATGTGAATCTGATCTAATTTTATGAGCATATTTTAATATTTTATTGAAGACACTACACATAACCTGTTTTTGAAGGTGTCTTTATTTTTAAATTAAACGGTTTACCTTTTTACTTTTTATTGATTATAAATTTTAAAAATAAATGTTTATAATTCCAAAGGCTCAAGCAGGTCAGCTTCCCATCCTATATCATATAATTCGGACAAATCTGCATCCTCATCACGCTCTTCTTCATCCTCAGGATTTAAATCATCCAATGGATCAACATCCACTGATGTTTCAATTACAAGTTCAATGATGAGGTCAAAATCAACTGATTGCAGATTGTCGCTCATGTTGAGGTTGTCTTTATCTTTAAAGAAAGACAACAACAATGAGATGTTGCAGAGTAAGAGACAAATCTCACAGATTATAATAGTAAAATTATTTAACAAGAGTAACATTTTGCAGCTATTATTTAGCCATGTCCAGCGATGCTGAGCAGGTGAAGCCTATGTCTAATTTTTCACTGAACAGGACTCATCTGTTCTTAACCTTGGATAAGCCTCAACGACTCTGTGTCCCCTGCACATACTCAAATGTTAAAGTGCAGATTTATATTAAATGGCACATCCCCAGGCATGCACCAGTTAATGTGCACCACTGCTTTACCACCCATGGTGTGCCGCATTTACAATCAGATAGGAGAAAGCTGCTTCAAAACCCTGCGCCTGCTTGAAGCTGGCATAGGTCTTGACGCAGCATTGTATAGATGGGGCACCCCTGATCCTTGCTGGAGCTGCACCGCACTTACGATACAACTCCAGCAATGCGCCACCTTTACGGCACAGATGCGTCACGCATCTGTGCCTTTTTTGCCCCATGCTGCGCCGCATTGTAAATGCAGCACACCATGGGTGGCGGAACAGTGGCGCAGGATGACTGTCACATCCCTGGGGATGCGCCACTCATCATAAATCTATCCCTAAGCTTCTTATCTTGTTACAGATGAACTGCCATATGTATCATCAAAATATTTTACATATTATAAATAGCAAATTTTAAGGAATAAATAGCGATTCTTTACTATTCCTAATTTGCAATGAGCAAATTGCTAATTGCAAATTACCCATTCATTTCCATAGGCTAGGAGGCTCATAGGAATTAATGTTGCAAGTTGTGATTAGCAATTAGCTCATCACAAAATAGGATTTTTTTCAAGCGTGCAGGGGTATCTCAAGAACACCCTGCTGCACCCCTGAAAAAGAAATTTGGGAGCACATGGCACACCTACATGCCCTAATGGCATGTATGGGCGTCATATGGGACCTTTTTTTTTTTTAAAAAAAAAATGCTTTTTGAAAAGAATTCGCAAATTACCACAAACTAGAAGTTGGTGGTAGTTTCCAAATCCTTAATATCATTTTTTACATATTTTTTTTTGATACATTGCATTTAAGGAATCACAAATTTTGAATTATTGACATTTTAAGTAATTTCCACATGTGCACTGTTTTCTAAATATAATTTGAAAATCGTTTTTGGGGAAAAGTAATGGTTTGCAAATTTATGACAAGGACATAATGGTGTATGCTTCTCTATAAGGCATTTCAGTATCTCTAATGTCATTTTTCCCATATTACATTATAAGACCTTTCCCCATGAAGCACATTCCTTGTAAATATGCTCCCACCAGTGCATTGCAAATTTAGATTTTGATTGTTTCAGACACATAGCCATGTTGAAAGTGACCCAAAAAAATTGCAAACGTTTTAAAAAAAAACATTCATGTGTCTTAATGACATTTTAAGTCATTTCCCCATGGACAATGTTTTCTAAGTGGCACAAAAGAGGTATACACCTATCATAAATCTGTCCCTAGCATTATAAATGATTAAATCAGGATGACAATAAGATGTGGCCTATCCAGAGGTTTGTTTAAGGTGAGGCCTACTCAGGATTGCAGATTAAAGTTATGCTTGATGAAGAATACAGAGGAGATAATTTATTGTAAAGGCCTACCAATGAAGTAAGTGATTTCTACTTCATTGCACCAGTCATCATAAATGTATCCATAAGCTTCTTATCTTGTTAGACATCAACCGCCATATGTATCATATAACTATTTTGCATTTCCAAAAAAGCGAATTTTAAGGAATAAATAGCGATTCTTTACCATTCCAAATTTGTTTGAGAAAATTGCTAATTGCAAATTACCCATTCATTTCCATGGGCTAGGAGGCTCATATAAATGAAGGTGCAATTTGCGATTAACAATTTGCTCATCACAAATTAGGAATTTATTCCAAAAGTGCAGGGGTGTCTCAAGAACACCCTGCTGCAACCCTGAAAAAGAAATTTGGGGGCATATGGCGAACATAAATTTTAACAACATTCCTTTACCTCAAAAACGATTTTCAAATCATAACTTCAAAACACTACACATGGGAAAATTACTTAAATTGTCCTTAAGACACATAAAAGCGTTTTTTGATTGGCTTTCCTGCATGGTAGGGTCACTTTTAACATGGCTATGTAACATAAACATTCAAAATCAAAATTTTCAATGTACAGGTAGGAGCATATTTACAAGCAATTTGCGCCACAAAGAAAGGTCTGACATTAAAATGGGAAAAATAACATCAGGGACAGTCAATTGCCTTATAAAGAACCATACACCATTATGTCCTTCTCATGAATTTAAAAACAATTCCTTTTTCCCAAAAACGATTTTCAAATCATAATTTCAAAAAACTGCACATGAGAAAATGACTTAAAATGTCATTGAAACACATGAAAGCGTTTTTTTATTGGCTTTCCTGCATGGTTGGTTCACTTTTATCATGGCTATGTAACACAAACATTGATAATTAAAATTTTCATGCACATGTAAGAGCATATTTACAAGCAATTTGCGCCACAGAGAAAGGTCTTACACTAAAATGAGAAAAATAACATCAAGGACAGTCAATTGCCTTATAAAGAACCATACACCATTATATCCTTGTCATGAATTTAAAAACAATTCCTTTTCCACAAAAACGATTTTCAAATCATAATTTCTAAACACTGCACATCAGAAAATGACTTAAAATGTCATTAAAACACATGAAATCATTTTTTGATTGGCTTTCCAGCATGGTTGCGTCACTTTTAACATGGCTATATAACAAAAACATTCAAAATCAAAATTTTCCATGCACATGTGAGAGCATATTTACAAGCAAATTGCGCCACATAAATCATAATTTTCTCCTTAAAGCACACTATTCTCTATCTAAAGTAAAGAAATATTTTCTCACCTTAGCAAATACTTTGAGTTTGAAAACAGTCTAAGAAACACACCAATTTGTCTTCAGCAGAGCAAAAGGTATGCACTCCAGAGTCTGCAGCTATCAAAAGCACAGAAATGGTGTAATTCTTCACACATATTTCTCATGTCACCCAATCAAAACTCTTCCCTCACTTTTTTTCAAATGAAAACCCTTCCCCCTCTGCCCTTTCTGCCTATTTTCCATAGCAACCACCTCTTGGAGAAACTCTGGTGTTTGCAAATTCACACAACAATGTTGCAATTGAACTCTGAACTCTCAGTGCACCTGCATATCCAGTGCTTTCTTTCATTTAATGATTTTTTATTGACCACTCAAAATACATCTTTCAAACAACACATCTGTACACCCTAACTTTCTGTTTTCATCAATTAAAATCCACCAATCACTGTTACTACTTCATGAACACAGAAACTCCACAGTTTTTTTCATTTCAAACTCACATTTTTTCAACTGCCATTTCATTGCCACACTTCATCTGACTGCAGGAGAACCTTCTCTCACCATGTTTTCTGTCTGGATTGTTGGTCATAGTTATATTCACTGGGCTCAAAGGTACGTTGAAAGCAGGAATTTACATAACCTCAATTTACAAGATGTGGAAATTAAGTGGTTTGGCCACAGAGGATTAAAATGTCACCAATTGATACCATTGGTGAAAACCTTTATGCATTTGCCAAAACCTGACCTGTTAATTGTGCACTGTGGAGGTAATGACTTGGGCACTTTGACTGGTGTAGGTCTGGAAATGCTTTTAAAGGACACCTTTGAGCAATTAATGGCACTTTTTCCTCAGACTGCCTTGGTATATTCAAATATATGCCAAAGACAGAAATGGAGGTGGTCAAACCAATTTTGTCCACAAATTGAGAAGTCGAGGAAGCATGTAAACAAATCTGTTTCAGCTTACATGAGAGACCATGGAATGGGCTCCCTATACAACAATAACTTGCGTTATTACATGCAAGATATCTACAGAGGAGATGGAGTTCACTTCTCAGATGAGGGCAACAGAGTTTTCACTCTGAATTTAAAAATGTGCATTGGTACCTACTTATAAGTACCAAAATGTACTATAAACCCAAAAGCTCTTCTCAGAGCTACCCTACATCTAATTACTCACAATTATTATTTTACTCTAACTTTTTTCACTAATTTTCAACAAAGTACACTCCCTGGTGCGCTACCCGGTACGCGTACCGGGAGCTAACCTCGCGAAATTTTTTAAAAATTTTTTTTTTTTTCGCACATATGGGCCTCCTCAGCCACCCTCACAAAACCTAGGGGGTCAAGATAAGTCTACCGTGCCCCCTTCTACCTATTCTGAACATTATTTGCCCTCCATCTTGTATCATAATTCGACCGAAACACAAAATGGTGGACTCCCGTTACGCTTAAGGTTCGCGTACCAGGGCGCTCACCGGTTCGAGTACCGGGTCGCTTCCTGGGAAGCGCACCATCAAAAAAGGTGGGAAAGTAGTTCACACAAAAGCCACTTGAGACAATTTCACCAAATATAGATTAGCTCATACTACATACCAATCCCTACCATTTTCACAAATTTGATTGGAATTCCATTTAGCCATTTAGCCTGTAGACCTCTCTAAATACCGTGAGGTAAATTACTTCACAAAACACATCTGAAGTGTTGGAATTGACAACCAATTAAAATGTTACTTTCATTTTCTACTTTTTTTACCTGACATTTGATTGGTTATGTACCCGAATATATATAAAGGAAGAGAAGGAAACACAGCCATTTTGACTACTACTTCCTGGTGTACATTTCATTTGGATTTTCATTAATAACTTCAACTTCTTTTTAAAGGTAAGTTGTTATTTTTAAAACTGAAGTATATTGTGCACTTTAAGTTAATATGGCAAACTTTTTCTGTTAGTTATATACTATCCCTCTGTAGTACTTATAAATTTAGATACACTTTTTTATATTCCTACTTCCACTCTGATACTATACACTGCCCAAAGATAAATTCTCTGATAAAAACTGCCTATCTAAAATTAATCCCAACAGTGCCCTACCTCTACTAATATATATTTTTTTTATGCAAATTTCAGGAAAAATGGAAAGTGAACAAAACATTTCATTTGAAATTGTCCTTCCAGAGTCCAACACAGAAATCATTGATCCAAATGAGATTGAATTTATGGATGAAACATGGGACCAAGAACTACTGCAATGTGTACAAGCAGTAGATAACCTCCTTGCAAATGAGGACATTTTACAACCTCAGAGACTACAATCTATATTCCATGATTATGAAATTTCTGACAATGAAATGTTAGAAAGTTTAATAAATTATGAAACACAATAAAAAAAGTTTAAAAAAAATAAATAAATAATCAACAAAACCAACAATCAATTAACATACAGCATTTGAAAAGTCTATCATTAATTTTTTATTGTGATACGCTCCCCAGTACGCTTCCCGGTTCGCGTACCGGGCGCTAACCACGAAAAAAAACAAAAACATTTTTTTTTTTTTTTGCTTAGCGGGGCCCCTTTAAAGCCTCCACATCAAACCTAGGGGGTCAGGGAGTATCTACTATGCCCCCTTAAGGTCATTTGCCCCTTCGCTTTTGCCTCCTCTTGTCTCTCGATCCTACCGAGAGACAAGATGGCGGCCGCTCCGGACTGTTTAGAATGTTGACAGACACCGGAGAGCCAATCAACTTCGCTACGAAGTTCCGTTACGCGTCAAGTACGCGTACCGGGGCGCTGCCTGGTCCGCGCTTACAGATATATATCTTTTTTTGAACGTTATTTTCTCAAAATCCACTGCAGCACATATATTGAGACCTACAAAAGGCACATCGGGCTACCAGTCCCTACAATTTTGCCAAGTTTCGTGCAAATCCATTCAGCCGTTCGGGCTAAAAGTGAGGCTAACCGCCCTATGGAAAACTCAATGTTAAAAACACGTTTTGGGACCCCCCTTTTTTCTCGGCCCCCCCTGGACCAACTCCCCCCAAATTTCCAGTGGCTGCTCAGAAACAAAATGTTCCATTTTCCAGAAAATTTCAGCCAATTCCGTCCACAAACGCCAAAGTTATTAGACATAGAATTTTCAAAAATCCCATAGGGAAAAAATCCTAACTATATATACCTACTGGCGACCGCCAGTAGGTATATATATATATATATATATATATATATATATATATATATATATATATATATATATATATATATATATATATATATTCACTGAAAAAACCATAGGTTATACACCATATATAGTTAGGAATTAGCATTTAAAAAACCTTATTTTACTCACACAAAACCAATGAAATTCCATATATAGTTAGTTGTACTAACTATATATCACGCACCCGCAATCCACTGCTGATGATGTCACATATTACATCATTCATGACATGGTCAGTGACATCACTGATGACATCACTGATGACATCTCAAATGACATCACTGATGACATCACTGATGACATCTCAAATGACATCACTGATGACATCACTGATGACAACATCCAGTGACTCTATTTTTCTGTAAAGTTAAAATATGTCTTACATATTTAAGAATGAGTGGATGTATAAGTGTCTGGATGAAGGATTTAGTAGGTGCATGACTGACTGTATGAGTGAGTGGTTAAATGTGTCTCACTGAGTGCATGGGTTAGTGACTAAACTGTCTTAATTTGTGCATCATTATGTCTGTTGTTCTGTAAACTGCTGCATGTGTTGATCAGTAGCTATATGAGTAACTATATGGGTTATTGATTGGTTGCCCAAGCATTTGTATGGGATACTGAGTGTGTGTGTGGGTGGCTGGGAGGTGTATGACTCTGTGCATAGATGTATGGGTTCAAAAGTGCATGTGGAAACAGCTGTATGGGCGGTTGACTGTGTGCATGACTGTATTGGTGAGTGAATAGATATCTCAGTGCTACATGTCAAAGTAAGTACATATGTAAAATACAGTACATGTGAGAGTTGACATATATAAATAACTGTGCATAAGAGCCAGTGAATGTGTGAGTGGCTGTATGGATCATTGTGCTCTTGTATCCAGGATTGTATAAGTGAGTAAATATGTTTTAGTATATGTTTGAATAAGTAAGGTGTGTATAACTGTATAGTTGTGAAAATGGAGCTGTGATTGATTCTTTGCATGACTGACTAGGTGTGTAAGTAACTCCATGGATGAGTGACAGTCTGTGAGTGTCTGTTTACACTGAGTGTATCTAAGGTTATATTAGAGTCTGAAGATGTTCATCGTATTATCACATGAATGATGTCATCAGTGATGTGATCAGTAATGTCAAATGAGATTTTATCAGTGATGTCATCAGTGATGTCATTTGAGATGTCATCAGTGATGTCATCAGTGATGTCATTTGAGATGTCATCAGTGATGTCATCAGTGATGTCACTGACCATGTCATGAATGATGTAATATGTGACATCATCAGCAGTGGATTGCGGGTGCGTGATATATAGTTAGTACAACTAACTATATATGGAATTTCATTGGTTTTGTGTGAGTAAAATAAGGTTTTTTAAATGCTAATTCCTAACTATATATGGTGTATAACCTATGGTTTTTTCAGTGAATTTTCAAGGTTTTGTAAATGCTAATTCCCAACTATATATGGTCTATAACCTATGGTTTTTTCAGTGAATTTCATTGGTTTTTTAACAGCTAATATCAAAACCTTTACAATGTATTCTTCTTTAAATAGAAAAATATTTTTTACATGTTTTTAATACAATTTTTTTTTAATTATTTTTTTTGTTTCGCTCCCGGTACGCGAACCGGTTAGCTTCCCGTTAGCTCAATCCGGAGGCGCGACCCGGTCCGCGAACCGGTAAACGTTCCGTTTGCGCACCTCTCGCGTTAGAAAACAACATCGTGACGCGTCGCGTCAGCATGACGTTTCGCGTTCTCGCGTAATACGTCATATTACGTGCTACGTTAGCGTACCCGGAAGCGCACCGGTACGCGAACCGGAAGCGATCCGCGGCGCGGCGCCGACCGCGTAACGTAAACACAGCAGGTCATGTGACTCGGTAATAACACTTTTCATTGGTTCATTTCACTTTTGGTTTCCTAATGATGTAATACTAGGTCATGTGATCTAAAATGAACACTTTTCATTGGTTTACAACTTTTGCTTTTCCCAAATGATGAAAATCCCTCCTTCTTTCCTCACTCTGACTTTCATCTTGGTGAGAGAAAGACACTTTATTTACACTTTGACATGGCTTCAGTAGTAGCTTCAGCTGGTTCTAACCCACCACCTCCACCAAATCCAAGAAAGAGAGGACCACCTGCTGAAGTAATTTTGCAAGAAGAGGAAGAACAGGAAGAGGAGGAAGAGGAGGAAGAGCCAAGGTTTTTGCCAGAGGAGCCCAGGAGGTACAATCGAAAGGAGAATTACATTTGGCAATTCTATAGAATTCCTGAGGGGCAAAAAAAAGTGAATGCACGCTACGTGTTTTGCCGTATATGTGGTGATAGATTGTCAAGGGGAACTGAAAAAAAATACAGTTACGGCAATCACACTATGCATCGGCATATGAGTAGGTGGCACCCAAATAATTATAGTGCTGCCCAGCTACGTGATGAGCAACAAAATCCCCTCCCAATGGCAAGAAGATCGGTTGTTCCAGAGGTGTCGGGACCAGAGGCGAGGGAGATGATCCCAAACATCCAAATGTTGTTTGGGCACGTCAAGCAAGTGTGCGTGCACTGTGGCGATTTCATCTGCTACAGGGAAAGTAGCATCATTTTGATTATGAGAGCTATTCAAAATCATGTTAATGTTTGTCCGAGACGCCCCAAAGAATAAATTCTTTTTTTTGTTGCTCCTGTTGAGCCCTTTACAATGGATCGTTTTTGTTTCCCCCCCCCCCAAAAAAACCAAAAAAAATTTAAAAACGTTCAGAAAATACAAAAAAAGTAAAAAAATGTTCAAAAAATACTAAAAAAAATATAAAACAACAAAAACATTAAAAAAAAAGTTCTTTTCAGAACTACCTCCCCAGTATAAAAAAATTGGTAGAATATTTGGAACTCTGCCAACCTCTATTTCTCTTAGTTCGCTCCCCGGAGCGCTACCCGGTACGCGTACCGGAAGCTAACCAAAAAAAATATTTTTTTAAAAAAAGAACAGTAAGTATAAGGTAAGCAAACAGACAGTTATGTGAAAAGAAAGACAGCTCTAGGGAGTAAACAAGAGATACTGTTACCTACAATCCACTGCTGATGATGTCACATATTACATCATTCATGACATGGTCAGTAACATCAACAGCAGTGGATTGCGGGTAACAGTATCCTTAGTTTACTCCCTATAGCTGTCTTTCTTTTAACATAACTGTCAGTTTCCTTCCCTTATAGTTACTGTTCTTTTTTTAAAAAAAAATTTTTGATCAGTCATAAACAGTGACATTAATAGAAACAGAGAGAATGAACAAGAGTGAAGAACTATGGTCCTCCTCAGCCACCCTCAGAAAACCAAGGGGGTCAAGATACATCTACCGTGCCCCCTTCTACCCATTCTGAACATTATTTGCCCTCCATCTTGTATCTTGATTCGACCGAAACACAAAATGGTGGACTCCCATAACGCTGCTGGTTTGCGAACCGGGCCACTTCCCGGGAAGCGGTCCAAAAAAAAAGGTGGGAAAGTAATTCACAGACACTAAGAGTAATAGAGACGGAGTGAGTGAACAAGACTGAGGAACTATGAGAACAGAGGGACTGAGAAAAAGAGTGGAAGGATTGAGTAAGTAGGTAATAGAGAAAGGAATGAGGAAAGTAGCAAAGGCAGGAAACTGAGGGTTAAAGAAGTGAAGCAGTGGATCTAATAGTAGGTGAATGTGATAGAAATGTAACGAAAAGAGTACAACTATTTACCTTATAATTGCCGTTAAATTAATCACTTTTTATTTTTATACTTTCAATCTGTGAAAGAGAGAACCAACATTTGAAAAATATTAAAACATGTATTTAAAAATTACAAAAGACAAGGGAAAAGATTGAAGGACAAATAGTTTTTCAACAACTTTGACACTGACAGAAGCTTCTGCTTCTCCAGGTCCCCTACACAGTCCTAAAGATATACATTTTAAACTAACAGTATCTTGATGCAGATGAAGTGAGGCCTATCTTAAAACATGGTGCATCTTTTGCATTGCTCTTGTTTCAGAAAAGTGTCGCTTCAGGATGCCAATAACATGTCTCCTATCCAGAGATTTGTTTGAGGTGAGGCCTACTCAGAGTTCAAGATGAGATTTACACTTGTTGAAGTGTACAGAGGAGATAATATCTGTGAAAGTCTACCAATGAAGTGAGTCATGTCCACTGCACTCTTCAACAAAGTAGAAACCTCCTATGTTTCCCTGGACAGACCTAAACTTGATCTGCACAATGTGATTCATAATGATAGGAAACACAGGTGATGTAATTCAAATATGTGCAATTTATTTTGCTCATTTCACAATCACATCACTTGTGTTTCCTTTGCTTAGGTATCTCATTGTGCAGATGTAGTCCAGCATATGAAAGAATACGTAGAAGTGCAGCACTGCATGCAACAACTTTGACACTTACAGAAGCCTCACCTTCTCCATGCGTCCTACACAGTTCTACATATACATCATAAATGCAAACAGTACCGAATTAATTATACATGTTAAATGGTTTATTTTTGCTGTTCTCAGAATGTATCAAAATTCACTAAAAACAGTGACTTGAAGGTATTCATCATGTAACAGCGGGGAAAAAAAAACACAATCAAAATGATTGTGTTTAAAAAACCCATACAACATCAGAAATCAAAATTCAGAACTCCTTAAAGTTAACTTACTTTCCATGACGTCCAAGGATGTCCTATGAACAGCTTACACTCTTTTGTGCTGTTATTACTTTCAGCCCGCCACTTTCTGAAAGAAAACCTCCATCGTTTTTAAAAACACGTTACATGCAATAAATGACTTCTTGCTCTCTACCACTATTTTCCACAAGGCCAAATCTAGTCAGAGCCATTTATAACTCTTGGATTTCTTGTAAGCCAATCCCATCATTTGGCATTTCCGCAACTTTCAGAATTAAAATGTTGAAGATCATTTTCACAATCCTGGAATAGTAATATCTTCCCCTTCTTGCTCAGTCATGTTCTGCATTTCCTATGACACTGATACTGCTTAATATGAAGCAGACTTACACTACCTCTATGACTACAACAATTATTTAATTCTCTACATCACTTTTAATCACAAAGCAATGTAAAACAGTAGACAGCATTGCAGACTTACATTCCCTCTACTCCATGTTTTGATTGGCTGCTTCAATTAGCTTATAAAAAGAAATAGTTTTTCTGAACTCATTCAAAGTGCACATATATCTCCATGATGTCCAGTCCTATGATTAGAAGTTATGTCTCTGAACTACACTTATCCTCAAGGCCAAATTGTGTAGGAGCCATTAGAACTTCTTGAAATTCCACAGAGCACATCCCGAGATTATTTCCCTAAAATTTTGGTTTTAAAAACACCAGGTAAGAGTTTTTAAGGTCATACGGCAATTTTTTTTTGAAAATTAAAACAGAATCATTGCAGAATGACCAGCCATTTCTAGACTTTAAATAAGCTGTGTAATGTCCTGATGATATTGAAGGGCCGTCATGATATATAATTGCTGTAGTTACAAAAGTCCTTCCTGATATTGACAACTGCGAAGCTACAAATTTTTTTATTAAAGTTGTCAATTTTGTGGGGGGCGCTAGAGGGCGCACAGCGGGATGGTTGACTCGTGAGTCAGCTCCGCCGGACGGATGCATGTACAGCAATAAACTTCCGTGCGAGCTCCGCTATACCTCCGAAAACGACATTGAAAGGGATCGGAGGGTAATGTCTAACAACGGGTGAAATTAGAACGGACTAAAACATTGAAACGGAGAAGTTATTCTGAAAAAGCTGAGCAGCAGAATGCACTGCCGCAAGATGGCGGATACCGAAGGTTGACACGGACGGCTAAAGACGCTGCATAAGGACCTAACAGAAGTAAGAAACCGACTCACAGCAAGACACCTGGACCGGTGATCGGTTACTGAGATCTCACAGCGGTACAATAAAGAAATAAGGGGCCAAGTACACCTCCACACGGATCGCACGCTATGCGTTCCAAGACGCACAAGATGGCGGCCGCAGTGGAACGCAGTATCCGAAGAACGTGTGAGTAAGCGCATGGAGGCTACCCTGGAAGAGAGCGATTGCACCGGAGCACCCAGCCGAGGTCTGCTGCCACAGAGGGAGGGTGACATAGCGTTAAAATTGAGGGAAGACTGACTGCACAGGTCGAATGAGGAAACTAGCTGCAACATCACACAGACCACGCTGCTGCTGATACGTGGTTGCGAGTGCTGTACCAACCCCCACGGTGACAGAGAAGTTATGGCTGGTTACCTACAATTTGCCTTACTTTAAAAGAGTGAGCTGCCTACTACACACTCTAACTACAACAGATCGCGATTTGCACACCAGATCCCACCACTGTAACGGTGAGAGCGGAAAAGCGCTGGCGACCAACCCCCAACATGCAGGGTGCTAATTGAGAACCACGATTTCACAGCGGAGCTCTTTCTTCGCGGTTTTCAGCCGGAATCACCGCACCACCACAAAAACCCGCAGTGAAGCCGATGAATTACACTGGCGCTCGCAGGAAGACGGGAACGCTGAAGGGCAGCCCCCCACATAAATCGCCAACTGCTCCAGACAGTCCCGCCAAAGAGAAACCGCGGCGAAACGACATATCACGGTATACCACCATGGGTAAGCCAGAAAAACAACAAACCAAACTTCAATTCGAGGCAAGGAAGCAACAACAAAACGCCACAAGAACATCAGACACTGAGGGAGACAATGAGGCGTGCGAAGAAACAGGTATGGAGAAGGTCTTGCGTGCTATTCAACAAAGCCTGTCTGAAATGAACAATAAATTAGATACTGTGGTATTGAGAGTTGACAACATGGCCGCAAAACTGGATAAGCATGGAGAGAGACTGGGCGAAGCAGAACAAAGACTATCACGGGTGGAGGATGAGTCTACAACTACGACTAAGGCATGTGGCGATATGAGCAAAACACTAGAAACGCTGCGCGCCAAGGTGGAGGATCAAGAAGCTAGGTCCAGGCGCAACAACGTCAGAATAGCGGGCCTGCCGGAATCCACAAACACGGGCAGAATGGAGAACTACGTAGAGAAGTTGCTTAAGGAACTGTTTGGCGAGGAACACTTGTCACCGGTCTTTCTCGTGGAGCGAGCACACAGATCTTTGGCGCCCACTCCAAAACCGGGCGCGCAGCCTCGAGTGATAATTGCCCGACTGTTAAATTACAGGGACAGAGACACCGTTCTTCGTCTCGCCAGGGAAAAAGGAACGGTAACTCATCAGGGCAACACCCTGCAATTTTACCCGATCACACCATGGCAGTTCAGCTAGCGAGAAAGGAATTCGCACCAATAAAGAAGAAGCTGCGGGATATAGGTGTGGAATATGCCATGTTATATCCAGCGAGGCTCAAGATAATGAATGCGGGCAAACCTGTAATCCTCCTAACAGTCCAGGCAGCGCATGACTATGTCAAAAAAATGGGACGGCGACGAAACCAACAGGACCGTGAGGACCATGGAGACGTGGACGAATGAGCTGTAAGTCGACTTACTGGAACACTACTATGGAGGACTATGCATAGGGTGGTGGTACGCATGTTAGACCACGGAACTCTCAGGTGTACAACGATCTGTGTTACGCCACAAATATTTTGGAAGCTGGACTAAGCCCGACACGTGAACTGAGTTGTTGAATGACAATACGAGTGGTGGGCGCTAACACCGTCTAGGCGAATTGCACAGTGAGTAACCACAGGGTCCACACGGAACATAGTGGGTAAGAGGGTAGGAAGAGACTGTGGTATGTTCCGCGATTGGCCTCAAACAGACATACTATGGCCGGGATGTGTGCGATAGTAGAATGATTACTATTTTGTTGGCTGGAAGGAAACGGGAGGTTGGCGGAGGGAGTGCGGGATAAATGAACAGAAAATGAGGAATGTTTAAATGCATCTGTCCACATCCACTATGTGGATGGAGAAGTGTGCCACTGGTGACACCCCCGAGTGGGTGCACCCCAACTATGGTTATTTTGACTGTTTTGTTCTAGACTGGGGATGGCTTTGGCAGAGTTTGGGGGCTAAAGTGGGTGGGGGGCGGAGGGGGGACTTGGGGGAAGTTAAAACTATATCACTGTATCTGAGAAGCATTGCGACCTCTGTAGTTACATTGACAAATGTACACCATTGCGCACACATGACCACCCTGACACTGTTTCAGAGAGTCACACAAAAGGCAATATTTTTATCACACAAGCCACCGAGATGTCTGCACACCTCTCTAGAATGGACAGGCTAACGGCGTTAAAATGCATCACGTGGAATGTTAGAGGCCTGGGAAATCCCAAAAAAATACGTCAAATTTTTGCCTACTTTGACAGATTGCATGTGGACATAGCGTTTCTTCAGGAGACCCATCTGGCCTCTTCCGCCGACTCCACTCTGGGAGTTAAATGGGCAGAATCAGTAACCAGCTCCAACTATTCCACATACTCTCGTGGTGTCAGTATATTAATAAAAAAGGGAGTGCATTTTGAGATAACTACAGTACATAGAGACACAGAAGGGCGTAGTGTAATTGTCATTGGCAAGGTGAGACAGCAAAAGATTGCGCTGGTGAACACATATGGCCCTAACACGGACGACCCGCATTTTTTTGCGAAATTATGGCATGATATATCCCAGCTTCAAACC
This sequence comes from Lissotriton helveticus, assembly GCF_964261635.1. Classification (NCBI taxonomy): domain Eukaryota; kingdom Metazoa; phylum Chordata; class Amphibia; order Caudata; family Salamandridae; genus Lissotriton; species Lissotriton helveticus. The sequence goes on from NC_136059.1 coordinate 1,430,839,899, forward strand.
GACCACATACTATGGGGTGGAGATTTTAATATCGCACTGCAGGACGGGTTAGATAGGTCACATACCACACCAGAACCGCATACACGAGCAAGGATGACACTGAGAGACGCACTCGCTGATTTGAGCATAGATGATATATGGAGGGTACACAACCCAGGGGAGACAGCTGCAACACATATTACTGCGTCACACAATAGTTGGTCCAGACTGGACTACTGGTTGAGCACCAAAGAAGTGATTGACTGGGCCATTTCCATCAAACACTTACCGAGAACGCTATCGGACCATTGCCCGGTGCTTCTGGCGCTTCAAATCCCGCACTATGTGCCCCCACCTTTCACATGGCGGTTCAATGCTAGTGCTTTGCGAGACTCAATATACACTGACACCCTCCACAAAGCAATAGTAGATTACTTTGAGCTAAATTGCCCCACGACGGATGACCCCTGCCTACTGTGGGAAGCTTTTAAAGCTACACTGCGGGGAGTTTGTATTAGCACTACCACAGGCCTCCTAAAAGACATTCGACAGCAATTACACACACGGGAAACGGCCATACAGGCACTAGAACAGCAATATGCACAAACGAGAGACATCACGTTGTTGGCAAATATACAAACGCTGCTACAGGAACATCAACAATTTGCAATGGATGAACTTAATTACATAACCAAAAGAAAGACGGCGAGAATGTATGGCGAGGGGGGGAGACCAGGCAGGACATTGGCAGAGAAAATTTGCAAGGGTAGACCACCCCAGCATATAACCGAGATCATGACTCGGGAGGGAACGATCACTCGAGACATCGAAACCATACTGGGTGAGTTCAGGGCGACATATGGTCAACTATACGAGGCACGACCCTCTCAAGAACAAGAAGATATACTGGCGTATATGGAGGATGTAGAGATAGCATGGCTATCGGACAGGCACAGGGAGTATTTGGCCAGACCTGTCACGGTAGAAGACGTGCTAGACACTATTAAGCTATTACCGAACGGTAAGGCTCCGGGGCCTGATGGCTACACAACGGAGTTTTATAAATCTTTTGCTGACCTCCTGGCTCCACATCTGGTCCGCCTATACGGTGCGGCACATGAGGCACAACAACTGCCGGCATCTATGAGGGAAGCAATGTTGATAGCCTTACTAAAGCCTGGAAAGGATAAGGAGAACTGCGACTCTTATCGCCCCTTATCGCTCATAAACGTGGACACGAAGATAATTGCAAGCCTCTTAGCTGCTAGGCTCAAACCGCTAATGCCTCTACTGGTGAGACCAGATCAATCCGGTTTCATACCGGACAGGTCAACAGCACACAATACGCGCACACTCTTTGCACTAGCACATCATCTAGCGCCGGAGGTGAAAGCAGTGGCGATACTTCTAGACGCGGCCAAAGCGTTTGATACCATAAACTGGACTTTCTTACACACAGTTATGGTGAGGATGGGCTTTCCGCCTATATTTACACAGTGGATAGCTATGCTATACACAAATTTGACGGCGCGTATCCGGGTTAACAAGCATATTTCAGAACCCATAGACATATGTCGAGGAACGAGGCAGGGATGCCCGCTATCCCCAATGCTGTTTGCTCTGGTGTTGGAGCCACTAGCCTGTAAAATTAGACAGCACCACCACTGCTCGGCCATTCAACTCCCGACGCGCCCAATTCACATATCGTTATATGCAGATGACATGGTGATTTATGTAAAAAACCCGGAGCAACATCTGAATCCACTGATACGGGAATACATAAAATATGGACACCATTCTGGCCTGCAGATAAACTGGTCAAAGTCATTGGTCTTGGCACTCACAGACAGCACTTCCCCTTTCAAACTGGATTACCCATTAGAGTGGCAGGATGAACCCACTAAATATCTGGGGGTGTGGTTCCATAGGGATCCGGAACAAGTAATTAGAACCAACTACGGCAGAGTCTTAACGTCATTGGAGGATAAAATTAAACGTTGGAATAGACTGCCGCTATCCCTAGCGGACAGAGCAGCGGTTGTGAAAATGGTACTATTACCCAAATTGCTATACCTGTTCACCAACATCCCCATTAAACCTCCGGCAGAGGTGTTCCGAAACATAAACAGAATAGTACTAAGTTTGCTCTGGGCGGGAAAGCATGCTAGAATAGAGCTGAAAACGATGACACTACCATATGAGAGAGGAGGTTTCAAGGTCCCCGACATGTACTTGTATTACCTCTGCGCTCAAGCACAGTTCGCACATTATTGGTTCCACGAAGTACCTTTTCTAACACATGTGGCGGTGGAAACAGGCGATACTGATCCGATTCCATTAATTAACATACTACCACACGTGAGGCCGAGGTTACATGAAAGAGACATAAATCCAGTAAACACCACAATAGAAGCTTGGAGGCTGATGAGCAAGGCAGCGGACAAATCACCGATGTATGCTCCGAATCTCCCGTTGGCGAATCATCCATCACTGTCGGTGACACAGGAACCGGTAGGGATGGACTTGCTGCGCCATGCTGGTATTGACACACTGGGGGATCTGTACGAGGAGGGGGTGTTTCAAACATTGGACAAGCTAAAGTACATACAACATCCCACACTGCTATTTAGCTTCAATTACTACAGACTACAGAGGGCAGTGAGGGACCACTTTCCCACTTACCCGGAAGAACCCAAAACGCTGGACACACTGCAACTGATACTAGAAGCTCCTACGGCTGCACACCTGATATCTAGACTATATGTAAGCCTACAGAAAGACATAGGGGGTAACACAGAAAGAATGAGAGGTAAATGGAGCGCTATGATGGGCGACACGCTGTCGGAAAAAGACTGGGAGATGACATGTTCACTCACTAGTATGCTAACCCCTAATGGAAACCTTAGGATAATACATTTTAAATACATACATCAGGTGTATTACACACCAGAACGCCTCCATAGATATGGTTTGAGTGAGGATTCGAGATGTACAAGATGCAGGGCAGACAATGCGGACTTCCTACATCTAGCATGGCAGTGCGGGATGGTGGGGGAGTACTGGAGGGAGGTGGTGAACATGATCAACGTAATGCTTGGGGAGACGCTTGATTGCACGATATTAACCTGCCTGCTGGGCCTGGTCCCAAATCTCAAACGGAAGAAGCGAAAGTTTTGTGTAATAGCCCTGTTAATGGCAAAAAGGAGGGTAGCAATGCACTGGAACGGGAAAAGGGGGCCGAAGGTGAAGGATTGGCTAGTTGATTTAATTTACTGTAAAGACACCCTAACGACTTATGAGGAGGACTTGCCGGCGAAATCACGTCCCAAGGATTACTGGACTTATCTGAGGGACTACCTGCAGGCGTAGCAGCAAGACGAGGCTGATTGATGTAGATCGTACCCTGGGATGTGCAGATGATTCAGGGCTACTAAATGGTGAATTTTACCGACAAGCTGAGGGGGGAGAATGCTGTGATGCAGTGATTTTAGTTTAACCAGTTTTTGTTTTCGTTTTTCAGTTACCTTTAGTAAAGTTCCGGTTGAGGGGGAACAAAAAGAGAGTAAAATGTAAGTGATTCAAATATGCATTGATTTGTATGTTGCAAGATACTACAGTGTACAGGTTGACTATAACCACGCCGCCGGTCCAATGGATGTCGGCTAAATGGCCGTGTTCTTCTAACAGCACTCAGTAAGAGCTCTTTGTGTATGCAGCCGGCCTGTTGAGGTTGTAGGCGTGTTTTGTATAACTGATTGCAAACAAGGTAATAAAAGACTTACGCTTTATAAAAAAAAAAAAAAGTTGTCAATTTTGTTCCATCAGGCCTACATCGTTGGAACATTAAAATGACGTACTGGCCATATGTTCGTATAAATAATGTGGACATCATTTCAGATTTACATTGGCTACACTCCATGTTGTGATTAGCAGCTTTTACTAGCTTATTAAAGGAGACTGATTTACTGTCTGGCAAAGTTAAATATATAAATCTTTCTGAGTCTACACTAGTAGTACTTGATATCATACAGTTCTTGCAGTCATGCTGCCATTGATAAGAAAGCCCAAACAGCTGATCTACATCTACACCTTCAGCATGTAATACATCAAGCATATACATTAAAAACTCCTGACAATCTTGCTGAATATTTTGAGAGAATTGTGTTTGGCCTGAACATCTGTCTAACAGATTTCGAATTTCAGACACACTTTCTATGTTTCTTCTATCAGTGGTACATTTCTCTAACACAGAATTTAACAAACCGCAAAATCTTTGATCAGAATTGACCACAATCTCTTCTTTTACATTTTTTAGAGAAAACAAAACATTAATTACTACATTAGCATAGCAGTTGACACCAGAACTGTTTTCAAACTGAAAACCAACAACATCTTCAACAGAATCCTTTTTGTTTCTGCTTGTAATTTTAGGTTCATTCACTTTTTGTCTTTTTGCTATAACCTCCCCAGTATTGTTCTCATTTCTTCGTTTCCGGCCTACCAGACGTTTCTCAAACAAAGGAAACTGAGGCAAATGTGGCGCATACTCTCTTCTTAACCTATTGTATTCCTTAACACAATCTAGATCTGCACAAATGTTTGTGACATCACACTCAATCAAGTACAATCCCGATAAAGTTCTAACTCGTGACAATGCCACATATGCCATACCCTCCTTGAACACAGAACTGCCAATATTCACCAATGCACTGTCTACACTTAAACCTTGCGATTTATGGATTGTCACTGCATATGCCAAGCAAACAGGAAACTGCTTACGGCGAACATATAAGTCTTTTACAAGCAAAAATCTAGCAGAACAACGAGCAATTAGCTGTACTTCCTCAATGCCATCAAATTTAATTTTTAAAAATTCAATTCCATCTCTATTTCTGTATTTCACAAAATCAACAACATTACCCATTGATCCATTTACCAGACCTCTTTCAACATGTAAATTCCTTCTTAAAATTATACGGCAGTTCAAGCACACATTCAGAGTCTTTTCAAAACCTGCAGTTTTAGATATACTCTTCTCTAATGAATCCAATTTTGTTTTCAGATTCTCAGACAAAATAATTGTTGATCCCATATGCTCTACTCTATCAATAGCTTCCAGTTTCACAATCTCTTGCTTTTCTAAATGCAACATTTTGTTGTTAAATTTGGCACATTCTGCAAGAGTTGGCATCAAACATATTCCAGATTTCTTTTCAGTAATTTTCTGAAAAATATTCTCAGGCACAACATCTTGTTCTGGATATAAATTTGACAGTAATCGTGCATGTAAAGCTTCTTTCCCATGCTCGGTCACTTTTCCAATTCTAACATCTTGTAGAATAGTCTTGTAAACTTCATCCTTCGCCTGACGCATATTTTCATGCAGTTCAGCATAATTGAAGTTTAACCATATATTGACGTTGCCAATGCTGCCTAGGCACTTCCTGGTATCTTCATGCGTGAGCATTTTGAACACAGGTTGCCCTTTCACTGGTGTCAGCTGCAAAAGATCTCCGAAAACAATGATGTGTTTGCCACCAAATAACACATCATACTCTGTTTTGAGAACTTCTTGCATCCTCAAATGCACAAAGGCAAGCATGACATTGGAAACCATGCTTACTTCGTCAATGATAAGAAGTTTCATTTTCCTCAAGATTCTTGAAACTTCAAAACAAGCATCTCCAGATAGCTTGTGATATTCTAATTTGTTGTCATGCTCCACTGGCAGCATCAGTAAACGATGTAAAGTAATCCCTTTAATATTATGTGCTGCCAGTCCAGTTGGAGCAGTGACAACACAAGACAGCGATGACTCTGTCCTTTTCTGCAAATAGCATGAAATTGCTTTAATGAGGAAACTTTTTCCAGTTCCCGCTTCTCCACTCACGTACAGTCGGACAGGCTTCAACGACGTACATGAGCACTCTTTCTTATCATGACTTAATCCATGATCAATTTGCATGGTAACTTCGTCATAAATTTTCCTCTGCTCAACGTTGAGTTGCCTTTCCAACTCTTCTAAGTTAACCGCATCCTCTTGAGCATGTGCCATGGCTCTTTCCACTTCATTCATAGCAGTGGCAGCTTCATTTTCGATAAGAGGTCCTCCTAGTGGATCCTGACTCAATGAAGCAGAACTCTGACTGTCCTGAGAACTGTCTCTGGCAATCTCGGCTGCAATCGTTGCTTCCTGCTCAATTTCCGCATTCAACATTTCTACATATTTGGGAAAAGCAGGACATTCTATGGTCTCCTTGGCGGCATTGAAAGAGTCTTCGTAACAGAGGAAATCTCCAAGCAGTTCCTCTTCTGCACGCCAAGGCTTGAAAAGTTGCAAAAGTGCTAAATAGAAAAACTCCTTTTTTTCAGGAGATTCGCCACTCAATTTTCGATGGTTTACCAAGTGGCATTTTCTTTGCTTGACCAGACATCCCTCACTTCCTATTACAGCATACACTCCTTTCTCAGTATCTTCTTTGATGTTCCTCTTGAATATGTAATTTTGCAGAACCTCATACAGACAAACATTCTCGAGGTGACTGCTTCGATTTGGATAATATGTATCCAACATGTTTGTCTTCAAAATGTCGGTACTGTTTGGCTCCTTTTCCGCCAAATACTCAATTTCCCGCACAGGTTTGAGAACTCGATTACGCGTTGCAGCAAGACCAAGACTCGCCCAAACGATACTCCTGGACTTGGCATAGAGACTTGCTGAAGACAACCGGTCAGAACATTCGTACGCTCCGATTTCTCGATGCGACAACATTTTCAGACTGAAACTGTACAACTTCTTGCTGAGGCTCTTTTCATGGGAAATGTCCTCCCACATATCCTTCAATTCTGTCTTCTCTTTTTTGGTGATGTAAGACGTCACATACCGAGCCACAGCCATACAGTTATCAGCCACAAACTGTATATCCATGTTAGCATTCCACATGGACAAAATCACCGGGTTGTAGTCGTTGATGTACTTGGACTCTTCGTTCCTCTTCAAATTGTATGTGTTTTTAGGTGATTTCTTCATCACATTATGTCGCAGCGAAGACATCAAACTGTTTACTCTTCCTTTAGAAATCACCGGTCGTGGAAAGCCGAAACGACATTTGGTGTAGAACTTGTCTTTGTTTCGGAATTTACGACGGCAGTACTTTCCACATCGATGGCTTTGGAAACGCAGAACTTTTTCTCTTAGGCTTTTCTTCTCCTTTGCGTTTGGAACAGCACACGTAGAATACTGTTGGATGAAACTCATCACTGAGTCTTCTGGATCCGTTCCAAATTTAGGTGCATCCTTGATCCACAGCAACATATGTATATGAGGAGCACCTCTTGCTTGGTACTCCTTTCTCCAGAAAAAATCCAACACCTCTCCAAGAGGTGGATTCTTCTTATTCATGATGAAAGACATCATAGCTTCAAATCTATGATTGAAGTACCTACATACATTGACTGGATCCAAAGAGCACAGTTCTCCGGGTGTCTTGAATTTGATGTTATCTACGTTAGCATTTGCCTCTCGTAGAAATTGAAGTAAGTCTTCCCAGCCATACTCGGCACAACTCAGAGTGAGGAACCATGTGGGAGTACCTAAGTTCCTCAGCATACATTTTAAATCACCATGACGACGGTACCAGTACTCATTAGTACCACGCTGACACGCCATGAGATTAATCAGGTGAGAATCCAAAATACTATCTTGGACATTGACTTTATCCATAAAATCACTTGTCGAGATGTTTTGCATGTGTATACCACTTTTCAAGATGTGGTTCACTGTATATGACAGTCCAGACAGATCGCTTTCAAACAGGAGATGAAACAAATAAGGAATGCATTGTCGAAACCTAGCATCTCCTGCATACAATCGCAAAGTCCGGTATTCAGAAGCAGGAATTTGATGAGGTCGCTCATCATATCTTCCTCCCTGACCTGTTGGAAAAAGCTGTGGGAAACACCGAGCTTCCAAACTTTCCTCCCAAACACTAATGGGACTCCCTTTGGCTTGTTTCATTTGAAACAACTCAATAGCATTCCCCATGACTTCCTTGGAATGCAAAGGATGAACACTATAATGTTCATATATTTCTTCACTAGTAGAGGGTTCTACTTTCTCAATTTGACCAGCACACAAATCGCTATCCTCTTCCTCACTTACTTCCTCTTCTGCAACATATACATTCTTATAGTATTTATTATTTTTTTTCAAATACAATGTTGCTTTTTTAACTTTCCTAACATCTACTAAATCTTGCCATATTTTCTTATTCTTTGTCGGAACCCCATTAACTAAGATAACCAGAGGTTCCTCTTCCACTTTTTCTACTCCAATTGTGTTAATGTTTTTCTTGAAATCTAGAGGCAAATAAACAACTCTTCCCTTTAATCCTCTCTGTAAATCTGATGGAGGCAATTTCCCTGTCTTTGGCTCCATTCTTACAATAGCCTGAAAGGGATGGATACTTTGAATCAAAATAGATTCATAAGTATTTAAGTCCTTCAATTCAGAAGGAATCTCAACCAATTCCAGATTATTATGAACTGCTCTAGCAGGCATCTGGTTTTGTTTTAATTTGTTACAACAATAAGTACACACACGTTGATCCAATCCCAAATCAAAACAATTTTCTACCATCAAGTATGTTGCAAAATCCTTCCATTCACTATTATTTTCCCTTTCACTTTTTGCATATAAATCCACTAACTTAGTCTGATTCTTATAATAAGTGCGTCTACAACACACACAAGTGAAATTAGGCCTCTCACTTGATTTCACGTCAAACGTCGCAATTTCCCTCCGGAAATTATCTGTACTGGAAACCTGTACACTATCTTCCACATGACCCTCTACTTCTTGCTCAATTTCAACATTCTCCTCTTTACTTCCAAAGTAACAAAACTCAATTTCTTCACATATATTCTTCACATCTATTTCAGAACCATGCAAAAGAGCAGCGCATAATTGTTTCAGCATAATTGCTGGACTCTTAGCATAATACAACATTCTAACTAATTTCCTCACTTTGTTATGATGCACTGCTAGCATCCTGAAATGATGAAAAACACTCTGGCATACTCTCCTGGAAAGACAAGCCAGTGAATGACCATGCAAACCTGTCACTTCTCTTACTCTGCAAGGATCTAATTCTTGCAACAACATCATTTTCTGCTTCAAACTTTTTTTGTTAAATGACCGTACAAAATCACAAAGCAAATTGATGGAATCCTGTCGCACACTGCAAATACTACTACACTTCCAGGTGTACACAGGACCCTTAGCACGTCTTCCTAAAACCTCATTACCTAACAACTCTTCTGCCTCTGTTGTCACAAGTTTTTCTTTTTCAACTGGACAACCATGTTTCACTTCATAAGCACGACCACTGGTGTCAACTGCATGCACCAAATCATTATCCTGGAAATAACTCTCCTCATTAAAAAATGCCTCACAGCTTGAACTATGCATCCATTCTCCAGAAAAAACTTCACAAAAATTACTACGATTAACTATTCTCTTCCATCTACTATTTCTTTTGAAATCAAAAATTGCCTTGTTTAGCTTCCTAATTCTATTGATTATCAAAATAAATAACTTACGTTTAATTTCAAATGCCTGATCAATAACTTTCTCAACTTTTTTTTTCTCTTATAAAAAACTAGTTTCTGTTGACCTTTCTTAATATTTTTTAACAAATTGCCAATTATCCTGTTGCGGAACATTCGTTTACGAATCTCCCTAAACTGTTGTTTCCTTCTACTATCATGCACAGATTTATCTCTTGCTCTAGCAGTAACATTTTTCATTGTCCTTTTCTTTCCATTTGATTTCCTTCTCGTTTTATGGACTGAAACATTTTCTGTAGTAATATTTTTTTTATTACAAATATTTCTTATGAAATATTTAGAGCTCTTACCCGGTGCTTTCTTCGTGGCTTGAGAAATCTTTTTGTTAGAGGACTGCTGCGTTTTTTTTTTCACCTGCTGTCTTTGACGTTTTGCAGCCTTTATCTGTCTTTGTATTGTAGGCATGGTGAAATCTTGAAATGATCTGCAGTTGAATCTGTGGAAAAATATAATAAAAAATGTTAATAAACATTATTACCAAACAGTAAATCAGTAACAGTGATCAAAAACTTAACACACTACTTGACATTTTAATTTGAAGATTTTTCAGTCATTGGCAATTTTACAATACAGAAATACCAGAAAAGAAATGACATTTATATTTATGTTACCTATGCTATTTTATATGTGAATCTGATCTAATTTTATGAGCATATTTTAATATTTTATTGAAGACACTACACATAACCTGTTTTTGAAGGTGTCTTTATTTTTAAATTAAACGGTTTACCTTTTTACTTTTTATTGATTATAAATTTTAAAAATAAATGTTTATATTTCCAAAGGCTCAAGCAGGTCAGCTTCCCATCCTATATCATATAATTCGGACAAATCTGCATCCTCATCACGCTCTTCTTCATCCTCAGGATTTAAATCATCCAAAGGATCAACATCCACTGATGTTTCAATTACAAGTTCAATGATGAGGTCAAAATCAACTGATTGCAGATTGTCGCTCATGTTGAGGTTGTCTTTATCTTTAAAGAAAGATAACAACAATGAGATGTTGCAGAGTAAGAAACAAATCTCAGAGATTATAATAGTAAAATTGTTTAACAAGATTAACATTTTGCAGCTATTATTTAGCCATGTCCAGCAATGCTGAGCAGGTGAAGCCTATGTCTAATTTTTAACTGAACAGGACTCATCTCTTCTTAACCTTGGATAAGCCTCACCGACTCTGTGTCCCCTGCACATACTTAAATGTTAAAGGGCAGATTTATATTAAATGGCACATCCCCAGGCATGCACCAGTTAATGTGCACCACTGCTTTACCACCCATGGTGTGCCGCATTTACAATCAGATAGGAGAAAGCTGCGTCAAAACCCTGCGCCTGCTTGAAGCTGGCATAGGTCTTGACGCAGCATTGTGGAGATGGGGCACCCCTGAGCCTTGCTGGAGCTGCATCGCACTTGCGATACAACTCCAGCAATGCGCCACCTTTACGGCACAGATGCGTCACGCATCTGTGCCGTTTTTGTCCCATGCTGCGCCGCATTGTAAATGCAGCACAACATGGGTGGCGGAACAGCGGCGCAGGATGACTGTCACATCCCTGGTGATGCGCCAGTCATCATAAATCTATCCCTAAGCTTCTTATCTTGTTACAGATGAACTGCCATATGTATCATCAAAATATTTTACATTTTCTAAATAGCGAATTTTAAGGAATAAATAGCGATTCTTTACCATTCCTAATTTGCGATGAGCAAATTGCTAATTGCAAGTTACCCATTCATTTCCATGGCCTAGGAGGCTCATATGAATGAAGGTTTAATTTGCGATTAGCAATTTGCTCATCACAAATTAGGAATTTTTCCAAGGGTGCAGGGGTGTCTCAAGAACACCCTGCTGCACCCCTGAAAAAGAAATTTGGGGGCATATGGCACACATACATGCCCTAAGGTCATGTGTTGGCGTCATATGGCACCTTTTGTTTTTTTGAAAAAAAGCTTTTTGAAAAGAATTCACAAATTACCACCAATTTACCACAATAGTTTCCAAATCCTTAATGTCATTTTTTACATAGTTTTTGTTTGATACGTTGCATTTAAGTAGTCACAAAATTTGCAAATCCTTCAGTGCAATTGCAAAAATAAGGAATAGCAAATTTTGCTACTCCTTATTTTGCATCAAACTTGTTTGATACATACCATTTGTCTAATTAACATTCGCAAAGGCCGAAATTCATAGAATTTTGATCTTTGCAAATGCTAATTAGCTTGATACATATGGCCCCAAGTGAGGCCTGTCTTGCGACATGGTGCATCTTTTGCATCACTGCTGCTTGGGTTTTATGTGGTACGTTTTTTTTACACCATGACATATCTGCCTAAATGCATCAATTTGTAATGTTGTCGCCTCATAGCAAATCTTTTGCACCACCGCTGCATCATAAAAGTGACGCACAGTGGCACAAAAAAGGCATACACCTATCATAAATCTGTCCCTAGCATTTTAAATGATTAATCCAGGATGACAATAAAGTGTGTCCTATCCAGAGGTTTGTTTAAGGTGAGGGCTACTCAGGATTGCAGATTAAAGTTACGCTTGATGAAGAATACAGAGGAGATAATACATATAAAGGCCTACCAATGAAGTAAGTAATGTGCACTTTATTGCGCCAGTCATCATAAATGTATCCCTAAGCTTCTTATCTTGTTACAGATGAACCACCATATGTACCATCAAACTATTTTGCATTTCCTAAATAGCAAATTTTAAGGAATAAATAGCAATTCTTTACTATTCCTAATTTGCAATGAGCAAATTGCTAATTGCAAATTACTCATTCATTTCCATGGGCTAGGAGGCTCATAGGAATGAAGGTTGCAATTTGTGATTAGCAATTAGCTCATCACAAAATAGGATTTTTTTCAAGCGTGCAGGGGTATCTCAAGAACACCCTGCTGCACCCCTGAAAAAGAAATTTGGGAGCATATGGCACACCTACATGCCCTAAGGGCATGTATGGGCGTCATAAGGGACCTTTTTTTTTTGTTGAAAAAAATGCTTTTTGAAAAGAATTCGCAAATTACCACAAACTAGAAGTTGGTGGTAGTTTCCAAATCCTTAATATCATTTTTTACATATTTTTTTTTTGATACATTGCATTTAAGGAATCGCAAATTTTGAATTATTGACATTTTAAGTCATTTCCACATGTGCAGTGTTTTCAAAATATAATTTGAAAATCGTTTTTGGGGAAAAGTAATGGTTTGCAAATTTATGACAAGGACATAATGGTGTATGCTTCTCTATAAGGCATTTCAGTGTCTCTGATGTCATTTTTCCCATATTACATTATAAGACCTTTCCCCATGGAGCACATTCCTTGTAAATATGCTCCCACCTGTGCATTGCGAATTTAGATTTTGACTGTTTCAGTCACATAGCCATGTTGAAAGTGACCCAAAAAAATTGCAAACGTTTTAAAATAACACATTCATGTGTCTTAAGGACATTTTAAGTCATTTCCCCATGGACAATGTTTTCTAAGTGGCGCAAAAGAGGTATACACCTATCATAAATCTGTCCCTAGCATTTTAAATGATTAATACAGGATAAAAATAAGATGTAGCCTATCCAGAGGTTTGTTTAAAGTGAGGCCTACTCAGGATTGCAGATTAAAGTTACGCTTGATGAAGAATACAGAGGAGATAATACATGTAAAGCTCTACCAATGAAGTAAGTGATGTCTACTTCATTGCGCCAGTCACCATAAATGAATCCATAAGCTTCTTATCTTGTTAGACATCAACCGCCATATGTATCATATAACTATTTTGCATTTCCAAAAAAGCAAATTTTAAGGAATAATTAGCGATTCTTTACCATTCCTAATTTGCGATGAGAAAATTGCTAATTGCTATTTTACCCATTCATTTCCATGGGCTAGGAGGCTCATATAAATGAAGGTGCAATTTGCGATTAACAATTTGCTCATCACAAATTAGGAATTTATTCCAAAGGTGCAGGGGTGTCTCAAGAACACCCTGCTGCAACCCTAAAAAAGAAATTTGGGGGCATATGGCGCACATAAATTTTAACAACATTCCTTTACCTCAACAACGATATTCAAATCATAACTTCAAAACACTACACATGGGAAAATTACTTAAATTGTCCTTAAGACACATAAAAGCGTTTTTTGATTGGCTTTCCTGCATGGTAGGGTCACTTTTAACATGGCTATGTAACACAAACATTCAAAATCAAAATTTTCCATGCACATGTGGGAGCATATTTACAAGCAATTTGCGCCACAGAGAAATGTCTTACACTAAAATGAGAAAAATAACATCAGGGACAGTCAATTGCCTTATAAAGAACCATACACCATTATGTCCTTGTCATGAATTTAAAAACAATTCCTTTTCCCCAAAAACGATTTTCAAATCATAATTTCAAAACACTGCACATGAGAAAATTACTTAAAATGTCATTAAAACACATGAAAGCGTTTTTTGATTGCCTTTCGAGCATGGTTGGGTCACTTTTAACATGGCTATGTAACACAAACATTCAAAATCTAAATTTTCCATGCACATGTGGAAGCATATTTACAAGCAATTTGCGCCACAGAGAAAGGTCTTACACTAAAATGAGAAAAATAACATCAGGGACAGTCAATTGCCTTATAAAGAAGCATACACCATTATGTCCTTATCATGAATTTAAAAACAATTCCTTTTCCCCAAAAACGATTTTCAAATCATAATTTCTAAACACTGCACATAGGAAAATGACTTAAAATGTCATTAAAACACATGAAAGCATTTTTTGATTGGCTTTCCAGCATGGTTGGGTCACTTTTAACATGGCTATGTAACACAAACATTCAAAATCAAAATTTTCCATACACATGTGAGAGCATATTTACAAGCAATTTGCGCCACATAAATCATAATTTTCTCCTTAAAGCACACTATTCTCTATCTAAATTAAAGAAATATTTTCTCACCTTAGCAAATACTTTGAGTTTGAAAACAGTCTAAGAAACACACCAATTTGTCTTCAGCAGAGCAAAAGGTATGCACTCCACAGTCTGCAGCTATCAAAAGCACAGAAATGCTGTAATTCTTCACACATATTTCTCATGTCACCCAATCAAAACTCTTCCCTCACTTTTTTTCAAATGAAAACCCTTCCCCCTCTGCCCTTTCTGCCTATTTTCCATAGCAACCACCTCTTGGAAAAACTCTGGTGTTTGCAAGTTCACACAACAATGTTGCAATTGAACTCTGAACTCTCATTGCACCTGCATATCCAGTGCATTCTTTCATTTAATGATTTTTTATTGACCACTCAAAATACATCTTTCAAAGAACACATCTGTGCACCCTAACTTTCTGTTTTCATCAATCAAAATCCACCAATCACTGTTACTGCTTCATGAACACAGAAACTCCACAGTTTTTTTTTCATTTTACACTCTCATTTTTTCAACTGCCATTTCATTGCCACACTTCATCTGACTGCAGGAGAACCTTCTCTCACCATGTTTTCTGTCTGGATTGTTGGTCATAGTTATATTCACTGGGCTCAAAGGTACGTTGAAAGCAGGAATTTACCTAACCTCAATTTACAAGATGTGGAAATTAAGTGGTTTGGCCACAGAGGATTAAAATGTCACCAATTGATACCATTGGTGAAAACCTTTATGCATTTGCCCAAACCTGACCTGTTAATTGTGCACTGTGGAGGTAATGACTTGGGCACTTTGACTGGTGTAGGTCTGGAAATGCTTTTAAAGGACACCTTTGAGCAATTAATGGCACTTTTTCCTCAGACTGCCTTGGTATATTCAAATATATGCCAAAGACAGAAATGGAGGTGGTCAAACCAATTTTGTCCACAAATTGAGAAGTCGAGGAAGCATGTAAACAAATCTGTTTCAGCTTACATGAGAGACCATGGAATGGGCTCCCTGTACAACAATAACTTGCATTACTACATGCAAGATATCTACAGAGGAGATGGAGTTCACTTCTCAGATGAGGGCAACAGAGTTTTCACTCTGAATTTAAGAATGTGCATTGGTACCTACTTATAAGTACCTAAATGTACCATAAACCCAAAAGCTCTTCTCAGAGCTACCCTACATCTAATCACTCACAATTATTATTTTACTCTAACTTTTTTCACTAATTTTCAACAAAGTACGCTCCCTGGGGCGCTACCCGGTACGCGTACCGGGAGCTAACCTCGCGAAATTTTTTTTAAAAAATGTTTTTTTTTCGCACATATAAACCTCCTCAGCCACCCTCAGAAAACCTAGGGGGTCAAGATAACTCTACCGTGCCCCCTTCTACCCATTCCGAACATTATTTGCCCTCCATCTTGTATCTTAATTCGACCGAAACACAAAATGGTGGACTCCCGGAACGCTTAAGGTCCGCGAACCGAGGCGCTCAACGGTTCGCGTACCGGGTCGCTCCCTGGGAAGATAAAGGAAATAAAAAATAATCAAAAAATCCAACAATCAATTAACATACAGCATTTGAAAAGACTATCATTCATTTTTCATTGTAGTACGCTCCCCAGAACGCTTCCCGGTTCGCGGACCGGGCGCTAACCACGAAAAAAAACAAAAAAAAAAATTATTTTTTTTTGCCCCGCGAGGCCCCTTTAAAACCTCCACATTAAACCTAGGGGGTCAGCGAGGATCTACTATGCCCCCTTATAGTTATTTCCCCCTTTGTTTTGGCCTCCTCTTGTCTCTCGATCCTACCGAGAGACAAGATGGCGGCCGCTCCGGACTGTTTAGAATGTTGACAGACACCGGAGAGCCAATCAGCTGCGCTACGCGAAGTTCCGGTACGCTTAAGGTCCGCGAACCGGTGCGCTGCCCGGTCCGCGCTTACAGATATATATCTTTTTTTGAACGTTAATTTCTCAAAATCCACTGCAGCACATATATTGAGACCTACAAAAGGCACATCGGGCTACCAGTCCCTACAATTTAGCCAAGTATCGTGCAAATCCATTCAGCCGTTCGGGCTAAAAGTGAGGCTAACCGCCCTATGGAAAACTCAATGTTAAAAACACGTTTTGGGACCCCCCTTTTTTCTCGGCCCCCCCTGGACAAACCCCCCCCAAATTTTCAGGGGCTGCGCAGAAACAAAATGTTCCATTTTCCAGAAAATTTCAGCCAATTCCGTCCACAAACGCCAAAGTTATTAGACATAGAATTTTCAAAAATCCCATTGGGAAAAAATCCTAACTATATATACCTACTGGCGACCGCCAGTAGGTAATATATATATATATATATTCGTCACACCAACTTTTTTCAAATCAAAAGAAGGAAACTCGAGCCTCTAATTCCATAAGCGTGATGATTTTAATTAATTAAGCAAAATGGTCACAAACGCCCGACGCGTTTCGGTGCAGCCGCACCTTGGTCACGAGTGACTTCAGTTGATACATTTGTGCTTTTTAAAGTGATTTAACAAAGAATATGGTACAAACATAAAAGTAGGACTACTTTCTCATAACCCCAGATTTGTTGACCTATGGAGGCGGCCATTTTTGAAGTATTTACAACAGTCTAGCAGTTTTCAATGGAAACATACCTTTTGGACAAAGAGATGCCAATGTTTAGGGTGTTACACAAAACTGGCGACTGGCGGTCGCCAGTAGGTATATATAGTTAGGATTTTTTTGAATAGGGATTCCTGAAAATTCTATGTTGAATAACTTTGGCGTTGATGGGTGGAATTGGCTGAAATTTTCAGGAAAATGGCACATTTTGTTTCTGAGCGTCCCCTGAAAGTTTGGGGGGGGGTTTCGTCAAGCGGGGGCCGAGAAAAAAGGTAGAGACTGTTTGCCTGATGTGCCTTTGCTAGGTCTCAAGATATGTGCTCCAGTGGATTTTGAGAAATGAACGTTCAAAAAAATATATATATCTGTGACAGCGTCCTGGTTAGCGCCCCGGTTCACGTACCAGACGCGTAACGGAACTTCGCGAGGAGAAGCGGATTGGCTCTCCGGTGAATCTCAACATTCTAAACAGTCCGGAGCGGCCGCCATCTTGTCTCTGGGTGGGATCGAGAGACAAAAGGTGGAAATAAACGAAGGGGGAAATGAATGAAAGGGGCAAGGTAGACCCCTCCTGACCCCCTAGGATTGATGTGGGGGCTATTAAAATACATTCTTTTTCGATTTTTCGCGGTGGAAGCGCTACCCGGTATGCGAACCGGGTAGCTCACCGGTAGCGTAACGGGAATCCGCCATCTTGTGATTCTTCAATATGTAAGACATATTTTAAGTTTACAGAAACATACAGTCACTGGATGTTGTCATCAGTGATGTCATCAGTGATGTCATTTGAGATGTCATCAGTGATGTCATCAGTGATGTCACTGACCATGTCATGAATGATGTAATATGTGACATGATCAGCAGTGGATTGCGGGTGCGCGATATATAGTTAGTGCAACTAACTATATATGCTAATTTCAATGGTTTTGTGTGAGTAAAATAAGGTTTTGTAAATGCTAATTCCTAACTATATATGGTCTATAACCTATGGTTTTTTCAGTGAATATATATATATATATATATATATTCACTGAAAAAACCATAGGTTTTACACACGTTATAGTTAGGAAGTAGCATTTACAAAACCTATGAAATTCACTGAAAAAACCATAGGTTTGACACCAGTTACAGTTAGCTGGAAATTTTACTGATATAAAACCAATGAAATTCCACGTTATAGTTAGTTGGACTCACTATAACTTGCGCGTGTAATGCACTGCTGATGACGTCACATATTACATCACTCATGACATGGTCAGTGACATCACTCATGACATCACTGATGACACCATCCTTGTGACACAGTGACAGACCTCCTTTCACTGTAATCTAACCCTTGAAACACATATTCAAAAAAATAGAAACAAAAATGTTCAAAAAAATGGAGATACCCATACCAGTTACAACAACCAATTCAATAATTCCACCATCTATATACACATGCACTAATTCACCAACAGTTCTATATAGTCACTCATACATATATTCACTAATCATATGTAGTGATACACCTATACATCCTGTTACACACCGACAGTCATCCAAAAGTTATTCACACACATACTCACACATGCAAATAAACTATTGAACATCCATTTATTTGCATAAACAGCTATACACACACTACCACTTTACTTCTAAGGAAACTTACACATACTTACTCTCTTAAAAAATCACTTATAGAAACACATACTAATTTAAACAGGAACTCTTACAATCCCTCACTCTCACATATACTCACTTATATACATCAATATTCACATATACTAGATTAAAACATATGTAGTTACTGATAAAGACACTAATAAGAAAGTCATTCACTCACTAACACAGACATATACACACTCATCCACCCATACAGTCCTGCACATATGCTGTCTTCAAAACACATACAAACAGAGACTCAGTCATTCCTGCATCTATGTACTAAGTAATACTCCCACCAAAGCATGCAAACACTCATACTGATACTAAGAAAAACATCTAATCACCTATATACATACACATGTACCTACTCATCAACCCATGCAGCCACTTATACACAAAGTGAAACACTAATACATATATTTAAATATTTAAGCATTACTCACTAATATATGTATTCACTAAGATATTCAATAATATATACATATATAACACATATTTATTTTTCAGAAAGACACACATTCACTGGATGGTGTCATCAGTGATTCATGAGTGATGTAATATGTGACGTCATCAGCAGTGCATTACACGCGCAAGTTATTGTGAGTCCAACTAACTATAACGTGGAATTTCATTGGTTTTATATCAGTAAAATTTCCAGCTAACTATAACTGGTGTCAAACCTATGTTTTTTTCAGTGAATTTCATAGGTTTTGTAAATGCTACTTCCTAACTATAACGTTTGTAAAACCTATTGTTTTTTCAGTGAATTTCATTGGTTTTTAAAAAGCTAATTCAGAAATATCTCGTGTATACATCCTATACTTTTGTCAATAAAGTTCTGGCAATATTTTTTTCAGAAACAAGCCGTTTTCTTCACTGTTCAAGTTGCATACAGACTCCTTGTAAAGCGATACAGAATTAGAAAGTCTGTACCTTACCTTTTTTTCAACGCATTAAAATTTGCCTGTAAATAAAAATAGCCTTTCTAAACTTTCGTGCACGACCCGGTGTGCGCACTCTCGGCAACAGTTCTCAATAAAATGGATAGCGCATTTCCAGGCTTTCGTGCGCGACCGACTGCGCGCACCCGCCTATATATTTCGTGAAAACTTTGCAATCTGAACTTATTGAATTTCTTCATAGACCCATCAAAGAACTTATACTACGTCAAAGAGACTAAACCTAGGCTTCTTTTTTAATATTATGAAAATTTTCATTAAATGGAGCCGAATGTCTTTTTAAACTTTCGTGTGTGACCGAATGTACACACCTTGGTATTTTAAAAAAATATATAAAAGGTTTTATACTTTAACAATTGTATGCTTGAATCGAGCTCAGAAGATATATTAAATCCGGATATGTTTGGATTTACTCCTTTTCACGTTTTGAAACTTTGCTGAATTAGACCGCTACTTCCAAATGGCGTACGTGACCAGATACTATCACCGCGTACACGTCCTGAGACGCGCATGTGAAGTCATGTGACTTGAAAACAGCACTTCCAATTGGTTCTTAGTAGTTTCTATTCTGCAATTTACACGGAGCACTCCACCCACTCCTCTCACTATCTTTTCTACTCTCAAAAGAGAACGACGTTCAACACCCTTCGGAAGACTTTGCCGAAATGGCTGCCGCCCCGCATTCATCTTCCGAATCTGAAGGAAATGAGCGACTACCTTTAAAAAGAAAAAAGGAATCTTTTATTTGGCAATTTTTCACTTATCCTGAAGAACAAAAGAAAGTGAATGCGCCAAAAGTTACCTGCACGATATGCAATTCGGTTCTCTCAAGAGGAAATCCAAGAAAAAAATATTCCTTTTCCATACATACCATGGTGCGGCATGTCAAACAAGTGCACCCTGTGGAATTTTCAAAGGCATCGACTAGAGCCCTGGCCACGCTATTACCATCAAAGGTGGCCAGCACATCTTCTGGTGGACGACCTGTATCACCATCGAGTGCTGTGATGGACTTGAGACCATATCTTGCAAAGGTGCACATGAAATGCAACGAGTGTGGAGAAATTCTTCTGTACGGAGAGCAGAGCCTCATTCTTACTAAACTAAAAATTGAGAGTCATAAATGCCCCGAGAAAAGATAAATTTCTTCATTTCATTTTGATCCTGTGTCACACATGAAAATGTTGTTACAAGTTGAAAAAATCAAAAACAACATAACACTTGTTTTAAAAAAAAAAAAAAAAGTTCTTTTCAGAACTAACTCATTCTACCAAAAAGAGCTCCAGGAGCATATTATAAAGGGGGTTTATCTCCGCTTTTTTGGCTTTCGTTCGTGCGCGACCATGTGCGCGCACCCGCCTATATATTTCGTGAAAACTTTGCAATTGCAACTTCTTAAATTTCTTCATAGACCCATCAAAGAACTTATACTACGTCAAAGACAGTAAACCTAGGCTTCTTTTTTATTATTATGAAAATTTTCATAAAATGGAGCCGAATGTCTTTTTAAACTTTCGTGCGTGACCGAATGTACACACCTTGGTATTTTTAAAAAAATATATAAAAGGTTTTATACTTTAACAATTGTATGCTTGAATCGAGCTCAGAAGATATATTAAATCCGGATGTGTTTGGATTTACTCCTTTTCACGTTTTGAAACTTCGCTGAATTAGACCGCTACTTCCAAATGACGTACGTGACCAGATACTGTCACCGCCTACACGTCCCGAGACGCGCATGTGAAGTCATGTGACTTGAAAACAACACTTCCAATTGGTTCTTAGTAGTTTCTATTCTGCAATTTACACGGAGAACTCCACCCACTTCTCTCACTATCTTTTCTACTCTCAAAAGAGAACAAAGTTCAACATCTTTCGAAAGAATTTCTTTTCACGCGATAATGTGAAATACTGAGATTGTTACAGGATTTTCTATCAGATATGTGTTCCCATTTCTGTTGAAGCACTAACACCGTGGAAAATTCCACCGATAGCAGTGATATTTTTAACGCCGAGCACCGGCGATTTTTATCACTTAGAAGCCTTCCTATTATGAAGGTTTATCTCCTAAGTCTCTGATTCTCAATCTGTGCAACGCGGCTCCCCTGTGTGCCGTAATGAAGTGCTAGGGGTGCCGCCCACACTCTAGTGTGACTAACCATCTATAAATTCCACAGACATCTCTACCCTGTTATCTGCAATTGTGAGCATCAAAAGGAGCTGCGCTACGCCCCTGTGAGAGGCCTCACTCCCACTGCTGCAACGGCTTGGCAGTCCTCCAGATGCACAGGAACAGCCCCTCCGATCCATTGAAGTTCTCTGTCGTGAGAGGCCTCACTCCCACTGCTGCAACGGCTTGGCAGTCCTCCAGATGCACAGGAACAGCCCCTCCGATCCATTGAAGTTTTGTGTCGGTCTCAATACCACTTACGAAATGAAAATAAGCACTGAAGAATATTCAAGCATGTAGTACTCCTCCTGCTACAGCATACAAAATGCATTCTATTACCTATAAAAAAGTCAAACACCCACGCTACAATCATATAGAACACTTCCTCTAAAGAAGCCTGTGAATAACTTTAAAACATCAGGTTAACCTTTTTTTACTCTCTCATCATTATTAAAGATAAGTATTTACAATGCTATATTAAACAATGCCATGGTTCTTGCTTTTTAATTTTAAAAATCTTGCAATCTTTCACAAACCCAATACTCATGGCTTCTTTTTCGTGACAAAAATCTTGCAATATTACATACCTACATAGAATAACAGAAATAACATAACACTACAAAGGCCGAACACTCTACTAAACGCGGATTTGTAACCTATGGGGCAGATTTATGTTAACTACTTCATACCCAGATATGCACCAGTTAATGTGCACCACAGTATGCTAGTGCTCCGTTACCCATGGTGTGCCACATTTGAAATGTGGCGCACCATGGTACAAAAACACCATACATGCGTAACACATCTGTGCTCAAAAAGTAATACATTGCTAGAGTTGCATTGCAACTGTGATGCAGCTCCAGCAAGGCTCACCAATGCACTATATTCACAATACTGCGTCAATACCTACGCCTGCTTCAAGCACATGCACAGTTTTGAAACAGCATAGGTCTGAAAGTCACTGAGTGAAATATCATGCATTACAGTCAGCCACTTTCAAGACGCATTCCTTCAGAGGAACACTTCCTTATGGTGCAGGGCTTTAGAATGTGACATATCTCCTAGATCCATAACGTTGTAAATATGGTACATTATTTCCACTGTCATTGTATTAAATAAACTGACGAAATTGTGGCGCAAAGAGACGCAACGTCAACATAAAGCTGCTACAATGTGTTTTAAAGTGCCCTTTAAATTACAACCAACACTCTCTTTGAAGAGACCCCTCATGTTTTTTTAACACCTGTTAAGTCCTTCCATGCTCATGACAGAGCCGCTCCATCACGAGCATTGCCTCAGCTGTCCCCAGAATAGACCAGTTTTGTCATGGGCTTGCCGCTGTGCTTGCACAGCACTAATATTGTACCTCCCCGACACGTTCTATTGACTAAGCAGAGCCATGAGAGAACCACTGTATCATGAACAGATCTCAACCGTGGCTCATGAAGGAGTACCTCTATCATGAGCATAGAAGTACCACTCAGCCCCCCGGCCCCCTAATGCTGAGGCAGAATTGCCACTGCAGCAAAGGACTTAAACTCCTGGAAAGAACAACATGCAACATTTAATATCATTTCCCACCAATGTTTTCATATATCAGTGTTGCTGAACTCACTCAGTAAAATGTCACTCATTTCATTAAATCACTTTTAAAGCATGCCTTATAACAATGCACCCAATCCTATGTGGAAGTGCTTATATTAAACATGACATTGCTTTAAGCAGGATAGACAAAGAAATGACACAGTGATGTAAAAGTTTCTTTATTTTTTATACTTACCTAAAAAATAGTAAAAAAGTAAAGTAAATTTCTTTTAAAAACGTAATACCTGTGGAAGAAAAGTAAAAATAAGATTATAATGTACATTTCATAAAATAAAAAAAGTAGGAGTCAATAAGAGAGAGGCAGAGAAAACTCTTGGATGTTATTAGTTGTACTTACCTTATAAATATAATATCTATGGAAGACAGTAAAAAAATATGTTTTAATACATATTTCTAAATTCAATGTAACAAAATAACTCAAACAACATATTAAATGGTTTATTTTTGCTGTCCTCAGAATACATTGATTTTCACTATAAACAGTGATTTCAATATTAATCATCATATAACAGCGGGGAAAAAAAAACACAATCAAA
Source organism: Lissotriton helveticus (assembly GCF_964261635.1). NCBI lineage: Eukaryota > Metazoa > Chordata > Amphibia > Caudata > Salamandridae > Lissotriton > Lissotriton helveticus. The sequence continues at coordinate 1,430,863,969 of NC_136059.1, forward strand.
ATGATTGTGTTTAAAAAACCCATCCAAAATCTCCATACATATTATAAATACCTGAAAAAAACATATCTTAAATGTTTTTCTCAAATTCGCAATTTCTTGAGTAAGCATACTACATCTTCCACAGTTACAAACTAATTAAACTATACGACCTATTTTTAAATATATCTAAAAAAAACACCGTGCAAGTATCTCCTATAAAAATCTATCTTAAGTATACATTTTCTTCTCTCATACCTTTCCGCATGGCCAAATTGTATAAGTTAACTCATTACCTTTTAAATACCTCTCCCAAAAACTTGCGTCCATATATGTTCTAAAATAATTATCTAAAGTACTCATTTTCTTCTCTCATATTTTTCCACATGGCCAAATACTATGAGTTAAGTAGTTTTTTTCTGAAATTTCTTAATCTTAATCTTATCTATTCTTTTGTGAACCTTTACAGTAAAAATGTGTAACATGCTTTATACCACCAAACATTAACTAAATTTCTACCTGATGTTATCACTATACCAAACACAAATTTCATTTATAGATTTGTAGACCCTCAGTCACATGATATTTGTAAACAAGAAAGTTTCATATCTTTACAGTATTAATCTTCCTACAGCAAGTGATTCTACTGAAATTTGGGTTCCAAAAATAGCAGATAGGAGTTAGTTAAGGCAAAAGGCAAACGTTTCTTAAAAGTCAATTGGGTATCATTGCAAAGCGTCCAGCCACTTCCACACTTCAAATAAGCTGTATAATGTCCTGATGATGTGGAAGGCCCTTCATGAAAAATAATGGCTACAGTTACAAATGTTCTTCTAGAAATAGATACTTGAGTAGCCACAACATTTTTAATTAAAGTTGACAATTTACTCCCATCAGCTCTGCATCGTTGAAACATTAATATTACATATTGTCCATATCTATGGATAAATAAAGTTGATAACATGTCAGACTTACATTGAGAACAGACCATGTTCTGATGCGCATCTTTAACTAGTTTATTAAAAGACACTTCTTTACAGTCTGGTAATGTTAAATATATACATCTTTCACTGTGTATATCAGTACTACTTGAAAATGAGCAATTATCACAGTTATGTTCCCATTTATAAGAAAGGCCAAAAAGATTATCAATATCTACACCTTCATCTTCCAAAACTGTAAACATATACATAATAAATTCCTGACAATCTTGCTGAATATTCTGTGAAAATTGATTTACTCCTGCACATATGTCTAAAACATTCCTTAGTTCTGAAACACTTCCTACTTCACTTTCACCACTACTACATTTTTCAAATATAGAGTTTAAGGAATAGCAAAATGTTTGCTCCTGATTTTCTACAATCTGTTCCCTAACATTTTTTAGAAAAAAAACAACATTAACTACTACATTTGCATAACAGTTGACACCAGACTGTTTTCAAACTTAAATCCAACACTCTCTTCAATACTAACCGTTTTCTTATGCCTACCAACAACAGCTACATCTTTTTTTCGTCGTTTCTCAACTACTTCAGCACATTTCTCCTCATTTTTCCTTTTCTGACCAACCATACGCCTTTCAATTAAAGGATATTGAGGTAAACTTGGAGCATATTCTCTTCTTAACCTATTATACTCCTTCACACAATTTAAATCTGCACTAATCTTTGTCTCATCATAATCAATTAAATAAAGTCCACATAAAGTTCTAACTCGCGATAAAGCAACATATGCCATACCCTCTTTGAATACAGTGCTTCCAATATTTACCAAAGCACAATCTACACTTAAACCTTGAGATTTGTGAATAGTCACTGCATATGCCAAACAAATTGGAAATTGCTTCCGACGGACATATAAGTCTTTCACAAGCAAAAAACGATTTGAACAGCGACTAATTTGCTGAACTTCCTCAATTCCATCAAATTTTATTCTTAAAAATTCAATCTCATCTCTATTTGTATAATTAACAAAACCAACAACATTACCCATTGCTCCATTTACCAATCCTCTTTCTGCATGTAAATTTCTCCTTAAAATTATCCGACAATTTAAACATACATACAGATTTTTCTCTAAACCAGCAGTTTTAGATATACTTTTTTTAAGAGAATCCAATTTTAACTTCAACTTTTCAGACAAAACAATAGTACTACCTTATGCTCTATTCTATCTTTAGCTTCCAGTTTCCTAATTTGTTGATTTTCTAAATTCAACATTTTCTCATTAAAAACTGAACATTCTTTCACAGTTGGCATCAAGCATATCACTGATTTATCTGCTACCTCTTTACTATATATTTTCTCAGGTACATTATCTTCATTAGGAAACAGCTTGGAAAGTAATCGTGTTCGTAGAGTGTGTTTCGCATCTTCAGTTAGTTTTCCAATCCTGATATCTTGAAGAATATTTCCATATTTAGTATCCTTTGCCTGTCGCATATTTTGAATCAGTTCAGTATACTTGAAATGTGACCATATATTAACATTTCCAATACTGCCCAGGCATTTTCTAGTCTCCTCATGCGTAAGAGTTTCAAATACAGGTTGTCCTTTCACTGGAGTTAGTTGGAGTAGATCTCCAAAAACTATGACATGTTTACCTCCAAATAACACATCATACTCTGTCTTAAGTATCTGTTGCATTCTTAAATGCACAAAAGCAAGCATTAAATTAGATACCATGCTTACTTCATCAATAATAAGAAGTTTCATTTTTTTAAGCACTCTAGAAACTTCAAAACAAGCTTCTCCAGATAGCTTGTGATATTGTAATTTATTTTCATGTTCAACTGGCAGCATCAGTAAACGATGTAAAGTAATACCTTTAATATTATGTGCTGCCAATCCAGTTGGAGCAGTAACAACACACGACAGTGTTGACTGAGTTCTTTGCTGTAAATATGTAGTAATTCCTTTAATTAGGAAACTTTTACGAGTTCCAGCTTCTCCACTTACATATAATCGAATAGGTTCAAATGACATACATGAGCAATCTTTTCTCTCATGACGAAAGCCATGCTCAATGTGCTCTGTCACTTCATCATATATCTGTCTTTGCTCAATATTAAATTGCTTCTTTAATTCTTCTAAGTTGATTACTTCCTCTTGACCTTGCTGCATTGCTCTTTCCACCTCATCCATGGCAGTGGCTGCTTCATTTTGGATAATTGGTTATCCCAGTGGATCTTGACTTAATGAAGCCGAACTTTGACTATCTTGTGAACTATCTCTAGCAATCTCCGCTGCAATTGTCACTTCTTGCTCTATTTCATCATTCAACATTTGCAGATAATTACTAAAAACAGTACATTCAATACTACTTTTAGATGCGTTGAATGAATCTTCATAACTATCAAAGTCCCCAAGTAGTTCCTCTTCTCTACGCCATGGTTTAAAGAGTTGCAAAAGAGCAAAATAGTAAAATTCTCTTTTGTCAGGTGTTTCGCAACTCAGTTTCCGATGATTAATCAAGTGTCCTTTTCTTTGCTTCACCAGACATCCTTCTAGTCCAATTACAGCATATACACCTTTATCAATGTTCTCTGTAACATTCCTTTTAAAAGTGTAGTTTTGAAGTATTTCATACAGACAAATGTTTTCTAAAAGAGTACTTCTATTTGGATAGTATGTATCCAACATATTTGTTTTCAGAATGTCTGTACTGTTTGGTTCTTTCTGGGCTAAATATTCAATTTCTTGCACAGGTTTTAGAACACGGTTTCGTGTTTCTGCAAGACCCAAACTCACCCAGAGAATAGTCCTTGATTTAGCATAAAGACTTGCTGATGATAATCGGTCACAACATTCATATGCTCCAATTTCTCGATGAGACAACATCTTCAAACTGTACGTATACAATTTCTTGCTTAGGCTCTTTTCATGAGAAATGTCTTCCCACATCTCCTTCAGTTCCGTCTTTTCAGATTTTGTGATGTAAGACGTTACATATCGAGCCACAGCAATAGAGTTGTCTGCAACATATTGTATGTCCATGTTAGCATTCCACATGGACAAAATGACTGGGTTATAGTCATTTATATATTTGGATTCTTCGCCTCTTCTTAAATTGTACGTATTTTTAGGTGACCTTCTTCTGATGTTATGTCGCAAAGATGACATCAAATTGTTGACTCTTCCTTTTGAAAGTACCGGTCGTGCAAATCCAAAACGACATTTGGTGTAGAATTTACTCTTTGATTTGAATTTTCGCCGACAATATTTTCCACAACGATGACTTTGAAAGCGTAACACTTTTCCTCTTAAGTCCTTATCAGTTGTACTATTAGGTATGTCACAAGTGGCATACTGTTCAATAAAAGAGAGTACAGTCTCATCCGAGTCTCTTCCAAATTTAGGAGCATCCTTGATCCATAACAGCATATGAATATGAGGAGCACCTCTTGCTTGGTATTCTTTTCTCCAAAAGAAATCCAGTACTTCACCAAGAGGCGGATTTTTCTTGTTTGTAAGAAAAGACATCATAGCTTCAAATCTATGATTAAAATATCTGCAAACATTAACCGGATCTAACGAACACAGTTCTCCGGGTGTCTTGTAGTTTATATTTTCTATGTTTGCATTCGCCTCCTGAAGAAATTCAAGTAAATCTTCCCAAGCATACTCTGCACAGCTTAGAGTTAAAAACCATGTTGGTGCTCCTAAGTTTCTAAGCATGCACTTCAAATCTCCATGACGACGGTACCAATACTCATTAGTACCACGCTGACATGCCATTAAATTAATTAGGTGTGAATCCAAAACACTATCTTTCTGTTGCACTTTATCCATAAATTCCTTTGCTGAAATATTATGCAGATGAACTCCACTTTTTAAGATATGATTTACTGCATAAGAGAGACCAGATAAGTCACTCTCAAACAGAAGATGAAACAAATATGGAATGCATTGGCGAAACCTCGGATCTTCTGCATATAATCTTGTTGTCCGGTATTCAGATGCAGGAATCTGCATAGGTCGATCATCATATCGTGTACCTTCACCTGTAGGGAATAACTGTGGGAAACAACGACCTTCCAAACTTTCTTCCCACACACTAATAGGATTTCCTTTCGCCTTTTTCATCTGAAATAATTCAATAGCATTCCCTATTGCTTCTTTGGAATGCAGTGGATGAACACTGTAATGTTCATAAATTTCTTCACTTCTGGATAGGTCAACTTTTTCAATTTGTCCAATAGACAAATCACTCTCCTCTTCTTCACTTACATCTTCTTCTTCTACGTATACATCTTTATAGTACTTATTGTTTTGAACTAAATACAACGTTGCCTTTTTGACTTTTCTAGCATCCACTAAATCTTGCCAGATGTTCTTACTCTTTGTAGGTACACCATTAACTAGAATAACTAGAGGTTCCTCTTCTACATTTTCAACACCAATTGTTTCCATATTTTTTTTAAATCAAGTGGCAAATATACAACTCTACCCTTTAATCCTCTTTGTAAATGTGAAGGATTTAATTTACCAGTCTTAGGCTCCATACGAACAATAGCCTGGAAAGGATGTACACATTGGATCAGAATAGTCTCATAAGTATTTAAATCCATCAATTCTGATGGAATATTTATCAACTCTAGATTATTATGAACAGCTCTAGCAGGCATTTTATTTTCATTTAATTTATTATAACAATATTTACAAATACGTTGCTCAAAACCCAAATCAAAGTAGTTTTCCACCAACAAATAAGTTGCAAAATCTTTCCATTGACCATTACTTTCATCTTCACTTTTTAAATATAAATCAACTAACCTAGTTTGACTTTTGTAATGAATGCGTCGACAACAGACACAAGAAAAATTTGGTTTCTCACCTGCAATTACCTTAAACTTTATTATTTCCTGTTCAAAATTTTCAATATTAACATGTCCATCATTTTCTAACACATTTCCTTCTATAATTATATCAGTTTCTGCATTACCTTCCTCTGGACCAAAATAACTTACCTCAATTTCTGCACAAATCTTCTTAACATCTAATTCACATCCATACAAAAGAGCAGTATTTAACTGTTTAAGTTTAAGTGCTGGACTTTTTGCATAATACAACTTTCTCACCAATTTTCTCATTTTAGTATGATGCACTGCTAACATCCTGAAGTGATGAAACACACTCTGGCATATTTTTTTAGAAAGACAAGCCAGGGAATGACCTTGCAGACCTATTTTTTCTCGCACTCTGCAATGATCTAATTCTTGCAACATAACAATTTTTTTTCTAAGTCTTTCTTTAGTGTACTTACGTAAGAAATTGCGAAATAAATCAATTGAATCCTGTCGTACACTACAAATGCTACTACAATTCCAACTGTAAACAGGAACATTAGCACGTCCTCCTGAAGCTTCTCCAGCCATCACCTCTTCTGCATTTCTAACCACAATTTTCTCTTTCTCAATTACACATCCCTCCTTCACCTCGTATCCTCGACCACTGGTGTCAATTGCATGCAACAAATCGTTACTTTGAAAGTAATTCTCTTCATTAAAAAATGGTTCAGACGTTGAAGTATGCATCCACTTCCCAGAAAACACTTTACAAAAATTACTCCTATTTATGTGTCTCTTCCATTTACTTTTAGCTTTTAAAACTCGTATTGCCTTATTTAGCGTATTTATTCTATTAAGTACTAAAATAAATAATTTTCTTTTTGTCTCAAACGCGCGCTCAACAATACCCTCTATATATTGTTCCTTCTTAAGAAAAGCAGATCTTCTTTTAGAAACTTTCTCCTTTTGTAATAAATTCGAAACTACTCTGTTGTAAAACATACGCTTCCTGATTTGGCTAAATTGATTCATCCGAGTTTTACTGTACAGATTTTCCTGTCTCCTGATTCCAGAAACATTTTTATCTTTGGTTCCATGTCTCCTTCTCGATACTGGTATACTTTTTTCCTTGTCCACTTCAATACTAACATTTTTCCTTCCACATATTGCTCTCAAAAACTTTTTGGTTTGCTTACCAGGAGCACTCTTCTTTTTATCCGTCCTATGTTCTTTTGATACTTCTTCAATTCCTTTCTTCTTCAAATTGTAAGTCCGTTTATAGAGCTTTCTTTTTTCAGTTCTGGTCGGCATCTTAATTTAAGATTTTGATGAAATTCTCAATCTGTAAAACACAAACATAACAAATATTATAGTTGACTACTAGCATATAACGTACAAATTTAAACCACAGATTCATTTTCTAAGTAGAATAAAGAAAATAACAGAAAGTCTCTGAACAGAGTAGGAAATCCTGTAGTGAATGTTGGTTCTTAATTTTTTCACACTCCATATCTGTTTTAACATTATAGACAGTTTTTAATTCTAATTTTTAAAGCATACAAACAGTACACTTTTTTCAAGAACTATGGGTCATCGTAGATGTTTTAATCTTTTTTACTACAATCTCTTTTACACTTCATGAGAACATGTCTTATCACTCTCCTAAAGCACATCAACGACGAATAGGACAAGAAAACTGTCTTCAAGAATGCTTTACTATCAAAAAAAAATTTATTTATTGAAATCTTCATAATTTTGTAGAACTTCCACCATTATATCATCAGGGACTTCTTCAAGTCCAAAGTCCTCATCTCCTTCAACCATCTCTAAGTAAGCGGAGTCTAAAGACATGTCCATAAAATAAATTTTTTCATCTATTTCCTCTTGAAAGACTGCGTCTAAAATTTCCTCCATCACTTCGTTAATGATTTCAAAATGAATTTGTTTCTCTTCTGAGGAATTCTCCATAACTAGACTCAGTTTATTCTTCTGTATCCTTTTAAAAAAATATAGAGACTAAAATATATCTTTTTTCATAAATGTATAACTTAAAAGTACCTTTACTAATTTTTAAACTACATATATTTTTATAATTTCTAACTTATTAACTCTATATATTTTAAGATACCACGTTCCTCTTCTTTTGAAAAGAAATTGGCAATATAACCCTAAACATTAACACTGATCTTTTTTTTCCATTAAATAATTACTGTTGTTAAAAGACATTTTACTGTAAAATTTCTTTTTAGATTTTCTAATATTGATAATCTGTAGAATTAATTTTTAGAGACCCATTTTTTCAGTTCACCAGTACAAAGAGCTATGTAAACTATATGCACTCTGAAGAGAAGGCTCACACTATACAAACCATAGCATTCACTTAACAGATTACTACTTCCCACAGAGACAGTTCCTTTTATGTTTCAACAGCATACTCACCATGTAAAAGTCATAGCATATATAAAGTGTCATACTAAGCATGAAGAACAACCTCATAATAAACCTCTGCATGAATATGTAAAACAATGCCTATACATAGTATAATCACAGATATGCAGGAAAGATACCCATCACACCTAGAACCATATCATAATACCTCTTTGTAAATAAAGGAGAAAAACTGCCAAACATAATGCAACAAGATTTCAAAAATCATGAGCACTTCACAAGATTTAAGTAATGGAAACATGAAAGAATTATACTCCAATGATCCGTAAATCTGAACTCCATCAAAAAGAACACATGCACCAAGCCCATTAAAAGATAATTTCAACTGTCAGTGGAGAATATCTCAAAATACATATCTAGTATAAGCAGATACAACCCATGTGAATAATTCAAGATAAAATCATATTCCAAAATGAAATTTTACAAACATTTAAAAAAATCTTCTTCATTATTTTCATGTGCACCCAAAAAAATTGCCTATGCAAAAATACCAACTCACCTGAAAAAAAGAATATAATTTCTCAAATTCTGTAATTCAGAAGGCACGTTGTTGCTTTTCAGCACCAAACACTGTAAAAAAGAAAATAATAAAATGTAATTAACTTATTACAGACTTATTTCTTACACAACATAGAGCCATTATAGCAAAGAACAAGCATAACAGATAAATTCCCCAAGATTCTCTATCATTACAATAAGATACAAAATGTCTCATTTATGAAACCATTGCGCCACAGATATATCACTTTTTCCCATGTTAAAACTCATGCACCAGCGACACAAGGCCTTCATAACTAAAAGCCCATGTGACGGAGAACAAGTGCATAGACAGAAAATACAGGGCCAACCATGGGCATATGCAAGCAGTACACCTGCACAGAACCACCAAACCCCAGGAGCCACCATATTAATATATATCCTTAATATAATAATCCTCTAAGGATGCATACATATTTGCGTAGCGGACCATGGCAGGAATTTGGCGTGCTCTGCCTCTGTTTCACTTCCAAACACCTTGATCCACCCCCCCTCCCCTCTTCAGTGGGCTGCACGCTCCGCCCCGCCCAAACCCCCTGTTAGAGAGCCCCCTACCTACGCTCCCTGCCCAGGGCTGCCATGACCCTATACCCGCCCCTGGAAAATGTGTAAGACACAGCAACAGTAAAAATCAAAGAATAGGCAACATGCAGAAAAACTACACAGTAGATAAAGAAACGAGGGGCATATTATCAAGGGGGTTTATCTCCGCTTGTTTGGCTTTAAAAGCCAAGAAAGCGGAGATAAAATTATCTCCCTATTACCTAGCTGTCGCTAACACCAGTTAGCGACAGCTAGTAGGAGATAGCGTCCATCTTGGGCCCCACTTTGCATGTCAGTGATATTTATCACTAATGACATGCAAAGTGGGCGTGCCAAGATGTTAGCGACTGGAAACAGTCGCTAACATCGCTATCTCCTATTACCAACTTTTGAAGATATTCGTGCTAGGCGCGAATATCTCCAAAAGCTAACACCTGCCCTGAGCAGTTCTTAGCCATGTTATCCAATGGGAGGTGGATAACATGGCTAAGAGCATTAGCTCGGTAATGCATAAATATCGCTGACTTTTCAGCGATATTCATGCATTGCGGCAGTTTTTTATCGCATTTGCGATAAACCTTGGTAATACCAAGGTTTATCTGCGATAAAAATTACCGCAGCGCAGCGGTACATTTTTGTCTCTAACAAAGCAATAGCGATAATTATCGCTATTGCTTGGTAATATGCCCCCATATGTTTAAGATAACCCCATTGAAAAACATGTAGTAATTTTTTTAATCTGCCATGCATCTAGCCCTCCACGACCGCTTTGGAAACTCCTGCTCTAAACCTTTACATTTCATTTTTAAAACAAACGCACGTTTTTTTTCAAAGCTGCATATTAAGCGCCTAAACATATATTTAGTCCTCCACATGCAGGCACTTTCAATTACATGACTTATTTAAGTGGAATCAGTGTAATGTTGCATATCTTTCCAAAAATACACCAGTGCCTATTATTATAACGATTTTTTTTCATTCTTCATCAGTGATATTATTTTTTACATATAATGAAAATCACTATGACTTTTTAAACGACAAAGCTTACGCGGTAAAAATCACTCTGCATTTGCTTCCCTTTAAGAATGTAGTTTATCTACCCCACGCATGTGAACCTTGATGTTTTCATCTGGCAGCGAATTCCGGCCTTGAATCACAAGACATGAACAACAGCCTTATTGTCACAAAAACAAGTTAGCGTAGCATCTGTTCGCGAACATATCTTTCACTTAGCTAATATTCACAGACAACACCATTCCTTATAAAAGAGTGGCCTTCCTTTACAATGTACTAAGGTGACTCCCTTAATTTTAAACGCATCCTCCACTTCAAGACAGGCTATTTTTTTTATAACTACTAACCAATGGTTTAGTGACCAGACTGCCAAAAATTATATCAAGTCATTCTGCTACTATTCACTCCATGCTCTGCGACCTATTTCTGTGGACTTCCTGTTGAACTGCCAGTGCTGCGACGTTTGTGTTCCCATCTCGTTTATTTCAAAATGGATGTCCCTCCTGTCTTCGCAAACAAGCCGGAACACTTAGAACTATTTCGCCAGAAGATGCTTGACTACTACGGCATCTTAGCACTCTCGACTCTGAATACTTCATATCGATTATCATTTCGATATTCCTATTTCACCTGTGTGCAGCCTGTATTTCATTGCCTGAGCTGTGATTTCATGTGGGCCCTGGACTTATGTCTCTGCAACTTGGTACCTCCTGAAGTGAATTACAATCATCTCATGAATCCGTTAATTGATCATGAACAGCTTTGTTGCAACGGAGGGATTATGGCCTTTGCAGCGATACAAGGAGTTCTGGGTCATTGGGATATATTCGCAGCGGCGCAATATTTCCTGACAGACAGCTACATTGAAAACCCACCGAGCTGTCCTCTGATGGTACTAGAGGCTCCGGTAATAACAGATCATGAATGCTGCTTTCCTATTTTCAATTGGATGGCTGACATGTTTTCGGATCATAACAGTGACTTCTTGTTAGAAGCAGTTGCTGCCTACTTTGCCTATACAATCCTGGGTTGACTGTTATGCAAGCCATTGACGTCCACATTTCGTTTTGCCTCCCTATATTTTTCACGTTTTCTTGGATACTTTCTTAACATGAACAGACCTATTGGCTTTACTAACAGTGGACATTATGATTTCCTACTGGTTAAATTTTGATCTTTTATGTGGACTAAATTTTTTTTCTTCACCTACTCGATTTTGAACTTTATTTTTTATTAAAGTCTAATCTCAACAATTCTATTGTATATCTTATCTTATGTTATTTCAAACGTACTCGAACCAAAACTCGCTAATATATGCTACATGTGCCCTAATTAATGTGTAAATATAGAATGAGTTTTTTATAACTGTAAACGCAATTTCGCATTTGAACTGCTTAATTCCGCCTCAGACACCTCTGATCATTTAATTTTCCATAAACTGAAATATTTTGATTACATACATGCACCTCTCGCCATTTTGTCCGTTTTGGTGCGTTTTTTGTCCCTTACACAATAGCATAACAGAAACGTGATAGTGCTTCGCATACAGAGAGCTGATTGATAAAGACATAATGTCTAACCACTAGCATTTTCATGTATCGTTCCTAAACTGAAAGGCCAGAGACCTTCTTCCATTTATTAAAATATAATATACTTCCTCATAAGAGTGTATAATTAATTTTGCAAAACCATATTCATTTTTCATCAACTATACCGTTTGTATTCTATGTACTACTGACTATACCGATTACTTTGTTTTTTGCAATGTCTCTACTCGTATTAGATTAGAAACTTGCCTTGAAAACAGTGCATTTCTGAATAAACATTTCAAATATACACGTTCTCTCTTTTAACCCATAATCTCAACTAAAATGATTGTATACTAAAACAGTATTCATGTGTTCCACGTAACTTCAGCTGTACTAACTTAATATTTTCTTTTGTCGACCTGATTTACTCATACTAGAACCCACAGGCCTATAACAGCCCGTGAACCCTTTCTTAGTAGGTCGCGCACCATGCAGACAGTTGTACCTCTGTAAAAAAATAATGTATTACTCTTCTCAAGCACCGTCGCAGTTCCGCTCCACTCAGTGTTAATCACTGCTCCCACGCTTCTACAGACCAGACGCTATGTCGTATTTCACTCCTTATCACGCTTTAATCTCCACAATAACAAACACTTCTCCGCCAGCCACCAGAGAACAGAGTGCAGATGCAGAGGCACTAAGTAGTGAAATACAACATACCCTCTGCTCTATGGAAATAACCGAGCGGTAATTCTGAAAGAAAACATTCACTAGCGCTTCAAAAAAGCATTTCAATTATATAAATAGTTTTTTGAAAACGTTCCAACTACTTTGATGCGACTATCTGTGTGTGCCTCCACAGCAAAGTTCCTCAGCCCGGACTGAAGGCAGACACAGACAGACACACACACAATAAGATAACACAGGGCAACGGAGACGGAAAACAGAAGGCAGATGAAGATGCAGTCAAACAGCAGGAGTGAGAGAGATATTTTTATACTCCGTTTGGTACCTCAATTTACGAACACATTTACTGCACAAATCTCTGTACAACCTCATGGTCAGAACTTTTCATTTTATTTTACTCGACCACCTCCCCCTCTCACCCCACCAGTGCAAGCCTCGGCCACAAACTACAATGTAATTTTGTCGTCTGTCAGAAAGTTTAAGAATTCATTAAGCATTACCACTTTTTCAAGACGATATCACATGTAATGTACCAACTTTTCATTTTATTTTACTCGACCACCTGCCCTTCTCACCCTACGCCCACCAATGCAGGCCGCGGCCACAAACCGCACTATAATTTTATCGTCTGACAGAAACTTTAAGAATTCATTAAACATTACCACTTTTTCAAGACGGTATCACGTGTAATATACCAACTTTTCATTTTATTTCACTCAACCACCTGCCCCTCTCACCCTACACCCATCAATGCAGGCCGCGTCCAGAAACCGCACTCTAATTTTGTCGTGTGACAGAAAGTTTACGAATTCATTAACCATTAACATTTTTTCACGACGGTATCACATGTAATTTACCATTTCTCTCTCTATCTGCATTATCTGTCTCTCTGCTAGATTCATCCACCAGGGCCAAAGTTAATCCAAATAGAATGTTGAGGATTTCCTATGGAAACTAGGTCCTAACTATAACTACCTACTGGCGACCGCCAGTAGGTAATATATATATATATATATATATATATATTACCTACTGGCGGTCGCCAGTAGGTATATATAGTTAGGATTTTTTCTCTATGGGTTTTTTGAAAATTCTATGTCTAATAACTTTGGCGTTTGTGGACGGAATTGGCTGAAATTTTCAGGAAAATGGCACATTTGGTTTCTGAGCAGCCCTTGAAAATTTGGGGGGGGTTCGTCCAGTGGGGGCCGAGAAAAAAGGGGGGTCCCAAAACGTGTTTTTAACATTGAGTTTTCCATAGGGCGGTTGGCCTCACTTTTAGCCCGAACGGCTGAATGGATTTGCACGAAACTTGGCAAAATTGTAGGGACTGGTAGCCCGATGTGCCTTTTGTAGGTCTCAATATATGTGCTCCAGTGGATTTTGAGAAATTAACGTTTAAAAAAAGATATATATCTGTAACAGCGGACCGGGCAGCGGCCCAGAACGCGTACTTTTCGCGCAACGGAGCTTTGTGAAGCGAAGCTGATTGGTTCTCTGGCGTCTGTCAACATTCCAAACAGTCCGTAGCGGCCGCCATCTTGTCTCTCGGTAGGATCGAGAGACAAGAGGAGGCCAAAGCGAAGGGGCAAATGACCATAAGGGGGAATAGTAGATCCTCGCTGACCCCCTAGGTTTGATGTGGAGGTTTTAAAAGGGCCCCGCGGGGCAAAAAAAAAAAATAATAATAATAATCGAACGGCTGAATGGATTTGCACGAAACTTGGCAAAATTGTAGGGACTGGTAGCCCGATGTGCCTTTGCTAGGTCTCAATATATGTGCTCCAGTGGATTTTGAGAAATTAACGTTCAAAAAAAGATATATATCTGTAACAGCGCTCCGCTTCGCGTACTTTTCGCGTTACGGAGCTTTGCGAAGCTGATTGGTTCTCCGGCGTCTGTCAACATTCCAAACAGTCCGTAGCGGCCGCCATCTTGTCTCTCGGTAGGATTGAGAGACAAGAGGAGGCCAAAGCGAAGGGGGAAATGACCATAAGGGGGCATAGTAGATCCTTCCTGACCTCTTAGGTTTGATGTACCATTTTGTCAAGTTTGGTGTAATTCCGTTCAGCCATTCAGGCTGTAGACGTATGTAAATGTCCTATGGAAAATTGCATGGGGAAAACACATTTGAAAGTGTTGAAATTTAGAACCAATTAAAATGTTACTTTGGTTTTGTATTTGTGTGTGATGAAAGTTAATTGGTTATGTATATATGTCAAATGAGAGGAAACCACAGCCATTTTGTGATACTACTGTCTGAGGTACATTTGTGAGGAATTTTTGGTGGTGAATTTCTGGTGTTTGATTTACACAGTACTAACACTTCTGCTACTTTTAAAAAGGTGAGTTGTTAATTTGTAAGGGGAACTATGTTGTACACTTGAAGATAATTTGAAAAATGTTTTCTGTTATTTATTTGCAGTCCTTCTGTTATACTAAATACTTGATAAAGTTAGTTTTATATTATGTATTACTAAAAACGATAAATGAAAGTGATTATTTTTTTCTGCAATTTACAGCAAGCAATTTCAAAATAAAATGGCTCACAATGAAGAGACCGTGGCAATTTCTTTTGAATTGTCCACTACATTGATTGAAATTGAGAGCACCAATAATGAAATATTGTCACAAGGAGGACATGACTTGTATGATTCCATTAGATTGATTGAAATGGACAGCACCAAGAATGAAATATTGTCACAAGGAGATGACTTGAATGATTCCACTACATTGATTGAAATTGAGAGCACCAATAATGAAATATTGTCACAAGGAGGAGATGACTTGTATGATTCCATTAGATTGATTGAAATGGACAGCACCAATAATGAAATATTGTCACAAGGAGGAGATGACTTGAATGATTCCACTACATTGATTGAAATTGAGAGCACCAATAATGAAATATTGTCACGAGGAGATGACTTGAATGATTCCACTACATTGATTGAAATTGACAGCACCAATAATGAAATATTGTCACAAGGAGGAGATGACTTGAATGATTTTTTTGATCAATCTCTTGATGGCGAATTTATCGAGTGTTTGGAGACCATAGAGTTACAAGAATCATCATTGGAGACTTTTAATGAGGACATTGCTGATGAGGACATGTTACTAGTTCTTTCAAATTTAGAAAATTCTGAAGAATAAATTTATATTTAGAAATCAAAAATTGTTTGAGACATTATTCATTTTTATTTTTAATTTATGAGGTTGTAGCGAAGTGATTGTAGTATAAAATGAGACTTATAGTATAGAGTGCAACATTTTTATGTTACATGGTAAGTTTACTCATATTTACTTCCCTTCTGCCACTATATTATCTCCAATGTGTATTTGACATCTCTTCTTCATCTCCGGCCTCCTTTCTCTCACTGTGTGTCTCCGATGCATCTTATCGCTGCTATTTTGTGTAATTACAGAAGAGAGTAAAATAAAATAGTTCGGAACGTGAAAAGGGGGCAAAGTAGAGTACTCCTCACCCCCTAGGCCTTTTTAGGCGGTCCCAAAAGGATCAGTTTCTGCTTTCCTGAGAGATTATGGTATGAGTTCCATATACCACAATAACTTGCATTACAACATGCAAGATATCTATCTCCTATTACCAACTTTTGGAGATATTCGCGCTAAGCGCGAATATCTCCAAAAAGTAACACCTGCCCTGAGCAGTTCTTAGCCATGTTATCCAATGGGAGGTGGATAACATGGCTAAGAGCATTAGCTCGGTAATGCATGAATATCGCTGAGTTTTTAGCGATATTCATGCATTGCGGCCGTTTATTATCGCATTTGCGATAAACCTTGATAATAGCAAGGTTTATCTTCGATAATTTCTGACGATGCTTAGTGGTAAAAAATTGGTTGGTAAGCATCGTTAGCGATAAATATCGCTTAACTTTGGTAATATGCCCCAACGTCTGTTAACGTTCGATTCGAAGGAAATGAGGAAGTGTTGAAAAACATTGTCTGCGCCATCTTGCCTTTTTTGAAATGCCACACTTTTGTCGTGCACGGCAGCCATTTTAGATGTCTTGACCAGACCCACTCTCTGCACGCTGTCGATTCGTAGCATGGCTCCTCACCCACGCAAGCATCTTCCCTAGGCACTGGTCACCACCGCTCTCTGTCTTATGCATGGGCAATAAACCTCCCCCCATCTGCGCTGCTCTTCCCTGAGAATCACACTCTGTGCCCGCCCGACACCTCCCTTTCGCCCTATTCACTACCGCACCCTCTGACACTCCTCTTTCTCTGTGTCCGATTGTCCAGGCTATCAGCTAGCCCTGCAGATGTAGTTTATGGCCCCAGCTGTAAAGAATCACCCCTCTTCAAAGGAGTTATAGTAGATCAAGGCCCACACCCGATGAGATCCGTCACACCACACGTGTTCCTACTATCTGAAAACCATCCTGTATTGTGATTGGGGAGGGGACCGAGCCTGAAGCGGAAGATTCCAGGAATGACTCTTTGTACATCAAAGTTTTTACAATTATGTGTCACATTAAAAATATATAGCACTCCAACAAAGTAGTAGGAATATAAAACTTTAATAACATATAAATATATACAAGAAAACAAAAACAGTAAAAACATTTAAACAACGAAGAGACCGTGGCAATTTCTTTTGAATTATCCAATAAATTTATTGAAATTGACAGCACCAATAATGAAATATTCTTGTCAGTAGCGGTCTGTTGTGCGAATAGTTCCAAGGCAGCAGAACGCGCTGAAATCTAGATGGCACGAAAGTGATGTCTAGTAAGTTGCCGCCCAGCAAAAAACGGCGTGGGGCGCCGCGGGGGTGAGTGAGTCCAGTAGGCACCACAGCTATTCTTACCGGCATTGCAGAATTACTGCTGGGGACAATGCCTGTGCTGTAGCAGGGTCACAGCAGAAACAAAAAGGATTCTGTTGAAGATGTTGTTGGTTTTCAATTTGAAAACAGTTCTGGTGTCAACTGCTATGCTAATGTAGTGGTTAATGTTTTGTTTTCTCTAGAAAATGTAAAAGAGGGGGAGGCAGTCCAAAGTTCCGTTAAAAGGGCAAAGGAAAGGATCGGTGGTTTGAACTATCAGTCAAAAAGGGGAGGGGGTGCAATAATTTTTCCTACCGGGTCACACTGTGCTTTCACCGGAAGTGAGGTCTGCAGGATTCTAGTAATTCAAAGTGAGGCTGGCGCCAGCATGGGAGCGCCGACGTCCCGCGGATACAGTTTCGTCACTCCACGGGCGATCATGGCAGTCATTCCCCATCGGGGGTCTGAGACTCCCACGGCTCCTCTAGAATCTTCAAGGTCGTGGAGGACTACGGTGGTGGAGTCAACCAGTGACCGGGCCATTTCTTTATGCTGGGCCCGCTCTTGCCAGGTCGACCGCCATTTTGAGAGTTCGGCAGCTACCGGCGATCGCGGGGTCACATGAGCGGACGGGCTCCACCCTGCCGGGCGAGACGTTGCAGCATGGCCACAGTGGAAGAACCCTTTTCCGGGCGCCTGGAGCGCTGAGGGTGCAGCTGGGAAGCCTCCACCTGGGGAGGCGGGAGAGGCCTGTTCGCACCGTCTCTCCCTCCCAGTGCACCCCACGGCGTCTCGCTTGAGATTTGTTATGGCCGGACCAGGCGATGAGGACGAGGGGGGGGGGGGGTCGGAGGCATGTGCAAGACATCCCCCCCCAGTGTTGTCGCAGCCATTATAAAAGAAAGAAGTGTCCCGTCCGTCTTCGGGCCGGGCTTCCGGTGGATGTCGGCCGGACGCCCCTGGCTCTGGCCCCATGAACGGGTTTCTTGGTTTATCGGCTGCAGCCGGATCCCGTCGGCCTCGGCCCCCCGACCGTTGGTGGCCGGACCGGAAGAGCATGTGGCGGGACTACCTGCAACTCTCAAGGGCCACCGCGGCCGGACTGGGAGAGAGAGGGGAGGGTCGAGGAGACATTCCCCCCCCTGCAACTGTTCAGCGTTGTAAAGGCAATCCCCTGGCCGGGTCCCGCTGGCCTCGGCCTCTCCTCCGGCTACACCCTACGTTAGGATCTCCTGGCCGAGGCGTGGCAGCAGGACCTGCCTTATATGGGCTGCTCCCGGCTGGGCGTAGCCGGAACCCTGCCCCACCTTGGAAGTTTCCAGAGTGGGGGCGGATGTTCTACTGACTTGCATTTTCCCTAGTCTATCGATTTTTTTGGCGTGGCAGGCGGTGGGACAGCGAGGGGCGATTTGGTTTCTCTTACTGTTTTTCTGGTCTCTCACCACTGGCATATTTTAACGTTTTCTTGTTTCTAGGACATTAATAGGTTTTATCATTACGTTATGTTATCGTTTCTTTGTTCGTTGTTTAATAAAAGTTCATGTTCATCAGTGGCCTACTGATTTTCGTTTTCCTATTTTTTTCTTTCCAGGTTGTTTCATGGTAAAGTTTCTGTTAACAGGATACAGTGATCACTTCGTTATTATTGCATATGTCCTTTTCACTAGGGGTGCTCTCTGGTCGGGTCAGATGACGTATCTCTAGTAAATGGTCCGGGTGAAAAAGGTGCATCAATCAGTGGGGAGTAGATAGGCATGACAGATTACAACGGGGGAGAAAGGTCCGCATTACGTACCCTTTCACTACTTGCAAAGATTTTCCTACGTTTATTTGCAAACAGGGAATACCTACAAAAAGAACTAATTCCCAAACAGTCAATGTTCGGACAATCAATCAATCAATGAGGAATGAAATAGGTACGACGTGTTAAAGGCTTGCGTTACCTACCCTTCACTATCTGCAAAGGGAGAGAGAATATTCCTATTCTTCCTCGTTTGCAGGTAGAGAAGATCCTTAAGAGAATTAACTTCGAACAATTCAATGCTCGATTGAAACAATCAACAAGGGGTACTGTGAACACAAATGAACGCCGCTTATGTACATACGCATTGCTATTTTCAACAGGTTGTTCCTAATGTTTCTATTTTAGCGAGGTCAAAAAGAGATCCCATTAGTGGCCTACTGATTTTGCTCGATTCCTTTTGTTTTTTTACACGATTTTTCGCTATCTGCAAAGACTAAACAGAGTATTGCGACTCTGTGCTTGTTTGTAAATAGAGAATGAACCAAAGAGAACAATCAATCAAATGGAGAGAGAAGCAGGCACGACGGATTACAAAGGGGGCAAAGGGCTGCGTTAACTACCCTTCACTATCTGCAAAGAGAGAGTACTCCTAATAGAAATGAGGGGTGGGGGGCAGCATTCAAAGCAGATCAGTGTGCATAAACACGAAAATGTTTTTACTTACCACGTACTTGACATTCGACAGCTTATGATATTTGCTATTAAAAAACCATTGAAATTCACTGAAAAAACCATAGGTTATAGACCATATATAGTTAGGAATTAGCATTTACAAAACCTTGAAAATTCACTGAAAAAACCATAGGTTATACACCATATATAGTTAGGAATTAGCATTTAAAAAACCTTATTTTACTCACACAAAACCATTGAAATTCCATATATAGTTAGTTGCACTAACTATATATCGCGCACCCGCAATCCACTGCTGATCATGTCACATATTACATCATTCATGACATGGTCAGTGACATCACTGATGACATCACTGATGACATCTCAAATGACATCACTGATGACATCACTGATGACAACATCCAGTGACTGTATGTTTCTGTAAAGTTAAAATATGTCTTACATATTGAAGAATGAGTGGATGTATAAGTGTCTGAACAAAGGATTTAGTAGGTGCATGACTGACTGTATGAGTGAGTGATTAAATGTGTCTCACTGAATGCATGGGTTAGTGACTAAACTGTCTTAATTTGTGCATCATTATGTCTGTTGTTCTGTAAACTGCTGCATGTGTTGATCATTAGCTATACGAGAGGCTATATGTGTTATTAATTGGTTGCCCAAGTATTTCTATGGGAGATTGAGTTTGTGTGGGGGTGGCTGGAAGGTGTGTGACTCTATGCATAGATGTGTGAGCAGTTTATTCACTAGGTGTATGAGTTCAAGAGTGCATGTGGAAACAGCTACATGGGCAGTTGACTGTGTGCATGAGTGTATTGATGAGTGAATGGATATCTCAATGCTACATGTCATAGTAAGTACATATGTAAAACACAGTACATGTGAGAGTTGGCATATATAAATAACTGTGCATGAGAGCCACTGAATGAGTGAGTGGTTGTATCGATCATTGTGAACTTGTATCAGGGATTGTATAAGAGAGTAAATATGTGTTAGTATATGTTTCAATAAGTAAGGTGTGTTTAACTGTATAGTTGAAGAAATGGAGGTGAGATTGTTTCTTTGCATGACTGACTGGGTGTGTGAGTAACTCCATGGATGAGTGGCAGTGTGTCAGTGTCTGTATACACTGAGTGTATCTAAGGTTATATTAGAGTCTGAAGAGGTTTATCGTATTAGCACAAGAATGATGTCAAATGAGATGTCATCAGTGATGTCATCAGTGATGTCATTTGAGATGTCATCAGTGATGTCATCAGTGATGTCACTGACCATGTCATGAATGATGTAATATGTGACATGATCAGCAGTGGATTGCGGGTGCGCGATATATAGTTAGTGCAACTAACTATATATGGAATTTCAATGGTTTTGTGTGAGTAAAATAAGGTTTTTTAAATGCTAATTCCTAACTATATATGGTGTATAACCTATGGTTTTTTCAGTGAATATATATATATATATATATATATATATATATATATATATATATATATATATATTACCTACTGGCGGTCACCAGTAGGTATATATAGTTAGGATTTTTTCTCTATGGGTTTTTTGAAAATTCTATGTCTAATAACTTTGCCGTTTGTGGACGGAATTGGCTGAAATTTTCAGGAAAATGGCACATTTTGTTTCTGAGCAGCCTTTGAAAATTTGGGGGGGGTTCGTCAAGGGGGGGCCGAGAAAAAAGGGGGGTCCCAAAACGCGTTTTTCCCATGTTAATTTCCATAGGGCGGTTGGCCTCACTTTTAGCCCGAACGGCTGAATGGATTTGCACGAAACTTGGCAAAATTGTAGGGACTGGTAGCCCGATGTGCCTTTTGTAGGTCTCAATATATGTGCTCCAGTGGATTTTGAGAAATTAACGTTTAAAAAAAGATATATATCTGTAACAGCGGACCGGGCAGCGGCCCAGGACGCGTACTTTTCGCGCAACGGAGCTTTGTGAAGCGAAGCTGATTGGTTCTCCGGCGTCTGTCAACATTCCAAACAGTCCGTAGCGGCCGCCATCTTGTCTCTCGGTAGGATCGAGAGACAAGAGGAGGCGAAAGCGAAGGGGCAAATGACCATAAGGGGGAATAGTAGATCCTCGCTGACCCCCTAGGTTTGATGTGGAGGTTTTAAAAGGGCCCCGCGGGGCAAAAAAAAAAATAATAATAATAATCGAACGGCTGAATGGATTTGCACGAAACTTGGCAAAATTGTAGGGACTGGTAGCCCGATGTGCCTTTGCTAGGTCTCAATATATGTGCTCCAGTGGATTTTGAGAAATTAACGTTCAAAAAAAGATATATATCTGTAACAGCGCTCCGCTTCGCGTACTTTTCGCGTTACGGAGGTTTGCGAAGCTGATTGGTTTTTCGGCGTCTGTAAACATTCCAAACAGTCCGTAGCGGCCGCCATTTTGTCTCTCGGTAGGATCGAGAGACAAGAGGAGGCCAAAGCGAAGGGGCAAATGACCATAAGGGGCATAGTAGATCGTCCCTGACCCCCTAGGTTTGATGTGGAGGCTTTGAAAGGTTCTCGCAGGGCAAAAAAATATATACCGTTTTTTTAGTTTTTTTGCGTGGAGTGCGCTCGGTTCGCGAACCGGGAAGCGTTCTGGGGAGCGTACTTTCTTGAAAATTAGTGAAAAAAGTTAGAGTACAATAATAATTGTGAGTGATCAGATGTAGGGTAGCTCTGAGAAGAGCTTTTGGGTTTATGGTACATTTAGGTACTTATAAGTAGGTACCAATGCACATTCTTAAATTCAGAGTGAAAACTCTGTTGCCCTCATCTGAGAAGTGAACTCCATCTCCTCTGTAGATATCTTGCATGTAGTAACGCAAGTTATTGTTGTAGAGGGAGCCCATTCCATGGTCTCTCATGTAAGCTGAAACAGATTTGTTTACATGCTTCCTCGACTTCTCAATTTGTGGACAAAATTGGTTTGACCACCTCCATTTCTGTCTTTGGCATATATTTGAATATACCAAGGCAGTCTGAGGAAAAAGTGCCATCAATTGCTCAAAGGTGTCCTTTAAAAGCATTTCCAGACCTACCCCAGTCAAAGTGCCCAAATCATTACCTCCACAGTGCACAATTAACAGGTCAGGTTTGGGCAAATGCATAAAGGTTTTCACCAATGGTATCAATTGGTGACATTTTAATCCTCTGTGGCCAAACCACTTAATTTCCACATCTTGTAAATTGAGGTTAGGTAAATTCCTGTTTTCAGCGTACCTTTGAGCCCAATATATGTAACTATGTCCAACAATCCAGACAGAAAACATGGCGAGAGAAGGTTCTGCTGCAGTCAGATGAAGTGTGGCAATGAAATGGCAGTTAAAAAAATGAGAGTGTAAAATGAAAAAAACTGAGGAGTTTCTGTGTTAATGAAGCAGTAAGAGTGATTGGTGGATTTTGATTGCTGAAAACAGAAAGTTAGTGTGAATGGATGAGTTCGTTGAAAGATGTATTTTGAGTGGCGAAGAAAAAATCATTAAATGAAAGAATGCTCTGGATATGCAGGTGCACTGAGAGTTCAGAGTTCAATTGCAACATTGTTGTGTGAGAGGTCTTGCAAGTGGTGGTTGCTATGCAGAAAAAGCAGAGAGGGGGCAGAGGGGGGAAAGGTTTTGCTTTGAAAAAAAGTGAGGGAAGAGTTTTGATTGGGTGACATGAGAGATATGTGTGAGGAATTACAGCATTTCTGTGCTTTTGATAGCTGCAGACTCTGGAGTGAATACCTTTTGCTCTGCTGAAGACAAATTTGTGTGTTTCTGAGACTGTTTTGAAACTCAAAGTATTTGCTAAGGTGAGAAAAGATTTCTTTAATTTAGATAGAAAATAGTGTGCTTTAAGGAGAAAATTATGAAGAAAGTTGTGTTTTTCAAATGTTGCTTTGTCTCAAGTGTTTCACAAATAGATTTTGTTTCTTTGAGAAATTGTAATTGGAGAAAATGTGAAGTATTAGTACTGACAGGGCTTTTATCTGCATAGGAGCTGTGGAGTGTTTTCAAATTATGACTTGTAAATCGTTTTTGAGAAAAAGCAATGGTTTTAATATTGATGAGAAGGACATAATGGTGTCTGCTTCTTTATAAGGTAATTGAGAGTCTGTGATGTTATTTTTCCCATTTCAATGTAAGAAGTTTGTCTGTGGAGCAAATTGCTTGTAAATATGCTCCCACCTGTGCATGGCAAATTTAGATTTTGAATGTTTCCGTTACATAGGCATGTTAAAGGTGACGGAAAATGCTGCAAAGGCAATCAAAAAATGCTTTTATGTGTTTTAAGGACATTTTAAGTCATTTCCCCATGTGCAGTGTTTTCAAATTATGAGTTGAAAATCGTTTTTGAGGTAAAGGAATGTTTTCAAAATTTATGTGCGCCATATGACCCCAAATTTCTTTTTCAGGGGTGCAGCAGGGTGTTCTTGAGACACCCCTGCACCGTCGGAAAAATTCGTAATTTGCGATGAGGTAATTGCTAATCGCAAATTGTACCTTCATTCCTATGGGCCTCCTGCTGCATGGAAATGAATGGGTAATTTGTAATTAGCAAATAGGTCATCGCAAACTAGGAATGGTAAAGAATCGCTATTTATTTCTTAAAGTTCGCTATTTAGGAAATGCAAAAAACTTTGATGATACATATGGCGGTTTATCTCTAACAAGATAAGAAGCATAGGGATAGATTTATGATGACTGGCGCATCATTAGGGATGTGTTAGTCATTCTGTGCCGCTGTTCCGTCACCTATGGTGTGCTGCATTTACAATGCGGCGCATCATGGGGCAAAAACAGCACAGATGCGTGACGTATTTGTGCCGTAAAGTTGGCGCATTGCTGGAGTTGTATCGCAAGTGTGATGAAGCTCCAGTAAGGTTGAGGGGTGCCCCTGTCGCAGGGTTTCTGTTCTGACACAGAACTGTGGACAGAGGATTGGAACCTCGGCGAATTAGGGTGTCCCAAAACTCACCTTAGTAATCAAAACCCCTTAGCAAGCTAGGTACAGTGACACATTGGATATAACAAACTCTCAATGTTTAGACAATCCAGAATATGAACTTATAGTACCTCAGGATACGTGGAACTCATGAACAGTCGGTCGTTATATATTTCTTAGAAACGAGAACATGGAGTTAAGAAGAACACATGTGTATTTGAAATGTTTATTTACTAATGCCGTCTTCTCAGGCGTAGTATCTTAGATTATACAAGTACACATATTATCAGTAGCAAAATTACCAGCATAGTTAATAGTACATAAAAAGCGAATGGTGACAGTATGTTAACATGCTGTAAATGAATAAGAGTTAGCAACACTTATAAGCAGCCGCGGGCCGTGGAGGGAGTTACGGTGGGCAGGGAGGCGGGGAGGGGGAGGGGCAGGGTGGAGAGGGCTTCACCCTGCCCCTCCCCCTCCCCGCCTCCCTGCCCCACCGTAACTCCCTCCACGGCCCGCGGCTGCTTATATCTCACCCTCCCTAATACACATAATATATTATTTGCTAAGAAGGTCTCTTTGTGTTGGTTTAGGGCGTGCCGATACTTTAGTGTCTTAGATTTGAAGGAATCACATCAGCATAGAAAAGATAATCCATATGCCGTGCTTAATATCGCCAACGGCATTGTGCCATAATATTCTAGCATGCGATTGCGGAACAGTGTCAGCAGCTGCAGGGCGGGAGCTTGCACAGGAGGGACATCCATATTTAAAAATTTAAAAAAGCACAAGAGCGTCCGCTGGTAATGCAAGTAAAAATGGGAATCCACGAAGCAGAGTGGAAAAAATAGAATGTAAGAAAGCAGGGATGACTCCAAAGATTTTCTCAAATGAAGTCACGAGACCACTGGTAACAACTTTAAAAAAGTGCGCCAGGCTCTTTGTGGAGGATGCGTTAGAGATAGTCCGAACCATCTTGCTGAAATGGAAAGGCGAATCTGTATTTAAAAGGGTCTGCAGCTCTGTACGGGTGTTCGCTGTGTGAAGGACGAAAGTTTCACGGGCCGAACTCAAGGCCACCTCTCTCTGAGACAAAATAGCTCTTATTCTTGCCATGCCGTTGAAATGTGCTGCCAAGGTTGGTATTTGTGGCCAGATTGAAAACTCCCTATGTTCATGTGTGGGAGGAAATAGAACATTTCTGCAGCAAATAACCCGTTCATTTACTGTTACGATAAAATGAATACTTTTAATTAACCCAGAACAATCTTCATTATTGAGCATCAAATAACTACCATTTTCCAAGAACTTGAACGTGGGGATGATAGCAGGAACTGGTGTGCCTTGCAACACGCAAGCCATATTTGGTCGGTGTTTGTTGCATGAACCGTGTAACTGTATGTGCCTACACATTAGTGAATGATCTGGCGTCTCAGTGCATTCCTCTCCATTCAGATAAAGTTCTTGATCATCTTTGAAAATCTGTATGTGTATGGAAGCGACCAGACTTGATGAAGAAAACCACTACCTAAAGGTTAATAACGACCTATTGGTATATATTTCATACAATTTGAAAACTTATATAAAGCAAAAGGCAGCGTTATTAAACCGTGGATAAGGCACGTTGCCAAAGCAGTCAACCTTTTGGATTTATACTGGAAATGTTAAAGGAAGAATTACGGAGTAGGGCCTGTAAATCTTTAATAGACAACGAGTAAA
Organism: Lissotriton helveticus; assembly: GCF_964261635.1. NCBI lineage: Eukaryota > Metazoa > Chordata > Amphibia > Caudata > Salamandridae > Lissotriton > Lissotriton helveticus. The sequence continues at coordinate 1,430,890,392 of NC_136059.1, forward strand.
ATTACTCCAACCATCGTATTCCTCTAACTCCGGGATAGTAGGGGTGTTTAATTTTTTAGAAGTAGCCAATCCAAAGCATTTGGTCTGGGAAATTGTTTCATTCACAAACAACATATGTTTTGGGATGAGACATGCACGGTGGAAAGCCTCAGTGCCTTGTACCTGCCAGGTTCGTGAACCCCAAACTGATGTAGATCCTGGATATTTTTACTCTGTATTACGTTAGCATGGTCTCATTACTGGTTTAAACGCCATTTTTCCTTTTTTGTAACTTCTGCACACGACACTTAGTTGTTGCTTTAGCTTTCAGCCTACCTGCGTCAAGATCTATGCCTGCTTCAAGCAGGCGCAGGGTTTTGATGTAGCTTTGTCCTATCTGATTGTAAATGCGGCACACCGTGGGTGGCAGAGCAGCGGTGCACGTTAACTGGTGCATCCCTGGGGATGTGCTAGTTAATATAAATCTGCCCCTTTACATTTAATTATGTGCAGGGGACACAGAGTAGGTGAGGTTTATCCAAGGTTAAGAAGAGATGAGTCCTGTTCAGTGAAAAATTGGAGATAGGCTTCAGTATATTATATACTTAAGTAGTGTGTTAAGTTTTTGATGACTGTTATTAATTTACTGTTGGGTAATAGTGGTTAATAACATTTTTTATTATATTTTACCACAGATTCAACTGCAGATTATTTCAAGATTTTAGGATGCCTAGCAAAGAAAGAGTAAGAAAGGCTGGAAAACGTCAAAGACAGCAGGAGCATGGAATATTGCAGCAGTCCTCTAACAAAAAGATTTGTCAAGTCACCAAGAAAGCACCGGGTAAGAGTCGAAAAACAGTCATAAGAAATATGTGTAGTAAAAAAAATATTACTACAGAAAATGTTTCACTCCAGAAAAGGAGAATGAATTCAAATGGTAAGGAAAGGCCAATGAGAAATGTTACTGCTAGAGTAAGAGATAACTCTATGCATGAAAGTAGAAGGAAACAACAGTTTAGGGATATTCGTAAACGAATGTTCCGCAACAGGATAATTGGGAATTTGTTAAAAAATATTAAGAAAGGTCAGCAGAAAGTGGTTTTTTATAAGAGAAAAAAAATAGTTGAGAAAGTTATTGATCAGGCATTTGAAATTAAACGTAAGTTATTTATTTTGACAATCAATAGAATTAGGAAGCTAAACAAGGTAATTTATGATTTCAAAAGAAATAGTAGATGGAAGAGAATAGTTAATCGTAGTAATTTTTGTGAAGTTTTTTCTGGAGAATGGATGCATAGTTCAAGCTCTGAGGCATTTTTTAATGAGGAGAGTTATTTCCAGGATAATGATTTGGTGCATGCAGTTGACACCAGTGGTCGAGCTTATGAAGTGAAAGATGGTTGTCCAGTTGAAAAAGAAAAACTTGTGAGAACAGAGATAGAAGAGGTGTTAGGTAATGAGGTTTTAGGGAGACGTCCTAAGGGTCCTGTGTACACCTGGAAGTGTAGTAGTATTTGCAGTGTACGACAGGATTCCATCAATTTGCTTTGTGATTTTATACGGTCATTTAGTAAGAAAAGTTTGAAGCAGAAAATGAAGTTGTTGCAAGAATTAGATCCTTGCAGAGTGAGAAAAGTGATAGGTTTGCATGGTCATTCACTGGCTTGTCTTTCCAGGAGAGTATGCCAGAGTGTTTTTCATCATTTCAGGATGCTAGCAGTGCATCATAATAAAGTGAGGAAATTAGTTAGAATGTTGTATTATGCTAAGAGTCCAGCAATTATGCTTAAACAATTATGCGCTGCTCTTTTGCATGGTTCTGAAATAGATGTGAAGAATATATGTGAAGAAATTGAGTTTTGTTACTTTGGAAGTAAAGAGGAGAATGTTGAAATTGACCAAGAAGAAGAGAGTAATGTGGAAGATAGTGTACAGGTTTCCAGTACAGATAATTTCCAGAGGGAAATTGCGACGTTTGAGGTGAAATCAAGTGAGAGGCCAAATTTCACTTGTGTGTGTTGTCGACGCACTTATTATAAGAATCAGACTAAGTTAGTGGATTTATATGGAAAAAGTGAAAGGGAAAATAATAGTGAATGGAAGGATTTTACAACATACTTGATGGTAGAAAATTGTTTTGATTTGGGATTGGATCAACGTGTGTGTACTTATTGTTGTAACAAATTAAATCAAAACCAGATGCCTGCTAGAGCAGTTCATAATAATCTGGAATTGGTTGAAATTCCTTCTGAATTGAAGGATTTAAATACTTATGAATCTATTTTGATTCAAAGTATCCATCCCTTTCAGGCTATTGTAAGAATGGAGCCAAAGACAGGGAAATTGCCTCCATCAGATTTACAGAGAGGATTAAAGGGAAGAGTTGTTTATTTGCCTCTAGATTTGAAGAAAAACATTAACACAATTGGAGTAGAAAAAGTGGAAGAGGAACCTGTGGTTATCTTAGTTAATGGGGTTCCGACAAAGAATAAGAAAATATGGCAAGATTTAGTAGATGTTAGGAAAGTCAAAAGGGCAACATTGTATTTGAAAAAATATAATAAATACTATAAAAATGTATATGTTGCAGAAGAGGAAGTAAGTGAGGAAGAGGATAGCGATTTGTGTGGTGGTCAAATTGAGAAAGTAGAACCCTCTACTAGTGAAGAAATATATGAACATTATAGTGTTCATCCTTTGCATTCCAAGGAAGTCATGGGGAATGCTATTGAGTTGTTTCAAATGAAACAAGCGAAAGGGAGTCCCATTAGTGTTTGGGAGGAAAGTTTGGAAGCTCGGTGTTTCCCACAGCTTTTTCCAACAGGTCAGGGAGGAAGATATGATGAGCGACCTCATCAAATTCCTGCTTCTGAATACCGGACTTTGCGATTGTATGCAGGAGATCCTAGGTTTCGACAATGCATTCCTTATTTGTTTCATCTCCTGTTTGAAAGCGATCTGTCTGGACTGTCATATGCAGTGAACCACATCTTGAAAAGTGGTATACACATGCAAAACATCTCGGCAAGTGACTTTATGGATAAAGTCAATGTCCAAGACAGTATTTTGGATTCTCACCTGATTAATCTCATGGCGTGTCAGCGTGGTACTAATGAGTACTGGTACCGTCGTCATGGTGATTTAAAATGTATGCTGAGGAACTTAGGAACTCCCACATGGTTCCTCACTTTGAGCTGTGCTGAGTATGGCTGGGAAGACTTACTTGAATTTCTACGAGAGGCAAATGCTAACGTAGAAAACATCGAATTCAAGACACCCGGAGAACTGTGCTCTTTGGATCCAGTCAATGTATGTAGGTACTTCAATCATAGATTTGAAGGTATGATGTCTTTCATCATGAATAAGAAGAATCCACCTCTTGGAGAGGTGTTGGATTTCTTCTGGAGGAAGGAGTACCAAGCAAGAGGTGCTCCTCATATACATATGTTGCTGTGGATCAAGGATGCACCTAAATTTGGAACGGATGCAGACGACTCAGTGATGAGTTTCATAGAACAGTATTCTACGTGTGCTGTTCCAAACGCAAAGGAGAAAAAAAGCCTAAGAGAAAAAGTTCTACGTTTCCAAAGCCATCGATGTGGAAAGTACTGTCGTCGTAAATTCCGGAACAAAGACAAGTTCTACACCAAATGTCGTTTCGGCTTTCCACGATCGGTGATTTCTAAAGGAAGAGTGAACAGTTTGATGTCTTCGCTGTGACATAATGTGATGAAGAAATCACCTAAAAACACATACAATTTGAAGAGGAACGAGGAGTCTAAGTACATCAACGACTACAACCCGGTGATTTTGTCCATGTGGAATGCTAACATGGATATACAGTTTGTGGCTGATAACTGTATGGCTGTGGCTAGGTATGTGACATCTTACATCACCAAAAAAGAGAAGACAGAATTGAAGGATATGTGGGAGGACATTTCCCATGAAAAGAGCCTCAGCAAGAAGTTGTACAGTTTCAGTCTGAAGATGTTGTCGCATCGAGAAATCGGAGCTTACGAATGTTCTGACCGGTTGTCTTCAGCAAGTCTCTATGCCAAGTCCAGGAGTATCGTTTGGGCGAGTGTTGGTCTTGCTGCAACGCGTAATCGAGTTCTGAAACCTGTGCGGGAAATTGAGTATTTGGCGGAAAAGGAGCCAAACAGTACCGACATTTTGAAGAGCAACATGTTGGATACATATTATCCAAATCGAAGCAGTCACCTCGAGAATGTTTGTCTGTATGAGGTTCTGCAAAATTACATATTCAAGAGGAACATCAAAGAAGATACTGAGAAAGGAGTGTATGCTGTAATAGGAAGTGAGGGATGTCTGGTCAAGCAAAGAAAATGCCACTTGATAAACCATCGAAAATTGAGTGGCGAATCTCCTGAAAAAAAGGAGTTTTTCTATTTAGCACTTTTGCAACTTTTTAAGCCTTGGCGTGCAGAAGAGGAACTGCTTGGAGATTTCCTCTGTTACGAAGACTCTTTCAATGCTGCCAAGGAGACCATAGAATGTCCTGCTTTTCCCAAATATGTAGAAATGTTGAATGTGGAAATTGAGCAGGAAGCAACGATTGCAGCCGAGATTGCCAGAGACAGTTCTCAGGACAGTCAGAGTTCTGCTTCATTGAGTCAGGATCCACTAGGAGGACCTCTTATCGAAAATGAAGCTGCCACTGCTATGAATGAAGTGGAAAGAGCCATGGCACATGCTCAGGAGGATGCGGTTAACTTAGAAGAGTTGGAAAGACAACTCAACGTTGAGCAGAGGAAAATATATGACGAACTTACCATGCAAATTGATCATGGATTAAGTCATGACAAGAAAGAGTGCTCATGTACGTCGTTGAAGCCTGTCCGACTGTACGTGAGTGGAGAAGCGGGAACTGGAAAAAGTTTCCTTATTAAAGCAATTTCATGTTATTTGCAGGAAAGGACAGAGTCATCGCTGTCTTGTGTTGTCACCGCTCCAACTGGACTGGCAGCACATAACATTAAAGGGATTACTTTACATCGTTTACTGATGCTGCCAGTGGAGCATGACAACAAATTAGAATATCACAAGCTATCTGGAGATGCTTGTTTTGAAGTTTCAAGAGTCTTGAGGAAAATGAAACTTCTTATCATTGACGAAGTAAGCATGGTTTCCAATGTCATGCTTGCCTTTGTGCATTTGAGAATGCAAGAAGTTCTCAAAACAGAGTATGATGTGTTATTTGGTGGCAAACACATCATTGTTTTTGGAGATCTTCTGCAGCTGACACCAGTGAAAGGGCAACCTGTGTTCAAAATGCTCACGCATGAAGATACCAGGAAGTGCTTAGGGAGTATTGGCAACGTCAATATATGGTTAAACTTCAATTATGCTGAACTGCATGAAAATATGCGTCAGGCAAAGGATGAAGTTTACAAGACTATTCTACAAGATGTTAGAATTGGAAAAGTGACCGAGCATGGGAAAGAAGCTTTACATGCACGATTACTGACAAATTTATATCCAGACGAAGATGTTGTGCCTGAGAATATTTTTCAGAAAGTTACTGAGAAAAAATCTGGAATATGTTTGATGCCAACTCTTGCAGAATGTGCCAAATTCAACAACAAAATGTTGCATTTAGAAAAGCAAGAGATTGTGAAATTGGAAGCTATTGACAGAGTAGAGCATATGGGATCAACAATTATTTTGTCTGAGAATCTGAAAACAAAATTGGATTCATTAGAGAAGAGTATATCTAAAACTGCGGGTTTTGAAAAGACTCTGAATGTGTGCTTGAACTGCCGTATAATTTTAAGAAGGAATTTACATGTTGAAAGAGGTCTGGTAAATGGATCAATGGGTAATGTTGTTGATTTTGTGAAATACAGAAATAGAGATGGAAATGAATTTTTAAAAATTAAATTTGATGGCATTGACGAAGTACAGCTAATTGCTCGTTGTTCTGCTAGATTTTTGCTTGTAAAAGACTTATATGTTCGTCGTAAGCAGTTTCCTGTTTGCTTGGCATATGCGGTGACAATCCATAAATCGCAAGGTTTAAGTGTAGACTGTGCATTGGTGAATATTGGCAGTTCTGTGTTCAAGGAGGGTATGGCATATGTGGCATTGTCACGAGTTAGGACTTTATCGGGATTGTACTTGATTGAGTGTGATGTCACAAACATTTGTGCGGATCTAGATTGTGTTAAGGAATACAATAGGTTGAGAAGAGAGTATGCGCCACATTTGCCTCAGTATCCTTTGTTTGAGAAACGTGTGGTAGGCCGGAAACGAAGAAATGTGACCAATACTGGGGAGGTTGTAGCAAAAAGACGAAAAGTTGATGAACCTGAAATTATAAGCAGAAACAAAAAGGATTCTGTTGAAGATGTTGTTGGTTTTCAATTTGAAAACAGTTCTGGTGTCAACTGCTATGCTAATGTAGTGGTTAATGTTGTCTTTTCTCTAGAAACTTTAAAAGAACAGATTGTGGTCAATTCGGATCAAAGATTTTGCAGTTTGTTAAATTCTGTGTTAGAGAAATGTAGCACTGATAGAACAAACATAGAAAGTGTGTCTGAAATTCGAAATCTGTTAGACAGATGTTCAGGCCAAACACAATTCTCTCAAAATAGTCAGCAAGATTGTCAGGAGTTTTTAATGTATATGCTTGATGTATTGCATGATGAAGGTGTAGATGTAGATCACCTGTTTGGGCTTTCTTATCAATGGCAGCATGACTGCGAGAACTGTAGGGTATCAGCTACTACTAGTGTAGACTCAGAAAGATTTATATATTTAACTTTGCCAGACAGTAAATCAGTCTCTTTTAATAAGCTAGTAAAAGCAGCTGATCACAACATGGAGTGTAGCCAATGTAAATCTGAAATGATGTCCACATTATTTATACGAACATATGGCCAGTATGTCATTTTAATGTTCCAACGATGTAGGCCTGATGGAACAAAATTGACAACTTTAATTAAAAAGTTTGTGGCTTCACAGTTGTCAATATCAGGAAGGACTTTTGTAACTGTAGCAATTATATATCATGATGGTCCTTCAATAACATCAGGACATTATACAGCTTATTTAAAGTGTAGAAATGGCTGGTCATTCTGCAATGATTCTGTTTTAATTTAAAAAAAAAAATTGCCATATGACCTTAAAAACTCTTACCTGGTGTTTTTAAAACCAAAATTTTAGGGAAAGAATCTCGGGATGTGCTCTGAGGAATTTCAAGAAGTTCTCATGGCTCCTACACTATTTGGCCTTGACGATAAGTGTAGTACAGAGACATAACTTTTTACCATAACACTGGACGTTATTGAGAAATACGTGCACTTTGAATGAGTTCAGAAAAACTATTTCTTTTTATAAGCTAATTGAAGCAGCAAATCAAAACATGGAGTAGAGGGAATGTAAGTCTGCAATGCTGTCTACTGTTTTACATTGCTTTGTGATTAAAAGTGATGTAGAGAATTAAATAATTGTACTAGTCATAAAGGTAGTGTAAGTCTGCTTCATAGTAAGCAGTATCAGTGTGATAGGAAATGTAGAACATGATTGAGCAAGAAGGGGAAGATATTACTAGTCCAGGATTGTGTAAATGATCTTCAACATTTTAATTCTGAAAGTTGCGGAAATGCGAAAAGACGGGATTGGCTTACAAGAAATCCAAGAGTTATACATGGCTCTGACACGATTTGGCCTTGTGGAATCGTGTGGTAGAGAGCGAGAAGTCATTTATTGTATGTAACATGTTTTTGAAAACGATGGAGGTTTTCTTTCAGAAAGTGGCGGGTTGAAAGTAATAACAGCACAACAGAGTGTAAGCTGTTCATAGGACATCCTTGGCCGTCATGGAAACTAAGTTAACTTTAAGGAGTTCTGAATTCTGATTTGTAATGTATGGGTTTTTTAAACACAATCATTTTGATTGTGTTTTATTTTTCCCCGCTGTTATATGATGAATACCTTCAAGTCACTGTTTTAGTGAAATTTGATACATTCTGAGAACAGCAAAAATAAACCATTTAACATGTATAATTAATTCTGTTCTGTTTGCATTTATGATGTACATGTAGAACTGTGTAGGAGGCATGGAGAAGGTGAGGCTTCTGTCAGTGTCAAAGTTGTTGCATACAGTGCTCATATTCTACGTAGTCTTTTATATTTCATTACTTTCACTGTTTCTGACAGATCTAAAAAATTTTTTTTTAAAAGAACAGTAAGTATAAGGGAAGGAAACAGACAGTTATGTTAAAAGAAACACAGCTATAGGGAATAAACTAGGGATACTGTTACCCGCAATCCTCTGCTGATGATGTCACTGAGCATGTCATGAATGATGTAATATGTGACATCATCAGCAGTGGATTACGGGTAATAGTATCTCTAGTTTACTCCCCTATAGCTGTCTTTCTTTTAACATAACTGTCTGTTTCCTTCCCTTATACTTACTGTTCTTTTTAAAAAAAAAATGTTTTGGTTCGCTTCCGGTTCGCGTACCGGGGAGCGAACTGGGAAGCGAACTAAGAGAAATAGAGGTTGGCACAGTTGCAAATATTGTACCAATTTTTTTATAACGGGGAGGTAGTTCTGAAAAGAACTTTTTTTTAAATTGTTTTTGTTGTTTTATATTTTTTTTATTATTTTTCTGAACATTTTTTTACTTTTTTTGAATTTTTCTGAACAGTTTTATATTTTTTTAGTTTTTTTTTCGGAGGGGGCAACGAAAACGATTCATTGTAAAGGGCTCAACAGGAGGAAGAAAACAAAAAAAAGAATTTATTGTTTGGGGAGTTTCGGACAAACATGAGCATGATTGTTAATAGCTCTGTTGATCAGAGTGATGCTACTTTCTGCGTAGCAAATGATTCCACTGCAATGTACGCAGACTTGTTTTACTTCACGAAATCTCGTTTGTATATTTGGCACCATCTCCCTGCCCTCTGGTCCCGTTACTTCCGGTACAACAGATCTTCTGGCCATAATAGGGAGATTATCTAGGTCGTCCTGTTCCTCTTCTTCCTCTTCTTGCTGAATTATAACTTTAGCAGGTGGTCCACTCTTCCTTGGATGTGGTGGAGGTGGTGGGGAAGCACCAGCTGAAGCTAGTAAAGAAGCCATTGCTCACTGGTAACAAAGGGTCTTTCTCTCACAATGATGAAAGTCAGAGTGAGGAAAGAAGGAGGGATTTTCACCATTTGGGAAAAAAAATAGTTCTCAACCAATGAAAAGTGTTCATTTTAGATCATATGACCTAGTCTTACATCATTAGGAAACCGAAAGTGAAATGAACCAATGAAAAGTGTTATTACCAAGTCACATGACCTGCTGTGTTTACGTTACGCGCTTTGCAGGGCCTCCCGGTTTGCTTCCAGAAACCTGTGCTTTGCGACTCGGTAAGCGTACGAGTTCGCTAACGTAGCACGTCATATGACGTATCACGCGACAACGCGAAACGTCATGCGGACGGGAGGCGTCACGATGTTGTTTTCTAACGCGGCAGTTGCGGTAAAGAAACGTTTACCGGCTCGCGGTCTATTTCGCGGCATCAAGGTCAGCTAACGGGAAGCTTCCCGATTCGCGAAGCGGGAACGAAGAAAAAAAAATATTTAAAAAAAAAATTATTCATAAACATATAAAATATATTTTTGGATTTAAAGAAGAATACATTTTACAGCTACAGATATTAGCTGTTAAAAAACCAATGAAATTCACTGAAAAAACCATAGGTTATAGACCATATATAGTTAGGAATTAGCATTTACAAAACCTTGAAAATTCACTGAAAAAACCATAGGTTATAGACCATATATAGTTAGGAACTAGCATTTAAAAAACCTTATTTTACTCACACAAAACCATTGAAATTCCATATATAGTTAGTTGCACTAACTATATATCGCGCACCCGCAATCCACTGCTGATCATGTCACATATTACATCATTCATGACATGGTCAGTGACATCACTGATGACATCACTGATGACATCTCATTTGACATCAATGACCACATCACTGATGATATCATTCATGTGACAATACAATGCATCTCCTCACGTTTTAATATAACCTCTGTTTCACCCAGTGTTAAATACAGAGTATAATTTTTGAAACCATTGACACTAGTTACTACATACGTACTCACTGATTCCTACGTCTACACACACATTCACTCATTCACCCATACAATCATTCATACATACAATCACTCATCTTTACAACACTATCATATGCACTCATACACCTATACAGACACTTACACTCTGCCACTCATCCATGGAGTTACTCACACACCTAGTCAGTCCTGTAAAGAATCAATCACACTTCCATTTTCTTGTCTATACAGTTAAACATAGAGCACCTTACATTTTCAAACATATACTAACACATACTTACTTTCTTATACAATCATTGATACAAGTACACATTGATCTGCACAGAGTCACACACCTCCCAGCCAGCCACACACACAGTCTCCTATACAAATACTTGGACAATCAATCAATAACCCATATAGTTAATCATATAGCTACTGATCAACACATGCAGCAGTTTACAGAACAACAGACATAATGATGCACAAATTAAGACAGTTTAGTCACTAACCCATGCACTCAGTGAGACACATTTAATCACTCACTCATACATTCAGTCATGCACCTACTAAATCCTTCGTCCAGACACTTATACATCTACTCATTCTTCAATATGTAAAACATATTTAAACTTTACAGAAACACACAGTCACTGGATGATGTCATCAGTGATCTCATCAGTGATGTCATTTGAGATGTCATCAGTGATGTCATCAGTGATGTCACTGACCATGTCATGAATGATGTAATATGTGACATGATCAGCAGTGGATTGCGGGTGCGCGATATATAGTTAGTGCAACTAACTATATATGGAATTTCAATGGTTTTGTGTGAGTAAAATAAGGTTTTTTAAATGCTAGTTCCTAACTATATATGGTCTATAACCTATGTTTTTTTCAGTGAATATATATATATATTACCTACTGGCGGTCGCCAGTAGGTATATATAGTTATGATTTTTTCTCTATGGGTTTTTTGAAAATTCTATGTCTAATAACTTTGGCGTTTGTGGACGGAATTGGCTGAAATTTTCAGGAAAATGGCACATTTTGTTTCTGAGCAGCCCCTGAAAATTTTGGGGGGGTTCGTCAAGGGGGGGCCGAGAAAAAAGGGGGGTCCCAAAACGCGTTTTTCCCATGTTAATTTCCATAGGGCGGTTGGCCTCACTTTTAGCCCGAACGGCTGAATGGATTTGCACGAAACTTGGCAAAATTGTAGGGACTGGTAGCCCGATGTGCCTTTTGTAGGTCTCAATATATGTGCTCCAGTGGATTTTGAGAAATTAACGTTTAAAAAAAGATATATATCTGTAACAGCGGACCGGGCAGCGCTCTGGTTCGCGGACTTTTCGCGCAACGGAGCTTTGTGAAGCGAAGCTGATTGGTTCTCCGGCGTCTGTCAACATTCCAAACAGTCCGTAGCGGCCGCCATCTTGTCTCTCGGTAGGATCGAGAGACAAGAGGAGGCCAAAGCGAAGGGGCAAATGACCATAAGGGGGCATAGTACATTGTCGCTCACCCCCTAGGTTTGATGTGGAGGTTTTAAAAGGGCCCCGCGGGGCAAAAAAAAATAAAAATAATAATAATCGAACAGCTGAATGGATTTGCACGAAACTTGGCAAAATTGTAGGGACTGGTAGCCCGATGTGCCTTTGCTAGATCTCAATATATGTGCTCCAGTGGATTTTGAGAAATTAACGTTAAAAAAAAAGTATATATCTGTAACAGCGCACGGCTTCGCGTACTTTTCGCGTTACGGAGCTTTGCGAAGCGAAGCTGATTGGCTCTCCGGTGTCTGTAAACATTCCAAACAGTCCGTAGCGGCCGCCATCTTGTCTCTCGGTAGGATCGAACAGCTGAATGGATTTGCACGAAACTTGGAAAAATTGTAGGGACTGGTAGCCCGATGTGCCTTTGCTAGGTCTCAATATATGTGCTTCAGTGCATTTTGAGAAATTAACGTTCAGAAACAAGATATATATCTGTAACAGCGCTCCGCTTCGCGGAGATAAAATTATATGTGTATTACCTAGCTGTTGCTTTTGTTGATTATTTTTTATTTTTTTTTATTTTTTAAGGATTGTTTATTGTGTTTCATAATTTATTAAACTTTCTAACGCGGCGCGTCATATGACGCATTACGCGACAACGCAGGTCCAGAATATAGTCAAAATGTCTCCACCAACCAGCGGACGGCACACAACCCCTTTCAGCAGGCTAAATAGTTCTGTTAAATGACAACAGAAGGGACAGGCAACAAGAACCATCAGTCAAAGAGGGGAGGGAAAGTTCTTCTCTACCGGGTCACGTTGGAGCGCTACCGGAACTGATCGAATTGGTAGTCTACAGTGTTTCTGGAAGTTTCAGACTGAAGCTGGCGTTAGCATGAGAGCACCACCATTTCGTAGCTCCGTCGTGGCCATTCCACGAGCAATCATGCTAGGCGCTCCCCACCAGAAGCCTGCGGGAGTCGGGGGCCCCCAAGACTTTTGTAGAATCTTCAAGGATGAGGGGACGCTTTCGAGAATGGAGCCCAAGCTCTAGCAGACAAGCGTCCGAGTTCCAAGGTGTCGCAGGCCCATTTAGTGGACCACGCCCAAATCTGAAGAGATGGCCGCCATTTTGAGAGTCCTGTGGCAGCCGCCTATCGCTGCACCGCAAGAGCGGGAGCAACTCAAGTACATGGTGAGCGAGACGCTGTAGTCGAAAGAGCGGGCGGTAAACAGCTGAATAGCGGAAGAGGCACAGTGTAGCAAAAGCGGGCTGAATGGCAAATGAAACGGAAAAGGGGTGCCCCACTACAGCGTGTCTTTAGGTGAAACGGATTGTGGGACAAGGTGAAGAATGGAAGAGTCACCAAAAGGAAAAAAGTTCCGCTTGACCCCGGGAGCCGGCCACCTATGTCGGGGGCGATCTCAGGCCACACCAGGGCAACACGACTTGGGGAGGGGGCCGGAGCCAAGCGCCCCCTCCGAGTCCGCGACATGACACCATCCCTCGGGGGCCTCCGTCAAGCGGTTCAGGGTGGCACCGCATCACAACAGCCCCCACTTACTTTAAGAATAGTGAAGATGAAGCAATTGCAAATAGGCTTCAGACAATGTTACAAGCACTCCTCAAAACTTTGAACTTTCAGAGTGCATGAGTTGGGACAGCGAGGGGTGATTTGGTTTCTCGGACTGTTTTTCTGGTCTCTCACCACTGGCATACTTTAACGTTTTCTTGTTTCTAGGACATTAATAGGTTTTATCATTACGTTATGTTATCGTTTCTTTGTTTGTTGTTTAATAAAAGTTCATGTTCATCAGTGGCCTACTGATTTTCGTTTTCCTATTTTTTTCTTTCCAGGTTGTTTCATGGTAAAGTTTCTGTTAACAGGATACAGTGATCACTTCGTTATTATTGCATATGTCCTTTTCACTAGGGGTGCTCTCTGGTCGGGCCAGATGACGTATCTCTAGTAAATGGTCCGGGTGAAAAAGGTGCATCAATCAGTGGGGAGTAGATAGGCATGACAGATTACAACGGGGGAGAAAGGTCCGCATTACGTACCCTTTCACTACTTGCAAAGATTTTCCTACGTTTATTTGCAAACAGGGAATACCTCCAAAAAGAACTAATTCCCAAACAGTCAATGTTCGGACAATCAATCAATCAATGAGGAATGAAATAGGTACGACGTGTTAAAGGCTTGCGTTACCTACCCTTCACTATCTGCAAAGGGAGAGAGAATATTCCTATTCTTCCTCGTTTGCAGGTAGAGAAGATCCTTAAGAGAATTAACTTCGAACAATTCAATGCTCGATTGAAAAAATCAACAAGGGGTACTGTGAACACAAATGAACGCCGCTTATGTACATACGCATTGCTATTTTCAACAGGTTGTTCCTAATGTTTCTATTTTAGCGAGGTCAAAAAGAGATCCCATTAGTGGCCTACTGATTTTGCTCGATTCCTTTTGTTTTTTTACACGATTTTTCGCTATCTGCAAAGACTAAACAGAGTATTGCGACTCTGTGCTTGTTTGTAAATAGAGAATGAACCAAAGAGAACAATCAATCAAATGGAGAGAGAAGCAGGCACGACGTATTACAAAGGGGGCAAAGGGCTGCGTTAACTACCCTTCACTATCTGCAAAGAGAGAGTACTCCTAATAGAAATGAGGGGTGGGGGGCAGCATTCAAAGCAGATCAGTGTGCATAAACACAAAAATGTTTTTACTTACCACGTACTTGACATTCGACAGCTTATGATATTTGCTATTAAAAAACCATTGAAATTCACTGAAAAAACCATAGGTTATAGACCATATATAGTTAGGAATTAGCATTTACAAAACCTTGAAAATTCACTGAAAAAACCATAGGTTATAGACCATATATAGTTAGGAATTAGCATTTAAAAAACCTTATTTTACTCACACAAAACCATTGAAATTCCATATATAGTTAGTTGCACTAACTATATATCGCGCACCCGCAATCCACTGCTGATCATGTCACATATTACATCATTCATGACATGGTCAGTGACATCACTGATGACATCACTGATGACATCTCAAATGACATCACTGATGACATCACTGATGACATCTCATTTGACATCATTCTTGTGCTAATACGATAAACCTCTTCAGACTCTAATATAACCTTAGATACACTCAGTGTAAACAGACACTCACACACTGCCACTCATCCATGGAGTTACTCACACACCCAGTTATGCAAAGAAACAATCTCACCTCCATTTCTTCAACTATACAGTTAAACACACCTTACTTATTGAAACATATACTAACACATATTTACTCTCTTATACAATCCCTGATACAAGTTCACAATGATCGATACAACCACTCACTCATTCAGTGGCTCTCATGCACAGTTATTTATATATGCCAACTCTCACATGTACTGTGTTTTACATATGTACTTACTATGACATGTAGCATTGAGATATCCATTCACTCATCAATACACTCATGCACACAGTCAACTGCCCATGTAGCTGTTTCCACATGCACTCTTGAACTCATACACCTAGTGAATAAACTGCTCACACATCTATGCATAGAGTCACACACCTTCCAGCCACCCCCACACAAACTCAATCTCCCATAGAAATACTTGGGCAACCAATTAATAACACATATAGCCTCTCGTATAGCTAATGATCAACACATGCAGCAGTTTACAGAACAACAGACATAATGATGCACAAATTAAGACAGTTTAGTCACTAACCCATGCATTCAGTGAGACACATTTAATCACTCACTCATACAGTCAGTCATGCACCTACTAAATCCTTCATCCAGACACTTATACATCCACTCAAGACATATTTTAACTTTACAGAAAAATACAGTCACTGGATGTTGTCATCAGTGATGTCATCAGTGATGTCATTTGAGATGTCATCAGTGATGTCATCAGTGATGTCACTGACCATGTCATGAATGATGTAATATGTGACATGATCAGCAGTGGATTGCGGGTGCGCGATATATAGTTAGTGCAACTAACTATATATGGAATTTCAATGGTTTTGTGTGAGTAAAATAAGGTTTTTTAAATGCTAATTCCTAACTATATATGGTCTATAACCTATGGTTTTTTCAGTGAATATATATATATATTACCTACTGGCGGTCGCCAGTAGGTAGTTATAGGACTAGGGGCTAGATGTAGGTAACTCTAATTTACCGACTCATTAATACCGAATTTTACCGATTCGGTATTTATGAATCGGTAAATTAGAAGGAGGGAGATGTACGTAATTTTTTATTTTGTATTACCGAATCGGTAACATTCGGTATTTACAGATTCGGTAAATACCGATTCGGTATTTACCGAATCGATAAATACCGAATCCTGCAAGGGTGCAGGGGGTGTCACTTTGACACCCTCTAGCACCCCAATTACTTGTCTGTGTGTCACATTGCACAGGTGTGCATGCACAGGTGTGCATGCACAGATGTGCATGCACACCTGAATTTGGTATTTTACCACCCAATAGGATTGGGTGGTAAAATACCGACTCTTAAGGGCCTGTGGCACTCCTAGGAGTGTCTGCTATATATGGATTTACCGAATCGGTAAAAACACTGATTCGGTATTTTACCGATTCTGTAAATTTACAGATTCTGTAAATTTACAGAATCAGTAAAATATAGACCCCCTACATCAGAAAAACCCTAATACCCGTCGGTAACGGCCAAATTCGGCCGTTACCTACCGGTATTAGGGCTCCTACATCTGGCCCCTAGTTTCCATAGGAAATCCGCAGCATTCTATTGGGAATAACTTTGGCGTCGGTGGACGAATCTTTGTGAATTTCTCAAAGAAGATGGCCTGTTACACTCCGCTCCTTCCCTGAAAGTGTCGGGGGGATTCGTGAAGCGGGTGCCGAGAAAAAAGGGGGTCCCAAAATGTGTTTTCCCCATGTTAATTTCCATTGGACAATTAGACACGGCTACAGCCCGAACCGCTGAACGGAATTACACCAAACTTGGCAAAATGGTAGGGACTGGTACGTAGTAGTGCCTTTTCTATATTTGGTGAAAATTGCTCCAGTGGTTTTTATGAAAATTAACTTCAAAAACACATATATATCTATACGCGCTCCGAGCGCTTTGGGTACGCGTACCGGTAAGCGCACCCGGCGCGCCACCGAAGTGCACGAGCGGAAAGCTGATTGGCTCTCGGGTGTCAGTCAACATTCGAAACAGTCCGGAGAGTCTGCCATTTTATAGGTGAAAAATAAAAGGGGAAAACATTGAAAGGGGGAAGGGTAGAGACCCCCTGACCCCATAGGTTTTCTCAGGGGGGCCTAGAAGGACCACAAAAGGCATAAAAATGTATTCTTTTTTTGTAAATTTGACGGAGTAAGCTCAGGTTGCGCGTACATGGGCGTTTACAGGTACGCGTACCCTGAGCGTACCACGGGGAAAAACAGTGAAAAAAATAAGAGTAAAAATAGAATTTAGAGTGCTTAGAGGTAGGGTAGCTCTGAAAAGAGCTGTTGTGTTATGTGGGTGTTTTTTGTACCTACAAGTAGGTACCGATGCAGAGTCTAACATTCAAGAGAAAGACTCTGTTCCCCTCATCTGAGAAATGTACACCGTCTACTCTGTAGATATCTTGCATGTTGTAACGCAAGTTATTGTGGTATATGGAACCCATACCATAGTCTCTCAGGAAAGCAGAAACAGATCCTTCAGGGACCCCCTGAGAAGGCCTAGGGGGTCAGGGGCACTCTACCCTGTCCCCTTTTCATGTTCTCAACTATTACATTTCACACTCTTCTGAAACTACACAAAATGGCGGCGATAGGGTACATCAGAGACAGACCGGGAGAGAAAGGAGGCATGAGACGAAGAAGAGATGTGAAATACACATTGGAGAAAATATAGTGGGAGAAGGGAAGTAACTATGAGTAAACTTACTATGTAACACAAAAATGTTGCACTCTATACTATAAGTCTCACTTTATACCACAATCACTTCGCTACTATCTCATAAATTACAAATAAAAAAGAATAATGTCTTAAACAATTTTTAATTTCTAAATATAAATATATTCTTCTGAATTTTCATAATTTAAAAGAACTAGTAACATG
Organism: Lissotriton helveticus; assembly: GCF_964261635.1. Classification (NCBI taxonomy): domain Eukaryota; kingdom Metazoa; phylum Chordata; class Amphibia; order Caudata; family Salamandridae; genus Lissotriton; species Lissotriton helveticus. The sequence goes on from NC_136059.1 coordinate 1,430,908,083, forward strand.
TCATCATCAGGAATTTCCTCATCAATCACATCATCAGGAATCTCCTCATCAAAAGTCTGACAAGATGCATCCTGGAACTCTATGGTCTCCAAATATTCGAGAAATTCGCCATCCAGAGACTGATTAAAAAAATCCCTCTTGTCATCTCCTCCAATAGAAACTTCTTGATTACTGGTGCTGTCAATAACCGGGACATTCAAAATCTCAATAAAAGTAGTGGAAAATTAAAAAAAGATTAAACGGTCTCTTCATTGTGATCCATTTCATTTTGAAATTTCTTTCTGTAAATTGCAGAAAAAAATCACTTTAATTTATCGTTTTTAGTAATACATATTATAAAACTAGCTTTATCAAGTATTTAGTTCTTTAAAATTAATATGCACAATTTTTTGAAAATACTTTATATAACTATATCAGTAGAGTTAGGACACTGTAGGGGTCAGGTTAAGACAGGTACTTCTGAGTTTTTAACAGTGAAGTTATCTTTGGGCAGTGTATAGTATCAGGCAGGAACTAGAAATATAAAGCACTGTATGTGATGAAGCCTAACTCAATCCATAACTATAACAGCGGGACAGTAAATAACTAACAGAAAACATTTTTCCAATTAACTTAAAGTGTACAACATAGCTCCCCTTACAAATTAACACCTCACCTTTTAGAAAGCAATAGAAGAGTTAGTACTGTGTAAATCTCACACCCGAAATTGAACACCAAAAATTACTCACAAATGTACCTCAGACACTACTATCACAAAATGGCCGTGTTTCCCTCTCATTTTTCATATATGTTCATGTACATAACCAATCAAATTTCATCACACACAAATTCAAAACCAAAGTAACATTTTAATTGGTTCTAAATTTCAACACTTTCAAATATGTTTTCCCCATGCAATTTTCCATAGGATATTTAGAAATGGCTACAGCCCGAACGGCTGAACGGAATTACACCAAACTTGGCAAAATGGTAGGGACTGGTATGTAGTAGGGCCTTTTCTATATTTGGTGAAAATTGCTCCAGTGGTTTTTATTAAATTTAACTTCCAAAAATGGTATATATCTATATGCGCGCTTCGAGCGCTCAGGGTACGCTTACCGGTAAGCGTACCCAGCGCGCCACGGAAGATCGCGAGCGGAAAGCTGATTGGCTCTCGGGTGTCTGTCAACATTCCAAACAGTCCGGAGACTCCGCCATCTTGTGTCTCGGTAGAATCGAGACACAAGAGGTAAAAAAAAAACGGGGAATACTATAAAAGGGGGAAGGGTAGAGATCCCCTGACCCCATAGGTTTTCTCAGGGGGGCCTAGGAGGACCCTGAAGGGCAAAAACACTATTATTTTTTTTTTATTTCGCAAAGTAAGCTCAGGGTGCGCTTACACGGGCGTTTACAGGTACGCGTACCCTGAGCGAACCACGGGGAAAAACAGTGAACAAAATTAGAGTAAAATAATAATTTAGAGTGCTTAGAGGTAGGGTAGCTCTGAAAAGAGCTGTTGTATTATGTGAGTGATTTAAGTACCTACAAGTAGGTACCGATGCAGAGTCTAAAATTTAAAATGAAGACTCTATTCCCCTCATCTGTAAAATGTACACCGTCTCTCCTATAGATGCCTTGCATGTTGTAACGCAAGTTGTTGTGGTATATAGAACCTATACCATAGTATCTGAGGAAAGCAGAAACAGACTTATTCACATGTTTCCTTGCTTTCTCAATCTGTGGACAAAATTGGTTGGACCAGTTCCATTTTTGCCTTTGGCATATATTAGAATATACCAAGGCAGTTTTTGGAAAAAGTGACATCAATTGCCCAAAGGTGTCCTTTAAAAGCATTTCCAGACCTACCCCATTCAAAGTGCCCAGGTCATTGCCACCACAGTGCACAATTATGAGGTCAGGGTGTGGTAGATGCATAAAGGATTTTACCAATGGTATCAATTGGTGACATCTCAATCCTCTCTTGCCAATCCACATAATATCCACATTTGGTAAATCAAGGTTGGGAATACCTCTGTTTGCTGCATACTTTAGTGAACAAAGCTATGACCCAAGGTTGGGAATACCTCTGTTTGCTGCATACTCCAGTGAACAAAGCTATGACCCTTCAGACTTTAGGCATCTTGAAGGTAGATGTGGTTGTATTCAGATGAGTTGTGGAAATAAAATGGCAGTTTAAAAGTAGGAGTTATTAAAAAAAAGTGGTTGAGATTCAGTGCACTTGAAGCGAGCCGCGCCCCCAGCCACGCCCACTCTTCCTGGCCACGCCCACTCTGGGTCAAAAGAGGAGCTGAGTACGAGCTCGTTAGTCGGATTACTCCCCTGCCTTCCGCGGGAGCTACTTTAGGAGACCTGAATTCCTTTTAAAATATTTGTCCTGAAACAGCGCTCGCCTCGCGCTTTTATTTTTAAACTCCCCCTGCATTCATTGACCTCCTCCTTACCTGACAACGCCCGCGCAGCCCAGGCAGATGCTGCAGCGGCCCCAGGATCCCTCGCTCGCCGCCTTGAGCGAGCCGCGCCCCCAGCCACGCCCACTCTTCCTGGCCACGCCCACTCTGGGTCAAAAGAGGAGCTGAGTACGAGCTCGTTAGTCGGATTACTCCCCTGCCTTCCGCGGGAGCTACTTTAGGAGACCTGAATTCCTTTTAAAATATTTGTCCTGAAACAGCGCTCGCCTCGCGCTTTTATTTTTAAACTCCCCCTGCATTCATTGACCTCCTCCTTACCTGACAACGCCCGCGCAGCCCAGGCAGATGCTGCAGCGGCCCCAGGATCCCTCGCTCGCCGCCTTGAGCGAGCCGCGCCCCCAGCCACGCCCACTCTTCCTGGCCACGCCCACTCTGGGTCAAAAGAGGAGCTGAGTACGAGCTCGTTAGTCGGATTACTCCCCTGCCTTCCGCGGGAGCTACTTTAGGAGACCTGAATTCCTTTTAAAATATTTGTCCTGAAACAGCGCTCACCTCGCGCTTTTATTTTTAAACTCCCCCTGCATTCATTGACCTCCTCCTTACCTGACAACGCCCGCGCAGCCCAGGCAGACGCTGCAGCGGCCCCAGGATCCCTCGCTCGCCGCCTTGAGCGAGCCGCGCCCCCAGCCACGCCCACTCTTCCTGGCCACGCCCACTCTGGGTCAAAAGAGGAGCTGAGTACGAGCTCGTTAGTCGGATTACTCCCCTGCCTTCCGCGGGAGCTACTTTAGGAGACCTGAATTCCTTTTAAAATATTTGTCCTGAAACAGCGCTCGCCTCGCGCTTTTATTTTTAAACTCCCCCTGCATTCATTGACCTCCTCCTTACCTGACAATGCCCACGCAGCCCAGGCAGACGCTGCAGCGGCCCCAGGATCCCTCGCTCGCCGCCTTGAGCGAGCTGCGCCCCCAGCCACGCCCACTCTTCCTGGCCACGCCCACTCTGGGTCAAAAGAGGAGCTGAGTACGAGCTCGTTAGTCGGATTACTCCCCTGCCTTCCGCGGGAGCTACTTTAGGAGACCTGAATTCCTTTTAAAATATTTGTCCTGAAACAGCGCTCGCCTCGCGCTTTTATTTTTAAACTCCCCCTGCATTCATTGACCTCCTCCTTACATGACAACGCCCGCGCAGCCCAGGCAGACGCTGCAGCGGCCCCAGGATCCCTCGCTCGCCGCCTTGAGCGAGCCGTGCCCCCAGCCACGCCCACTCTTCCTGGCCACGCCCACTCTGGGTCAAAAGAGGAGCTGAGTACGAGCTCGTTAGTCGGATTACTCCCCTGCCTTCCGCGGGAGCTACTTTAGGAGACCTGAATTCCTTTTAAAATATTTGTCCTCAAACAGCGCTCGCCTCGCGCTTTTATTTTTAAACTCCCCCTGCATTCATTGACCTCCTCCTTACCTGACAACGCCCGCGCAGCCCAGGCAGACGCTGCAGCGGCCCCAGGATCCCTCGCTCGCCGCCTTGAGCGAGCCGCGCCCCCAGCCACGCCCACTCTTCCTGGCCACGCCCCTAACGGCCCTATAAACCATGTGCTTTCCCCGTCCGCGCAGCGGACGGGCGCAGCGGGCGCGCCGTTTGCGTGCCAAAGGCGCGCCTAAGGCAAGCCCGTCTGCGCCCGTGACCAGGGGCCACTGACCCTGCTCAACTTGTGTCATACACCTCCGCACAATTATCTGCACTCATGGTTCCTATTCCCGTCCCTCCTTCGCTGGCCTTACGTCTTGATTCACTTGGTGTCTCTGCGCTCCCTTGTCCATCCTCACTCCCCTCTTCCTCCCCTCCCACTTCCTCCCCTGCGGCTTATCAGGCAACCCCTCCTTCCACACCGTCACTCCCTGCAGCTTCCGCTCTTCTGCTAAACACCCGGTCAGCAGTTAAGCATCAAATTGAACTCTTCAACCTCCTATCCTCAGACTGCCCCGACTATCTTTTCCTTACGGAGACCTGGTTTTCTATAGACTCACTTCCCAACCTCCTAGCTATTCTTCCTGACACACATTATGCTCTCCGCATGGACCGCCCGGCCGGAAAAGCCGGTGGCGGCGTGGTAATGATCATCCGTTCCACGCTGAGATTTCAGCTTCTCGACCATTCTCCAATATCCAACGTGGATCTTCTGGTCGCCCGGTCCACCAATCTTATCGATCCCCTCACTTTTGTCCTTGTTTACCGGCCCCCTTTGCCCATGCCTCAATTTGTTCCCCTATTACAAGACATCTTGGCCACTTTGGCAGTAAACAACTCATCAGTTGTCCTACTAGGGGACTTTAATTATTGGCCCGATGATCCTAGAGAAAGTCTAGCTTACAAAGACTTCTCTGCGACTCTCCATTCACTTAACTTTATTCCTCACATTTTCTCCTCCACTCACGTTAAGGGTCACACCTTGGACCAAATTTGGTCTCTGCGTCGCCCCCTTTCCGTTCTTTCCACCCTTCCTTGTCTCTGGTCGGATCACTTTTTAATTTCTTTTAATATTCCCCTCCCCTCTTATGCAAAAACCCCTCTTTCCAAAAATCTGACAGCTCGCTGCTGGAACCAGACAGACCTCTCTCTTCTCTCTTCTTCCCTGGCATCCACAGTACCCAACATGACGGATCTCCCTCTTGACGCTCAAGCCGACGCTGTTCGTGCCTGGCTTTCTTCCTCCTGTGACCTCGTCGCCCCTCTTAAGAACATCAAATCTGTGCGGCCCCATGAGGCCCACAGATGGTTCACTAGTGAACTCAAAGAGCTCAAACTTAACCTTAGGCGATCGGAGCGTCACTGGAGGCGCAACTACTGTCCTTTTCTCCGAACCAAATACAAATTATTACTTAACAGCTATAAAAAAGCCATTGTTTTGGCCAAAACAGATTACTTCTCTGAAAAAGTTGCCCGTTCCGTAAATAAACCTCGAGAGATCTTTTCCCTTGTTAAACAACTTGCCACATCTGATCGCACCAATATTAGTTTTGTCCCATCCCTATCGTTTTGTCTCTCACTCAATAATTATTTTATTGATAAGATCGCCACCATTAAAGCCAACATTCCCGCAGTCTCTCTAACCCAGATCATCCCCCCTCTCCCACCGCCGCCTTTTTTGTTTGACCACTTCCCCCCCATCTCTGCTGCACAATTCTTTGCTCTGCTTGCTAAGGTCAAGTCGGGCTCACCAGCTGACTGCGCTCCGGCTCGGATTCTTCAAACCCTCTTTGCTCACTGTCCTGGACCCCCGCTCACACTCCTTAATTCGTCCTTGGCTCTCGGTTCTGTTCCCTCCTCCTTCAAAACCGCTACTGTTCTCCCCATAATAAAAAAACCTGGCTTGGACCCTTCCTCCCCCTCCAACTTTAGGCCCATCTCCCTCCTTCCCTATTTGGGGAAGATCGTGGAAAGCTATGTCACATCCTGTCTGTCCTCACACATTGAGGAGCATGGCCTCTTAGCCTCCCACCAGGCGGGCTTCCGCCCGGGCCACACCACCGAGACTGTTGTCACCGCTGTCTTGGATGAGCTTAAGGGAAAGGCTGACTCCAATCTCCCCCAGGCGTTGGTGCTCCTCGACTTGTCGGCTGCGTTCGACACGGTCGACCATGCCATTCTTCTCGACCGTGTCAGCGCAGCCGGCATTAGGGGGGTGGCACTCTCCTGGCTGAAGTCCTGTCTCCAGGATAGGTTCCAGGCAGTCCAGCTCGCTGGATTCTCTTCTCCCCCCCGCCCTCTTGTGTGTGGGGTCCCCCAAGGTTCCTCCCTTTCCCCTCTTCTCTTTAATCTTTATATCTACCCTCTTATTTTTTCTCTCCGTGAGCTGGGGGTCTCCGTGTACAATTACGCTGACGACCTCCAGCTCATCTTTGATCTCTCTACTCCTGACTCTTCTTCCTTTTTTAGTTCCACTTTAGTTTTTATTTCGGACTGGATGATCACGAACCACCTTAAGTTGAATCCTAACAAGACGGAGCTTGTCCTCACCGGTGGTCCCTCCAATCTCTGGTCCCCAACTCACTGGCCCCTTTCTCTTGGAAACCCCCCCCCCTCCCAGTTCCTTCCGTTCGCACTCTAGGTATTAAGGTCAGCAACGACCTCTCCATGCATTCCCAAGTTAGCTCCGTAATTTCATCTTGTTTTCTATCCCTCCGTCTCATCCGTAAAATCTCCCGTTTCTTTTCCATCGACGCCCTCAAATCCATCATCATGGCCCTCATCACCTCCCGCCTTGATTACGGGAACGGCCTCTATGCCGGTATCCCTGCTCTTGAAATGCGCCGGCTTCAGGCCATCCAAAATCAGGCCGCCCGGCTCATTTTTCACCTCCCCAAATTTTCTCACATCACGCCTGTTCTCAAGTCCCTTCACTGGCTTCCTGTACGCTTTCGTTCCTCTTTCAAATTAGCATGCTTAGCCTTTTTGGCCTACACCCATTCCGCCCCTCTCTTTATTGTTTCCCTGATCACTCCCTACATTCCAGCTCGCACTCTTCGTTCGTCATCTCTACTCCTTCTTCAAGTCCCCCGCTACCGTAAAGCCCGAATCGGCGGTACCCGTTTCTCGGTTTTGGCCCCCCAGTTCTGGAACAGTCTTCCACTATCCATCCGATCGATCCCCACTTACTCTTCCTTCCGTAAAGCTTTAAAAACTTTTCTTTTTCTCCAGGCCTTCCCCGGTTAGTTCCTCTGGTTGCAGTGCAGAATCCGATTTCCCCCCCCCCCCAGCGCCAGGAAGCCGCTTGGCCACAGTGCACTTAATCAAGTTTCTTTTTCATTTCATTTCATTTCATTTCAAGAAGAAATGATTGGTGGTTTCTCAAAATTCTCCACTGAAAATTAGGGTGTATGTTTCTGTTTTTTGAAAGAAGTAATTCTAATGGTTGGGAAAAAGTCATTGAAAGATACATTGCACAGGATAAGCTGCTATATTGAGAAGTCAAACACCCTTGCTGGGTTCATATGCAACATAGTATCATAAACTTTTCACCTGTGTGCTCAGTTAGGTGATGTGTGGAGTGTTACCATGGTAACAAGCAGAAAGAGCAGTAGGGGGATGGGTAAATATTATGTGAGTGTAGGAGGGTGGATTTCTGACTATGGTTACCCCAGACTTTTTGCCTAGTGTTTAGCTGGTTTTCGACTTAGTTGGCCTGGGATCCTGCTAATCAGTGCCCCAGGCTATCTACTCTCTCTTTAAATGGACTCCATGTACCCTAGGCACATAACCAATTTGGTACTGGACACCTTAACAGCCCCTGTACAGTGCACTATAGGTGCCCAGGGCATAGGTGCATCCAAGGCCTACCAGGGGCTGCAGCATATCTTTTGCCACCCCTGGCTGGTACTTAAATCGACACAACTGGCTGATCCCTCAGCTGGGGCAAGGTGGTGTAATCACCCCTTGCTTAGATATAGTATACCTATATCTAAACCTATATCTAGACGCATATATACCTATTAGTCACTCCTATGACAGGCCTTAACAATCCTGGAGGCAGAGTGCTTGGTTTTACATGAGAGGGTGCTCTAGCATGAGCTGAGCCCGTCTGCAGTGTTGGGACCAATTCCTCAATGCTGTTCCAGTGATATTGCCATACCATATACTCTTAAGTGCATTATAATCCTTACGGTTATTGCAACTCCGGTTTGGCTTTATCAAAACATGTCGTGTTTGGTGTCATACAACGTGGAATACTACCCCCTCGCCAATTCTGATGATGGGGGCAGCATCCCACCCCTCTAGGAGGGGAAGACATGTTACTTACTGCAAATGCGGTTAATCCTAACCAGAGCCCCAGCATCACACAATGGATGCTGCTGCCACAGACACGAGTCTGGCCCCCTGCTGCTGACCGAAACTCAACAGAGGAGGCTTGATCAAAGGATCTCCTGTCACAGGGAGGTGTCACACCACCCCAGACAGGAGATAGTGGATTGTAGCAGGGAGGGTTGAAAGAAACTAGACACTGCCTGGGGCGCACAAGGTGTTCCTGGGCAGATTCCAGTCAAACCGGTTCTGGGGCCATCCTGCCCCAGTCCTGGTGGCAAACTGGACAAAGGAAAGGGGTGTAACCACCCCCTTCCTGGGTCCCACCCATAGGAGGGACCTAGCAGGTAATCCAGCCCCCAGATTTGGAATATAGGTGGGAGCAGTGCCAATGCACATCGGATTATCCTGACTGAAACTTATGAAACGAAACTCTGGACCCTTCGACATCCCACTCGATGTGGAAGACTGAAGAATCTCCCTTGTGGTCAAGGAGTGACCACCCTTTGCAAACAGGCACCATCCAGCACCTCGATGTTTGCTTTGTTGTAGTTCCCGCCGGAACTCGAGCAACAGAGACTGACAAGAGCCAGCTATCCTGACTTCCAACAGCCCGATCCACAGTCCATGCAGAGATGGGACCCGTGGAGGTGACCTGAAGCGTGGGAGCGGCCATCTTGAAGTAACTATGAAGCGCAGACCGTGCAGCATCCGAGGCTCCCTCGAAGCTGTGCATTGGAGCGTGAAAAGCTCCAGCCCCGAGCAGCTTTTGCACTGAAGCTCACCCCTCCACACTTGACGAGTGCTGCGTGGGGCCCTTTTGCATTTTTCTGCTTGACACGTTGGTCCGGTCGCTTGTTCGTTGGCTAGTGGCCCCAGAACCAATGAACCTTTGAATTTGAACAGCTAGTCTGGTTGCTCCAGACTGGCCCTTGCTCCCCTGAAAAGTATCACCTGCTCAGACCTTGGTGGTCCGAGTGTTAATCCATCTTTGAATCCTGCATGGGTTGCCTTTGCCAAGGCTTGTTGACTCCGATCGTGAAGCCGACACCGCCGACAGCGAGAACCTTTGTGGGACAGCTCGTGATTCACTCCAGGACATCCTCGGTGCCCCAGAGACCACATGGCAGCGGAGAGAAGCTACACAACATCAACCTGATTGCGCCCAACATTGCCTGGTTCCTTCCTGGTTCCTTCCTGGTCACTGCCTAGTGACCCAGACTCTGTCCCCATTTGCTTTCAGGTACCCTTCAACTTCGATCCACCCTTGGATCGCACTGGACACTTCTCTTCTGGACGCCTGCAGCATCTTTATCTCAAGGCACCATAGAACTGCATGACGAAACCCGACACATCTTTGCACCTGTGCACCCGCTTCCTGTGGGTGAGGTAACACTTGAACGCCCATGCTTCTGTAGAGGTTTACACCTCTAGTGTCTAAGTCTAAAGTTTTGTCCTTCTAGTCCAGTCGGAAGACTGTTAAAACTGTAACTTGATAACTTTTACGCACCATTGACTTTACATTGGTGCATGCTTGTGCTTTCTGCACTGCACCCGAATCCCGCGGGCTACTCCCGTCCTAACTGTGGTTAGTCCAGTGTAGTCCAAGCGATTCCCAAGGCCCTAGGCCTTACCCCCGATCGATTAGTGATTGTTATATCACTTTTTTGATATATGGTTTGAGTGGCCACCGGCCTCATCCAAAAACGTGCAACTTGTATATGTTATATTGTGCTTTTATTTAAACGCTTGCGCTTCATTGCTCATAAAGAGTAGTGGGGATTATTCTGAGAATAAATACATATATTTTTATAATATATAACTTGTGTGGTGTCCTTTCACTTGGTATTACAGGATTGCATGTGGTAAAACAGCTGGCTTCACATGTCCTCTTGAGTTAAGCCTTTAAGGCTGCTTAGTCCATGCTACCCCTAGGATAGCTTGTCTATAAGGTTGACTTACAACCACCTCCATAAGGCATTCTTTGGACTGATACACGGGTGCCCACAGAACTGTAGACATCATACATCAGGCCAACTTCTCACAGTGAGTTTCAAAGTGTTGAAATGTAGAACCAATTAAAATGTTAGTTTGGTTTTGAATTAGTGTGGGAAGAAATGTAATTGGTTATGTACATGAAAATGGGTCTGAAATCAGAGGGAATCTGTGCCATTATTCTGAGGCTGCAGTGAAAGAAGCATTATTCAGAGATTCTGCATAAGAAAATCTGGTTTGAGACTGCCTCTGTTCTAAATCTTCAAAGCATTTTTAAAGGTGAGTAATGATTCATTTAATATAGATAGAGTGCTGTATGCACTATGGGGAAGATTAACAAGCATATTGGGCTTCTTTATTCTTGTATTGTGTCTCATGTTTTTTTGTAAGGCTAGAAAAAAATTAATGGTCCATATTGGAAATGTATTTTGGAAATGAGTCAGGTTTCTGCACTGTAATGTAGTGCTTATTTATATGGGCTGTGCTCTATCTTTTAAATGATTTATTGTGGTACATGTTTTTAGGTAAAATTATTGTTTTTAACATTTTTAACTAGGATCACACTGAGTGTCTGTGTAAATTAAAGAATTATATTGGCAATTTTTTGTATAATGTCTCCTCACAGTTTGCATCTGTTTGCTTATAGGGTACTGTTTCTTTATGCATTGTGTCTCATGTGTGTATGTAATGCTGGCAAAAAACGAATGGTGCATATTGGAAATGTATTTTGGAAATGAGTCAGGTTTCTGCATTGTAATGTAGTGGTCATTTATATGGGCTGTGCTCTGTGTCCTAAACGATTTACTATGCTAAATGTTTTTTCGTAAAATGTATGGCTTTAACATTTTTGACTAGGATCACATGTCTGTCAGGCATCTTTGTTCCCAAATAGGCTCTAAGCTGTGCAATAAAGATCCAGGGTGTGCTGTTGAAATGAAAAAAGAATGTTATGTCTTGCTTGTATATATATATATATGGTCTGTTTTTTGCCAGTAGAGACAGTGAGATAGTATGAGCAAAGACACACATAGTGCAAGCAGAGACAGACATGATAGATTACATGTAACATCCTGGTCAAGTGTCTAAGATCACACTGTGAGTCAAGCTTGATTTTAAATGTATCTGGGTGAATAATTTGCTTAGTTGATGTGTTTAAAAATATGGGAATACATGTATTCTTGAAGTCAGTTAGGCTTTAGGATATGTACTAGTAGAGAATCTTAGGCAGCATGTCTGTCAGGCCTCTTAGTTCACAAATAGGCTTTACGCTGTGTAATAAAGATCCAGGGTGTGCTGTTGAAATGAACAAGGGATATTATGTCTTGCTTGTATATATATATGGTCTGTTTTTGGCCAGTAGAGACAGTGAGATAGTATGAGCACAGACACACATAGTGGAGGCAGAGACAGACATGGTAGATTGCATGTAACATCCTGGTCATGTGTCTAATATCACACTATGAGTCAAGCTTGATTTTAAATGAATCTGGGTGAATAATTTGCTTAGTTGATGTGTTTAAAAATATGGGAATACATGTATTCTTAAAGTCAGTTATGCTTTAGGATATGTACTAGTAGAGAATCTTAGGCAGCATGTGTGTCAGGCCTCTTAGTTCCCAAATAGGCTCTAAGCTGTGCAATAAAGGTCCAGGGTGTGCTGTTGAAATGAATAAGGAATGTTATGTCTTGCTTGTATATATATATGGTCTGTTGTTTGCCAGTAGACACAGTGAGATAGTATGAGCACAGGTACACACAGTGGAGGCAGAGACAGACATGGTAGATTACATGTAACATCCTGGTCATGTGTCTAAGATCACACTGTGAGTCAAGCTTGATTTTAAATGAATCTGGGTGAATAATTTGCTTAGTTGATGTGTTTAAAAATATGGGAATACATGTATTCTTGAAGTCAGTTAGGCTTTAGGATATGTACTAGTAGAGAATCTTAGGCAGCATGTGTGTCAGGCCTCTTAGTTCCCAAATAGGCTCTAAGCTGTGCAATAAAGATCCAGGGTGTGCTGTTGAAATGAATAAGGAATGTTATGTCTTGCTTGTATATATATATATATATATATATATATATATATATATGGTCTGTTTTTTGCCAGTAGAGACAGTGAGATAGTATGAGCACAGGCATACATAGTGGAGGCAGAGACAGACATGGTAGATTACATGTAACATCCTGGTCATGTGTCTAAGATCACACTGCGAGTCAAGCTTGATTTTAAATGAATCTGGGTGAATAATTTGCTTCGTTGATGTGTTTAAAAATATGGGAATACATGTATTCTTGAAGTCAGTTAGGCTTTAGGATATGTACTAGTAGAGAATCTTAGGCAGCATGTCTGTCAGGCCTCTTAGTTCCCAAATAGGCTCTAATCTGTGCAATAAAGATCCAGGGTGTGCTGTTGAAATGGAAAGGGAATGTTATGTCTTGCTTGTATATATATATGGTCTGTTTTTTGCCAGTAGAGACAGTGAGATAGTATGAGCAGAGGCACACATAGTGCAAGCAGACACAGACATGGTAGATTACATGTAAAATCCTGGTGAAAAACATTAAAAGTGCTCATTTTTCTAAAACCATTTATCACAGTCATTTCTTTAAGACAGAGAACTCAGCCCATGTGTTGAATATTAGACAGATTTGTTGGCATGAGCTGGCAGCCATTTTCTTTTCCATGTGCTCTCTCCTACCTTTCTGTTAACTGTCTTTGTAGCCTGTCTAGAGACAAACTATGTTTAACATACTCCACTTCTCAAATGCCCAGAAGGGCGTAACTAACAGAATGCACCTACTTCTCTAGTATAAGTGTCAGACTATTTTGACTAGGATCACAGAGAGTGCAGAGAGACGGTGAGATGGTATGAGCAGAGATACACATAGTGCATGCAGAGACAGACATGGTAGATTACATGTAACTTCCTGGTCATGTGTGTAAGATCACACTGTGAGACAAGCTTGATTTGAAATGAATCTGGGTGAATAATTTGCTTAGTTGATGTGTTTAAAAATATGGGAATACATGTATTCTTGAAGTCAGTTAGGCTTTAGGATATGTACTAGTAGAGAATCTTAGGCAGCATGTCTGTCAGGCCTCTTAGTTCACAAAAAGGCTGTAAGCTGTGTAATAAAGATCCAGGGTGTGCTGTTGAAATGAATAAGGAATGTTATGTCTTGCTTGTATATATATATGGTCCTATTTTTTGCCAGTAGAGACAGTGATATAGTATGAGCACAGACACACATAGTGCATGCAGAGACAGACATGGTAGATTACATGTAACATCCTGGTCATGTGTACTCCACTTCACTCACTTCTTCTCTCAGTCCCTCTGTCCTCTCGCTTTATCACTCCTCTTCCCTCACTCCCTCTATATTACCCTCACTCCCTCCATCCCCTCACTCTGTGACTCCCCCTTCACTCACCCTCACTCACCTTCCATCCCTCACTGTCATCAACTCACCCTCACTCACTCCCCTTCTGTCATTTGTTCCCTCAGTCACTTTCTACCCTTCATTCAGTCATGTTATCCATTCATTTATGCAGTGCACATTCATTGAAAAAAAGAATAACACAATATATAAGGAATATAGCTCTTTTTGGAGAATTGGAAGTAGTTCTAAAAAGAACTTTTTTTTTTCTTCTTTTTTCGATTTTTTTTTTTTTTTTAATACTATATCAGAACGATTTTTTTGTTTTTTTGGGGGGAGAAAAACAAAACCAGGGAATCCAAAACTGCTCAACAGGAGCAAAAAAAAGAGGAAAAATTAGTGGTGGGTGGAGCAGCGGTGTTCTTCTTTTCTCCGAACAATAAGTTCTATGCTCTGCTCCCCATAGCAAAGCAGTTCGTCGCAGTCCTTGCAGACAAATTTGAGATCTGCAAAGACCAGCTGCATGTTTGGCATTAGTCTTGCAGCTTGTCTTCCTGAAGGTGTTGCTCCACCAGTCGAGGTGCTGCCGCCATCTGTTGGGGGATTGCCTGCCAGGTCCCTGACACTCTCCCTAGCGTAATTGTTGGGGTGCCTCCTCTCGACATGCCTAATTAAGGTGGCGTCGCTGAAGCTGTACTTTTTGGTGGGGTTTCCACAGGACAAGACAGTGTCACAGATTTTGCAGCACACCTTTGCAGCATTTACCTTTTTTTCACCTTCGGGGAAGGTAAAAAAATTCCATATAAAATGTTCTTTCACTTTGCGCCGAGGAGGGTCCTCTGGCAAAAACTCTTCATCAGAGTCACCGCTGGGTCTTTCAGCCATTCTTCAAAAAAAGAGATGTTGGAGAAGAAGCAGGGAACAGCTCTTGCTCTCTCCAAGGTCAAAGAGGTAGTGAGGGGAATGGGTGGGGGCTTTCAATAGTTGGAAAAAAAACTGTTATGAACCAATGAAAAGTGTTGTTTTAAGGTCACATGGCTTGACGCGCTTACGCTACGCGCTCCGGGGCGCTTATGCGGGCGCTTACGCGGCACGTACGTAGGCGCTTTCGGAAACATTTCCGGGGGCGCATACGCGACTCGTCACAATGACGTTTTGCTCGATTTTCAGAAATGCGTTTAAATTTAAAGTACGGTTATTAAAAAACAAAAATAGTACTTTTATGTGTATGCCACTGAATGTCTTGCATTATTATTTACTTTAAATACATAAATATATTTTTTATCGCTCACGGGAATTGCGCTCACGCTACGTTTATGACTGTGTTTACGGGTGCGCGCACCCTGAGCGCTCCAGGGTTAAAATATATTAAAAAAAGGAAAAATACATTCAAAAATTAATATTACAAAAATATAGAATATTGGAATAATAAAAAAATTATAATAATTTATAGCTATAAAAATTAGCTATTAAAAAAACTTAATAATTCACTTAAAAAACGTAGGTTTCAAACTCGTTATAGTTAGGAATTAGCATTTAAAAAACCTTTGAAATTCACTGAAAAAACCATAGGTTTCACACCAGTTATAGTTAGCTGAACATTGTACTCATACAACACCATTGTAATTCCCACGTTATAGTTAGTTGGACTCACTATAACTCGCGCAACCGCAATCCACTGCTGATGATGTCACATATTACATCATTCATGACATGGTCAGTGACATCACTGATGACATCACTGATGACATCTCAAATGACATCACTGATGACATCACTGATGACATCATCCAGTGTCTGTGTGTTTCTGTAAAGTTTAAATATGTTTTACATATTGAAGAATGAGTGGATGTATAAGTGTCTGGATGAAGGATTTACTAGGTGCGTGACTGACTGTATGAGTGAGTGATTAAATGTGTCTTACTGAATGCAGGGGAAGTAAGTTTCTGTATATGCAAGTAAATGGATGTTGGATACTTTGTTTGCATGTGTGAGTATATGTGTGAGTAACTATACAGATGAGTGGTGGTGTGTAACAGGATGTATAGGTGTATGAGTACATATGATGAGTGACTACATGTATGTGTGACTGTATAAGACTGTTGTTGAATGAGTGTATGTGTCTCTAGATCTTAGAATTACTGAATAGGTGTGTTGTAAGTGGTATTGGTATGTGCATTGTTTAGAAAATGTTAGTTTGTATTTTTCGAGTGTGCATATCAAAGGATATATTCGGCTGCAAGGAGGTCTGCCACTCTATCACAAGGATGATGTCATCAGTGATGTCATTACTGATTGTCATTTGAGATGTCATCACTGATGTCATGGGTAATGTCACTGACCATGTCATGAGTGATGTAATATGTGACGTCATCAACAGTGCATTGCAGATGCGTGATTTATAGTTAGCTGAACTAACTATAGCGGGGGAATTTCTATGGTTTTGTATGAGTGAAATGTCCAGCTAACTATAACGTCCCTGAAACCTATGGTTTTTTCAGTGAATTTCAATGGTTTTTTAAATGCTAGTTTCTAACTATGCCTAGAGAGGTAGACCATGTGAAGAAAGAAGAAAAAGCGCACATAAAGAAAAAAAAGAAATGCAGAAAGAAGCAACAGAAGTC
Source organism: Lissotriton helveticus (assembly GCF_964261635.1). NCBI lineage: Eukaryota > Metazoa > Chordata > Amphibia > Caudata > Salamandridae > Lissotriton > Lissotriton helveticus. The sequence continues at coordinate 1,430,924,288 of NC_136059.1, forward strand.
CTCAAAGACAAAGAAAAGTGCAGGAAAGAAGGAAGACGTGCAAAAAGAATAAACAGAGGAGCAGAAAGTGGCCTTATTGCAAAATCATTGTGTACCCTCAACTTTTTCAGATAGGTACTGGTGGTAACTGACTCTGACTAACCAGTCCTAGAGCCAGTGCTGTGCTAAAAGACACTTAGAATACCGTGAAAACACCTACATACACTAGGGAACACTATGCATTGGGGTACCCTTGTGATTACCATGGCCTCCTCTGTAAGCCCCTAGTACATATTAGGGCAGAGAGATTAAAATTACCTCTTAGAACGCGCCAAAGGGCGCATTTGCACACTGGGCCTGAGATGTGTGCAAACACACCTTGTGGGCGTTTTAATTTGGGGGATAATGTCCCCTTGAATCCTGAGTGTCGCTTGGGTCCAACTAGCCTACCATGTATCTCCAGTTAGCGCCACAGAGCTGCGTTGCAAAGAGGTGTAAAAAGGGGCAAGGCCTGGACCACCTCTCTGCAACGCAGCGCTGTAACACTTACTGGAAGCACCTGGTCTGCTAGTTGGCCCCCAGGTGCCCTCAAGATTGAAGGGAAATTATTTACCCAACTTGAAATGCGCCACAGAACTTGTTTGCATACGTCACCTCAGGCTCCATCCCCTCCCTTCACCATTGTGTAAACACGCCCTGTGGCCGTTTTAATTTGGGAGATTAAGTCACCTTAAATCCTGAGGGTCCCTAGGGTTCAACTAGCATACTAGGTACCTCCATTAAGCGCCACAAAGCTGTGTTGCAGAGAGGTGTAAAAAGGAGCACGGCATGGGCCACCTCTCTGCAACACAGCGCAGTGGTGCTGACTGGAAGCACCTGGTGGGCTAGTTGGCCCCCAGGGGCCCTCAGGATTGAAGAGGAATTATTTCCACAACTTAAAAGCGCCACAGGGTATGTTTGCACACATGTCACCTCAGGCCCGGCCCACTCCCTTCACCACTGTGTAAACCTGCCCTGTGGCCATTTTAAGTTGGGAGATGAAGTCCCCTTGAATCCTGAGGGTCCCTAGGGTCCAACTAGCCCACTAGGTACCTCCATTAAATGCCACAGAGCTGCATTGCAGAGGGGTGTAAAGAGGGGCACGGCCTGGACCACCTCTCAGCACAGTGGCGCTTATTGGAAGCACCTGGTGGGCTAGTTGGCCCTCAGGAGCCCTCAGGATTGAAGGGGAATTAGTTCCCCAACTTAAAACGTGCCACAGGGCATGTTTGCACAGATCACCTCAGGCCCGGTCCCCTCCCTTCACCAATGTATAAACACGCCCTGTGGCCATTTTAAGATGGGAGATTAAGGCCCCTTGAATCCTGAGGGTCTCTAGGGTCCAACTAGCCCACTAGGTACATCCATTAAGCGCCACAGAGCTGCGTTGCAGAGAGGTGTAAAAAGGGGCACGGCCTGGACAACCTCTCTGCAATGCAGCACAGTGGCACTTACTGGAAGCACCTGGTGGGCTAGTTGACTCCCAGGATCCCTCAGGATTGAAAGGGAATTATTTCCTCAACTAAAAATGCGCCACAGGACATGTTTGCACACGTCACCTCAGCCCCCGTCCTATCCCTTCACCCCTGTGTAAATACGCCCTGTGGACGTTTTAAGGTGGGAGATTAAGTCCCCTTGAATCCTTAGCCCACTAGGTACCACCAGTAAGCGCCACAGAACTGCGTTGTAGAGACGTGTAAAAAGGGGCATGGCCTTGACCACCTCTCTGCAACGCAGCACAGTTGTGTTACTGGAAGCACCTGGTGGGATAGTTGGCCCCCAGGTGCCCTCAGGATTCAATGGGTAATATTTCCCCAACTGAAAAAACGCCACAGGACCTGTTTACACATGTTACCTTAGGCCCCGTCCCCTCCCTTCACCACTGTGTAATTATGCCCTGTGGCCGTTTTAAGTTGTAAGATTAAGGACCCTAGAATCCTGAGGGTCCCTAGGGTCCAACTAGCCCACCAGGTACCTCCAATAAGCTCCACAGACATCTGTTGCAGAGTGTTGTAAAAAGGGGCGTGGCCTATGAATACCTCTCTGCAACGTAGCTCCCTGGCACATACTGGAGGTACCTAGTGGGCTAGTTGGCCCCCAGGGACCCTCAGGACTGAACTTACAACTCACCAGGGGGTGCGTTTGCACAGTGGTGAAGGAAGGGGAAGGGACCTGAGGTGACATGTGTGCAAACACACCCTGTAGCGCGTTTTAAGTTGGGGAATTAATTCCTCTTCAATCCTGAGAGTCCTTGGGGGCCAAAAAGCCCACCAAGTACCTCCAGTATGCACCAGGGAGCTGCATTGCAGAGAGGTGTTCATAGGCCACGCTCCTTTTTACAACACTCTGCAACGCTGCTCTGTGGTGCTTATTGGAGGTACCTGGTGGGCTAGTTGGCCCCCAGCCCCGTCCCCTCCCTTCACCCCTGTGTAAATACGCCCTGTGGCCATTTTAAGGTGGGAGATTAAGTCCCCTTGAATCCTTAGCCCACTAGGTACCACCAGTAAGCGCCACAGAACTGCGTTGTAGAGACGTGTAAAAAGGGGCATGGCCTTGACCACCTCTCTGCAACGCAGCACAGTTGTGTTACTGGAAGCACCTGGTGGGATAGTTGGCCCCAGGGGCCCTCAGGATTCAAGGGGAATTATTTCCCCAACTGAAAACACGCCACAGGACCTTTTTACACATGTCACCTCAGACCCCGTCTCCTCCCTTCACCACTGTGTAATCATGCCTATGAACACCTCTCTGCAATGCAGCTCCCTGGCGCATTATGGAGGTACATGTGGGCTAGTTGGCCCACAGGGACCCTCAGGATTAAACTTACAACTCGTCAGGGGGGGGCGCGTTTGCACAGTGGTGAAGGAAGGGGCGGGACCGGAGGTGACATGTGTGCAAACACACCCTGTGGCACGTTTTAAGTCAGGGAATTAATTCCTCTTCAATCCTGAGGGTCCCTGGGGGCCAACTAGCCCACCAGGTACCTCCAGTATGCACCAGGGAGCTGCATTGCAGAGAGGTGCTCATAGGCCACGCTCCTTTTTACAACACTCTGCAACGCTGCTCTGTGGCGCTTATTTGAGGTACCTGGTGGGCTAGTTGGCCTCCAGAGTACCTCAGGATTGAAGAGGAATTAATTCCCCAACTTAAAAAGCACCACAGGGCGTGTTTGCACACATGTCACCTCAGGACCCGCCCCCTCCCTTTACCATTGTGCAAATGTGCCCCAAATTTCTTGATGAACCTTTTTCATAGGAGGAAATACTGGCAGCTATCAACAGCCTGCCGTGTGATAAGGCGCCCAGCCTGGACGGCGTCCCTGCTTCCTTTTATAAAATGTTCACCTCCACTCTGGTTCCACGTCTGGCCGCCATGTACGATGAGTCCTTTGACACTGGTACGCTCCCACCGTCGCTCCGTGAAGTCTCGCTGACGCTGCTTCTCAAACCGGACAAACCTGCTGACCGGTGTGACTCCTATCATCCCCTTTCCCTCATTAATATAGACAACAAACTCTTAGCCAAGCTCATTGCCTCCCGTTTTCTTCTCTTAATGCCCACCATTGCCTTCCCCGACTAATCTGACTTTATCCCCGGTAGGGCAACCTCCCATAATCTTCGTACTATTTTTTCAGTTCTGCATCAAATTAACCCTGACCTTCCAGCTGTGGATGCGCTGCTCGATGCCACAAAGGCGTTTGACACGCTGGAGTGGCCTTTCCTTTTTTATGTCCTCTCGCACATGGGGTTTAGTGCTCACTGTTTGCGAAATATTAAACTGTTATACACTGACCCCACCGCCCGGTTGCGCATTAATGGCCAGATCACGGACCCCATTCGCATTTTGCGTGGCACAAGGAAGGGCTGCCCACTGTTGCCCATGCTTTTTGCTATCGCTATGGAGCCCCTGGCTGCCCGTCTTCGGCAGCACCACACCCAAAGGGGTATTGGTTTTTCGTCCCGCTCCCTCTTGGTCTCCATGTATGCAGATGACGTCACCTTTTACATCCTCCACCCCCAGGAAAATCTCAGCCCACTGGTACGTGAGGTTATTCGGTTCAGGGGGCTCTCGGGGTCCAGATCAATTGGAATATATCCGTACTCTTCCCCTTGACAGATGCCACTCTTCTGTTCGTGCCTGATTATCCCTTCGAGTGGGCGTCTGGTCCCACGTGCTATCTCGGCATCTGGTTGAGCAGGGACCCGGACGACCTCTGGAAGTCCAATTTTGGCTGCGTAGTGGACTGGTTTGATTCTAAGATCCCCCAGTGGAGTCGATTGCCGCTCTTCCTCGCTGGCCGTGTTGCCATCGCCAAGAGGGTAGTCCTCCCCAAATTATTTTATCTTTTCTCTAACATACCCATCCCCCTAACCGCTTATTTTTTTCACAGATTGCGTTCTCTTGTGGTGTCCTTGATTTGGGAGGGGCGACAGCCCAGGGTTGCTTATGAAATCCTGACCCCACCGATGGCGGTCTGTGGACTGGGTGCGCCTGATTTCCGTCTCTACGCCCTCTGTGCTCTGGCTGCATCCCACCCCCTACCAGCCTCACGTCGCGGTTGAGTCTGATGTTGCTGCCCCTTGGCCTCTCACTACTGCGTTGTTCGCCCCTGCGGTGAGCCCTCGGTTGAAGGTGAACACGGTGGAGACACTGCGCTGGGCATGGTCCTATCTGCGCCGACTGGCTGGGCTATCTCTTCTATCTGCTGGCGCTGTGCTCATTACTAACCACCCGGACTTTCCCCCACTTCAGTCATCCTGCATGTCTCGGCATGCAGCGCTGGGGGACCTCAAGACTGTGGCTGATCTTTATCCCGATGATTCCTTTTACCCACTCCCGGAGTCGCCATCATTGACGGACACGCTTTTGTACTATCAGCTGTGTGCCACCTACCAGAAATTGCACCTTACCTTTCCACTTTCCCCGCCCACTTTCCCCGCCCTGGATTTGTTATATACTTCAACATCCTCTCGTAAACTCGTCACCAGACTGAATGCCTCTGCTTTGTTATCCTCCCCCATCTCCACGGCGCGGGCGCGCGAGGCACGGTGCGTTGACCTGAGTCTGGACATTTCGGACATCGACTGGCTCTATTGTTGTAACCAAACCACAAAACTTTTCCCAAACTATCGGCTCCGATTAATCCATTTCAAGTTTCTGCACAGGTTCTATCGCACTCCACGGCAGCTTCACCACCTGGGACTTATTCCTGAGGATTCCTGTGTGCGGTGCTCTGCAGCTTGCCCTCGGGTGCAGGTGTTCTGGCTAGAGGTCTGCTCCGCGATCTCCGAAATCGCTGGCACCGCTATTACTCCAGACCTCCTTCTCTGTCTCCTCGGTTTTGTTAAGCCCTGTCTGGATGCGTCGTGCCGGTTGATCTCGATGCTTCTGGTGCTGGCCCGGCATAGGGTGGCTATGTGTTGGGGCCGCCGGCCTGCCCCGGTGGTGTCGGCCTGGCTGGAGGATGCTTCCCGTTGTCAAACGTTGTTATCAGTATTTTGGGACCTGTTACCAGCTAGATCGTGCCCGGTTGATATCTGGGGTCCGTTGGTCCACTACCTCCTTTCCCGTTCCTCCTCCAGCGAGCCTGCCTCCCCCGTGCTCCCTGCTGCCCCTGAGTCCGCAGCTGCTGTAGAGTTGGTCAGTGTGTAGCCTCCCTCTCCGTATTCCCGTTGCCCCTGCAGCACGTGGGGTTTTCTATGCTGGTGCCTTCATGCCTGATTGGAGGGTGGGTGGCCTCCACGACCACGGCGTTACATTCTGGCCCACGCTCACCCTGCCCCATGGAGAGCCGTAGGGGGTCCGGCCACTGCCCCATTCCCCTTCCATTCCTGCCGTTGCCCCTCCCGGGCTCCCCGACGGCCCTTGGTCCGCAGCCGCCGCCGGTGCTGGCTGGTGGCGGTCCTCTTCCCGGTATCTCCCAGGACTTCGTCCCTGGCTTGCTAGCCCCACGGGGCACCACCCCTTGCCTGCTCCCCTGGGAGGAAATGTATCAGTGAAGCCACCGTCCTGATAATGGTTTGTTGTACTATGCCAATGACAGTGCTCTGTTGATGATCGAATAAGATGCACCTGTATTGGATTTTACCTTGCTACTCTGTACTGGGTCTCTACATGGAACCTCTCTATTTGGCTGTATAGTTGTACTGCAACTGCTTTAATAAAAAGTTCATAAAATTAAAAAAAATAAAAATAAAAATAAAAAAAGACCTAGACCTACCCAAATGATTCCTATTGACTTTGAATATAAACTCGCAGCACTCAAGCGATCCAAACATTAATAGGATCCAATCTCTCGATTGGAAAGCATTTTCAAGCTGAAGCTGTACAATTTCTTGCTATTATTCTTTTCTTGTGAAATTTCTTCCCACATTTCTTTCATCTCTGTCTTTTCAGATTTGATTATATATGAACTAACAAAGCGAGCAACAGCAATTGAATTATCTGCAACATATTGAATATCCATGTTTGCAGTCCACATTTTCAAAATCACTGGACTGTAATCATTAATATACTTTGAATCTTCTGTTATTTTTAAGTTATATGTATACTTTAGAGATTTCTGAGTTATTATATGCCTTCCTGCTGACATAAAACTATTTACTCTTCCTTTGGAAGTTATTGGACATGGGACTCCAAAACGACATTTTGTATACAACTTCCCTTTAGACTCTTATTTTCATCTGCAGTATTTTCCACATCCATGACTTTGAAACTGTAAAACTTGTTGGCTCAATCTTTTTTCTCCTCCATCTTGTGGAATGGCACAGGTAACATTCTGTTCGATGAAAGACAAAACACTTTCATCAGTTCAAATTTTTGGGGCACCTCTGGCTTGATACTCCTTTCTCCAAAAGAATTCTGTTACCATTTCAAGAGGTGCAATTTTTTTATTACAGATGAATGGCATCATAGCTTGAAACCTATCGTTAAAATACCTGCAGACATTTACAGGATCCAAGGAACAGAGTTCTCCAGCTGTCTTCAATTAAATATTTTTAATATTTGAATTTACTTCTCATAGAAATTCAAGTAAATCATACCATGCATATTCAGCACAGCTAAGTGTTACAAAGCATGTAGGAGTACCTAAGTGCCTTAACATATATTTAAGTTCTCCATGACGTCAATACCAATACTCATTGGTACCACATTGACACGCGATCAAATTAATTAACTGAGATTCTAAATGTTCATCTCTTTTTTAACTTTGTCCATGAATTCATTTGTAGAAACATGTGGAAGATGAATTTCTGTTTTTAATATGTGGTTCACTGCATATGAAAGTGCAGACAAATCACTTTCAAATAGCAGATGAAATATATATGGAATACACTGTCGAAATCTTGGCTCTTCAGAGTGCAATCTTGTCAAGCGGTATTCTGTAGCTAGAATCTGTACAGGTCGCTTATCAAATCGTCCTCCTTCTCCAGTGGGGAACAGCTGTGGAAAACAATGCACTTCTAAACTTTTTTCCCATACACTCATGGGAGTTCTCTTTGCTTCCTTCATTTGAAATACTTCAATACTGTTTCCTATCACTTCTTTTGAATGTAGAGAATGTATAGTGTAATGTTCCACTTTACACCTCAACACTGTACACCACTCTATTGTATGCTATTACACAGTATGCCAGTCCATTTCACGCCACTCCACTCTACGCTATTCCACTCCAATTTATGCTTTTCCACTTAATGCCCCTCCACTCTACTCTACTCCACTGTACACTATTCCACTCTACGGCACTCTACTGTATGCTGTTCCACTCCACCCCACTCAACTATATGCCACTACAGTCTAGGCCACTCCATGGCACTCTGCTACTACACTCCCACTTCACTGTACACTACTCCACTATACAGAATTCCACTCTAAACCATTCAATCAATCAATCAGTAGATTTTTAGAGCCCTTTTTGTCACCCGTGAGGGTATCAAGGAGCTGGCAGGGTCCAGCTGATTAGTCAAATAGCCATGTCTTCATGGACTAGCAGAACTCTGGAAGATATGGGGAGGTCCAGAGATGAAAGGGTAGCTTGTTCCATGTCTACGCTGTTAGGTAGGAGAAGGTGCGACCTCTGGGGGTGAGGGTTTAAGAAAGGGAATTGAAATGGAGGTGTCTGGTAAGCTGATGGCTGATCAGGCAGTGGTTCAAGTAGGTAGGTAGGTCCGCAGTCTATGCTATGCCACTGTAGCTACTCCTTTATACAACACTCCACTCTGCACTGTACGCCACTCTAACCTATACTATTCCAGTTAATGCCACTTCACCATATTCCACTCCACTCTATGTAATTTCACTCCACTGTATGCAACTCCAGTCTACCCCGCTTCACTGTATGTCATTCTAATCTAGGATACTCCAATAGACGCCACTCCACTGTATGCTACTCCATTCTGTTATTCTACTCTACACACTCTATATTACCTCAATCGACTCTACACTATTCCACTATATGCCGGTCCACTGTACGCCACTGAACTGTATGCCACTCTAATATATGCTATTCCAGTGTATGCCACTCCACTCATGACACTCCAAACCACTCCTCTGTACACCACAACTCTCTGTCATGACACTGTACACCACGATACTCTACGATACAACACTGGTACAACACTGCCCACTACATCACTTAAGACTATGCCACTCAAGTCTACTCCAGTCCATGAACCTCTGTTCCATTATACAACACTCTACGTGCCTCGGCTCTACCAAACTCTGCTCCACTCTATACCATTCCTCTGCACAACACTGTACTCCGGTCTGTCACTATACAACACTGCAGTTACTCTATGCCACTCTACCAAACTCTACTCCAATCTGCGTAACTCCCCATGCCACTCCACCAGAGTTTACTCCACTCTGCCCTTTAACACACTCCTCTACTCTATTCAGCTTTACTCCACTACTCCACTCTATGCCACTCCACTCAATGGCACTGTATGCCACTCAACTCTACAACACACTCTATGCCACTTCACCGTACCACACTCTACTCTACCTCACTCCACAAAACTGTACTCCACTTCATGCTCTATAGCACTTTCCAACACTCTATGGCATGGCAACCCACTCCACTCTATGCCATGCCACTACACTATACTCCACTCCGCTCCACTCTCTGATACTTTACACCATGCCACTTTACTCGACTCCACTGTACAACAGTTTACCCCACTTCACGCCACTGTATGACACTTCACTATACAACACACTGCTCTACTATATAAAAATGTGCAGACACCTGTGATATTTCTGTGTTTATTGTTTTCAGACTTGTAGACAGACCTTTTTATATTTACGTTTGTCTTATTGGACTTTTTCCAAATATATCTTGTAATATCAGTTAGATACCATTACATTTAAATACATGGAGACCAATTCACAATATTTGTGAGTTCGTAAAGTAGTATTCCTACAGTACTCGTTTATGTACTCTTAAATACCTTTACCAATTGGGAACAAAACATCTAAAATGGAAATAAAATGAGAATATTCAAATAGTATATTTATTTACAATTAGTACAAATGGAAAGGGTTGTGCCCTCTTTACAGTTTTACTAACAGGGAGTGGGATATTTCGGGGCAGTTTCACAAAACATGTAAGAGTGTGTAAAAGCTTACTCCTGTACTACTACTTCTTGCACTCATAATGCATTTATGTCAGCCATTATCAATAACTAAACCTCCAACCTAAATATTCTAACGTGCCACATAAGTACTTTAAAACGAAAAACTATTGAATTACAGAAATAAAAATAAAATATAGATAAGGGAGTAGAAGAGTATATTAAGGTTGAGAAAGATATTTACTGGAGTAGAGTATGATTGCATTATCATGCAGTTGATGATTTAAACAATCTTCGTAAGTATATTCAGAAAGGTTTCCTCGTCTTCGTATAGTTCATTTTTAGTCATAAGAAGTATGGAATATATTTTAAGGAGCTGATGTTATTCGTCATTTGGATAGATTTGTGTTTAGGGTTACATTTCCAATGCCCAGAGATGACTAGTATGTATGGTACCAGAATATCATAGTCATAATATTGTCTGATATAAATATTGTGCCAAGATATAATTTGCAAAAATATCACCCCTTTGGTGTTAGTAGAAAATCAGAAAAGAAAAAGGAGGGAGGTCCCCTTTGGCTCCAATACGGGACAGGGGAAAGTACTTGAAACAAAGTGGTCCCTAACACATAGTCAAAAAGATCTAACTGTTACACAAACAATAATTGTTAATCACATCTGCTAAAGCGAACCACTAGTGCCACGATCTAAAAAAACATTAATATCAATAATTACAGTAATTTATGAAAACAATAACAAATTGTTTATAAAAAAACATCATATATTCTAAACTTCTAAACATGCAGTGGCATAATATCATTGTTAAAGCATGAATTCACCGTCTCTATTCAGTATTTGCATTGGCAACACAACGGCTTTATAAATATGCCGAGTGTCGTTTGCACCAGTATTATTAAAATGGTGCCCTCGGTAGCAGTTGTTTATCTGTTTCTTTAAAAGAATGGTTTTGATAGAAGTTTAGCCAAGCATGGATATTATGTAACTACTGAACGGGTTAGCATGTTGCTCCGTGACATGTAGATAGAGTCATTTATAATAACTATTAAGCCCCTTTAAATATACAGCATCATATGATATCGCTGATGCAATATAATTACGTCAAAATAGAATTGGAGTACGCTACGAATTATAAGCCAAAGATTATGTTGATTTAATCAGAATCTCACATAGGAAACAAAATGAATCAAAACATGTTCATTATATTAAGGTGTACCAATGTTATTTCCAGATGGTTAATTGAAAAACCACTACAGGAGGACAACCCCTGAAAATCTGCGTATCGTTGATAAATGCACCTATCCAATAACGTATGCATTCCTTGCTTAATTGAATTTGGTATGGGATGAAGTGTAACCTTTAGGTATAATACATGTTGTGCAGTGAGATCCTAAGCACTTATCCTTTAGATATATTTGTTCACAGTCTACCACAATAATACGTTGTTCACGGTGGCTCCAGTGTACACAAATACACTGTGAAATCTTGACAATCCAAAGTAACAAACTTTCATAAAATAAGAGAGATAACTAGTAAAGAAGTACCCTAATTGGTTATATATAGCTTGGATTTTTTCCTTTAGTTTTTAAGGTTGTTTTTAGAAAGGAGGATATTGGTTCTCCAAAATCATGGTTGTTATTCAATGACCCCAGAATCAGAAGTGAGAGTCTTAATGCATTGTAGTGTCTCTCCAATTTTAAATTGAGGTACGTAATTGAGTAGACTTCTCTGTAGCCCTGATGTGATTTGTTTGCAGAGAGTTAATATTGAACAACCATTTGTTTATTAATTATAGATATACATGTGACCTTTGTTTGTTAGTAGTCATATCAAAAAGAGAGCTTGAGCTCAGAACCTAAAAAGCAACAGTGCCTTATATGTTTTTTATATATGTTTATTTCTATGTATAAAAATGTTTTTTTTAAAAGATGATGTGATTAACTGTATGTTTCTCGCTATTTAGAAAAACTGTCCTGAAGAAGGTGTTTAACCTAAAAACGAAACGCTGCATCGACAACCGTTTTTCTGACAACTGTATTTTCCAGTGATATGTTTTTAAATGTGTTGTTATAATTTTTTGCATACAATCATGTACTGTATTGAATAAATCATGTATTTTTATAAACAATTTGTTAGCGTTTTCATAAATTACTGTCATTATTGATATTAGTGTTTTTGAGATCGTGGCACTAGTGGTTCTGTTGAGCTTTAGCAGATGTGACTAACAATTATTGTTTGTGTAACAGTTAGATCTTTTTGACCACGTGTTAAGGACCACTTTGTTTCAAGTTAGTAGAAAATCTACACACAATGAAACTTTATTTTTGTTAACAATATTTATGAAGCAATTATTAATATTAGCGTATGTGATACTCTGAGCATACCCTCTGAATCATAAGGTACTAGAATACATTTTGTCTTACAAAAATATTGTGCCCTAATATTGTTGGTAAACATATCTTTCCACTAGAGTTAATAAAAGAAAATCTACACACAAATGGATGATAGTTTTGTGGACGATATTTACGACAGTAAATCTATGTCAGACGATATTTTTGTAAACAATATTCCGACATAGAAAATGCCCCAGACACTGTCTGGAGAACTTGCATAGTGCCCTTGTCATACAAGTAATGCATGCACCAGATAAGGAAGGTTTTGTAGGCAATTACTTTCAGTATGGCAAGAAATGTTGGGGGTATGTCTGCAAACAAAGCATTGGCGGAGTCCTGTCATAACATGATAGGAGCATGGGCTGCTGATTTCAAATGATTTTGAGACAGGAAACATGTTTTTTTCTGCGAATGAAAAAAGAGCTCAGTTGATTTGGTGAGTTTATTTATATATGATGAAAGAATTAGGGGATATTTTCTACTTTGAAGCCCGATGAGGTAACTTCAGTTAATGTAATTGGGGAGAAATCATCTAGCATCGTCAGTTCAGGCAGTAAGGCTGGTAAATTGGCACTGAGGTTTTAGGGAGATAAAAATAAATTTGTTTTAATATAGGATCAGCATAAATAGATTTTCTTACATCTAATGGTATGTTGTAATGAGACAAGGTTATAGTGTAAAAATGTAATCCACTGATGATATCTTTTGGTACAATTGTGTGTCATCCATATTGATATATATTAACTTTAGAGACTGCTAGAGCTAGGCATAGGGTTTCTATGCAAAAGTTAAACACAGCTGGGGCAAGTATGAATCCCGTTGGAATGCCATACATCGCATGGGAGGATCGAGAGGTGTGTGAAACAATCCTCACTAACTGTTCCCTACGGTAATCCAGTTGTTCATATGAATAAACTGCTTTGAGTATAGAGTGCTATTTCTGTTTTTCATAGTGCCTTTTTCTTATGTAGTTCTGGGGCTAGGACCGGATGGGATGTTTACTTTGTGGTGAAGTGGTGGCTTTATGGCCTTCATGTGTTATGTTTTCTTTAACTCTTAGCGTTTTAATATTTACAATTTTTCTTGACTTTAAATATTTTTCTGATGCATTCCAGAGTGCCTATTGTGTTTGTAATGGTGTTCTCAGCACAGTGACGTCACAGCTTTGAGTGTTTTTCCATTTTCTAGCAGCCATCTTACTTGGCATCCTAGATGTTTGAATAGGTAATGTGCCAGATGCGCGGCAGTCATTTAAACTAGCCAGTGGCAGTCCAAAGTTAAGCCTGCCTTGCCTGTTTTGAGCCCAGTGCCCAGTCATTCCGTAGGACTGCTGCTCCACATAGTAGTAAGTCTCCTATACTGTATAGTTGTGAATTTGTGTTGAATTTATTGTCGCACTACCACACTCTGGGCCCACTGCTGGAGACTTCGCTAAACAAGCATCTGCAAAGCAATAGGTCTCGATTTTACTCGAATTTGAGCTATTGGGATTGTAAATGACAATGCCTTTTATTTATGTTTTGGATTTTAAAACATAAATAAATGCATTGTCATTTACAATGCCAATAGCTCAAATTCTCGGCCTATTGCATTCCAAATGCTTGACCCTCCGGACCTCCTGCAGTAAGAGAAACTCCTTAAAGAAAATAGTGCTTACAGACTAAAGAAGACGTACTGTGTAACAACCGAAGTAAAAGGATCAAGGTGGTACTCAGGAGGAAGTAACAAGCCTAATAGCAAATCAGAAGCCAGCATTAACCTCTTCAGAGTGGCGCAAATTCCTGCGCTGTGCTGAACGTTCCATTATCCCTATAGACTCATGACGTCATGAGCACAGGTCAACCGAAGCTCATGACGGAACCGTTCCGTCATGAGCACCGAAGGGGTTAATGAAGAACAATAACACAGCGGCCTGGGCTCCTAGTACATACTCCAATAGAGCACGGCTCGCAGGGCAGCGAATGCGCTGCCCAGGCTCGAACTGAAAATTGTGACATGTTCTCACCTCAGCCCTCTTCCCTCTTTAAGTGTTCTCCTAATTACGTAATCTGGTAAATATCGTCTAGTATTTTTATGGTTGCTGATTTTCTAGTGACGAAGCCTGCACAGTTGCTTGAAAACCAGAATGCTTTTATTAAATTTCCGCCAGGCGTGGGTACATTTTTGCTAACTGCGCTTTTCATAATAATATGTCTACCAAGCCTTGATTATGCATGATGCTCTTGCTATATCATGGTTATTAAAGTAAACTCCCAGGTTCTTATGTTTCCCAGCAGTGAACATATTGAAATCATGGATAGTTGCAAATTGTTTTAGGAACTGCATTCCAGAAAGGGACCCTTTCAAAACCAGCGCCAATAATTGTTTTTACAATATTGAGATATAACCTGGTAGTATCCAACTTTTTATTTTGTCATGAAAAGAAGGGGATATGGGAATCATCCTTGAAGATGTCCTCTGATAGCCCCGGCAAGAGTTGGGTGTCATTTGATTAGTAGGAAACTCAAGGCCTCATTTATGAGATTTTGCCATAGGTCAGTTCCGCCACCTTCCTGCTGCACTGCCCTACGGCAAAAGAAAAGGGAGGTATGTGCCGTATCTATCAGATACGGTGCTTTCCTGTCCTTTTCCCCGGCACCGGTGCACAATGGGCTGCCATTCACCAATGCTGGCACCTTTTTCCCATGGGGCAAGCGTGCTTGCATTGCAGGGATGATTTTTGTGCAGGGAGGGAACACTTCCAGCACAAAAACAATCATGAGTCTTTAAACTCTTTCCATGTGTGCTGCACATAGAAAAAGGATCATGGAGGAGAAATAAAGATATTTCCCCTCGTTGTGCCTCCCTTATGCCTCCCCTGGGGAGGCATATGTTTTTGGCTTTGCCTCAGAGTTATAATTTCTCATAAATCTGGGGCTGTGTCAAAAAGCCATGGATGTTGCTGGGAACCCCCCTCAGCAACATCCATTGCAGGCCCTTTAAATGCAGGAAATTGTGTTAAAGGGAACGATATATGAGGCAGCATTAAGCAAATAAAAGTGGCTTAGTGATGCCTCGTAAATATGGAACCGGCTCCTATGCCGCGGAATGTCACAAAAAAGTGACGGTCCGGCGGCGCAAGGAGACTCATAAATTAGGCCCCCAGTCCTTAGCCTTCCAGAACATTTCAGAGGGCCTTATAGAATATCACAAGAGGTGCTATGATAAATGCCTTTGAAACACAAAAAGCAGATGACCTTTGACTACAGTAAAACTACTTATCCGTAAATAACATTCTGATACCAAAGAGACCAACATGGAAGAATGTTTAAGACAAAGGTGGACAAATGACTAAATCAAAGTAGCCAGAAAATTATTCATGACAGTGACCAGTGCAAATTTCCTTAGCAGAAGAAAAATGCCAGAACTTCCTGATCTTAGGGTGACAATGCAGATGCAGCTGGGAATTTTGCAATTTTTTCATCAACCTTAGGCAAACATGTTCCCTTGGAAGGAATACCACTGCAGGAGCATGTAGTCATCCTCTGGACCTCAGGACCACTGTCTACTCCTGACTAGGCTTCTTGCTACAATTCCTAAAATAGAAGCTCTCCCACAGAGATTGCCTCCTTTTTGTGATTCAGAATGAGTTATGAAAATGGCTTTTTGAGAGAAAAATGTCTTTCTGACTCACAAGATAATCTTTGTATATTGTTATGTTGTTATGTTATTAACACTTATAACACACACTTGATACTCAGGAATGTCCCGGCGCAATTGCCTGCTGCGAATGCCAGGAGCTAAGAGGAGCTGTAAGTTAATTAAAAAGCAAGGTCTTTAACTTCTTAAATAGCCTGGGATCCTGAATATTCTGCAATTCAAAAGGAAGGGAATTCTAAGCTTTGGCTGCCTTAAAAGAAAGGGTGCTACCCCCGTTTGCGTAAGACAAAAACGGGGAATCACTGCAAGATGTTGCGTGGCTGATCGCAATTGTCTTCGGGGGTTTAGAAATCAAAGCGCCTCCTAAGAAACGGCAACCAAGATTTGCAAAGGGCTCTGTGGGCAAGAGTGAGAGCCTTGAATTGGACGCGTTGCACAACTAGTAGCCAATGAAGGTCATGTAGATGTTGTTTTATGCTCGATCTACCAGACATTCTGAGCAGCACTCTTGCCGCCACGTTTTGAATAGTTTGCAACTTTTTCAGCTCGTATCCAGGTAAACCAATATACAGTGCATTGGCATAGTCAATACGTGACAGAATAAGAGCATGAGTATCCATTTCCTTGGCTGGCCTGGGTAGCAATGGAAAGAACTTCCTAAGTGATTTCAATGTACCAAAGCACAAACCAGTCAGTTTTTTTTAAAGTATGGGCTGAAAATCCGTTACGCTCGCGGAATGTGAGCATTTTTGGTAATTTTGCGTTCCGCGAATAGCGCAAATTTGTCCAAAAATTCGCAATTCGCAAGCTGGCGGATTTTTTTGCTTGGTCGCGCTTCAAAAATACAATATCCCGCGCGCGGCGTTGACTTACCGGGATTCTGAATTCGCCGAGTTGTTTTCCCTCCAGGTTTGCGTGCGCGGCGCCATTTTGGATCTAGCTGCGTGATCACGCAAGACTTTACAACCGCGAGTACGTCATAGCGGCCCGCCATCTTGCAATGCAAGAGTTTGAGAACGCGACTTCGTCATAAGGGCCCGCGATCATGCATCGCGGGAGTAAACAATTGCGAACACGTAGATGCGACGCGCATCTGACTTCCGGCGGGAGATTTGAACAGCTCGCTTTCCCAAACTTGCAAAAATTGCAATTCTGCACAAGAAATCTACCGCAGGCAGCATAAAGCTTCTGAAAATTATGATTTGGATCAGAATAACTCCTCAGATTGACATTTGCCTGCACTTTTTTGTGCAAGGAGTCCATTTTTGGGGGGGTGGGAGGAAGGAAGTGCCCTAGAGTCCCCAACTTCCTGTTCCTGTCCAGCAGGCTCCTCCCAGTGCTTTGTCCATGT
This sequence comes from Lissotriton helveticus, assembly GCF_964261635.1. Lineage (NCBI taxonomy): Eukaryota > Metazoa > Chordata > Amphibia > Caudata > Salamandridae > Lissotriton > Lissotriton helveticus. Next base: position 1,430,941,279 of record NC_136059.1, read on the forward strand.
CCTGGTCACTTTTCATTTGGATCTGGAGCTGGAAGGATTACTCTTTGTGGCTGCTGCTGAATATTTGTATTTGAGGACTTTTTGTTTGGATCACTTTTGGATTACTTTTGGATTTGAGATTTTACAAGTAAGTTGGTGTTGTTTGTTTGAGGCATTGCAGTTGCTGCAACTACAATTTTTTAACTTTTTCACAACTTAAAAAAATATATATTGTGGATAGGCACGGTATCCAGTAGGCCCAGGGTTAGTCATGGGTGCATGATACAACTGTTTCTGTGAGTTTTGTTGAACTTAAATATCATTTATGTCATGAATTAAATAGCTCACTGTTATATGTGGAAATTTCTTTTTACAATTTGGGGTGAGTGTAAAGCCACACTAGCCAGTAGGCCCAGGCGTAGTCACTCAGTGGTGCATGGAGTGGACCAAGTCTTTCTGTGGGGTGTCTTGAATTTAAACATAATTTAGGGCATGGATGGCATTGGATTGTGGTGATTTTTGTGTGTTTTTTTTATGTTTTGGGGTGTTGTTTGGGCCTGGCCATGTGGGGGGGGGGGCATTTTGAGGCCTGTACAGGCAGGGCCTGGCCATGTGGGTGGGGGTCAAGGAGCCATTTTGAAGTCAGGCATCGTGCTGCTCAGGCCTGCACCCAGTTTGCCTTGCTTTCACCCATTATGCCCAGGGGTACTCAGTGGTGCATGGACCAAGTCTTTCTGTCGGGTGTCTTGAATTTAAACATCACTTAGGGCATGGATGGCATTGGATTATGGTGATTTCTGTGTGTTTTTCGACTATTTGGGGTGTTGTTGGGGCCTGGCCATGTGGGTGGGGGCCATTTTGAGGCCTGGTACAGGCAGGGCCTGGCCATGTGGGTGGGGGTCAAGGGGCCATTTTGAAGCCAGGTAGTGTGCTGCTCAGGCCTGCACCCAGTTTGCCTTTCTTTCATCTATTATGCCCAGGGGTACTCAGTGGTGCATGGACCAAGTCTTTATGTGGGGTGTCTTCAATTTAAACATCATTGAGGGCATGGATGGCATTAGATGGTGGTAACTTTTGTGAGTTTTTGACTTTTTGGGCTGGTGTTGGGGCCTGGCCATGTGGGTGTGTGCAATTTTGAGGCCTGGTACAGCAATGATGTTTAAACTCAAGACACCCCACAGAAAGACTTGGTCCATGCACCACTGAGTACCCCTGGGCATAATGGATGAAAGCAAGGCAAACTGGGTGCAGGCCAGAGCAGCAAACCTTAGGCCTTTCTGCACTTCTCTTGGTTGTTTCTGTACTACACTTGTCTTTTTCTGCACCTGTCTTGCACAATTCTGCACCCCTCTCGCCTGTATCTGCACCCCTCTTCCCACTTTCTGCACAGCTCACTTGCCTTTCAGCACTACTCTTCGCTCTTTCTGCACCTCTCTTGCGTGTGTCTACATCTCTCTTCCCTATTTCTGCACCTCTCTTGCCTCTTTCTGCACCTCTCTTGGTTGTTTCTATACTGCTCGTGTTTCTTTTTGTACCTGTCTTGTAAATTTCTGCACCCCTCTTGCCTCTTTCTGTACCCCTCTTCCCTCTCTCTGCACCCCTCTTGCCTCACTCTGCACCTCTATTGCTTCTATCTGTACCATGCTTGCCTCTTTCTGCACCTATATTGCTTTTTCTGCTCTTCTCTTGCCTTTTTCTGAACCCCTCTTGCCCATTTTCTGACCTCTCTTGGTTGTTTATGTAATGCTCTTGTTTCTTTCTGCACCTGTCTTGCAAATGTCTGCACCATTCTTGCCTAAACCTGTACCCCTCTTCCCTCTTTCTGCACCTCTCTTGCCTCTGTCTGCATCCCTCTTACCTTTTTCTGTACCTCTGTTGCTTCTTACTGTACTTCATTTGCTTATTTCTGCAACTCTCTTGCCTCTTGCTGCATCTCTGTTGCTTTTTCTGTACTTCTCTTTCCTCTTTCTTCACCCCTCTTGCCTTTTTCTGCGCCTCTCTTGGGTATTTCTGTACTGCTCTAGTTTCTTTCTGCACCTGTCTTGCAAATTTCTGCACCCCTGTTGCCTCTATCTACACCCCTCTTCCCTCTTTCTGCACCACTCTTGCCTCTGTCTCCATCCCGCTTGCCTCTTTCTCACCTCTGGTGCTTCTTTCTGCACTTCTCTTGCTATGTTTTTGGACCTCTCTCGCAAATTTCTGCACCCCTTATGCCTCTCTGTGCACCTCTCCTGCCTGTTTTTGTTCATCTCTTGCCTCTTTCTGCACCTCTCGTGCACATTTCTGCACCTCTCTTGCTTTTTTCTGCACTCCTCTTGCCTCTTTATGCACCTCTGTTTCTTTTTTCTGCACTTCTCTTACCTCTCTATGCAACCCTTTTGCCTCTTTCTGCACCTCTCTTGGATGTTTCTGTAATCCTCTTGTTTTTTTCAGCACCTGTCTTGCAAATTTCTGCCCCCCTTGCCTCTATCTGTACCACTTTTCCCTCTTTATGCACTTCTCTTTCCTTTCAGCACTCCTCTTCCCTCTTTCTTTACCTCTCTTACCTGTTTCTACACCTCTCTTCCCTCTTTCTACACCTCTCTTGCCTCTTTTTGTATACCTGCACTCTCTTTCTGTACATCTCTAGCCTGTTTCTGCAACACTCTTGCCTTTCTACAGTTCTATTGCCTCTTTCTGCACCTCCGTTGCTTCTTTCTAAACTTATCTTGCCTCATTCTTCACATCTCCTGCCTCTTTCTGTTTCGCTGTTGCTCCTTTGTGTACTTTTGAAACTTTCTGCACCTCTGTTGCTTCTTTATGCACTTCTCTTGCTTCTTTCTGTACCCTTTTTGCCTTTGTCGGCCCTTTCTTGTTTATTTCTGCACCTGTTTTGCAAATTTCTGCACCACTCCTGCCTCTATCTGTACCTCTCTTCCCTCTTTCTGCACCCCTCTTGCCTCTGTCTATATCCTTCTTGCCTCTGTCTATATCCCTCTTGCCTGTAACTACATCTCTGTTGTTTCTTTCTGTACTACTTTTGCTTCTTTCTGCACCCCTGTTGCCTCTTTCTGCACCCCTCATGCATCTGTGTGCACCTCTCATGTCTCTTTCTGTACGTCTCTTGCACATTTCTGCACCTCTCTTGCTTTTTTCTGCACTCCTCTCGTCTCTTTATGTACCTATGGTGCTTCTTTCTGCACTTCTCTTGCATCTGTCTGTACCCCTCTTGCCTTTTTCTGCACGTCTCATGGTTGTTCCTGTACTGCTCTTGTTATTTTCTGCACCGGTTTTTCAAATTTCTGCACCACTCTTGTCTCCATCTGCATCCCTCTTCCCTCTTTCTGTGCCTCTCTTGCCTCTGTCTGTACTCCTTGTGCCTCCTTTTGGTTCCTCTGTTGCATCTTTCTGCACTTCTTTTGCTTCTTCCTGCACCCCTCTTGCCTCTTTCTGCTCCTCTGGTGCTTCTTTCTGTACTTCTCTTGCTTCCTTCTGCACCTCTCTTGCCAATTTCTGCACCCCTAATATCTCTGAGTGCACCTCTCCTGCCTCCTTCTGCTCCTCTCTTGCCTCTTTCTGCATCTCTCTTGCAAATTTCTGAACCTATCTTGCTTTTTTCTGCATGCCTCTTGCATCTTTATGCACCTCTGTTGCTTCTTTCTGCACTTCTCTAGCCTCTTTATGCTCCCTTCAGGCCTCTTTCTGCACCTCTCTTTGATGTTTCTGTACTGCTCTTGTTCTTTTCTGCAGCTGTCTTGAAAGTTTCTCCACCCCTCTTGCCTCTATCTGCATCTCTCCTCCCACGTTCTGCACACCTCTCTTGCCTTTCAGCACTACTCTTCCCTCTTTCTGCACCTCTCTTCCCGGTTTCTATATCTCTCTTCCCTCTTTCAGCACATCTCTTGCCTCTTTCTTTACCCCTATTCCCTCTTTCTGCACATCTCTTGCCTGTTTTTGCAACTCTCTTGTCTTTCTACAGTTCTCTTGCCTCTTTCTGCACCTCTGTTGCTTATTTCTACACTTCTCTTGCCTCTATCTGCACCCCTCTTCCCTCGTTCTGGATCTCCATTGCCTCTGTCTGCACCCCTTTTATCTCTTTCTGCACCTCTGTTGCATCTTTCTGCACTTCTTTTGCTTCTTCTGGCACCCCTCCTGCCTCTTTCTGCACCTCTGGTGCTTTTTATGTACTTCTCTTGCATCTTTCTTCAACCCTCTTGCCATTTCCTGCACCTCTCTTTGCAGTTTCTGCTGTTTCTGTACTTCTCTAGTTTCTTTCTGCACCTCTATTAAAAATGTCTGCACCCCAAAACTCTTAGACCTTATTAATGGAATAATATATACTGGCTGTATCCCGGATACGTGGAAAGAGACTAACATCGTCGTATTCCATAAAAAGGGTAAACCCAAGGAAAATCCGGGGTCCTACAGGCCGATATCTTTGATGAATGCAGACATGAAGGTCTATGCTAAGATCTTGGCCAAGAGACTGGGGAGGGTCGAGGGCGGTCTTGTCTCCCCTTGGCAGCATGGATTCATTCCAGGCCGCGGAACAACTGACCACATAAGACGTGCCATCACTCTGTTTGATTTCCATGCTGCCACGGCGGGACGGATGGCTATGATCCTCCTCGATGCCGAAAAGGCGTTCGATCGTGTAAGATGAGAATATCTCTGGGGAGTGCTGGCCCGGAGTGGGTTCGGACCAAAGATAGTAAAGGCTCTTAAAGCTATGTATAGCAATCCAACGGCCAGGGTACAGCTAATGGGTGAGAGTTCGGAGAAGATAACCCTCACAAGGGGGACACGCCAGGGGTGTCCCTGCTCACCCATACTTTTTGCACTGTACATAGACCCACTGATTCGGAAGTTATTGGCATGTAGGGGTATCAAGCCGATAACCACTAATGGGTTTGACACGAAACTCCTGGCCTATGCGGAAGATTTAGCGGTAATCACCCCTGAACCAGTGTCGGCAATGCGGGCAATTGTTGAGATCACGAGGGAGCTGGGAGGAAATGTAGGATGCCGATTGAATGAGGGTAAAAGACAGATAATTTGTACCAACAATATAGTCAAGCCAGATGCTAGATATGTCGAGTCAGCAGTTTATCTTGGGGTTACAATAAATACAGCTATTGAGTCAATTACAGGAGACAATCTTGCACCACTGTTAAACACAATTGCTGCCGATCTTAAAAGTATTGATGTATTACACCTGTCCCTTATAGGTAGAGCAAATGCTTTAAAAATTACGATGTTCCCAAAGATCCTGTATATCCTCCGAGCAATACCGTTTTTTATTGAGGAAGCTATGTTGAAATCAATGGAAACAATATTTATGATCTTTTTGTGGCAATATGGCAAGACTAGAAGGGCTATGAAATTTATATAATTACCTCAGGAACAGGGTGGGCTCGGAATTCCTAATCTCAGACATTACCATTGGGCGTGCTTGATCTCCCAGATGGTGGTATTGTTTGAACCATCTACTGGAGGGGCCGACATACCCTTAAAGAACCAAAGCCCACTGTCAATATATGAATAATTGTTAGGTAGGGAAGTGTATGGGCTACTACTGAGGAATTTGAAAAAGAAAGAGAGTACCCTCTGGACCCACAGGAACAGGGTAGAGTATAATCAAAAAATATAGAAAGTGTTCCCTGGGTTTTTTTTGTTGTTAGGGGAAGCAATTTTTCACCATGCATCCATCATTGTCCTCTCACTAAAGAATTCAGTCTCGGCCGTTTCCACCTATTGGTTGTGACCCCGTAAGCTAGTAGAACCACAAAAGCAAATAAAATTGGCAAAAGACAGTTTATTGGATTAAAAATATCTAGTAAAAAGAGATTTTTGTATCATCAAAAACCCCATACAATCACAATTGCACAATATCATGAATGAACATTCTTTCTATTTAATACAGTGCCTAGTGCTTATTGCTCAATACATCAGTACACAATAAAAACAATTTATTTAAAAAAAAATATATAACCAAATTAAAAGACCCCTTAGGGATGTCGACGCGTTTCGGTGGATAAGGCACTGGCCCCACCTTCTTCAGGACAAAATACAAAACATGGATCTGTAGATAAAAGAATCCAATGTCAGAAAATATCCTCAAATGCAGTTTCATATTTACATGACATTTACTTTCTCTTTTGTACATCCCTGCCCTTTTTTTTGCTGTTTTGTGGTTTTACTTTATCAACCCAAGAGGTGTTGGTCCCCCTCCCTCCAGGTTACTTGTCTCACTCCTCAGAGGGCACACTCTATCCACATTCACACTTCCCCCTCATTATTATTTATTTCTCAAGTTTCATACCTGAAAAAAGATCTTGATCGTATCCCTAAATTAATTGGGATACGTTTTCCTTGCTGATTCTTGTTGGAAAGAAATTCTTATGGTCAATATTAATCAATTCATGACCCGTAAATAAACATTAATTCAGTATCTACTTACTCTTATTTGGAATCTTTTTTTATGAAAAAGCGACATATATCTATATATGTACTAACTATAAAACACACCTCTGCTTTCTTATAGTTGTTTATACGTCGGTGTACTTTCGGGAGTTCTCGTTACCTTCTTTCTTGTTTTTCCATTTAAAACTTTATTGCTGAGGGGGGGAAACAAAGTGTTTTAACCACCTTTGTCCTGTTTAATACCCACTCTTGAAAGAAAGAATTTTCCCAACGTGGTAAAAACTCACCTTAACTATTTTGCTAAATTCCAATATGTTTGGTCCTTCTTTATTTTAGACCACCCTCTTTTTAAGACACGCTTTTTCAATTATTGCGTTTCTGCTGTAGATAGGACACATCAAGAAAAAGAAGAAAAAGCGAGCCATGAGTCACCTTGTAGTACGACTCCCTGGTCATTATATTACTTTAATGCATGTCTTGTCGCACCTTTTGTACTTATGTTGGGCGTCCTATTGAGAATAGGTATATTGCTTTTCTCCCGTTGACTCTATAGCCTATGTAGGAGAAATATGTATTTTATTAGAGATGCGCTATGTCATGTATTTAACGTTTTGGATTACAATATCTCCCTCATTGTCGGTCAGGTTACTGATTTAAGCTGCATGTTGTCTATCTAGTTATCACAATTATCTTGATCTGATTTAATGTACCAGTGCCTTTCTTGGTTAAGATTGCAAAAAACACAGTTGATGGACAGAATGTAGAACAATGTCATACATTCACCCCAGTACAAGGATCTGGGCCTAAATCCATCGTTTTTTTGCACTCCACACCACCCTGGGTTAGACACTGGCTATATGCAAATCAGCTCTGACCCTGTGCCTCATGGGAACAGTCCAGTCTGAACTACCAAGCCATGTCTTTCCCAGACCGGAATCAAGCATCCAAGGACCGGTTTCTGGCTATCAGCCTTCATCAGCGTGGATAGCTTGACTCCAGTGGTGTGGAGAGCCTGGGACTCACGTCTGAGCATACCCACCACACTCGGGGTGAAAATTGCAAAAAGCACAGTTGATGGACAGAATGTAGACCAATGTCATACATTCACCCCAGTACAAGGATCTGGGCCTAAATCCATCGGTTTTTTGCACTCCGCACCACCCTGGGTTAGACACTGGCTATATGCAAATCAGCTCTGACCCTGTGCCTCATGGGAACAGTCCAGTCCGAACTACCAAGCCATGTCTTTCCCAGACCGGAATCAAGCATCCAAGGACCGGTTTCTGGCTATCAGCATTCATCAGCCTGGATAGCTTGACTCCAGTGGTGTGGAGAGCCTGGGACTCACGTCTGAGCATACCCAGCACACTCGGGGTGAAAATTGCAAAAAACACAGTTGATGGACAGAATGGCAGGGTATGCTCAGACGTGAGTCCTTTGCTCACTTGGCCACTGGATTCAAGATAGCCTGGCTGATGAGGATTATGAATCCAAAACCGGTCCCAGGATGCTTGTGTCCGGTCCATGGAAGACATGTCTTGGCAGTTCGGGATGGACTGTTCCCATGAGGCACAGGGTCAGACTGATTTGCATATAGCCATGTCTGAAATGGGGTGGCTGAGTGGGCCAAAGACTGGTGATGGATTAAACCCAGATCAGTTGACTGGGGGTGAGTGTTTGATTTGCTCAAGCGCTCCGTCCATCATCCACTTTTGTATCGCTTTGTTCGCCCTAAGTGTGGCAGGGTATGCTCAGACGTGAGTCCCTTGCTCACTTGGCCACTGGATTCAAGATAGCCTGGCTGATGAGGATTATGAATCCGAAACCGGTCCCAGGATGCTTGTTTCCGGTCCATGGAAGACATGGCTTGGCAGTTCGGGCTGGACTGTTCCCATGAGGCACAGGGTCAGACTGATTTGCATATAGCTGTCTGAAATGGGGTGGCTGAGTGGGCTAAAGAATGGTGATGGATTAAACCCAGATCAGTTGACTGGGGGTGAGTGTTTGATTTGCTCAAGCGCTCCGGCCATCATCCCCTTTTGTATCGCTTTGTTCGCCCTAAGTGTGGCAGGGTATGCTCAGACGTGAGTCCCTTGCTCACTTGGCCACTGGATTCAAGATAGCCTGGCTGATGAGGATTATGAATCCGAAACCGGTCCCAGGATGCTTGTTTCCGGTCCATGGAAGACATGGCTTGGCAGTTCGGGCTGGACTGTTCCCATGAGGCACAGGGTCAGACTGATTTGCATATAGCCATGTCTGAAATGGGGTGGCTGAGTGGGCTAAAGAATGGTGATGGATTAAACCCAGATCAGTTGATTGGGGGTGAGTGTTTGATTTGCTCAAGCGCTCCGTCCATCATCCCCTTTTGTATCGCTTTCTTGGTTAAGAGCGTATTTAATAACGGACCGCATTATAATCAGGGCCATGCTACGTGTTTAGTAAAACACATGCGCAGAAGTAAAGAATGAGAACCAAAGGACTACCGTACATTACTAACCCCACTCTCCCTCCAGCTTCGACAATATTGCTTCTCTGATGTTATTTAAGCTTCTCTAGTCACAATTTGGGAGTACTACCGAGTATTCATTACGTTTATAATTAAGACCGCGTAAACCTCCTTGTCGGTTTACCTCCCTTACTCTACCCGTGTGGTTTGTCGCCTTAAGGTTAGCCCACATACCTTATGGTCTTTAGGTCAATTCCTTCCACCGGTCTCTTCTCTCGCGTGAGAATGATAATAGAGGGCCGGTCACATTTCCGGTCTTCAGAGAAAACAGAGCGGCGCTACTACAGGAAAACTAGATATAAGGCTATATGTAGTGCATGGGAGGTCTGGAAACTGATACAAAAGGTGTGTGTAATTCCTAAAACTTTTCACCATTGTGGCAACCTGGGACTTTCCCACGAAATCAGTAGGGACAGTATGTGGGAACAATCAGGTATTCGAACTAAAGGAGACATTATGCAGGGTGACGTGGTTCTCAGTTTTGAGAGAATCCAACAGAAATTTGGCATAGTGGATAACCAGAGGTTCAAATATCTACAGGTATCCCAGACAGTAAAGGCTATGACACCTCGTATCTTACTGGGGGTTAGAAGTAGTCTATTGGATTTTCATTTAAGGGGAGGTAGTAGGATTAGAATAATTTATGGAATTTTGATGAGTGAGTTACAGGATGATATTGAGAAATGGGAGGCTTCTTGGGTGCAGAAATTGGATAACCCGGATGTGGATCTGGACAAGGCATTGCTCCTAGACAAAAAAAATACTCCAGTCCTCCAATCTAAGGGCCCCACACTATAAAACGTTATTTAATCTATACTACACACCTGATAAATTGTTTAAGCGGGGCAAAAGGGAGGACAAGAAATGTAAATGCAAGGACCAGCTGACCTATTGCACATGTTTCACGATTGCGAAAAGCTCAAGCAAGTTTTCAGGGAAATCGAGATATTTGGAGAAGAACTACTAGCTCAGAAGGTGGTAATATCCTCCACACTAATGATACTGGGTTGTGATAGTAGCCTGAAGCTACGGAAAGAGGTGGTAGATTTTGTGTTCTTATGCATTTCATTTTTAAGGATTCTTATTTCTGAGGGCTGGAAGGGCACATGCTCACCATCTATGCCAGTATGGCTGACGAGACTTTATGGCATACACAATATTGAATCCTCCCTGTATGAGGGTAAGGGATGGAAGGTACGCGAAATGGGTTTAACGATGTGGGCCCCGTAAAAAATGTGGAGGGACCGACAGATTTAACCTAATTTATACGCCTAAATTAATCTCAAAACTGAAGCTAATTATTGTAAGTATGGTATGTAGGAAGGTATAAATTGGGCTTTTCAGATTGGCCGATCATGCAATGAACTACCATATAATCTCTATTATGTTTTGTATATCGTATAAGTTCAAGATCGTAAAAAGTCTAGTTTTCTTTCCTTTTGTTGTTCTCTTTTTTCCTTTGTCTCTTACTTCTTAGGTTAATTGTATTACCATATGATAATGAATTATGTATGCATTGGATTTTGTTGTTGTACCAGTATATTCTCAATTTAAAAAGAACATTTAAAAAAAAGAAAATTTCTGCACCCCTCTTGCCCATATCTGCACCCCTCTTCCCACCTTCTGTACACCTCTCTTACCTTTCAGCATTATACTTCCCTCTTTCTGCACCTCTCTTGCCTGTTTCTACATCTCTCTTCCCACTTTCTGTACCTCTCTTGCCTCTTTATGCACCTCTCTTGCCTCTTTCTGCCCCTCTGTCGCTTCTTTCCACACTTCTCTTGCCTCTTTCTGCACCCCTCTTGCCTTTTTCTGCACCTCTCTTGGTTGTTTCTATACTGCTCTTGTTTCTTTCTGCATCTATCTTGTCAATTTCTTCAGCCCTCTTGCCTCATTCTGTACGCATCTTCCATCTTTCTGTATGCTCCTGCCTCTTTCTGAACCTCTTTTGCTTCTTTCTGTACTTTTCTTGCTTCTTTATGCACTCCTCTTGACACTTTCTGTATCTCTGTTGCTTTTTCTGCTCTTCTCTTGCCTCTTTCTGTACCCCTCTTGCCTTTTTTGCCCTCTCTTTGTTGTTTCTGTACTCCTCTTGTTTCTTTCTGCACCTCTCTTGCAAATGTATGTACCACTCTCCCCTCTATCTGCACCCCTCTTCCCTCTTTCTGTACCTCTCTTGCCTCTGTCTGTACACATCCTACCTCTTTCTGTACTTCTCTTGCTTCTTTCTGTACTGCTTTTGCTTCGTTCTGCACTTTTCTTGCTTTAGTCTGCAACTCTCTTGCCTCTTTCTGCACCTCTGTTGCTTTTTCTGCACTTCTCGTGCCTCTTTCTGTACCTCTCTTGCCTTTTGCTGCCCTCTCTTTGTTGTTTCTGTAATGCTCTTGTTCCTTTCTGCACCGATCTTGCAAATTTCAGCACCACTCTACCCTCTATCTGCACCCATCTTCCCTCTTTCTGTACCTCTCTTCCCTCTGTCTGCACACCTCTTACCTCTTCCTGCACCTCTCTTGCTTCTTTCTATACTTCTTTTGCTTCTTTCTGTATCGTTCTTGCCTCTTTCTGCACCTCTGGTGCTTCGTCCTGCACTTTTCTTCTTTCTTTCTACAACTCTCTTACCTCTTTCTGTATCTCTGTTGCTTTTTCTGTACTTCTCTTGCCTTTTTCTGCACCCCTCTTGCCTTTTTCTGCACCTCTCTTGGTTGGTTCTGTACTGCTCTTGTTTCTTTCTGCACCTGTCTTGCAAATTTCTGCACCACTCTTGCCTTTATCTCCACCCCACTTTCCTCTTTCTGTAGCCCTCATGCCTCTGTGTGTACCTCTCATGCCTCTTTCTGTTCCTCTCTTGCCTTTTTCTGAACCTCTCTTGCAAATTGCTGCACTTCTCTTGCTTTTTATTGCACTCCTCTTGCCTCTTCCTGTACCTCTGTTGCTTCTCTCTGCACTTTGCTTGCCTTTTTCAGCACATCTCTTGTTTTTTATGTACTGCTCTTGTTTCTTTCTGCACCTGTCTTGCAAATTTCTGCACTACTTTTGCCTCTATCTGCACTCCTCTTCCCTCTTTCTGTACCTCTCTTGTCTCTGACAGCACCCCTCTTGCCTTTTTTGCACCTCTGTTGCTTCTTTCTGCACTTCTTATGCTTCTTTCTGCACCCCTCTTGCCTCTTTCTTCACCTCTGGTGCTTCATTCTGCACTTCTCTTGCTTCTTTCTGCACCTCTCTTGCAAATTTCTGTACCACTCGTGCCTCTGTCTGCACTCCTCTTTGTGCACCTCAATTGCTTCTTTCTGCACCTCTCTTGCCTTTCAGCACTACTATTCCCTCTTTCTGTACCTCTCACCTGTTTCTACAGTTCTCTTCCCTCTTTCTTCACCTCTCTTGCCTCTTTCTTCACCACTGTTCCCTTTTTTTGCACATTTCTTTCCTGTTTCTGCAACCCTCTTGCCTCTTCCTACAGTTCTCTTGCCTCTTTATGTACCTCTGTTGTTTCCTTCTACACTTCTCTTGCGTCTTTCTGCACACCTCCTGCCTCTTTCTGCACCTCTCTTGGTTGTTTCTATACTTCTCTTACTTCTTTCTATACCCAACTTGCTTCTTTCGGCACTTCTGTTGCTTTTTCTGCTCTTCTCTTGCCTCTTTCTGTACCCCTCTTGCCCTTTGTTGCCCTCTCTTTGTTGTTTCTGTACTGCTCTTGTTTCTTTATGTACCTGCCTTGCAAATTTCTGCACCACTCTTGCCTCTATCTGTACCCCTCTTTCCCCTTTCTGCACTTCTATTGCTTTTTCTGCTTTTCTCTTGCCTCTTTCTACCTCTTTCTGCACCCCTCTTGCCTTTTTCTGCACCTCTCTTGGGTGTTTCTGTACTGCTCTTGTTTCTTTCTGCTCCTATCTTGCAAATTGCTACACTTGTCTTGCAAATTTCTGCACCACTGTAGCCTCTATCTACACCCCTTGTCCCTTTTTCTGTATCCCTGTTGCCTCTGTCTGTACCCATCCTGCCTGTTTCTGCAACTCTGTTGCTTCTTTCTGTTCATCTTTTGCTTCTTTCTGTACCCCTCTTGCCTCTTCCTGTACCTATTTTTTTTATTTCTGCACCCCTCATGCCTCTGTGTGCCCCTCTCATGCCTCTTTCTGTTCCTCTCTTGCCTCTTTCTGTGCCTCTCTTGCAAATTTCTGCACCTCTCTTGCTTTTTCTGCACTCCTCTTCTCTCTTTCTGTACATCTGTTTCTTCTTTTGTGGGTGCTTCTGTACTGCTTTTGTTTCTTTCTGCACCTCATTTGCAAATTTCTACACCACTCTTGCCTCTATCTGCACCCCTCTTCTGTTTTTCTGCACATACCTTGCCTCTGTCTGCACGATTCTTGCCTCTTTCTGCACCTCTGTTTTATCTTTCTGCACCTCTTTTGCTTCTTCAGGCACCCCTCCTGCCTCTTTCTGCACCTCTGGTGCTTTTTCTGTACTTCTCTTACCTCTTTCTTCAACCCTCTTGCCTTTTTCTGCACCTCTCGTGGTTGCTTCTGTACTGCTCTAGTTTCTTTCTTCACATTTCTTACACATTTCTGCATCCCTCTTGCCTCTATCTGCATTCCTCTTTCCATCTTCTGCATACCTCTCTTGCCTTTCAGCACTACTCTTCCCTCTTTCTACACCTCACTTGCCTGTTTCTACATTTCTCTTCCCTCTTTCTGCAGTTCTCTTGCCTCTTTCTGCACCTCAGTTGCTTCTTTCCACACCTCCCTTGCCTCTTTCTGTACCTTTTATCCCTCTTTCTGTACCCTCTTGCCTCTTTCTGCACCTCTGTTGCTTCTTTCTGCACTTCTCTTTCTTCTTTCTGCACCCCTCTTGCCTCTTTCTACACCTCTGGTGCTTTTTTTGTACTTCTCTTACCTCTTTCTTCAACCCTCTTGACTTTTTCAGCACCTCTCGTGGTGTTTCTGTACTGCTCTAGTTTCTTTCTGCACGTGTCTTGCACATTTCTGTATCCCTCTTGCTTCTATCTACATTCCTCTTCTCACCTTCTGTACACCTCTCTTGCCTTTCAGCACTACACTTCACTCTTTTTGCACCTCTCTTGCCTGCTTCTACATCTCTCTTCCCTCTTTCTGCACCTCTCTTTCCTGTTTCTTCACCTCTGTTGCTTCTTTCTACACTTCTCTTGCCTCTTTCTGCACCCCTTTTGACTATTAGCATACCTCTCTTGGTTGTTTCTATACTGCTCTTGTTTCTCTCTGCATATATCTGGTAAATTTCTGAACCCCTCGTGCCTCTGTGTGCACCTCTCATGCCTCTTTCTGTTTCTCTCTTGCCTCTTTCTGCACCTCTCTTGCAAATTTCTGCACCTCTCTTGCTTTCTTCTGCACTACTCTTCTCTCTTTCTGTACCTCTGTTGCTTCTTTCTGCACTTCTCTTGCATCTTTGTGTACCCCTCTTACCTTTTTCTGCACCTCTCTTGGGTGTTTCTGTACGGCTTTTGTTTCTTTCTGCACATGTTTTGCAAATTTCTGTACCACTGTTGCCTCTATCTGCACCCCTCTTCCCTCTCTTTGCACATCCCTTGCCTCTGTCTGCACCCCTCTTGCCTCTTTCTGCTCCTCTGTTTCCTCTTTCTACACTTCTTTTGCTTCTTCCTGCACCCCTCCTGTCTCTTTTTGCACATGTGTTGCTTTTCTTGCTCTTCTCTTGCCTTTTTTTGTACCCCTCTTGCCTCTACCTGTCCTCTCTTGGTTGTTTCTGTACTGCTCTTGTTTCTTTCTGCACATGTATTGCAAATTTCTGTACCACTCTTGCCTCTATCTGCACCCCTCTTCCATCTTTCTCCACCTCCCTTGCCTCTGTCTGCACCCCTCTTGCCTCTTTCCTCACCTCTGTTGCATCTTTCTGCACTTATTTTGCTTCTTCCTGCACCCCTCTTGCCTCTTTCTGTACCTCTGGTGCTTCTTTCTGCTCTTCTCTTGCTTGTTTCTGTACCTCTCTTGCAAATTTCTGCACCCCTCTTGCCTCTGTGTGCACCTCTCCTCTCCTGCCTCTTTCTGCTCATCACTCGCCTCTCTCTGCACCTCTCTTGCACATTTCTGAACCTAGCTTGCTTATTTCTGCATGCCTCTTGCCTCTTTATGTACCTCTGTTGCTTCTTTCTGTTCTTCTCTTCTTCTTTATGCATCCCGCATGCGTCTCTCTGCAACTCTCTTGGTTGTTTCTGTTCTGCTCTTTTTTTCTGCACCGGTCTTGCAAATCTTTGCACCCCTCGTGCCTCTGTGTGCTCCTCTCCTGCCTTTTTATGCTCCTCTCTTGCCTCTTTCTTCACGTCTCTTGCAAATTTCTGAACCTGTCTTGCTCTTTTCTGCATGCCTCTTGCTTCTTTCTGCACCTCTCTTTTGCCTTTCAGCACTACTCTTCCCTCTTTCTGCACCTCTTGCCTGTTTCTACATTTCTCTTCCTTTTTCTGAACCTCTCTTGCCTCTTTCTTCACCCCTGTTTCCTCTTTTTGCACATCTCTTTCCTGTTTCTGCAACTCTCTTGCCTCTTTCTAAAGTTCTCTTGCCTCTTTATGTACCTCTGTTGCTTCTTTCTATAATTCTCTTGCTTCTTTCTGCACCCATTTTGCTTCTTTCTGCACCTCTGTTGCTTTTTCTGTTCTTCTCTTGCCTTTTTCTGTACCCCTCTTGGCCTTTTCTGCCCTCGCATTGTTGTTTCTGTACTGCTCTTGTTTCTTTCTGCACCTCTTTTGTAAATTTCTGCACCCCTCATGCCTCTATCTGCATCCCACTTCCCTCATTCTGCATATCCCTTGACTCTGTCTGCACCCCTCTTGCCTCTTTCTGCACCTCTGTTTCATCTTTCTGCACTTCCTTTGCTTCTACCTGCACCCCTCCTGTCCCTTTCTGCACAGCTGTTGCTTTTTTTGCACTTTCTCTTGCCTTTTTCTGTACCCCTCTACTCTTGCTTCTTCCTGTCCTCTCTTGGTTGTTTCTGTACTGTTCTTGTTTCTTTCTGCACCAGTCTTGCAGATTTCTGTACAACTCTTGCCTCTATCTGCACCCCTATTCCCTCTTTCTGCACCACTCTTGCCTCTTTCCTCACCTCTGTTGCATCTTTCTGCACTTCATTTGCTTCTTCCTGCACCCCTCTTGCCTCTTTCTGTACCACTGGTGCTTCTTTCTGCTCTTCTCTTGCTTGTTTCTGTACCTCTCTTGCACATTTCTGCACCCATCGTGCCTCTGTGTGCACCACTCCTGCCTCTTTCTGCTTATCACTTGCCTCTCTCTGCACCTCTCTTGCAAATTTCTGAACCTATCTTGCTTATTTCTGCACCCCTCTTGCCTCTTTATATACCTCTGTTGCTTCTTTCTGTACTTCTCTTCTTCTTTACGCACCCCTCATGCCTCTTTCTGCAACTTTTTGGTTGTTTCTGTTCTGCTCTTTTTTCTGCACCTGTCTTGCAAATGTGTGCACCCCTCGTGCCTCTGTGTGCTCCTCTCCTGCCTCTTTATACTCCTCTCTTGCCTCTTGCTGCACCTCTCTTGTAAATTTCTGAACCTATCTTGCTCTTTTCTGCATGCCTCTTGCCCCTTTCTGCACCTCTCTTGCCTTTCAGCACTACTCTTCCCTCTTTCTGCACCTCTTGCCTGTTTCTACATTTCTCTTCCCTCTTTCTGCACCTCTCTTGCCTCTTTATTCACCCCTGATCCCTCTTTTTGATCATCTTTTTCCTGTTTCTGCAACTCTCTTGCCCCTTTCTAAAATTCTCTTGCTTCTTTATGTACCTCTGTTGCTTCTTTCTACACTTCTCTTGTGTCTTTCTGCACACCTCTTGCCTCTTTCTGTATCTCTTTTGGTTCTTTCTATACTACTCTTGCTTCTTTCTGCACCCATCTTGCTTCTTTCTACACCTCTGTTGCCTTTTCTGCTCTTCTCTTTCCTCTTTATGTACCCCTCTTGCCATTTTCTGCCCTCTCTTTGTTGTTTCTGTACTGCTCTTGTTTCTTTCCGCACCTGTCTTGCAAATTCCTGCACCACTCTTGCCTCTATCTGCACCCCTCTTCCTCTTTCTCCACATCCCTTGCCTCTGTCTGCACCCCTCTTGCCTCTTTCTTCACCTCTGTTTTTTCTTTCTGTACCTCTTTTGCTTCTTCCTGCACACCTCTGGTGCCTTTTCTGTACTTCTCTTGCCTCTTTATTCAACCCTCTTGCCTTTTTCTATACCTCTCTTGGTTGTTTCTGTACTGCTCTAGTTTCTTTCTGCACGTGTCTTGCATTTTTCTGCATCTTTTTTGCCTCTATCTTCATTCCTCTTCTCACCTTCTGTACACCTCTCTTGCCTTTCAGCACTACTCTTCCCTCTTTCTGTACCTCTCTTGCTTGTTTCTGCATCTCGCTTCCCTCTTTTTGTACCTCGCTTGCCTGTTTCTTTATCTCTGTTGCTTCTTTCAAACTTCTCTTGCCTCTTTCTGCATCCCTCTTGCCTCTTTCTGTACCTCTCTTGGTTGTGCATCTGTGTGCACCTATCCTGCCTCTTTATGCTCCTCTCTTGCCTCTTTCAGCACTTCTCTTGCCTCGTTATGCACCCCTCATGCCTCTTTCTTGCACCTCTCTTGGTTATGTCTGTACTGGTCATGTTTTTTCTGCACCTGTCTTGCAAATTTCTGCACCCCTCTTGCCTCTATCTGCACCCTTCTTCCCACTTTCTGCACACCTCTCCTGCCTTTCAGCACTACTCTTCCCTCTTTCTGCACCTCTCACCTGTTTCTACATTTCTCTTCTCTCTTTCTGCATCTCTCTTGCCTCTTTCCTCACCCCTGTTCCCTCTTTCTGCACATATCTTGCCTGTTTCTGCAACTCTCTTACTTCTTTCTACAGTTCTCTTTCCTCTTTCTGTACCTCTGTTGCTTCTTTCTACACTTCTCCTGCCTCTTTCTGCACCCCTCTTGCCTCGTTCTGCACCTCTTTGGATGTTTCTATACTACTCTTGTTTCTTTCTGCATCTGTCTTGTAAATTTCTGCACCCATCTTGCCTCTTTCCGCACCCTTCTTCCCTCTTTCTGTACCCTCTTGCCTCTTTCTTCATATATGTTGCTTCTTTCTGTACTTCTCTTGTTTCTTTCTGTACCCCTCTTGCCTCTTTTTGAACTTCTGTTGCATCTTTCTGCACTTCTTTTGCTTCTTCCTGCACCCCTCTTGGCTCTTTCTGTACCTCTGGTGCTTCTTTCTGCTCTTTTCTTGCTTGTTTCTGTACCTCTCTTGCAGATTTCTGCACCCCTCATGCCTCTGTGTGCACCTCTCCTGCCTCTTACTGCTCATCACTTGCCTCTCTCTGCCCCTCTCTTGCAAATTTCTGAACCTATCTTGCTTATTTCTGCACGCCTCTTGCCTCTTTATATACCTCTGTTGCTTCTTTCTGTACTTCTCTTATTCTTTATGCACCCCTCATGCCTCTTTCTGCAACTCTCTTGGTTGTTTCTGTTCTGCTCTTTTTTCTGCACCTGTCTTGCAAATGTTTGCACCCCTCGTGCCTCTGTGTGCTCCTCTCCTGCCTCTTTATGCTCCTCTCTTGCCTCTTTCTGCACCTCTTTAGCAATTTTCGGAACCTATCTTGCTCTTTTCTGCATGCCTCTTGCCTCTTTATGCACCTCTGTTGCATCTTTCAGCACTTCTCTTGACTCATTATGCACCCCTCGTGCCTCTTTCTGCACATCCCCAAACTCTGTATAAACCCCTCTTGCCTCTTTCTGCACCTTTGATTCAGCTTACTGCACTTCTTTTGCTTCTTCCTGCACCCCTCCTGCCTCTTTCTGCACCTCTGGTGCTTTTTCTGTACTTCTCTTGTCTCTTTCTTCAACCCTCTTGTCTTTTTCTGCACCTCTCATGGTTGTTTCTGTACTGCTGTAGTTTCTTTCTGCACCTGACTTGCAAATGTCTGCACCCCTCTTGCCTCTATGTGCACTCCTCTTCCCACCTTCTGTATACCTCTCTTGCCTTTCAGCACTATTCTTCACCTCTCTTGCCTGTTTCTACATCTCTCTTCCCTCTCTCTGCACCTCTCTTGCCTCTTTCTGCACCTCTGTTGCTTTTTCTACACTTCTCTTGCCTCTTTCCGCACCCCTCTTCCCCATTTCTGTACCTCTCTTGGATGTTTCTATACTGCTCTTGTTTATTTCTGCATCTATCTTGTAAATTTCTGCACCCCTCTTGCCTTTCTCTGCACCCCTCTTCCCTCTTTCTGTGCCCTCTTGATTCTTTCGGCACCTCTGTTGCTTCTTTCTGTACTTCTTTTGCTTTGTTCTGCACCACTCTTGCCTCTTTCTGCACCTCTATTGCTTTTTCTGCAGTTCTCTTGCCTCTTTCTGTACCCCTCTTGCCCTTTACTGCCCTCTCTTTGTTGTTTCTGTATTGCTCTTGTTTCTTTATGCACATGTCTTGCAAATTACTGCACACTCTTGCCTCTATCTGCACCCCTCTTCCCTCTTTCTGCACCTCTCTTGCCTCTGTCTGCACCCCTCTTGCCTCTTTCTGCACCACTGTTGATTTTCTGCTCTTCTCTTGCCTCTTTCTGCACCCCTCTTGCCTTTTTTTTACACATCTCTTGGTTGTTTCTGTACTGCTCTTGTTTCTTTCTGCACCGGTCTTGCAAATGTATGCACCACTCTTGCCTCTATCTCCACTCCACCTCCCTCTTTCTTTACCTCTCTTGCTTTTTCTGCACTCCACTTGCCTCTTTCTGTATCTCAGTTGCTTCTTTCTACACTTCTCCTGCCTCTTTCTGTACCCCTCTCGCCTTTTTCTGCACCTCTCCTGGTTGTTTCTGTACTGCTCTTGTTTCTTTTTGTACCTGTCTTACAACTTTCTGCACCACTCTTGCCTCTATCTATACCCTTCTTCCCTCCCTCTGCACCTCTTTCTGTACCTCTCTTGCCTCTGTCTGCACCACCCTTGCCTCTTTCTGCACCTCTGTTGCTTTTTCTGCTCTTTTCTTGCCTCTTTCTGCAACCCTCTCGCCTTTTTTGCACATCTCTTGGTTGTTTCTGTACTGCTCTTGTTTCTTTCTGCACCTGTCTTGCAAATTTCTGCACCACTCTTGCCTCTATCTCCACTCCACTTCCCTCTTTCTGCACCGCTCGTGCCTCTGTGTGTAACTCCCATGCCTCTTTCTGTACCCCTCTTGCCTTTTTCTGCACCTCTCTTGGTTGTTTCTGTACTGCTCTTGTTTCTCTCTGTACCTGTCTTGCAACTTTCTGCACCACTCTTGCCTCTATCTATACCCTTCTTCCCTCCCTCTGCACCTCTTTTGCCTTTCAGCACTCCTTTTCCCTCTTTCTGCACCTCTCTTGCCTATTTCCATACCTCTCTTCCCTCTTTCTGCACCTCTCTTTCTGCGCCCCTGTTCCCTCTTTCTGCACATCTCTTGCATGTTTCCGTAACTCTCTTGCCTCTTTCTACAGTTCTCTTACCTCTTTCTGCACATCTCTTGCTTCTTTCTACAATTCTCTTGCCTCATTCTGTACCCCTCTTGCCTCTTTCTGCACCTCTCTTGGTTGTTTTTATACTGCTCTTGTTTTTTTCTGCACCTGTCATATAAATTTCTGCGCCCTTTCTGTACCCATCTTGTCTCTTTCTGCACCTCTGTTGCTTTTTTCTGTACTCCTCTTGTTTCTTTCTGCACACCTCTTGCCTCTTTCTGCACCTCTGTTGCTTTTTCTGCTCTTCACTTGCCTCTTTCTGTACCCCTCTTGCCTTTTCCTTACCTCTCCTGGTTGTTTCTGTACTGCTCTTGCTTTTTTCTGCACCTGTCTTGCAAATTTCTGTACCACTCTTGCCTCTATCTGCACCTCTCTTTCCTCTTTCTGCTCCTCTGTTGCTTCTTTCTGTACTTCATTTTGCTTCTTTCTGCACCCCACTTGCCTCTTTCGGCACCTCTTGTGCTTCTTTCTGCACTTCTCTTACTTCTTTCAGCAACTCTCTTACCTCTTTCTGCACCTCAGTTGCTTTTATCTGCACTACTTTTGCTTCTTTCTGTACCCCTCTTGCCTTTTTCTGCACCTCTCTTGGTTGTTTCTGTATTGCTCTTGTTTCTTTTTGCAACTGTCTTGCAAATGTCTGTACCCCCACTAAGCCCCACGCAGCAGGATTGCTGAGAGTGGTCTGAGGCATGCCCCCTTTTTACACCACTCTGCAAACACGCCTCCTGGCCTACTGCTGCTCGTGGGATGTAGTCAACTTTAGTCGCGAGGTCCTCCGGACACAAAAGGACCTCATCCCCCCACCATCTAGTTGGCACCTAAGGACCCTTAGCATTCAAGGGGACTTAATCCCCCAACCCAGAACTCGCCAGCAGGCACATTTGCAGAGTGGTGCAGGGAAGGGGCGGGGCCTCCAACAAGATGCTGGATTTTCTTTTTTTTGTATTTTCAGAAGGGGGGCTGTGTGGCCCCCCTTCCTTTTGTATTTTTTGGGCCCTGGGGACCCCATCTCCCATGGGCTTTATTTTTTTATTTTTAAACAATTTGTACAGGTTGCCGGGTGGCCCCCTTCCCTGAGCCACTTTTGGCCCTGAGAACCCCATCCCCGGAGTCTGGACTTTAAAAAAAAATTCTAGGAAAGGGGGGGCCATGTGGCCCCCCTCCTGAGGCCAATTATGGCCCTGGGGACCCCATCCCCCAAAGCCCCCATGTTCCCAGGTGGCTCCCTGCATCCTGCGGGAGCCAGCATTTCTTTTGGTCAGCTGCTCCCTTTGTCCCACAGCAATACTGCTTTGCTTCATGGAAGCGCAAGCAGGTTTCCTGCTCTATCTTCCATGAAGCGAAGCAGAGTTTGCCTTGTGGCCCCGTGCATTATCAGAAATGCCCCGGGGAGATGGCAGTCCCAGGGGCAGTTGGCCCCCACAGGCCCTGCACCACAATAAAACATTGCGCCTGGGGCCTGGCCCACCGGCGGGCTTTTATTAACAGAAGCACAGGAGACCGTGCTTCATTGTTTTGGACATTTCTGCCAGATTTGTGAACTTAACGCGATTCCGGGTGAATTTTCTTATTTTTTTTAATGCTTTTTGGGCCCTGGGGTCTCAGTGTCCTGACCAGGTCTAGGGGGTCAGAGTGTTTCTACCCCGCCTCCTTTTCTTTTTTTTATCCATTTCCAACCTTTTCTTCTTGTGACTCGGTTTTCCAGAGTCATAAGATGGCTGCCAACACTTCTTGGTTAGGAGTGTTGGCAGCCAATCAAAATTAAGCTCGTGATCGGGAGGGTTCGCGGATCCACCGTGGTCACCAGGCATTGTGATCTTTTTAAATTTCTCAAAAACTACTGAACGCATTTACACCATTTTAAAGCGAAGAGTGCACTCTGATCAAGAGCTACCTCTCTGCCAAAGTTGGTATAATTCCGTTCAGCAAGTCAGGCTGTAGCCGCGACAAACGTTCTCATGGACACTAACATGGAGAAAACACTTTCTTTCGATCTCCCTTTTTTTTCAGCCCCTGCTTGACGAATCACCCCGAAACTTTCAAGGATTATTCAAACTTCACCCTATTCTTTCAACATTTTAAATATACACTATCACCATCCATCTCTTTACACATCAGCCCAGCTATTCTCTCTTTTACACGTCCTTGGACAAACCCACATGCTCATCCACTCGATCTTCCGCGCGATATCTAGAAAGGAACACAGCACTTTAGACGTGGCCATTACAATTGGACACAATAATCTAGATGAGCCTTCCGCAACTGGACACAATAAAAATAGAGATGGTTTTCATAAGTGAACCCAATTCTCTAAAGAAGTTCTCCTGAACTGGATACATTACTCAGAAAGAGTGCTCCTGAAAAGTAACCAATAATCAAGTTCATGGTAACACTTCTCTCTCGCTCTCTCTAAAATGATCTTCCTCTGGCCATTGTCTCATCATGTTTGTTTACCTATGCTGCAGTCATCCAACACAGAAGCTCCAAAATGCTTAAATAAATCCTGCACTTTGTTACCTGTGCTGTAGCTATTTTGTGTTGGTGATGCCTGCACTACTGCTGCCTGTTATATGAATGTACTGGGTTCGTCCGTAGTGATGGAGTCCATAGCGTAGTTTCAACTGCTGCTGATCAGGCTGCTTATGATCTTTCAGTTCTTGCCCTGCAACATTTATTCTTATGTTGTGTGCGTTGGCAATGCTATGATCTCATGTTCTCTGATATTTCCCTACCTGACCTGATCCTGTCACAGTGCTTCCCCTTCACTGCATTTCCTATTCCTTCCCTTCCCCCAATAAGGTAGTTCCCTTATCCTTGTCTAGTTGTCTCTCCCCATCATGTCTCATCCGGTCCCGTACATCTCTCCTCAGTCAATGGGGCAACCCCACAGCTGTTTCTGTTCATCTCTTGCACAGCTCCATTCTTACTTCTTGTTAGGCCTCTTTCATCTTGTTTCATGTTATAAAACATCACACATTAGTACCAAATAGATCCTATAGCACGTAGGCACACAAAGAGAGAAGCTTATGTTGCTGTTCCCAGTGCTTCTGTGAGCGTAAGAACATCTTACACTAACGCTGAACTTACTGTGCATGTTCTCTTTGTTAGTGAAGCTTGGTTAAAAACACTTTGTGCTATACAATCGATAGAAAGTTGTCAGTCAGTCTTGTTTAGACTTGCTATGTAGGAAATAATGTCTGCATAAAAGATACAAAAGATACTGTTTACACTGCAAACCCCAGTAGAAAAGCAGATATATGTAGATTGGTAGGCAAAGAGTCCCACACATTTCTGCTTCAACTTGCTTACTCATCGTTAACACTTGCTAAAAGTTTTTTTCTTTGGTTAGCGTGTTAAGACCTAGCATAGTGCTATTAGCAATGCCTATTTTGATTTGATGGGCAGAGGTATGTGTGGATGTGGAAACTTATAATAACATTAAAGAGCCATGTAAAGGTAAAGCATTTTTTCTATCAAAGCACGAGATTGCAAAATGGAGGTCTACCCATTTTCCACATCATCATACCAGTACCACGTTAGAGATTTCAGATATACCGGTAGCCATTCCACGCATACTCATGCTTTGTGCTGAAAAGTATTGCATACAAAGGTAATCAGGCCAGTGGCGGCTGGTAACATTCTCCCAAGAAAAACATTTTTAAAAAATGGTACATTTCAAAGCAAATGAATGTAGCGATAAAGCAAGGCTTATAAAGCAGTGGGAAAGTATTGAAATAGAAAAACATTAAAAACTTCCCCATATCTTACTGTATTAATATGTTGAGCAGTTAATGTAATGTGTAAATTGTACAGAGTGACAACTTTTGCATTTTAAAATGTATGCTTGCCCACTATCTTGCACTGCATGCATTATTAACTTTGGAAACAAATGGTCTAACCACCAGGCTTCAGGAAGCACCCTTAGCTGCTGGTTGCATCCAGTTATATAGAAATATGTTCAGGCAGGTCTTTAAGTGGGATGGAAAAAGTGGGGGCCTCAACAAAGGAACATGTCAAATAAATTTCAGTGATTCCCATAGTGTGCCACCAGACCAGAATTTTGGTTTACTGATTTCTCTTTGAGATGTAATTGTATCCAGCTAAATGACATAACAACTGAACTGCACCTAAAACCTTTCACTACAAATGGCTTTGTCAATGGGTGTTAGCTGTTTAAAATAATTGAGTAACAAAAATGATTTGCTATAAGCAATTAACATTGGATATTTTTCAATTCTGAAATAGTGATTCTTTTAATTAAATAGTATTGAGGCCCATGGAATGAGTTTTGGCCTTCAGTTATGTGTGCTTTAAGTTAGATATGTATCCTCTTTTTCTCTCCATACCTTGTCCATCTGCACATCATCACCCACCTCTCTCTTCTCTTCAGCATCCTCTTTTCACTCTTCCCTGAATGCACTTCCTTGCATCTGTCACTTCACTGCCCACAAGCATACACTGCACTCCCTCAAATGTAAGAACTTTATTTTCTCTTACTTTTGCCATGCAAATATTTTGACATCAGTGTATCCCCTTCACACACACATCCACAGAATTTCAGTTGCAAATGGAATACATAACATTGTTCTATGGCCTCTGCAGAGAGGCCAACACGCACTTTGTTTGGCTTCAGCCTTAGTGCCTGTATGTTCAATCATAGCCCCTCATAAACACCTGGCGTGACTCAAGCCTCAAAGTATGCACACAAAAAAATACAGATAAACAACCTTATAAAATAGGTAACTCTTGGGGAATGCAAGATTAAGTAAAGTATGAAAAATAAGAGCGGAACTAAATCACTGAAATGCATTGCCTCAATATTTTTAACATTCATTGTTTGCAAGTCAATTCATGTTTTTGGCATCAGTGTTAATTTAAGGGATGAAGCCACAGGCAGTTTTAATGTCACACATCAGAGAACTGTCCACTGTAAGCACATATTTCTCATCTTGCTTGGTTCAGATATTTGGATCAACTTCTCATGGGAACAAGAACGAACCCTGTGTGTTATTTGGATCCAATTTGCGGTGGAAGAAATGCTGCAGCTCCACTTCTAACGGGGTCAGCGACGTGCAGGCAGGGCCTGGGATGTCACAGTGGGGGAGGTTAGCGTGAAGAGGGGTCTCAGCACAATATAAATAACACGACTTTAGCTTGCAAACACTTACCATTTACTAGAACAAGGCACTGGATCAGACATGCTTGCATCCACTCTCACGTATGACGAAACGCTGGGATGAAGTCTCCGACGCCTGAAACTATGACGCTAATTGCATCACTGGCCTACAGCGAGCATTTAACCATAGATCCAATGGGAATGAAGGGCTTTAAAACAGAAAGTCCTGCGTCCTGCATTATAGTTCCAAAAGTTGATTAACTGCCTGGTTTCTGTCTCCTGCTTCAGAGCGTAGGTGGGGCAGGAGGCCTGAAACAGCTCAGCCCAGCCCAGATTTAAATACATCAATTTACTTAAAGATACGATTGTATCTCTAAATAAATTGATCTTTTCAATATGTTGTTATGTAAATGTGTAGGAATTTCAGAGGGTCGCAGCCCCACAGACATACGGCCATATATCGCCGTGAACCAGCCCCCCATGAATAACCTCGGAACCGCCAACCTACCCCTCAATCATCCCCTATTGCTAAAGACAGCATACACCACACTTAAAAAAAACTTTTTGGATTAGGGGTAAGTATGGGCGGATTTTGCGAATTGGCAATCCGCGAACTTGCGTATTTACGGATTCGCAATCCGCAAAATCCGCGAACTCTCGCGAATTTGCAGATTTTTTTTTTTTTGTGTTCGCAAGAGTTTCTGCCAGTTTGCGAGGATTTTGTACCAGTTCGCAATAGCGAACTTAATTGTCGGCTCGCAATGGCCACGACTATGTTGTTTCTACGTCTGGTTCATCATCACAGGTTCACAGCACCCTCTGTTTCACCACTGCCACCCTCTGGTACACCCATGCCACCCTCTGGTACATCACTGCCACCCTCTGGTTTGCTTATCACTGTAGATTATGGGGGTGAAAAAAAGCAAGCACAACTGCCCTGCTTCAACTGACATGAATTAATTTGGGGTTGATTAATGTGTCACTGAATTTAAACTGCCAGTCTGGCACCTGCTTCCTTATCTGTAATTTGCTTTCTGTTGCAGTGCAATTTTTTTTCACAGGACCTTTGTGGCCTACTTGTAGCTATTCTATGAGCCTGCTGTGAGGGTCAGAGCAGGGTCATAGAATAGTTGCAAATAGGCAACTGAACTCGGTAGGGGCCCCTCAGGAAGCACTAGAGGGAATGGTTACAAATGTTAAGATTGAACTTTTGCACCTGCTGAGTGCTTTCAGTTTTGCAAAAATCATTTTTCTGCAATTTCGTGCGATTCGCGGGGCGCGAATTCGTGCGAGATCGATTTTGAAGCCGCGAATTCGTGCGAATACAGGATTTGGTTTTTTTGCGGCGTGTTTGTTCGCGTGATTTTTTCCGTGTTCGCAAGCCGCTTGTAGCGCAACGTTTGCGAAGTTACCCTAGCGGTCGTACATGGGCGCGGCCATCTTGTCTGCGTGACGTAATTCCGTTTCCGGGCGCTATGTGTAATCTCGCAAAGTGTGCGGCTCGCTAGTACAATTTCGAGTGTGATCGCTAGGAAAATCTCGCGCGAACTTACCCACGCGGTCGTGAACGGTCGCGGCCATCTTGTTTCTCATTCATTGCTATGGTTCTGAAAATGCTTTCTATATCCTCTCTGAATCTCTGCCATCCTTTGCTTGTTTGAAGTTAATTTTTAACTATTTTATTTATTATCTATCCCTCTATTTTTCTAGCTCTATAATATTGTGTTTCCTGCTACTTTTGATTAATTTTAAACTACTTTTTTAAACTCTTTCCTTTTCTTCTTCCCTATTCTATTTCTTCTTTATTATTTAGCTTCCTTTCTGCCCAGACCATGGTAAAGGGAGCCGGGAAGCATCCTGAGAAGGGGAAGGGTCCCGCACCCCGTGCCCGGCTCCCGTGCGGGCGTTTGAGGGGGGAGAATGTCCAACGCCGGGAGATCTTCAGCACGGAGGAGGTGGGCGCACTAGTTTTTTATGTTCAGCGCCGCCTCCCCAGGACCATCATGGCAGGCTGCAGGATTGCTAGCGGGTACGGGATCCGGGAGCGCCGGAAGCGGTGGGAGAAGGTGTGCCGGGCCATGTACCAACACTCTCGGGTCCGGCGCACCTACAACCAGTTCACCCACCGTTGGACGGATATCCTGGACCGGGAACGCGATCTGCTGGACCTGCTCGGCCTTGAGATCCCCGGGCTTGGTGAGTAGTAGTAGCTATTTCTTTACTACTCTGTTTTCTCCTGCTCTGTGTGTTATTATTTATCTTGCAAATTTTTGTTTTTTACCAAGAGCAATAATGCTGCTGATTACATTGTAGGTAAATTATATTTCAAAATCTTCTGTGCATTTCAGGTGCACTGCTCTCCTTCTCAGTAGCACTGCTACTATGCTTATTTGTTTTCGATTTTGTGTTCATTTCATTGGCCTGTGAAATTATGCATGAGTGTAGTTTAAAGAACTGCGTAATGCTAGACACTAAGGGTCAGATTTTTAATTACCGGTGCATCCCTGCAAAGTAGCAGGGATGCGCCAGTAATTGTGCACCACGCCACCACCACCCATGGTGCGCCGTATTTACAATGCGGTGCACCATGTGCCGAAAACTTCACCGAAGCGTTACGCTTCTGTGCCGTAAAGGCGGCGCATTCCTGGAGTTGCGTCGCAACGATGGTGCAGCTCCAGCAATGCTCTGGGGTGCCCTATCTCCCCAATGCTGCGTCATGCCGTACGTCTGCTTCAAGCAGGCGCAGGGTTTGAGTCTCGCATCATTGTCCTCAAAGTGACTGATTGAAATCTTGTAGATGTCCCTCAGCCACTTTTAGGATGCGTTCCTGCGCAGGAACGCCCTCCCTTGCGCCGGAACGCCCCCTGATGGTGCAGGGCTTTACAACGTGATGCATCTCCCATATGCATCACGTTGTTAATATACGCCGCACCATGGCGCCTCTTTTGTTCTGCCGCTGCGTCACAAAAGTCACGCAACAATGGAGCTAAAGAGCCGCAAGGGGCTTCTAAATCAGCCCCTACAGACTCAAGTCCAGTCCTTCCTTTGTACACATGGCGATAAGAAGAAATAGTGGTGGTGGATTGATAGTTTGAGTATTCACTGATCTGCAATCACGATGGACTTTGTCTGTCACTTCGCGTGCTGCGGACTGCTGCCTGCCAGTCCTAGGCGAACCTTTTTAGTAGTTTGTTTAGTGAGTTACATAAGAACTTTCCAAGTCGACGGTCCGCAAATCAAGCAATACTAATAACGTAGTAGACCACTTGAGATCGGTCAATATATCTCGTGGAATAGTTGTCTATTTGCTATTTCGCCAAAATATTTTGTTATTGTTCTTTTGAAATGTTTGATTTGGTTGACAACAATCATCCATGTTTTCGGGTCTTTCTTTCTTTCATGTTGTACATCAGCTCCCCCCAGGGGCAAGAGGACAG
Organism: Lissotriton helveticus; assembly: GCF_964261635.1. NCBI lineage: Eukaryota > Metazoa > Chordata > Amphibia > Caudata > Salamandridae > Lissotriton > Lissotriton helveticus. The sequence goes on from NC_136059.1 coordinate 1,430,970,175, forward strand.
AGGAGGAGGTGGTTGCTGCTGCTGTAGAAGGCCAGGATCGGCCAGGCGAGGGCTCCTTTGCTGGCCCCAGTAAGTTTTCATTTTAATATAGAGTACCTATTTTTTCCTAGCGTTCCTCATTCGATTTTTTTCTAAATCGTCTTTGATCTTCTTGTAGACTGTATCTAAATTCTTATCCTGCCTCGACTATGACTCCCTGTGGTATTACTAGATTATTCTTATTAGTCTGTCTATGTAGCTAACTAAGATTGCACATTTGGCAATTCCATTGGACTCCCATTCTAGTCAGCAAAAGCTCTATGCACTGAGCCTTCCCTGGAAAAAGGAACATTTTTACTTTAGATTAGACAGTCACAAATTATTACATTGTTTTCTGTTTTTTTTCACATTTCTTTATTCCTAGACCAAATATTATATAGTAGTGAGTGGTGTATTCTAACAATCTTAAATGTACTTTGTAGGTGGAACATCAGGTGGCGGGGCCAGCGCGGAGGTGGTGGTGCTGGATGATGAGGAGGACAACACTTCTGGGGAGGAGGCGGTGCAAGTGCCGGACAACACCAATGTGCCTGTGAGGGTTCACACGGTGGTGGCGGGCAGAGGTAAGCTATATATTCCTTACTTATTGAGATTGAAGACTGCAGAGTGTGCTTTCTGCACGGGTGTATTATAAATCAACCAGGTAGTAGCCTCCTCTAAATGTACTTCGACTTAGCTGTGAAGTTTTTGGCGAGAAGAATGCCAATCAGATCTGAGATGAACTTGATGGATGGGATGAACGAAAAGCAAAAGAAGGGTGTAAGTAAGTGTGGAAGGACGAGAAATTTAATGACGACTGGCAAAGAAGAATGATATGTGTTTGCTTGGTCCCCGAGGTGGCTGAGAAGGAAACAATATGGTATGGTGCATGGCTGGGTGAATGATGAAGCAAGAATGGGTGGAAGGAGAACAGCCTTGGTGGGTGAAACAGAAACTGTATGTGTGCATATACTTTGAATGGATGAATGCCTGGATCATGGTACTATCTGACTCTTAGATAGCATATGTGTATCTAGAGAGAGTAGACGGTCACTGGATGAACTAAGTGTTACTTTGAAGAGCATGTAACACCGCACCCGCACGTCCGTTCCAGTGTAGGAAAGGCAAGGAAAAGAAGTTGTAATTTTGTCCAAATACTACCATGAATAGTAGCAGTAGTTTGTATTGCAACTGCAAGCACAGCATATATCCGGTTATTACGGTGGACCCTCCCTACCTCTCTTAATAATTTTAGTTTAGTAGTAGTACGTCATTCATGTGTGGGTGTATCACTGTTCACTCAAAAAAAAGCAAAGCACCTAAAGTCATCCCATATGTAATCAAATACATCCCATGTGAAGTGATAGATAATCAGATTATTTAGTTTCTTCTTTTTCCTTCTCTAGTACTTTTTTGCACTGTAGGGTGAAAGTTAAATTAATTAAGCAGTAGCCCTTTTAACAGAGTATTCTCAGTGCCACCTGTAATGGAAAAATATGAGCTTCACCACCTGCATGTACTGTACCGGTACAGTAACGCAAGTCTGTCTCACTCATCATGGTGTGCGTCTGTTTTTCTCGGGTGCAAGTTCACAGCGCTGGCATTAGGCCGGCTTGCAGAAGATAACGTACCAATTTTCCTAAACAAGAGAGAAGAAGAAGAATAAGACTGGTGTACTGTCATAGTCGACTGTAATGGAAGTCCATAGTGCTCGTAGAATTTGTTCCTTAAACTCACACTAATGTTAGAGCAAGGATGAAGAAGTGGGAGGTTAGATAGATACTGGCCTCAATAGTTATGTGCTGTGCTTTCAAGTTGCTAGTTGTACTGTGACACAACTTTCTGCTCAATCATTTTGTGTTAATCTTAAGAGCATTGGTTACAGACTATGTATTTCTTTCTTTATATAGTTGCTCCTTCCAAATCCAAAAAACCATCAAGGAAGGAGCAGGCTCGAATGGCCCGGCAACGGAGGCTGGATGCCACTGTCTCAGAATATCGGCGGCTGCTGGCCCTGGAGGAGAAGGACACGCAGTCTACTAGTACATCTACTGCGACAGCTGCATCCTCCTCCGGGCCCACTGCCAGCCAGCGCAGTGCTCCAGCGGTACGGAGCCGGGCTACCAAAGCCAACCGCCACCGCCGAGCAGCAAAGACATCAGCTGCCCCCCACAGGAGTTGCAAGGCACGCCAGCGCTGCTTATGCCTCAGAGTGTCCTGCCTGGAGCAGGAGGTCTTTACTTATAAGAACTTGGTGGAGGGCCTCCGCTCCGACCATGCCACTCTCCGCAAGGAGTATGATGCCCTGGCCGCTACAGTGAACAGCATCCTGCCGTAGTGTCCCTTGCCCCTTTTTTAGAGACTTTTGGGGGGTGGGATTTTTATGAGTTGGGTTCTTTTTGGGACTTTTGAAGGAGAATCGTTGGGGTTAGGGAGGGTCTTGCAGGAGATTATTTTGTTAGGGCTATACAAAAATACTTTTTGAAACTTTATCTGAGCATACCTGTTTTTTACTGCTTTTGAGTCTGGTGGGTGGGGGTTTAACAGTAAGTTTGTTTTCCTGAAACTTAAGTCTGTGTCATTTTCTTCCTTTAAGTGTAAATGGCTAAATGTTTTCAACACTAAGTGCCTCTCACAGAGTAAGTGATCCCCCCTTTCCCACCATGGATTTTCTTCAAATCACTTGCAACCAAAATTACACATTCCCACGAGTGCTCTAAGACCCCAGAACTCAGTTGCAAAAATCAAGAACACCCCGAAACACATGCAATCCTGCTGCTAGGGCTAACCCTAACGAACCCTAAGTTACAAAAAGTGCCAAAAGGCTTTCCCGCATGGATGTTGTCCAAACCAGTTTTAACCGGTATTAGACCTTCCCAGCAATGGCCCAGAGCCGTCAACCCAGGCGAAAACAAGTAGAAGACCCCCAAACAGCCAAAAAGCAAAAGTACAAAAATGTGGACTTTGTCACTTTCCTGAAAATTTCCAAAATCACTCAGTGCACACTCTGCAGCTAGGCCCTAACTCCCCTCTGCCTCCATGGATTCCCTTCAAACCTCTTGCAATGAAAAGTATCCATACCGAGTGTTGCTCCCAGACCCCGAAACCAACCCACAAACACCAGGAAGCCCCCCAAACAGGCCCCCGAAAACGCTACATTGAGCGAAAAGTCAGAAAATGCAAAACCTTTTTCCTCATGGATGTTGTCCAAACCAGTTTTATCCGGTATTAGACCTTCCCAGCAATGGCCCCAGAGCCGTCAACCCAGGCGAAAACAAGTAGAAGACCCCCAAACAGCCAAAAAGCACAAGTACAAAAATGTGGACTTTGTCACTTTCCTGAAAATTTCCAAAATCACTAAGTGCGCACTCTGCAGCTAGGCCCTAACTCCCCTCTGCCTCCATGGATTCCCTTCAAACCTCTTGCAATGAAAAGTATCCATACCGAGTGTTGCTCCCAGACCCCGAAACCAACCCACAAACACCAGGAAGCCCCCCAAACAGGCCCCCGAAAACACTACATTGAGCGATAAGTCAGAAAATGCAAAACCTTTTTCCTCATGGATGTTGTCCAAACCAGTTTTATCCGGTATTAGACCTTCCCAGCAATGGCCCCAGAGCCGTCAACCCAGGCGAAAACAAGTAGAAGACCCCCAAACAGCCAAAAAGCAAAAGTACAAAAATTGGGACTTAGTCACTTTTCTGAAAATTTCCAAAATCACTCAGCGCGCGCTGTGCAGCTAGGCCCTAACTCCCCTCTGCCTCCATGGATTTCCTTCAAACCTCTTGCTATCAACACTATTCATACCCAGCAGTGCTCCCAGACCCCGAAACCCACCCACAAACACCAGGAAGCCCCCCAAACAGGCCCCCGAAAACGCTACATTGAGCGAAAAGTCAGAAAATGAAAAAACTTTTTCCTCATGGATGTTGTCCAAACCAGTTTTATCCGGTATTAGACCTTCCCAGCAATGGCCCCAGAGCCGTCAACCCAGGCAAAAACAAGTAGAAGACCCCCAAACAGCCAAAAAGCAAAAGTACAAAAATTGGGACTTAGTCACTTTTCTGAAAATTTCCAAAATCACTCAGCGCGCGCTGTGCAGCTAGGCCCTAACTCCCCTCTGCCTCCATGGATTTCCTTCAAACCTCTTGCTATCAACACTATTCATACCCAGCAGTGCTCCCAGACCCCGAAACCCACCCACAAACACCAGGAAGCCCCCCAAACAGGCCCCCGAAAACGCTACATTGAGCGAAAAGTCAGAAAATGCAAAAACTTTTTCCTCATGGATGTTGTCCAAACCAGTTTTATCCGGTATTAGACCTTCCCAGCAATGGCCCCAGGGCCTTCAATCCAGGCGAAAACAAGTAGAAGACCCCCAAACAGCCAAAAAGCAAAAGTACAGGTGATTAAAGTTGTAATTATATTAACTGTGCAAAACAAAGAAAGACAGAAACACAGGAATAAAAGTGAATAAGTACGAAAAAGAAAAATTTTGATTCATTGGCTCATTTTCAGGGCTCGGTGTCAGGGAAGAAGAGTTCGTCCTCATACTCTGCGAATTCAAGCAGAAGTAGGTCAGTGTCACCTAACACAGAAGAAATTCCCTCATCTAAGTTGCTGTCCTCCTCGTCTTCTTCTACTTTAAAATCTGGTGGTATGAGGTGCTCATTCATCTTGATCACTGTTAACCTCTCCACATTTTTGGGCGAGAGGCGGGTCCGTTTACAAGTTACAATGCCACCAGCAGCACTGAAAACACGTTCAGAAGACACGCTTGCGAGTGGGCAAGACAAGTAATGTATAGCCAGGTTGGTGATCTCTGGCCACAATTCTTTTTTCCCATGCCAATACGCCAATGGGTCAGCATTAACATAGACCTCTGTTGAGTCATTCAGATAGTCCTGCACCATCGACTGAAGGTTCTCCATGGTTCCTCCACTTTGCTTACTTTTTGCTCGGACCTTTTGAGAACCAAATCCAAGCTCAGCTAGCCAATCCTCTTCACTATCATCACCCGATATTTCTGTTGTGTCTGGTGCAGATGATGCGGTTGCCGGTGTCTTTAACGGCTGAGAGGTCACTTCGGCCACAGCCACAGGTGCAGAAGTGGAGTCTTTTGACTGGGGATGGCCTGCTGATACTGATGTACTGCCTTTTCCTTCAATTTGCTTCCGTTCTCTTTCAAACCTCATGGCTGACAAGGCTAGCCAATGTTTGTACTTTGTAACATCTTCATCACCAAAAGGAAATAATGCACTGCCTGCCAGCACCTTTTTGTAGCGTGGATGCAGAATAGTAGCACAAATGTAATGCTGTTCTGAGTGGATCTTTTGAAGACGTTCATCGCCAAGTAGGCGCTCTAATAATTTCTCCGCCAAAACAAAAGCTTCTTGCTTTTCTTCATCTTTTTGAAACTTAGAAGACACCGCCTTCAGTTTGTGCTCCAGCATGCGCAACAATGGGATAGCTTTTCCCAAATTACAGTCCTCCCTGCTGACTGCACGCGTGAAGACCTCAAAAGGACGAAGCATGTCTGTCAGGCTTTTAACTAGCTCCCATTCCGCCGCATGAAACCTCAGGTCCTTCACAGCTGTACCCAGTGTTAAGAAATACTGATCGAGTACCGTAAACTGCTCATACAGACGCTCAAGTATGTAGAAGGTTGAGTTCCAACGTGTTGGCACCTCCTGGATGAGTGCTTTCACTGGCATTCGACGTTCATGTAGCAGGCGCCTCTCAGATGCTTTCGGGCCTTAAAAGAATGGCTGAAATAGTTGCACATTTTTCGGCAGGTGACCACTAACTCGCATGCTGGACTGTCTTTATCCAAGAATTTTTTAACAACCAGGTTTATACAGTGCGCCAAACACGGCACTCTGAAATAGTCACCCAGATCCATGGCCTTAACTACATTGGCGCCATTATCCGTGGAAACATAACCAATGTCGCGTTTTTTTGGGGACAGCCAGTGAAAGACCTTTGTGTTAAACTCATTCAAAATGTTTTGTGCTGTATGACGTTGCTCCAAGCCAAACATGGCTAGTGTTGCATGTTTCCGAGCAGCTTTAAAAACTTGGTCCAGGTCAACACCTGCGTTTAGCTTTGCTTTAACCCCTGAAAAAGAGACCCAGTGTGCAGTGATGCACATGTAATCAGTGCCTGCGCCACTGGTCCACATGGCTGTTGTCAGATGTATAGTGTGAACAGCACTCTTCTGCAAAGCTGCCCCAATCACCTCCAGCACATCTTCATGTAGTGCTGGAACCGCAACTCTGGCAAAATAGAACCGGCTAGGAACCTTCCATTTAGGGCAGAGCGCTGCCACTAATTCTAGAAAACCACCCCTTCTACAAAAGAAAAAGGGAGAAGATCCAGCGCTAGCATTTTAGCCAGCTTAGTGTTATACAGACGCGCCGTTGGGTGGTTGCGTTCATATGGCGCGTCTGAAAACAACATTGTTTTTAATGTTGCCCTGGATCATTTTATGGGATGATGATGATGACTTCTTCGACCCAGTTACGCTCGCTGATGAACTTTTTCGCATTTGTGTCTCACTCTGTCCCACACTCTTAGTGTGGCTCACAGGGGGTGTGCTGACAGGGGTACTGGGTGTAAGTGAAGTGTGTGACGCTTCTTCCTCCCCGTCATCATCAGATGGAACATCAATGTTTTCTCGACTTGCAATTCGGGCTTCCTTGATCTCCTTTAGGTGCGCAAACCATTGGACAGTGTGCTGTCTCTCAAGATGACCTCTCTGGCCTCCAGTCCCATAGTTGGTACCAAGCTTACCACGACTAACTGCAAGCTTACAAATGCTACAAATGGCTACGTTTTCCTTTTTTGGGCAAACACTAAAGAAGTCCCAAACTGCGGACTTGAAATGTCTGTGGGGGCCGGAGGAGGCGATACTGGTGGTGGTCATGCTGCTAATGCCAGATGAAGTGGAGGATGTGTATTGCTGAACTTACTACTTTGTGCACTTTCACCACCACTAATTGAGGTTGAGGTGGATGGAGGTCCCTTCTGGCGAGTAAGAAATATGGAAGCGGTAGGTTGTGGTGTACTAGTTAACTTCAATGATTGTGGTGTTCCCATTGCCTCCTCGTCGACTTCATCATCACGCTCAGCAGCTTGTCGGGCTAGGGTCAAAATGTCTGTTTGCTGCATGTCCGCTGGGGCTTCAGTGACGCTAGTGATGACTGCGTCGTCGTTGTGAGAGTCTTCAGCAGCAGGAGTATACGCCACTTCTTGTTGAGCGTCATCAAACTCCATAACTATGAGAGTTTCGACGACCTTCCTTTTACGCTTAGCTACCTTTGTCAGATCATGGTGTGCCTCAGGCTCACTCTCAGACGGCAGTGGTGCTGGTTCCCAAGTAAGATCCATATCATCAGAAGGAGATGGGCTTGAAGAAGATGTAGACACCACCACCCTTGATCTTTTCCTTGCTCGGGATGTGGAAGACAATGAATGATCATCAGGAGGAGTGGCTTCCTCGAATGATACCTCGGCTTGATTGTAGATTTCCAGATGTGCCCCTACTTCTGGAGGAACAACTATTGTGGGCACTTGTTGTGCCCCTCCATGCACCTCTGCTTGCTCCTCTCCTTGCGCCGGCTCTCCTTCCACATCTACTTGGGCTTGTACTTGCACATGTGGTTGTTGTTGTGGCTGTGGTTGTTCAACACTCGTCAGATGAGTTACAACAACCTGTGTTGATTGAGGGACATTGCTGCTACTTTCTTGAGATGAGCCAACATCACTGGTCGATGGTGATTGAACAAGTAGACTGGCTGCCTCTGCAGCACTCAAGGGCTTGGACTTAAGTTGGCGTGGGGGTGGTGGCACTGAGCCCAATGGAGCGGGGGTGCTGCTCCCAGCTTGGTCCCCAGCAGATCCCGCTGCTGCTGCAGGCGTACTTTTGTTTTTATTCCCAAAAAATGTGGCAGGCGGCACACCAGTCTGCTTGGTAACTTGCTTCTTCTGCTCCTTTCTGGCATCTTTCTTGCTAGAGGAGCTACGGGGAACTTTTTTTGGGGCCATCTTCTTCAGATATCACTCTGAACAGCAGGCCGCAGTTGCACAAGTTACAGAGTTGTCTGTGGCAACACGTGACGTTGTGCTGCATACACCACAGCAGGACTTCTTCCTGGCACTGGTGGTTCTCTTGTGCACCTAAAAGCAATGGAAGACAGAGGAACATCAGTTATACACCCCAAAAAGTCGAAAAAACACACAAAAATCAACACAATCCCAGGCCATCCATGCCCTGAATGATGTTTAAATTCAAGAAGACACCCCACAGAAAGACTAGGCCCATGCACCACTCACTACCCCTGGGCATAATGGATGAAAGCTAGGCAAAATGGGTGCAGGCCTCAGACACTGCCTGTCTTCAAAATGGCCCCTTGAGCCCCAAGCACATGTTGCCTGTACCAGCACTCAAGATGGCCACCACCACCCACATGGCCAGTCCACATCAAAAGTGCACCCCAAAAAAACGAAAAACACACAAAAATCACCACAATCCAATGCCATCCAGGATGTTTACATTAAAGAGAGTGAGACCCCACAGGCAGACTCAGTCCATGCACCACTCACTACCCCTGCGCAAAAGGCCCCACCAGCAGCCCCAAAAAAACGACAAAAACCACAAAATTCAGCACAATCCCAGCCCATCCATGGCCTCAATGATGTTTAAATTCAAGAAGACACCCCACAGAAAGACTAGGCCCTTGCACCACTCACTACCCCTGGGCATAATGGATGAAAGCTAGGCAAAATGGGTGCAGGCCTCAGACACTGCCTGTCTTCAAAATTGCCCCTTGAACCCCAAGCACATGTTGCCTGTACCACCACTCAAGATGGCCACCACCACCCACATGGCCAGTCCACATCAACTGTACACCCCCAAAAAACGAAAAACACACAAAAATCACCACAATCCAATGCCATCCAGGATGTTTACATTAAAGAGAGTGAGTCCCCACAGGCAGACTCAGTCCATGCACAACTCACTACCCCTGGGCAAAAGGCCCCACCAGCAGCCCCCAAAAAACGACAAAAAACACAAATTTCAGCACAATCCCAGCCCATCCATGGCCTCAATGATGTTTAAATTCAAGAAGACACCCCACAGAAATACTAGGCCCATGCACCACTCACTACCCCTGGGCATAATGGATGAAAGCTAGGCAAAATGGGTGCAGGTCTCAGACACTGCCTATCTTCAAAATGGCCCCTTGAACCCCAAGCACATGTTGCCTGTACCACCACTCAAGATGGCCACCACCACCCACATGGCCAGTCCACATCAACAGTACACCCCAAAAAAACAAAAAACACACAAAAATCACCACAATCCAATGCCATCCAGGATGTTTACATTAAAGAGAGTGAGACTCCACAGGCAGACTCAGTCCATGCACCACTCACTACCCCTGGGCAAAAGGCCCCACCAGCAGCCCCAAAAAAATGACAAAAACCACAAAATTCAGCACAATCCCAGCCCATCCATGGCCTCAATGATGTTTAAATTCAAGAAGACACCCCACAGAAAGACTAGGCCCATGCACCACTCACTACCCCTAGGCATAATGGATGAAAGCTAGGCAAAATGGGTGCAGGCCTCAGACTCTGCCTGTATTCAAAATGGCCCCTTGAACCCCAAGCACATGTTGCCTGTACCACCACTCAAGATGGCCACCACCACCCACATGGCCAGTCCACATCAACAGTAGACCCCAAAACAACGAAAAACACACAAAAATCACCACAATCCAATGTCATCCAGGATGTTTACATTAAAGAGAGTGAGACCCCACAGGCAGACGCAGTCCATACACCACTCACTACCCCTGGGCAAAAGGCCCCACCAGCAGCCCCCCAAAAAACGACAAAAAAACCACAAAATTCAGCACAATCCCAGCCCATCCATGGCCTCAATGATGTTTAAATTCAACAAAACAGTTGTATCATGCACCCATAACTAACCCTGGTCATACTGGATACTGTGGCTACCCACAATATATTTTATTTAATGTTCTGAAAAAGTTCCAAAATTGTAGTTGCAGCAACTGTAATGCCCCAAACAAACTTACTTGTGAAAGTTGATTTCTAATCCAAAAGTGATCCAAAGAAAGTCAAAAAGGTCTCAAATCCAAATATCCAGCAGCATCCACAAAAAGTAATCCTTCCAGGTCAAGGTCCAAATGAAAGTGACCAGCACATGAAGAAAGCACTGGGAGGAGCCTGCTGGACAGGAACAGGAAGTTGGAGACTGTGGGGCACTTCCTTCCTCCCCCCCCCCAAAATGGACTCCTTGCAAAAAAAAGTGCAGTCAAATGTCAACCTGAGGAGTTATTCTGATAAAAATCATCATTTCCAGAAGGTTTATGCTGCTTGCTGGTGGATTTCTTGTGCAGAATTGCAAATTTTGCAATTTCGCGAGTGCGAGATTGTTGCTGCCCGCCGCATCCACGTGTTCGCAATTGCGATGCGTGCTGTGCAAGGTGGCAAGCCGCGATGACGTAATCGCGGTCGCCAAACTCCCGCGGGATCCCGCAGCAAGATCCAAAATGGCGCAGCACACGCAAAATATGGAGAAAAACAACTCTGCAAACGCTGAATGACAGTAAGTGAACGCCGCTCGCCGCAAAATTGTATCACCGAGCAAAAAAAATCCGCTGCGTGCGAATTTACGGATTTTCGGCAAATTCGCGAGAGTTCACAGATTGCGAATTTGCCGAAAATCCGCAAATTCCGCGAGCAGAACAGATTTTACGCCCATGCTTAATTAGGGGTCATAAACCCCCAGCCGTATTTATCACAATAACAAAAAATTCACATTACAACTGCACTCAAAATCACTTTACAAAAATTATAGGCTGAAACCCCATAAAAACATACAGTATTATTTACAATTTTGATGTATGGCTAATCTTAACATAAGGATGCCTTCTTTGGACTAGAAGTCCCCCAACAATCATGACTTCACCCACCACAGCCCAGCATAGTACACCTACTATCTGGCCTCCCCCCACCCCCCCAGATGGTCATGTCAAAGTTGCCAATGTATCAACCACACAAGCACATTGTCAAGAAATATCTCATTACCAAGTTTAGAGAGGGCAACCCAATCCTGGACAAACAAATGGTGCCCTTGCATGCACCCATGTGTGATCGCCTATAATATAGGTGATCTGAACAGCTTATCCACCTTCTTATCAATCCACTTGATGGCATGACTAAGGGCCCTGATCAACTCACCCCTCCCTATGGTAACCTTTGAATGATGTGGGACCAATGGATGATTGGCTAGGGGGAGTTTCTTTACCAACCGGCCAATTTCTGTAATCACCTGTTCAACCATTTCCCTCCTGCCAAGCTGCACCAAATCATAGCCGTCAAGATGCACTACCATGATCCCTGGGGGTGTTCACCCCTTGAGTAGCCATGGTTCAAGTGTATGCTTCCAATATGCCAACCGTAGCTCTTCTTGCCCATGGAAATACACATGGTAGCCTGCCTGGTGGGCAGATCTTTGCAGCTACCTGCAAAATAAACATGCTTAACCTGCTGCACATAAGAATGGCCTATTACCCATACTTCGGTCAACTCTGCCACCTCAGTGTGCACCGGGGTTGCACAGAAATCCAGCAGTTGACTTTGCACTTCAGACTTTCTACTTGCGTCACAGCACAGGAAAAATTGGGAATGAAGGAAAAACATGACAATTAGCAGCAATCATACATCATATCCAACCTAACATAATGCTTGTAACAATCGGAGGACCATCTGCCAATCCTCTGCACTGCCTATCCAGAGAGTCTCATTGCTGTAGGTTCAGTGGCAACCCCAGTCCTGTAAGAGTGAGAACCGAACTCCGTGCAGTCAAATCCTGCTGCCCTGAGCCCCAACCCAAGCACCTTGGAGAACCGAAACTTTGTTAAGGGAGGACCCATCGGCATGCACTTGGCGGGAACCCCCCCCCCACTCCCACTATGCCTATGAGCCAAAAATAATTTGAGGTTTCCCACAGGACAGCAGAAATTGCCCAGTGCCCTATGCAAGATGATGTGGTCCCTCCTGCGGCCTGGTCTGACTTGGAGAGCATAATAGTCAAAGCTCCGTCCAGGCATTGCACATGGGCCAGCTGTAGCCCCCCCTTGCATGTCCTTCTTGTTCTTGGCCACCAATTCACCCACCCTCAAAGCCCCATAGAAGGCTAGCGTAAACGCTGCCCTGAACAGGAGAGCAGAGAGGTTATGTATTAATCTAAACTCTCTGGGATCCTTCTTGGGCACTATCCATAGAGGAGAGAAGACAAAACCTTCTGGGGGTACTGAATCAAACAGCCATCTACTCTCCCCAGGCCCACCTCCTTGACAATCTTTGCCGAAGCTACCTCGCGATTAGACCTCAGGGACTGCTTGTTCTTGCAATAGGGCATGCCCTCACATCTCTGGGATGGTATCTGTAAACCCACTCTAAACCTTCCAACAAGCCGTGGCTACACCGGGCTACCATACACATTATGGTTCCCATGAGGCACACGGTGAAGACTGATTTGCATATGACCAGCTCTGAACTCGGGTGGTGTGGTGAGCAAAAGATTGATGGATTTAACCAACATCTTTTGACTAGGGGTGAATGTTTTAATTTCTTCTGCATTCCGTCCATCAATTGTGTGTCTTTTGCTTTCTCACCCTAAGTGCACTGGGTATGCCCAGACGTGGTTCCCGGACTCACTCTGCCACTGGATTTGAGCTATCCTGGCTGATGAGGGGTGAAACACTGAAACCGGTCCTAGGGTGCTTGTTTCCAGTCCAGGGAGGACCTGACTTGGCAGTTCGGGCAGGACTGTTCCCATGAGGCACAGGGTCAAGACTGATTTGCATATGGCCAGGTCTGAACTGGGGTGGCATGGTGGCCAAATGAATAATGGATTTAATCCAGATCTTTTGACTTGGGATGAATATGTTGATTTGTTCTGCATTCCGTCCATCAATTGTGTATCTTTTTCTTTCTTACCATACACATTAAGCCATGGGACAATTGCCATCCAGTTGACCTGGGAGGAACCCTTGACAAACCGCAGAAGGAGCGGTATGCTTGAACTTGCACGTACTGTGAAACCTGGAACAGGAAAGCTTGTTGAAATCCCAACATGTCCTCCCCCCCTTCTCCTCTTCTCCCCTTCCCAACTTCCCCCAGGGCTGTTAAAGGAACTTGAGAGAAAGGGCTGACTGGGAGTAGCGTCTGGGCAGCCACAGGACAACATCAACCTGAACCCACTCCAAAGTATGGCTAGTGGCCTTAACTCTCCTGAACTCCCTGTCATACTCTTTTCAGCCCACACCCCCACATTCGTCATGAGAGCATGCAATCCTGTTCTGATAGCATGCCAACTGCATGCCCAAATTATTAAAATGCTCAGCCCGAAACACCTGATAAAGCTGAGAACCCTTTTTTTGCAGTTCACTGGCATTTCCTGCACCCTTTTATTGTATGGCCAGTGGTCACAGTCATAAGAATGAGCACACTCCTTGCACCTCTTGGCCCCCTCCCTGTCCGGCTTATCTAGGAGTAAGTAAAAATCACAAAATGAACCCCTCTCCAAATGTGTCCTGGCCGTGACATGCCTGCCTAGTTGATCATGCCTGGATCATACCTCACCTATACCTAAACTCAGTAACAGAGTTGTCGTACCTGCATTCGGAGTATCCTGGGCCTCTGGAGCCATCCCTGTCATTGCTGTACTGCCATGCCCACCTCCTAGAATGGTCTTGCCAACCACTGATGGCCGCTGGCTCCCCACCTGAGTAAGAGAATCACGTGGTGTCCCACAACAAGAAGTCCTCACATTAAACTCAAGGACCACTATATATATGTTATTGTGGATCTGGTGGTAGATACAAGTAACCCTATCTGATGTGAATATTTAGAGGGCAAAGACAGAGAGGTAAGAGGTTTCAATCCCACAGGGTGTAAATGAAAAAAGAAGTCTTCACAGCTTATCTTAATGTTTGGTACACAGTTCTAAAACCCACTATATGAATGAAGTTGTTCTCAAAACGTTATTGGTAAAAACCATATTAAAAATGTATTAGTGGTAACTCATAAAAATGTTTCGACAACAATTAATTAAAAAACATAAGGGAAAATACATTTCAATTTCCTATACAATTCATAAAATACAAAGCATGATACATAAAAAAGAATCAGAGATTGTCATAAAATACAATACATAATACATAAAAAAGAATCAGAGATTGTCGACGCGGCGTTTCGGCTTTTTTTTTATGATAACACCTTCTTCAGGACAGATTCTAGGTTTTAAGAGAACAACATAATTACCAACTTTTCAGTCTTACAGTGTTAGTTAATGTACATACATTATTCCTATTTTTGCCTAGTACAGGTACCAACAGTTGGGGTCTCAACCCTCCAATCTTTTTATTAAGAATACATCTATATATACTAGATGTTCCCACCCCTTAGTAGTCTGTTACCTCTCTCTTTGTCCTAAACATCAGGCTTGTTGTTTTGTGAGCATTACTCCTTTGTTTTTAAAAGTTATGCTTGAAATCCAGGGTCTTACATACCTTGGAGTTAACAGAACATATGTTCTGAACCCAATAGTAGATTGGAGTTCTTCCTGCCTCAGAACCCCGTTTGATTATATGGGTCTGTTGGCTGTCAGTTCTTCTTTGAGGATAATAGCAACTATCTGTAGTGATAAGAATGAGAAAACAATATATTGTCTCTTTTCTTATATTAATTGCTTATCACTAATAGTATAGAATGTAAAAATCTTTTGTTACCTTGATCAATCATACATGTGGCGTTACACACTGTTCAGGGGAGCCACCGTTTTGGAGGGGGGTACGTCTTAATCGTATATCTATAAAACAGAGTAGTGACTCTTGTTATTTTGTGGTCTTTATACTACTCTCGACTCCACTTGTAATTATCCCTTGTTGGACTCACCTTTCTTTAGGTGTGCGGATCGCTGCAACCACAGATCTTCTTTTGCTGGGTTTCATGGCACAAACTAAGACTCGGGGATGACCTCACGTCTTTGTACAGTTTTAAATTTGGTTCTGTGGAGAAATTTTTAGTATTGTATTATCTCCGTGTCCTGTTGTTCATTCGGGACTTCTCTAACTATGTGTTCTTCATTTTCTACTTTGTTTGAGTGAATCATCAATAGTCCACAGTTTACTATACTAGCTCATTTGCTTATCATGATTAGGTTATTCTGAATTTGTTAAAAAAAATATTTTATAAAAATATTTAAAAAGGAAAGGAATTTCCTTCCTTCCTTAACCCGTTAACTTAAATTTAATGGGTTTTTGGGTGCAAGCAGTTTTCTTTATTACTAAATATTACCCTTCTCGTTTTGTCCTTTTTATTGTGTTATCTGAGTTAGTTATTCGGCACACTGCAGTAGTTCTAGAATGCCTTTCCTATTATTTATAAAATGCTCATGGTTCGACTAAGGATCAACTACTGCGGTCGCGCTCAATTGGCCTGATAAACAAAGTTGCTGCATGTCTGCATGGTGTTAAGTCTTGCTTTTTAACCTCTATCGAGCTGTGTGTCTGTTACCTAACCAATGACAATATTTCTCAATGGGCTATTCGCTTGCACAGTCTATTTTCGATTAGGGCCACGTTTTACTCACCAAATGCATATATGCCGGCCTCCCTGCTCCCTTCTCGAACCGCGTCGCCAAGTTCGCCTTCTTGTCGTCAATAGAAGCGAATGTCATTGGAGCTGTTTCCGCGTATTTTATGCTATCAACCCGCTGGTTGGGTGATAGTTCTTGCTCAATGATTGGTCTCTTTCTGGCCAATCAGGAGATCGTTACCCTAGCAATGGGAACTCAATATCTCTGTTCTGTATGTTCTGTATGTATCATGCTTTGTATTTTATGATTTGTATAGGAAATTGAAATGTATTTTCCCCTATGTTTTTTAATTAATTGTTGTCACAACATTTTTATGGGTTACCAATAATACATTTTGAATATGGTTTTTACCAATAACGTTTTGAGAACAACTTCATTCATATAGTGGGTTTTAAAACTGTGTACCAAACATTAAGATAAGCTGTGAAGACTTCTTTTTTCATTTAAACCCTGTGGGATTGAAACCTCTTACCTCTCTGTCTTTGCCCTCTAAATAATCACATCAGATAGGCTTACTTGTATCTACCACCAGATCCACAATAACATCTATATAGTGTTCCTTGAGTTTAATGTGAGGACTTCTTGTTGTGGGAGACCACGTGATTCTCTTTCTTAATCCCTCTAGTCCCAGACTAACTAATATAGGGAGCCTCCTAATTTTTCTAGTCACGACCTGAGTAACCTTTATGACCTGAATCACCACTAAGACGCCTGGTGCTGTGCCGGTAATCCTGCCAAAGAAGCAGAGCCTGCTTGCACCACTTACGACCCTGAAACTTCAAGTTGCTCAACCAACCTCTAGGCCTTTTCTAGATCGTTGCCCTACATGCCACAAGCCATGGCAGAACGCTGAGCAGATTGGCCCCACCCAGAGTCACTCCCACCACCAAAGAACTATTGACACTCTGCATAATCCCCCGCAGCCGCAGGACCTATCACAACTGACACATTACCTTGCGCCAACACTGGGACTGTGGCACCCGGCCCTGAGGGCAAGTCCTTCTGAGCCACCTCCACCGGCACCTCCTCACTCTGCCCAGAGAGACCTGCTACCTCTTCCACTGGACATGCCTCTGGGGGCCTCTCTACCTCATTCCTGTTAGACTTCCCCCTAACTCTCTTGGACACAGAGGGAAGGCTGCCTTAGGGGCCCCTCCTAATTATGTGGGCCTTTCCCCTGATGCCTCTAATGCCCCCTGCCTTTCCGCATCAGGGTCTGATCCATGCATCCATTCTGTACATCATAGCATCTAAAATCCCATGCATGTGCGCTTCATGCCCTTCTGCACCCTACCCGACATCTCTGCACCCCCAAAGGACCAAAGAGTGTCCTCCAAAAACACTGCCAGAACAAGCCGTGTGTGGTAGGGAATGCAAAAAACCTTCCCATCCACCATCCATAGAAACATAGCATACCCCTGTAACCAAAGCAAAAACACCTACCACCCCACCAGGCAGCATGTGAAAAAACAACCTTTCTTCAATGCAGCCAGCACTGCCAAAGCCAATGCTCACCTTTCAGCCACGGCAAAATGCCAGCCCCACAGACAAACCCATAAAAGTAGTACTGGTACCCTGGACGGGTGACTAGCTGTGTCCTGTCGGCAAAGAGGTGAGCAGAAAAGAGACTGCTTCCCCCCTCCATAGCCCCTTTTATGGGTGGAGCCCGACCCGAACTGGAAAGGACACGACCCAGAAGCGTGCCCAAGGTCAAATCCATGATGCCAATACTGGCTGGTGGCGGTGGCGTCACATACCGCCACCCCAAACCTCCCGGGCTGGTCTGATGAGACCAACATAGGCACTGCTCTCCTGTTTTCGGCGCCTTGTCGTAACATCTGCTACACTGCTACAATGGAAGACTGCCATATTTAGAGATAATTACTGGCCAAGTAGTGATCTCTGTGCCTTCAGAGGAACCGCCAGTTTCTCTGAAGGCACTACACATTAGGAGTCTATTAGGTGACAATTCCACAAACCATTTTGTTTTTCAGAACAAATTCCTAAAGCACAAACTTGTTTCTGATAAAAACAAAAACTAATGATCCCCATTCTCTGAAACCTTTCTCCCAGTGTGTTGATTGTTTTTTTTTTGTCCTTGACTGCCAGGTTGTCCCTGGTAGTGATGGACAGAAAATATGACACCAGACAATCAGATGTAAAATAGGGCGGGTGGTCTGATGTTCTTACTCTGACGGCCCCCTACTCTGTAGTGCCAGAGTAATCAATTAAGTAAGAATAGAATGTTCAGACCAATAATTTGGTGGACAGGGTTCTCCATCACATTTCTGTCCTCAAATCTCTACATTAGGACCAAAGTGTGGACTTACAAAATGTGCAGGATTGTTGTAGTATTGGTGGTTCGCTGAATTATTCACTAATAATCTCCATTACTCTGATTCTTCCTTATTCCATCTAGTAATAAAGTACTCAGAAGCCAGCCCCACATCTCTCACCGGGCACCTCAACCATAAGCTGTTGTAATAAAAAGAAATCCTAGCAGAAAAGGAATTTAACTATGTAAATAGGGATTTGATTAACCCCTTCGCCGCGGCGTAAATTCCGCCGCGGCGCGGGGGGGTGGGGGGTGAGCGCGGCGCCGCTGTGCTCTTGACGGAACCACACCTTCATGAGTCACGGACCGCCTGTGCTCATGACGGCGTGGTTCCATCACTGCCCGCTCCCTCATTAAATTGCCCACACAGGCAGGGAATTAATGCCGCGTGGGCGGATCGGCAGCTGCATGATGGAACTACGCCATCATGAGCACACGCCGCCCGTGGCTCATGACGGCGTGGTTCCATCATGTGCATGCAAGGGGTTAAACCCACGTGGTGTTAGTAAAAAGTCGGGAAAATTATTTAAGAAAATTAAGTAAAATATTGTTACGTTTGATACAATATTCTAAGTGTAAAATTTAAAGAAATACAGCCATGTTTACAAATACTATCTGACCAGAAGTGAAGTTGATGTGTAGTAGGTCTCATAACTGATGGTCTGCTCATGAATGGTAATCATGCAAAATGATATGCCAACAGCAGCCTTGATAAACTCTTCCCTACTGTTATCTAGGACAACAGGATCTTAACCATGTACAATTCCCTACCTGGGCCTCCTACCCTTTAGACACTGTTTGCCAAGTAGAATGTTCATGTTGATTGACATATCTAATGTATGACAGGCAATGTATCTAAAGAATGTATACTTTTTTTGGAATGACATATATTTTATAGCTCTACATAATTTAAAAATGTTCCCATTCACAGTATCACAGGAATTAGATTAAGTTTGGGGGTTCATATAATTGAAAACCTTTATCAAACTTAACAAAATTGTATTTGATTGGATTTAATTTACCAAGCCTGAACATCTAGAATGTAAACGAAGTTCCTCCGGGACGAAAGGTGGGTCATTAATATTGGTATGAGCAAGGAGGAATTTTAGTAATGAAGATTACTGATAAATATTCCAAAAATTACCTCCTTATTTCCTTCCTTGTCCCATTCCTTACATAATGATTGATAGATTGATTTATTAATGTTTCAAGCTCATAGCCAAAACATGATAAGAAGAGCACACGAAACATTGAATTTAAGACACTTTTTAAAATAGATACCCAATAAAGTTCAATAATAATAGCGATCCGCTATGAATAAATATATTTACAATTCATTAGTCAAAAATTAGCTCTGAAACACCTAAGAAAGAGGAGACAATTAGTCATTCTGGCTTTCCTCAAACTAGGCAGTGCAAACTATATGGAAAAACAGCAAATCAAGAGGGTAATAACATTGTGCAATACCGACGCTGAGCAAGAGCTCACTTTTGTTCTTTCCTCAAGATGTGCCAAGCAAACCATACATAAGAAGCGACAGAGCAAACAATGGCAATATCATCTGTTCTGTAACACAATGAAAGGACATCATAATGAGATCTTATTACTCTGTTCTTAAACAGTGAGTGGAGCCAGTTCCATCTGGTTGGGAAATTTCCTAGTCTAAATTTTATACATAACATACGCTTCATTTCTAGTGGTAGCAAATCTACGTTTGGCGCTTGCCTATGTGTATAATGCTCAAAGTAACTTGTAATAAGATGGCTTGTGCTGCTGCCTGAACTGGTAAATTTCAAGCACCAATAGGCCTCCTTGACAATTGAAATACTCACAACATTAATTTAAAAAGAACTAAAAGAGCAATTGATGGAGAATGTTGAACAGTGTAAAAAATTCACCCCAGTACAGAGATCTGGGCCTGAATCCATTGTTTTGTGCTCCCCATGCCATTCCACTTTAGACTCAGTCATGTTCAAATCAGTTTTGACCCTGTTCCCCAGGGTAACAGTCCAGCCCCAACTGCCAGGCCAGGTCATCCTGGACCAGAAATAGGCATCCTAGTACAGGTTTCAGCAATGGAGCAGAGCTTTTTTTGTTGTTGTTACTGCACTCGAAATGTCCTTGTACACCTGCAGGAGTAACTTGCTGGGTGCTCCCGATCGTCCACAAGATTTTCAGAGCCGTTTGCAAGCATCACAAGATTTACTAGCTGGCTGCATGCTCCCATGAAATTCTGCAGTCACCAGTACATCATTCGGGCATGCCAGAGAGATCCTGCAGATGTTTTCTGACTTATGCGATCCTGAACACGCAGGATCTACAGCGGCTGAATCTGGGGAAGATTCTCTCACCGAGGTATCAACATCTTCCCAAATTGATGATTTGGAATCAAAGACCTTCTCAAATGGACCTTTGAAGTTGTTTTTTTTGTGCGCGGAGTCCTATTTTTTAATAAACTTTTTTCCAACTGGAAGGAAGTGCCCCTGAGTCTCCAACTTTATGTTCCTGTCTAGCAGGCTTCTCTCAGTGCTTTTTACATCTACTGGTCAATTTTCATTTGGATTTGGAGCTGGAAGGATCACTCTTTGTGTCTTCTGCATAAGCTATTGTATTTAAGGACTTTGTTTTTAAGATTTCTCAAGTAAGTTGAAAAACTGGTGTTGTTTGTTTGATTGGTGCCATGCACCTGGATTTATTTGTACTTTTTTTTTGTCAAAACATTCTTTATTGAATTTTCCAGGGCACACAGCAGTCCAATACAATATATCACAATTCATATTTTGCAAAGAGTACAATCTGTAGAACAAACCAGTTGGTTCTCACTTAGGAGTTAGTCATAAAAGAAGGCACAAATAAACAGCAGTACCGCTGATGAACCCCCTTACAAAGGATACGAGGAACGACTTATCAATCTTTAACGAGCAGGAGATGTGGAACTGATCCTCACAGAGGAGGGGCACACACGGGGGAACAACCTCCTTCCCTTACTGCAGCCCCCGGTGACATTCCTAAAATTGGAAGAGATGGATTGCTTGTGTTCGTGTTGGACTGGCACACCGCGGAAAACCTCTTGAGAGATATTCCACCAGGGTACCCCATATATATTTAAAGTTTTTAAAGGAATCAGAAAGAACGTCTGCCATTAGCTCCATTGTGAGGGCCTGCCAGAGGTGGGAGTGCCGTTGCTTCAGAGATGGTGCTTCTTTTTGCTTCCAGGCCGCAGCCACTGCCATTTTCGCTGCACTCAAGCATAATTATAGGATAGATCTGTCACCAGTAGTCTGGCATTTAAGAGTATCTGCGTGCAATCATAGAGGCGCAAAGCCCAGGTCCTATGGTACGTGATAGCCCAGAATGTCTTTAATTTGTGCCAAGATTTCCAACCAAAATGGACGAATTGTCAAGCAATCCCACCAGATGTGTTTAAAATGCCCTAGTTATCCGCACCCCCCCCCTCCTACTCACCAACCCATGCAGCCACTTATACACAAAGTGAAACACTAATACATATATTTAAATATTTAAACATTACTCACTAATATTTATTTTTCAAAAAGAGACACATTCACTGGATGGTGTCATCAGTGATGTCATGAGTGATTTCACTGACCATGTCATGAGTGATGTAATATGTGACGTCATCAGCAGTGCATTGCACGCGCAAGTTATAGTGAGTCCAACTAACTATAACGTGGGAATTTCAATGGTTTTATGCGAGTAAAATTTCCAGCTAACTATAACTGGTGTGAAACCTATGGTTTTTTCAGTGAATTTCATAGGTTTTTTAAATGCTAATTCCTAACTATAACTGGTGTGAAACCTATGTTTTTTTCAGTGAATTTCAATGTTTTTTTAATAGCAAACCTCTATAGGTATGAAAAGTAAAAATTTTTATAACGAATTTTATATTGTATAATTATATAATATATATATATATATATTTATTTTTTTACCCTGGGGCGCTCCCGGGGCGCGTACCGGTGAACGCACGGGTGAGCGCAATGTTACGGCGCGCCCCGGGGCATGGACTGTTGAGCGTCCCATTAGCGCTATTCCCGCGAACGAAAACAACATCGTGACGTATCGCGTAGCCGCGTGATGCGTCATATGACGCACAGCGTAAGCGCCCCCGGAAGCACGCGAGCGCATACGATCGCGGAACGTCCTGGCGCGCTTACGCTACGCACCCCCGGGCGCGCCCCGGAGCGCGACTACGGGCGCGGCCCGGGGCCCGTAGCGTAACCGCGTCGGGTCATGTGACCTGAAAATAACACTTTCTATTGGTGCAAAACAGTTTTGGTTTCCAAATGATGAAAGCCCGGGTCATGTGACCTGAAAATAACACTTTTCATTGGTTCAGGGCAGTTTTTTTTCCAAATGAAGAAAGACCCCACCTTTTTTCCTTATTCTGACTTTGTCCTTTGACTGAGGAAGACCTGTTTCTACAAGAAAGAGAATTATTTTGTACTTTGAAATGGCTACAGTAGCAGCAGCAGCTGGAGCATATGCACCACCACCACCACCACCAAGAGGACCACCACAACAGTACATTGGTGGTCAAGAAGAGGAGGAGGAGGAAGAGGAAGAGGAGGAGGGGAGAAGATGGCTGCCTGAAGACAATACCCCATACCAGCCAAGGCCACACATTGTATGGGAGTTTTTTCAATCCCAGAGGGCAAGAAAAAAGTAAATGCGGCCAAGGTAACTTGCCTAATCTGTGGCATGGAACTCTCAAGGGGCAACCCAAACAAAAAATATTCTTTTGGTAATAATACCATGATTAGACATATGACCCGCAAGCATCCAAACAACTATTCTGCTGCGGAGATCAGGGAACTGGCCAGTAACCTCCCCCAGTCTTTAAGGACCACCTCCAAAAGAAAGCAACCCACTCCATCGGGACCAGAAACAACGGAGACGATGCCTTGCATTCAACAACGATTTGCAGATTTCAGAATTACATGTATTCATTTTGGCAAACTCATCTCCTATGGTGAAAAGAGAGTAAAGCTCATCGTCCTTGCTGGTGACAATCACAAGTGCCCCAAAAAACCCAAATTTTTTCCGTTTTTAGTTTTTTGCTCCAGTTGAGCCATTTTCAATTCCCTTTTTTTTGTTTCTCCCCATAAAAAATACAAAAAATATATAAAACTGTTTTTAAAAACCAAAAAAAGTACAAAATGTTCAAAAAAACATTAAAAAATATATAAAACAACAAACAGAAGAAAAAAAACAGTTTTTTTAGAACTACCTTTAA
This sequence comes from Lissotriton helveticus, assembly GCF_964261635.1. Classification (NCBI taxonomy): domain Eukaryota; kingdom Metazoa; phylum Chordata; class Amphibia; order Caudata; family Salamandridae; genus Lissotriton; species Lissotriton helveticus. Next base: position 1,430,993,482 of record NC_136059.1, read on the forward strand.
TTTATAAAAATAAACCTATATTGTTAAAGAATCGCGGTTAATTTTTTTTCTTAAGGGTACGCGTACTGGGGCGCGCCCCCCAAAAAAATAAAAAAAATAATAATGAAGGAGTTAGCATGAGGGAAGAACACAAAGAGAGTAATGTTAAGAGAAAGAGAGCTACAGGAAGAAACACAGAGGGATTGTTTATTACATAGTAAAAAACAGAGAAGGTATAATAGGGTGAAAGTGAGAAAAGTAAAATGAGTAAAGGAGCGAAAGAAAGGAAGAGAGAGGAAGAAGACTAAAGTAGAGATAGTGGGAGAATGTAAGTGGGTGTTGAAAGAAAAAGAAAGGACAGTAAAAAATGGAGAATAAAGGGTAGTGGCGGTACCGGGATAAATGAAGAACGGTGAAGGACGGTGAGAAAAGACCAGTTAGTGTAAGTAAAGAGGGGTGAAAGAGGGTGAAAAATTGAATTAGGATAAGACATGGGGAGTGACAAAGAGAAAGGACAAAGAGAGTAACGGATACAGTGCCTGAATGGGTTTGAGTGAAACAGTAAAGAAAGGTAAGTAATGCAGTGTGTGTGACTTATAGGGAGTCAGTGGGTGTAGGTCGGGGTGTGGGTGTGTAAGGTGTGTCTGTGGGTGTGGGTGTGTGGGGTGTTTCGGTGTGGGTGGAGGTGAGGGCGTGTGAAATATGTGTTAGGGGTGTATGGGTGTGGGGTGTATATGTGTGGGATGTATGTGTGTGTATGGAATATGTGTGTGTGTGTGAGGAGTGTGTGGGGGGATTTTTTGTGTGTATGAGGTGTGTGTGGTGTGTGTGTGGGGTGTATGTTAGAGGTGTGTGTATGTGTTGGGAGGGGGATGAGGTGTGTGTTTAGGAGTAAGGTAAATAATTAAGAAAAACAGAATGAGTGAAGAAGCAAAGGAAGGGAACAGAGGGTAAGTGAAGTAAAGAATAGGGACTGAAAGAAGTTGAATATGAGAGGGGAAATAGGGAAATTAGAGTAAACATGGAGAATAAGAATAAGTGAGGGAAGCAGAGTAAAGAAACAGGAGTGAGGTTGGTTGAGAAAATATTAGTGAGCTTAAAGCAAAGGGTGATGACAAACTACATTTTTTTAGTCACACTTACCATATAGTAAATGTAACTTTAATTACATTTTTTTACTACACTTTGTATCTGTGAAAGAGAGAAGAAAAAATAAGTTATAATTAGTAAAATATGTATTTTAAATTAAAAGATACAAATGAAGAGGTTAAAAAGCATAACAGTGTATTTAGAAATAAAGTAAGAGTGAAGGACATAGAAAGGGAAATAAAGTAAGGTAGAAGGACAAAAAGAGAGAAAAAGAAATAGAAGGAGAGCAAATTAGTAAGAGTAAGGCATATAGATTCACTGACAGAGAGGAAGAGAAGAACAGAGAAATGAACTGTAGGTAAGAAAGATACTAAAACAATGTGAGTTAGCAAAACTAAGTCAGGAAACAGTAGTAAGTAAAAAGATAATGACAGAGACGGAAAAGAGTCTAATTAAGGATGCATTTAGAAGAATGAGGAATAGAAGATAACTGAGAGTAAGTGAAGAACAGTCATAGAGTGAAGGGATGAAGGGAGAGAGGATAATATACAATGATTGAGGGAAATGGAGTGAGGAAGTTAGTAGACAGACACACTAAGAGAAAAACTGAGTGAGATGGAGTACAATGAGTAAGCAAAGGAAATGAGTAAGGGAGCAAAAAAAGGAAACAGAGGAGAAGACGACTAAAACAGTGGTACTGAGAGAAAATAATTTGGTGATGAAAGTAAAGAGAAGGACATTGAAAGAAAGGAAATGAGGGATAGTAATGGAACCAGACTAAAAGAAATGGGATGAAGAACGATGAGAGAGGAGCAGTGAAGTTGTTATAAAAGAAATGATAGAAGGTAGATAAACACAAGTGAACATAACACAAGGAGAGTGAGGCACTGAGGACATAGAGGTAGTGAACGAAAAATAGAGAGAAGAGGTCAAAAGAAAGGAGCAAACAAAGATAAGCGAGTGAGAGTGGGTGATTTATAGTGATAGAGTGTGACAATACTGCTGAGTGAGTAAAGAGGAATTACTAAAAGAGCAAAGGAGGAAAATACGGAAAAGGGAAGTAAAGCAGAGAGACTGAAAGCTGAAAAGTTATGCAAGGGAGAGAGGGGATGCAGACAGTTGAAATGGGAATAAGGGGTTGTGAAAGAAGTGGAGTAAAGGAACAGGGGTTACAGAGAGTGAGAGAAAGACATTATAAGTGAGTAAAAATAGCTGAAATAGGATAGAAAAAGGAAAGTGAGTGTCAGACAATGGGAATACAATTTAATTTACACAATCCAAAGTATAGACTAACTTGCACAACATGTTACATAGTTTATTTTTGCTGTTCTCAGAATATATTGAATTTCACTTAAAACAGTGAGTTCAAATTACTCATCATATGACAGCGGGAAAAAAAACACAATCTAGAAGATTGTGTTTTAAAACAAAACTTAGATACTGACAAATGACAAATGTACACTAATCTTTGATTCACTTACTTTTCCTTTAGACCAAATAGTATATCATGAAGGTCCTTTTCTCGTTGGAAAGTACTCTGCTGTTCACTTAAAAATCCATTTCATCGACTTTCTAGAAGAAAAGCTCCAAGAACATCTGAAATATTTTCATTATTTTCATATACTCCTTTTTTCAGTCATGACTCTTTACTCATTCCTTCACCATTCCTTAAGGCCAAATAGTGTCAGATGTATCAGTATATTTTCAAATTACTTAAAACAAACTCTAAAACTACCGTTTTTCCGACGTTCTGAAAGAAAGACTCAAACAACATTTTCACAATATTTAAATTTTAGTAAATCTATCTCTGACTCACTCATGTTCATCATTTCCTATAATACTGATATCACTTACTATGAGATCCACTTACAGTACCTATATGACAACTCAATTTTTTATATTATCTTGATCACTTTTACTCAGAATATAATTTTAAACAGCAAATTAACCTTTATTAACTGCTCCCGTCTTCATAGGCCAATTACCTTTACTTCATTTTTGGTTGTAAAAACACTAGATATGAATTTTTTAAGTCAAAAGGCAAACGTTGTTTTAAAGTCAAATGAGTGTCATTACAAAGGGTCCAACCTTTACAACTTTTTAAATAGGATGTGTAATGCCCTGATGTTGTTGAAGGACCGTCATGATAAATAATAGCTACAGTTGCAACCGTTCTTCCTGAAATTGATAACTGAGAAGCCACAAAAATTTTAATAGAAGTTGTCAATTTCGTTCCATCAGGTCTACATCGTTGGAGCATTAAAATGACATAGTGACCATAACTTTGTAGAAATAATGTGGACAGCATTGTAGACTTACATTGGGTACACACCATATTGTGATCAGCTGCTTTAATGAGATTATTAAAAGGCACTGATTTGCAGTCTGGTAAACTCAAATATATAAATCTTTCAGTGTCTATTCTAGTACTACTTGATGAAGTACAGTTATCACAGTCATGCTGCCATTGATAAGAAAGGATAAAAAGATCTTTTATATCTACTCCTTCATCTTCCAATACATCAAACATATACATTAAAAATTCCTGACAATCCTGCTGAATTATCTGTGAAAATTGATTTTGACCAGAACATATGTCTAGAAGATTTCTAATTTCTGAAACACTTTCTATTTTTGCTCTATCACTGCTACATTTCTCAAACACAGAATTCAATAAACAGCAGAATGTTTGATCCCGATTTTCAACAATCTGTTCTTGTAAATTTTGAAGAAAAAACCCAACATTAACTACTACATTAGCATAGCAGTTGACACCAGAACTGTTTTCAAACTGAAATCCAACAACATCTTCAACAGAATCCTTTTTCTTTCTCCTTACAATTAGAGTTTCATCTACTTTTTGTCTTTTTGCTAGTACCGCACTGCAATTATTCTCATTTCTTCTTTTTCGGCCTACCACACGTTTTTCAAACAGAGGATATTGAGGCAAATGTGGAGCATACTCTCTTCTTAACCTATTGTATTCTTTAACACAATCTAGATAAGCACAAATCTTTGTTTCATCACACTCAATCAAGTACAATCCTGATAAAGTTCTGACTCGTGATAATGCCACATATGCCATACCCTCTTTAAACACAGAACTCCCAATATTCACCAAAGCACTATCTACACTTAAATCTTGAGATTTATGAATTGTCACTGCATATGCCAAACAAACAGGAAACTGTTTTCGGCGAACATATAAGTCTTTCACAAGCAAAAATCTAGCTGAACAACGACAAATTTGTTCTATTTCGTCAATGCCATCAAATTTAATTTTTAAAATTTCAATTCCATCTCTATTTTTGTAATTCACAAAACCAACAACATGACCCATTGCTCCATTTACCAGACCTCTTTCAACATTTAAATTCCTTCTCAAAATGATATGACAATTTAAACACACATTCATAGTCTTTTCAAAACCAGCAGTTTTAGATATAGTCTTCTCTAAAGAATCCAATTTTGATTTCAAATTTTCTGACAAAATAATTGTTGCTCCCATATGCTCCATTTTATCTATAGCTTCCAGTTTCACTATCGCTTCATTTTCTAACTTTAACATTTTGTTGTTAAACATGGAACATTCTTTCAGAGTAGGCATCAAACATATGCCAGATTTCTTCTCGTTAATTTTCTTAAAAATATTCTCTGGAAGAATGTTTTCATTTGGGTACAAATTTGAAATTAATCATCCATGTAAAGCTTCTTTCCCATGCTGACTTATTTTTCCGATTCTTACATCTTGTAGAATATTTTTATAATCTTTATCCTTTGCCTGCCGCATATTTTGGAGTAGTTCTGCATATTTGAAATGTAACCATATATTAACGTTTCCAATGCTTCCTAGGCACTTCCTGGTATCTTCATGCGTGACCATTTTAAACACTGGTTGACCTTTCACTGGAGTCAACTGCAGTAGATCTCCAAAAACAATAATGTGTTTTCCTCCAAATAAGACATCATAGTCTGTTCTAAGAATTTCTTGCATTCTCAAATGCACAAAAGCAAGCATTAGATTTGAGACCATGCTTACTTCATCAATGATAAGAAGTTTCATTTTCTTCAGGACTCTGGAAACTTCAGAACACACATCTCCATATAGCTTGTGGTATTGCAATTTGTTATCATGCTCCACTGGCAGCATCAGTAAACGATGTAAAGTAATCCCTTTAATATTATGTGCTGCCAGCCCAGTTGGAGCGGTAACAACACAAGACAGCGGGGATTCAGTCCTTTTCTGCAGATAAGTTGCAATTGCTTTAATCAGAAAACTTTTTCCAGTTCCCGCTTCTCCACTCACGTACAGTCGGACAGGCTTAAATGATGTACATGAGCACTCTTTCTTCTCATGACTCAATCCATGTTCAACCTGTTCTGTGACTTCGTCATATATCTGTTTCTGCTCAAGGTTTAATTGTTTCACCAAATCTTCTAAATTAATAACATCCTCTTGAGCTTGCTCCGTAGCTCTTTTCACCTCATCCATGGCAGTGGCAGCTTCATTTTGGATAATTGGTCCTCCTAGTGGATCCTGACTCAATGAAGCAGAACTCTGACTGTCTTGAGAACTGTATCTCGCAATCTCTGCAGCAATTGTTGCTTCTTGCTCTATTTCTTCATTCAACATTTGCAGATAATTTGGAAAAACAGGACATTCTATGGTATCCTTCGTTGCATTAAAAGAGTCTTCATAACAGAGAAAATCTCCAAGTAGTTCCTCTTCTGTACGCCATGGTTTAAAGAGTTGCAAAAGAGCCACATAGTAAAATTCTCTTTTGTCTGGATTTTCACAACTCAATTTTCGATGATTAATCAAATGACCTTTTCTCTGTTTCACTAGACATCCTTCACATCCAATGACAGCATATATTCCATTATTGATATCTTCTCTGATGTTCCTCTTATAAATATAGCTTTGAAGAACTTCATAGAGACGAGCGTTTTCAAGGTGAGGACTTCTATTTGGATAGTATGTATCCAACATGTTTGTCATCAAAATATCTGTACTTTCTGGTTCTTTCTCCGCCAAATACTCTATCTCTTGTACAGATTTCAAAACTCGGTTTCGTGTTGCAGCAAGACCTAGACTTATCCAAATGATGGTTCTAGATTTGGCATAGAGACTTGCTGATGACAATCGATCAGAACATTCATATGCTCCAATTTCTCGATGCGACAACATCTTCAGACTGTAACTGTATAATTTCTTGCTTAGACTCTTTTCATGTGAAATGTCCTCCCACATTTCCTTCAGTTCTGTCTTTTCTTTTTTTGTGATGTAAGACGTCACATATCGAGCCACAGCAATAGAGTTGTCAGCAACGAATTGAATATCCATGTTAGCATTCCACATGGACAAAATCACTGGGTTGTAGTCGTTGATGTACTTGGACTCTTCGTTTCTTTTTAAATTGTATGTATTTTTGGGTGATTTCCTCGTCACATTATGTCGTAGAGAAGACATCAAATTATTGACTCTTCCTTTAGAAATCACTGGTCGTGGAAAGCCGAAACGACATTTTGTGTAGAACTTGTCCTTGTTTCTGAATTTTCGACGACAGTACTTTCCACAACGATGGGATTGAAAGCGTAAAACTTGTTGCCTTAAACTGTTTTCTTCGGTAGTTTTCAGAACAGTACATGTTGAATACTCTTCAATGAAGCTCATCACTGTCTCATCCGAATCTGTTCCAAATTTGGGTGCATCTTTAATCCACAACAACATATGTATATGAGGAGCACCTCTCGCTTGATACTCCTTTCTCCAAAAGAAATCCAAAACCTCTCCAAGGGGAGGATTTTTTTTGTTGGTAATAAAAGACATCATAGCTTCAAATCTATGATTAAAATATCTGCATACATTCACTGGATCCAAAGAACACAGTTCTCCAGGTGTTTTGAATTCTATATTTTGTATATTTGCATTTGCCTCTCGTAGAAATTGAAGTAAGTCGTCCCATGCATACTCGGCACAGCTAAGAGTGAGGAACCATGTAGGAGTTCCTAAGTTTCTTAGCATACATTTCAATTCCCCATGACGACGGTACCAATACTCGTTGGTACCACGCTGACATGCCATGAGATTGACTAAATGAGATTCCAAAATATTATCTTGCAAATTCACTTTCTCCATAAAGTCCCTCGCCGAAACATTTTGCAGATGTGCTCCACTTTTCAGTATATGGTGTACTGCATAAGAAAGCCCAGACAAGTCACTTTCATACAGTAGATGAAACAAATAGGGAATGCATTGACGAAACCTTGGATCTTCAGCATATAATCTTACAGTTCGATATTCAGATGCAGGAATTTGAAGTGGTCGATCGTCATATCGTCCACCTCGACCTGTTGGAAATAAATGTGGAAAACAACGAGCTTCCAAACTTTCTTCCCATACACTAATGGGACTTCCTTTTGCTGCTTTCATTTGAAATAAGTCAATTGCATTCCCCATCACTTCTTTGGAATGCAAAGGATGAACAGTATAATGTTCATATATTTCTTCACTTCTAGACACATCAACTTTTTCAATTTGGCCAGCTGAACAATCACTGTCTTCATCTGCAGCTGTTTCCTCTGCTTCAACACATACATGTTTGTAGTACTCATTGTTTTTGACCAAATACAACGTTGCCTTTTTGACTTTCCTAACATCCACTAAATCTTGCCAGATTTTCTTACTCTTTGTCGGAACCCCATTAACTAGAATAACCAGAGGTTCCTCTTCCACTTTCTCTACACCAATAGTATCAATATTTTTCTTGAAATCTAGAGGCAAATAAACAACTCTTCCCTTTAATCCTCTCTGTAAATCTGAAGGAGGCAATTTCCCTATCTTAGGCTCCATGCGAACAATAGCTTGAAAAGGATGGACACATTGAATCAAAATAGACTCATATGTATTTAAATCCATCAATTCAGGAGGAATGTCTACCAACTCCAGATTATTATGAACAGCTCTAGCAGTCATTCTGTTTTGATTTAATTTATCATAACAATATTTACAAATACGCTGATCCGAACTCAAATTAAAAGAATTCTCCACCAACAAATAAGTTGCAAAATTCTTCCATTCACTATTATTTTCCATTTCACTTTTTGCATATAAATCAACTAACCTAGTCTGAATCTTATAATGAGTCCGTCGACAACACACACACGTAAAATTAGGCCTTTCACTTGATTTCACCTTAAACGTGGTAATTTCCTGGTCAAACTTTTCTGTACTTGAAATCTGTACATTGTCTTCCACATTACCTTGAATTTCTGTGTCAATTTCTACACTGTCCTCTTTTTCACTAAAATAACAAAACTCAATGTCTTCACAAATCTTCTTCACATCTAATTCAGTTCCATGCAAAAGAGCACTGTTTAATTGTTTAAGCTTAAGTGCTGGACTTTTTGCATAATACAACATTCTCACTAATTTCCTCATTTTGATATGATGCACTGCTAACATCCTAAAATGATGAAAAACACTCTGACAGACTTTTCTAGAAAGACAAGCCAGTGAATGCCCTTGCAAACCTGTGTTTTCTCTCACTCTGCAAGGATCTAAGTCTTGCAACAACTTCATTTTTTGTTTTAGACTTTTCTTACTATATGTACGTAAGAAATTACAAAACAAATCAATTGATTCCTGTCGCACAGTACAAATACTACTACACTTCCAAGTGTACACTGGACCCTTAGTACGTCTCCCTAAAACTTCATCAGTTAACACCTCTTCTGGTTCTCAAGGCACAAGTTTCTCTTTTTCAATCAGACAACCGTCTTTCACCTCATATGCTCGACCACTGGTGTCAACTGCATGCACTAAATCATTTTCCTGGAAGTAACTCTCCTCATTAAAAAATGGCTCACAACTTGAACTGTGCATCCATTCTCCTGAAAAAACTTTACAAAAAAGAGTCCGATTAATTACTATTTTCCATCTACTGTTTGATTTAAAAACATCAATTGTCTTGTTAAGTGTCCTAATTCTATTGATTATTAAAATAAATAATTTTTTCTTAACTTCAAAAGCATGATCAACAATCTTCTCCACATTTTTCTGTTTTCTTAGAAAAAGCAGCTCTCTGTTTTCCTCTCCTAATGTTTTGTAACAAATTTAAAACCACCCTATTGCGAAACATTCGTTTACGAATGTCTCTAAACTGATTCTGCCTTCTATTCCGATACATATTATTCTCTCCTGCTCCAGTAGTAAGATTTTTTGATGGCCTCTCCTTCCTTTTCAAATTTACTCTCTGCTTCTCTTTTTCTACATGCTGTTCCACATTTTTTTTGATCTACATATGTTCCGTAAGAAAGACTTAGTTATCTTACCAGGAGCTTCTTTCCTGTTTTTTGAAGTCTTTGTTTTAAAGGAGTGCTGTAATTCCGATGCTGTTTTTGTTTTTTTCCACGTATCATCTTTCCTTCTTCTTTGCCTTGAGGGCATCTTTCCTTACTCTTAAAATCTTGATTTCAATCTGTGTTAAAGAAAAAAATAGCACATTATAGGCCACTATTACCAAACAACAAAGCAATGACAAAAAGCAAACGGTCTATTCAGGGTTACAGATCAGGTGAGGATTCTCCATGGGTGCAGAAGAGGTGAGACCTCTATTGAAGAGTGTAGTGGAAGAGAGGTATATCCACAGGTACAAAGAAAGTGAGACCTGTGTCTAAGAGTGCAGTAGGAGATAGGCTTCATGAAGTCTTGTCCACTGCACTCTTACACACAGACTTCACCACCTATGCTTCCCAGGAAAGGCCTCTCTCCCACTACAGTCTTGAACATAGGCCTCATCTCCTCTGTACCTCTGGACATGCCTCACCTCATCTACACAATCTACTTCCTAATCTGAGGTAACACAGGTGACATTATTGTGAAAGGATGAAATATATGTATTTAATCATGCAGACACTATTTATTCCTTCTCAAAAAACTAAAAGTCATTCATTTTCACCAAAATCGTTTTTTAAATAACATTTTAGACACACAGTGCAGGTCCTATGTACAAGCATTCAGTATCCATGACTACAGTGGATAGGACTAACCTCCTCTCACCCTTGGACAAGCCTTACCTCATCTCTGTCCTCTAAACAGGCGTCAATGTATTGAGTATAATTGATGGTAAATGGGTGCAGATGAGGTGACGCATGTCTAAGGGTCTAAATAAACTGAGGCCTGTCTAAGCATGCAGATTAGTTGAAGTCTATTCAGGGTTGCAGATGAGGTGAGGATTGTCTAGGGGGGCAGAAGAGGTATGGCCTGTATTGAAGAGTGTACTGGAAGAGAGGTCTGTCCACGGCTGCAAAGAAGATGAGACCTGTGTCTAAGAGTGCAGTGGGGGATAGGCTTCATGAAGCCTAGTCCACTGCACTCTTAGACACAGGCCTCACCACCTACGCTCTCCAGGAAAGGCCTCTCTCCTACTACAGTCTTGAACACAGGCCTCACCTCCTCTGTCCCTCTGGACATGCCTCACCTCATCTGCACAATCTACTTCCTAATCTGAGGTAACACAAGTGACATTATTGTCAAAGGATGAAATATATGTATTTAATCATGCTTGCCCCATGTGAAAGGACACATTGCTGGAGTTGCGTCACTTTTGTGACACACTCCAGCAATTCGTCACTTTTGCGTTTACAGATACATCAGAAATACTGACTTATCTGTAAGTCCTAGAAACATGATGCGTCATACATTAAAAATAACGCATCATTGGTGTTACAAGGAGTGCACAGTGAAAAGTGTTGCATCGCTGTTTTCATAAATAAGGCCCTCAGTGTGCTTCCTAATCTGAGGTAACAAAGGTGACATGATTGTGAAAGCTTCAATTTTTTTTATGGAATCATGCACACACTATTTATTCTTTCTCAAAAATGTAAAAGCTATTAATTTGCCCCAAAATTGATTTTACAATAGCATTTTAGAAACACAGTGCAGTTCCTATATACAATCATTCCATTTCAGTACTGAAAAGTCACTATTTTACAAAATACATTTCTTATCTCAAGCAAACATTCCTTCCAAACATTACCCAAAAAATGAAACAAACCAACAGCAAAGAAACTCAGTCTACTTCCCAATCTGAGGTAACACAGGTAACATGTTTGTAAAAGATTCAAATATTTTTATGTAATTATGCACACACGTATTCCTTCTTAAAAATGTAAAAGCCATTGATTTGCACTAAAATCGTTTTTCAATTACCATTTTAGGAACAGAACACAAGTCCTATGTACAAGCATTAATTTTTACTACTGAAAGCCATTAATTTGCCCTAAAATCGTTTTTTAATGAATATTTTATGAACAGAGCAAATGTGAAAATCATTGATTTGCACCAAAAATGTTTTAGTAGTGTAATGAAAAGCTTATACATATGACCTTTTCTCTGTTTTTCAAATGTTATTCTAAAAAAAGATTCTGAGGCCTAAGCAGGAGTGCAGATGAGATGAAGCCTGTCCAGGGGAGCACAAAAGGTGAGGCTTGTGTCCAAGAGTGCATTGGACAGGACTAAACTGGAGTAGTGTGCAAAAAAAGATGAACCTCATTTATGAGGCCCTGCGTCAGTTTTGCACTGCTGATGCGTCACTTTTTGTGACACATCGGCGGTATAAAACATGTGCCTTTTTGCGCCATATTTAAAAAGTGACGCATGTAGGTAGATGCGTCACTTTTTAAACCTCTGCGCCACATTATACCTCTGTCAGGTGTAATGTACACAGAGGGGGCATTCCCCCGCAAAAAGCCACGTAATAGTGACGCAGTGAAATCTATGAGATTTCACTGCGTCACTTTTAGGACACTGTTACGTCAAAATCTTGCACCTTCCTCACAGCAGGTGTAAGACTGAGACAAACGCTTTCACATGTGGCTTTCCCCATGTGAAAGGATGCATTGCTGGAGTTGCGTCATTTTTGTGACACACTCCAGCAATTCGTCACTTTTGCGCTTAGAGATACATCAGAAATACTGACTTATCTGTAAGTCCTAGAAACATGATGCTTCATACATTAAATATAATGCATCATTGGTGTCACAAGGAGTGCACAGTGAAAAGTGACGCATCGCTGTTTTCATAAATAAGGCTCTCAGTGTGCTTCCTAATCTGAGGTAACACAGGTGACATGATTGTGAAAGTTTCAAATTATTTTATGTAATCATGCACACACTATTTATTCTTTCTCAAAAATGTAAAAGCTATTAATTTGCCCCAAAATCTAACATTTTAGAAACACAGTGCAGGTCCTATGTACAAGCATTCCATTTCAGTCCTGAAAAGTCACTATTTTACAAAATACATTTCCTATCGCTTGCAAACATTCCTACCAAGCATTACCCAAAAATGAAACAAACCAACAGCAAAGAAACTCAGTCTACTTCCTAATCTGAGGTAACACAGGTGACATCATTGAGAAAGGTTCAAATATTTTTTTGTAATCAGGCACACACTATTTATTCCTTCTCAAAAATTTAAAACCAATTGCTTTGCCCCAAAATTGATTTTTGAATAACATTTTACAAACAGAGTGCAAATCCTATGTACAAGCATTCCATTTCAGTACTGAAAACTCACTATTTTACAAAATACATTTCCTCTCTCTTGCAAACATTCCTACCAAGCATTACCCAAAAAATGACACAAACCAACAGCAAAGATACTCTGTCTACTTCCCAATCTGAGATAACACATGTAACATGTTTGTAAAAGATTCAAATATTTTTATGTAATTATGCACACACTATTTATTCCTTCTTAAAAATGTAAAAGCCATTGATTTGCACTAAAATCGTTTTTCAATTACCATTTTAGGAACAGAACACAGGTCCTATTTACAAGCATTCATTTTCACTACTGAAACCCATTGATTTGCACTAAAATCGTTTTTTAATTAATATTTTATGAACAGAGCACAGATCCTATATACAAGCATTCATTTTTACTACTGAAACCCATTGATTTGCACTAAAATCGTTTTTCAATTACCATTTTAGGAACAGAACACAGGTCCTATGTACAAGCATTCATTTTCACTGCTAAAACCCATTGATTTACTCTAAAATTGTTTTTTAAAATAACATTTTAGATACGGAGTGCAAGTCCTATGTACAACCATTCAACTTCACTACTGAAACATCACTATTTCACAAAATACAAATCCTCTATTTTGCAAATATAGAAACCATGCATTTTCAAAAAGCATCACACAAACCAACAGCAAAGAAAATCAATGTGCTTCTTAATCTGAACTCTCTATCTAAATGAATCATAACTCACCTTTACAAATGCTTTGGGAGATTCAGAACAGTGTTAGATACACACACCAATATTTCTTTAGCAGAGCAAAAGGTATGTTCTCCAGGCACTGCAGTCATTAATGGCACAGAAAACCTCTAATTCTACACACATATTGCTCATGGTAACCAATCAAAACTCTTCCCTCTCTATTTTCAAACCAACACCCTTCCCCCCTCAGCCTTTTCTACCTGTTCCCATAGCAACTCCCTCCTCACTGACCTCTCAAGTTTAAAAGTTTATTCTACAATGTTGCAAATAAACTCAGCAAGGACTCAGCAAGTTTGACCTCTCAATACACCAGCTTATCCGCTGCAATCTTTCTTTAAATGACTTTTTCTTAACCTTTCAAATTACTTCTTTCACACAACAGAACCATGCACTCTAACTTCTAGTTTTCAACTATCTGAATACACCAATCATTGCTTATGATTCAAGAGCACTGAAACTCCACAGTTTTTTTTGTTGCAAACTCCTATTGTTCCAACTGCCATTTTATTCCTACACTTCATCTGACTGCACCAGAACCTCATCTCACCATGGATTCTGTCTGGATTATTGGACATAGCTATATCCACTGGGCTCAAAGGTATGCAGCTCTCAGAAATTTTCACAACCTTGATTTACCAAATGTGCACATCAAATGGAATGGCCAAAGAGGATTAAGACGTCATCAATTGATACCATTGGTGAAAACCTTTCACCATCTGCCACACCCTGACCTCATAATTTTGCACTGTGGTGGAAATGACCTAGGCACTTTGACTGGGGTAGGTCTGGAAATGGTTTTAAAGGACACCTTTGGGCAATTGATGACACTTTTTCCACAAACTGCTTTGGTATATTCCAATATATGCCAAAGACAGAAATGGAAGTGGTCCAACCAATTGTGTCCACAATTTGAGAAAGCACGGAAACATGTGAATAAATCTGTTTCTGCTTACATGAGAGACTATGGAATGGGTTCAATATACAACAATAACTTGCGTTACAACATGCAAGATATTTACAGAGAAGATGGTGTGCACTTCTTAGATGAGGGAAATAGAATATTCCTCCTGAATTTAAGACTGTGCATTGGTACCTACTTGTAGGTACCTAAATCAGCCACAGAACCCAAAAGCTCTTTTCAGGGCTACCCTACCTCTGATCACTCCAAATGATTATCTTTTTCTAACTTTTTTCACTATTCTTCACCAAAGTATGCTCCCTGGTACGATTCCCGGTGCGCGTACCGGGCGATCACCCAGCGAAAAATATATATATATTTTTTTTCTGCTATATGGGCCTCCTAAGACCCCCTCAGAAAACCTAGGGGGTCAGGGAGTGCCTACCGTGCCCCCTTATACCCATTCCCAATGTTGTTTGTCCTCCATTTTCTGTCTCAAATCTACTGAAACACAAAATGGAGGACTCCTGTAGCGCTGCCGGTACGCGTACCGGGGCGCGCACCGGGAAGCGCTCCCAAAATTTTTTAAAACTTAATTTACATAAAAACCACTGGAGACACTTTCACCAAATATAGAATAGGCCATACTACATACCAGTCCCTAACATTTTCCCAAATTTGGTGGAATTCCATTGAGCCATTTGGCCTATCGCCCTCTCTAAATATCCTGAGGTAAATTACATGAAAAAACACATCTGAAGTGTTAGAATTTACAACCAATTAAAATGTTACTTTCATTTTCTACTATTATTTCATGACATTTGATTGGTTATGTACATGAATATATATAAAGAAAGAGAGGGAAACACAGCCATTTTGACTACTTCTTCCTGAAGTACATTTCAAAAGAATTTTCACTGAGAACTTAAACTGCTTTTTCAAAGGTAAGATGTTATTTTGAAAACTGAAGTATGTTGTGCACAAATTCTGATAGTTATATACTATCCCTCTGTAATAGTTATAGATTGAGATAGGCTTCTCTGTTATAGTTATGGATGGAGTTAGGCTTGTCTTGTATAATTATGAATTTACTTAGGCTTTATGACATACACTTTTTTATATTTCTACTTCCAGCCTGATACCATACACTGCCCAAAGATAACTTCACTGTCTGAACTTAAACCCAACAGTGCCCTATCTCTACTGATATATTTATTTTTTATGCAAATTACAGCAAGAAAATGGAAGGAGAGCAGAATATTTCCTTCAAAATTGTTCTGGAGAACAACGCTGAAAAAATTATTGAAGACAATGATGACTTTGATTTTATGGATGAGTCACTGGACCATGAATTAGTTCAGTGTGTAGAAGCAGTAGATTCACTGATTGAAAATGAGGACATTTCCGACAATGTGTTGTTAGAAGTTCTATTAAATTTTGAAAAAGAATCAGAAAAATAAATGTATATTTAATAATCAAAAATTGTTCGAGACATTATTCATTTTTATATGTAATTCATAAACTAGTACCACATTGATTATAATATAAAGTCAGACTTATAGTATACTGTGCAACTTATTTGTGTTACATAGTAATTTTGCTCATAGTTACTTCCTTTCTCCCACTTTATTATCTCCAATGTGTATTTGACATCTCTTTTTCATCTCCTGCCTCCATGTTGTTTCTCCTTTCCTGACAGTATGATATGGATTCCATATACCACAATAACTTCTGTAACAACATGCAAGATATCTACAGAGGAAACGGTGTACATTAAATTTAAGACTCAGCATTGGTACCTACATGTTGGTACTTAAAACACCCAAACAACACAACAACTCTATGCAGAGCTACCCTACCTCTAATCACTTTAAATTATTATTTTCCTATTTCACTGGGTTTTCCCCGTGGTACGCTCCCCGGTGCGCGTACCGGGCGCTCCCCCCGCGAAAATCGTTTTTTTTTTGTCCCTTTTATGGCCCCCACATCAAACCTAGGGGGTCAGGGGGGGTGTACCCTGCCCCCTTTTGGTCATTTCCCCCTTTGTTTTTTGCCACCTCTAGTGTCTCGATCCTACCGACACACAAGATGGCGGCCGCTGCGGACAGTTTCGAATGTTTACAGACACCCGAGAGCCAATCAGCTTTCCGTGCGCAAGTCGTGTACCGCGCCCGGTGCGCTCCCCGGTGCGCGTACCAGGGCGTGGCTATAGATATATATATTTTTTTAAACCCAAATTACTCAAAATCCTCTGGAGCACATATCTTGAGACATAGCAAAGGCACATCGGGCTACCAGTCCCTACAATTTTGCCAAGTTTGGTGAAAATCCATTCAGCCGTTCGAGCTAAAAGTGAGTCCAACCGCCCTATGGAAATTAACATGGGGAAAACACGTTTTGGGACCCCCCTTTTATCTCGGCCCCCGCTTGACGGATCCCCCCCCAAACTTTCAGGGAAGGACCGGAGCGCCGCGAGGCAAAGTTAAGGAAAATTTCAGGAAGATTCCTCACCCGGCACCAAAGTTATTTCCAATAGAATGTTGCGATTTCCCTATGGAAAACAATCCTAACTATAACTACCTACTGGCGACCGCCAGTAGGTAATATAGTCTGTCCCACTGCTTGTCTAATACTGTGTCTCTCAGGGTTCGCTCCCAGAAGGCCCTGTGCCTTGGTTGGGCGTGATAAGTGTAGAGAGAAGTAGCAAATATAGATATGAAATACTACCCTTTGTACTATTCCCACTCTTCACAAACCGTTCTGTGAGATCTCTGGTTGCCACTTACTTCAGTTCCTCTCCAAGTACCCAGCGTTGGAGTTGGGTGTAGTGATAGTATTCAGTGGATGGTAGGTGGAAATCCCTCTGACTGTGTTTGAAATTGAGAGTATCCCAATTATGGAATAGATCCGAAATAGTGAGGCCCCCTCATACACTCCACGTGCCAAAAGGCCCCAGAAATGCTGAGTTATAGTGGTTTGATGTAAATGGGGATGCAAAAGTGGTCCAAGCAGATGTCCCGTTGACCCCATCCCATACCTTCAGTGTAGTTTTCGTAGGGGTGCTCAGATAGACATTCAACAGATGGTCTGCCCTAGGTTTCCATGAGAGATCCTATATATACCTTCCCACCACTTCCCTGTCCATATATAGCCAGTGTTTATCTGACACCTGAGCCGGCCATTCGGAGATCACTCGTAATTGAGAAGCCTTGTAATAAATGTGTAAATCCGGTAGAGCCAGGCCCCCGAACTTTTCGGATGCCTAAGTAATTTACATGAGAGACATGCCTTGTGATCCTGCCATATGAAACGAATGATCATAGATTTAAATGTAGCCAAGAACTCCCCGTCCAACTTAATCTGTAGGCCCTGGAAAAGATACAGAAGTCTCGGGGAAAAAATCATTTTAACCGCATGAATGTGGCCTAGACAGGAGATATACAGGGGTGCCCATCTCCAGAAGCCTGTCTTCAATTGTTGAAGGAGCAGGGGTAATTCGTTTGAAAAAGATTTGAAAGGTTTGCGCTGATCTTTATACCTAGATACTTTATGTCCCTTTTGGCATATTGAAAGGGGGTGGCAGTCACAGGGATTCTATCTCCTGCTTTGACTGGTGAGATTAAGCAAGTAGGATTTGGTCAGGTTGATATGGAGCCCTTCCATTTGTTTGTAGCATCTTAACTCAGTTTGTATCGACTCCAAAGAGTACCTAAGAATTGCCACAGATAGCAGTTTGTCATCAGCAAAGAGGGAGATTTCATGCTCCTCTGTTCTGAAAGGAATGCCATAATGGAGGGTGTCATTCGTATCTTAGCCGCTAGGGGTTCAATACTGATGGCAATTAGTAGCGGGAAGAGCAGACACCCCTGCTCCTTCCCCTTTCCAGATAAAATAGGTCTGATTGCAGCCCAGAACACGGGCACTAGGACATGCGTAATTGGCTCTAATCATGGTGATAAACCATTCACAGAATACAAACCATTCCAATGTATGACACAAGAAAGCCCAACCTACCTAGTCGAAGGCTTTCCCGGCATCTAACAGCAGGAAAGCTGCGTGGAGCGATCTGTTTTTTTGGTTGTTGTCTTGATTAGATGGAAGACCCTACGAAGACTATCATGTGCTTGTCAGCCCTTAATAGAGCCGAACTGGTTTGCATGTATCAAGTCTGGCATGAGGCCCTCCAATCTGGTAGCTATCATCTTCGCGCATATCTTGCTGTTGAGATTGAGGAGCACTATTGGACGGTAGGAGCTACATTGGTGGTGGTCTTTTCCCTGTTCGGGCAGCACCGAGATTAGAGCCCCGTTCATGGAGGCAGTCACTGCCACTGAGTCTGCTATGGAGTTGTAAAGGTTCACCAAGTATGGAATGAGTTATGCCCTAAATGACTTGTAAAACTGTGTGGTGAGCCCATCAGGGCCTGGTGACTTATGAGGGTCATGATGGGACTACAGACCTCATCATCATCTATTGGCTCTCTCAGTACCTTGTTCTGTGCTGCCGTCACCCCTAGGATAACCATCTCATCTAAATAGTGATTTTGCTCTGTTTCCTCATAGCTAGCAACCATACAGATCCTTATAGAAGCTACTAAAAACCTGAGCATTCTCTGTTTCTAAAGTCAGCCTTCCTCCGCGTCTTGTTCTGTGTCTCCAATATGCTCCCTTTTCCTTCTAATTTGTATTTCTCTTGCTAGATGTGTACCCAACTTATTTCCCTGTTCATATGATGTATGGCCTATTGTCTAGGGTGGTTGACCTCAAAACTGGTGAACTGGGTTTGAGTTTTGGCAGGGACACTCAACATCCCGTGATTCTGGACAAATCACTTCATCCCCGTGCCTAACCAAAATGAATGTGTCCGTCTGTAACACAACTGGTACTCATTGAACGTGTTCTGATACCTTCAGGTCTAGCTCGCACTATATAAAACTAAATATAAAAAGTGCTTTTAAGTCGTAGGAGGGTATGTTCAGCCATGTTATTGTTAATATCTATGGCATTGACCATACCTTGGAGTACTGTAGCTCTCCTCTGAAGAGTGAGAGTAGGGTTAGTCTTGTGTGCCCGCTTTGCCATTTGGAGCTCTGCCTCCAATGTTAATCTCTCTCCTGTCCTTTGCTTATATAGTGACGAGTTAAGTTAAATGCATTTGCCGTGGAACACAGCCTTAAGGTATCCCAATTTTTAACCAAGTTGGTGTCTCTAAGGTCATTCAAGAGGATTTCCACCATTCCTCACGTAGGAGACGGTCTCAAGCTAAAGCTGCTGGAAAGAACCAGCGGCTATACTTTTTGAGTGTTGTGTAACAAGTCAAGGTAAATGTAACTGGCGCATGGTCAGCTATAGTGATTGGGTAGATGGACATTGCCTGGAGTGCTGCTGAAAGGGCCTTTCTTACAAATATGTAATCTAATCTGAAATAGGAACTATGTCTAAATAATAAGATTGGCACCCGTGAACCTATAAACTAAAAGAACCAATACCCCGGGAACCCTGAACACATGAGGTGAAGCAACCCCAATGGAACTTTCTCACATCATGTAAAAACATTAGAACGGATGTATTGGTCATTATCTGCCTATGACAAGCTGAATATAAGCAGTAGAAGGCACAACCAAGCACCTAGTTCATAAGGCTGTTGGTATCGACTGTTTGTTAGGCAGGTACATTTCACCAATGTACTATACAGTTATAAACCTCTCCCCTCTCGCGTCCAGAACATTGTTACACCTCTGGAGAGCCAGGGACTGTTGCCCCCCCCCCAAAGACCACGGAGTCATTTTTTGTTTTGTTGTCATCAGCGGTTTTGTCTACCACTGTTCCCCTCCACTGCCTCCCGCTGCCACTTCTTATGTTCTCCTCGGTCTCCACTGCTGGGCAAATCCTCCAAGAGGGGAAGGCCCAGCACACTGGCCTCTTCCGAGAGAGTGGTGACATGATGAGGTGTTTATTATGAAGCGTAAACGAGAGACCAAAGGGGTAGGTCCAGAGGTATTTTATATCGCCCTACCTCAGCATTTCTGTGATTGGCCCAAGCTGCTGTATGTGTGCCAGAGTAGTGGGTGCTACGTTCTGAAGCAGTGAGCAAACAAGCCCCTGGAAGGAGACCTCATACTTTGCCTTGCAGATTGAAGGATCACTTCTTTCATCATGAATGAGTGGAGTTTGGCTAGAATGTCCCATGTCCATCTGCCTCACTAGGGGATGGGTGCCCATCCTGTGGGCCCTGTCTCTTTTTTTTATGCCTTTGGGTCCCAGCAACTCTGAGAACAGACTAGTAACAAATGCCTCTAAGTCAGCTCCTCTGTCTTTTCCTCCAAGTTGTGGAGTTTAATACTGTCTCTCTGAGACCTGGTTTCAAGATCTTGACATTTTATAATGGTGGCTGTAGTTGCTTATGGAGGAGTTTTGAAGATCCCTTCACCTGGGTGGTCCAGCTCCTGAACCCTGGCTTCAATATCTAGGGGGTCGATCAGGATGGCGGACGGAAGAGCCACCGCGGCCCTGGAGTAGGCGGAAAAAGCCTTTTCCGTGTCCGCCTGCCGCGGATACTCCGTCCGCCATATCAGGATAGGAAAACGTGTCAAATTTCCGTCCGCGACGGAAAAGCACGCTCCGCCGGCCAACTACACACGACCACGCGGCGGCGGAACACATCCGGACGCTCCGCCGTACGCACTGACGTCTAAGACCGTCCCCCAAATCAAGATGGCGGAAAACACACATAAAACCGCAGCGGAAAAACAACCTGTCTTAACACGGCGGAATCCCCACAGCGAACATAGGTGACACAGCCGAGATACCCACCGCAAGCTGACCACCACCATGGACCCGGCGCTACACGCTTTCCCGATGCTCTTCGCGATCCACCACGTCCTAGTCATGGCCTACTATGGACGACGACGCAGGTAAGGTACAAACCATTGGCTGTCTGGAGGGGAATACCAGCAAGGGACGTGACGTAGGGAGGGGGAGTGTCATGTTACCGAAACCACTGATGAGAAGCATATACGAATACACATTTGCAGTACGCAAGCAGGAATGGCAACGACAGACCACGAGACTTGATAGACTACCTTTATTGTCCAAAATAGGGGTCAAATCACAGTGTATGCGTGAGCATGGGCAAAGTGGGCACCAGAGCAGGTACAACATAGCAGGCAACGAGAGGGCAGCATGCAGTATCAGAGCATCAACAGGGCATTGTGCAGTACAGAGCAGGTACATCAGAGCAGGTAACGAGAGGGCAGCATGCAGTATCAGAGCATCAACAGGGCATTGTAGAGTACAGAGCAGGTACATCATAGGCAGGTAACGAGAGGGCAGTATGCAGTATCAGAGCATCAACAGGGCATTGTAGAGTACAGAGCAGGTACATCAGAGCAGGTAACGAGAGGGCAGCATGCAGTATCAGAGCATCAACAGGGCATTGTGCAGTACAGAGCAGGTACATCATAGGCAGGTAACGAGAGGGCAGGTTGCAGTATCAGAGCATCAACAGGTCATTGTAGAGTACAGAGCAGGTACATCAGAGCAGGTAACGAGAGGGCAGTATGCAGTATCAGAGCATCAACAGGGCATTGTGCAGTACAGAGCAGGTACATCATAGGCAGGTAACGAGAGGGCAGGTTGCAGTATCAGAGCATCAACAGGTCATTGTAGAGTACAGAGCAGGTACATCAGAGCAGGTAACGAGAGGGCAGTATGCAGTATCAGAGCATCAACAGGGCATTGTGCAGTACAGAGCAGGTACATCAGAGGCAGCACGTGAGAGGGCCAAAGTGCATCAACAGTCCATTGCACAGAACAGGCCCATCAGAGGCAGCACGTGAGAGGGGCAAAGTGCATCAACAGTCCATTGCACAGAACAGGCCCATCAGAGGCAGCACGTGAGAGGGGCAAAGTGCATCAACAGTCCATTGCACAGAACAGGCCCATCAGAGGCAGCACGTGAGAGGGGCAAAGTGCATCAACAGTCCATTGCACAGAACAGGCCCATCAGAGGCAGCACGTGAGAGAGGCAAAGTGCATCAACAGTCCATTGCACAGAACAGGCCCATCAGAGGCAGCACGTGAGAGGGGCAAAGTGCATCAACAGTCCATTGCACAGAACAGGCCCATCAGAGGCAGCACGTGAGAGGGGCAGTATGCAGTATCAGAGCATCAACAGGGCATTGTGCAGTACAGAGCAGGTACATCACAGCAGGTAACGAGAGGTCAGCATGCAGTATCAGAGCATCAACAGGGCATTGTGCATTACAGAGCAGGTACATCAGAGGCAGCACAACTACGTGTCCCTACCAACCCGTCACAGGGACCACAAGAGTGCCACGCAGTTCTCAATGGACACACCATGTGAAGTAACATTTGAGTGAAGTGTACAGCACCTCACATCACAGATTCAAGGGGACTGCGTGAACTACCTGCCTCGGACACACTGGCAGCACCAGCAACAGGAGTGTGAGACACAGCCACAGCCCGAGTGACACACACATGGGCCACGGACCCAGACACACTGGCAGCACCAGCAACAGGAGTGTGAGACACAGCCACAGCCCGAGTGACACACACATGGGCCACGGACCCAGACACACTGGCAGCACCAGCAACAGGAGTGTGAGACACAGCCACAGCCCGAGTGACACACACATGGGCCACGGACCCAGACACACTGGCAGCACCAGCAACAGGAGTGTGAGACACAGCCACAGCCCGAGTGACACACACATGGGCCACGGACCCAGACACACTGGCAGCACCAGCAACAGGAGTGTGAGACACAGCCACAGATGTAGTCACTGACACGTGAGCCACTGACCCAGACAGACTGCCAGCACCAGAAACAGGAGTGTGCAACACAGCCACAGATCTTCTAACTGACACGTGAGCCATAGACCCAGATACACTGCCAGGACCTGCAACAGGAGAGGGCACAACTGACACTGTGCCACCATCTGATACATGAGAGTCAACTGCACCAGCGCCACTGGGACAACTGAAATGATGAGCCACAGGGCTGTATGGGCCAGGAGGCAGGGTGGGCCTGGGAGCTGGGGATAGCTCACCTAGAGCCAAATCGGGGTTGGCAGGTGTCAATGGTGTGTGTCTGCGTTTCTTAGGGAGGTGTGAGTGCACCCTGGACAGGACAGGACTGCCAAGTGGTGGGGACTCCAAAGAATCACCACCCAGCATAGGTGGAGCAACTGCTGCCGGGGATCTGGTTTCGGGGGAGGTGCTGGAGCCTGCTTGTCGTTTGCTCTGTGCCTGCCGCCTGGACTCGGAATGATGTGTAATGGGGGATGCAACAACAGGGGACACCCTCCTCTGCTTCTGACTAGCCTGGATGGGAGTGGAGGTATGGGGGGACTCCGCCGCGGAGACATCAGTTTGGCGTTTAGTAGAAAACATCAGCCTCAGTGCAGCCAGGGGTGAAGTATGCCTGTCCTTGATAGCGCCATTGTCCATGCTAGATGCCTTGTCCGTAGGTTGTGCCTTATCCTTAGGTGGAGTGTTGTCTCTGGATGTAGCCTGTGCCCTGCTCGCCGCCCTGTTCCTGCCAGCAGACTTGTCGTCTGTGGTGCACCTGCCTCCAGCAGACACCTGCTCCCTGTGTGTGTCCCTGCCCTTGGGAGTGTTCCTATCCACTGCTGTGGGCCTGCTCTTGGGAGTCTCCCTGCTCTTAGTAGGTGCCTTAGTATTCTCACTGTCCTTGGGAGTGTTCCTATCCACTGCTGTGGGCCTGCTCTTGGGAGTCTCCCTGCTCTTAGTAGGTGCCTTAGTCTTCTCACTGTCCTTGGGAGTGTCCCTTACCTCTGCTGTGGGCCTGCTCTTGGGAGTCTCCCTGCTCTCAGTAGGTGCCTTAGTCTTCTCACTGTCCTTGGGAGTGTCCCTTACCTCTGCTGTGGGCCTGCTCTTGGGAGTCTCCCTGCTCTTAGTAGGTGCCTTAGTCTTCTCACTGTCCTTGGGAGTGTCCCTTACCTCTGCTGTGGGCCTGCTCTTGGGAGTCTCCCTGCTCTCAGTAGGTGCCTTAGTCTTCTCACTGTCCTTGGGAGTGTCCCTTACCTCTGCTGTGGGCCTGCTCTTGGGAGTCTCCCTGCTCTCAGTAGGTGCCTTAGTCTTCTCACTGTCCTTGGGAGTGTCCCTTACCTCTGCTGTGGGCCTGCTCTTGGGAGTCTCCCTGCTCTTAGCAGGTGCCTTTGTCTTCTGACTGGCCTTGTCCAAGGAACAGTCCATGGACATGTGAGTATCCCTTGCCTTCAGAGTACCTTTCGTGTTGAATGCCTGTGTAGCTCCGGAAGGCATGTCCCCCAACAACACTTGTGGATCCTGTGTGTGTACTCCAGTGCATCTGACGTCGTCTACGTGAACAGATTTAGCTGATCTAGGGGATGGGGTCTGTGCCCTGCGTGCCCTGACGTGCTGTCTGACGCTGCTTCTAGTGCAATAACCTGTATTTGAGTCCTGCTCTGAATAATCACTACCCCCTGAGACATCCAGCGGTGTAGATGGGGAAACAGAAGTAGCACCCTGTTCATTCGACTGTACTATTGCAGACGACACACTGCTTGCCAATGACTGCACTGTCCTGTGTAGACCTGCAAGATCGCCATGCATCCCTTCCATGAATGCCACCACCTGCCCCAACTTCCTATCATGGTCCTGGAAAGCATTTGTCATATTGGTCTGACCCACACACAGCTGTCGCAGCAGATCAACGGCCTCAGCACACAGTGCATTTTGGCTCACCGTGGCAGGGGCAGCGGTGCCTGCACCGAACGCCACTCTGCTCCCCCTACTCCTCCGGCCACGAACAATACATGGTGCAGTTGGCGGAAGTGTGGGCCCTGTGTGCTGTCTTCCGACAGAAGGTGATGAGTGCCCACTCCCAGTCTGTGACAACAGTGCAGGCTCACCAAGAGTGTCCGACGAGGAGGACGATGGTGTCTCCACATGCGAGTCCTCAGGGACGGTCCTGTCCCCCTCTCCGGCGCTGGCCTCCTCCGTGTCAGTCTGCGTGTGTGCGAAGTCTGAGCCGGACTCATTTCCTCGGCTACTCTCCACCGTCTGTGGCTGAGTGTCCTCTGTCAAAGCTGAAATGCACAGAAAAGATGTGTGAGTCATGGGCACACTCACGTACAGAAGGAACAGGATAGCCAAATCACATAGCAGACAAAGGTTCATGAGCCCTCATCCTGCACATGGCCCACCCCTACCAGTCATCCTCACATTTTCTGCCATGGGGCCATGGACCACTAGGGGATGTGCTTTAACACTCAACTACTAAGCAAGTGGCGTGTCAACATGGCGGACCTGGATGTCAAATGAGTACCACCCAATGGGACCAAAATGCCATCACAGGCATACATACGCAACACGGAACTCAATAGTGTGTCTGTGCACCAATACATGCATAGCACTCACAAGTTTCCTACACAGACAGTATGCTCACCGCTAGTTTGCTGTTGATCGGCACTCAGACGTTCGGCCAGTTCAGGATGCGTCACTGCAATGATACGGTGCATGAGAGGGGTCATGGAGCGTCGGGCCAGACGGGGCGTCCTTGGAATCAGGCCCAGTGTTACTTCCGCTACATTCTTGCTCAGCCTGGAAATGTCGTCCCAGCGTTTGTGGCAGTGTGTATGTCGTCTGTTGCACACCCCCAATGCCCGTACTTCCCGTGCTATGGTCCTCCACAGGTCCTTGCGAAGGTGCAGCTTGACCTACCATGATGGGAGACAAAAGGGTTTAAGTCAGTGGACAGGTGGCCTGTCACACACATAGGGGCAAGACGTTACTGTCAGCAGCCATGCACAATCAGGAACATATGTCTAGCCCACACTACACAGCTAAGATATAAATAGGCCTGATCATTTGGCCCCCTCATGCACACCAACATGTCCCACACTGCACTTACCACCCGTCCCGGTGCGCCGTAGAGGCGTCCATAGTTGCGGAGTACACCGTCCACGAGGACATCAAGCTCCGCGGAGGTGAAGGGTCGAGACCGGATCTCTTTGCCACTCGACATGGCAAGATCACGGAGTATGGCACTAGAGCAGCAGTCGGTGGTCAGCTCAGCAGCAGCAGCAGCAGGTCGAGGTGATGGTCACAGGCAGCAGTCGGTGGTCAGCTCAGCAGCAGCAGCAGCAGGTCGAGGTGATGGTCACAGGCAGCAGTCGGTGGTCAGCTCAGCAGCAGCAGCAGCAGGTCGAGGTGATGGTCACAGGCAGCAGTCGGTGGTCAGCTCAGCAGCAGCAGCAGCAGGTCGAGGTGATGGTCACAGGCAGCAGTCGGTGGTCAGCTCAGCAGCAGCAGCAGCAGCAGCAGGTCGAGGTGATGGTCACAGGCAGCACTGGTCCCCAGGGTAGGAAGTTTCATTTTGGCCAAGACACATATATAGGGCCCTCAGCACGTGTCAGTGGCATACGTCGCCAGCAATTGGTCAGCCCTGGAAGCGTGATCGTGAAATGGGCCAATGACTGGCCCTGTTGTTGCGGTGCACAGCTTCCGCTACTTGCGATTGGCCGTATGCGGCCAGCGTCCCTCTTCCCATTGGCTGCATGTGCAGGGACCGTCACGGGCACACATCGGCAACCGCACGTGCAAGCTTCAGGCACGGATGCTTCAGTTGCAACAATGTACAATCACTGGCGCCTCCATGGCGGTGCACGTACACAGCGGGGGAGGTGCAGGCCTATACACCCTGCAGATGTACTCAATGGACATGCCAGTTCATGACCCCCCTTACAGTCACCTTGCATCATCCACCGTACACCGGCCGGAGCGGCCGGCCCATGAACAACCGCCGTGCCCGGCCATGAACAACCACCGGTCCCGGCCATGAACAACCGCCGTGCCCGGCCATGAACAACCGCCGTGCCCGGCCATGAACAACCGCCGGTCCCGGCCATGAACAACCGCCGTGCCCGGCCATGAACACAACCGCCATGGCCGGGCACGGCGGTTGTTCATGGCCGGGCACGGCGGTTGTTCATGGCCGGGACCGGCGGTTGTTCATGGCCGGGCACGGCGGTTGTTCATGGCCGGGCACGGCGGTTGTTCATGGCCGGGCACGGCGGTTGTTCATGGCCGGGACCGGCGGTTGTTCATGGCCGGGCACGGCGGTTGTTCATGGCCGGGCACGGCGGTTGTTCATGGCCGGGCACGGCGGTTGTTCATGGCCGGGCACGGCGGTTGTTCATGGCCGGGCACGCCGGTTGTTCATGGCCGGGCACGCCGGTTGTTCATGGCCGGGCACGGCGGTTGTTCATGGCCGGGCACGGCGGTTGTTCATGGCCGGGCACGGCGGTTGTTCATGGCCGGGACCGGCGGTTGTTCATGGCCGGGACCGGCGGTTGTTCATGGCCGGGCACGGCGGTTGTTCATGGGCCGGCCGCTCCGGCCGGTGTACGGTGGATGATGCAAGGTGACTGTAAGGGGGGTCATGAACTGGCATGTCCATTGAGTACATCTGCAGGGTGTATAGGCCTGCACCTCCCCCGCTGTGTACGTGCACCGCCATGGAGGCGCCAGTGATAGTACATTGTTGCAACTGAAGCATCCGTGCCTGAAGCTTGCACGTGCGGTTGCCGATGTGTGCCCGTGACGGTCCCTGCACATGCAGCCAATGGGAAGAGGGACGCAGGCCGCATATGGCCTTTGGGAAGTAGCGGAAGTTGAGCACCGCCATGGCGGCGCCAAATATGTGATCTTGTCAGACGCTGCACCGTGATGTGTTGTGTGCAGTTGCGTCATGAGGGATGTGAGCGTGATTGTGAAAGGTCATATGTCATACAATATAGCATGTGTGTCCATACAATGGACATCGGTCGGCACACAATGGGCAACAGATGTGCATTTGTACGTGTTGACGTCGGGTTTGACCCTACAGACGTTGTTACATCTTCACAACTACACAGTACATCACGGCTGTGTGGCCAATTAATGCATCTGTTGTCAGTTTCTTGTTGTGTCGAGGTGACTACAGTGGTGGTGGTACACATGCATTCCGTGTATGTGATTTATACGTTCTGTCACCATGCATGTCATTACCGTATGCACATCATCATTGGTGGTGGCATTTGTGCTTGATGACATGGCGTGTGTAAACTTATCGTTTGTGTGCATGCAGTTGCATGAGTGTCTGTGATGTGTCTACGATACATTAGGGTGACGACTGAAGTTTTGTCAGTAAGGTACACATGTGATGGAGTTGTACACGTATGCGTCGTTTGTAAGTTGACCTAAGTTACATCTCTCTCCCACACAGGAGGGCTCCAAATGTGCATCGCCCATACACTCTGCTGGAGGATATGGTAGACGAGGAGGTGATTCGGAAATTCAGGCTGGATCGACGTCGGTTGCTGGAGCTTGTGGCTCAATTGTCTCCTCATCTGCAGCCACGTAGAACGTATCCTGGCTCGTTTACACCCACTGCAAAGGTCATGGCGGTACTACATTTCTTCGCTACTGGCACATTTCAGTATACAGTTGGAGGTGCCGGGGGTATGTCACAGGCCATGTTCAGCACGGTTCTTCGGGATGTGTTAACAGCTATGATGCTGTACAAGGATGAGTACATACATTTCCCACGTCCGGAAGAGTTGCCAGCTGTCAAAGCTGGTTTCTATGCACTGGGCCACATACCTCACGTTGTGGGCTCAATTGATGGCACGCACATCGCGCTCATTCCACCACGGGCACGCGAACAAGTGTTCAGGAATCGAAAACACTTTCATTCGCTGAACGTGCAGGTGGTGTGCCTGGCGAGCAACATCATCTCCCATGTGTGTGCAAGATTTCCTGGATCCGCACATGACGCCCACATCATGCGAACCAGCAATGTCCCACGACTCATGGCAAATCTGCCACCCGGTCAAGCGTGGCTTGTTGGTGAGTGTGCAGTGGGGACTCTTGTGATCTCTGTGTTGCATGGGGTACCCACCATATCTTGTTCTGATGTTTGTCTCTGTCATCCCCCTACATAGGCGACTCGGCTTACCCAAACCGGCCCTGGCTCCTCAGTCCCCTACGTAATCCGAGGACGGCGGGTGAAATGCGGTACAATGAGGCACATGGAAGGACACGGAGAGTCATCGAACGTACCTTTGGACTGCTCAAGTCTAGGTTTCGGTGCCTCGATAAGACCGGAGGGGCCCTGCCTTACTCACCAGGAAAAGTATGCAAGATCGTGATTGCTTGCTGCATGCTCCACAACCTGGCAGTACGCAATAACATTGAACTGCTGTTGGACCCTGAAGACGAAGGAGTTCCTCGGCCTCCCATCCCACCCATGTCGACTGATGAGGATAGTGGTGAGGAGGAAGGTGTGGACCAGAGGCGCCAGCTCATTGATCGCTACTTCCCTTGAATGTGAGTATCTACCTCTAGTGGCGGTTGACAATGGCTCATGTATGTTTTCTGGTGTTGTGTGGATATGGGGTTAATCAGCTGGGTGTGGTTTGTGATGGTTGCACATGTGTGTCTTCATGTCTTTGGACATAGGAGTGTCCATGATGTGTGTGCTCCCATCCCATGCTTGTGTGATGGTTGTCGTTTGTGTAATGTTGCTGTGCATTGTGTTGTGATGTGTGTGAATCTCTTTAGTGACGTGTGTTTGCTGTCTCTGGTTTTCTCTAGGTCACTCCCGCAGCGCCATGATCATGTGCGACTATGATCCCTGTACCTGTTTACGTCTGTATCTAATGGCAATCATGTGAATAAACATGGAGGCAAAACATCATTGTGTGAGTAAATGCAATTTATTGACAGGTTGTGCTTTTGTGCTGGTGAATATTTACAAGTAAGTGGGGGGGAGGGAGTTGGAGTTGAAGGTAATGGCAGATGAAATGTCCGTGCTGACACCACATTGGGGGGTGTCAGGCTAGTCCAGCAGACCAGTGGCAATGATTGTCTATGTGGGACAGGATGGTTTGCAGGGTGAATGTCTGGCACAGGCAGTGGCATTGTCAAGGTCGTCCCCTCTTGGAGCGTGTGCCTGGCGCTCCAACACTGCTCTCAGCCACTTCCTGCCTCGGCCGCCCCCTCCGTCTCGGAGGTGGTACAGAGTCAGCTGGGAGGGCAGGTTGGTGATGGGCCACATCCGTCGCCAGGGGCTCAGGTGGTGGTGGCGGCGGTGGAGGCGGAGGCGGAGGTGACGGGGGAGGCGGAGGTGACGGTGGCGGTGGCGCTGACACACTTGGTGGAGGGGGGGGGGTTGTTCCGGCCAACCCATTCCCTCCACATCGTTGCCTGCTGGCCCATGATCACCAACATCTGGCCAAGGATGCCAGAGATCTCGCGCAGGATGTTGGTGTTGTCCACTGAGTCCTGGTGAACACGATCAGCGTTTGCCTGGGACCGGTCGTATGAGGCCTGGCACCTGGCAAGAGCTTGTAGGGACTGTGCCACTGGCTCGGGTAGCTGTCCCTCCTCTGACCGGCGGTGTGTGGCTCGCCTGATTGGCAGTTGTCCCGTTGCCTGTGTTTGTGGCCCACTCACCCTGCTTGTGTGTGGGGCCGTTGGACCAGCGTTGCGCGCTGGGTCATGCTGGGTGGCACCGGCAGGAGTTGTGGTGCTGGTGGTAGTGGTGGTACTGGTGGTACTGGTGGTACTGGTGGTGGTGGGGACTGTGCAGATCACAGAGACAGGTGCCGCGGGAGTCACACATGCGACGTTGGTCGGTCCCGGGAGTCCCTGTGAGCCAGATGGCCCTGGCTGCGTGCTTGGTCCCGCTCCATCCTCCGCCCCGGAGCTGCCTGTGTCGTCGTCAGCAGAGAGTCCTGTAGGTGTGGGAGGCGAGGCTGGCGGCCGGGTACTGCTTTCCCCAGTCAGTTGACGATCACCTGAGGGACAAGATCGAGCTGGTCAGTAATGTGGACAGTACATGGTTACATTGATTTGTAGACATTTCTGTTTCCTGTCGCACACACCCCACCCTCCACCACCACCACCACCACCACCCTCCCCGTGCACATGGGGGCCTGTTGGGAGTTGTAGTTTGGGCCTCTCACACACCCCACCCTCCACCACCACCACCACCACCACCCTCCCCGTGCACATGGGGGCCTGTTGGGAGTTGTAGTTTGGGCCTCTCACACACCCCACCCTCCACCACCACCACCACCGCCACCCTCCCCGTGCACATGGGGGCCTGTTGGGAGTTGTAGTTTGGGCCTCTCACACACCCCACCCTCCACCACCACCACCACCACCACCCTCCCCGTGCACATGGGGGCCTGTTGGGAGTTGTAGTTTGGGCCTCTCACACACCCCACCCTCCACCACCACCACCACCACCACCCTCCCCGTGAACATGGGGGCCTGTTGGGAGCCATGGACATGTTAGTGTGTTGGTGCTTCCGACGTGCATGGGTTGGGGCGTGGGGGATGTTTATTCTCAGTTGTGTGAGCCTGACCATGTCGTGCTGATCGTGGTGCTTGGTTTGTACTCACCAGTCTCTTCTCCTTCGTCAAGGCCGTCTAGGCTCTCTGGGTGTAGTATCACCAGCACCTTCTCCTCCCAATCGGTGTAGGGTATGGGCTCCAGGGGTGTGCCACCGCCAGTAAGATTGGCTCTGGCGTGGTTTTTCGCTCGGATGCCCTTGACCCTGGTCTTAAGGTCATGCCACCGCCTCTGAATGTCGTGCTTGGTCCTCGGCACAGTCCCCGACGCATTCACCCGAGTGACGATCCTGTCCCACATGTGGTTCTTTTGCGCCACGGTCGTCTGCTGGACTTGGGCCCCGAAGATGTTGGGCTCCACACGGATAATTTCATCTACCATTACCCGCAACTCTGTCTCCGTGAATTTGGTTTTTTTTTTGGGTGCCATAGTGTGTGGTGCTCAGTGTGTGAATTGAGTGAGTTGGGAGGTGCAGGTGTGTGGTGTGTGATGTGTAGGATTTGTGTGGTGGGTGTTTGTGTGGTAGGGTGGTGGGTGGGTGTCTTCTATGTGATTTTATGTGAGTTAGCAGTGTCTCGAATGGCCCTCTTGCTGGCAGCAATGCTGTGGTGCAAGGGATTGTGGTTGTGTGGGGGTGTCTTTTTGTAGTCGTGTCTCAATGGTTGTTGCGAGTCAGGTGGTAGGTGGGCGTGTTGACTTGTGTGCATTATTGGATAATTGGGACGTGTCATGGTGGCTTGTGCTTGGGGGGGGGGGGCCTTGTCAATGTTCGTATGTTTGCTTAGGACTTGCGGTGCACTTTCATACATTTGTTAGGCGCTAGGGATGTTGTGCGTGTTGGCCTTCCGCCCTGATGCTGTGGTTCTCGTAGCATTGTTTCCGCCGCGGACGTGGATGGCTGTGAGTTCCGTGGTACTGGCGGATTTATCCTAATTGCGGCCACGGAGTATTCTCAGGTATGGCGGTACATGTTTTATTTTCCGCGGTCATTTCCGTCCGCGGGAGTGGTTGTTCATTGGACTCCGTCCGCCGCGGACGGACTTGGTTGTGTTCCGTCCACCGCGGACGGTGTTGGTTGTGATCCGTCCGCCGCGGTCGGAGTTTCGTGACATGAATATCCTAATCCCAACCGCGGTTTCTCCGCGGCGCAGCCGGGAGTAAAATTTCCCCCACCATGGCGGACAGTACCCATTTCCGTCCGCCATCCTAATCGGCCCCCTAGTGTGTACGTACCCACTGAGTCCACATCTAGCTGGAGTGACGTTAGTTTACCCTGTATATCTGATCGCAAAGCTTCTAGGGAATTGTTCAGGTCTGATTTAAGTTCTTCCTGCAGCTACCTTTTAAAGTCCTGCAAGGAGGCAAGGAGATCTTCCTTGTTGAGTGCCATTTTGCCTGCTGGCCCCCTCCACAAGCAAGACTCTGTTAGTTTGAGCCTTTTAAGGCGGCATAAAGTTTGCAGACAAAGCTCCCGGCGCGATGGTCCACTATTTTGGTGGCTGGTCAAGGTATCGCTCAGTGAGGGTAGGGTCAGGTGACACCTCGAGGTTCTAGATCCGCTCCCTTCTCACCCAGAGCCAAAGGGTCACAAAGACACCCCCACTCTAAGATTCAGAGAGCCCACACCACTGCTCTGGCCCCTCTCAGACACCACATTCTCTTTTGCTTAGGAATGGTCAGCCATGCTCCAAGCTCTCCATCTGGATGAATACTGGGCAGGGCCCTCAGTCCTGTCTCCCGAATTGTTGCTGTAAAGGCAGGTGAGAGGTGCAGCAATGCCTGTCCCCCCGCTTTTCAAAAAGGCCCATCTTAGGCCGCTTTGTGTTGTGTCAGAGGGCTCCACCCGGAGGTGTAGCCACGAAGATCTCCTTGAGGTCCCAACAAGCGCTCAGCCCAGCAGTGTCCAACTCCCATCCTAGGCCATCTCTAATCCTCTTTTGTGGATGCTGTTCTCTCCAGACCTCTGATATCTGCTCCTGCATTTGCCGTCATTCACTTACTGGCTTGAACCCAAGTCCGCTGTGGCTCCATGTTAAGGTCAGGCAAGGGGGGAGTACTTAGGACGGTCAAGGCTTTTTATGCTGGCACCTGAAAAACCTCTTGAGTCTGTGCGTCCCTGCATCTGCATCCCCCAAAGGGCCCCCAGCTACAGTCAGAAGCCACTCACCGCCCACCCAGGCCAGAGCGGACTCTGCATTTTTCTGCCGCATATCTCTGCCATCCTGGGGCCTGGCAGATGTTGTCGTACACTGGTCTCCACTCTTTGAGGTCATCTACTCCTGCGGACATCCTCCAGTTACATCTCGGGGGTCCTCTCACCCCCCTGTCTGCCTCCGAACCGCCGCTCTTCACAACTCTGGAGGGTGAGGGCAAGGTGACTACACACCACGCCAGCATGTCCATTGATCACCGACATATATGACTCTTCCCCCGGGGGGGGTTTGACACCATCCAACACTCACCCCACACCTTAGGTGGGTACCGGCAGGGGAGGCCCCCAGCTATTGGTGCCCATATGGAGATCAAAGGCCTTCACGCTGATCGCCTCTCTCCGGCCTCCTCCTCTGTCACTAGGATTCTAATCCAGATGGGATGCCGGTTCCATCTAGCCTTCTCGAGGGCGAATTCACTTCTTAACAAGTGCCACCCACTCTATGGCTCCAGCTTTAGGCAAGTCATAGGCAATAAAGTTGATGTGCTCTGTCCGGGCTGTGATTTTGTGCCCTACTTCCAGCGGAGCCCTCCAGGATTACAACCAATCAGCCCTCTTGGCTGGCCACGCCTAGCTTTATTTGTTCTTTTAATCAATTTTTTAAATTTATTGTGGTGGGTGGCCTGTAGTTTCAGTAGTGGCATAGTTATTTATTTGCAAGTAATTTGTCTTTTTTTCTAAAGTAAAAATACTGCAAAGTTCACATCATTTTCTCCATTTTTTTAAATAAACTTGCATTATCGATTTAATTCACTATGGGCCCGATGTAGGTAAATCTTTTTTACCACTTCTTAAATACCGATTCATACCGAATCGGTATTTAAGAAGTGGTAAAAAAGAGGAGGGCAGATGTAGGTAATTAATTACCGAATCGGAAGGAATCGGTATTTACCGATTCGGTAAATACCGAATCGGTAATGCCCATTGATTCCTATGGGCATTGAAGCCCATAGGAATCAATGGGCATTACCGAATCGGTATTTACCACATCGGTAAATACCGAATTTTGCAAGGGTGCAGGGGGGGTCACTTTGACACCCTCTGGCACCCTAATTACAGGCATGTGTGCCATGTGGCACACATATATGCCCTAAGGGCATATCTGTGTGTCACATGGCACAGGTGTGCAGCCACAGATGTGCATGCACACCTGGATTCGGTATTTCACCACCCAATTGGATTTGGTGGTAAAATACCGACTCCTAAAGGCCTGTGGCACTGTTTGCAGTGCCACCTACATGTGAGATTTACCGAATCGGTAAAATTACCGATTCGGTATTTTACAGAATCGGTAAATTTACCGATTCTGTAAATTTACCGATTCTGTAAAAAAGGTCCCCTACATCTCAATGACCCATTTACCAGTCGGTAACGGCCAAATTCGGCCGTTACCGACCGGTAATGGCCACCTACATCGGGCCCTATGTGTCAATGGGCCTTCCAGCCAGTAGGCCCAGTGCTAGTCATGGGTGCATAAAACAACTGTTTCTGTGGTGTCTGTTGAATTGAAACATCTTTTAGGCCATTGATGGATTTGGATTAAAATACAAAAAGTGTTTTCTTTGTGGTATTTCACGTTTTTTCCCCTGCAAAAAGTGTATAGAGTGGGGTAAGGACTTTAGAGGAGGTGTGTTGTTGTAACTTGTAAACATTTTTTGCCCTGTTAAATTCAGTTTTTGGCATTGCTGAATTAATGCTGTGTAATATTTACCATGCCTCATTTGTCTGGCCAGACTGGGAGCGTGTTTACCATAGGCCACCATTTGTCTTTGTTCACTATGTGGTCAGGGTCCATTTTGTATTGTCAGTGTCCATAGGCCTGCATTTGTTCTTTGTTTTCCAGCCCTCCTGCTTATTGTTGTGACCATATGTAGCCAGCCAGTGTGCTTTTTCCATAGTGCTGCATGTCTTCTCTTTGTTCCCCATGCCTCCTTGTTTGCTGTTTGACCATGTGACTGAAGGCCATTTTGCGCAGGTATCCAGTGTGCTTTGGCCATATAAGTGTTACTTTTACTTGTCCCTTAACTGATTTTTGGACTTGACCTGATCGACGCCACACTTATTGTTTACACCTATCCAGTGTTTTATACTATATATTTAGTGCATCATATGACTACTGGGACCTTGGTCGAATTTTATATTGCCTGTCGGATTTGGACCAACAGATTTCAGTTTGTTCATTATCATTTGATTAATTTGCCCTGACGAAGCTCCCAAGCTGGGGAGCGAAACGCGTTGGCTGTTCTGTGCACCCCATAAAAAACAAAAAAGTCAATAAAAAGAAGCTTATTTTGAGAACATTTTGACTTTGTGACTTTCTCCATAACTGGTGCTGCCTCTATAAGTCTTCTTCAAGTTCTATCTGGAAATCCAGTAAGACCCAACCACAGCAGGTCTTGGAGGTTCAACAGCACGGAACTCTGAAAAATTTATGGGACATTTGAAGTAGAGGTGCTGATCCTTTGGTCCGCTGTGGTTCTTCTTTTTTGTTGCTTTGGCCATAGGCCTGCATGTGTTGTTCTTCTGTCATTATGTTGTGGCCATGCTCCTTGTTTGCTGGTTCACCATGTGGTCGGTCAGTGGCCATTTTGTGTAGGCAGCCAGTGTGCTTTTGCCATAGGCGCATTTTGTCTCTTTGTTCCCAATGCCTTCTAACTCAGTGTTGTTGTTGTTGATGACCATGTGGAGATGGCAGGCAACCATTTTGTGTTTCCAGCCAGTTTGGCCCTTTTCCATATCCTTGCATGAATGGCTGAGCAATGGGATAGCAGTTGAATAAATAAGAAATTATATGCTTGAAGATAATTTCACTCATTTATATTTTTTAATTGTATTTTTTTTCAATTGTCGTTTTTTAAATTTAATTATATATTATTTTTTTAATGTGAATTTTTTTTAATTTTTTTTATTTATTATTTATGTATTTGTTTATTTTTTAAAAATGAAATTTTTTTATTTTTGTATTTACTTATTATTCTTTTAATATTTTTTGACCATTTTTGCTGCAGCTGACATCAATGAATCAACTGCTATAGGTGCAGAACATCATTCTTTGTCTAAGGATTATTCCATTGTCATTTGGTAGTTTCACCTCCCTGAGTGCCACATTACACGTGATGTGATGCACATAAAGCAAATAGTTACATCTGTATGTTTTGTTGTTGCTCCTTCTTATCCATCCTGAGTGTACACCACAAACCTTTATGTTGGTGTTGTTTTCTGTTTTACAATTGGATACACTGTATTGTTTATTATTTATAATAACTTAAGTAACCAGTGACCACGCTAAATGATATTGTCTTCATACTAATAATTGAACTGCAATAATGCCACGTTCACTGATGTTCTTCTTGCTTCTTTGCATTTAGCAGCATAAAAGTAGTGACATCACCCACAGTACTGCCAGACAGAAGGCTTGTGCACGACTTGATGCGTGATCAAACATCACAGACATCTCTTCAACTTGTGAAGCTGAGTGCCACTGCTAACTGACAGCTTCAAGATGGTCCCAAAGAAAGGTGCTACCAGGTGGCTAGTAAGAAGAAGGTGCTAACCACCACTGGTATGTTAACCCAGACCTTTTTTTGAGAAATAAAACTGTGCATGCCACTACGGCCTCTGGGGAGCAAGCTGGGAGCAATAGCCCCTACATCATCGGACTCACTCCAACCTAAGCCCATGTCCATGTCTGTCACAGAGGCAGCCTGTCAAAACACAGCAACACCGACAAGCAGTGATGTTGAAATTGACTTATCTGTATTGCAAAGTAGTACCTAATCGTTTTCAGGAAATGTGGACAACAACAACAGGCGCAACAACAAATACTAGTTACTGCTGTAGTAGTAACAGTTTAGGAGATTGAGCTTAATGCTGAGGAAGTAGAGAAAGCCACTTTTTATAAGATCCATTGTTTTCAAGATCTCCAGCAACAAAAAAGGAGGCTTAGTGCATCATCTTCTTCTCAGAGCCCCCCTCCTGATGATCTAGGCAACATTTGGATCCTGCCTCAGGCTGATGGTGAGACACACCACGAGAGGCTAGGGAAAAGGAAGGTTCCGGAAATCCTTAGACTTATGGGGGCAGATGTAGAGAAGGAGGATGATGAAGAGCCACTCATCATGGTTGTTAGCCCAGCCCCAGTAGAGACCGACGTTACCCCATACCAACTTGCTAAGAGGGATGTGGCACCACAGATATCACCGCTGTCGGCTTCCATATTTGCGAAGTACCTGCAGCGACTAACATCCAGCACCCCCTCAGTAGAACTAGGTACTACAGAGAGTCATTGTCACTGATTACATGTGCATCAGTGCAAACTGGATCTCTTTTGTGGGGGTTAGAGTAAAAATATCTGCAGGTGTTGACACTGCTGAGATTTTTAATGGTGCTCATAAGCATGCAACAATAGCCATGGTCGCCATGGAGAAACGGGGCTCGGAGCATAGGGTAGGATGAAAGCAAGTCGTCAGCCTCCCACTCCATAGAGCAATGACGTGGTCTGCCTCCCCCGTCAGCCCTAGGCTTTGGTTCTAGGGGTCTACTAATCATCCCAGTACAAGCCTACTAGGGTACACCCTGCCGTTTCTGGACACAAGCCATAATAATTACAGAACCAGATGGTAGTGCAACACTTCCACTCACATCTTAGCTTTTTCCGGTCCTGACGAAGCACCACTAGACCCGTTAGGAGCTAAAGAGGCATGAAACGTGTTGACCCCCTCCACTTTAGCAGCCCTTGAGGAACATTAAAGCCACGTAAGGGCCCACACACTGTCTTTTAATCCGGCTCGAGCTACCTAAACCATTAAACCAAACAAGAGTAGGGCTGCTCCTGACCTATTTTATCTCACCTACCTGTGCACTACCCAGCCCTCACACCAGCACACACCCAATGGCTTCTCCAAAAGATCTCTGACAAAGAGCCCCATTTACGGGAGCCGATCACGCATTCCAGAACTGGCCTGACTAGGTGCAAGGCCCAATGGTGAAGCATAACATCCTCCAGGGTGTGTGAGGGCGTCACGTAGAAAGACCTCCCTTTCCCCTTATGTCCAGCTAAGAACTGCACACCCCTCTGATTCTCCGCCATGGAGAAATCCCATACTGCTGCAAACCTTTTGGAAGACGTTAACAACAAGGTCTTTGAATGGCTGTGACCAAAAGGGCTTAACATTGGATTTGTTGCCTCGGACAATGGCAGTAATATATTAAGGTTATGGCCGAAGGTAACTATTTTAGGGTCATGTGTTTGCCACACTGCATCATCATTGTACAGGACTTTCTCAAATAAGAAGACCAAGTAACAATTTACTGTCCACGTGCAGAAGAATCTGCACTAATTTCAGCCATTCATATAAAGCCCAGAAACAGCTGAGGGTCATTCAGCGTGATAATAGAATGTCAGTTAAAGCACTCATACAGGAGGTGCCATCCCATCGGAACTCGACTTATTTCATGCTTGAATGCCTGTTTGAGCAGTACAGACCGATCAGTGAATAAGTCATGCAAAGAGAGAATGCAACTGGGAAAGGCATGATCATTAAGATGGCCCAAAGGGAACTAGTCAAATGCCTGGAAGAGATGCCTCTTCTTTTTCAGGTGCTCACACATGAAGTCAGCAAGGGGGACAGTACCAGGGTCCAAGCTATCCAGATGTTGCACATGCTACAGGAACAGCTAAAGAAGGTGTCTGCAATGTACGCAGGTGTGGAGGGAAAAAAATGCATATGAGTTGGTGTAAAGCTTAGTCCTTTGCTTATCTGTTAATGCAAGGGTGCAAAGAGACATTGTGTCATCCAAACATTACATCTGTGCCACAATTCTTGATCCATGGTACAAACTATTACTGTCCAGTTTCATTCCTTTTTTATAGAAAGATGTTGCAAAATACAAAACATGTATAGCAGAGCAAGCCAGTTGGCTAGAAAAAGAATGGCCAGGAATTAGAGGCCCACTCCTCCAGGGCACAAGTTCTGCAGGGCAGCCTTCAAGTTCAGAGCTTGAGGACAGTGCTGTTGACTCACAGTCGCCATAACCAACAAAAGAACACCATTAATAAGAAGAACAGGAGCATCAGCCCCAAAATCTGCAACTGAACGGTTTCTGCTGGCAGGGATTAAGTCCAGTGGAGATGCCAAGGCAAAAGAGGTTGAGCAAGGTGAAGCACCAATAACCATTGAGTGGATGGTACAGGCCTATCTGGATGACCCTATAGAGGTCTACCTTGATCAAAACCCATTGGTGTATTGGTATGGGAAGAGGTTCCAATAACCAGTGCTCAGCAGGATGGCAATAAACTACCTGGCTTGCCCTGTAGCCAGTGTCTCCGCTGAGCATCTTTCTGTGCTGCTGATGCTGTTGTCACAGGAAGAAGGACCAGTCTCTTGCCCAAAAACATGGTGAGATTAACCATAATTAAAGTCAATCAGCACTTTATACCACCGGAATACTCCATATCTAAAGTACCACAGGAGGAAGATGAGGAAGTCTCAGGTCATGGAAGTAGTGTTTTTAGATGGACTACTTCTGGGTTAACCACCTGATTCTGACCATGAGCACTACTTCCCTGACTACTAGGCCTGGGCCAACAACCATAGAACTTTTTTTCTCTGTCTTTATTGCTGATCTGCTTTCTTTGACGCCCCTCAAAAAATATATATAGCTAGGGGAACATTATTTATTTATTTTATTTTACTCTTAGACATATTTTATTGCCGGATTGGAGTTGCAACAGTGTGCAGTAAAGAAGTGCCCCCTCCACCTATTTCCCTCAAAGACATTGGAGATAGAAACAAATTTGTACATGCCTCCAACCCAGGGCTGTGACTATCTATCCTTTCCTAGATTATTATTCCCCTAGCAAGACTGCCCCACATAATTTGATTTAGACTGCCCAATCTCTGTTTCGTGAACAATGGATCAGCAATGTACCACTGTCATGGTGACCAAGCCTGAATTAGAAGAACAGGTAAATGACATGCATTGCATGCTGAGTGATTTTTGTTTGTGATTGTGTTGAGATGATTCATATGGTGGCAGGCAGTGACACTGGGTGTTTTTTTTATCTGTAACTATTATGCTTATATGTGTTTGTGATGATTTACAATGTTGGTGGCCTACCAATGGCTGGTCATTTTTTCCCTGAAGGTGTTTTTTGTCTTCACCTTTGAGCGATAGTTAGATTTCTTCAGCTGGTCCACTCCACACTGCTTTGTTAAAATATTTTCTGTTTTAAACTTCTTAAAGAGTCAGACCTAACCAGTCATTTTAGATTATATAATACAAACACAAATTTAGTCTACACAAAAAAATTACTCAATGTTTCTCTTGTTGTGCATCAACAGCATTGTACTACAGGTCGATCTATTGCCTTTGAGTCGGAATATAGTCGGTACACTATTGGTCACCTCACTTGGATTCAGGAAGATCACAGATGATGGAAGGGCTCAACTTCACTGAAACAAACCGATTTGGTGATGACTTTAAAGTGGCCTACCCAACTCTGTGGAGTAGTGGTGAGTGCTGACAGCGGTGCACTGATTTTACTTTATTGGGAAAATGCAATGTTGCTAGGTGTGTGTGTTCAGTGCTGTCTGGCTCAAATTTTAAGCTAAGTGTTTGTTGCGTGGGGCGCCCTTTGTTGAAGATAACTAGAGACAGAGATTTAGTCATAATGTGATTATCATCACGTTATGCAAAGGCTGTTAGGCTACATATTATTGTTATGATTCATGATGAATAATTGATGATCATGATGACAGTTGCAAGTTTGATCAGCCCAATAGTTACATGCGGCAAACAGTATTTGTTTTTCAATCCGCATGCCCTCTTACCCTGCGCCAAACTGGAAAACCGGACCACACCTGCCAGGCACCCAGGATTGATGGACAGTCCAAAAGGAATGCAGATAAAACTCCCAATTCAGCAACACAGTATCCTCTCCATTTGTTCCTGCCTGGCTTCCATGTGCGCCAGCTTCTGCATGATGCGGCACTGAAATGTCTGGAAATAGGGGGGCGCAGCAGTGATGGAATGGTGGCAGGTGGATGCCATTGGACTGCGGCAATGGACTGGAGGCACTGGAGTCTGACTGTGGCCTGGGGCAACTGCAGCTGCCGCCATCTCCTCCAGGGCCACCAGCCGCTGGTATTCTGCCCTGATGGCCTCCAGTTTCCTCTGCCGGGTCCGGGCTGCTATCTCCTGCTTGTTAGGAGCAGGACCAGCAGGAGTAGCTATATCAAGAATGAAAAAAGACAAATTGTAAACAGTGCTCTTAGCAAAACACATAGCATTATGGAGTAGCACAGTAGCAGTACATTTGCTGGTATTCTCGGCCATTTGATTTTGATTTGATAAGCTTTTCAGACATTATGAATTATGGAGCACACAAATATTCTTCTCTCTCTTGTAGAGCTAAATTAATGGAGGCATGTTAGCTCAGCCAGTGTCCTAGTCATACTTGCATTAACTTGCTACTGTCTGCAGCAGAGGGGCAGCTGTACTAGACAATTATCTTCTTCGTATCATTGCCATGCTCTGTTAAATGCCTTTCAATTTCACCATGACTAAAGGGCAGATGAATATTATGAATGATATACATCACGCAAGGTACTGTAAAATCAATCATGCAGACAGACATCCCCCTGTCTGCCTACAAGTAGACGGTGGGAAAAGCAAGGCAGTACAGGGAAAGGATTAAAGAACAGGATATTGTATTTGGCATGTTTGTCACAGACTATCCCATCGCAAAAGTATAAAGCACTTTCTCTTAGTCCCACTTTACTCCCTGGCCTCACCATCTGTAAAAACTCTTTGAAATTACTTATTTCCCACAAAATAGATTTGCTTGGCAGTAAGGGAAAGAATTATTAACTTACTCTACTGCGGGTAAGTTAGAGGGATTAGGCAAGGTAGGTAGACATTTTACTGATCATTATCCTCAAGTGCCTAAGCTTTTGCTAGTAGTAAGTCACTTTGTTCCGCAAATGTTGAAAAAGAAAAAATTGAACAGACGTAATCCGTTATGGAATCCACTTAGCCAGAGGAATGTGGTGCATACAAAGAATGTTTTTTTCAAACTTATAGAAGGCTACATTTGCCTGTATTAGCCTTTATATGTACTGCCCTATACCCTCATGTATTGTTAAATTCAGTCCTTTTTTGCACTGATCTCTTCCACCCTCTCGAACTTTCCCCGACTCTGACTAACGTTTTGGCTGGGCAATCCAGCCCAGAATCCTCCCTTTATCAGGCAAACTCTGTGGTTAACTATTGTAATGTCTGTTATCTTACTGTAATGTCTGTCATCTTATTGGTTAATCATTGTTCTATCTATTATTGTATTTATATCAGTGTTTTCTACTTTTAGCTACGCCTGTAATGTCTATTATCTTATCGGTTAATCATTGTTATGTCTAGTATTTTATTTTTTACCTGTAATTACTACTTTTAGCTACGCCTGTATATACCTCTAATTTTACTACCCTATATACTCTTACACATTGTTCACATCAGTCCTTTATGCACTGATCTCCCCCACCTTCTCGCCCTCCCCTGATTCCTCCTCTCCCCTTGAGACTACCTTATACCTTGTCTGGCAATCCTCATTGTCATTCAGTATAATCTCTAATACCCTATATTCTCCAGCAATTCTTACTTCTATCTACACCAGTGTAGTCTTCTGAAAGCTGGTGTCCTATGTCCTCATATTGCGTTTACCCCCGTCCTTTATGTACTGATCCCCCCACCCACTCACCCCCCGGATTCATCACCCTTCCCTGACCCTACCCCTTCTCAGACTTCACTGCCCTCTCCCATCTCTCCCCTTCACATCCCTGACCCTAATATGCCCCCTCTCATTCCCTCCCCCACCCCCATGACTCTATTCTCTCCAAACATGGCCCTAAGTCATGGACCATTCTCTTTCCCCCTTATCTCTCAAAAAACACCAAGATTTTTTTTTAAAACAAACTACTCATCCAACACCCTGAAACACTCTTCGTTGATTACTACCTCAGCATCACCTCCCCCTTTAAAACCAACTACAGCTTCTATACCAAACGACCCTCTAAATGGGAAAGCATATTCCTACGACATCTTTCAGTCACCAATTTAACCAAATTTCCTTATGGATTTAAATTGACCACTTCCCTCTCCCCAACCTTCCTAGGCAAAATTGACATTTCCATATTCAAATCGGGCAACATTCACAAGCTACTGAATTCCACCACACGATCTTTGAGCACCATTTTCGCTCCTTGTATTTCCATCTATTCAATACTT
This sequence comes from Lissotriton helveticus, assembly GCF_964261635.1. Lineage (NCBI taxonomy): Eukaryota > Metazoa > Chordata > Amphibia > Caudata > Salamandridae > Lissotriton > Lissotriton helveticus. The sequence goes on from NC_136059.1 coordinate 1,431,037,642, forward strand.
TGCCTAACCTCCTGACCACCCAGCCACAAGATGCCTTCCTGCTCCCACCCTTACCATTGGCCCCACCCTCCCCTCCCCCTGCCATCGCTTTAACCAATACCATCTTCCAGACACTGACTCCCTCACATTCCCCTCCCTCAATGACCCTCACTTCCCCAGACTTCCCTACTGCTTCCCCCATCCCCCTTCTCCACTCGTACTCTATTGGCAACCCCCCCAACCCCCAATATGACTGTTTTTAACCCCTACCCTTCCTCCAACCTCCATCAACCTGAATCCATACCCTTCCTCCCTGAACCCCCTACTCTGCCCCTCCAGGCCCTATCTTCTCTCCCTCCTAAACTGTTATCTCACTCCCTGAACCACACACCACCCCTTATCCCTGTTGCTGTTGCTGATACCCTCAACACTTCTCTTACCCAATTAACTTATCTCACCATATCCCTTGAGATCTTAACTCACCTATCCCCCAGCATGCCTCCCATCATACCCCCTACTGACATTACCCACACCCATCATGCCCTCCTAACTCCTCTAACCACATCCCCTGAAATTTCTTATCACCTGTCCTCAATAAGGCCTTCCATCTCACCCAACAGCTGTATCCCACCCTCTACCCTGTCCACTGTCCTCTCACACCCTCCTCACCAAAGACCTCCTTCTGTGATTAACACTGAACATTCCTAGCCCCCCTCTTCCTCCCCAACTGAGTTTCCCCTCACTTTATTCTCCCAGACCCTTCGCAATTTAGAACACAATCTTTCTGCATTGACGTCTGTACTCTCTCGGCTTAGAGAAGATTTAAATTCTCTAAACACAAATATCCACCGCAATAGTGCTAATCCCCCAAACTCTGTTAACCCCCCCACACAAATTACAATTGCTGGAAAAATGCTCATGGGCCTCAACACACTTCGAAAAATCCCTCCCCGTCCGACTTCTCTGAACTTTGCAACTCGTACCATCCTAGTTCAGTAATCAACAAACCCACCTACCCTACTCTAACTCCCCGTTATCCTCGGGATGAATAGAGCCCCCTCCTCACCCGTCTCCCTCAGACCCCCACCTCAACGCACCACTATCCACTCCTGCCCACCCCCCAAATGTATCACCAAACCTCTCGCCTTCTCTAATATCCCCGCTATCCTAGGGATGAATAGAGCCCCCTCTTCACCCATCTCCCCAGACCCCCACCTCAATGCACCACTATCCACTCCTGTCCACCCCTATTATCCTAGTGATGAATAGAGCCCCTCTCCACCCATCTCCTCCAGCTCAACGCACCACTATCCACTCCTGCCCACCCCCTATAAGTATCACCAAACCTCTCGCTTACTCTAATATCCCCGCTATACTGGGGTTGAATAGAGTTCCCTCTTCACCCGTCTCCCCCAGACCCCCACCTCAACGCACCACTATACACTCCTGCCCACCCCCAAAAGTATCACCAAACCTCTCGCCTGCATGCTCGTTAACTGCCGATCCGCCGTCCGACATGCGACTGAAATTGCTGAAACTATCCTTAGCGAATCCATTGACATCGCTTTCCCCACGGAAACCTGGCTTAATGACCATTCAACAAGCATACTCGACCTTCTCTCCCCTCCTGGATACTCTATCCTCAGAAAAGACAGACTCATCAGAATAGGGGGTGGTATAGCCATAATCTTCAAAAATGAACTTCAGCTCTCCCTTGTTAACAACTCCGACCACACTACCTTCGAATACCTTGTAGCTGAACTAAAATGGCAAGGTTCCCACTCTATTCGTCTATAATATCTACCACCCGCCTGGAGATCCTCTTCCCTTCGTTGAAGAACTATCTGACCTTTTAACTCAATCCTCAATTTCCAATTCCAATAACCTCTTCCTTGGAGACCTTAACCTTCACTTGAACGATACTGATGATCCCCACTACCACCCTCTTCAACAATCTTCTTGAGATTAATGACCTCAATCAACTCTGCCAGTCCCCAACCCACACCAAAGGAGCTATCCTAGATGCCATTATCACCAAGGAGGATTTGGCCTCCCTTCCAATATCATCCCCATAGACTGGACCGACCACCACCTCATACTGTTCACCATAGCTAACACGGGCCCCCAACACCTACCAAAATCATTAAACCTAGGAAATGGATCAGAAATCTAAAGCTTATCCCCCATGGAGAATTGGAGTCCTCTTCCCCAAAATGCAAATGAGCTCGCTGAATGTCACTGATGTCCTAGACCTAATGGCCCCGCCCAAACAAAAAAATCAAAGAAATATCCTATACAAATTGCGGTATAACAAAGATGCTCACTAAGATTAAAGGAAGGAACATGGAGACAGCATCCTCACATCTGGCATGCCTCAGACTAGCTAGATCCACATACAAAAAACATATCTTCAACGAAGAGGCTTTCTTCTTCTATACTCAACTTGATTGGGCCAAAAACAGATCCAAAGAATTGTTCAACATCATTTGTAACCAAACTTCCTCCGCTCCTCCAAAGCCGATTGTCTCGATTGCTAGATGTGGAGAAATTGACCACTTTTTTTCGGAACAAATTGCCAAAATTGACCAAACCTTCCTTTCATCCCAGATCCCAAACAACTCCCTACACTCTCTTGACATTACTTCTAACATTCATTCCACAGTCCTCACAACCCCTTATCCCACCTCTCACTTGCCCAATTCACCATCTCCTACTAACTACACTCCATACTTACCTACTACCACACCTCCCCTGAACCATTCTTCACACTTTCCCATTATGGCACCTCTTGAATTTAACACCCCCAACCCCAACTCAAAAACAATGCCTCCTGGAACACTTTCCACCCTGTAACTGAGCTCGAAGTTTCCAACATCATTGCAAAACTAAAACCGTCATCTCATACAAATGACCCCCTCCCTTGCAAACTTGTCCAAGACCTCAAGCACATCATCTCCCCTTTCTGGACTAACATCATCAACACCTACCTGGCCACGGGGTTAGTCTCTTTCTCCCTCTAACTTGGTCAAATCATCCAGTCATCAAAAACCCAGATGCCGACCCCCAATGACCTTAACAACCTCCGCCCTATCTCTAACCTCCCCCTACTTTGTAAAGCCCTTGAAAAATGTATCCTGCTCCAATTAGACAAACACATTGAAAACCTCAACCTACTAGACCCCCTACAATCAGGCTTCAGGAAAGGCTGCAGCACCGAAACTGCCATTCTAAACATTGTTGATGACATCCACCACTCCCTTGATATCGGCAAGTCCTGCATACTTATCCTCCTTCACCTCTCCACAGGGTTTGACACAGTCAACCACCTTGCCATACTTAATGTGCTCAGAGAGCGCTTTGGCCTCAATAACACTGTCCATAAATGGTTTGTCTCCTACCTCCAGCACAGAGCACAGCAAATCAAAATTCATGGATGCCTATCTAACCCTACTCCAGTCTACCTAGGAGTTCCTCAGGGATCCATTCTCTCTCCCTCTCTCTTCAACCTCTTTATGGAACCCCTCACTTTCATTCTAAAACAAGCCGGAATCCAATAGCACCTCTATGCTGATGATACCCAACTCTACTACAAGATCAAAACACGCTCCGCTATCATTCATCTTAATAATACCCTTTTCAAGATCCAATCCTGGTTCCAATCAAATCATCTTAAACTCAACCCTAAAAAAACTGAAATCATGCTCTTCTCTCCTAAAAAGAACCCTATCCCCATCCAATCCTGGATCTCTGATCTGAAAGCTCTCAACTGTTCAATCACCCTGTCCAACTCCATAAAATCTCTTGGGATCTACATTGATAAGAGCCTAACTGTCATGTCCACACTAAAAACTCACCCAAGGGAGCCCTCTTCACTCTTCGTCACCTTAAGAAAATAAAACCCTTTATTCCAACTGACGACTTTAAATTAGTTGTTCAATCTCTGGTCCTCTCGTGAATTGATTATGGCAACACCATCCTGTCTGGAATCCCCAAGGTCCCCCTTGCTCCTCTCAAATCTGTTCTCAACCTTGCAACTAGGGTCATTACCGACCACAAACATTTCGACCACATCTCCCTAGCCCTCAAAACTCTTAAATGGCTCCCGATCGAAGGCAGATCCTCCTACAAAACTGCATGTATAACACACAAAGCCCACCATCAAAACTCACAGCTGTACCTCGCCAACAAACTCTGCAATGCGGGCAGAGCACGACCATTGAGTGCACCAACACCCTCCTGCTAGTCCTACCCCCGCACAAAAAGAAATCCACACAATTCTGCTCCTTTACAGGAAATGCCCCCAAAATCTGGAATGCCCTTCCCAAAGACCTACGATGTAACACTTCCTACACCAGCTTTAAAAAAGAACTCAAAATTCACCTCCTCAACAAATATTGGGGATTTTAGCCTACACCCTTATTTCACTCACCCTCCGTCCACTACTCTGTTTCTCCCCTACTCTCCTACTGCGCCTTGAACTTCTCTAATTATCTGCTTTTCCAGTATGTGTTAGCCCAAACTGTTTCTCTCCTATTAATCCCATTGTTTCTCCAGGATGCTCACATTTTGTTTGTACAGCTTATTAGCGTCATTCTCCTGTCTCACATCTTTATACAATAGTTTTATCTCACCTATTCATGCTATATATGGTCATGTTCTCTACCCCTCTCATTTGTCTATTTGATATGTATTAACTCTAGCTGTTTTCACTTCTGTTCTCCTGTTTTGATAATCCATACAGTTGAATTATTGTTGTTTGCCTTTACTATCCTTTTCTCATGTAAAGCACTCTGATACCTCCAGGTCCAGCCAGCGCTATATAAAACCTCTAAAATAAATGAAATAAAATAAATAAGGCTGGGACAGAAGGAACTTAGGAAAGGATTTATATAATTTGTAAATGCCACATTAACTGAGGTAGACTTGGGTTGCACAGCTGATAATGCACTGCCACCGATATAACCATGCAGCCATTAGGTCACCATGGTTGTCACTAACGATATGACATAGGTAAGGAGAGAGGGAGGTGAATGATGATGGGTAGGTAGGTAGGATAAATAATATACGTTGTGCTTGGAAATTATTGTGAGTAAAAGGGAGTAGCTTGAAATACCATCTCAACCCTTTGAATCAAAACCTTGATAAAGCCATCCCAAGCAAGTAAAGTAGGTGAGAAGAAAGCTACTCCAGAGGAGCACCCTAGTTTCTTCTTCAGTCCAATGATTTTTCCTTTCGTCACTGCATTGTTTGTCTGGTATTATTATTATTCACCCCTACGTTTGCTACTCACCATTTAAGTTTTACATTCTCTCATCCAGTCTTCACCATTGAAAACCATTCATTCATATATCCATCCATCCAAAATGGCTCTCAATCTAAACAAAACCTTCACCAACATACATTTACCCTCCCATGTATCCTTTCACCCATCAAACTCACCCGAAGATTCTCTTCACCCATCCAGGCAGGCATCCTTTTACCCATACCCTTTCGCCTACCCAGGTAGGCATCCTTTCACCCTTATATACCCATTCATCTTTGTTTCACCCACCCATGCATCTTATCAGTCACCTGTATAAATCCTTTGAGCCACTCATCCTTCTATTCTAGTCATATTACATTTCATCAATCCTTTCTCCTTTGCTTTTTCCATCAACCCATCATAGTTAAAGTTCTGTATGAAACTTTGTTTGCTGAGTTGCAGATAGAAGAGGCCATTACAAAACTCCAGCTGTATCTGCTAAAGAGGGGTGTGTTCAACTGTTCCCAAGTCAACAGTACACCCAGTGAGTATAATATAAGCAAGAAATATGACTTACCACTGCCTGCCACTGCCGCTGGCTCACTCCCTTTTATCGCTGCCGCATCTGCTGCCTGGCTGGCATTGTCACTGCTAGCCCCGGCCCTGGTGGTCGGTGCAGCTAGAAAAAACATTACACCTTCTTTAGATGCCAGATACACCTCCCCCTATTATTTTTTTATAGCAAAATACAACCACATACATCATTATAATTCGGGTATCGTATCTTCTATCAAAAAATATCAGGTTGGACATTTTGTTAGAGACAATTTTTGAAAAGCCTCAAGATAAACTATAATGGAGTGGCAGAGCTATTGATAAATCTGAGTTTTTGAAAAGAAATAAAGGGTGGAAAACTGAACATATGGTCTTGGTTAGCAAATGCAATGGGGCCCTCCATGTTGTACTTCCTTCCAGCCATGGTGCACGGTCATCACCAACTGCTGCTAATACACAACTTTGTGGTGTCAAACATGACCATGGTCAAACTCTTGATTTTACTGATTGAGCATGAGCAAGAAAAAGAAAGCATTCTCATCTCAACAAATATGCGTGGATTACCTTACTTGGGCATGCAGTCTTCTCGGCAGAGTAGCAGTACGTGACCAATGGGTTCTCTGAGTCTTACAGTACCACTACTAGGCAGTCCAAAAAATGTATAAGGGGATAGGGAAAACTAGCTGACAAAGCAGAAGAAAGTGAGCTACTGACAGACTAGTACAAACATAGTTTGAAGTAAATTATAGAAACTTGAAATGTAGAAAATAAGTAAATAGGACAATGCAGGGATAACAAAAATTTAGAAACGGATAGAATAAAGAAGATTTGGAAAAAAATTGGAAATGGGTAGAAATAATAATTCAAAACAAGGAGCGGTAAAAGTTATGTAAATAAATATTATTGTTAACAACAGGAGGACTTAATGGGGCCAGCAGAGCCATCGGCAGAGAACTTTGGTAGGCACCTCCAGCAGCTCCCTCAACTTCCTCAGCCAACTTTTGGCCCCTGGATGCTCATGTAAGACATAAAGACAAAAATATTGGTGGTAAATAAAATAATCTCTCCAAAAATATTTTTGAGCAGGAAAAGGTAATTGCAATAACATTGAACTTTTCAGATCGCAGACCGTCCTACCCTATTCCAAATTTTCTGTTTGATAGGACAGGTACTGGTTGTCTGTAAGAAGGCCCAAATTCCTTCTTGTCTGCGGTCTTTTCTATGACTAGATCACCAAGATCTGGGATCCAGACAGGCCTTGGTGGGACGGCTGTTTTTTCACCAGTTGTGGTTGGCTTCAGGAACACGTTGCTTTGTTTTGACCTTAGTTCATTTAAGTCCTGTAAAACAGCCAAACGATCTTTGATATCAAATTCTTTATTTTCTACCACTGTGCCCTTCATGTCAAGGTCCGGTACCAACATACTAGTCCCAAATAGGACCTCATATGGAGTGACACCCCCTAGAGAACTTGTTGGCAAATTATTTAATGATTGTTGGACCCCATAAAGATGTTTGACCCACCCATCACCCAAACCTAATACCCTAGCTGTTAGAGACTGCTTTATGCCCCGTTTTTTTCTTTCCACAACAGAATTTCCCTCAGGATGGAATAAAGAAGAATACCGCAATGCTACGCCCAAATTGGACATGGTTTCTTTGTAAGCTCAAGAGCTAAATGCAGGGCCCTGGTCAGAGAGTAGTGTGCCAATTGCGTATGTGCCGATAAAGACTCGCAAATCTTTTACAACAGTTCGAGCGTCAGCCGAGCGCTGAGGCCACATCCATAGGAACCTTGAATTAGTGTTTACGGGATAATGCTGTCTAACAATGGTGTCTGTACTGGGCTGGCTATGTTGTAGTCAGGTATCTGGTGGCGTTCTGTACTACGGTCTCTATTGCAGTCTATGCAGTTCTTGATAAAAATGCTAATCAGTGTATTTATTCCTGGCCACCAGTACATCTTTTTTAAATCTAATATAGTTTTAGAGATCCCTTGATGTATCAGACCCTCTCCCAAATGTGCTTCATAAATCAAAGCTGTCCTATGTTACATGTTTGATATTACCATATCCCCCACTCCAGGGATTCGAGTAAACGGAACATTGTTTGCATCAATTATATACGGGTATTTGAATGGAAACTTTTTAGGTAACACTGCACCGCTGCCTTTGCTTGAAGCATTGACAGCCAGTATTATTTCACTGGCTATTCTCATTTTTGAACGAGTGATTGCAGCTACGGAAGCCGTTATCATAGTCCCCTTTGCGGCTTCCTCATCCAATGAATTCCCTTCAACGTGAACGACATCACGTTGATGACTCAGCGTGTGATTCACGTGAGTGTTTTGTAGTTTGTTTCGCAACTGAACTACTTGTTCCAAAAGCATTTTATGCTTGCTTGTGCCACCTTTTGCATCTTTGAAACCATTTTGAAGCCAATTCTGTAAATACACAGTAAAACAAAAATGCACACAATAAGTGTGTGGAATTCGAGATCTGTATTTTCAAGTGCCATTTTGAATGCTTGTAGTTCAGCTCACTGAGCTGTACAATCTCCTAGAGATTGTGTTTTTGTGACCATTGGTCTAAATTTGCCATTGAGCATACGACCTTTAACGATTGCGCATGCTGCACTAAAATCTTGCTCACCCCCAAAGCGGGTTGTGCAGATGCGTCAGTATAAATTATACATTTGTACTGTTCAAGAGGGAGAATCTCAGGAGGCAGAGGACATTTGTGTTCGTATTGCAGGAATGCTTGTGTTTTCAAATAAGGATCCAAAACATATTCAATATCTGTTTCAGCAAGAGAATTAACCCATTGTATCAATCTCAGATGTAAAGCTTTTGCATTCGGAATGCTCGCTTTTGTAACTGCCTCTAAGGCTGGTACAGGAGCTCCGACCATAATGCGTTTCCCCTGCGCTAGGGCTCTTTCTTTTCCTACAGCGATTTGGACTGCTGTCAGAATTTTTTCTGGTGATGTAAATTTCATTTCTGCTGGTATACACAAATGTGATTTGTATGCAATTGGTACTTTTTCACCTTAGTTAAAAGTTTAGTAGGTGAATCCGCATTGACCTGGAATGATTCGGATCACTAAGTTGCGTACGTTTACGCGTGTTTGTAAGTGTTTTGTTGCTAACATATCTGTTTGAAGTGAACGTAGGATATTTGTGTGTTCCTGAGTCCAACGTGTGACTTTTTAAAAATAATTTTTATTAAGTTCAGGGCAAAATAGAGTCACACAAATTAAGAACTTATTGCTGTTAGTTGGTACAAGTTCCATTGAGTTATGCACATAATCATTACAGGTAGTACAAGAAATAGCTCATCTGATAGTCCATACTTCCTGTTCCTCCCATCACCCCCCTCAGTCTGAACTCTCATCAGTCACCAACCTATGTGGATCACAACTATTTCCCCTATACTTATTCCATGCTCCCCAGACTCTCCCCCATTTTTGGGGACAACCTCAGTTGACATACGTCGCTTTCTCTGCCACCATGGCCCCATCCATGTCTTTGCACCAGTCATGGAGCATTGGTGAATATCCTGAACCCCACAATCTGGCTATATTGCGCTTGGCAAACATCATCCCAAGGGTTAATCAGTCCTGTGCTTGATGGTTAAGATCAGTGGGCTCCCATATGTTTAATAAGCATCTTTTGGGTTCTGGTACCACTGACACTTCCTCTACTTGAGATATAGTTCTCATTACTGCTATCCAATATGGGACAATCTTTGGACATTGCCATATGGTGAGGTAGAACGTACCTTCCTCCCCACATTCCCACAAGCAGAATGGATGTGGGGCATTCCCTATTTTGTGGAGGGTCAACCTGGTGTAGTACGTGCAATGTAGTATCTTGAGTTGCACCAGTCTTAATCGTAAAGGTATTGCTACTTTGCGCTGGGATGAAAGTGCCATTTGCCAATCTGTATCGTCGAGGTCCCCCAAGTCTAATGACCATGTTTGCCTTAGTGCTTGCGTTGGGTCAGGTAGATTGTTAACTAGAAGGTACGAGAGGAACGTGTATCAGTATCTTGATATCTATCAGGTTTTCTCAAATTATCCCTATTCCTGAGGTTATACCTCTTTTCAGAGGGCTCCTTTTGAGGAGATCTACCTCGGGATTGAGAACATTTCTCTTTTGAATGTTGTTAGTTATTTTCCCACTTCTTTTTAGAAGATGTAGGATTGTGTTTAATAGAGTCCTTCTCAGGACCTCCAGACAGTTGTAGTTTAACTGGTTTTCCACCTAAACTGTCTCGGCCTAATTCTTCATAGGATTTTTCAATTATTCTGGGTAGTTTGTGTAGATGGTGTGCTCCATCAAATTGCCTTAATTTCTGCCGGATTGCAACTGATGCTGCTTCTCCTTTAATATTGGATAATATTATTGTTGAGACCTGGTCGAAATTTCTCAGTAACTTCCCTATTAGGGTAACAACGTGCAGTGTTTGTTTACTTTTGCTTCTGCGGCTACCACATACTACCACAGTACGTGGTAGCCTCAGAAGCAAACCTTACGGCGCTGGCTGTCTGTGCACGTGAGATCCTAGTGTCGCATGTGCAGTGTATAGCATGATGTGCCAGACTTCAGGTCAATGAACATATACAGCAATACGAGATATCACTGTGTTTCTTCGAACATGTATATAACAACAGTGACGCTGTTCTCAAGGCGCTGCAATGGCCGAGTGGTTAAGGAGTTGACTCGAAATCCAACTGAGTTTCCCCGTGCAGATTCAAATCCTGCTCACAGCGGGACTCGCTTTTGTATAAACATGCTTCAGTTTATCTGAGTAAATCTTTACTTCACGGAGATAAAGGGCAATTATACAATTCAGATTAAAACATTCAGACAATTTCCACACAAGGACGTATTTTAGAGAGCGGGTGGGCTCAGGGTGCTGCTGTACTGTTAGTGGCTAATCTTGTCTACTTCAGGGGTCACTAACAGATGCAAATAACTGCAATTGTTATGAAGCATGCCTGTTTAGGCAATTTAACTGTTTTTGACTGCTTTCACAGGCTCTTTTACTAGGCCTCTATAAACAAGATGAGGGATAAAAGTGACGTTGACGTGATTACTGAACAGCATCTAAGCTCTGCAACAGACTTCGAGTGATGTATACTAGGTGTATTAGTGGACTGCATATTATTGTATGTAATTACTGGCTGGAAGCATGTGACTTGTGGCAACAATCGCACTGCTGGTATATTCTCCGTGCCTGCGTTGCTTAGTGTTGCTAGATTTTACTTGTAATTATCTGGCTTGAATTAAAGTGACTTGCAAAACGAATTTTTTGTATCTGAATTTAAACCCATAGGCAGAAGTAAAATTGTATAGTAGCCTGATTGCCATACTTTTTTAGGTTTCACAAGACAAACCCTTTGATATCTTCTAGTGGACTTGGATGCCGCCCTTTTACCATTAGCCGGTTTTAGTGTCACTGTCCTATGCTTGCTTCTTCTTTGTCAGTTTCCATAGGCTTCCTTCCTACTCATCGGTTTGTGAAATTCTTCATGTGTTCTTCCACTGCTAACTCTTTCAAGGCACTACTTTTTTTCTTTACCATCTTTGCAAGAGTTTATGTGTTTTTCAGCTGTCTCCCTAGTGTATTTCTTCCCACTCTGTTTTCCTCACCAACCCCTCCCACCCACTTTGCGTTGTCCATGTACTTTTTAGTTTGCTTAACGCAGCCTCTCCAGCCCATCCTCTATGGTCTGCCTGCTACTCCCTGCTCCTACCCACTCGCTCGCCCACTCCTCCCACACCCTCTTTTTTGTCTGCTTGCTTGTGCCAGCCCCTCCCACCCACTCTCCATTGTGCGTTTGCTTGCCCCCAGCCTATCCTTCATTGTCCATGTACTTACCCCCACCCCTCCCGTCCATTCTCTGATGTCCGTGTGCTTACGCCCACCCCTTCCGTCCACCCTCTGATGTCTGTGTGCTTGCCCCCACCCCTCCCACCCACTCTCCATTGTGCGTGTGCTTGCCCCAGCCTATACTTCATTGTCCATGTACTTCCCCCACCCCTCCTCTCCATCCTCTGATGTCCGTCTGCTTACCTCCACCCCTCCCGTACACCCTCTGATGTCTATGTGCTTGCTCCAGGCCCTCCCACCCTCCTTTGCCTGTGTTTTCCCCAGCCCTTCCTGCCCATTCTCCATTGTCCTCTCCCTCCATCCACATCCTTATCTCCCTTTCTTTGCATTGTCCTGTCCACCAGACATCTTTTAAAACAAGCATTGGCATAGCCAAAAGGCCTCACCTTTAGGACCTGCTGCATAACTAAATACTCATAAGGTCCCAAAGGCGAGACCTATTGGCTACGCCAATGCTTGTTGGCTAGATGGCACAACCCCTTAACATAATTTCACTGAATTTCCAGGGTCTTAATGTACCAATGAAATGGAAGGCACTCCTGAAGTGTGTTCACATCAAAGAAGTGGGTACAGTCCTGTTACAGGATAGTCACCTCCTGGTATCGGATACTAAGAGACTCAACTCCCACTGGCACCCCCGTCAGTTTCATGCTTCTGACCCCACTAAAACCAAGGGGGTGGACATCCTAATTGGGTAAGGCTTGGTCTTTTCTATAGACACATCACATATGGACTGGGGTGGCAGGTTGGTGGGCTTATCCATTGTCATTTTTTATTGTGTTGTTATTTGTATACTATATCTTTCCTTCTAATTATGACCTGTAAAGCGCTTTGATACTCGCAAGAGTCTTGTTTGCGCTATATAAAACCTTCAAAATTAAATAAAAATTAAGAGTTAAATTGGGCCCCTTGCAGAATACGCTCCTCTCTACTTACGGCTTGAATGACAATAAAGAAGAGTTTGTATGGCTCCCGGCTCCCATTTGTTGCAAACTTTGCTAGAGGGGACCTCATCATTGGGGGGGATTTCAATTTAATTATTTATTTTTTATTTTTATATTCTTCTATAGCGCCTGAATAGACCCCCGAAGGGGTATCTCCGCGCTTTGCCAGAAAGAACGTAGCTTCAAATGGTCTGTGGTCAAATAAGATGGTACAGTTTAACAGGGAGAGATCAATTACTGGAGAATAGGTGCGTTTTTAAGATCTTTCGAAATGTCAGATGATTGGTGAGTGATCTCATCTCGAGGGGTAAAGAATTTCAGAGCTTTGGTCCCATATGGGCTAGTGCTCGACCTCCTTGTCTGGACTTTTTTATTCTAGGCACCTGCAGAAGCTGCAGGTTACCAGAGCGCAGGGTTCGCCCAGGGGCATATGGCTGGAAGATTTTGGCCAGATATTTTGGACCTTCTCCTATCGCACTTTTATGAATAGTGCACAAGGTCTTAAACTGCACTCGCTTCTTCACTGGTAGCCAGTGGAGCCTAGTCAGCAGCAAGATAGGGAGTCCTGGGGGGAGCATTAAGGACTACCCTTGCTGCCGTGTTTTGGATCACCTGTAACTTTTTAAACTGCCCTTCATTTGCTCCTAATAGAAGGCCGTTACAGTAATCCACTCGGCTGATGACTAATGCCTGCACAAGTGTTTTCCTGTGACAGTCTGGCAGATAGGGGAACACTCTCCTTAGCATCCCAATTGCCCGAAAGCAGGTACTAGCCACCTGATTTACGTGGTCCTTAAAAGTGAGTGTCTGGTCTAGTAACACACCAAGATTTTTAACCGTGCTTTTAGGGCTGGGGACAGGGCCTAACTCTAAAGGCCACCATTCTGGTGACCAGTGGGTTGCTGCTTGTCCAAACAGCATGACCTCCGTTTTCCCTACGTTACATTGGAGACAGTTTGATGACATCCATGCAGATATTGCTCTCATACCATCTGCAAAAGATCTTTTTATTGCAGGTGTCAGATCTTTAAAAGGAAAGAGAAGTTGGGTGTCATCGGCATACGACACCGGGGTAAACCCAAATGATCTTGCTAAGTTGGCTAAGGGAGCCACATACACGTTAAATAGTGTCGGGCTTAAGCAAGAGCCCTGTGGCACTCCCTTATTGAGCTCCCTATAGATGGATTTATGGGGGCCCAGCCTAACTTCTTGGGAGCGACCAGATAGAAAGCTTTCCATCCATGACAGAGCCATTCCTTCCAAACCTACGTCCTTTAGTCGCTCAAGAAGCACCTTGTGAGACACCGTATCAAAAGCGGCGGAGAGGTCCAACAGCACCAGAATCATAGAGCTGCCCTCATCCAGTGCCATTTTGATGTTATTGGTCACTGTTTGAAGGGCTGATTCGTTGCTGTGGTTCGGCCTGAAACCAGATTGTGAATAGTCCAGGCCCTCCGTCGCTTCAAGATGTTGTGATAGATAGGTGTTTACGTGCTTCTCAGCTATCTTGCCGATGTATGGCAGGAGTGAAATAGGACGCAGGTTGGAGAGGTCGGTCCATGGGGAAAACGCTTTTTTCCGTATTGGGTTTACCACCGCTCTTTTCCAATCTGCTGGGACCTGTCCTTTGATGAGGGAGATGTTAATAACACACTGTATGGAGGGCCCCAAGAGAGAAATCAGAGGCGGAACCATCTTGGCAGGGAGGAGGTCATTTGGAGATCCAGATTTGATATGAGTGATAAGAGGTGGGAGCTCTGTACTATCAATTAGTGGAAAGGATGATAGTAGATGTACGTTATCCTTTCGCAGAGTTGGGGGTATAAGCTTATTAGTATCACTCATACTATTACTGTTACTGGCCGCCACTATTTTTTCATAAATAGTGTTTATTTTGTTCTCAAAGAAAGATGATATTTCGTCGCATAAAGTCTGTGAGAACTCATCTGAGCTCTCACATGCGGCGGGTTTAACAAAATTTTGCAGGATTTTAAAAAGCTCCTTGGGACAGTTACCCGCTTCTACTAGCTGTTGCAGTAGGCGGTTTTTCCTAGCCTGCTTAATGTTTTTATAGTATTTTAGTTGAGCATGAAGAAAAACCGCTTGAGTCTCCTCAGTCTTATTTTTCCTCCATTTTTTCTCTGCTCGCCTACATTTCTGCTTTTCTTCCCTTAACTCCTGTGTGTACCAGCTTTCTTGCTTAGAAGAGGGGTGCTCTTTATATAATTTTAAAGGGGCCAAAATATCAATGGCTCGCTTGATTGAGTCAGTGAGTTTGGCCAATGCTATGTCTACTGTATCTGCTGTTAGTATGGTGGGTTGTACCCAAATTTCCTGTAGATTTCTTAAGGAAATTTTATGCCATTGACGGCGCCAGGTGGGAGGAGATGGCGTTTTATTGGTGGGTCTCTTGAAAGTCAAAAGTTGAAATTCTAAAAGGAAGTGGTCTGTCCATAGAATCTCTCTTGCTGGAAAACAGGTGAGCTTGGTACAGTTGGAAAGGACTAGGTCCAATGTATGGCCACCCCTATGTGTGGGTCCATTGTTTTGTAATTCTAGACCTAGGTTTGATAAGTCCATGATAAGGGAATGGGATTCAGGTAATGTTGGTTGGTCTACATGGATATTAAAATCCCCTAAGAGGATAAAATCTTCGTTGGATTTAAGTCGGGGAGCTAGCAGCTCTTGAAGAATGAGTGGGAACTCTGGGTTCGATCCTGGAGGACGATAAACCAGAGCACCTTTCCAGGAGGTGTGGCTGGTTAGGTCAATTTTAAAAAACATAATTTCTAGTTGTAAACTTTGATGTTGTGCAAGTATAGTGACCTTTATATCGTCTTTGTGTATTATCGCTAGGCCACCGCCTATCTTCACTTCTCTGTCTAAGTGTTTGAACTTATATCCTATTGGGATCCCCATTGTTACAGCTGTAATTGTATGGGGCTTCATCCATGTTTCGGTGACAAAACATATGTCCGGCTGGATAGTATTTACTAGATCCCAGACTTGATGCTGATGTTTGGGCAGGGATCGCACATTTAGAAGGAAACACTTCAGCCCATCTATAGGAGTTTCTACTTCAGACTGAGTGTTACTACTGAGTGCTCTACGGCGACACTCTAGACATGAGAAGCCTCCCTCAACTGTATGCCATAGTATTTTAGTGCTGCATACAGAAGACGGCTTTAAGTCTAATAGGGATTGAGCAGAATATGTAATATGTTGTTTCCGCGTACCTGTTAGAGAAGAGGCAGTGTTCATGGCCCCTGTGCCCCGTCCTGTCGCGGACGGGCGCAGACGGGCAGCTCTTTGGCGGGTCTTAGGAGGGGCTGCGCGCGATCGCTGCGCGCTCGGGAAGGCGCGAGGGCTATATAGCCCTGTGTGGATCCACTAGAGCGCTAACCGCTCCTAGTGGAACCGGAAGTGTGTCAAATGCCTACCACCCCCTTGCTACCATGGGAGGTGGGGACTTATTGTGAGGCGACCCGCTGCTGCCCTAACAGCTTGATTCTCCAACCTGTTGTGCTTCTGTTCACCCGCCTCCCGCCGCCCGACCCCAGTTCCATCTCGGGGTGAGGCCGCCGAGAGGAGTGCGGGCTGCAAAAACCACAACTCCTAAGAGCCTTCGGAACGCAACCCGCGTCAATTGCGCGCCAGGAGGCGCATAAATTACCAGTCACCCCGGTCGAGTGTGGGACTTATTGTGAGGCGACCCGCTGCTGCCTGGACCCTTTTGCTGACCTAACAGCTTGATTCTCCAACCTGTTGTGCTTCTGTTCACCCGCCTCCCGCCGCCCGACCCCAGTTCCATCACGGGGTGAGGCCGCCGAGAGGAGTGCGGGCTGCAAAAACCACAACTCCCAAGAGCCTTCGGGACGCAACCCGCGTCAATTGCGCGCCAGGAGGCGCATAAATTACCAGTCACCCCGGTCGAGTGGGGGACTTATTGTGAGGCGACCCGCTGCTGCCTGGACCCTTTTGCTGACCTAACAGCTTGATTCTCCAACCTGTTGTGCTTCTGTTCACCCGCCTCCCGCCGCCCGACCCCAGTTCCATCACGGGGTGAGGCCGCCGAGAGGAGTGCGGGCTGCAAAAACCACAACTCCCAAGAGCCTTCGGGACGCAACCCGCGTCAATTGCGCGCCAGGAGGTGCATAAATTACCAGTCACCCCCGTCTTGCGGGACGCCGGGCGAAGCCCGGGCCAAGGGCGGGCCCGTTTAATCCCGTTCAAGCCCGGGTAAGACTGGACTGGGCCACCTCTCTGACATTTTATTTTATTTGTATCGTGTTCCTTCCGTACTTAATATCTGGAACTTGTTGCTCTCTACCCTGGTATCGTGTTTTTTGTTTCTGTTACTATGTCACCCAGAGTTACCAGAAATAACAAACTTACTCACACTGCCCAGGTCATAGGGCCAATAGATCAATTTATCGCCAAAGCGAACGATGCTATCAATCAAGGTGTCCTCCTATTAGAAAGGAGGGTCTCGCTGGACCTAGCTGCAGCCAGGCGTTCCTCCCTGGGACTATTGGCCTCTGCTGTAACACCGCAACGCAGCTTAGTTCCTGGTTCCCAACAAGAGACCCCTACGGTTCCTGGGACTGTTGATCTATCGGTGTCTATCGATCTTTCTGCAACACAACTATCCCAATCCTCTGTATCCCACCTCCCCCCATCAATTGAGAGAACTCCGATCCTCTTCATAAACCCTCCAGATGAGGATCTTCCCTCTCCCACTACGAGGGGCCAGAGAGAGGGTGCTATCCCGAAAAATAGAAAGGGCAAAAAAGGAAAGAAGAAATCTTTGCAGAGTAATAGTAATATTCGACAGGACTTCTTGTCACAACCAGCTGAAAATTCTCTTCCTTTAGCCCAATCCTTAACTCATTCGGCTAAGTCCCAACAGCGGACCACTACCACAACGTCAGAAATAATAAACCTTTCACCTGACACGCATAATCTCATTTTGAGTGGTAACACATGTAATGGGCGGGTTTCAAATATACATGATACTCACATACTGGCCTCTATAGAGACCTTAATAAAACATCATCTCCAACCTTTAGAGGTATCATTATTAAAAATCGAAAAATCTCTAGCTTTACTCTCATCTGATTTAAAAGCCAAGAAAAACTCGATCCCTACGCCCTCACTTTCTGTGGCCCAAATACATAACCCAAAACAAAAAAACCCTGGGGGTATAAACCGTCCACAAACCCCTAAAAAACCCAAAGCGGTGACTACCGCAGTGGCAGTCCAACAAAAACCAGCTAATACATCTTCGACTACTGCGCAGCATACAGCAGCTAGTATTGCTGCAAAAAAGTCTGCAACTCTTTCCCTTTCTGCTCCACCTGTATCAGTGGGTCAATCCACTAATTTACCAGTTATTCCAACTACAGTTAAGACATCAGCCCCAAAAAAGACTTCAGCTCCTAACAGCCTCCAGCCCTTAAAAACGCAGCATATAACACGAAACGCAATGGACCGCGTTCTGCTCATCTTCCCCCGGAAGCTACTCCATATGTCATCATTATGACCGGGGTCCCAGAGCTGCATACGAACTCTGAAGAGCCAGGATGGTCCCTAAAAAACAAGGTACTACACTGGCTGTCAATGAACCGGCCACTTCCGTCATACACTAACAACCGAGTTGTTTCAGTTCGCAGAGTTCCCTGGAAGGGAAGGAGCCAAAACTGATCCCAGGGGACTGCATCATAATAAACTTTGAAGATCCCCAAACTGTGGAACTTATTTCCTCATGGGGACCTCAAACCTCTCCTGAAGGAATCTCTACAAAAAGATTGGCCTTTTTCTATCTTCCAGCTAAATCTCTACCACAAGTCCCTGAATGGAATTGGACCCAGGTAGGCAACTGGAACAGTAAAATGAATTGGCCAATCTGGTCAGGACAAGGTGGCAGAGAAACCATGCCATTTCCAGATTGGAGGGGTGTTTCCACCTACAATAGGTTTGACTGCCTGGAGATGGTGGATTGACCATTACCAGTCCCGGGACTGGATAATGGGATCTCATTCCCACCTGGCTCATCACCTTCAACGACAATAATCTTCTCCCATCCTACACGATCACAGGCCAAAGTTACATCTCCATTAACTACACCAGCGACAATTGACACAGAGCTTGTAGATTCTTATCAATGTGATCTCACCCTGTCTTGCCCTGTTGTTATTAATTCCCATCAATGTGTAACTTCGCCTTTCCCTCGCAATACTGATCCCGGTTCATCCCCAAAAACCCTAGCACAAAAAGGAAGATCTGTACCCACTAAAGATACCTCGCTGTTCCACCTAGTATCAATATTGTTTTGGAATGTGGCTGGTCTCCGAACCAAGATTTTATTGACATCCTGGTTGGACTTTGTTACCACGCATCAGATAATCTGTCTGCAGGAGACCTGGACAATTGACCCTTTGCACTTACAAGGCTACTTAACATTTCACTCGCCAGCCTGTCCATCAATACACGGCAGACCAATGGGGGGTCTTGTTATATATTTCTCAAACAACCTCGCAGTAAGGAAAATCTCCACAATATGTACTACCCCGAACTACCAAATTCTTTTGGTTATTTTTAAAAGCGGTACGTCATATAGTATCATTAATTTTTATAATAACTTGTCCCAGGTAGAATGTATAAAAACTGTGTCCGCAATCACCATGTCTATAAACGAACAACGTGCCAAACCGCCTTCTACATTGTGTAATGCAATATGGGGAGGTGATTTCAATGTACAACTGTGTTCAAACTATAGGAAAACTGATTGTGGCCTTCTAGATGAAACTGATTGCCCGTTGACGCATTTTACCCATTCCCCGGTAGGAGACTCTCTTAACGATAGCTTAATGTCTCTAGAAATGTTGTACGCTAATGAACTTGTAACCCCCCCCGTGGACTTCAAAGCTACCTTTCACGGCAGGGGTTGTTTTAGCACCATAGATTTTATTCTGTGTTCTTATTCTCTAAAGGGTACACTCCATCAGTTTACTACAGGAACAGAAGTATCAGGTGATCACTTCCCTAACAGCATTGTATCAAAACTATCCATGGTCGTTCCCCATTTTTCAAGGACGAGCTTACTGACCCAAAAAGCACTAAGTATGGACAGAACCAATGGTTATTCGGTGAAATGGTCACGGGTAGATCCACTAGCAACATCCAGTAAGATCATAACCAAAGCACTTCCCTGGATAAACACCTGCCTAAAAGAGGATTCTACCCCCGAGCAAATTATTTCTAGTTTCGGGGAAATCCTTAAAACCATCCAGAAAGAGTTGGTCCGAACCCATAAACCAGGGACTGACCCTAACCCAAGATGGTTCGACACGGCATGTCGGAAAGCACTAACCGCCCTGAAGAAGGAACTCCATAACCCAACTAGAGACAAGGAAAAAATAGCTAAATTAAGAACTGAATACAAGCAGGCCCAAACCAGATGTAAAAAAGAGCATAAGAAAAAACTGTGGGCCCAATTACACGAGAGCTGCCACACAAAGGACAGCTCCCAGTTCTGGCAGGTAGTCAAATCTCCATTTTTGCTTGAGGCCAACAGGCATCAGCACCTTGATGTATCAGTGACCGCGGACGAGTGGGTGACTCACTTTTCAAAGATCTTTAGTGATCCCCCCCCCGGTTACCGCGGTGAAACATAATCAAACGACTGTGTGCCCAAGAAAAGAGGTGTATCCAATTGACTTATCCTTCACCCTGGAGGAGGTTATAAGTGCATTATCCTCCTCAAAAACTGGAAAGGCTCCCGGCCCGGATGGTGTCCCACTCGACATATTTGTCTCTAACATCGATTTATGGTCCCCTATCATTACCCATCTAATGGTGGCAGTGCTAAGCACTGGTCTTTTGGACTCTTGGTCCTCCTCCATACTCCTCCCAATTTTCAAAAAAGGGGATAGAAATAACCCTGCCTGCTACAGGCCCATCTCCCTCCTGGATTCACTGGGTAAAGTCGCGGGCCGCCTAATCCTTGATCGCTTACAGGACTGGGCGGCAGAAAAGAACATCCTCACCGACCTCCAGTATGGATTCCGGGAGGGACTGGGCACTGTCGAACAGGCTTTAAACCTGACACTCCTAATAGGGAAGTATGTGGGAGCTAAACGGGGCAACCTATTCATGGTCTACGTCGACCTCAGTGCGGCGTTTGACTGTGTAATCCACGCCAAGCTGTGGTCTGTCCTGGAGGATTTGGGAGTCGATCCGCCGCTCATTAAATTTTTGCGCGAGCTTTATTCAGAAACTTCCGCTTGCGTAAGATTCGGAACGGCTGGCGATTTAACACCTTCTTTTCCAATAACTCGCGGAGTTAGACAGGGCTGTGTCCTGGCTCCCTTTTTGTTTAATTTATACACCAATGGCTTGGAAGCAGCCATGCTTGAAGGAAGTCAGGATCTACCCACCATTAATCGTCGCCCTATTCCAGCATTACTATATGCTGATGATTCTGTAATCTTCGCTAGGTCCCTAGTACAACTTCAGAAACAGTTGGATAAATACTGTAACTATATGCTCTCACTTGGGTTAAAGGTGAATAAGACCAAGACCTTTGTTATGCAAACAGGGCCCAAGGTGAAAAGCTCCAAACACCTTAGCATTGAGCAATCCAAACTGGAACGTGTTAGGGAATACCCCTATCTGGGTATCTTAATAGACGATCAGCTAACCTGGAAAAGGGCACTGATAACTAGAAAATTGCTCTACCAACGCGCCACCTCCGCCCTTGTTTCATTTTCTAGAAAGATGGGTAAACCAACTCCCCCTGCATTACTTAAAATCCACCAAGCCAAATGCCAGAGCATTGCTACATACGGAGCCAGTGTGTGGGGCTATGTAAACACGACTGATCTCAAAAAAATCCAAAATGGCTTTGCTAAATATCTGTTGGCTCTCCCACAGAGCGCCCCCACATACGGATGTCATATTGAGCTTGGGATTGACTATCTAGCTGATTACATCAAATGTCAACCAATGCTACTATGGCACCGTATCTGGTCTAAGCCAGAATGTCATCTCACTCGTGCCTTGATCCTAGATTGCTTAGGGTTGACATCCTGGAGAAATATTCCATGGTTGGCATATGTTGTCAACTTTTTGAAAGATCTGGACTTTAACCAATATGTCACAGAACCATCTCTAATCAGTGAGTTAAGCAGAAAAACCCTTAAGTGCCACTGTCTTAACCATCTTAGGGAACTTCGTTTGTGCGGCGAAGTACCCAAGCTAACTAATGCTCACATTTTGATGGTCCAAGTGTCACCAGGTATACAGCCATATCTCACTTACCATTTAACCAACCACGAAAAATTTCTATTAACCAGGTTTCGCTTTAATTTGTTTTTTCGTTTGGTGACTTTTCCAAATCCACTAAATTGGTCGCATGACCTAGAGAAATGCCCATGTGATAAGGTCTCGTCCCAAACAACCATGCATGTAGCCTTTTTCTGCCATTTCTATGCCATAATACGCAAACGCTGGGTACTCCCAGTGTTGCGCCAGATGGGGCTGAGGACCTGTCGACCGGCGTTCCTAGCCTTGCAACAGCTTGATTCACAATACGTGGCAAAGAATCTAGCAATGTTTTTGAAATCATGTTTAACAATTCGTAAAGCAATAAGAAATGAAGACCTAAATCCTTGAGAACCTGTATTAACTATGTAGATGATGTAAAGTGTGTTTTTCCTCTTTTATTCTTCTTAATCGTACTCGTACTGTAAACATTGTAATATTAATAACATGTTTTCTTTTATGAGGTTACTTTTTAAAAATTATGATGTACTTTTTATGATTAACAAAATGTTCAATCGAATAAAAGACTTTGAACTGAACTGAGTGCGAGAAATGCGCTTCAATTTTAAAAATACACACTTTAAAGTTACAATGCAAATCCTTTTAAAATGATACCACAATTCCTTTTAAAATGATACCATTAGTATCACGATCTTTAAGAACCTTATGAGGCGAGGCAAACCGGCAAGCGGGTTGGAGACACTGCCACCGTCTCCTTCCCGCAGCGAGCTCCCCCGGCGCTCTGCCTATATAGCCCTGTGTGGATCCACTAGAGCGCTAACCGCTCCTAGTGGAACCGGAAGTGTGTCAAATGCATACCACCCCCTTGCTACCATGGGAGGTGGGAGGCGGCAACCAGCGCTAATACATTACTAGACAATACTCTGGACTGCTCTGTGGCCCGCTACACCTCTTGTCCAAACTAAGGGCCTTATTTAGGAAAAGTGACGCATGGCTGCATGAAAACAGCGATGTGTCACCTTTCCTTGTGCCCTCCTTGCGACATGTAGGATGCTTCATATTTACTGAATGACGCATCATGTTGCAAGGAATGCCAGATACATCAGTTTTACTGACGTATTTGCCGGCGCAAAAATGACGCATTAATGGTGTTGTGTGAAAGGAACTGCATTAGTCTTACACCTGCCATGAGGAAGGCATAAGGTTTTGACACATTTTTATCCTAGAACTGGCACAGTGAAATCTCATAGATTTCACTGTGTCACTTCTATGAGGCTTACTTGTGTGGGAACCCCCCCACATATATTATACCTGACGCAGGTATAATGTAGCGCAGGGGTTTACAAAGTGACGCATCTGCTTAGATGTGTAACTTTGTAAATAGGGTGCAACAGGGGGCATGTGTTACGTTGCCGCTATGTCACAAAAAGTCACGGGACAGTGGTGCAAAACTGTTGCAACGCCTCATAAATAGGGCCCTAAATTTCTTAGATACCTAGAGAGCAACCCATGCTGGGGAGAGGGATTACACCCACTACTTCAATGACCACAAGACTCATATGTGGATCAACTATTTTCTAGTGGCTGCCTCGCTCCAACATCACATTTTATCAGCCTTCATAGGAACCCAAACCCTGTTGCACCAAGCTCTGGTGTTCCTACTGTTAGATGTAGGAGCCTCTCTCCAGCTAACAGCATTCTGAGACATAGCACTGCGGGACTCAGTGCCAGAGTCTTTGGAGTATTACTTTAAGGAGAATGACACCAGAACGATGGCTTACGCCACTGCGTAGGATGCAGCTAAGGCGGACCTTCAAGACAAGCTCCAGAAGCATATATCCACTGTTGTCAAGTTAGCCAAAGACAAGAAGGAGGATCCTGAGGCCTGGCTTGAGACCTAGCACAAGGCGACTGACTCTCATAGGGTCTACAAGGAACTGCAGTGGGTTCGAACTGAGCTCATACAGCTTTACCTGACTGACCATGAATCAAAAATATTATCAGAAGGCGGATAAAGCCCCTAGATTATTGGCATCAAACTGCAATGGAAACAGACTAGGAACTACATCTCCTCCTTTTGGGGCGAGTGGGGGTGTTGTACACTGACACACCAGACATTTCCCATCTCTTTAAGAGTATGCAGCATTATACCAGGCCCACCCTCCCCTAGAGTCAACTCAAGAGGGGTATCTCGAAGGCTTTGCCTTCCTCCATGTAGACCCCACACTACTTAAGGTACTGGAGGAACCTATTAGTCTCGACGAGGAGCAGACAGCTATTCATCAATTGAAAGTCAACGAGGGCCTGACGGGTTCTCAGCCTTATTTTATAAGTCCTAGTGTGAGCAGCAGGTTGAACCCTTTGCTAAGGGTTTTTAATTCTTTGCTCCACACTAAATCTTAACAAACAAACTTTTTATGTCGGTAAATTACCATAAAAGACGTACATATTACAATAATGTAGAATAAACTAGTAAATAAAAATAGTAAAAACAAGTGTCTATATCATTTTCTAAAAAAGAATGCAAGGTTAAGCTAACCAATGGAGATACCCTTCTTGGTTCAGAGATAAGCTGTGCCAGTTTCATATTTTTTGTATCGTAAAATGTCTCAGCTGTTAATATACGTTTAAATTAATGTTGTGGCCTGTCTCTTCCTAAACTGCAAGGCAAACATTAAAATTCTAGAGACAGAAAAAAACATATGATGTGCAGAATCTGTTTAAAGAATCTTATAAGCCACCTGATTATTTGTGGTACAAGATTCCTACAAATGGGGACCAACCATTTTGATCTTGCCCTTCTATACGTTGGGCAGAAAAATACCAAGTGGGGTATGGTTTCTTTTGTTGTGTCCACACGAAGGGAGGCCCATTTCCTTTGGATTTAAGTATCACACCCATTCTGACATGAATACGCAAAGTGGCAATGTTCTGTATCTAAACTGGATATACGAGTTTTGGCCAGGTTAGGTTCAATTTCTTCAAAAATGGTTTCTAGAAGATGAGTGTACTGCACCACTAAGAATAAAGTTGTTAAAGTGCCTTGTGCCCAAGTTAAAAAAAATATTAAACTTGTAAAACTTAAATTGATTTTTTAATTCCCCGACACTTATGGTTGGACAAGAGCCGGTGAGATCAAGCCAAAGATTAGGAAGACCCATCCCAACCAAAGATTCTTTAACAAATGTGATCCAAGGGAGATTAGCAGCAAGGGGATGTCTAAGAATTTCTTCCAACCCACGACGATAAGGCAATAATTCAGGCGTGGCCCACAAACGTCTACAAAAGAATAAGGAGCGAAGTTCAATCTTCTCCGAGATTGGTCTAAACCCTGTGTCCAACCTCAATGGAATCAAGGGAGTACTAGCCGGAAGCCACAAAAGGTGCCTCATAAACCTGTTTTCGACCCAAAACTCGAGATTTTGAATTTTTGTGCCCCCAAATCTCAGCTCCATAAAGAGCTACCACCAGTGCAGGATACAAATATAACTGGAGTACGGGAGAGACAAATATACAATGGGACCACTTTTGTAGCTTCTGCAACCCCCTGGCATGCTGTTGCAGTTTAAGTCTCCGCTTTGCTATATGATAAACTCAGTCCATCTTTTCATCTAAGGTAATACCCAAATATTCAAATAGATGGACTTATTCAAGTGGAATAACCTCTAGGGTGGGATTGGGGCATGTGGTATGGCATGGATTAAAAAAAATATACTTGGTTTTATTGAAATTAATTTCCAGGCCCCGCAACATGCAAAACCTGCTTGAGTAGTCAAGTGTTTTCTGTAGCCCCATCTGTGATTTTGCCAGGAGAAGGGTGTTATCTACAAACATGAAACTTTTATGTCTACTAGTCCGGGGGCATCTAAATCAGTTACGCTTACTATGGCAGAGTCTACAGTGGCTCTGCATTTGAAACCGGACAAAGACCCTACATCTGTTCTTCATACAGGCCCATTGCCCTGCTCAATTTAGATATAAAAATATTTACCTTCATCCTGGCCTCTGGCCCGTGTTGCTATCTAGTTGCCAATCAGGGGTTATTAGAAATAGGTAGGCTAGTGATAAGGTTTGATTAGTGGTGAATGTGATCGATGTGAGCGAACGGGCAAGACCAATACCCTCGTTCTCACGCTTGATGCGGAGAAGGCTATTGATCATGTGGATGGGCAATTCCTTCCGGTGGTTATTTCGAAAACTGGCCTAGTCCCCAGTATGACAACCTATCTGTTGGCTTACTACAATACCCCAACTTCACATATCAAAATCAATCGTGCTTTCTTGCCTCTGATACCCCATGATAGGGGCAGGGGCATGGGTTGGTCAATAAGATAGCGATGGGGGGTGCGCTTCAGATTTCCCAACAATCACAACGACATATAATGTTAAAATATATTATAACAAGCAGGGTACATGAGAGGGGTTTAAGAGCCGGGATCTGTACATGTCTCCCTGCTTAGGTTCTACTAATCAACTTGTTCTAACTCTGGTGCAAATTAAACAAAAATGTATGGATATCCGTTAAGTATAACCAAACTCTTTCAATAAATACTCTTGCACTGGGCCATTGTCTGATTCACTATCTTTCTTATTGCTTTTTCATGGCAAATATTCAGTATCAAATTTTCACATATATAAAAAACACAATTTATACACTTTACAGTAACAACGAATGTGGAACGTACTTCACTGTGACACTGTACAAATAGATAATCAAAAATACTAATTAAAACAAATAAATAGCAATATGTTACGACAACTCTTACACATAAATACATCATAAACAAAGAGACACGTCTTTTTACATTAGACATATAGGGGCAGATTTATGAGAACTGGCGCATCCCCAGGGATGCACCAGTTATTTTGCGCCGCTGCTCCGCCACTCATGGTGCGCCGCATTTACAATGCGGCGCACAATGGGGCAAAAACGGCACAGATGTGTGACGCATCTGTGCCGTAAAGGTGGCGCATTGCTGGAGTTGCGTCGCAAGCGCGACGCAGCTCCAGCAAGGCTCGGGGGTGCCCCATCTTTACAATGCTGCGTCAAGACCTACGCCTGCTTCAAGCAGGCGCAGGGTTTTGACGCAGCATTGGCCTAAAAGTGACTGAGTGAAATCTTATAGATTTCACTCAGCCACTTTTGCGAGGCGCACCTGCCCCAGAACGCCCACCCTGCGCGGGAACGCCCACAAGTGGCGCAGGGCTTTACAACGTGACGCATCTGCCGAGATGCGTCATGTTGTAAATGGGTCGTAGGGATGCGCCACGTTTACGCCTCAGTTGCGTGACGCAAACGTGGCGCATTCCCAACATAAATCTGCCCCATAATGCCTATGTTTGCAAGTGTTTTGTATTCTCTAGTTTGTGGCAAATTAATCAAAGTGTCTTTTTGGACTTTCGTGTGTCCTATTTTTATTTAATGCTGGGACCTAGTACCCTTGCTTCCTCATAGTTTTTATATAGAAACTATATTTTGAGGTCCTGGTGTCAGAGCTTTGAATAGATAGATTGTTGTGGAGCCCGTAGTCGCTCTTTCTGTGGGGTGCCTCTTATGCACCAATTAATTGTTTGTTTATGCTCTTGACCTTGTTATGGGATACGTCGATGCATTTCAACCTTCGGGAATGGACTTTTGATGGTAGTTGTGGAGAAGGTCTTCTTCAGGGCCAAATATGTTCTTAAGGGACATTGTTGGTGTCTTAAAAGACATGTCAGACATCCTAAGATGTCACATGAGTATTATATTGTCGTAGGGCTACTACAACTCTACTTTAAGGACATACCGTATATCCTTTTTTTTTTAGGAATGGGACTTTGAGAACGCAAATTCCCTGTTAATAAAACTGTTGCAAAGGAACTACCCAGAGTAATTGCTCAAACACTCCCTCAAAAGGGCATGACACACCTCCAGATAATCATTACTAGTCCCAAAAGAACGGGAAAAAGAAATCCCAATGGTCTGTGTAACCACATTTTCGGGCATCACCAATGAAGTCAAAACATTAGTCAGAAGAAACGGACACTACTTGAAAGGATTATAAGAACTGAGCAAAATACCAATATTCGCACTAAAAATAAACAAAATCATAAAAGCAAACTGGTTCGCGCAAACACTCAGGTGAAGAAACCAAAGGTCTCCACACAGACTATGCTTGCTTTACCCCCCATTAAAGGTCACCACAGATATGGAAATTGCACTTTGTGCGCAAGTACCATAGAGGACCATATATTCAAATACAGAGGAAAAAACATCATCCATGAAGAATTTACTAACTGTAATACTACGAATGTAGTATACTGTATTGTATGCCCCTGCAAACTTGTATACGTTGGGAAGACAACCCAAGCAGTAAAAAAAGGATCATGCAACATAGATCCAGAATCAAATGTAAAGTCCTGAATGCACCCCTGGTCCAACACTGTGAAGAAAAAGGACACAATACATAAATTGGACTATCCTTAAGTATGTGAAAGGAAGATGTTCAGACTCCCTTCTATCTCGGTTTGAAGCAAAAAACATTCTACTGATGGGGGCAACCGACTACGGACTGAAAGAGATGAGGTAAATATTCCACTATATATGAACAGACATCACCCTTCCTGTCAATTTCAGCCGCCAAGATTTCGCTAAAATTGCCCAACCTACTATGCCAGCTTTCTAAAATGATAACTACAACATACAATAATCAACACTATAGGCATATAAAATATGTAGCCCGAGAAATTTGAACCTTCTCTGCCTAAATTGGAAAATAGTAGATGGGCACCTCCAATAAAGGGATCCCTGATGAAATACCACCATAGGCCCAGTCTCAAACCTGTGAGGGGTTACACAGCCAATCGCAATCCCATGCCCAAGCAACTTTAAAAGCGTGAGCCATTCTCTAAAACATCGAGCCTGGCGACTTCCATGGTAACAAGGGAAACAGGAAGCCATTCAAAGGCCAGGCAAAGGAACAACCCGGAAACAATTTAATCTTCAGGCATTGCGGAGCCATGCCCCCTGTCTGCCTGCGTATAACGCGCAACCAAGAACTGAACGGGGACTGCCTGCAATAGGATAGTGGAGGAAAGAAGAAACGAGACAGGTGCCGCTCGAAAGAAATATTCGATCAAGCCCAAGTAAGACTCATAACCAGGCCTAGTTGTGTTAGGGGGTGGGGTTATGCCCAGATAACTTAAGCACTTGACCGGCATGATTTCACCACTGGAGGAGAGTCTGCCATAACCCCCACCGGGACCCGGCAATTAAATATCACACGCACAAAGCATGCTCACAACCACATTGAAAAAGATAGGGAGCATGTTGAGGGACAGAGGCCCAGCACAATCAGTGGTAAATAAATATAGTTTTTCTGCATGACAATTGACGGTCATGCGCCACATAGGCACCCCACTTAGACACAAGGCACCACGAACTCTGCTAGCATACTTTGGGACACCAACACAAGTAGACATCCTCATCTCACCAAGCCCTAATAGGTCAGGATGCATAAACCAGACATAGGGGAATACAAGTCACAATATCTAGATAGTGAGTATTCCAACATGATAGCAGAAAGCCCAACAGATAAGTTTATCCTTCCCATGTATCCACAGGCATAAAGACAGGAAAGGACAGGCGACAGCCTTTCATGTACACCATGGAAGACAGCTTCCAATGCAAAAAATAGAACCCATTTCAAGAAACTCCCATTCCTAAAGGAAAATTGAATATACGGTATGTGCTTAAAGTAGAGTGGTAGTAGCACCACTACAATATAATACTAATGTGACATCTTAGAATGTCTGAAATGCCCTTTAATACACCAACAGTGTCTCATAAGAACATATTTGGCCCTGAAGAAGACCTTCCCTACAACTACCATCAAGGTCCATTCCAGAAGGTCAAATCGCGTCGACATATCCCATAACAAGGTCAAGAGCATAAACAAACAATTAATTGGTGCATAAGAGGCACCCAACAGAAATCGCGACTATGGGAACCACAACAATCTATCTATTTAAAGCTCTGAAACCAGGACCTCTAAATATAGTTTCTATATAAAAATGTAAGAGGACGCAAGGTAATAGGTCCCAGCAATAAATAAAAATAGGACACATGATACTCCGAAAAGACACTTGGTTTAATTTGCCACAAACTAGAGAATACAACACACTTGCAAACATAGGCATTATGGATGAATTATATATGTAAAAGGACATGTCTCTTTGTTTATGATTTATTTATGTGTAAGAGTTGTCTTTACATATCGTTATTTATTTGTTTAAATTGTTATTTTTGATTATATATTTGCACAGTGTCACAGTGAAGTACATCCCACATTTGTTGTTACTGTAAAGTGTGTAAATTGTGTTTTTTTTATGCATGTGAAAATTTGATATCGAATATTTGCCTTGAAAAAGCAATAAGCAAGATAGTGAATCAGACAATGGCCCAGTGCAAGAGTATTTATTGAAAGAGTTGGGTTATACTTAACGGGGATCCATACATTTTTATTTAAATTTGCACCAGAGTTAGAACAAGTTCATTAGTAGAACCTAAGCAGGGAGACGTATGCATATACCGGCTCAAAAACTGACAGCAATCTATGGTCTGAGAGGCATTTCTTTGCAGAGACTTTATAATGATTCCAACCTATGCAGTCCTTAATATAATCACTCCCCATTAGGAGACTCATATGAGGGGGGTTTAAGAGGCAGCGGCAAGGGAGAGGAATGAGGATTGGTATGAGTACTGAGAGAAACAATATTTTGTAAACAAATCAATTTGTTTTAGAACTTTTAAAACAGAGATGAGATTCTGTGTGTGTTTTTGTCAGTGTGGGTATGTAAAATCGTAGATGAAATCTGACAGACATCTCACCATACCCGACAGAAATCACCTGTACTCAAATATTTATCAGAAAATACATTTATTGGGGGGGTGTAACCCCCCTCTGAAGCTACACCCTTGGGTAGGGGCACTCAACAGGGCTTATGATGGAGCAACTGGTTCATCGTCTTGAAACTAACCCGGGGATTCAAGAGCTCGAATTTACGGAGAAACTTATAAACTAGCTCTGCATGTTGACGATGTGTTTGTTTTCTCATGTGTCCAGACAAAACTCTTCTACTTCAGTTAGAGAAGCTTAAACAGTTCGAGGAGGTGCCGGGCCTCCGCATAAACTACACAATGTCTAGGGGTCTGGAAGCAGTGGACCCTGCTCATGAGACTTGAACCCTGCTCTCCTCCTTCAGTTTTGCTTGGGAGGCTACCTCCCTACATAACTTAGGGGTTTCCCTGAGTAAATCCATTCACTCACTCTATGATTACAATGTGCCTCCGATGTTGAGGGCTCTCTTAAAGGACCTCTAACACAGGTGCAGGTTGGAAATATCATTAATGTAGTGAAAATGAAGTACCTCCCCCGCCTGCGGTATGACTTACACAATGCCCCTGTGGATCACTCGCAACAACGTTGCACTCACTCAAAAACAGCTGTTGCAATACGTGTGGCACAATTCCACTCCCAGAGTACCACGAGCAACACGTACAAGAGAACGGCCGATGGAGGGTTGGAATTCCCCAATATAGCACACTACATTCGCACCTCACAGCTGCAGTCTGCTCTCGATTGGCATCACTTCCCCTATACCAAACCTTGGGTACTGTTGGAATAGGGGTGTTCCATCAACCCCCTTACAGCACCTCCTGTGGTTGAGGCCCGAGACTGCTTACCATTTCCACACACCCCTGTATATGCTACAGCTACCCTCCTTCTCCATTGGGACAAAATTAACCACTGTCAGTCAACACCACATACCCCTCCCCATCGTTCACAACCCCGAGTTTGTGCCAGGGATGCTGGATACTCGCTTAGTGGATGAGGGGGTGGAGCGCCACCTCTTTTGGGAGATTTGTACCAATATGGGGTTGCGTTAAACAGGCAGTCTTGCATTCAGCGTTTCCATTTGACCAAAACGGATGAGTTCCACCGTACTCAGCTCCTCCTGTTATGTAGGAATCTAGGACCCTAGTTTAATTTTCCCGATTCATGACCATATATAGGTATAATTCACCCAATCCTTATATAGGAATAGGAATCATGACCTTATTTAGTGTTAGCCTATGCAGACCAAATACGGCATGGCTACTTCTACTAAACTCAGAGAATCCACAACGATTTCTTGGAAAAACCCGCCTTCAGCAGTCAGGGACTTCCCCCTGCTTGAATATTAATTTATCCAAGAACTCCTGGAGTTTTCAAGGAACTGAGGCACTAGTGACGATATTATGTCCAATCTTACGTCAAACTCGGCACCTTCAAAGTATAAATAAGCCTAGATTTGCCCAGTCAAACACACGGTGGTTTAGGAGCAGATCGACTAACTACTTGCCCGACGCCCTGCTGCTGCAAGTGCCGAAGGAAGCCGACCCTCCAAATGACGCACTGAGAAGGCGCTGTCTTTTCTCTTGCCGAGAAATCCAGCTCCGGTGTTTCCAGGCTGCCCTTGCCGGTTGCTGGGAGATCGAGTCCTGAGAGAGAGATACAAGACCTCTATCATTCTAAAACCAAGGTACGGAGCTGATTAGACCCTTAGATAATTCTTGGAACAGATTCTTGGCAGAAAAGTACTAGACTTAAGCTACACCACACTTACTGCTCCCTCGTACTAGACTTAGGTTAGGTACACCAGGGTAGGCGTATTTTAGAAGCACCAGTTGAGTACTTTTAGCCACTATTTTATCACTGTATGTATTTTATGCATTTTATGTATTCTATGTTTATGGCTTAGAAACCATATCATGCTTTTACAGTACTATTTTATAAAACTATTTGTATTATATGCATTGTACTTCTTAACCAGCATTTCAATTGTATCAGTGCATTTCTCATGCTTAAGAAATAAGACTGTTCAATAAATACTTTTATTGAAAATGCCTGTCTCTCTATTTCTGAGCAACACTGGTGAAACGAAGCATGCACATCTGACTGAGTGAAATAGCCGTCTATTGTTTCCGCGACTCTAGAGATACGTTTCATTCTGGGGAAACAAAGTTGTCATGTTATAAGGTTGTCAGAGACTAATCCCTTCTTGTACTTTCGAGAAAGTTTCTAGTGACCTCTGAGCTAGCTGGCACTCACAATTAGGTCTAATATATTCGGCAGAGCCCTAGTCGACTTAAGTCCTACGTCTAAGCTGCAGAATATATTATTCCAACGCGCAGAGCCTATTGGGAATAAAGGAACTACACTACATGGCACCCAACGTTTGCGATAATTTAACTCAGTCGTGCTTTTCACACTGACCCCATTTCTCCCGTAAAAACTCCAAAAGACGTCTGGAGTGGGTGAAAGGATAATATCCGCCAAAACTAAGTAGGATGAAAAATCCTATGTATTAGTTTTTGGTTTGTACAACGTTGAAGGATACAGTGTTCCAAAATATTGCGCACCTAATCTTTGTTTCCTTGAAACTTGTTCTGCAAAGTCTTCAAACAATAAAAATAATGGTTACTGACAAAGAATTAGCTGCAGCAGCAGTACAATCAGCTTTAGATGACAGAAATAGGCTACAGAATGACCCGGATGCTATAATCATCCCCGTAAACGTAAGAAAAACTATAACTTACAGACTCATAAATAATGGAGTATCACCTAAAAGGGTTGATAAAGTAATATTTGTTATAGAGGCTCTTGAATATCGGCAAAAACGATTCAAAAGGGTGGTGATGGACAGAGTATCTGAATTAAGCAGAACACTCCTACCCAGTCAAAAGATCAGGGCTTGATCCATCACCGTTTTTTAGCTCACTGCACCATCCCAGTTCAGAACCTGGCTACATGCAAATTAGTCTGACCCTGGCCCAGTGCATCATGGGAACAGGGCAGACCAAACTACCAAGCCAATTCTTTACTGGAAAGGAAAAAAGCTTCCGGGGACCGGTTTCTGGCATTACAGCTGTCTTCGGCCCGGCTTGCTTGAATCCTGATGGTGCAGTGAGCAAGGGACTCACATCTGAGCATACCCTTCCACACTTGTGGTGGCCAAAACGATTCAATAGGGGGTGGTGATGGACAGAGTATCTGAATTAAGCAGAACACTCCCACCCATTGAAAAGATCAGGGCTTGATCCATCACCGTTTTTTAGCTCACTGCACCATCCCAGTTCAGAACCTGGCTACATGCAAATTAGTCTGACCCTGGCCCAGTGCATCATGGGAACAGGGCAGACCAAACTACCAAGCCAATTCTTTACTGGAAAGGAAACAAGCTACCGGGGACCGGTTTCTGGCATTACAGCCGTCTTTGGCCCGGCTTGCTTGAATCCTGATGGTGCAGTGAGCAAGGGACTCATATCTGAGCATACCCTTCCACACTTGTGGTGGCCAAAACGATTCAAAAGGGGGTGGTGATGGACAGAGTATCTGAATTAAGCAGCCCAGTCCTACCCAGTCAAAAGATCAGGGCTTGATCCATCACCGTTTTTTAGCTCACTGCACCATCCCAGTTCAGAACCTGGCTACATGCAAATTAGTCTGACCCTGGCCCAGTGCATCATGGGAACAGGGCAGACCAAACTACCAAGACAATTCTTTACTGGAAAGGAAACAAGCTACCGGGGACCGGTTTCTGGCATTACAGCCGTCTTTGGCCCGGCTTGCTTGAATCCTGATGGTGCAGTGAGCAAGGGACTCATATCTGAGCATACCCTTCCACACTTGTGGTGGCCAAAACGATTCAAAAGGGGGTGGTGATGGACAGAGTATCTGAATTAAGCAGCCCAGTCCTACCCAGTCAAAAGATCAGGGCTTGATCCATCACCGTTTTTTAGCTCACTGCACCATCCCAGTTCAGAACCTGGCTACATGCAAATTCGTCTGACCCTGGCCCAGTGCATCATGGGAACAGGGCAGACCAAACTACCAAGCCAATTCTTTACTGGAAAGGAAACAAGCTTCCGGGGACCAGTTTCTGGCATTACAGCCGTCTTCGGCCCGGCTTGCTTGAATCCTGATGGTGCAGTGAGCAAGGGACTCACATCTGAGCATACCCTTCCACACTTGTGGTGGCCAAAACGATTCAAAAGGGGGTGGTGATGGACAGAGTATCTGAATTAAGCAGAACACTCCTACCCAGTCAAAAGATCAGGGCATGATCCATCACCATTTTTTAGCTCACTGCACCATCCCAGTTCAGAACCTGGCTACATGCAAATTAGTCTGAACCTGGCCCAGTGCATCATGGGAACAGGGCAGACCAAACTACCAAGCCAATTTTTTACTGGAAAGGAAACAAGCTTCCGGGGACCAGTTTCTGGCATTACAGCCGTCTTCGGCCCGGCTTGCTTGAATCCTGATGGTGCAGTGAGCAAGGGACTCACATCTGAGCATACCCTTCCACACTTGTGGTGGCCAAAACGATTCAAAAGGGGGTGGTGATCGACAGAGTATCTGAATTAAGCAGAACACTCTTACCCAGTC
This sequence comes from Lissotriton helveticus, assembly GCF_964261635.1. Lineage (NCBI taxonomy): Eukaryota > Metazoa > Chordata > Amphibia > Caudata > Salamandridae > Lissotriton > Lissotriton helveticus. The sequence continues at coordinate 1,431,073,015 of NC_136059.1, forward strand.
AAAAGATTAGGGCTTGATCCATCACCGTTTTTTAGCTCACTGCAATATCCCAGTTCAGAACCTGGCTACATGCAAATTAGTCTGACCCTGGCCCAGTGCATCATGGGAACAGGGCAGACCAAACTACCAAGCCAATTCTTTACTGGAAAGGAAACAATCTTCCGGGGACCGGTTTCTGGCATTACAGTCGTCTTCGGCCCGGCTTGCTTGAATCCTGATGGTGCAGTGAGCAAGGGACTCACATCTGAGCATACCCTTCTACACTTGTGGTGGCCAAAACGATTCAAAATGGGGTTGTGATGGACAGAGTATCTGAATTAAGCAGAACACTCCTACCCAGTCAAAAGATCAGGGCTTGATCCATCACCGTTTTTAGCTCACTGCACCATCCCAGTTCAGAACCTGGCTACATTCAAATTAGTCTGACCCTGGCCCAGTGCATCATGGGTACAGGGCAGACCAAACTACCAAGCCAATTCTTTACTGGGCAGACCAAACTTGAATATCGTTATATTGAATATCGGCAGACAGAGGTATTCTATTCATGGATTCATTTTCCTCCATCAGATGGTGGAACACACGAGTTTCACTACTACAAAGTAGAGGAACCTCCCGAGAAATACGTTCCTTACGAGGACGTTGAAATTCCATTAACTTACCAAGAGCATCAGCTCCAGTTTAAAGGCGCTTTAAAACATGAAAATCACATTACCAGGCTCAGTCCACTAGGTAGACCAGGAGCAACAGGGCCGGTACTAGCCAGCTATACACCACATCCAGACATTGAAAGGATGTCAGATGCAGAATTGTTAGCTCAGCTAAAACAGTTAATTAAAATACATAGACAATTGGTTCAGTATGTCATACGGATATTGACAGTCCAACCAGCTGTAAGAATTCCACAGCACACCCCTGACCAGGGGAACACAAACAAAATCACACCACAGACTATACAGTCAGTCATTGGTAAACTACCAGCAAAACGAGAACAAATTCTGTTCTGGTTAACACAAACAATTACTCAAATTGAGGCAGTATTTCCTCATAGTATGCCTCATGATAAACACAGGATTCTGACAATCTGTTTACTTATGGAGATTGCACCACACGTAGAGGATTGTGACACTTGGGGCACAGTCTTTGCTACAATCTACACTAAAACACATGGTGTTCCGTCCATGGCAGTAATACCAGATGTTCTAAGACAGATTCAAAATGAATACGGTCCAGAACCGGCTTTAAATCTAGGATAAGAAATTACTCAAAGATTTCAAACAGGTCTCGGCTATACTATTAGCCAACATTAAAGGTGAAGCAGCATCAGTGGCGATCTGCCAGAAACAAAAGAAACAGATATTACTGACCAACCATATGAGCTTGCCAGAATTATTGAAAAATCCTATGAAGAACTAGGTAGAGATAGTTTGGGTGGAAAACCACTAAAACCACTACTAACAGAGAATCCTGAAAAAACTTTTATTAAAAATAATCTCACTACTCCTAAAAAGAAGTGGGAGAACACTAAACAAACACTTCCTAGAGAGAAGCATTCCCAGTCCAGGGAAGATCTCCCCAACGAGGAGGTAGGTCTCCCCAACGGGAGCCCTCTGAAAAGAGGTACAACCTCAGAAATAGGGATACTTTGAGAAAACCTGATAGATATCAAGATAATGATACACGTTCCTCTCGTACCTTTCAGACTTCACCACAGAAATCAGAAAGAAGAGGACGGTCAGAACAGAAAGAAGAATGCGTGAAGTCCAAAGACGAACAGCACGTTCCAAAAAATAAGAAAACTCAATTCACCAAGAAGAAGGTAGCAAGTGTAAAGATCAGACATGCCGAGGATTCTGAGGACACAACTCAAGGACGGGGAATGGGCTCAGACAATGCTAGACAGCGCAGCAGAAGTAGCCATAGTTCGCAAGATCCTGAAGGATCATCTGGAGACAGTGGACTTGAATGAATGCATTCAAGTTGAAACTGCTGACACTAGGGTTAGTGTACCCCACAAGTTATATGAAGTAACACTCCGATGGAGGGGGACATAACTAGAAAAATAAAAGCTCTCTTTTTGGGACAAGCTTTCCAAGGGTTTTGACATACTTCTAGCTGAAAGAGACTGGCCACCTGCAGTTGTTAGGTAGTGCCCACACAGCGAAGAGATAATTATGCCAGCCTTCTCAAATCACATTCCAATTCATAAAAAATATCCATGTGCCAGGAAATGGGCAGTAGCACAGGCTCCAGCATTATATAGAAATCACGTAGGATGGGATGAGGATTCTCCTCACCACAAAATCCAGTTAAAAAATCAACCTACTGCTCAGAGGCAGTATCCAGTCAAGTAAGAAGCTTAAAAACAAGTCAGGGAGATCTTAGATCAACTTGAATATCAAGGGGTGATTGAAACATGCACCTCATCTATGAACAATCCTTTGTTTCCTGTCTCCAAGCCAGACAATTCATATTGTCTAGTTTTGGATTACAGACACCTAAACTCTTGTTGCAAAAATGTTTGCAGTACAAAACTCACATTGTGAAGCACTGATGAATAACATTGTGCACAAAAAATATAAAACCACATTAGACATTTCAAATGAGTTTTTCTGTCAAAACATTGCACCTGAAAGCAGGCATTTGACGCTTTCTCAATAATGGGGACACAGCGACAATTTTGCCATCTCCCCCAGGGATTCAAGAATAGTCTAGGGTTATTTTTAGCCAGAGTAATGGAGTTAATACAAATGTACGATGATGAGGCATTATCTTATGTCGATGACATATATCTTACAGATGACGACTTGAACGTGCCTTGAAAAGAGTGAACATCATAATACTTTGGTTCGCATCTGAAGGGTACAAATTAAATTTTAAGAAATCACGAATTGCCCACCTCAACGTCCTATTCTTAGGGTATGAGTTGTCAAGTGAAGGAAAAAGTCTGGCAGCAAACTTTCTTGAGAAATGTGCGCTGCTCCAACCTCCAAAAACGCTGAAAAACTTACAGTCAATTCTAGGTTTCCTGAATTTTGGAAGAACTTATGTTCTGAATTACACAGAAAGGATTAACCCTCTCTAAGAACTAATCAAACCTGATTTCAAACCAACAAATTGGACTCAGAAACGCACAGAAATTTTGCGTTCAGTACAAACAGACATGTTATCAAAAACACAATTTCAGACACGCGGAAACGTGCGCAATCTTGTGATCCGAATAATCCCAGGGAGAAGCGGAATCACATACCTGACCTTTAATGAAGGTGAAAAGGTACCAATTGCATACAAATCACACTTGTACACACAAGCCGAAATGAAATTCACTTCTACAGAAAAAATTCTGACAGCCGTTCAAACTGCAGTAGCAAAGGAGAGAGCTCTCGTGCAGGGTAAACGCATAATGATCGTTACACCTGTACCTGCCTTTGAGGCAGTGACAAAAGCTAGCATTCCAAATGCAAAAGCTTTACATCCGAGATAGATACAATGGTTTAACTCTCTTGCTGGAACAGACGTTGAATACGTGTTTGACCCCTACTTAAAAACACAAGAATTCCTACAATATGAGTACGAATGTCCCATGCCAACCGAGATTCTGCCTCTAGAACATTACGGATGTATAATCTATACAGATGGATCAGCGCAGTCCGCAGGTGGGGGTAAACAAGCCTATAGTGCTGCGTGCGGGATTGTTAAAGGTTGTTGGCGCGAAGGTAAATTAAGACCTATGGTCACTAAACCTCAATCACTCGGAGACTGTACAGCTCAGCGAGCTGAACTACAAGCTTTCAAGATGGCGCTTGAAAATACCGATTGCGAATTCCCCACACTAATAGTGTGCGATTCGTATTACTGCGTCCAGTCGTACAATGAATATTTGCAGAACTGGGTTCGAAACGGGTTCAAAGATGCAAAAGGTGGCACAATTAAGCATAAAACGCTTTGGGAACAAGTAGTTCTTTTGTAGAAAGAACTACAAAAAACTCACGTGATTCATACACTGAGTCATCAACGTGATGGCGTTCACGTTGCAGGGAATCCATTGGCAGATGAAGCCGCGAAGGCAGCTGTGCAAAAGGCTTCCGCAGCTACAATCACTCGTTCGAAAAGAGTAATAGACAGTGAAATGTTACTAGCAGCAAAAGCCTCAATGAAAGGCAGCAATGCAGCGTTACCTCTAAACTATCCACTCACAAATACATACATAATTGATGCAAACTCCGTTCCTTTTACTCAAATACCTGGAGTGGGGAACAGAGTAATTCCAAACAGGAATCGGAGAGCTACTTTGGTACATGAAGCACATATGGGAGAGGGTCTGAGACATCAAGGGATCTTAAAATCTTTAATAGAATTAGAAAAGATGTACTGGTGGCCGGGACTGGGAGTTGATGTGTACAATTTATTGCCCTAACTGCAACAGAAATCGCAGCAGCAAAAGCCACCAGATACCTGACTACAGAGTAGCCAGCCCAGTTCAGATACCATTGCTAGACAGCATTAGATTATCTACACGCAAACATTATATTGAACGGATGCGCTCCCACAAATACTAGTGTGATGTATTCTTATAGGTTCTGTATCGATCCCCCTATTCCTGACCCTGTTCTGGTTAACAAGTTAACTAGCAGCCATCCCATGATGCAGAAACCGTTATCTGATTAAGCCACACTACGGCACAGGAACGTGTTATCGGATTAGGTCATAACGCTTGCCATCTAATTAGACAAGCGATATTCCTCCAGCCCCTGATAAGGCATACGGAGTTCTCAAAACAAATCAAACCTATGACAACCTGGGAAAAACCCTGCGGCCATTGTTTTGATTTCATCGAGAACTTCAGCAAAAGAATGTGCTAACGACCAAGTCGTATGACATCCTTATTGACGTATCTATGTCCATCCTTACGTCAATCTCGGCACCTTACAGGTATAAATATTACCGGTATTGCCTTAAGCAAACACACGCGGTGGTGACGAGATCGGAGCAGCCAGACTTGCCGAAGCCCAGAGCAGAGCAGACCCCGCTGGCGCAGCCCCGCCTTCCTGACGCGCTGAGAACGAGACGCTGCTTTCTCCTGCCGAGAAATCCAGCTCCGGCGCTTCCGGGTAGCCCTCGCAGGCAGCCTGGAATATCGAGACCAGAGACGAGAGATACCATCCCTCATTCATCCTAGATTTCAGGTACAGAACTGAATAACCCCTTGCAGAGAATTCTTGAGTCAGTCACTTGGCAAAACAAACTTAACTTAAACTGCTACTTTCTATTCCCGCCCACGTATTAGGCTTAGGTCAGGTACACCGGGGTAGGCGTAGTTAGAAACACCAGTTGAGTACGATTAGTCAAATGTATATGTGTATGTATCTATTTTATCCATTTTAAACCACCTTATGGCTTAGAAACCATATAAATGTTTTTACAGTATTATTTTATACTTCTGCTTTTATTGTATGCACTTTACTTAACCATAAGTATTGCGATAATATCGATCCATTTCTCTTGTATGAGAAAAGAGACTGATCAATAAATAACATCTTTTATTGAACACGCCCGTCTCTTCCTTTTCTCTACAATCTGGTGAGACTAAGAATGCACGTACTGACTGAGTAAAATAAGTTGTCTTTTGTTTTCACACGACTCTAGAGATACACTCTTGATTAGGGGAGAGCAAAGTTGTCATGTTCTATGGTTGTCAGAAACTAAGGGCCCGATGTAGGTAAATCCCATTTACCAATTTTGAAATACCGAATCTTACCGATTCGGTATTTTAAAATCGGTAAATGGGATGTAGGTCCCAACATCTGGATTCGTTACCGAATCCTTAACAATTCATTAATTACCGATTGGGTAAATACCGAATCGGTAATGCCCATTCTTTCCTATGGGCTTTGAAGCCCATAGGAATGATTAGGCATTACCGATTCGGTATTTACCCAATCGGTAATTAAGGAATTCACAAGGGTGCAGGGGGTGTCACTTTGACACCCTCTAGCACCCCCAAAACGGCCATGTGTGCAATGTGGCACACAGACATGCCCTAAGGGCACGTCTGTCTGTCACATGGCACATGTGTACATGCACAGATGTGCATGTACACAGGAATCGGTTTTTTACCATGGATTTGTATTCCATGGTAAAATACCGATTCTGTAAGCCATGTGCTGCCGGAACATAGGCTACCTACATCACATTTTCGGTAATTTTACCGAATCGTTATCATTACCGAATCGGTAAATATTACCGACTCGGTAAATTTACCTATTCGGTAATGATAACGAATCGGTAAAATTACCGAAAATGTGCCCCTACATCTCCATGGCCCTTTACCGATCGGAAACGGCCGAAAATCGGTATTTTTGGCCGATTCCGATCGGTAAAGGGCTACCTACATCGGGCCCCAAATCCCTTCTTGTCTATCCAGGGAGGTTCAACTCCTCCTTGCCTATTCGAGAAAGTTTCTAGTGAACTCTGAGCTAGCTGGCAAACCCAAAACTTTAAGTCTAATATCGACAATAGAAGACATAGTTAACGTCTGGTCTAGGCCTATACTATTGAAGGTATTATTCCAATGCGCAGAGCCTATTGGGATAATAGGAACTACACTACATGGCGCCCAAACGTTTGGAAAGGCGTTAAAACATACGCAAGACATTAGAGTAACTCAGGCGTGCTTTTTCACTCAGACCCCTTTTTTCCCATAATACTCCAAAGACGTCTGGAGTGGGTGAAAGGTCATATCCGCCAAACCTCGCAGGAGGAAACTCCTATGTATGGTTCTTGGTTTAGTCAGCGTTGAAGGATACACTGTTCCAAAATATTGTGCATCTAATCTTTGTTTCCATAAGAAACCTGATCTGCAAACAAACAAAATAACCTTCCTGACAGTAGAATGTCAGACACTGAAGAAGAAAGAGAGATAGCTAGAGTAGCAGCTGAACTCGTAGCAGCTGATAATACTATGCAAGAAGCAGACCCGGATTTAATACTGATCCCGGTCAACATAAGAAAATCTATAACTTTAAAACTTATAGAAAATGGACTGACACCTAGAGGTGGCACAGTCATATTCGTAATAGAGGCACACGAATATCGGCAGACAGAGGTATTCTATTCATGGATAAACTTTCCAGCAGCAAACGCTGTAACAAAGCACTTCCACCATTACAAAACAGAGGAACCTCCTGAAGAATACACTCCTTTCGAGGAGGTGGAAGTACCACTTAAATTTCAAGAGCACCTGCTCTTGTTTAATGGCGCCCTAAAACACAACAATCACATCACCAGGCTCGGTCCATTAGGTAGACCAGGAGCAACGTGGCCGGTCCTAGCCGGATACACACCACATCCAGACATCGAAAGAATGTCTGCAGCAGATCTTCTAATACAACTAAAACAATTAATAAAAGTACATAGACAATTAGTCCAATATGTAATGCGGACTTCAACAATCCAACCAGCAATTAAAATTCCACAGCTGACCCCTCATCAGGGGAACACAAATAAAATTACACCACAGAACATACAGTCCTGCCTAGGTAAAGTACCAGCTAAAAGGGAACAAATACCATTCTGGTTAGCACAAAAAATCACCCAAATAGAGGCGGTGTTTCCAGACACCACCCCTGTGGATAAACACAGGATTCTGACTATCTGTCTTCCAATGGGAATCGCACCACACGTGGAGGACTGTGACACTTGGGGTACAGTCTTTGCTTCCATCTACACAAAAACGCATGGTGTTCCATCCATCTCGGTAATACCAGATGTGCTAAAACAAATTCAAGACGAATACGGTCCAGAACCCGCTTTAACTCTTGGTATGAAATTACTGAAAGACTTCAAGCAGGTCTCGGCTATATTACTAGCCAATATAAAGGGAGAAGCAGCAAACGTGGCGATCCGCCAAAGGTTAAAAGAAACAGATATAGCAGACCAACCAGCTGAAATTGCCAGAATTATAGAAAAATCCTATGAGGAACTAGGTAGAGATAGTTTAGGTGGAATACCAGTAAAACCCCAACTGATTGAAAGTCCTGAAAAAATATTTATTAAAAATCATCTAAACAGTCAAAAGAAGAACTGGGATGGAAACAAACAATCCAATCCAAAAGAAAAGAGATTCCAGTCCAGAGGAAGGTCTCCTCGGCGGAGAGAAAGATCTCCGGACCAAGGACCCAAGTCTCCCCAAAGTGAGCCCTCTGTGAAAAAATACAACCTTAGAAATAGGGATAATATAAAGAAACCGGATAGATATCAAGATTTTGATACACGTCCCTCTTAATCTTTTCAGACTTCCTCGCAGAAATCGGAAAGAAGAGGACGATCGGAACCCAGGGAAGGGCACGTCAAGTCCAAAGACAAGGAGCCTGCTCATCCAAATAAGAAATTACAATTTCCAAAAAAGAAGGTAGCCAGTATTAAAGTAGTTAACAATGCCGAGAATACTGAGGACACAACTGAAAAACGGAGAATGGGCTCAGACAATGCTAGACAGCGCAGCAGAAGTGAGCATAGCTCGCAAAGTCCTTATGAATCATCTGGAGACAGTGGACACGAATGAATACCTTCAAGTGGAAACTGCAGGCACCAGAGTTAGCAAACCTCACAAAATATATGAAATAACTTTACGTATAGAAGGGGATAAGACTAGAAAAATAAGGGGACTATTTTGGGATAATCTCTCCAAGGGCTATGACATCCTTCTAGCTGAAAAAGACTGGCCACCAGAGTTTGTCAGGGACTGCCCTCATGGCGAAGAAATAATTATGCCTGCCTTCTCAAATCATATCCCAATTCATAAAAAATACACACTTGCTAGAAAGTGGGCAGTAGCTCAAGCTCCTGCTTTATATAAAAATCACGTAGGATGGGATGAGGACTCTCCTCCTCACAAAATCCAGTTAAAATCACAACCTACTGCACAAAGACAGTACCCAATTAAGCAAGAAGCTAAAAAACAGGTAAAAGAAATCCTAGATCAACTAGAATACCAGGGGGTGATTGAATCTTGCACCTCACAAATGAACAACCCTTTGTTTCCTGTCTCCAAACCAGACAATTCATATCGTCTAGTTTTGGATTACAGACACCTTAACTCATGTTGCAAAACTTTTGCAGTGCAAAACTCGCATAGTGCAGCGCTAATGAATAACATAGTGCGCAAAAAATACAAAACAACATTAGACATCTCTAATGGATTCTTTTGTCAAAATATAGCACCAGAGAGCAGATATTTGTCTGCGTTCTCAATAAATGGCGCTCAAAAACAATTCTGTTGGTTACCCCAAGGGTTCAAGAACAGCCCAGGAGTATTCTCAGCGAGAGTAACAGAATTACTACAAACATATGATGACGAAGCATTATCTTATGTCGATGACATATACCTAACAGATGATGACTTGGATACTCACTTGAAGAGAGTGAACACCATAATACTTGGGTTCGCAGCAGAGGGTTACAAATTCAACTTTCAAAAATCTAGAATTGCCCATCTAACAGCCTGGCTGACAATTTCCTAGAGAAATGTGCCGTACTCCAAGCACCCAGAACACTAAAAAACCTACAGTCAATTCTAGGCTTCCTAAATTTCGGAAGAACATACATTGCAAATTACGCAGAAAGGGTCAAACCCCTTTATGATCTAATAAAACCAGATTTTAAAAGAACCAATTGGACTCAAACACACACAGAAATTTTGAGATCCTTACAAACAGACATGTTAATTAAAACAAAATTAGAAACACGTGATAACACACGCAATCTTGTGATTCGAGTCATCCCAGGAAGATGCGGATTCACATACCTGACCTCTAACGAGGGAGAAAAGGTACCAATTGCATTCAAATCACACTTGTACACAGAAGCTGAAAAGAAATTCAGCATTAAAGAAAACATTGTTCATGCAGTTCAAACCGCAATAGCTAGAGAAAAAGATAAAGCTGACGGTAGACACATCACAGTCAGAACAGCAGAATCAGCCTTTGAGGCATTAACAACACCGTGTAATTTACCAACAACAGCATTGAATCCGGAATGGATACAATGGGTGAATTCAATTACAACGGACAAAGTAAAATACTACTTTGATCCAGAATTAAAAGAATTGAAAAATCTAGAATATGAAAGAACATTCCCTCTGCCAATCGACATTCTGCCCTTACGACAGTACGCTTGTGTAATCTATACAGACGGACATGCTCAACCCTCCGTTTGGGGAGAACAAGCATACAACCCCACATGTGAGATTACAAAAGAAGTGTGGCGCGGAGATAAACTAAGACCTCTATTAACAAAAACACACTCAGTAGAAACCAATTCAGAACAACAGACTGAAATAATAGCATTGAAAATGGCGCTAGATAATGCAGATCGCGAATTCCCGACACTTATAGTGTCCGATTCGTATTACTGCGTCAAATCATATAACAGCGATTTGCAGAAATGGATTCAAAACGGTTACAAAGATGACACAGGTGCAACAATAAAGCAAAAACTGCTTTGGGAACAAATAGTTCTTTTACAGAAAGAACTACCAAAGACTCACGTGACACACTCACTGAGTCATCAGCGTGATGGCGTTCACGTTGCAGGGAATTCATTGGCTAAGACAGCCACAGCGGTAGCAACTAAATCGGCTTCCGTAGCTAGAAAAAAGCGTACAATGAAATACATTGACGGTGAAACAGTGCTGGCGGTAAAAACGTCATCAAAAGGCGACTGCTCAGCGCTACCGATTAACTATCCACTCAATTATACATACATAATCGATGCAAACTCCGTCCCTTTTGCTCGAATCCCTGGAGTGGGGGATAGAGTAATTCCAAACATGGACAGGAGAACTTTGTTAATTGCAGACGCACATATGGGCGAGGGTCTCAGATACCTCAAACTAAAAGATTCTCTGGAAGAACTACAATCAGTGTACTGGTGGCCAGGCATGAGCCTGCAGCATCACATTTTTGTAAAAAAATGCCCGGACTGCAACAGAGATCGCAGTGGCGAGAGAAACGGTATACTACCGTGGCGTTTCACTCCAGAAAGGATCAGCAGTAAAAAGCAAAGCGTCCGATTAACATATACAGGCTAGTTTCCACTTATAATGTAGATCCCCAGCACTCGGCTGACGTCTGGACTGTTATACAAAGATTTGCGAGTCTAAATGGCATATACGCTAGGAGCATGCTACGTTTGACCAATGTTTTCACTTTAGCCCTCAAGCTTGTTGGGAAGCACGGCCAAATGAGCATAGCGATGCGGGATTCTTCTCACTTCCTTCCTGAGGGATACGGGATGGTGTAAAGAAAAAACCAAGGCATAAAGCTATCTATAACAGAAAGGATATTAGGTTCGGGAGCTGGGTGGGTCAAACATCTAATAAGTGTCCAACGTAGTCTAAATAACCTGCCAAGAAATTCTCTGAAGGGATTCAGTCCGTACGAATTATTGTTTGGGACAAGGATGTTAGTCTTAGATCTTGACAGTCAGACTTCAGTGGTAAAGGAAAAAACTTTGATATCAAAGATCGTTTGGCTATTTTTCAGGACTTAAACAAAACAAGAAAAGACCTGAGCAACATAAAGTTGAAACAGCAGCCAACAACCACTGAAGAACCACCACCTGTCCCAGCAAGACCTGTCTGGATTCCAAAAGTCGGGGATCTAGTCAGAGAAAAGATCGCGGTAAAGAAGGAATTTGGGCCTTCTTACAGAAAAGCAGTTCCTGTCTTGTCTATCAACGGGACAAGATCAGTTGTACTACCGCCGCTTGCTGGTAAAAAGGAGAACCGAGTTGTATCCATCGACCTGGTAAAACCACAATCATGTGGCCGATAACAAACAGTAGGCCAAGTGGACTCCCTATAAGTAGTAGAACACCAAGATTTGCTACCAATACAGAGGTCCAAACTAAGAGGCTAATCACATTCGAAACGCCTACAGAAGAACAACAAGGACTATGCAACAATGCATTGGAACTTAAACCTCTGAAAACCCAAATAAAAAGATTTAGTAGAGACACACCAACCTACAATGAAGTAACAAACGAATATGCAAGAAACAGTAATCCTGAAGCAATTGGAACAATTGACAGAACTGCATCCAGCTACTTCATAAACTTCGATGATTCCTCTGAAGACCTAAGTGAATCAAAAACACAGCCATCAACAAAAACCTTTAAAGATAAAGCTAAAGAACTTTTGAAACAGCTGAAAGAAACATATCTGATTTCTCCATGGATTGAATTTTGGGTGGGCTTTGGTGCATTTATCCTCATACTTTGGCTCATCATGGTACTAACTTTGGGACGCTTCATTGAGGGAAAATATGCTAAAATGGACACAGCAAGTCAGAAAATCAACTTGATCCTCAAGCCACACACATCTTCACACGTCGAGAAAAGAGAACTTTCTTCAGTCAACTTCACAGCCAATCCTATACCGGGTGGGGTAGCATGGGACAATACTGACTACGAAATTTATGGTCCGGTTGAGATCCTGAAATATTCACACCAAATTAAGACTTTGTAAAAACAGCTCATTTGCTGATGATTGGGACTTTGAAAGTATAAATAATATGATGTCTGACTTAGTGATGTCTGCTAAATTTACCAAACATGATTATTTGCAGGGTTCGACTAATTATGATAGTATGTACTGTTACAACCACTATGGTAACCATTTTCTACATAAATCTGCACAACCTAGAAATGTTTTAAATTATAATCAATGGGAACATTGTGCAACCCCTCCAAAAGGAAGCTCAAGAACCTTTTACGACAAATATTCATACTTTTCAGGGTTCAACACAAGTAATGCTGAAACATTTTATTTCAAATTGTCAAATAAGACAGGGACAAAGACCATGCTAACAAACACGAAATTGATATATTCAGACTCATTTTTTGAACAAATGAATACTTTTGGTTTTGATTATTGGGACAAAAATGTTGAAGTTAAAAGTGTTTGGGGTACAAAAGAATGGCAAGTACAAGGTATAGAATCATTGTTTAGAGCCTGCATGATCCCAGAACAAATTATATTTTTAAATGACACTGTTCAACAAACCACCTGTCTTGGCTTAGCCAAAATCAAAGACTTAAATAAACCGTCTATTCCAAAGCCAACAATGGACAGCAATAGCTCTACAGATGAAGAGATAGACGTAAACTATATATTAAACCAAAACAGAACACATCCTGATTGGAAACAGTGGTTGATCTGGCCCACAGATACTAATAACTGTCAAGACAGATTCCTGAACAAAAAACAGTGGGTTCAAATTGACCAGGCCAGACCCTAGATATTCCCAAAGACAACACCCAGGGATAATAACCACCTACAGTGTGGGCAAATTATGCCTTCAATGGCTACAAACTTCCACACTGACAGAAATTAAGCAACACCTAACTTTACTTACTGATGGTGCTGACTTGCGCGTGATTTCATTATGGGACCGCGCAAACAGCTTCAAAAACGCTTCATAGCAGCCTCTGTATATGCAGCTTACAATGAGGCCTGGAAGGTAACTCAAATTGAGACAGCAGAAAGTATACGGGAAATTGACCGTATTCATTTGGAAAAATCACTTTCTGTAGTGGACAATGGGTTAATGACTCTGTCCTCCAGAATTTTTTCTTTGGACAGCATTGTGTCTTCAGCAATCGACATAATATCGCAAGACTTACTGTTGTTACAACACGGTCAGTCTCAATTGCGTTCTATTGTACAGCTTGGCTGGACGTTACAAAATCTGCGTTCAGGCTATGTGCCTTGGCGTTTAATCAACACAACGTCACTATTCAATATCTTTAACCTTACTGATAAACAAATCAGTATGGCACAAAAGGGTGCTGATTATACAATCCTGAGCATTGAGAAACTCGAGAGATTACCAGTGACAATGTCAGAACGACCTGTCAGTGAATGGATAATACATGGGATAATTAATATTCCAATATCAACCTTCAGGTTTCAATACTGGCAAAAATATATACAGGCTGGCATGTACGAAAAATTGGGAAAAGGGTACATTAAGACAACATGGAACTTGCCCTATTCACATGCATGTGTCAGTAATAAAGGACAGAAAGTGTTTCTTAGTGGCAATAATTATGCGATGTCACTAAGCGGTACACTTCTGTGTAATGGAATTAGTTTGCATGGAGCCTGTGAAGGGAACTCAAATAACCTTTCATGTCACCAGCTAGGCGCACCTGCAACAGAGATAGAACCATTCCTTAAAAGACTCTATAATGGGAGTTACATTCTAATTGTGGATCGCAGATGTTGTAGTCTTATGCCCGGGACTCCTTATCTCGTAACTACGACTGCGAAGGTCATGTGCTGTGGACACTCATTGTTCCCCAGCTTCTTTCCAGACAGGGAGGCAAGGGCATGGCCTAACTTGAAAATTACTTCTATTCGAATAGATACTTTAAGCAGAATGAAAACAGTGCTTCTTCAGACGCCGACCAGACTCACGTCATCAAAAGAAACGTATGATCTCCTAGTCGCAAGGACGACTGCAGAGATTCACTCATTGTTATCAACTAATTCCCCCATACATTTCGCAGAAATCCTGAATGAAATCTTAAATATTTCTGATACTAGTGGAGTCTCAAAAGTATTTAAGACAGTATTTTCGATGGCATTAACACCATTCAAAGCCATACTGGGTATTTTTCCAGATTTCGTCCATTCGATTTTTGGCGGACTTCCCCTCATTTTAGGACAATTGCAGGAATCCTATTCTTGGTCCTGATATTTCGTTATGGCAAACCATGTCACAGACAAAACACCTGCGACAAGGGAAGAAACAATCCGAGCCATTGGATACCGGGACCGGATATCAAAAATCCTGGGACTATCCCGGCTTAGAGACCTGAACATGACTTGTTTCTTTCATTTCGACCAATGTGGCATCGATGTGTTTTACCTGTATTAAGGTGCTTGCTGTGCGGAGAAGAATGCGTGTTGGACACCTGTCTGACGCTACAATCGGATGCGCCTATGGATGCAGAAACATTGTTGGGTCCGATAAAGGCTCATGCTTTGTGCTGCCCTCAACGGCTGCCAATCCTGATGACGGCATTCGTGGAAACTTCACCACTACGATTAAGGGGCAGTGGAGTTCAAGATGAAAGCAGCATCGATCAGGTACGACCTTCTGTCAGCAATACTAATCAAAACGTCAATGGAGACAATCATGCGCACGAATGCATGGTTACACCTTTTTCCGAGTTAGTGGAACTATCCCAGGAAGCTGTTGACAGCTTTTTCGACAGTCTAAATGATATGATGTTCTCACCAGAACAGAAATAGAGACTTTTAAGCAAGCTAGCACACGGCGTTCCCAACACCCTGAATTTGGCCTTCAACTTAATAGCAAAATAACATGAACAATTTTCCCTCCAGTTCACGGACAGCGATTTTTTCAGCAGCCCCAAAATATTTTTACGAATTTTCGGGACACTTATCTTCTGCTTAAAGTAAGAACTATTCTTAGAGAACTAAAATTTCTATTTTTAGAAACTTTATAGACATTAGCTGCCCGCTGGTATGTTCATAATTATTTTTATTCTGTGATGAAATGGTCTCGAACCTTTTTTCTTCTGTATTAAGAGCCATTTCATGTGTAAATTCTCATATACCAATTAGCAATAATGTATACATATGCGTGATTACTTTAGCATTATTCTACAGCTTGAGTGCATATAGTACATGTGAATATTTTTTTTCCGTATATTACATTATTCGAAATGCATTACATGTATTTTGGGGTGGTAAGGTATACACGATACTCTACAGTATGTTTTACTATGCCTAGATTCGTAAACATGGCCATAGTTAGCGTGGAGTGGGTGTGATGTATTCTTATAGGTTCTGTATCGATCCCCCTATTCCTGACCCTGTTCTGGTTAACAAGTTAACTAGCAGCCATCCCATGATGCAGAAACCGTTATCTGATTAAGCCACACTACGGCACAGGAACGTGTTATCTGATTAGGTCATAACACTTGCCATCTAATTAGACAAGCGATATTCCTCCAGCCCCTGATAAGGCATACGGAGTTCTCAAAACAAATCAAACCTATGACAACCTGGGAAAAACCCTGCGGCCATTGTTTTGATTTCATCGAGAACTTCAGCAAAAGAATGTGCTAACGACCAAGTCGTATGACATCCTTATTGACGTATCTATGTCCATCCTTACGTCAATCTCGGCACCTTACAGGTATAAATATTACCGGTATTGCCTTAAGCAAACACACGCGGTGGTGACGAGATCGGAGCAGCCAGACTTGCCGAAGCCCAGAGCAGAGCAGACCCCGCTGGCGCAGCCCCGCCTTCCTGACACGCTGAGAACGAGACGCTGCTTTCTCCTGCCGAGAAATCCAGCTCCGGCAGCCTGGAATATCGAGACCAGAGACGAGAGATACCATCCCTCATTCATCCTAGATTCCTGGTACAGAACTGAATAACCCCTTGCAGAGAATTCTTGAGTCAGTCACTTGGCAAAACAAACTTAACTTAAACTGCTACTTTCTATTCCCGCCCACGTATTAGGCTTAGGTCAGGTACACCGGGGTAGGCGTAGTTAGAAACACCAGTTGAGTACGATTAGTCAAATGTATATGTGTATGTATCTATTTTATCCATTTTAAACCACCTTATGGCTTAGAAACCATATAAATGTTTTTACAGTATTATTTTATACTTCTGCTTTTATTGTATGCACTTTACTTAACCATAAGTATTGCGATAATATCGATCCATTTCTCTTGTATGAGAAAAGAGACTGATCAATAAATAACATCTTTTATTGAACACGCCCGTCTCTTCCTTTTCTCTACAATCTGGTGAGACTAAGAATGCACGTACTGACTGAGTAAAATAAGTTGTCTTTTGTTTTCACACGACTCTAGAGATACACTCTTGATTAGGGGAGAGCAAAGTTGTCATGTTCTATGGTTGTCAGAAACTAAATCCCTTCTTGTCTATCCAGGGAGGTTCAACTCCTCCTTGCCTATTCGAGAAAGTTTCTAGTGAACTCTGAGCTAGCTGGCAAACCCAAAACTTTAAGTCTAATATCGACAATAGAAGACCTAGTTAACGTCTGGTCTAGGCCTATACTATTGAAGGTATTATTCCAATGCGCAGAGCCTATTGGGATAATAGGAACTACACTACACTAGCACAAGATTTATTTGGATGTGGCCCCAGGGCTCGGCTGACGCCAGAACTGTTATAAAAGATTTGCAAGTCTTTATCGGCACATACGCAACTGGCACGCTACATTCTGACCAGGGTCCTGCATTTAGCTCTCGAGCTTACAAGTAAGCAATGGCTAGCTTGGGCGTTGCATTGCGGCATTCTAGTCCCTTCCATCCTGAGGGTAATGCGGTAGTGGAAAGAAAAGACCGTGACATAAAGCAATCCATAACAGCTAAGGTTCGGGTGATGGGTGGGTCAAACATCTAATAAGTGTCTAACGAAGTCTTTACAATCTGCCAAGAAATTAACGGGGTGGAGTCACTCGGTATGAATGAATGTTTGGTACTAGAATGATATAGGAAGACCTCGATTGTCAGACTTCAGTGGTGGAACAAAACCTGAGTAATACAATACAGAAGCAAATGCCCACTGAAGAAAAACCACCTGTCCCAGCAAGTCCTGTCTGGATTCCAAAGATTGGAGATCTGGTCAGGGAGAAAATCACGGTAAAGAAGGAATTTGGGCCTTCTTACAGAAAAGCAGTACCTGTCTTGGCCATCCACGGAACAAGATCAGTTTTACTACCGCCCCTTGCTGGTAAAAGGGAGAGCAGAGTTGTATCCATCGACCTGGTCAAACCACAACATTTGGCCGATAATAAGTAGTAGGCCCAGTGGACTCCCGAGAAGTAGCAGATGACCAAATCTTGCTACAATCCAAGAGGTTCAAACTGAAAGACTTATCACTTTTGATAAACCTGCAGTACGAAAAGAAGGACTATGCAACAAAGCCATGGAACTTGTACCTCTGGAAACCCAAATAACAGTTCGTCAAGACATGCCTGTCTACAATGATGTGACATCTGACTATTCAAACATGGCAAAACGAGAAACAAATCCAGTGATTTCAAGTAATCCTGATGCAATCCCAACAATTGACAGAACTGCTTCTGGCTACTTTATCAACTTCGATAACTTTTCTGAGGATCCCAGTGAAACTGAGGATAAGCCAGAAAAGAAAAACTTCAAGGAAAAAGTAACAGAACTCCTTCATCTACTGGAAAAAACATATCTGGTTTCACCATGGGTTGAATTTTGGATTGGATTAGGTATATTTTTCGTCCTGTTCTGTCTCGTACTAGTGTTAAGCATGGGAAGGATGATTGATGGAAAATATAATACTATGGACACAGCAAGTAAGAAAATCAACTTGGTCCTGAAACCTTACAAATCATCTCATCGTTAAATAAGAGGCCTGTCAGCAGTGAACATCACAGCCGTTATTATACCTGGGGGTATAGCAAGGGACAAAACTGATTATGACATCTATGGTCCGGTGGAATTATTGAAGATTTTACATCAGTTTAAGGTTTCTTTGAGTGACTTTGTCACACCCAGTAAATTTTCTGATGAATGGAACTTTGAGACTGTTAACAACATGATGAAAGATTTAGAAATGTCAGCTAAATTTACAGAACATGACTACTTAGAAGGGTCATCAGATTATGAACAAATGTATTGTTTTAATCATTATGGTCACCATTATTTGCATAAATCTGCAAGCCCTAGAAATGTGTTTCATTACAAATAATTAGGAACATTGTTCCACTCCGCCGAAAGGCAGCTATAAAACATTTCAAGAAAAGTTTTCGTACTTCTCAGGGTTTAATGTTACCAATCCAGAAATGTTTTATTTTAAAAATCTAAATAAGACAGGAATGAAAACAATGTTGACCAATACTAAACAAATTTTTTCTGCAAACTTTTATGCTCAATTGTCTGCATTAGGTTTTAACTTTTGGAAAGACAACATTGAGACGAAAACCGTCTGGGGCACTAAAGATTGGGAGGTACAAGGTATAGAAGCCTTATTTAGAGCCTGCATCATCCCAGAACAAATTATGTTTTTAAATGACACTGTTTAACAGACGTCTTGTCTTGGCCTGGCTAAGATTAAAGATTTAAACAAACCGTCTATACCTAAAACCACAAGTGACATTAATAGCACTTCATATGAGGAGGTAGACGTACCCTATATCATTAAACAGAACAGAACTAATCCTGATTGGAAAAAATGGTTAATCTGGCAAACAGACACTAATAACTGTCAAGATAGATTCCTGAACAAGACACAAGGGTTCACTGTGAATAGGCCAGATCCAAGATATTGCCAGAGACAACATCCAGGGATAGTAACCACTTACAGTGTAGGGAAGCTGTGCCTTGAGCGGCTTCAGAAATCTACACTTCCAGAAATTAAACAACACTTATCTTGACTTAAAGAAAGCAATGATTTGCGAGATTTCTTAATGGGGCCTCGCAAACCACGGATAAAAGGTTTTATATACGCCGGAATATACGCGGCATACAACAAAATATGGAAAGTGACGCAAATGGAAACTGCAGAAAGAATACGAGAAATTAATTGTATTAATTTAGAAAAAAACCTCTCTGTAGTGGACAATGGGTTAACGACTCTGTCCTCCAGAATTTATTCTTTGGAGACAGCATTGTGTCATCTGCCATTGACATCATAGAACAAGACTTGTTAATGTTACAACATGGCCAGTCTCAATTACGTTCTATCATGCTGCTAGGCTGGACGTTGCAAAATCTGCATTCAGGCTATGTGCCATGGCATCTAATCAATACTAAGTCATTGTTTGCTGTATTTAACCTTACAGATAAACAAATCTCTTTGGTACAAAGAGGAGCAGATTATACGGTGCTGAGCATTGAAAAACTCGAAAGATTACAATTAACAGTTTCTGAGAAACCGGTCATTGAATGGATAATTTATGGCATCATTATGATACCAGTGACGTCTTTCCTATTTCAGTATTGTCTGGAGCATATACCAGTGGGCCTGTATGAAAGGTTGGGTAAAGAATACATTAAGTCGACCTGGGTTTTACCATACACACACAAATGTGGGAATGGGGGACATGAAGTATTCCTTAGTGGTAAGAATTGTAAAAACTCACTGAGTGGTACACTTTTGTGCCAGGGTATTAACTTGCACGGAGCCTGCGATGGTTCTGCAAATAACCTCTCTTGCCACAGGCACGGTTCACCCTCCACAGCGATAGTACTGATTTTCAGGCAGCTATCCAATGGCAGCTACGTTATGCTCAATGATCACAGCAGTTGTGGCATGTTGCCCGGAAAAAGTTATCTCGTAACTGTGTCCTCCACGGTCACTTGTTGTATGCAAGTATTGTATCCAAAACGTGAGATAGGAAGGGAGACGGCTTTATGGCCTTCACTGAATATCTCTTCTATACAAATTGATACTTTAAGCAGAATGAAAGCCATTCTTTTACAAAAAAATGTGCCACTGACCTCATCTAGAGAAACATATGATCTGCAAGTAGCAAGGTCTTCTACAGAGATACATGCATTATTATCAACAAACTGCCCAGTACACTTTGCAGAAAGGTTAAGTCAAATCTTAAACATGTCCGATACCAGCGGCATCGCACATGTATTTAAGATGATTTTTTCGGGACTGTTAAAACAATTTGAAGCAGTCCTCTGCATTTTTCCAAATTTCGTGCAGTCTGTGTTCAGCAGCCTGCCTCTCATCTTGGGACTAGTAGCAGGAATTCTATTTTTATTTCTTCTGCTCCGATATGGCAAGTCTGGTCACCAGCAACACCAAAATTACCATGGGACAATGCCTCCTTGCCATGAGGTATCGTGAGAGAATTTCACAGATTCTTGGCTTGGCTCGTTTAGGAGATCTGAACACAACCTGGTTTCTATTGTTCAGACCACTCTTACCTGTTCGTTGATGCCTGCTTTGCGGACAGGAATGCATGTTGGACATTTGTCTTACACTTCCATCAGTACTGCCATCGGATGTTGACGCTTTGCTAGGTCCAGTAACGGCTCATGCATCGTGTTGCCCCCAACGGCTGCCTATTCTGATGACGGCATTCATTGAGGTCTCACCGGCAAGTCTAACTGAGGGTGAGATACGAGAAACTACAGGCGTACAGGTACCATCTACTAAGTACATTGCTAATGCATCAAACGCTGACGGCGATGATCCACACTTCTGCACTTTTGATCTGCTAACTGAAGTGGTTCCACTTTCACCTACTACGGTAGACGGTTTCTTTGGGAGCCTAGATGATCTGATGTTTTCTCCTGACACTGCTGAGAATAACTTTTGAATATTTCACACAGCGTTCTCTGAACTCTGCAATTCGCCTTCCTTTTTGCAAAACAATCTACTAATTTGAACTTTTTCCAAAATAGAACTTTTGGCACAGAGTAATCTGCTTAAAGTAGAACTATTCTTAGGGGAAACAACCTTTACAATGCAACTTTTACAACGCACTACCATTACAACGACATTTTTACAACGCAAAAAACTATTACAACGCATGTATTTACAATGCATGTTTTTACAACGCAGGTACCTTTACAACGCATACCATTACAACGTAAGTATTGGTAAGTATATAATTATATTTTAAATTTTATATGTTTGGGTTTTTTTAAGGGGTATTTTTAGGGTTCAGGGTCAGTTTTCAGTTTTTGTGTAAAAGGGTATTTTTAGGGTTGAGGGTCAGTTTTCAGTTTTTGGGTAAAGGGGTATTTTTAGGGTTCAGGGTCAGTTTTCAGTTTTTGGGTAAAGGGGTATTTCTAGGGTTCAGGGTCAGTTTTCAGTTTTTGGGTAAAAGGGTATTTTAAGGATTGAGGGTCAGTTTTCAGTTTTTGGGTAAAGGGGTATTTTTAGGGTTCAGGGTCAGTTTTCAGTTTTTGGGTAAAGGGGTATTTTTAGGGTTCAGGGTCAGTTTTCAGTTTTTGGGTAAAGGGGCATTTTTAGGGTTCAGGGTCAGTTTTCAGTTTTTGGGTAAAGGGGCATTTTTAGGGTTCAGGGTCATTTTTTAGTTTTTGGGTAAAGGGGTATTTTTAGGGTTCAGGGTCAGTTTTCAGTTTTTGGGTAAAGGGGTATTTTTAGGGTTCAGGGTCAGTTTTTAGTTTTTCGGTAAAGGGGTATTTTTAGGGTTTAGGGTCAGTTTTCAGTTTTTGGGTAAAGGGGTATTTTTAGGGTTCAGGGTCAGTTTTCAGTTTTTGGGTAAATGGGTATTTTTAGGGTTCAGGGTCAGTTTTGGGTTTTGGGGTAAAAGGGTATTTTTAGGGTTCAGTGTCAGTTTTGGGTTTTTGGGTAAAGGGATATTTTTAGGGTTCAGGGTCAGTTTTGGGTTTTTGGGTTAAGGAGTATTTTTAGGGTTCAGGGTCAGTTTTGGGTTTTTGGGTAAAGGGGTATTTTTAGGGTTCAGGGTCAGTTTTGGGTTTTTGGGGTACAGGGGTATTTTTAGGGTTCAGGGTCAGTTTTGGGTTTTTGGGGTACAGGGGTACAAGGTAAAAATAAAATAAAATTAAATTTAAATTAAATCAATTAAATGAAATTAAATTAAATTAAATTAAATTATATTATTTTCAATTATTTTAAATTTAAAAAAAATTAATATATACTTACCAATACTTACGTTGTAATGGTATGCGTTGTAAAGGTACCTGCGTTGTAAAAACATGCGTTGTAAATACATGCGTTGTAAAAGTTTTTGCGTTGTAAAAAATTCGTTGTAATGGCATGCGTTGTAAAAGTATGAGTTGTAACGTCATACATCCATTCTTAGAGATCAAGATTTCGTATTTGAACTTCCTAAATGATAATATTTGGCTTCAACCTCGAAAACAAACACAGTTAAAAACGTATTCTATGGGACAGATTTCAGATATCAATTGACGAATATACTTTCGTTTTATTTAATGAGAAAATATATGCTCATGATTTATGCTTGATTTCAGATGACGCCTATAACTTTTGCATACAGTATATACTCATTTCATGTGAACAAACCTATTCAAATGCATTTTTGTATTTTGGGGTGAGATTGTGTGCACTTTGCTTTAGATATGTTCAGTGCTTAGGTATTATTGAACTTAATAATCGGGGAGTGGGTGTTATATAGGAATCTAGGACCCTAGAGTAATTTTCCCGATTCATGCCCATATATAGGTATAATTCACCCAATCCTTATATATAGGAATCATTACCTTATTTAGTCTTAGCCTATGAGCCCAAATACGGCATGGCTACTTCCACTAAACTCCGAGAATCCACAACGATTTCTTGGAAAAACCCGCCTTCAGCAGTCATGGACTTTCCCCCGCTTGAATATTAATTTATCCAAGAGCTCCTGGCGTTTTCAAGGAACTGAGGCACTAGTGACGATATTATGTCCAATCTTACGTCAAACTCAGCACCTTCAAAGTATAAATAAGCCTAAATTTGCCGAGTCAAACACAAGGTGGTTTAAGAGCAGATCGACTAACTACTTGCCCGACGCCCTGCTGCTGCAAGTGCCGAAGGAAGCCGACCCTCCAAATGACGCACTGAGAAGACGCTGTCTTTTCTCTTGCTGAGAAATCCAGCTCCGGTGTTTCCAGGCTGCCCTTGCGGGTTGCTGGGAGATCGAGTCCTGAGAGAGAGATACAAGACCTCTATCATTCTAAAACCAAGGTATGGAGCTGATTAGACCTTTAGAGAATTCTTGGAACAGATTCTTGTCAGAAAAGTACTAGCTTAAGCTACACCACACTTACTCCTCCCTCGTACTAGACTTAGGTTAGGTACACTGGGGTAGGCGTATTTTAGAAGCACCAGGTGAGTACTTTTAGCCACTATTTTATCACTGTATGTATTTTATGCATTTTATGTATTCTATGTTTATGGCTTAGAAACCATATCATGCTTTTACAGTACTATTTTATAATACTATTCGTATTATATGCATTGTACTTCTTAACCAGCATTTCAATTGTAACAGTGTCATTTCTTATGCTTAAGAAATAAGACTGTTCAATAAATACTTTTATTGAAAACGCCCGTCTCTATTTCTGAGCAACTCTGGTGAAACGAAGCATGCACATCTGACTGAGTGAAATAGCCGTCTATTGTTTCCGCGACTCTAGAGATACGTTTCATTCTGGGGAAACAAAGTTGTCATGTTATATGGTTGTCAGAGACTAATCCCTTCTTGTACTTTCGAGAAAGTTTCTAGTGACCTCTGAGCTAGCTGGCACTCACAATAAGTCTAATATATTCGTCAGAGACCTAGTCTACTTAAGTCCTACGTCTAAGCTGCAGGATATATTATTCCAATGCGCAGAGCCTATTGGGAATATAGGAACTACACTACACTCCACACGGGAAAACTAATGGTGGCAGCTCTTCTCCCAGGGGTTCCCCCGGAGGGGCAGCACTACCTGTATGTAGCTTTGGGGGGCCTTTCCCAGCCTCAAAAACACCTCTACCAGTCTCAGTAGAAGCAGGATTTAGGGATCTCTCTCTCCTATGAGACATAGCAGTGGCTCTAGGCATGAGTGGCCAAGACTTACATTTGTCTCTACTTAAAGCTAATGCCCATAAGATCATAAGAGATGGTTCTTTACTACAGTACGTATCCAGGCATTGGTTTGAGGCCTCAGATCTCTCTTGGAGAGGATGTGGGGCCAAGGACTCTTGAATATGTGGTGTCAATGTGTACATGTATAGAATTTTTGGCAAGAGGCTCTTTTCTTGATCCTTCAGATTTGTTCAGTTTCCCTGCCAATGAAGATGAGAGAGGACTCAGTCCACCCCTACACCACCCTAAGGGGCAAGCTACTCACCTTCTTGCTTCTGGCAGTGAGGCTGACCATAGCCCACACTTGGACAAACCCTTACCCACTGGGCCTTTCACTGTGGTGGACCAAGGTGTGGCACTTCTATGACATGAAACATTGGACCACCATAGTCACAGACAAAATGTATAAGTTTGAACTAATCTGGCTGTCTTTTAAGATCTATGTTAAGAGGGATAGGGCGGAGGTGCACCTGTCTACTATCACGCCAGACATAGAAATGCCTTTATCCTCAAACAAGGATGTAGAGATTAGGCTTTGGGCGGTACTTCTGATATGGGCTCCCTGGGATAAGTGTGATCTAGTGATGTATGGATTCAAATGTCAAGCAAAATACTTCCCATTTTAGGTCTCATCTGAGACAGCACATACGCTTTGTGCGCTCTCGCTTGCGAGCGATATCGTATACAACAAGAGGTTTGCAGCCCACCCATTGCTTTGTTGGATTTTTGTCACTCATATTTGCTACCTTCTAATTGGCCTGCTCATGCTGGCTTCACTGCCCCTTCTTTCGGCTGAAGCATGAACCAAGTACTGATTTCTACATCTTGCTTGCTGTTATTCTACTGATGGTGCTGTGATTGAGGTACTACTTTTATTTTTATTTCTTCCCTGTTGTTGTTCAACCGCTTGCCATTTGTAGCTTTGGTTTACCGTGCCATAAATACTTCAAAGAAGCCCTTTCCCCCTTTTGAAATGGAAATTGATTGTGACAACAGATGTTATCTGCTTTTATTGTGACAACAGATGATAGCTGCTTCCAAATGTATTTTCACTAAGACATGGACATAGGTGCAGATGCCTTCTTTATAACATAGGATTTTTTGCCAAATGCCATTTTTTGCTTTTTCACACATACAAAGATGAATTGAATTGCTCTGAATCACAGGGGTATTGTGCCAAGGCCTAACAAGCACTGGCAAAGTCAATGTCTCACCTTTGAGACTATTGCCTCTGCCATTGACTTTAGTTCATGCTCTACAACATGGACATTGGCGACTTTAGCAATGGCTGTATAGCAGTGTGATTGCTGTGATGCATGGCTAAAAATTATAATTAAAAAATGCATTAGCCCCAGCTGCGTCATAATGCTTTCTTAAATTAGTTTTAGCCACACTGAAGCCTGCGCACTGCTGTACAGCATGGCTCCAAAACATTGCCAAAGTCAATAGCTCTCTTAGACCAGACCTCTTGGCTTTGCCAGTGCTTGTTTGTTGCTCCAGAACATGGTCATAGTGATAGGAGTTAGCTTATAAGCAGAGTATTTTGTTAACAGCAGCAAATATTTTCAATCATCTCTACTCTGTAGTATTATGATTACCTTTCCACTCAATTGAATAACCCAAACACAAGAGAGTATATCGAACCAGATGATGTCTGAAAATCCAAGAATATCTGAACACTAGCCACACCTTCCAAGTAAAGGCAAAAGTGCACTTTGTTGAGAGAGGCTTTATATAGTGAGAAATAAATGCCAGTTTCAGCTGAATCTTTCTCTGTCAGAGTAATAGCCTGCAAGGGTATTTGCCGTCTGGTCTGGGGTGAGATTATGTGCAGCTTCAAAATGCCTTGTTATGCTTTTTTATGTTCTGAGAGAACTGGGGTGGTTGCACGGCTGGAATTTAGCATGGGTGCGCTGGGCCAATGCCTCCAATTTTCTGAGGAGTGCATGGAGTTTGTGCACTAAGGTTATGCCAACAGCAGCGCCTTTCTCATCTTGCTTCAGCCTTGTCCTTGTCCCTGTCTGCAGGGCTGGCTTTAGCGCTGGAGGCGCCTGGTGCCACAGTTTTTTTTGGCACCCCCCCACTCATGACCTCCTTCTCCACGGTTTCTTGCACTACCACCCTACAACATTGCCCCTCCTCTCTCCATAGCCCCTCTCTAACATATATTTTGTTTTATAGCACTACTCATACCAGTGTAGGATGTCAGAGCACTTTACATCACACACACATTATATAGAGACAATGAATCATTTAGGCTATAAGAAACGTTACATAACACAATGAGGATTACAAGATTGAGTAATCACATGTGATCCACCAGTAAGCAGCATAGTTTAAGATACTTTTTTCTAGAGATTTAAAACATAACACAGAGGTTGGGGTTGGCTTCACTAATAAGAATATATTTCAACCAAAAGGAACCTTTTTTAGTAACATTAGGATAATAAAAGACTGGTGTAAAACAATGTTCTAACCCAGGGGTTCTCAAAGTACGGCCCGCGGGCCGGTGGCGGCCCGGCAAGCCTTCCTTGGCGGCCCGCGGACCTTGCAGACAATCACTGCTCCCCTGGCCCCCACAGAGCAGAGTAGAGAATAG
Source organism: Lissotriton helveticus (assembly GCF_964261635.1). Lineage (NCBI taxonomy): Eukaryota > Metazoa > Chordata > Amphibia > Caudata > Salamandridae > Lissotriton > Lissotriton helveticus. Next base: position 1,431,100,249 of record NC_136059.1, read on the forward strand.
ATGCAAGGGCGCAAAGAGGTGAAATACGACAAACAAAGCCTCTGCTCTGTGGGGCCGGGCGAGCGGTGATTGTCAGAGTGGAGTGCAGGGGCGCTACAACAAAGCCTCAATAATATGTAAATGGTCTTTTAAAGACCTGCTAAGGACTTTGGTGTGGCTGTCTGTGTGTGCGCGCTGGGGAAGCTGTCTCAGCCCGGACTGAAGGCTGACACAGACAGACAGACACACGCAAAGTGAGATGACAGAGGGGGAGGGAGGGCAGGAGGGAAGGAGGGAGAGAGGGATGGAGAGGGAGAGAGAGGGACGGCAGGAGGGAGAGAGAGGGCATGATGGAGAGGGAGGGCAGGAGGGAGAGGGAGATGGAGAGGGAGGGCAGGAGGGAGAGAGAGGGCATGATGGAGAGGGAGGGCAGGAGGGAGAGAGAGGGACGGCAGGAGGGAGAGAGAGGACATGATGGAGAGGGAGGGCAGGAGGGAGAGAGAGGGCATGATGGTGAGGGAGGGCAAGAGGAAGAGAGAGGGCAGGAGGGAGAGAGAGATGGAGAGGGAGGGCAGGAGGGAGAGAGAGATGGAGAGGGAGGGCAGGAGGGAGAGAGAGATGGAGAGGGAGAGGCAGGGCAGGAGGGAGAGAGAGGGCATGATGGAGAGGGAGGGCAGAAGGGAGGGAAAGGGCAGGAGGGAGAGAGAGATGGAGAGGGAGGGCAGGGGAGAGAGGGAGGGCAGGAGGGAGAGAGGGCGGGAGGGAGAGAGAGAGGGCAGGAGGGAGAGAGAGATGGAGCGAGAGAGAGAGAGAGAGGGCAGGAGGGAGAGGGAGGGCAGGAGGGAGAGAGAGATGGAGAGAGAGGGCAGGAGGGAAAGGGAGGGCAGGAGGGAGAGAGAGGGAGGGGGAGAGAGGGCAGGAGGGAGAGAGAGATGGAAAGGGAGGGAGAGGGCAGGAGGGAAAGGGAGGGCAGGAGGGAGAGGGAGGGAGAGAGGGCAGGAGGGAGAGAGAGATGGAAAGGGAGAGAGAGGGCAGGAGGGAAAGGGAGGGCAGGAGGGAGAGAGAGGGCAGGAGGGAAAGGGAGGGCAGGAGGGAGAGAGAGGGCAGGAGGGAGAGGAAAGGCAGGAGGGAGAGGGAGGGCAGGAGGGAGAGAGAGATGGAGAGGGAGGGCAGGAGGGAGTGGGAGGGCAGGAGGGAGAGAGAGATGGAAAGGTAGGGCAGGAGGGAGAGAGAGATGGAGAGGGAGAGAGAGGGCAGGAGGGAGAGAGAGATGGAGAGGGAGAGAGAGGGCAGGAGGGAGAGAGAGATGGAGAGGGAGAGAGAGGGCAGGAGGGAGAGAGAGATGGAGAGGGAGAGAGGGCAGAAGGGAGAGGGAGGGCAGGAGGGAGAGAGAGGGAGGGAGAGAGAGAGCAGGAGGGAGAGGGAGGGCAGGGGGGTGAGGGAGGGCAGGGGGGAGAGAGAGATGGAGAGGGAGGGGAGAGGGAGGGAGAGAGAGGGCAGGAGGGGGAGAGGGCAGGAGGGAGAAGGAGGGCAGGAGGCAGAGATGGAGAGGGAGGGCAGGAGGGAGAGAGAGATGGAGAGGGAGAGAGAGGGCAGGAGGGAGAGGGAGGAAAGGAGGGAGAGAGAGATGGAGAGGGAGAGGGAGGGCAGGAGGGAGAGGGGGGCGGGAGGGAGAGAGAGGGCAGGAGGGAGGGAGAGGGAGGGAGGAGGGAGAGGGAGGGCAGGAGGGAGAGGGAGGGCAGGAGGGAGAGGGAGGGCAGGAGGGAGAGGGAGGGCAGCATGGAGAGGGAGGGCAGGAGGGAGAGGGAGGGCAGGAAGGAGAGAGAGATGGAGAGGGAGGGCAGGAGGGAGAGATATGTATGTATGCTGGGTCTGGTGGCTCAGTGGATGAAGGCATCTGCTGCAGGGACCTGTGTGCAACCTCATGGTCACAAGTTTTCGTTGTGCTTTAGCCCCGCCCCTCCCCCTCTGACCCCGCCCCCACCAGTGCGGCCCTCGGCCACAAACCACACTGTACATTTGGCCCCCGAGAGAAAGTTTGTGAGTACCCATGTTCTAACCTATACCATGCAGTTCTTCAACGACAGTTCATTTGTCTCTGTGCTTTATTAGGATTGTAACCGATGAACTGCAAGTAAGAAAAGGATCTCTGTGACGAAAGCAGTAACCCACAGAGCTATCCACCTAAAATACAGTTCAGTAATCTGCATTGTAGGGTTCTTTGCAGCGCCATTGTAGAAAAAATAAACTTTAGGAACCACACTTTTATTGGTGTTTTGGAGTTCATATTTATTGAAATGTTTTTGAAAGTAAGGGAGGCAAAACTTAATGTCACCATACCATTCCTCGAGACAGAAATGTTAAAGTTTTTAGTCAATGATGCAATTGCAATCTTCCTATTCTGTGTGACTTTAATTCACACGTCTAACCTTTTACAGCATGCAGCAAATCTGTGCGCCACTGCTAATCCACGAAAAGGAACACAACATGTTGTTTATCTCCCAGACGGCTGGGGGGGGGGGGGGGGGGGAGGAGGGCTGGCAGTAAATCTACGTAATCTGCAATGTCATGAACACAGGTGTCTACCTTTTATTTCCAGGAGGTGGAAATGAAAGAGTGATAACGGTGCGCACTGCAAGCCTTTGGACAATGTGAATGGTGCCGATTTATGCGCACAAATGGCGCCTCCCCGAGCTTGAGGCTCAGTGCAGTGGCACCATTCGCCCTAAAGTCAGCCCTGCCTGTCTGTTTGTTTCTGTATGATTTGCCAGTTTAACGTGGTTTTAGTCCTTCATTATCATAAGGTGGGCGATGTTTTGACATCCCTTTAGCCTCATTCCTTGCCCTTCCTTCACTCTTGCCCCTGCTGGCACACATAAACATTACCACCATCTACTTGAGGCAGCTAAGCTATCCGTGATTTAAGTGAGCTGAGGGAAGTTCCGGGATGTTTGTGTTCAGGGGCCAGTTCCTGCTCAGTCAGGAACTGACCAGTGAACACAAAAGAGCCCCCCCCCCCTCTGCTGCCTCATTTCATGTACTACCATCAGCAAGCCAAATTTCTCTACGCCCACGCCCAGAGCGCTATCTTAGTAAACCCGGCTCTGCGTGGCTGAACAGGTTTGTGGAAAACTTGCAGAAGAACATGATTTTTAAACTAAAGTATGCAGGCCAGGTCCCTTGCTTTGCCCAGACAAGTTTTGCGGGGCGTGATCCTTTTACCAAGAAGCGCATTTTTTGTGTTTACTTTAACTTTTACTTAATGAAAAATTCTAGCCTCCTCGAAACTGCAAGGAAACTGTAAGGAATACGCCTAAGAGGTGGGCAGCTGCTGCAGAGCGATCATGGCTGTACCATGAATCATTATTTTGTTGAATGAAAAACAAGGAAAATCCCCTATTGTTCGGTACTCCAACGCTTCAAAAAATGGCATGATTCATGCTCCAAGGCCTCGTTTTTGGCTTTAGAATTTTAGTTTGTGAAGGGCAGAATCCTAGAGAAGAAGGGCTGATTACATTTCAGATAATATGAGTCATTCCATGTACATTCCCAATCTTGCACACTTCCACTGGTTTGCCTTAGTTGGTTACTTAAAAATCGCAATGTTTGAGACACTCCAACCTGCCGTCTTTGCGTGACCTGAACTTGTAAATTATTACTGGCATATACATAGTCATAAATATTTATGGGATGCAGCAGGACTTACTTTTACGGAAATTCCTTCCTTATTTGCAATGCATGCGGAATGGCTCTTCTCCCCTCTCGTACCTCATAACATCTAGCTTTGTTGTATGTGAAAGAGTGTGTTGTAAAACTACACAAGTGAAAAGCCATATTTGGAAAAGAAAGTGTTTTAGGTACATGGGGGTTATTTACAAGCCCCTTGCATTGCCAATACGTCACTTTTTCGCATATTAAAAATGACGCACTGGCGGCGCAAGGGGCTTGTAAATAAGCCCCATAGTTTAATTTCCATGAATAGGCAGAGTTAATACATAGCAGATATTAGAAGTTGGGGCATATTTACAAGAAAATGGCACAGCAAGTAATTTTGCTGCGCCGAGCGGTGTCATTTTCCAAGTACAGGGATGCGGCGTATTTACAACAATACGGCGCATTCCATCACTTACCCCTGCCCTGGCAAAAAAAATCAGCCTAGCGCTAGCGCAGGCTCCCTTGCAACATGGTGCCAGGGTGCCTAGGTTGCAGGGATGGTTGTGCAGGAAGGGACACATTCCTGCACAAAAACAATCATCAGTGGTGTTTTGCCCCTTCAATGTGTGCTGCAGAATGCAGAACACACAGAAAGAGCAAAAAACAAGGAGAAATGAAAGTATTTCTCTTCTTTGTGCAACTCTTACCTCTCCGCTGAGGAGCGGTAAGTTTTTGGCGCTGCCTCAGATTTACAGATCTTTTTAAATCTGGAGCAGTGTCAAAAAGCAAAGTAGCTTAGTGCCACCTTGTAAATATGGAGCAGAGCACAGCGCCATCAGAGTGTCGCAAAAAGTGGCGTTCTGGTGGTGCACTGCCCTAGTGAATATGGCCCTCTGTTAAGAACTAAAAATAACCATATCAACCAGAAACATGTGTTCTTGCTTCGATGTTAAAGTGTAGGTGCCTCTTTCAAATTCAATGGCCATTGTGCCTGCCAGCTTTTATGTCATCTTAAAATGGTTGTTTCTGAAACAATTAATGTTGTAATTACTGACCAGTAATTCCACTACTCTAAGTTTATACTTTCTTGTTACTATCATTAACATCCCCCACCCATACCTTTGGTTCGCAATTGTGGACATTTCAAGGCAAAGCTTAGGGATAGTAGATGATGTATTCCAGGTAGGCAGTTCTTTTATCCAACAATGGAATGGTAGGGCGGAGTGTTTTTCTTTGAGAAAAAGGGAAATAGGACAACATAGTGTCCATCTGAGGAGTCATGAGAGCAAGGGCTGGAGTGAACAACGAGGTAATGCAGTGCAGCTGTACGTGATCACCATATGCTAGATCGGGCCATGTGAAGAGAGAGGGGGATCGCCCTGGAGCAGCGTGCTACAGTGAAACATAGCGCGTTGTCACCCATGGAAACAGAGCATTGATTCAACCACCCGAACCCAGAGGCACCCGAGACCTGCCGCCAGACTTAAGATGACCTACCGCACACTGGATGAGCAACGTGGATGTCTGCCGCCTTGCCCACAGCATCCAGTGTTCTACTCAGTGCCAGGCCACTGACACACCCTCGGTCCTTCCATACCGCAACTCCAGTAAGACTGTAAGACTGATTACTGGACCACTGGACCCCTGAGGGAACTTGCTCTGTCTGAACTGCTACAATGCTAAGCGGCTTTCAGCCACATGCATCAAGCTGTTTTGCATTCACAAACGGTGCGAATCGCAAAATTCGGCCGTTTGCGAATGCAAAAAGCTTTTTTGGGATGCATCATTTTTTTAAAAAAAATTGCAATTTAAGAAATCGCAAATTTTGCGATTTCTTAAATGCTATGCATGATTTTTTTAAATTTGCGAATTTGCAATTTTAAAAGGAAAAATTACCATGAAGTATACCTTCGTGGTAATTTGCCAAAAGTTTCAAAAATGCACGAAAGTGCATTTTTGAAACTTATATTTTACACACACACATGCCCTTGGGACATGTGTGTGAGTAAAATGTACTTACGTTACATTTCAGGGGTGCAGGGGGAGGTCCTTTGGACCCCCCCTGCACCCTTGAAATTGCATTCTCATTTTGCGATTCCTTAATTGCGAATTCGCAAAATGAGAATGCCTTCCCATTGATTCCTATGGGCCTCTAGGCCCATAGGAATCAATGTAATGCCATTCCTTAATTGCGATTTGCAATTAAGGAATCGCAAATACAGAAAATTAAGAAATCGCAAAAATGTGTGCATTTTATTGATGTATAGGAATTTGCGATTTCTAAATTGCGATTCCTTAATTTTCGCAATTTAGGAATCGCAAATTCCTACAATGATGCATGTTGGTGTTTGACTTTTAAAAAGCCACCATGGACCATCTAAACCTTGTACTACCTGGGGGAGCCTAGCCTGAATGTTGCCTCACACAAATAGGGAATAACGATCGTCCTCAGACAGGGAAGATGACTTAGGATCATACCCTGACAACACTAGGGTGCAGGCTATTAGTATGTGCCAATATATGTATTTTTGTAATCATATATAAATATAATTTTTTTCATAAATCAAAGTATCTGGCTGGACATTCACTTACTGGGGTTGCTGACCATATTTTCAGTCTTGTGCCAGAGTAAACCTTGCACTCACTTCTCACCAGGGAAGCCTTAGACTGCTCGACCCATGCTATCACTGAGAGTCAAGTGCTGAAGGGGTAGTGCTTGTTCCAATTGTTCATAGCCTATAGTAGGTCAGGCCACGGGACTTCAGGAGTAAAGGTCTCAGCCCTTATGGTTTGGCCCAGTAGCTCCTGCTTGCCCTGTGGCCCTCTGAATGGTGTTCCGATATTCACTTAAATTCTAAGTCTAAAAGATGTTAATAGCTGCTGACAAGTAACAAAAACGCAGAACATTTGTTTCGCTAGCTTTAGACAATAAAAGACCAGGTTTTTGCAGAGTGTGCTGTTGTGGGCTTGGCTGACTGTAGATTGCTCCTGAATGTTGCATTCTGATACCAGGGGATCCAGGGAAGTGTTAGTTCCTGGTCCAGTTGTATTAAAATGAGCAATGAAAGCATAATATGTCCATACAACTAAGTACAGCAAAGGTAGCACTGTTGGTTTCTAAACATGCACAGATTAAGCTGATAGGGATAGAAAAATAGCAGTTATTACTAGGAGGTGGCAATTTTAAACCCCAATAAACTATTCAGCGATATAGCAATAAGCAACAGAAAGGTGACCAGTCAACCTTTGTAAAAGGCCTTCCACTGCATGGTAACATGTGCTGCTGCGTTTTTAGAAACGTTTGAACCGTTTGAGCTAGAAACTATTTTTTTTGTTAAAATCTGCAGATTATGCAGCTGACGATGGATTATGTAGTGAATGCAGTATATCTATAACTATATACAGCCGCACAGTCACATATTTCCAGTGGCCATGCCTATGGAGAGCAGAAAAGATGAGTGAGAAATAGTTGCACATCTGATCATGTTCACCATCCTTGTGAGGAGAGGTGGTTCTGGTTCTGGTTCTGGGAAGGGTATGCTTTCTCCTGTATTTCACGCCATCCCTGTGTTGTGGCTTGTGGTCTGCGTGATCCTACATTATCTATTTGGGAAGAGCTATGTCCTTCCTTACTGTATTTGAGTGAGAAATAGTTGCACATCTGATCATGTCCATCATCCTTGTGGTGAGAGTTGGTTCTGGTTCTTGGAAGGGTATGTGCCTGAGTGCATGTTTTGTTTATCCTCCTTTTACCCGTGTTTCTGCCTTCCTTGTTGTCCTCCGCCCTCCCTTCCCGCCACCGCCGCTTGTCCCCGCCCCTTTCTTCTCTTCTGTAACCCTCCCCGCTCCCGCCTCCCAGCTGCTCCGCCCACCCGCGCACTTCGCCTTAAATGGCGACGGTGCGAACGCGCAGCGTTGACGCGCAGCGGGCGCGCCGATTGTGCGCCGAAGGCGCGCCAAAGGTAAGCCCGTCTGCGCCCGTCCGCGCCTGGACCGCGCCCAGGGCCAGGACCCCTGGACCTCGACGATCCCGACCCACCCGCAGGACGTACTCAGCCGCCACCCTCAGCGCACTCAACACCGGCCGACGCCCAGACTGCCACCAAGCCACACCACGACGTACCCACGGACCTTTCAGCTGCCACGCCTGCAAGTTCTCCTGCACCCGGACCTGCCTCGCACCAACACCAGCCAAGTCGAACTCCAGCAGCACCCACCTCAAGTGCATCCTGCTCAACACCCGCTCCGTCCACAGACACGCCATCGAACTCTGGAACCTCCTAGACGCCACAGCCCCTGACGTTGCCTTCCTCACTGAGACCTGGATGAACACCTCCTCAGCTCCTGACATCGCCATCGCTATCCCAGAGGGCTACAAGATCGTCCGGAGGGACCGAAACGCCAACCAGACGGGAGGAGGCATCGCCATCGTCCACAGGAGCACCATCCGCCTCACAACCAGCACCGACAACACCCTGACCAGCGCCGAACACCTGCATTTCCAGATCCACACCAACCCGAACACCACCCTCAGAGGCACCCTGATCTACCGACCCCCGGGACCACGCACGCAATTCAGCGAGGACATCGCCGACTTCGTCAGCCCGCACGCCCTCCCCTCCGCCGACTACATCCTCCTCGGGGACCTCAACTTCCACCTGGAGAACAACAACGACCGCAACACCAGCACCCTGCTCGACAACCTCGCCAACCTGGGACTCAAGCAACTGGTGTCCACCCCCACCCATCTCGCCGGACACACACTCGACGCAGTCTTCTCGTCCAGCACAGACATTGACTTCAGCCACGCCACTGAGCTTCAATGGACGGACCACAGCTGCGTCCACTTCACCTTCAAGAGAACGACGACTCACCACCACCAGCAACAGGCGGCCCGCAGAAGCTGGAACAAGATCACAGCACACCAGCTCGCCACCTCCCTGAGCCAGCACCCTCCTGCCAGCTCAGCGAACCCGAGCCAGGCCGCCGACAACCTCACGACGTGGATCAGCAACTGCGCGGACGAACTCGCCCCACTGAGGACCCCGCCTAGCAGACCCGGCAGCAAGAAGGCCCCATGGTTCACCAATGAACTCAAGAGCTCCAAGAAGAACTGCCGAGCTCTGGAGAAAGTCTGGAAAAGGGAACCGACACCGGACAACAGGACCTCCTTCAAAACTGCCACCCGGAAACACCACCAGCTGATCCGCACCGCCAAGAAAACAGCATTCAAGGACCGGTTGGACAACAACGCACACAACTGCAAGGAACTCTTCAACATCGTGAAAGAGCTATCCAACCCCAGCGCAGGAAACAACGACATCACCACATCGCAAGACCTCTGCAACTCCCTCGCGTCATACTTCCACAACAAGATCGCGGACATACACAACAGCTTCAACAACTAACCAACGCACACCAAGACCGATCAACCACCCCCCACCACCACCCTCCACGCCTGGACCCCGATCAGCACCGAAGACACCATCCGCACGATGAACTCTATCCACTCCGGTTCACCGACCGACCCCTGCCCTCACCACGTCTTCAACAAGGCCGACGCCGTCATCGCACCCCACCTGCGAGACATCATCAACACATCCTTCGACACCACCATCTTCCCGGAGAGCTGGAAACACGCCGAACTCAGCGCTCTACTCAAGAAACCAACAGCGGACCCCACCGACCTCAAGAATTACCGTCCCATCTCGCTCCTCCCGTTTCCTGCCAAAGTCATCGAGAAGACCGTCAACAAACAGATGGCCGCCTTCCTCGAGACGAACGGATCCCTCGACCCCTCACAGTCCGGCTTCCGAGCCAACCACAGCACCGAGACCGCCCTCATCGCCGCCACCGATGACATCCGAGCCCTGATGGACAATGGAGAAACAGCGGCCCTCATCCTCCTAGACCTCTCCGCGGCATTCGACACGGTCTGCCACCGCACCCTAGTACGGCGCCTCGGCAACATCGGAATCCAGGACAAGGCGCTGGAATGGATCATCTCCTTCCTCGACGGCAGAACACAGAGAGTCCGCCTACCACCGTACAAGTCAGAGGCCTCCGACGTCATCTGCGGCGTCCCCCAAGGATCATCTCTGAGCCCCACCCTCTTCAACGTCTACATGAGTCCCCTCGCGGCCATCGTACGCAAACACAACCTCAGCATAATCTCCTACGCCGACGACACCCAGCTGATCCTCTCCCTGACCCACGACCCCGCCGCCGCCAGAGCCAACCTGCACGAAGGGATGAAAGAGGTAGCCGAGTGGATGACGACCAGCCGCCTGAAGCTGAACTCGGACAAGACGGAGGTTCTCATCCTGGGCTCCTCACCCTCCGCCTGGGACGACTCCTGGTGGCCTCCCGCCCTGGGCACAGCACCCAAACCGACAGACCATGCACGAAACCTGGGCTTCATCCTGGACTCCTCCCTCTCCATGACCAGGCAAGTCAACGCCGTCTCCTCGTCGTGCTTCAACATCCTACGCATGCTACGGAAGATCTTCTGGTGGATCCCCACCGAGACCAGGAAGACCGTCACCCAGGCCCTCGTCACCAGCCGACTGGACTACGGCAACGCCCTCTACGCCGGTACCACCGCCAAGCTCCAGAAGAGACTCCAGCGGATCCAGAACGCCTCAGCCAGACTCATCCTCGACATCCCACGAACCAGCCACATCTCCGGACATCTGAGAGACCTTCACTGGCTCCCCGTCAACAAAAGAATCACCTTCCGCCTCCTCACCCACGCACACAAAGCCCTACACGACCAAGGCCCGAGCTACCTCAACAGCCGAGTCAACTTCTACGCTCCCAAACGCCACCTCCGATCAGCCAACCACGCCCTCGCCGCCGTCCCCCGCATCCGAAGAGCGACTACGGGAGGAAGGTCCTTCTCCTACCTGGCCGCCAAGACCTGGAACTCCCTCCCGACCGACCTGCGCCTGACCCAAGACCACCTCTCCTTCAGGAAGAAGCTGAAGACCTGGCTGTTCGAGCAGTAGCAGTAGCGGCACCCCCCCCCCCCCAGCGCCTTGAGACCCTACGGGTATGTAGCGCGCTCTATAAGTGCCACTGATTGATTGATTGATTGAGTCACACCATGCTATTGTTGTGGCTTTTGGACACTGTGATCCTACTTCATCTATTTAAGAAGAGCTAGATCTTCCCTTCCTTACTGAATTGTCCATGGTCTTACATGGTTCTTGTTTTTAACTGGGAGGAATGCAGTATTTTTTCTGCGTACTCTGACATCTTGTAGGATGGGAACGTCAGCAGGGATGTATGACGTTACAACGCATACTTTTACAACGCATACCATTACAACGAATTTTTTACAACGCAAGTACTTTTACAACGCATGCCATTACAACGTAAGTATTGGTAAGTATATAATATTTTTATTTTAAATTAATTGTAATTAATATAATATAATTTAATTTAATTTAATTAATTTTTTTTTTTTTACCCTGTACCCCTGTACCCCAAAAACCCAAATTTACCCAGAACCCTAAAAATACCCCTGTACCCCAAAAACCCAAAACTGTCCCTGAACCCTAAAAATACCCCTGTACCCCAAAAACTGAAAACTGTCCCTGAACCCTAAAAATACCCCTGTACCCCAAAAACTGAAAACTGACCCTGAACCCTAAAAATACCCCTGTACCCAAAAACTGAAAACTGACCCTGAACCCTAAAAATACCCCTTTACCCAAAAACTGAAAACTGACCCTGAACCCTAAAAATACCCCTTTACCCAAAAACTGAAAACTGACCCTGAACCCTAAAATACCCCTTTACCCAAAAACTAAAAACTGACCCTAAACCCTAAAAATACCCCTTTACCCAAAAACTGAAAACTGACCCTGAACCCTAAAAATACCCCTTTACCCAAAAACTGAAAACTGACCCTAAACCCTAAAAATACCCCTTTACCCAAAAACTGAAAACTGACCCTGAACCCTAAAAATACCCCTTTACCCAAAAACTGAAAACTGACCCTGAACCCTAAAAATACCCCTTTACCCAAAAACTGAAAATGTAAAAAAAAACATATAAAATATTAAATATAATTATATACTTACCAATACTTACGTTGTAATGGCATGCGTTGTAAAAGTACTTGCGTTGTAAAAACATGCGTTGTAATGGTATGCGTTGTAAAAATTTTTGCGTTGTAAAAGTTTCGTTGTAATGGTAGTGCGTTGTAAAAGTTGCGTTGTAAAGGTTGTTTCCCCGTCAGCAGGGGTGACTGTCTGCAGTGAAAGGTCCTATTGTCTGATTATCTTAAGACCTTTTATTTCAATGAAAGATGGACCCATTCCATAGATGCTTCACAGATGCAGTGTGCCTAGTTAGCCAGTTAAAAACTTGAAGGGCTGGTGTGAAATGGTAATGTAATGTAGACTTAAATGTCGGAGGTGTCCTGCTCCTTTTTGGATTCATTTATGGCTTTGGATTTGAAAGAGAGGTGAACCTATGTATAGTCTTTTACATAGTCTGTGCAAGACAGAGCAAGGGTAATTACATCCTGTAGCTGCTGTGGGTAATTTCAATGTGGGAACATGTGCTGGAGAATTCTTGTGGTATGGAACGTTCAACAGGCTGAAGTCCATAATCACTCCAGGACCGCTTCCATAGATGTGGAGTCAGTTGACCAACTTCCTGGGGCCAGATGGTTGGAGATTGGCAATCTTCCACTCACCTGAGGCCAGGGTCTCAGGGCCTGATTTAGATCTTGGCTAACCGGTTACTTGATCACAACGGTGACAGATATCACACCCCGCCAAAATATAAATCCCATAGGCTATAATGGGATTTATATTTCGTTGGACGGGATATCTGTCACTGTTGTGATATGTAACCCGCCCGCCAAGATCTAAATCAGGCCCTTTGTTTTTGATAAGTTCAGTTTCAGTGGTTCTTCAGCTTTAAGCTCCCAAGCTTCAGAGTAATTCTTGTGCCATTGGCACCCAAGTAGCCGGTTAGGTTGAAGGACTTGATGAGGATTGCTAGTGGGCTGAGGTTAATGCTGAATCGGATAGGGAAAAGCATTGAGCCTTGATGAATGTCAAAGTCAATGGTGACAGAATCGGAAGTGAAGCTGGAAGGGATACAATGCTTGATTTGTTGAAAACATAGAAGGAGGTCTAATCTAGGATAGTACTTTGGATGCCAAATACATCTTCTCTCAACAGGAGGGTGTGGTGATGGATTTTGTCAAATGCAGTCAGCAGGTTGAGCAGTAATAGTGCAGCCACTAAACTTCTGTCAACAGTCTTATTCAGGGTATCGCACACAGACATAAATGCTGATGTAGTACCTCTGCTGGGGCCAAAGCTCACTTGATGGCAGGAGAGTAGGTTGTCTGCTTCCCAAGAAGTCTGCTAAGAATGCCTATAGCAATCCACCTGCAACTAGCTTGGAGGAACAAATCAATGGCATGTATGAACAAAGTAGTGATGCAAGGCGAAACTTGATGGAATGCTAAAGAAATAGAAACCATTAGCCTCTTAATGGTTTAATTGCCACAAAATACAGGGATATTGCTCATAAAACAATTCTGGTCTTTAATAAGCTGCAAGAAGATAGGAACAACAGAAAACATCCAACAGAATATTTCTGTAGTAAATCAGTTACAGGATGTTCAGTGCACTTTATTGCAACATTGATACGTGACCACATCTCAGATTACTGCGATATTCGCAGATTCTTGTCTTTATTTTTTGAGTTGTCATCCCAACATAATGTAGGTTGCAGAGGAATGTTAATAGGTATACCACTCATTGTGTATTGCAATTGGTGATGTTTCTCAGTTGCCAAGTCATTTTGTTATTGAAGAAAACTGTTTTGGTAGGCTTTGTCAGATGATAGACAATACAGCTGCCACATGTTTAGTGACCCATAATTAGTATCATTGTACCCTTTGAATTTGAGTTCTCTCTCAGTTGTCTGTGATGAAAACTGTTGTAAAGTAGAAGACTTGTCACCCATGCAATGTTCATGCAGCTAGATTGAAGCCAGAGCAGGAGAAGCAGGAAACTTCAAGCACTTCTAAAGGAATTCTCTAGAGACTTCTCCTACTTCCTACTTCAAAGAATGCACCAGGTATGAAAATTGGACCCTCAGACCCACTCTTCAGTTCACTTTCTGGACCTGCGATAGGACTCTTAGAGGACTGACTGCTGCTGTGGCCTGATGTGAACTCCACAAGACTGTTTTGCTGCACCTGGAAGTACTGCTTTGCTACCAGGAGCCTGCCTTGAACTCTAAGGGACCTGCCCTGCTGCTTGAGTCCAGTTCCACTGCTTGAACTCAAGACTACCAAAGTTACTCCAAGAGCTAGTTGGCTGGCCTGATCAGAGCCTCAGGAGCAAAAAAGGCTCCAACTATCTTGAACCTGCACCTGTATCCAGCCTGAGAAAGTCCTAACCCCCAAAGCAGCGGCCCCACTAGCCTTGGACCTTTGGTGGCTGTGCTAAAGGTGCTCCGATAGCCAAAAGTAAAAATTTGAGACTCTGAACATTCTTGGCTAACAACTGCTTTGAGAACTGAGGCAAGACTGGGACCAATGAAAAAAGTGGCCCGATTAGGGTCATCCGGGTCACTCACAACCACCTCTCTGCCTTCAATACCAAATGAAGAGTCGGTCAGACGGTAGAGAATACAAACGAATATCTATTTATTCAGGTACACTCAGAGTGGAAACCAGTCTTCCAAGTCGCTCAGGGGTGCTGCAGAGGGACTGACATCAGCAAGCATAGAGATACATTATGTACATTTCAGAAGCATTGAAGGCACACCCATAATGGAATTTTCCAAGCAGATGCGGATAAACAATGAAGTACAGAGGATACGTTTCTATTCTAATGCCGGGCACACACTATCTACTACTGAAGGTCTCTCTGCCCGTGCCTGCCACTAGACAAGTGGGAGAAGGCCGCTATCTAGAGGGAAAGGAATGCTCTAATAAGAACAGCGCATTCATTAGTGAAGCAAAACTGAGCCTTGGAGAAGCACAACTCAACAGAGGCCTTTTCTCGGAAATAGCGAAGAATAAGTTTCGATTATAACTCAAAATGGCAATGACATAGAAAATGGCACCGCGAATACTAACATACATAGAACAATGTGCAAACAAGAATTTTTCTATTGTAACAGACGCTCCTTATAGCATGAGCTAAACATTTTCTAGTAATAGCAAAGAATATGCAAATCAATAAAACTGAAAATCATAAGTAAACTTCTTGGCTCTTTGGCCTTCCCTCGAACTCCTTCACTAGGCCGTGAATCCTGGCTGTTGTGCCATTGCTAGCGCCAGGACACCTCCTTTGGAGGTAGCCGGGCGCTTTATAAATGGTAATAATAATAATTAGGAACACTCCATACTGTCAGCATCAGAAAGGGAGACCATAAGGAGGAATACAGTCTTGAAAATGCCTTTATCTATCCACATGAGGCCATTGATCTCCTTTTGAACCATAATTGCAGCATTGGTGTCATGAATCAATATTTTCCTCTTAGGAGTGAGAAGAGTGGCCCAATAAGAACAACAGAAGGTAAGGCATAGAACAAGAACACAGTAAGAAACCAAGAACACAATGAAATAAATCACCTTCTCAAGGATCAAACCCCAGCTACCAAAAAGAGAAAAACTCCAGTTCCCATTTTCCATTCCTTTAACATTTTCTAAGATGTCTAAAATGTGTTTGGTAATATTCTTTTCCATATTTGTGATCCCGATTACACACTGATCTCCTCCTACTGCCACACAACACCACTCATAGCCAAGATGAAATCGAATGCATATCTTGCCTGTTCATAATATATTTGCATACTTTCCATTTGGGTGGTGATGTCACACAAAGCTGCTGATTAGGAGTTAGACAATATTTGCAGCTTACATCTGAAATATTCTCTAGCTTTCTCATCCCTGGCCATAGCAGTACTTCCAAATGTAATTATGGAAGAAAGAATGTATCCAAAAGTAATACCATTACTATAAATATTGACTTTGACATCTGTCACTCCTTCATAGAATTCTTTGGTCAATGTCCTTTTAACCCATCTTACTTTAGACTTCAAATGATTGCAAGGTACACCAAAGGTAGTACCATCCCAAGTGCCACATCATCCGTACCATTATAAACATTCAAATAAGTCCCATTAGACAAAAGAAAAACCCTGTGCCCTTACGCAATACTATCCCTGAACAATTGACATACAATATAATGTCAGTAAAATTGATAATTGGCCAACAAGCAGGGTAATAACCAGCTTCTCTGGGAACTGTCAAATCCTTATATTGGTAACCCACCAGAATTATAATCTGCTTTTCCATATATAAGTTGTCGCAATAAGTGCTGTTGTCACACCCAAGATAACCCATGCCTCGTGGCTTTCTATGATATAGCCAAGGACCTGGATAGCCAAACCCAAATACTCCTTGCACGTCTACGAAGTCAAGGGGCCGAGTATAGGTATAATTGACAATTGACAATGGATATGCAGTCAATAGATTGTTGTTTCTGCATTTGTCACCCCGAGTGGGACGGGTATGCTCAGACGTGAGTCCCGTGCTCTCCATGCCATTGGAATCAAGCTATCTTGACTGATGACGGCTGATAGCCAGAAACCGGTCCTAGGATGCTTGATACCGGTCCAGGGAAGATATGGCTTAGCAGTTTGGGCTGGACTGTTCCCATGAGGCACAGGGTCAAGACTGATTTGCATATGGCCATGTCTGAACAGGGGTGGTGTGGTGAGCAAAATAACGATGGATTAAACCCAGATCTGTGACTGGGGTGAATGTTTTGCCATTGTGCAACATTCCGTCCATCAATTGTTGTTTTTGCATTTGTCACCCGATTGGGACGGGTACGCTCAGACGTGAGTCTCGTGCTCTCTATGCCACTGGAAGGACTCAAGCTATCCTGGCTGATGACGGCCGATAGCCAGAAACTGCTCTTAGGATGCTTGATTCTGGTCCAGGGAAGACATGGCTTAGAAGTTCGGGCTGGACTGTTCCCATGAGGCACAGGGTCAAGACTGAAGGGCATATGGCCATGTCTGAACTGGGGTGGTGTGGTGAGAAAATAATGATGGATTAAACCAAGATCTGTGACTGGGGGTGAATGTTTTGCCATTGTGCAACATTCCGGTCATCAATTGTTATGTTATGTTATGTTATGTTATGTTAATCTTTATTTGTTAAGCGCACGTATACCAGGTTGGTTTCTTGGCGCTGTTCTAAGGTAATTTAGGCTGAGATGAAAAGGTGAACCAGCTTGAGTAGACTGAGATGTTAACAGTATGCCTGCTTGAATAGCCAAGTTATTAGTAGTTTACAAAACCGCATGAGGTCTGTACATGCTCTGGCTTCAAGAGGTAAGGAGTTCCACAATTTAGGGCCTAAGGTGGCGAATCTTGATCCTCCAGCACGTTTTAGTCTGAAGGGAGGTATGACCAGAAGGTGCAGATGAGCAGATCGCAGGTTGCGAGCGGGAGTGTATCTGTTTATCAGGTTATCGATGAATTTAGGCTTTTTATTGTTCAGGAATTTGAAGATGATACATCCCACTTTGAAGGCGCATCTCTGGATTATAGGGAGCCAGTGTAGCTTCTTCAGCAAGGGGGTGGTATGTTCGCGCCTATTTGCTTGGAGGACCAGCCTGGCCGGTTAGCGAGGAAGGTCGGGATGCCAAAGTATAGAGAATTGGCGTAATCGATGTGGTATATTACCATCGCAAGGACTGCCTGGATCTTTGCTTCCTGGCTAAGGAATCTACTAATTTTCCTTATTTTTCTTAACTGGAAGCAGCAAGTGGAGACCACGGCTCCAATTTGTCTATTCATGGTGAGATCACTGTTTATTACTACCCCCAGGGTTTTGGCAGAGGTAGAAGCGGTGGGGGATTGTCCCAGATCTTTGGGCCAGAAAAGGGGGCTCCAGGGGTTTGTTAGGCCACCTGTGAGGACGACCTCCGTTTTATCCGGGTTCAGTTTAAGATGGTTGCTGTTCATCCAGTCCCGGATGAACAGCATTGCTATCTGGAATTCGTGAACAGTAGTGGGGGAGTTGTTGATTGGGAAGATTAACTGAAAATCGTCATCGTAGTTAAAGGTTTGAATTTTCCTTTCCTTAAGTGCATAAATGAGTGGGAGAAGGTATAGGTTGAATAAGCGGGGGGAAAGGGAAGAGTCTTGGAGGACGCCACATGTGTTTTTAATCTTGGAGGTAGTGAAGTTTCCCAAACGGACCGCTTGATAGCGGTTGTACAGGAAGGAGCTAAGCCATTTGAGAGCTAGTCCTTGGATTCGTGCGTCCTTGACACGGTCGACCAAGATGTTGTGGTCGACCGTGTCAAACGCGGCGGAGAGATCAAGAAGCACGAGTGCTTGGGGGGACCCTCCATCCGCTTTTGCGCATAGGTGGTCCAAGACTGATAGTACAACAGATTCCGTGGAATGCGCAGGGCGAAACCCTGCCTGATGAGTGTCCAGGTAGTCTGATTGTTCCAGGAAGGACGACAAGTTTTTGGCTACGTGGGCTTCAAGCAGTTTGGCCATGTAGGGAAGCAACGATATGGGTCGGTAATTGGCCAAGGTCCCGGGGTCTGCTCCTGACTTTTTCAGGAGAGGGATGACAAATGCCTCTTTAAAGGTGTTGGGAACATAGCCTTGGGATAGTGAGATGTTTAGTAAGGTCATGGGAAGGTCTGGGCCGGCCGTAAAAGCTTCCTTTAGGATCCAAGGGGGCAGCAATCTTTCGGGGAGCCAGATTTGACCTTCATCATGAGATCAGTGAATGCTTCTTGGTTCTATCCTAGGGAAGTGTTCAAGCCTTTGTAGGTTTTTAGGTTTTGCTTGATACGTGGGTTTTGCACATAGGGGTATACTCGCTTTGATATTTTTTATTTTGTCAACAAAGAAGTTGTTTAGGGAGTCACAAAGGGCTTGTGAGGGTATGCCTTTTTGGGTTACTCTGTCAGGGTTAGAGCGTTCGTTGATTATTGAGAATATATCCTTTGATCGATTTGTCGAGGTAAGGATTTTTTGTGAAAAATAATCAGTTTTGGCCATTAGGATTGTTTTTTTGTAGGTTCTGAGAGCGGTTAGGTAGGTGTTTTTATCCTCTAGTGAATAGTTATTTCTCCATTTCCTTTCTGCTTGTCGTAGCGCCAGTTTCAGTGTTTTTAAATCAGTAGAGAACCACTTATGTGCATCATGGCGGCGGTCCCGTTGTTTTTTCTTAAGCGGGGCATGTTCATTGCCGGCATTGGAGAGCCAGTCTGATAGGTTTTCATTGCATTCCTCGATGGAGGGGTGGGTGACAGGGATTGTTTTAGTCAAAGTTTCGAAAAACTTGGCCTTTGTTTATGGTGTTCCAGCTCCTGTAGTAACCAGGGTCTGATTGGGGGATTTTAAGTTTAGCTAGGTTGTTTATTGAGAATTTAATGAGATGATGATCCGACCAGATGCAGGGGGTCACCTCTAGATCAGTTATGTTCAAATTTGAAGACCACATCTGATCTAATATATGTCCCTTGATGTGGCTCGCGGAGGTGATGTGCTGGCCAAGATTAAGCCCCATCAGTAGGTTGGTTAACTCCGCCGTGTGAGGGCCGCCTGCTGTGTCATTGGCCCAGTCGTCGAGATCCCCTATGAGTAGAGTTTTTGCGTGGTTGGTTATGTGGTGAGTCATCTGTTCACCTAGGGAATGTGGAAATTGTGGCATGTTTTGTGGTGGACGATAAAGTATGACACATATAAGAGGAGCTGAATCGGACTCCAGTTTTATCACTAGGTTCTCCACTAGTGGCAGGTCTAGAGGGGCAAGTGCTGTGAATTTTAGATCTCTGTGTATAATGGCTGCCACCCCCCTCTGGTTTTTCCCTGGTGGCGGTTGGCTTGAAGGATGTAATAGTTGCTTGGAAGTGCCGCTAGGACATCGGAGGAGGAGTCCTGTGTTAACCAGGTTTCTGTTAGCAGTAGGATGTCTGGTTCATCGGTTGAGAGTAAATTGTGTATTTCTACTTGGTGTTTGACCAGGGAGAGGGTATTGAGGTAAGTTACTGTGAGGGGTTTTCTTTCGTTTTTTGCTTTAATGTTCATGTTTTTATTTTGATGTATATCCTTATTAAGTTCGGGGAATGAGGATCTTGGTACTATTATGCCGTTGGTAGTTATTTTTGCCAGGCAGCGTTGGTCAATTTCTAGTTTCTTGGTGTGAAGGGATTTCAGTTCAGTAATGGAGTAGGTGGTAATTTGGGCATGGTGACTTGCCCCTTGCCCCATTCGGTCGCGGACGGGCTTGTTTTTTTTGCATTTGTCACCCCTAGTGGGACGGGTATGCTCAGACGTGAGTCCCGTGCTCTCTATGACACTGGAATCAAGCTATCCTGGCTGGTGATGGCTGAAAGCCAGAAACAAGTCCTAAGATGCTTGATTCAGGTCCATGGAAGACATGGCTTAGCAGTTTGGGCTGGACTGTTTCCATGAGGCACAGGGTCAAGACTGATTTGCATATGGCCATGTCTGAACTTGGGTGGTGTTGTGAGCAAAATAACGATGGATTTAACCCAGATGTGGGACTGGGCGTGAATGTTTTGCCATTGTGCAACTTTCCGTCCATCATTTGTTATTTCTGCATTTGTCACCCCGAATGTGCTGGGTATGCTCAGATGTTTTTGCGTGGTTGGTTATGTGGTGAGTCATCTGTTCACCTAGGGAATGTGGAAATTGTGGCATGTTTTGTGGTGGACGATAAAGTATGACACATATAAGAGGAGCTGAATCGGACTCCAGTTTTATCACTAGGTTCTCCACTAGTGGCAGGTCTAGAGGGGCAAGTGCTGTGAATTTTAGATCTCTGTGTATAATGGCTGCCACCCCCCTCTGGTTTTTCCCTGGTGGCGGTTGGCTTGAAGGATGTAATAGTTGCTTGGAAGTGCCGCTAGGACATCGGAGGAGGAGTCCTGTGTTAACCAGGTTTCTGTTAGCAGTAGGATGTCTGGTTCATCGGTTGAGAGTAAATTGTGTATTTCTACTTGGTGTTTGACCAGGGAGAGGGTATTGAGGTAAGTTACTGTGAGGGGTTTTCTTTCGTTTTTTGCTTTAATGTTCATGTTTTTATTTTGATGTATATCCTTATTAAGTTCGGGGAATGAGGATCTTGGTACTATTATGCCGTTGGTAGTTATTTTTGCCAGGCAGCGTTGGTCAATTTCTAGTTTCTTGGTGTGAAGGGATTTCAGTTCAGTAATGGAGTAGGTGGTAATTTGGGCATGGTGACTTGCCCCTTGCCCCATTCGGTCGCGGACGGGCTTGTTTTTTTTGCATTTGTCACCCCTAGTGGGACGGGTATGCTCAGACGTGAGTCCCGTGCTCTCTATGACACTGGAATCAAGCTATCCTGGCTGGTGATGGCTGAAAGCCAGAAACAAGTCCTAAGATGCTTGATTCAGGTCCATGGAAGACATGGCTTAGCAGTTTGGGCTGGACTGTTTCCATGAGGCACAGGGTCAAGACTGATTTGCATATGGCCATGTCTGAACTTGGGTGGTGTTGTGAGCAAAATAACGATGGATTTAACCCAGATGTGGGACTGGGCGTGAATGTTTTGCCATTGTGCAACTTTCCGTCCATCATTTGTTATTTCTGCATTTGTCACCCCGAATGTGCTGGGTATGCTCAGATGTGAGTCCCGTGTTCTCCATGCCACTGGAATCAAGCTATCCTGGCTGATGACGGCTGATAGCCAGAAACCGGCCCTAGGATGCTTTATTCCAGTCCAGGGAAGACATGGCTTAGCAGTTCTGGCTGGACTTTTCCCATGAGGCACAGGGTCAAGACTGATTTGCATATGGCCATGTCTGAACTGGGGTGGTGTGGTGAGCAAAATAACGATGGATTAAACCCAGATCTGTGACTGGGGGTGAATGTTTTGCCATTGTGCAACATTCCGTCCATCAATTGTTGTTTTTGCATTTGTCACCCGAGTGGGGCGGGTATGCTCAGACAGCAGTCCCCTGCTCTCCATGCCACTGGAAGGAATCAAGCTATCCTGGCTGATGACAGCTGATAGCCAGAAACCGGTCCTAGGAGGCTTGATTCCAGTCCAGGGAAGATATGGCTTAGCAGTTTCGGCTGGACTCTTCCCTTGAGGCACAGGGTCAAGACTGATTTGCAAATGGCCATGTCTGAACTTGGGTGGTGTGGTGAGCAAAATAGCGATGGATTAAACCCAGATCTGTAACTGGGGGTGAATGTTTTGCCATTGTGCAACTTTCCTTCCATCATTTGTTATTTTTGCATTTGTCACCCCGAATGGGACGGGTATGCTCAGACATGAGTCTCGTGCTCTCCATGCCACTGGAAGGAATCAAGCCATCCTGGCTGATGACGGCTGATAGCCAGAAACTGGTCCTAGGATGCTTGATTCCGGTCCAGGGAAGACATGGCTTAGCAGTTCGGACAGGACTGTTCCCATGAGGCACAGGGTCAAGACTGATGGGCATTTGGCCATGTCTGAACTGGGGTGGTGTGGTGAGAAAAATAAAGATGGATTAAACCCAGATCTGTGACTGGGGGTGAATGTTTTGCCATTGTGCAACATTCCGGCCATCAATTGTTGTTTTAGCTCCGGGTCCAGATAGTATACCAGTGGACCTGTACAAATCTTGCCCCCTGCTGTGGGGCTCATTATCAACCCTGGTCTTATGGACCTGTTGTCCACAAGGTTTCACCCCAACCTGGACTGAATCTATACTTGTGCCCATTTTTTTTAATAAGTGTGACCGCAATGACCCGGCCTGCTATAGACTCATCTCACTGCTGGATTCCTTTCTGAAGGGCGTGTCATTCTAGATAGACTGCAGTTGTGGGCCGAGGGCACTGGTGTCACCTCCGAACTACATTATGGATTCCGCCAAAGCCTGGGTACTGTGGAACAGAATTTGAACTTATGCCTCTTACTGGGGAAATATATACAGGCTAAAAGGGGTGTTTCTACCTGTGCTTTGTCAACCTGAGTTCACCCTTTGATTGTGTTAACTATCAGAAGCTGTGGGGCAAATTAGAGGCCATGGGGCTAGAACTTCCTGCTATTAATTTACTAAAACAGTCCTACCTAGACGCCCAGGCCAGGGTTTGTTTTGGGACAACTGGTGAACTTAGCAATAACTTTCCTGTCAGGAAGGGGGTAAGGCAGGGGTGCGTGCTAGCCTCCTCCTGTTCACACTCTCCATAAATAGCTTGGGGGCTACCTTAACCAGGGAATATTTGAATTTACACATTATTGGTAAACGGCCAATTGGCGTATTCTTGTATGCTGACGATGCAGTCCTGTTAGCCCGTACCCCAATTGGCATGCAGAGAATTGTCACAAGTTTTACGTCCTACATGTCTAGCCTGGACCTCAATGTAAACATCGCCAAAACTTTCACAGTGAAATGTAGTAAGTCCATCACCAATTCTATTGATAATAATAGGCTTGAATTTGCCAAGTTCTTTTCATAGGCATTGTTTTTGACAATAGGAGCTCCTGGGTCAATGGAATTAACTCGAGGAAATTGCTTTTTGTGAAGCAGTAGGAGCCTTGGTGAACTTCGCTAGGAGGTTAGGCAAGCACCCAATTAATGATCTGCTGATAATCTATAAAGCCAAGTGCATTTCTGTTGCCCTGTTTGGAGCGGGCATTTGGGGTTATGCAAATATAGAGTCTATCTAGAAACTTGAGAATAGATTTTTTAAATATCTTCTAGCTGTTCCTAATAGTACTGGAACGTATATTTGTCACGCTGAATTGGGACTGCCATACTTGTCCGACTTAATTAAAATCCAGCCAATATTAATATGGCACAAAGTTTGGACCGGTGTTTCTACCGGCCTTAACCGGGATGTGATAAATGATTGTTTGAGTTTACAAGGGGCACTTCGTTTTCCCGGGTTTGTTTACGTTAAAAAAATCCTTAAAGATATTGACCACCCCAAGTATTTTGCCAATCCAGACTGTCTGGCCAAAGTCACAAGAAAGGAACACAAGTCATTATGTACTAGCCACCTGGAAATACTGTCTTCTAATATTACGAAAACCGCAGTCAGTGCTAACCAACTGATCCTGACCCATGCAGAAATTCAACCCTATTTAACTTTTAATCTGAGTGCTTACGATAAGATACTTCTGACGCATCTACGTCTAGGCAACTTCCATACAATGGTCACGTTCCCCCAGATAAACAATTGGTCACATTCTTTGTGCCAATGTCCTTGCAATGATATTTCTCCTCAGATGACAATCCATGTTATCTTCTTCTGTAAGTTCTATTTATTTATCAGGAAAAGATGGATTGTACCTATTCTGAAATCACAAGCTCTGGGACAGTGTTGACCCGCGTTTCTTAAACTGCAACTTCTAGACAATGAAATTCACACTGCTCATATTGCAAAATATCTAGAAGGAGTGGTTAGATTTAGGAGTTCAATGCAAGGACCACCTTTATTGTAACTGTTTATGGATTGTAATTTTATCTGGGATGTGTAAGGATATTAGTCAGTCGTCAAAACATCTTTATTTGATTCATAAAACCATTAAAGCATCAAAATATTAAAAACTTTTTTTATAAAAAACATGAGCAGTACATTAAAACTCTAGTTAAATACAGTACAATACATAAGTTCTCCTATTATTTACAATTAACACCAGTATAGTAAATTCCATAAAGTGCGAATTGCGAAGTGCAACGTCATCAAGGCTTTCAACAGTACACGGTTCAAATAAGAAAGTGCTTTTAGTGCTATCAATACGATTAGGCAATTTATATGTTCCCCATAAAATGAAATCTAAAAATTTAAAATTTGAGCCCTTTCTTCCTTCTCATAAAATGAATAGCAAATATAAATCTACTGACACCAAATACAATAAGCTTGGAGCTATCAGTTTTTAAAATACGCAACATGTCAGTAAATTTCCTAATACTCAAATTCCTGCCCAAGAGTTTATCCATTTTCTTCTAGCATTTTCATAAGCAGGTCAGAATTATAAGACATGTGCGATATCCTCCTTGCTTCCTGTGGGGCACAGGGTACACTTACAGTCTTTCTCCCCATCCTGTGTCGTTCCCCACTTAGATGTAAAGCCTTTATCTGGAGAATACCATATCTGAATTGCAGATATAATACAATTGCAAGTTGGGTCTCAATATCATCTAAAAATGATTCCAAACAGGGAATTATTTTGAACATCAGAAATTGAGTTGTAAGTGTACCGGATCTACAATTTAAAGTGACTCTGTGCCTAATAAAATTCCAATAGATGGTTTTAATTTCCCTTTTTGAATCCGTGGTCAGCATTAACGGTTGATCCCAGAATATACTCAGGCCCAGCTCCAGAAGCTATTTGCGAATATCAGCCAACCAAGGAAAGGTGACATGAATATCTAATGCCAATAGTTCACTCAATGCTTGTCTATACGTTTACAGTTCCTCGGTGGTCCATATTCTAAGCCAATATGACAAAGTCATCCAAACTGCCCTTTGCTCAATCCGTTTTATACCCAGATCATACATTAAGGGGATCACAGGTGTGTTTTGGGGAGGGCAATCAGCCTTCTTAGAACATTGTTTTCCCCCACAGTTAAGGTTGAGAGTAGTTCCCCCCCCCACAACTCTGAGCCATACAAGGCAGCAGTTTGAGCCCTAGACTTGTAAACATCTAGGGCTGGTGTAATGGCGTTTGTCCTGGTTGCATGGAGATTTTTATAACTGGTGCTGATTTTTGCAATAAAATAGATCTTGATTTCTTTATGTGCGGGTGCCATGAGAGTTTTGAATCAATGGTTACTCCAAGATAAACAAAACTGGGAACGCGCTCTAAAATCGCTCCATTCAACATTATGTCATTTTTAAAACATTTATGGTGCCTTATGGACAGATATTTAGTTTTTACTGGGTTTATTTCCAAGCCTTTTAATTTACAATATTCATCAAGCGTATTTAAGAGATTTTGCAAGCCCTTTGGTGTTTGTGACAACAAAATTGTGTTGTCTGCAAATGTCAGCGCACAGATATGATTCCCTCCTAATTGTGGGGAGTCGTGTTTAGATTTTTTCAGGAACTCAACCATGTCATTAACATATAAGAGAAACAAGAGACCTGGTGCACACCTCTCTTGACTGGTATCTCATCTGTGAGTTCTCCCCCTTTACCCCTGCGGACTTTTTCAAAGTTGTCTTTGTGAAGCCTAATCAACTGGACTAGGATATATTTTTTGTACCCCCTGCTGTAACAAGTTTATCCATAACAGGCCTCTGGGAATTGAATCGAATGCAGCTTCTAAATCAATAAAAGCCACGTATAAATGACCAGATCTTAACTTTGTGTATATCCAGGCTGTTCTTACAAGCCTGAACACTTGATCTATGGTACTAGTTCTCCTTCTAAAACCCGCTTGACATGGGGAAAGTACATCATTTTCGATCATCCAGTCATTTAACTTATCTAGGATCTGCTTGGCATAAACCTTTTGCATTATATCTATCAGGCTGATAGGCCTATAATTAGCGGGATTGTCCCTACTGCCCTTCTTATATATCGGGATGATCTGCGCGCCCTTCCAAGATTCAGGGATGGGCTGCCCTCTACTGATTGCATTACATTCGAGGTTAATGTATGGGGCTCACACCTCGGGAGCGTGCATAAAAAGATCCCCGGGTATTTTATCAGGGCTGGGAGCTTTAGATGGCTTAATAGCAGCTATGGCCAGTGTGGTACCTTCTATGCTAAAATATAAAGGTACAATCTCATTTGACGTCAGAAGGTCCTCAATACGACATATGGGATCTCTGTCTGTTACCATCGGACATTCATATAAGTGAGTAAAATGTCTATGCCATGTGCTCGGATCCAAGTTATAATCTTGGAGCAGGTTACTTATTTTGCTGCCATGAGCAATAATCCGCCAGAACAAGGTTTGATCGCCTGCCTTCGAAGCGGTTATCAAGTCCTCCCAACTGGCGTCCTCCCAGTTTCTATGGGCTGCTTTCAAAACTTTATTATATGCATTTCTTTCTTGCCTAATCATCACTGTCTCCTTAGTTTGTAGGGCCTTGAGAAGACGTTTTTTAGCCACTGCACATTTTTTGTTACACCATGGATTAGACAACTGCATGTTATTACTGTGGTTGGCTTTCCCATTCTCAACTTTAGTTAGGTAGGGTGTTATGTTTTCTGCCTGCATCTGATGGATCTGGGTAAATAGGTATGACATCCGGGCTCTCAATTAAAAAAAGGGATAAGAGAGCACTAAAAGTATTATAAATAGAAATGAAAGGTTCTGACATTGATTCGCGCTGTAGCCCCCCCCCCCCCCACCACCCCCGCGAGGATGATGAAGGCGGTCGGATGGTGTTTTACCGATCCCGCTGCTATGGCTTTGGCGAACCCTGGCCTCCTGGACCGTCTATTCCTTAATCTCCGGGCAGAAAAAAGCATTATTTGTGGCCCTTAAAGCGGAAAAAATAGCAAAAATACGGCAAGCCCGAATCTTTCGTCCTGGGCATGGCTGCTGCTGCAGGACTCTGTGTGTTTCTGTGCACGGAGCACAGGTGAGGACGCGGCTGTCGGCGGTTGTCGGCGGTCAGCACTTGGCTTGCTGGGACATCTACACCCACTTTGCTTGGCTCCGGCATCTGCTGGGGGCTGCATGGCAGCGTTCGTGTATCGAGGCTGAGGCAAGACAAGGTGAGCTCGAGCACTACAATTAAAAAAACTGCCACCGTATTTGCATACTTTCACTGTTGTGATTTGACGGCTCCTGCACAGTGGGGATACCTCGAGCCTGGAGGTGTTTGGAGGGGCCTTATGAATCCTGGTTTGCCTGAGGCATAAGAGACGCTATTATTGCTATTACTGCTGCTGCTGCCACGTTCGTTAGGGAGAGAGAAAAGAGGGAACTGAGCCGTTTTTGCCCGTTTGGTTCACAGAGTGGGGGGCTCACCGCAGGATACTGCATCGCGCCGTGAGGGGAACGGCTGCTACACCTGCTAAATCCTTTCCTGCCGTGAGGGGAACGGCTGCCACACTTGCTCCTTCCTTACTTGCCGTGAGGGAAACGGCGTAGGGAAACCGGGCCAAATTACAACTCCCAGCAGCCCCGGGTCGGGTGCAGCGGGAGCAATGTCACCAACGCGCCTGGCGGCGCATTAAGAGAAGGGCGCGCGTCCCGCGGGAGACGCCGGGCTGAGGGGGGGCCGTCTGTGGCCGTCCGGGGCAGGAAGAGGCAGGGCAGGGCGATACCCCCAACATCTGCTGCTAATAATGGGTAAGCGGAAGAAAGCATTGACTATGGAGAAGGGCGGGAAATATGCTAAAGTTCCTAGACACTCAAACTCCATTATGACCTATCTTTCCTCTGCCGTGGGGGCCCTAACCAAGGAGATCGCTAATGCTGAGCATGAACTGGGGCTGTCATCTCTCTCTCCCTCTAACATTGTATTAGCTCATCCTCTGGAGGACGATGTCTTGGGCCCAATTGATACACCTCCAGTACCCTTGGAACCAGCTGTGACTATTGTAAATCCCCTCCTCCCTTGCCCTATGAGCAAGGATACCGTCCCTGTCCTGCCCATGAATCCCACAATACAGAACCCCAAGAATGTACCTCAACCAGCTGGGCGGAAAAAGGGGAAAAGCGCAAACTTGACGACCATTTCCAGTGTACAACCTGACTTTCTGGGAGATAAATTGGAGGAACTTTTTGTGGCCAGGACCGAACCTCTACTTGTGGGAATTGCGAAAGACATTGTGGACACATTAAACACCTGTCTGGAAGGTCTTTTAAAGAAATGTTCCCTAATAGACAGACTTGTAAACTCCATACCCCCCAATATTGATTTGCTTGGTAAGGGATCGATTGTGGATGGAGCAGGGAGCTTGGAGGTACCTGGTAATAGGTTACTCACACAGTCTTCAAGTAGGGCATTACACGTGGGTGTTAGTCCACAAGTTACCAAAGCTACCCCCCCCTGTATAATGGCCAGTGCCTCTAACATGACGGATCAAATATCCTCTCTACCTCAGATGGGCCCACCTGCAGACAGTACATATAAACTTAACCTACCCCCAGAGGCGTCCCCATTAGTCATTTATTGGGGTCCCCCCACTCATGGAGGGGGAGATGTTATCAACCCGGGATCTTATGGTCAAGGGGAAATGGTGGTGCTCAGAGAAATGTTGTGGGGAGAACATCGTGGACATGATTATCCATGCAAGGAGGGTGGGTTGGATTGGTAAACTTCCAAAAACCACGCAGGGAGACTGTGTGCTAATAAATTTTTGTAGGGCTGACCTGGCTGACAGGTTATTCTGGGACGGCTCCGCAATTTCATCTAGGGATCATCTGAGACCGGTTCCCTTGGGTTTTTTCTATCAACCCCCAGCCCGTATCAAACAAACAATTCACTACCAAGCAAGATGGCAGGGTTTGAGGTCCTTACAGGGGGGAGAAACGTACAAAACCCTATAAATACACAATCTTTAAGGCGATCCACTGCCTCGCCAAAACCCCCCCACCAGGCTCCTCAGGGTCAAGTAGAGGGTGGGGGGTTGGTTACGAGTAACCATTTTGCCCCCCTGTCTGGCTTAGATGACACAGACTGACTAATAAATGAATCTTCAATACCGGTTGAGAGGGGTAGAAATTCAAATGGGGTCGCAGTTTGTAAAATCCTTAGTTGGAATGTGGCAGGAATTAGATCAAAAATTGGCGAAAATGAATGGTCTAGTTTTGTTTCTGAGCATAATGTTATTGCCATACAAGAAACATGGGACACCTCATCCTGCTTCTGGCTGGACGGGTTTACCAGTTTCGCTGTAGCTGCTACCCCCAGTAATGCAGGCAGGGCTAGGGGAGGCATTCTAACCCTATTTTTGCTAGACCTTAAAAGGCCTCTAAGGCAGATTAAAAACGATTCTCCAAATCTTTAAATCTTTTAATTGTTGAAAGGAAAATTA
Source organism: Lissotriton helveticus (assembly GCF_964261635.1). NCBI lineage: Eukaryota > Metazoa > Chordata > Amphibia > Caudata > Salamandridae > Lissotriton > Lissotriton helveticus. The sequence goes on from NC_136059.1 coordinate 1,431,129,895, forward strand.
GTCCCACAAAGAGCACTTTGTTCATAAATTTTTATAATTCAGGATACAGGGATTGTTGTGCTAATAATATAGCTGCCCTAGATTCAGTCAGTCATAATACACATACCAATTTTGAATGCGTACTCATGGGCGATTTTAATATCCACCCCTGCAAACTCATGTGTGGCTCAACCGACTTTGTGGGGGGTACGGGACCTGAGGGACCCCACTTTGAGCACACTAAAGCAGGCGTAGAGTTAGAAGATTTTCTGGTCAATTTTAATTTCTCAGAACCCACAACCACGGAATGGGAGTCTAGAACATCCACTTTTAAGGGGATAGTTCCCGGTACAATAATTGATTATATATTTGTGACCCCAGCTATCCTTAATAGTGCTATTTCTTACTGTACAGTCCCCTCTCCCCTCAGTGACCACAACCCTGTACTTTTGGAGGTTGCTTGGGGGGACTCTATCGGGCCGATGCCGGGGCAAGTTAATACAGGGCTCACTTTACGCCCAATAGACCAAGGTAGAAGGTTCAAGTGGGCAAACGTGGTCCCGGACAACTTTTATGTTGACATTCACCCGCTAATTGAGGACCAGGACACGACCTGCCAGAACCCAGATACCCCAGATCATGAGATACTGGATGCTTTTCAAACCATTTGTAGCCAAATTTCTTCTCACCTCACGGTTAAACTGAGGAAGAGCGGAAGCAACCATTGCCGTTGGTTCGATGCTTCATGCTCGAAAGCCCACAAATCTTTAAAGGCTGCTCTTAAAGCAAACCCAAGGGTGAGGACAGAAATCGCAATATTAAGAAAGGATTATAAGCGAGCCATCAAGGTCAGGCAGGACAAAATTAAAAACGAGGCCTGGCAGAACTTACTTTCTACTGATATCTTACGGGATAGCAGGCAATTTTGGGCCGTAATTAATCAGCCCTTCTTCTCTGCCTCGCCAAATTTAGTGACGGACTGTGTCATCCCGGACGATAAATGGTTGGCACATTTTAGATCAGTCTACGGAGACACTGGCACGGCCACCCAGTTGATTAATATGACCGTCCCGGAGGCCCCCCAATATGCTTTAATAGGGCTGAGGTTGAGAAAGCTATTCTGGCCACTACTAAGAACAAAGCCCCCGGGCCAGACGGGGTGCCGGCAGATTTCTACATACACTCCCCAAAATTATGGGCGGCAATTCTAGCCAATGTATTTACAGCTGCTAACGGCAACTCTCTACCAACCACATGGGTAACCTCTACAATCGTTCCCATATTTAAGAAGGGGCACCGGGACGACACAGGGTGCTATAGGCCCATATCCATTTTGGACTCTGCAATCAAGATCTTAGGCAGAGTCCTTTTGGCCAGGCTTAGGGATAGTCTGGAGTGTTGTGGAGGTTTGGCTGATATCCAATATGGATTCAGAGAGAAGAGAGGAACAATAGGAGGACCCATTACCTATACATCCGACTTCTTACGGTCCCTTCGTCCACTGGCGAAACAGGACTGCGACTTATTACCGAATTATCGCGAATCCAGCACCGCATGCCGTGCCTGTAATTTCCACCTCGACATCCCGCAACTATGTGGCCAGCAGCCCAGACCCAAAAATCACAAAACACCTCGCTCGTGGCTACTTGGTAGTCTCAATTGCATATCTCTCTGTAAACACAAAAGAGACCTCTTTGACCTCCTATCCGATAACTCCCTCGACGCCCTTTTTCTTACTGAGACGTGGCTTCATGCCAGTTCTGGCCCAGACATCGCCGAAGCCTTACCGTCTAATTATACCATCATTCACCAAGACCGTATTTCCGGTATTGGAGGCGGGATTGCAGTCATTTTCAGAAAAACGCTGCAATGTACTCTGGAGCCCGTTTCTCTCCCCACCAGTGAGGTTGCTTTATTCAAACTTCAACTTCATCCGACCTTCACTTTTACTGGCCTTCTTATCTACCGCCCACCCGGCCCTATACTACCCTGGGCCACCCAACTTGTGGACTGGATTGCTACAGTAAGAGTGAACTACAACCACCTATCCATTCTAGGAGACCTAAATATTCATTTCAATGATCTTACTAATAAACCAGGCACAAACTTAATTCACGACCTTGCTGCCATGAATCTTATTCTAGGGAATTCAGGTCCCACCCACAATAAGAGACATCTTCTGGACCCTATTTTCTCTAGCCTCCCCTAGCTACAATGCCAGCAGGCCTTGCCCCTAGACTGGTCAGACCATTTTTTAATCAAATTCCATCCGGGAGATCACTTAGTTGCTAACTCTCCCAGTAAAACTACTAAGTCCTTAAAAAGAAACTGGAAAAACCTGGACATGGACCGCCTCACGTCCACTCTAAGCCTGACCACTCCTGTGGAAGTGGTAAACACCGACGATATCGAAATAGCAGCCACCTCCATTAATAAATGGCTCTTGGATGCTTTAGATGTCTGCCTGCCCCTAGCCCACAAAAAATCTACCCCCCACAATCCACCTGCTCCATGGTATAACGAGCATCTTAAAGCCCTCAAATCCAAGTGTAAACGATCAGAACGCTTGTGGAGAAAAGACTACTCTTCGGCTGCCAGATCGCACTACAAAAGCGAGCTTAAACTCTACCATAAAGCCTGCAATAAGGCAAGATCTAACTACGTTACCAAATCTATAGATGAAGCTGCAAACAAATCGAAAATTCTTTTCAATTTGGTAAAAGAACTTGCAGGCGCAAACACTTCTTCCAAACCTCCCCCCTAAACAGTCTCGAGTGTGAGGAACTGGCCTTATACTTTACTTCTAAGATCGAGAGCATTCACCAAGATATAGCTATACAAAAGCAAGCTCTATCCACATATGTGCATCATCCTGGATCTTATACTGATGTCAACATGGCCCAACCTCATTTGTCCCACGCACTACTCACTTCCTGGCCCGAGATTGACGTCCAAAGTTTACAGAGCATCCTGAAGAAAGTTAAATCTGGGTCGCCAGTTGACCCGCTCCCGATCACTACACTCAGACTCTTGGACACCTCTTCCCTAGCCGTGCTATGTCATATTTTAAACCTATCTCTTTCCACAGCTACTGTTTCGTCACTTTGGAAACATGCCATGGTCTCCCCCCTCCTTAAGAAACCAACGGCTGACCCTAAAATCTTAGCAAATTTTCGCCCGATATCCCTCCTGCCTGCACTTTCCAAAATTTTGGAAAGACACATTCATGAACATCTTACCAAGTTCACAGAGGCAAACAAAGTCCTACACCCCACCCAATCCGGCTTCCGCGCAGGATTCTCGACGGAAACCACATTACTTGGAGTCGTGGAAAATCTTCGACATTTGGTCGATATGGGTCACTCTGCCGCGCTGATTCTTCTTGATCTCAGCGCGGCGTTTGACACCATCTCTCACAACACCCTGCTCATCTCTCTTTCCAATATGGGCATAAGAGGAAAGGCACTAGACTGGATAGCATCCTTTCTGACACGCAGGACTTTCCAAATTTCCTCCAGAAATGCGGCATCCAAGACCCATTTTTCTCCGCACGGAGTCCCACAGGGATCAGTACTCAGCCCCCTACTTTTTAACCTTTACGCAGTGCCATTGGCTCAGATTGCTGAATCTGATGGCCTCACCATGTACGAAATACAGGGACCTTATGTCAAAGGTCCAGAGACCTGGTAGGTGATTTTATGGTTACTGCTTACTGAGTCAGTGTGTACCAAAAAATATAAATAAGAAAGAAAAATTTCTTTCTAGAGTCCCCTCACTCACCGGGGTTGCCCCACGGTGACATGCTTCATCATTGGGGCCATCCCAGTTCTCTACGAAAAGGGGCGTGCTGCGACAAGGCGACTACGCTGGAGCACTGGTTTTGTGAGATGACTATGTGTGGTGCAAGTGTGATAATGGTGGAGTGGGTGTGGGATTAAAAATACCGTGCTAGTGGGCCTCAACAATTTATTTCGCTCCTAGTGTGGTATAAAAAATTAAAAAGGGGTAACACTGTATTCTAACTTTTACTGAGCTAGATCAGTGTTAAGGTCAACATGTTTCAAGCTCCCCCAAGCTTTTCTTCAGGACCATACAGGGTCCAGCCCTGTATTGCCACTCCTGTTTCCAAATGAAAAAAAGTGTTGCTAAAAAATATTTACAATGAACGCTGTTGTTAATAAAACATGCGTGTTGTACATACGTTTTGTATTTCACTTCGTTTTCTGCAAAATAGAACAACAATTGTTAAATGATGGACATCCCCTTCCAAGAAGGGGAACAACTCACAAGCATCTCACTCCAACTAGGGCGTGAGTGTGCCCATGGCATCATATTGACGCGTGCTGGTTTTCAAGACGGTGTTGGAAAATAAATCACTGTGAATAAAGTGGTTTAGTGGTTGCACACATAAAAACATATAAACATATCGACTTAATGTGACTATTGACAAAACACACAACACATACACACGAAATAATATGGCAGATGGTCATATTTACATAAAAGAGTGTATGGTTACACCCCATGGTCTTAGGCAAGGGCAGGAACGCCTCGTGGAAACATTGCTGAAAAAAGGATTATCAAATTGCAGAGTTAGGAGGTTGTTTTCTTGTTTGCCCATTCGGAATTGCCGACTTTCTTGCAAAATGACATAGTCCATACACTTACTTCCTATCGGCAGACCCGCTCGGTACTACCTGGTTGCTTCCTCACCCGACCGCATACTGATCTGAAACCGGGCTCGCGGTGTATTTAAAACGCGTGAGCTTCCGGGTGGTGGGAAACGCCTTTGTTGTGCTAGAGCGCGCATTTGGGGCGGCCATATTGGTAGGATGCGATCGCGCTCGGCGCGAGTGTAAGTTAAAAATAGTGAATATTACCGAGTACCGCTGGGTTCAGGGACAGGAAATAATTTAGGGCGCTAATGTGGACAAGGGCGTCCTTGCACATAAATTTAGAACACAGGATTACTTCTCGGGGTTGGAGAAGTTTTTAGATTGGTTTAGGCTTATTTATGAAAGGGCGGGTATTTTAACTTTGGCAGATAGGAAGGGTGGTACCTATCGTGTCTGGAAAGGCTCAGCTGGGTGTATTAGTATTTAAGGAAAAAGGTATTTCTGATGGTAGGGTTTGTATTGTTTGGGCGACATTTTCCTATGATATTCAAACAGTTCAGACCAACCCCAAACAGTCATTGGAAAAAGTAACTATGGGCGAAATGCTCCCCACGGGATTTCATCATTAAGTTGGGTATCTGTATGAAGACGAAACACCCATCTTTGTTCTTTTTCATGGAGGGTGCGTTCCAGATTGTCTTTGTTTTTCACTGTTTCTAATACTACCCAGGTCAGATCATTGGGTGTATGGTTCTGCTCAATGAAGTGGGTGGTCATTCTTGTTGTGGCTCGCTTGCACCTGATGTTACTTCTGTGCTCTACTATGCGAGTACTGACCTTCCTGGTCGTCATTCCTACATAGTGAAGGTTGCACGTACAGGTTATCAAGTACACAACCCCACTTGTGTTGCAATTAGAAAAACCTTTTAGTTCCCATCTCGTACTGTTGTTGAAGATAACGTTTTTGGTTGGGGAGGTCAAATGACAAACACTGCAATTGTTGCATGGGAAATGACCGTCCGGTAGTGGCTGGGATCTTACTGTCTGAATTAATGCTGTGGGACGGGTGTGTACCAAATAATCCTTCAAATTTTTACCCCGCCTATGACTAAACATAGGAGTAGGTATGTGTAGGCCGCCGCTGTTAAGTATTGGCCAATGTTTTTTGATTATTTTAGACACATTGTTCGAGACTTGATTGTACGTGGTGATACAGATTGGTTTTTTGTCCTCAGGTTGGGTTCTTTCTTTGGGTTCTAAAAGTGCTTCCCTGTTGTTGTTGGCCGCCCGTTTTTTAGCCTCTTTGATCAGTTTATTTGGGTATTTCCTGTATTTCAGCTTGTTGCTTAAGTCTTCCGCTTGGGTTAGGTAGTCTGATTTTTTGCTACAGTTCCTGCGTAAACGGAGGAATTGTCCAAATGGCAGGTTTTGTTTGAGATGGCGAGGGTGAAAACTGTCAAAGGTCAAGAGACAGTTTCTTGCCGTCTCTTTAAAATGAGTTGTTGTCACCAGTCTACCAGACTCAGCATGGATGTTTAGATCAAGGAAAACTAGATCTGTCTTACTCATTGAGCAGGTGAACCTCAGGAAAGGATCCTGTGTGTTAAGCCAGGTGAGAAAGGTCTGTGCTTCTTCTTCAGTGCCTTGCCAGATCAATAAAATGTCGTCGATATAGCGTTTCCAGTGGAGGATATGATGTCTATGTGGATTTCTTTCAATCAGTATTTTGTTTTTCTCCAGTTGGTGGACGTACAACCCGGCTATACTCGGCGCGAATGTGCTGCCCATACTGGTCCCATGTTGTTGTTTATACAGGGTCGATTCAAAACGGAAGAAGTTCTCACATAGTGCCAGTTGGCAGCATTCGAGTACTACATGGCGAGGAGTCTGGAATGACCACTCGTTTTCGTACAATACTTCCTCTAGAATCTGTAAAGTCTCTCTGTGTGGCAAGCTGGTATAAAGACTTTCAACGTCCAGACTTATCAATAGGCTGGATGACGTATCAAAGGTTAGATCTTGTAACAGGCATAGTACGTCCTTGGTATCTTTCAGATAGGTGTCTGTTTTCTGCACAAGGGGTCTGAGGAAGGCATCTGCGAATTGTGAAAGGGGCTCTAAAATTGAGCCTATCCCCGAGACTATGGGCCTCCCTGGTGGGTTCTCCAGTCTCTTGTGTATCTTGGGGATGGTATAGAAGTACGGTGTTGTTGGTTTTTTGTTTGTTAAGAAATCAATTTCTTTTTTACTAAGCCAATCATTGGCTTGACATTCCTCTGTTAGGTACGCAATTGAGATTCTTAGACGTTCTGTCGGGTCTTCATCTAGTTTGGCGTAGTTCCTTGTGTCCACTAGTAGACGGAGACATTCATTCCTGTAATCCGTGGTATTTTGTAAAACAATTGCCCCGCCTTTATCGGCTGGTTTTATGGTAATTTGATTGTTTTTGGACAGTTCCTGTAACGCGGAATGTTCAGCTTTGCTGGTGTTATGAAATACTTTGACAGTTCGTGGGTCTAGCTCCTGAACCTCTCGCATGACCGCCTTCTCAAAGGTTAATACCTCCACTGGTAGGCTGTGTGATGGAGGGACAAAGTTTGATTTCTTATGTAATCCTGTGTCACTCTTTGTTTGTACTGGGGGGTCTTTGTCTTGAAAGAATACCTGCAGTTTGATTTTCCTCAGGAATTCTTTTAGTTCACAGCATAGTTTGAACTTGTCTGTGGTTGGGGTGGGTACAAAACCCAGGCCTTTGTTAAGCACTTGGGTCTGTATAGCTGTGAGGCATAATGAGGATAGATTTACCACTAAGTCGAGCTGGCGCTCGCAGCTGATTCCGGCGGGCCTTTGCTCCGTGTGTGACGTGTGGTAGTCACCACTGGTTCCGCCCACTGTACTCCCTGATTGGGTTTGTTTTTTGCTCTTTGTGCCTGGCGGCCTCTCCCTAAAAAAGGTTTCATTTGATTTCCTTGGCTTCCTTGATCATTTCCCCAGTTCTGATAGTTGGGTTGGTTGTACATAGGTGGGCCATAGAAGAAAGGCGGGGGCGGAGGGCAATAATTATATGGGTCTTGGTACATAGGCCACATCGGTGCTTGGTTGCCTCTAAAACCCCTTCCATTGCCTCTTCCTCTTCTGGCTCTTCTGTTAGGGGTAGTGCTGTAATTACTTGATCCCCCAGAGCTATTAGATCCTGTGTCGGAACCGTCACTATCAGTGTTGTATCCTGAGTTTTTGTTGTTGGTTCTGTAATCATCCCTAATGTAAGGATACACTTTCTCGTGAGCGAATGCTTTTTTATCCTTAGATAGTTTGATGTATTTTGAATCTCTTAGGCTAATTTCGAATTCAGACATCGTCTTATTTAGCTCATTCAGTCTTTTCGTTAGTTCTGCTGGAGTTTGAAAAGACTTGAGGCGTATCTCCATGGAGTTTATCTCTTCCTTCAGGGAATCTACTAGTCTGGTTGCGGTTTTGATGATCAAGACCAGCCAGTCTCTGGTACAATGCCAGGATATTTTGGACCAGTCCAGCTTGAATTGTCTGTCGTGCTGGAATATAAAGGGTTCATTCCTGACTATGAGACCCCTCGGTGCTGCGTTGGCTTGTAAGTATTCTGCCATCATGACGCCATGAATCAGTGTTTTTATCTGTGTTCTCTTTAATTCAGTCAATTCGTCCCAACATTGGCTCGCATCACTGTTTTCTCCTGTGGGGGCTCCTGCGTGTGGTAACATGGAGGCAATGGCTCTATCAACTTCATCCTCCGAAAAGGATAGTCCTGTGTTCTGTGCCATGATTATTCTGTGAGTGTTTCTTCGTGTGTGTTGACTTAGTCTCTAGATCAACCTGGTATGTATCAGTCAGGTGACCTGTGTCTGAACAAAAGAAAAACTCCCGCAGCCCGTGGCTGCTGAATACATAAACAAAGAAGGGGGAGAAGGAGGTTAAACCAGACCAGGTCGGCCTCCAGTCTGTGTACGAAATACAGGGACCTTATGTCAAAGGTCCAGAGACCTGGTAGGTGATTTTATGGTTACTGCTTACTGAGTCAGTGTGTACCAAAAAATATAAATAAGAAAGAAAAATTTCTTTCTAGAGTCCCCTCACTCACCGGGGTTGCCCCACGGTGACATGCTTCATCATTGGGGCCATCCCAGTTCTCTACGAAAAGGGGCGTGCTGCGACAAGGCGACTACGCTGGAGCACTGGTTTTGTGAGATGACTATGTGTGGTGCAAGTGTGATAATGGTGGAGTGGGTGTGGGATTAAAAATACCGTGCTAGTGGGCCTCAACAATTTATTTCGCTCCTAGTGTGGTATAAAAAATTAAAAAGGGGTAACACTGTATTCTAACTTTTACTGAGCTAGATCAGTGTTAAGGTCAACATGTTTCAAGCTCCCCCAAGCTTTTCTTCAGGACCATACAGGGTCCAGCCCTGTATTGCCACTCCTGTTTCCAAATGAAAAAAGTGTTGCTAAAAAATATTTACAATGAACGCTGTTGTTAATAAAACATGCGTGTTGTACATACGTTTTGTATTTCACTTCGTTTTCTGCAAAATAGAACAACAATTGTTAAATGATGGACATCCCCTTCCAAGAAGGGGAACAACTCACAAGCATCTCACTCCAACTAGGGCGTGAGTGTGCCCATGGCATCATATTGACGCGTGCTGGTTTTCAAGACGGTGTTGGAAAATAAATCACTGTGAATAAAGTGGTTTAGTGGTTGCACACATAAAAACATATAAACATATCGACTTAATGTGACTATTGACAAAACACACAACACATACACACGAAATAATATGGCAGATGGTCATATTTACATAAAAGAGTGTATGGTTACACCCCATGGTCTTAGGCAAGGGCAGGAACGCCTCGTGGAAACATTGCTGAAAAAAGGATTATCAAATTGCAGAGTTAGGAGGTTGTTTTCTTGTTTGCCCATTCGGAATTGCCGACTTTCTTGCAAAATGACATAGTCCATACACTTACTTCCTATCGGCAGACCCGCTCGGTACTACCTGGTTGCTTCCTCACCCGACCGCATACTGATCTGAAACCGGGCTCGCGGTGTATTTAAAACGCGTGAGCTTCCGGGTGGTGGGAAACGCCTTTGTTGTGCTAGAGCGCGCATTTGGGGCGGCCATATTGGTAGGATGCGATCGCGCTCGGCGCGAGTGTAAGTTAAAAATAGTGAATATTACCGAGTACCGCTGGGTTCAGGGACAGGAAATAATTTAGGGCGCTAATGTGGACAAGGGCGTCCTTGCACATAAATTTAGAACACAGGATTACTTCTCGGGGTTGGAGAAGTTTTTAGATTGGTTTAGGCTTATTTATGAAAGGGCGGGTATTTTAACTTTGGCAGATAGGAAGGGTGGTACCTATCGTGTCTGGAAAGGCTCAGCTGGGTGTATTAGTATTTAAGGAAAAAGGTATTTCTGATGGTAGGGTTTGTATTGTTTGGGCGACATTTTCCTATGATATTCAAACAGTTCAGACCAACCCCAAACAGTCATTGGAAAAAGTAACTATGGGCGAAATGCTCCCCACGGGATTTCATCATTAAGTTGGGTATCTGTATGAAGACGAAACACCCATCTTTGTTCTTTTTCATGGAGGGTGCGTTCCAGATTGTCTTTGTTTTTCGCTGTTTCTAATACTACCCAGGTCAGATCATTGGGTGTATGGTTCTGCTCAATGAAGTGGGTGGTCATTCTTGTTGTGGCTCGCTTGCACCTGATGTTACTTCTGTGCTCTACTATGCGAGTACTGACCTTCCTGGTCGTCATTCCTACATAGTGAAGGTTGCACGTACAGGTTATCAAGTACACAACCCCACTTGTGTTGCAATTAGAAAAACCTTTTAGTTCCCATCTCGTACTGTTGTTGAAGATAACGTTTTTGGTTGGGGAGGTCAAATGACAAACACTGCAATTGTTGCATGGGAAATGACCGTCCGGTAGTGGCTGGGATCTTACTGTCTGAATTAATGCTGTGGGACGGGTGTGTACCAAATAATCCTTCAAATTTTTACCCCGCCTATGACTAAACATAGGAGTAGGTATGTGTAGGCCGCCGCTGTTAAGTATTGGCCAATGTTTTTTGATTATTTTAGACACATTGTTCGAGACTTGATTGTACGTGGTGATACAGATTGGTTTTTTGTCCTCAGGTTGGGTTCTTTCTTTGGGTTCTAAAAGTGCTTCCCTGTTGTTGTTGGCCGCCCGTTTTTTAGCCTCTTTGATCAGTTTATTTGGGTATTTCCTGTATTTCAGCTTGTTGCTTAAGTCTTCCGCTTGGGTTAGGTAGTCTGATTTTTTGCTACAGTTCCTGCGTAAACGGAGGAATTGTCCAAATGGCAGGTTTTGTTTGAGATGGCGAGGGTGAAAACTGTCAAAGGTCAAGAGACAGTTTCTTGCCGTCTCTTTAAAATGAGTTGTTGTCACCAGTCTACCAGACTCAGCATGGATGTTTAGATCAAGGAAAACTAGATCTGTCTTACTCATTGAGCAGGTGAACCTCAGGAAAGGATCCTGTGTGTTAAGCCAGGTGAGAAAGGTCTGTGCTTCTTCTTCAGTGCCTTGCCAGATCAATAAAATGTCGTCGATATAGCGTTTCCAGTGGAGGATATGATGTCTATGTGGATTTCTTTCAATCAGTATTTTGTTTTTCTCCAGTTGGTGGACGTACAACCCGGCTATACTCGGCGCGAATGTGCTGCCCATACTGGTCCCATGTTGTTGTTTATACAGGGTCGATTCAAAACGGAAGAAGTTCTCACATAGTGCCAGTTGGCAGCATTCGAGTACTACATGGCGAGGAGTCTGGAATGACCACTCGTTTTCGTACAATACTTCCTCTAGAATCTGTAAAGTCTCTCTGTGTGGCAAGCTGGTATAAAGACTTTCAACGTCCAGACTTATCAATAGGCTGGATGACGTATCAAAGGTTAGATCTTGTAACAGGCATAGTACGTCCTTGGTATCTTTCAGATAGGTGTCTGTTTTCTGCACAAGGGGTCTGAGGAAGGCATCTGCGAATTGTGAAAGGGGCTCTAAAATTGAGCCTATCCCCGAGACTATGGGCCTCCCTGGTGGGTTCTCCAGTCTCTTGTGTATCTTGGGGATGGTATAGAAGTACGGTGTTGTTGGTTTTTTGTTTGTTAAGAAATCAATTTCTTTTTTACTAAGCCAATCATTGGCTTGACATTCCTCTGTTAGGTACGCAATTGAGATTCTTAGACGTTCTGTCGGGTCTTCATCTAGTTTGGCGTAGTTCCTTGTGTCCCCTAGTAGACGGAGACATTCATTCCTGTAATCCGTGGTATTTTGTAAAACAATTGCCCCGCCTTTATCGGCTGGTTTTATGGTAATTTGATTGTTTTTGGACAGTTCCTGTAACGCGGAATGTTCAGCTTTGCTGGTGTTATGAAATACTTTGACAGTTCGTGGGTCTAGCTCCTGAACCTCTCGCATGACCGCCTTCTCAAAGGTTAATACCTCCACTGGTAGGCTGTGTGATGGAGGGACAAAGTTTGATTTCTTATGTAATCCTGTGTCACTCTTTGTTTGTACTGGGGGGTCTTTGTCTTGAAAGAATACCTGCAGTTTGATTTTCCTCAGGAATTCTTTTAGTTCACAGCATAGTTTGAACTTGTCTGTGGTTGGGGTGGGTACAAAACCCAGGCCTTTGTTAAGCACTTGGGTCTGTATAGCTGTGAGGCATAATGAGGATAGATTTACCACTAAGTCGAGCTGGCGCTCGCAGCTGATTCCGGCGGGCCTTTGCTCCGTGTGTGACGTGTGGTAGTCACCACTAGTTCCGCCCACTGTACTCCCTGATTGGGTTTGTTTTTTGCTCTTTGTGCCTGGCGGCCTCTCCCTAAAAAAGGTTTCATTTGATTTCCTTGGCTTCCTTGATCATTTCCCCAGTTCTGATAGTTGGGTTGGTTGTACATAGGTGGGCCATAGAAGAAAGGCGGGGGCGGAGGGCAATAATTATATGGGTCTTGGTACATAGGCCACATCGGTGCTTGGTTGCCTCTAAAACCCCTTCCATTGCCTCTTCCTCTTCTGGCTCTTCTGTTAGGGGTAGTGCTGTAATTACTTGATCCCCCAGAGCTATTAGATCCTGTGTCGGAACCGTCACTATCAGTGTTGTATCCTGAGTTTTTGTTGTTGGTTCTGTAATCATCCCTAATGTAAGGATACACTTTCTCGTGAGCGAATGCTTTTTTATCCTTAGATAGTTTGATGTATTTTGAATCTCTTAGGCTAATTTCGAATTCAGACATCGTCTTATTTAGCTCATTCAGTCTTTTCGTTAGTTCTGCTGGAGTTTGAAAAGACTTGAGGCGTATCTCCATGGAGTTTATCTCTTCCTTCAGGGAATCTACTAGTCTGGTTGCGGTTTTGATGATCAAGACCAGCCAGTCTCTGGTACAATGCCAGGATATTTTGGACCAGTCCAGCTTGAATTGTCTGTCGTGCTGGAATATAAAGGGTTCATTCCTGACCATGAGACCCCTCGGTGCTGCGTTGGCTTGTAAGTATTCTGCCATCATGACGCCATGAATCAGTGTTTTTATCTGTGTTCTCTTTAATTCAGTCAATTCGTCCCAACATTGGCTCGCATCACTGTTTTCTCCTGTGGGGGCTCCTGCGTGTGGTAACATGGAGGCAATGGCTCTATCAACTTCATCCTCCGAAAAGGATAGTCCTGTGTTCTGTGCCATGATTATTCTGTGAGTGTTTCTTCGTGTGTGTTGACTTAGTCTCTAGATCAACCTGGTATGTATCAGTCAGGTGACCTGTGTCTGAACAAAAGAAAAACTCCCGCAGCCCGTGGCTGCTGAATACATAAACAAAGAAGGGGGAGAAGGAGGTTAAACCAGACCAGGTCGGCCTCCAGTCTGTGTACGAAATACAGGGACCTTATGTCAAAGGTCCAGAGACCTGGTAGGTGATTTTATGGTTACTGCTTACTGAGTCAGTGTGTACCAAAAAATATAAATAAGAAAGAAAAATTTCTTTCTAGAGTCCCCTCACTCACCGGGGTTGCCCCACGGTGACATGCTTCATCATTGGGGCCATCCCAGTTCTCTACGAAAAGGGGCGTGCTGCGACAAGGCGACTACGCTGGAGCACTGGTTTTGTGAGATGACTATGTGTGGTGCAAGTGTGATAATGGTGGAGTGGGTGTGGGATTAAAAATACCGTGCTAGTGGGCCTCAACAATTTATTTCGCTCCTAGTGTGGTATAAAAAATTAAAAAGGGGTAACACTGTATTCTAACTTTTACTGAGCTAGATCAGTGTTAAGGTCAACATGTTTCAAGCTCCCCCAAGCTTTTCTTCAGGACCATACAGGGTCCAGCCCTGTATTGCCACTCCTGTTTCCAAATGAAAAAAAGTGTTGCTAAAAAATATTTACAATGAACGCTGTTGTTAATAAAACATGCGTGTTGTACATACGTTTTGTATTTCACTTCGTTTTCTGCAAAATAGAACAACAATTGTTAAATGATGGACATCCCCTTCCAAGAAGGGGAACAACTCACAAGCATCTCACTCCAACTAGGGCGTGAGTGTGCCCATGGCATCATATTGACGCGTGCTGGTTTTCAAGACGGTGTTGGAAAATAAATCACTGTGAATAAAGTGGTTTAGTGGTTGCACACATAAAAACATATAAACATATCGACTTAATGTGACTATTGACAAAACACACAACACATACACACGAAATAATATGGCAGATGGTCATATTTACATAAAAGAGTGTATGGTTACACCCCATGGTCTTAGGCAAGGGCAGGAACGCCTCGTGGAAACATTGCTGAAAAAAGGATTATCAAATTGCAGAGTTAGGAGGTTGTTTTCTTGTTTGCCCATTCGGAATTGCCGACTTTCTTGCAAAATGACATAGTCCATACACTTACTTCCTATCGGCAGACCCGCTCGGTACTACCTGGTTGCTTCCTCACCCGACCGCATACTGATCTGAAACCGGGCTCGCGGTGTATTTAAAACGCGTGAGCTTCCGGGTGGTGGGAAACGCCTTTTGTTGTGCTAGAGCGCGCATTTGGGGCGGCCATATTGGTAGGATGCGATCGCGCTCGGCGCGAGTGTAAGTTAAAAATAGTGAATATTACCGAGTACCGCTGGGTTCAGGGACAGGAAATAATTTAGGGCGCTAATGTGGACAAGGGCGTCCTTGCACATAAATTTAGAACACAGGATTACTTCTCGGGGTTGGAGAAGTTTTTAGATTGGTTTAGGCTTATTTATGAAAGGGCGGGTATTTTAACTTTGGCAGATAGGAAGGGTGGTACCTATCGTGTCTGGAAAGGCTCAGCTGGGTGTATTAGTATTTAAGGAAAAAGGTATTTCTGATGGTAGGGTTTGTATTGTTTGGGCGACATTTTCCTATGATATTCAAACAGTTCAGACCAACCCCAAACAGTCATTGGAAAAAGTAACTATGGGCGAAATGCTCCCCACGGGATTTCATCATTAAGTTGGGTATCTGTATGAAGACGAAACACCCATCTTTGTTCTTTTTCATGGAGGGTGCGTTCCAGATTGTCTTTGTTTTTCACTGTTTCTAATACTACCCAGGTCAGATCATTGGGTGTATGGTTCTGCTCAATGAAGTGGGTGGTCATTCTTGTTGTGGCTCGCTTGCACCTGATGTTACTTCTGTGCTCTACTATGCGAGTACTGACCTTCCTGGTCGTCATTCCTACATAGTGAAGGTTGCACGTACAGGTTATCAAGTACACAACCCCACTTGTGTTGCAATTAGAAAAACCTTTTAGTTCCCATCTCGTACTGTTGTTGAAGATAACGTTTTTGGTTGGGGAGGTCAAATGACAAACACTGCAATTGTTGCATGGGAAATGACCGTCCGGTAGTGGCTGGGATCTTACTGTCTGAATTAATGCTGTGGGACGGGTGTGTACCAAATAATCCTTCAAATTTTTACCCCGCCTATGACTAAACATAGGAGTAGGTATGTGTAGGCCGCCGCTGTTAAGTATTGGCCAATGTTTTTTGATTATTTTAGACACATTGTTCGAGACTTGATTGTACGTGGTGATACAGATTGGTTTTTTGTCCTCAGGTTGGGTTCTTTCTTTGGGTTCTAAAAGTGCTTCCCTGTTGTTGTTGGCCGCCCGTTTTTTAGCCTCTTTGATCAGTTTATTTGGGTATTTCCTGTATTTCAGCTTGTTGCTTAAGTCTTCCGCTTGGGTTAGGTAGTCTGATTTTTTGCTACAGTTCCTGCGTAAACGGAGGAATTGTCCAAATGGCAGGTTTTGTTTGAGATGGCGAGGGTGAAAACTGTCAAAGGTCAAGAGACAGTTTCTTGCCGTCTCTTTAAAATGAGTTGTTGTCACCAGTCTACCAGACTCAGCATGGATGTTTAGATCAAGGAAAACTAGATCTGTCTTACTCATTGAGCAGGTGAACCTCAGGAAAGGATCCTGTGTGTTAAGCCAGGTGAGAAAGGTCTGTGCTTCTTCTTCAGTGCCTTGCCAGATCAATAAAATGTCGTCGATATAGCGTTTCCAGTGGAGGATATGATGTCTATGTGGATTTCTTTCAATCAGTATTTTGTTTTTCTCCAGTTGGTGGACGTACAACCCGGCTATACTCGGCGCGAATGTGCTGCCCATACTGGTCCCATGTTGTTGTTTATACAGGGTCGATTCAAAACGGAAGAAGTTCTCACATAGTGCCAGTTGGCAGCATTCGAGTACTACATGGCGAGGAGTCTGGAATGACCACTCGTTTTCGTACAATACTTCCTCTAGAATTTAAAGTCTCTCTGTTGTGGCAAGCTGGTATAAAGACTTTCAACGTCCAGAACTTATCAATAGGCTGGATGACGTATCAAAGGTTAGATCTTGTAACAGGCATAGTACGTCCTTGGTATCTTTCAGATAGGTGTCTGTTTCTGCACAAGGGTCTGAGGAAGGCATCTGCAGAATTGTGAAAGGGGCTCTAAAATTGAGCCTATCCCCGAGACTATGGGCCTCCCTGGTGGGTTCTCCAGTCTCTTGTGTATCTTGGGGATGGTATAGAAGTACGGTGTTGTTGGTTTTTTGTTTGTTAAGAAATCAATTTCTTTTTTACTAGGCCAATCATTGGCTTGACATTCCTCTGTTAGGTACGCAATTGAGATTCTTAGACGTTCTGTCGGGTCTTCATCTAGTTTGGCGTAGTTCCTTGTGTCCCCTAGTAGACGGAGACATTCATTCCTGTAATCCGTGGTATTTTGTAAAACAATTGCCCCGCCTTTATCGGCTGGTTTTATGGTAATTTGATTGTTTTTGGACAGTTTCCTGTAACGCGGAATGTTCAGCTTTGCTGGTGTTATGAAATACTTTGACAGTTCGTGGGTCTAGCTCCTGAACCTCTCGCATGACCGCCTTCTCAAAGGTTAATACCTCCACTGGTAGGCTGTGTGATGGAGGGACAAAGTTTGATTTCTTATGTAATCCTGTGTCACTCTTTGTTTGTACTGGGGGGTCTTTGTCTTGAAAGAATACCTGCAGTTTGATTTTCCTCAGGAATTCTTTTAGTTCACAGCATAGTTTGAACTTGTCTGTGGTTGGGGTGGGTACAAAACCCAGGCCTTTGTTAAGCACTTGGGTCTGTATAGCTGTGAGGCATAATGAGGATAGATTTACCACTAAGTCGAGCTGGCGCTCGCAGCTGATTCCGGCGGGCCTTTGCTCCGTGTGTGACGTGTGGTAGTCACCACTGGTTCCGCCCACTGTACTCCCTGATTGGGTTTGTTTTTTGCTCTTTGTGCCTGGCGGCCTCTCCCTAAAAAAGGTTTCATTTGATTTCCTTGGCTTCCTTGATCATTTCCCCAGTTCTGATAGTTGGGTTGGTTGTACATAGGTGGGCCATAGAAGAAAGGCGGGGGCGGAGGGCAATAATTATATGGGTCTTGGTACATAGGCCACATCGGTGCTTGGTTGCCTCTAAAACCCCTTCCATTGCCTCTTCCTCTTCTGGCTCTTCTGTTAGGGGTAGTGCTGTAATTACTTGATCCCCCAGAGCTATTAGATCCTGTGTCGGAACCGTCACTATCAGTGTTGTATCCTGAGTTTTTGTTGTTGGTTCTGTAATCATCCCTAATGTAAGGATACACTTTCTCGTGAGCGAATGCTTTTTTATCCTTAGATAGTTTGATGTATTTTGAATCTCTTAGGCTAATTTCGAATTCAGACATCGTCTTATTTAGCTCATTCAGTCTTTTCGTTAGTTCTGCTGGAGTTTGAAAAGACTTGAGGCGTATCTCCATGGAGTTTATCTCTTCCTTCAGGGAATCTACTAGTCTGGTTGCGGTTCCAGCACGACAGACAATTCAAGCTGGACTGGTCCAAAATATCCTGGCATTGTACCAGAGACTGGCTGGTCTTGATCATCAAAACCGCAACCAGACTAGTAGATTCCCTGAAGGAAGAGATAAACTCCATGGAGATACGCCTCAAGTCTTTTCAAACTCCAGCAGAACTAACGAAAAGACTGAATGAGCTAAATAAGACGATGTCTGAATTCGAAATTAGCCTAAGAGATTCAAAATACATCAAACTATCTAAGGATAAAAAAGCATTCGCTCACGAGAAAGTGTATCCTTACATTAGGGATGATTACAGAACCAACAACAAAAACTCAGGATACAACACTGATAGTGACGGTTCCGACACAGGATCTAATAGCTCTGGGGGATCAAGTAATTACAGCACTACCCCTAACAGAAGAGCCAGAAGAGGAAGAGGCAATGGAAGGGGTTTTAGAGGCAACCAAGCACCGATGTGGCCTATGTACCAAGACCCATATAATTATTGCCCTCCGCCCCCGCCTTTCTTCTATGGCCCACCTATGTACAACCAACCCAACTATCAGAACTGGGGAAATGATCAAGGAAGCCAAGGAAATCAAATGAAACCTTTTTTAGGGAGAGGCCGCCAGGCACAAAGAGCAAAAAACAAACCCAATCAGGGAGTACAGTGGGCGGAACCAGTGGTGACTACCACACGTCACACACGGAGCAAAGGCCCGCCGGAATCAGCTGCGAGCGCCAGCTCGACTTAGTGGTAAATCTATCCTCATTATGCCTCACAGCTATACAGACCCAAGTGCTTAACAAAGGCCTGGGTTTTGTACCCACCCCAACCACAGACAAGTTCAAACTATGCTGTGAACTAAAAGAATTCCTGAGGAAAATCAAACTGCAGGTATTCTTTCAAGACAAAGACCCCCCAGTACAAACAAAGAGTGACACAGGATTACATAAGAAATCAAACTTTGTCCCTCCATCACACAGCCTACCAGTGGAGGTATTAACCTTTGAGAAGGCGGTCATGCGAGAGGTTCAGGAGCTAGACCCACGAACTGTCAAAGTATTTCATAACACCAGCAAAGCTGAACATTCCGCGTTACAGGAACTGTCCAAAAACAATCAAATTACCATAAAACCAGCCGATAAAGGCGGGGCAATTGTTTTACAAAATACCACGGATTACAGGAATGAATGTCTCCGTCTACTAGGGGACACAAGGAACTACGCCAAACTAGATGAAGACCCGACAGAACGTCTAAGAATCTCAATTGCGTACCTAACAGAGGAATGTCAAGCCAATGATTGGCTTAGTAAAAAAGAAATTGATTTCTTAACAAACAAAAAACCAACAACACCGTACTTCTATACCATCCCCAAGATACACAAGAGACTGGAGAACCCACCAGGGAGGCCCATAGTCTCGGGGATAGGCTCAATTTTAGAGCCCCTTTCACAATTCGCAGATGCCTTCCTCAGACCCCTTGTGCAGAAAACAGACACCTATCTGAAAGATACCAAGGACGTACTATGCCTGTTACAAGATCTAACCTTTGATACGTCATCCAGCCTATTGATAAGTCTGGACGTTGAAAGTCTTTATACCAGCTTGCCACACAGAGAGACTTTACAGATTCTAGAGGAAGTATTGTACGAAAACGAGTGGTCATTCCAGACTCCTCGCCATGTAGTACTCGAATGCTGCCAACTGGCACTATGTGAGAACTTCTTCCGTTTTGAATCGACCCTGTATAAACAACAACATGGGACCAGTATGGGCAGCACATTCGCGCCGAGTATAGCCGGGTTGTACGTCCACCAACTGGAGAAAAACAAAATACTGATTGAAAGAAATCCACATAGACATCATATCCTCCACTGGAAACGCTATATCGACGACATTTTATTGATCTGGCAAGGCACTGAAGAAGAAGCACAGACCTTTCTCACCTGGCTTAACACACAGGATCCTTTCCTGAGGTTCACCTGCTCAATGAGTAAGACAGATCTAGTTTTCCTTGATCTAAACATCCATGCTGAGTCTGGTAGACTGGTGACAACAACTCATTTTAAAGAGACGGCAAGAAACTGTCTCTTGACCTTTGACAGTTTTCACCCTCGCCATCTCAAACAAAACCTGCCATTTGGACAATTCCTCCGTTTACGCAGGAACTGTAGCAAAAAATCAGACTACCTAACCCAAGCGGAAGACTTAAGCAACAAGCTGAAATACAGGAAATACCCAAATAAACTGATCAAAGAGGCTAAAAAACGGGCGGCCAACAACAACAGGGAAGCACTTTTAGAACCCAAAGAAAGAACCCAACCTGAGGACAAAAAACCAATCTGTATCACCACGTACAATCAAGTCTCGAACAATGTGTCTAAAATAATCAAAAAACATTGGCCAATACTTAACAGCGGCGGCCTACACATACCTACTCCTATGTTTAGTCATAGGCGGGGTAAAAATTTGAAGGATTATTTGGTACACACCCGTCCCACAGCATTAATTCAGACAGTAAGATCCCAGCCACTACCGGACGGTCATTTCCCATGCAACAATTGCAGTGTTTGTCATTTGACCTCCCCAACCAAAAACGTTATCTTCAACAACAGTACGAGATGGGAACTAAAAGGTTTTTCTAATTGCAACACAAGTGGGGTTGTGTACTTGATAACCTGTACGTGCAACCTTCACTATGTAGGAATGACGACCAGGAAGGTCAGTACTCGCATAGTAGAGCACAGAAGTAACATCAGGTGCAAGCGAGCCACAACAAGAATGACCACCCACTTCATTGAGCAGAACCATACACCCAATGATCTGACCTGGGTAGTATTAGAAACAGTGAAAAACAAAGACAATCTGGAACGCACCCTCCATGAAAAAGAACAAAGATGGGTGTTTCGTCTTCATACAGATACCCAACTTAATGATGAAATCCCGTGGGGAGCATTTCGCCCATAGTTACTTTTTCCAATGACTGTTTGGGGTTGGTCTGAACTGTTTGAATATCATAGGAAAATGTCGCCCAAACAATACAAACCCTACCATCAGAAATACCTTTTTCCTTAAATACTAATACACCCAGCTGAGCCTTTCCAGACACGATAGGTACCACCCTTCCTATCTGCCAAAGTTAAAATACCCGCCCTTTCATAAATAAGCCTAAACCAATCTAAAAACTTCTCCAACCCCGAGAAGTAATCCTGTGTTCTAAATTTATGTGCAAGGACGCCCTTGTCCACATTAGCGCCCTAAATTATTTCCTGTCCCTGAACCCAGCGGTACTCGGTAATATTCACTATTTTTAACTTACACTCGCGCCGAGCGCGATCGCATCCTACCAATATGGCCGCCCCAAATGCGCGCTCTAGCACAACAAAGGCGTTTCCCACCACCCGGAAGCTCACGCGTTTTAAATACACCGCGAGCCCGGTTTCAGATCAGTATGCGGTCGGGTGAGGAAGCAACCAGGTAGTACCGAGCGGGTCTGCCGATAGGAAGTAAGTGTATGGACTATGTCATTTTGCAAGAAAGTCGGCAATTCCGAATGGGCAAACAAGAAAACAACCTCCTAACTCTGCAATTTGATAATCCTTTTTTCAGCAATGTTTCCACGAGGCGTTCCTGCCCTTGCCTAAGACCATGGGGTGTAACCATACACTCTTTTATGTAAATATGACCATCTGCCATATTATTTCGTGTGTATGTGTTGTGTGTTTTGTCAATAGTCACATTAAGTCGATATGTTTATATGTTTTTATGTGTGCAACCACTAAACCACTTTATTCACAGTGATTTATTTTCCAACACCGTCTTGAAAACCAGCACGCATCAATATGATGCCATGGGCACACTCACGCCCTAGTTGGAGTGAGATGCTTGTGAGTTGTTCCCCTTCTTGGAAGGGGATGTCCATCATTTAACAATTGTTGTTCTATTTTGCAGAAAACGAAGTGAAATACAAAACGTATGTACAACACGCATGTTTTATTAACAACAGCGTTCATTGTAAATATTTTTTAGCAACACTTTTTTTCATTTGGAAACAGGAGTGGCAATACAGGGCTGGACCCTGTATGGTCCTGAAGAAAAGCTTGGGGGAGCTTGAAACATGTTGACCTTAACACTGATCTAGCTCAGTAAAAGTTAGAATACAGTGTTACCCCTTTTTAATTTTTTATACCACACTAGGAGCGAAATAAATTGTTGAGGCCCACTAGCACGGTATTTTTAATCCCACACCCACTCCACCATTATCACACTTGCACCACACATAGTCATCTCACAAAACCAGTGCTCCAGCATAGTCGCCTTGTCGCAGCACGCCCCTTTTCGTAGAGAACTGGGATGGCCCCAATGATGAAGCATGTCACCGTGGGGCAACCCCGGTGAGTGAGGGGACTCTAGAAAGAAATTTTTCTTTCTTATTTATATTTTTTGGTACACACTGACTCAGTAAGCAGTAACCATAAAATCACCTACCAGGTCTCTGGACCTTTGACATAAGGTCCCTGTATTTCGTACACAGACTGGAGGCCGACCTGGTCTGGTTTAACCTCCTTCTCCCCCTTCTTTGTTTATGTATTCAGCAGCCACGGGCTGCGGGAGTTTTTCTTTTGTTCAGACACAGGTCACCTGACTGATACATACCAGGTTGATCTAGAGACTAAGTCAACACACACGAAGAAACACTCACAGAATAATCATGGCACAGAACACAGGACTATCCTTTTCGGAGGATGAAGTTGATAGAGCCATTGCCTCCATGTTACCACACGCAGGAGCCCCCACAGGAGAAAACAGTGATGCGAGCCAATGTTGGGACGAATTGACTGAATTAAAGAGAACACAGATAAAAACACTGATTCATGGCGTCATGATGGCAGAATACTTACAAGCCAACGCAGCACCGAGGGGTCTCATAGTCAGGAATGAACCCTTTATATTCCAGCACGACAGACAATTCAAGCTGGACTGGTCCAAAATATCCTGGCATTGTACCAGAGACTGGCTGGTCTTGATCATCAAAACCGCAACCAGACTAGTAGATTCCCTGAAGGAAGAGATAAACTCCATGGAGATACGCCTCAAGTCTTTTCAAACTCCAGCAGAACTAACGAAAAGACTGAATGAGCTAAATAAGACGATGTCTGAATTCGAAATTAGCCTAAGAGATTCAAAATACATCAAACTATCTAAGGATAAAAAAGCATTCGCTCACGAGAAAGTGTATCCTTACATTAGGGATGATTACAGAACCAACAACAAAAACTCAGGATACAACACTGATAGTGACGGTTCCGACACAGGATCTAATAGCTCTGGGGGATCAAGTAATTACAGCACTACCCCTAACAGAAGAGCCAGAAGAGGAAGAGGCAATGGAAGGGGTTTTAGAGGCAACCAAGCACCGATGTGGCCTATGTACCAAGACCCATATAATTATTGCCCTCCGCCCCCGCCTTTCTTCTATGGCCCACCTATGTACAACCAACCCAACTATCAGAACTGGGGAAATGATCAAGGAAGCCAAGGAAATCAAATGAAACCTTTTTTAGGGAGAGGCCGCCAGGCACAAAGAGCAAAAAACAAACCCAATCAGGGAGTACAGTGGGCGGAAACCAGTGGTGACTACCACACGTCACACACGGAGCAAAGGCCCGCCGGAATCAGCTGCGAGCGCCAGCTCGACTTAGTGGTAAATCTATCCTCATTATGCCTCACAGCTATACAGACCCAAGTGCTTAACAAAGGCCTGGGTTTTGTACCCACCCCAACCACAGACAAGTTCAAACTATGCTGTGAACTAAAAGAATTCCTGAGGAAAATCAAACTGCAGGTATTCTTTCAAGACAAAGACCCCCCAGTACAAACAAAGAGTGACACAGGATTACATAAGAAATCAAACTTTGTCCCTCCATCACACAGCCTACCAGTGGAGGTATTAACCTTTGAGAAGGCGGTCATGCGAGAGGTTCAGGAGCTAGACCCACGAACTGTCAAAGTATTTCATAACACCAGCAAAGCTGAACATTCCGCGTTACAGGAACTGTCCAAAAACAATCAAATTACCATAAAACCAGCCGATAAAGGCGGGGCAATTGTTTTACAAAATACCACGGATTACAGGAATGAATGTCTCCGTCTACTAGGGGACACAAGGAACTACGCCAAACTAGATGAAGACCCGACAGAACGTCTAAGAATCTCAATTGCGTACCTAACAGAGGAATGTCAAGCCAATGATTGGCTTAGTAAAAAAGAAATTGATTTCTTAACAAACAAAAAACCAACAACACCGTACTTCTATACCATCCCCAAGATACACAAGAGACTGGAGAACCCACCAGGGAGGCCCATAGTCTCGGGGATAGGCTCAATTTTAGAGCCCCTTTCACAATTCGCAGATGCCTTCCTCAGACCCCTTGTGCAGAAAACAGACACCTATCTGAAAGATACCAAGGACGTACTATGCCTGTTACAAGATCTAACCTTTGATACGTCATCCAGCCTATTGATAAGTCTGGACGTTGAAAGTCTTTATACCAGCTTGCCACACAGAGAGACTTTACAGATTCTAGAGGAAGTATTGTACGAAAACGAGTGGTCATTCCAGACTCCTCGCCATGTAGTACTCGAATGCTGCCAACTGGCACTATGTGAGAACTTCTTCCGTTTTGAATCGACCCTGTATAAACAACAACATGGGACCAGTATGGGCAGCACATTCGCGCCGAGTATAGCCGGGTTGTACGTCCACCAACTGGAGAAAAACAAAATACTGATTGAAAGAAATCCACATAGACATCATATCCTCCACTGGAAACGCTATATCGACGACATTTTATTGATCTGGCAAGGCACTGAAGAAGAAGCACAGACCTTTCTCACCTGGCTTAACACACAGGATCCTTTCCTGAGGTTCACCTGCTCAATGAGTAAGACAGATCTAGTTTTCCTTGATCTAAACATCCATGCTGAGTCTGGTAGACTGGTGACAACAACTCATTTTAAAGAGACGGCAAGAAACTGTCTCTTGACCTTTGACAGTTTTCACCCTCGCCATCTCAAACAAAACCTGCCATTTGGACAATTCCTCCGTTTACGCAGGAACTGTAGCAAAAAATCAGACTACCTAACCCAAGCGGAAGACTTAAGCAACAAGCTGAAATACAGGAAATACCCAAATAAACTGATCAAAGAGGCTAAAAAACGGGCGGCCAACAACAACAGGGAAGCACTTTTAGAACCCAAAGAAAGAACCCAACCTGAGGACAAAAAACCAATCTGTATCACCACGTACAATCAAGTCTCGAACAATGTGTCTAAAATAATCAAAAAACATTGGCCAATACTTAACAGCGGCGGCCTACACATACCTACTCCTATGTTTAGTCATAGGCGGGGTAAAAATTTGAAGGATTATTTGGTACACACCCGTCCCACAGCATTAATTCAGACAGTAAGATCCCAGCCACTACCGGACGGTCATTTCCCATGCAACAATTGCAGTGTTTGTCATTTGACCTCCCCAACCAAAAACGTTATCTTCAACAACAGTACGAGATGGGAACTAAAAGGTTTTTCTAATTGCAACACAAGTGGGGTTGTGTACTTGATAACCTGTACGTGCAACCTTCACTATGTAGGAATGACGACCAGGAAGGTCAGTACTCGCATAGTAGAGCACAGAAGTAACATCAGGTGCAAGCGAGCCACAACAAGAATGACCACCCACTTCATTGAGCAGAACCATACACCCAATGATCTGACCTGGGTAGTATTAGAAACAGTGAAAAACAAAGACAATCTGGAACGCACCCTCCATGAAAAAGAACAAAGATGGGTGTTTCGTCTTCATACAGATACCCAACTTAATGATGAAATCCCGTGGGGAGCATTTCGCCCATAGTTACTTTTTCCAATGACTGTTTGGGGTTGGTCTGAACTGTTTGAATATCATAGGAAAATGTCGCCCAAACAATACAAACCCTACCATCAGAAATACCTTTTTCCTTAAATACTAATACACCCAGCTGAGCCTTTCCAGACACGATAGGTACCACCCTTCCTATCTGCCAAAGTTAAAATACCCGCCCTTTCATAAATAAGCCTAAACCAATCTAAAAACTTCTCCAACCCCGAGAAGTAATCCTGTGTTCTAAATTTATGTGCAAGGACGCCCTTGTCCACATTAGCGCCCTAAATTATTTCCTGTCCCTGAACCCAGCGGTACTCGGTAATATTCACTATTTTTAACTTACACTCGCGCCGAGCGCGATCGCATCCTACCAATATGGCCGCCCCAAATGCGCGCTCTAGCACAACAAAGGCGTTTCCCACCACCCGGAAGCTCACGCGTTTTAAATACACCGCGAGCCCGGTTTCAGATCAGTATGCGGTCGGGTGAGGAAGCAACCAGGTAGTACCGAGCGGGTCTGCCGATAGGAAGTAAGTGTATGGACTATGTCATTTTGCAAGAAAGTCGGCAATTCCGAATGGGCAAACAAGAAAACAACCTCCTAACTCTGCAATTTGATAATCCTTTTTTCAGCAATGTTTCCACGAGGCGTTCCTGCCCTTGCCTAAGACCATGGGGTGTAACCATACACTCTTTTATGTAAATATGACCATCTGCCATATTATTTCGTGTGTATGTGTTGTGTGTTTTGTCAATAGTCACATTAAGTCGATATGTTTATATGTTTTTATGTGTGCAACCACTAAACCACTTTATTCACAGTGATTTATTTTCCAACACCGTCTTGAAAACCAGCACGCGTCAATATGATGCCATGGGCACACTCACGCCCTAGTTGGAGTGAGATGCTTGTGAGTTGTTCCCCTTCTTGGAAGGGGATGTCCATCATTTAACAATTGTTGTTCTATTTTGCAGAAAACGAAGTGAAATACAAAACGTATGTACAACACGCATGTTTTATTAACAACAGCGTTCATTGTAAATATTTTTTAGCAACACTTTTTTTCATTTGGAAACAGGAGTGGCAATACAGGGCTGGACCCTGTATGGTCCTGAAGAAAAGCTTGGGGGAGCTTGAAACATGTTGACCTTAACACTGATCTAGCTCAGTAAAAGTTAGAATACAGTGTTACCCCTTTTTAATTTTTTATACCACACTAGGAGCGAAATAAATTGTTGAGGCCCACTAGCACGGTATTTTTAATCCCACACCCACTCCACCATTATCACACTTGCACCACACATAGTCATCTCACAAAACCAGTGCTCCAGCGTAGTCGCCTTGTCGCAGCACGCCCCTTTTCGTAGAGAACTGGGATGGCCCCAATGATGAAGCATGTCACCGTGGGGCAACCCCGGTGAGTGAGGGGACTCTAGAAAGAAATTTTTCTTTCTTATTTATATTTTTTGGTACACACTGACTCAGTAAGCAGTAACCATAAAATCACCTACCAGGTCTCTGGACCTTTGACATAAGGTCCCTGTATTTCGTACACAGACTGGAGGCCGACCTGGTCTGGTTTAACCTCCTTCTCCCCCTTCTTTGTTTATGTATTCAGCAGCCACGGGCTGCGGGAGTTTTTCTTTTGTTCAGACACAGGTCACCTGACTGATACATACCAGGTTGATCTAGAGACTAAGTCAACACACACGAAGAAACACTCACAGAATAATCATGGCACAGAACACAGGACTATCCTTTTCGGAGGATGAAGTTGATAGAGCCATTGCCTCCATGTTACCACACGCAGGAGCCCCCACAGGAGAAAACAGTGATGCGAGCCAATGTTGGGACGAATTGACTGAATTAAAGAGAACACAGATAAAAACACTGATTCATGGCGTCATGATGGCAGAATACTTACAAGCCAACGCAGCACCGAGGGGTCTCATAGTCAGGAATGAACCCTTTATATTCCAGCACGACAGACAATTCAAGCTGGACTGGTCCAAAATATCCTGGCATTGTACCAGAGACTGGCTGGTCTTGATCATCAAAACCGCAACCAGACTAGTAGATTCCCTGAAGGAAGAGATAAACTCCATGGAGATACGCCTCAAGTCTTTTCAAACTCCAGCAGAACTAACGAAAAGACTGAATGAGCTAAATAAGACGATGTCTGAATTCGAAATTAGCCTAAGAGATTCAAAATACATCAAACTATCTAAGGATAAAAAAGCATTCGCTCACGAGAAAGTGTATCCTTACATTAGGGATGATTACAGAACCAACAACAAAAACTCAGGATACAACACTGATAGTGACGGTTCCGACACAGGATCTAATAGCTCTGGGGGATCAAGTAATTACAGCACTACCCCTAACAGAAGAGCCAGAAGAGGAAGAGGCAATGGAAGGGGTTTTAGAGGCAACCAAGCACCGATGTGGCCTATGTACCAAGACCCATATAATTATTGCCCTCCGCCCCCGCCTTTCTTCTATGGCCCACCTATGTACAACCAACCCAACTATCAGAACTGGGGAAATGATCAAGGAAGCCAAGGAAATCAAATGAAACCTTTTTTAGGGAGAGGCCGCCAGGCACAAAGAGCAAAAAACAAACCCAATCAGGGAGTACAGTGGGCGGAACCAGTGGTGACTACCACACGTCACACACGGAGCAAAGGCCCGCCGGAATCAGCTGCGAGCGCCAGCTCGACTTAGTGGTAAATCTATCCTCATTATGCCTCACAGCTATACAGACCCAAGTGCTTAACAAAGGCCTGGGTTTTGTACCCACCCCAACCACAGACAAGTTCAAACTATGCTGTGAACTAAAAGAATTCCTGAGGAAAATCAAACTGCAGGTATTCTTTCAAGACAAAGACCCCCCAGTACAAACAAAGAGTGACACAGGATTACATAAGAAATCAAACTTTGTCCCTCCATCACACAGCCTACCAGTGGAGGTATTAACCTTTGAGAAGGCGGTCATGCGAGAGGTTCAGGAGCTAGACCCACGAACTGTCAAAGTATTTCATAACACCAGCAAAGCTGAACATTCCGCGTTACAGGAACTGTCCAAAAACAATCAAATTACCATAAAACCAGCCGATAAAGGCGGGGCAATTGTTTTACAAAATACCACGGATTACAGGAATGAATGTCTCCGTCTACTAGGGGACACAAGGAACTACGCCAAACTAGATGAAGACCCGACAGAACGTCTAAGAATCTCAATTGCGTACCTAACAGAGGAATGTCAAGCCAATGATTGGCTTAGTAAAAAAGAAATTGATTTCTTAACAAACAAAAAACCAACAACACCGTACTTCTATACCATCCCCAAGATACACAAGAGACTGGAGAACCCACCAGGGAGGCCCATAGTCTCGGGGATAGGCTCAATTTTAGAGCCCCTTTCACAATTCGCAGATGCCTTCCTCAGACCCCTTGTGCAGAAAACAGACACCTATCTGAAAGATACCAAGGACGTACTATGCCTGTTACAAGATCTAACCTTTGATACGTCATCCAGCCTATTGATAAGTCTGGACGTTGAAAGTCTTTATACCAGCTTGCCACACAGAGAGACTTTACAGATTCTAGAGGAAGTATTGTACGAAAACGAGTGGTCATTCCAGACTCCTCGCCATGTAGTACTCGAATGCTGCCAACTGGCACTATGTGAGAACTTCTTCCGTTTTGAATCGACCCTGTATAAACAACAACATGGGACCAGTATGGGCAGCACATTCGCGCCGAGTATAGCCGGGTTGTACGTCCACCAACTGGAGAAAAACAAAATACTGATTGAAAGAAATCCACATAGACATCATATCCTCCACTGGAAACGCTATATCGACGACATTTTATTGATCTGGCAAGGCACTGAAGAAGAAGCACAGACCTTTCTCACCTGGCTTAACACACAGGATCCTTTCCTGAGGTTCACCTGCTCAATGAGTAAGACAGATCTAGTTTTCCTTGATCTAAACATCCATGCTGAGTCTGGTAGACTGGTGACAACAACTCATTTTAAAGAGACGGCAAGAAACTGTCTCTTGACCTTTGACAGTTTTCACCCTCGCCATCTCAAACAAAACCTGCCATTTGGACAATTCCTCCGTTTACGCAGGAACTGTAGCAAAAAATCAGACTACCTAACCCAAGCGGAAGACTTAAGCAACAAGCTGAAATACAGGAAATACCCAAATAAACTGATCAAAGAGGCTAAAAAACGGGCGGCCAACAACAACAGGGAAGCACTTTTAGAACCCAAAGAAAGAACCCAACCTGAGGACAAAAAACCAATCTGTATCACCACGTACAATCAAGTCTCGAACAATGTGTCTAAAATAATCAAAAAACATTGGCCAATACTTAACAGCGGCGGCCTACACATACCTACTCCTATGTTTAGTCATAGGCGGGGTAAAAATTTGAAGGATTATTTGGTACACACCCGTCCCACAGCATTAATTCAGACAGTAAGATCCCAGCCACTACCGGACGGTCATTTCCCATGCAACAATTGCAGTGTTTGTCATTTGACCTCCCCAACCAAAAACGTTATCTTCAACAACAGTACGAGATGGGAACTAAAAGGTTTTTCTAATTGCAACACAAGTGGGGTTGTGTACTTGATAACCTGTACGTGCAACCTTCACTATGTAGGAATGACGACCAGGAAGGTCAGTACTCGCATAGTAGAGCACAGAAGTAACATCAGGTGCAAGCGAGCCACAACAAGAATGACCACCCACTTCATTGAGCAGAACCATACACCCAATGATCTGACCTGGGTAGTATTAGAAACAGTGAAAAACAAAGACAATCTGGAACGCACCCTCCATGAAAAAGAACAAAGATGGGTGTTTCGTCTTCATACAGATACCCAACTTAATGATGAAATCCCGTGGGGAGCATTTCGCCCATAGTTACTTTTTCCAATGACTGTTTGGGGTTGGTCTGAACTGTTTGAATATCATAGGAAAATGTCGCCCAAACAATACAAACCCTACCATCAGAAATACCTTTTTCCTTAAATACTAATACACCCAGCTGAGCCTTTCCAGACACGATAGGTACCACCCTTCCTATCTGCCAAAGTTAAAATACCCGCCCTTTCATAAATAAGCCTAAACCAATCTAAAAACTTCTCCAACCCCGAGAAGTAATCCTGTGTTCTAAATTTATGTGCAAGGACGCCCTTGTCCACATTAGCGCCCTAAATTATTTCCTGTCCCTGAACCCAGCGGTACTCGGTAATATTCACTATTTTTAACTTACACTCGCGCCGAGCGCGATCGCATCCTACCAATATGGCCGCCCCAAATGCGCGCTCTAGCACAACAAAGGCGTTTCCCACCACCCGGAAGCTCACGCGTTTTAAATACACCGCGAGCCCGGTTTCAGATCAGTATGCGGTCGGGTGAGGAAGCAACCAGGTAGTACCGAGCGGGTCTGCCGATAGGAAGTAAGTGTATGGACTATGTCATTTTGCAAGAAAGTCGGCAATTCCGAATGGGCAAACAAGAAAACAACCTCCTAACTCTGCAATTTGATAATCCTTTTTTCAGCAATGTTTCCACGAGGCGTTCCTGCCCTTGCCTAAGACCATGGGGTGTAACCATACACTCTTTTATGTAAATATGACCATCTGCCATATTATTTCGTGTGTATGTGTTGTGTGTTTTGTCAATAGTCACATTAAGTCGATATGTTTATATGTTTTTATGTGTGCAACCACTAAACCACTTTATTCACAGTGATTTATTTTCCAACACCGTCTTGAAAACCAGCACGCGTCAATATGATGCCATGGGCACACTCACGCCCTAGTTGGAGTGAGATGCTTGTGAGTTGTTCCCCTTCTTGGAAGGGGATGTCCATCATTTAACAATTGTTGTTCTATTTTGCAGAAAACGAAGTGAAATACAAAACGTATGTACAACACGCATGTTTTATTAACAACAGCGTTCATTGTAAATATTTTTTAGCAACACTTTTTTTCATTTGGAAACAGGAGTGGCAATACAGGGCTGGACCCTGTATGGTCCTGAAGAAAAGCTTGGGGGAGCTTGAAACATGTTGACCTTAACACTGATCTAGCTCAGTAAAAGTTAGAATACAGTGTTACCCCTTTTTAATTTTTTATACCACACTAGGAGCGAAATAAATTGTTGAGGCCCACTAGCACGGTATTTTTAATCCCACACCCACTCCACCATTATCACACTTGCACCACACATAGTCATCTCACAAAACCAGTGCTCCAGCGTAGTCGCCTTGTCGCAGCACGCCCCTTTTCGTAGAGAACTGGGATGGCCCCAATGATGAAGCATGTCACCGTGGGGCAACCCCGGTGAGTGAGGGGACTCTAGAAAGAAATTTTTCTTTCTTATTTATATTTTTTGGTACACACTGACTCAGTAAGCAGTAACCATAAAATCACCTACCAGGTCTCTGGACCTTTGACATAAGGTCCCTGTATTTCGTACACAGACTGGAGGCCGACCTGGTCTGGTTTAACCTCCTTCTCCCCCTTCTTTGTTTATGGCCTCACCATGTACACATACGCTGACGACTCCCAAATTATATTCTCCCTATCTGATGTGAACCAAGATACTCCTTCACGCCTCCAGACTGGCCTTAGGAACATCTCCTCCTGGATGAACAAAAATATACTCAAACTAAATGGCAGTAAAACTGAGGTTCTGATAGTAGGTCCTGACCAAAACCTCTGGAACCCCAGACACTGGCCACTTGAAATGGGCCCCCTGCCAACTCCATCGCACCAGGTCCGCAATCTGGGTTTCATCATTGATAGAGACCTAACCATGGAGCCCCAGGTGAACATTCTTTCAGCCACCTGTTTTACGATCCTGAGATGGCTCAAAAAAATGATATGGATGCTCCCTGGAGACACCCAAAAGACAGTTGTCAATTCATTAGTCACTTCCCGTCTGGACTATGGGAATTTCCTCTATTTGGGGGCATCCCAGGCAGTCACAAGGCGTCTCCAACTGGTACAGAACGCGGCAGCGAGGCTGCTCTGTAAATGCAACAGGAGAGACCGTATGTCCAGCCACTTAAAGGCACTTCATTGGCTTAGAATTGACAACAGGGTTAAATTTAAGACTCTCAGCCTCATGCACAGGATAAAGTGGGGCACTGCTCCCAAATACCTTCTGACCCTTGCGCATACCTACATGCCTGCCCGAGACTTGAGATCCGCCTCCCAAGGTCTCTTCTGTGTCCCTAAAATACGACGGGCCAGGATGGGAGGAAGATCTTTTTCCTACCTAGGCCCAAGGATCTGGAATTCACTTCCCCAAACCCTCCGTCTTGAAAATAGGTACCTACACTTTCGCAAAGCCATTAAAACCTGGCTTTTTAACCAATAAGCGCTTTTGGTTTCCCTTTCTAACCTTTCTGTCCCTCCAGTTCAAATCTCTGTTTAGCGCCGGGAAGCCCTTTTTGGGCATCTGTCGCGCTCTATAAACTAAATAAATAAATAAATAGAGCAGTGCTCCAACTTACACCTGCTGATCTCAAAGTATACGTTGTCCGGGGAGGGGGCTCCGTACCTAGCGTTTATGGACCTCTCCTCTGCCTTCGACTTGGTGAACAGGTCTAAGTTGTGGGATATCCTCTTGAGGATTGGGATCGACGTGGCACTGGTTAGGTTTATGGCTTCACTCCACCAAGAGCTATTCGCAGTTGTGCGGGTCATAAAAGAGGGTAGCTGTACGTCCCGTTTTAATTCCATGTGAGGGGTCAGGCAGGGCTGCATACTGGCCCCCCTGCTTTTTACAATCTATATCAATGGCCTAGGTAGCTGCCTGGATGCAGTGGCCAGAGACGTTCCGCGTGTAGGAGAATTTAAAATCCCTGCTCTCCTATACGCGGACGATGCGGTGCTGATAGCCCGCACTGGCGTCTGTCTCCAGCAGCTCCTGGACGCCTTTGGTACCTTCATGGACCAACTAGACTTGAAGGTTAATTCAAACAAGTCACACACCATGGTTGTTGGACACCATAGGAAAAAGGCCTTAGTAAAAACTTTTAAATGCAAGGGCGAAGTTGTTACTAGTGTTCCAGCTTTTCCCTACTTGGGGGTGCTTTTTGATGACAGGGGTACCTGGGGCCCACAGGTAAGGGCCAGAAGCCTGGCGGTGACCAGGACATCAGCGGCCCTTTTGGGTTTTTCCAAAAAGGCTGGGCTCTAGACCGATGGAAGCCCTCCTAAAGGTTTACAATAGTAAATGTTTTTCAGTGGCATTGTATGGTGCATCATTATGGGGTTATGTATGTCTGGAACCTATTCAAAAAGCGGAAAATAGATTCTTACGTGCCCTTTTGTCTGTTCCCCAGTCGACACCAACCTTTTCCATTCATGCAAAATTGGGTCTGGATTATGTTTGTGATAGGTTAAACCTAGCGCCTTTAACCTACTGGCTAAAGACATGGCTCAATAAAGAACTAACTCTTAATCACCTGATAATGAAGGATGTCATGTCATTGGATCACAGTAGTAGAGTACCGTGGATGGCCTACCTGAAGAAGTCCTTTATGGAACTGGGCCGCCCGGAACTAGACATCGTCAAAAACCAGTTTATGCTAAGGGCAAGAATGTGCAGAGAGGAAAGGGAACTGCAGAAGCCAGCAGTGAGACGACACTATTTGTTAGTGAATTCGATCGCACTAGAACCCTATTTATGTTTTGTCACCAAGCCATTTCACAGGTTTCTTTTGACTACATTTAGATTCAACCTTATACATTTTTATTTGGGAAGTTTTAACACATGGGTGAAACCAGAGTCAGCACTGCCTTGCACTTGTGATAATTTTTCTGTGCAAGTCACCCTGCATTTTGTTATGTTTTGTGGTTTCTTTTTAGATCATAGATATTTGTTACCTATTTTAAGGGAAGCTGGTTTCTTCGCAGGTGAGACCAGCCATGATTTATCTTCAATCATTGTGTAACATCCACATCACATTTTGTATGGCAAACTTTTTAGTGGCGGCGGCTAGATCGACATCACGTAAGATATCATAAGATTCCCCCGTATGAATTGCATTTTAACATCCTTTTATAAATCATGTTTTTAGCTTAGATTTTTCGTCACATGAATTTCGATTGATATGAAATTGTTTAATTGTGTTTTACTTGTACAAAAACGTTTTATTCTCTTTGTATGATTTTTAACTAAATCGAATAAAGACTCTTTGACTGACTGACTGACTGAAAGGTTCTACCTTTTCTAATATTGATGGCCATTTTACTGCCCTTCTATTGTTGCTCGCTATTGGCTGCATAACCTCTGTACCCATTCCAGGTTGTATCAATGAGTGTAACAGAAAGTATTTCCCTTGAAGATATAAAAATAATGGGAAATGATCACTTTCTCTTCTAACATCAACTTTGAAGTCATGCACATGTGCCCAATGAGCAACACTTATCATACTATAATCTATACGGGATGAGGGAAGACCCCTTGAAAAAGTGTTTGAGGATTCAAGATCTGAGGGGCATCTACCATTACAAGAGCTTAGTCCTTTCTCTGTAGGGAAATTAAGTAGCTGCAATGCAGAGATGGAACACCCCAAAGTCTTTTCTATCCTCAGG
Source organism: Lissotriton helveticus (assembly GCF_964261635.1). Taxonomy (NCBI): domain Eukaryota; kingdom Metazoa; phylum Chordata; class Amphibia; order Caudata; family Salamandridae; genus Lissotriton; species Lissotriton helveticus. Next base: position 1,431,165,423 of record NC_136059.1, read on the forward strand.
AGCGGAATACCCATTGCTAGGTCTTCTTCCTCAAAGATTGTATCTAGTCCCGACAAGTGTTCATAGCAATATTTAAAGTCACCTCCAATTATGATAGGTTCAATTAGATTTAATAGAGTCAATAACTTCTTCAAGGTGCTGGATTAATGATGATTCTTTTGAAATCTCTCTCTGTCTTATATATATATTAAATAAATACAACAAAGACTTATTTGGGAATTTTAAACGTAATCCCAATATATAATCTATATCAGTGGGTAACATTTCTATGGATGCATTTACATGATTTTTATCCATATCAGGAGGCCTCTTGATGGTCTTCCTCTGTTTGATTGTTGGGCCTCAATGCTAAATGTTCTATAACCAACTTTATATAGTGGTTCCCTTGCCCAAGTCTCTTAGAAAAAGCCGAAATCAAAATTATCAATAAGGATATTAGTATGTTTCCTCTCTTCTTTTAAATCATCGTTTTTATAAAATGTTGTATTATTCATTTATACAAATAGGTATCGTGTGTTTTTAATGTTTTGTGTTTTATGATGTGCTTTTATGATTTAATTGTTTTAAATCGAATAAAGTTCAATTTGAATTGAATTGACTCCCAGTGCATTATAAACAGGCCTGGATAACAGCTGATCTTCAGTCAAGTCAAGTCAAATGATCTTTATTCGGAATAAAAACATCCATAAAAGTACATACAAATTACAATAAAAACAATTAAATACAATAATGACATCTGGAAAACAAATCTGAGAACGGTCAGGCATGATCAAATTTCAATTTCATATCTACACGCAAATTTTGTCCCTTCATATTATAATAAAAACAACGTTATACACAAGTTAAAAATATGCAGCTAAAAAATTCTCTAAAACGCATAAAAGAAATGCAGTGTGCAATTATTCTGCCTCAATATTTAAAGTGACTCGTGATCTGACAGCAGCTTTAAGAAAGCAGCTCACCCTGAATATAACTTCATCTGATCCCAATAATAGAAAAGACCTTAGGGCTAATTTAAAATTAGTCAATTCATGTTTTCTGCAATAAGGCATTAAATAATGGGCGGAAAGTTTTTTATAAAAACCACAAAAGAACAAGAAATGCATAAGGCTCTGTTTCATATTAGGGTTACATGGACAATTTAGGGTTTCTAGATGTTTATTGTAACCCAAAGGGAAATTTAGTAAGTTTACTATACTCCCATCTCGGAAACGAAACAGTAAACCCCTATTCCACCTACCAAGGTGCAGACGTAAATACCTATATGGTGGGCCAGGATGTTTAATGTGGGGTTCAGAATAGCCCATATATTTTGTAACAGTGCATTTAGTCAAGTTCTTCCTTTCCCGCTCCTCTCTATACAAGTCATATAATGCCCTAAGAATAATGATCTTATGGGAACGATTTATTAAACTTGGTAAAGTAAACAGAGAACCCTGCCCTACACTTTCAAGGCAATCTTTTACCGCTTTTAACCATGGTATACAGGATGCCCTGTCGCATTTTAAACAATCTAAAATTATTTCACGGGTCAGGATGGCAGCCGGGTTATTCCATATCCTTAGCCAAAAGAGTGCTGGTCTGGATCTTACAAAGTCCTCTATGTATGGGATGTTTAATTCGTTATGGCACACATAGTTAGGGGAACAAATGACCCCCCCCAGCACCTTCCTGCAGAACCTATTTTCTTCCATTTGGATATGGGAACAGTTTGTATAACCCCAGACCTCCGCGCCATAGGTGCCAGTTGGCATGCATTGGGTTTGATAGATCTTAACTAGTGGTGTAATTACGTCTGCGTAGTTGGGTTGTCTCAAAGAAATAACACAATTTATGGCTTTACCCAACTTATTCCTAGCATAAGATACATGTGCATGCCACGAACCAGTATTTGAAAATAACAACCCCAAATAGGGGAAAGTACTGGTACTTTTCAAAACATTTGACCCTGATTTAATCTCGGCGATTTTATAATTTTTAGGGCCACAGCTCATGATTAGGGATTTTTTAAAATTAGTTGTCAGGCCTAGATCGGCCATAAAAAGAACAAATCCTGAAATTAGAGTCCGAAGTGCCTTGGGGGTGCGGCCCATCAGGACCGCATCATCAGCGTAGAGAAGGGTAGGTATAGGGACTCCATTCACATGAGGTACATCTTTTGTTAAAATACCCAGAGAGCCGCTTAAATTATTAATATACAAAATAAACAGGAGGGGGGCCAGCACACACCCTTGTCTAACCCCCCTACCAATGCTGATGTCATCAGAAACTTCACCAGATTGATTTATACGCACACATGCTTTTAAATCACGATGTAAAAAAGCTAAAAAATGGACCAAATAATCGTCTAAACCATACTCGAGGAGGGTGGACCATAGGCGGGAACGATTAACAAAATCAAAAGCGGAACTCAAATCCATAAAGCCAAAATATAAAGGGGATTTCTTAGCAGTGTTATATTTTGCCATAATTAGGCTCAGGTTTAAGCATTGTTCCACCGTTCCAACGCTACTACGGAAACCAAGCTGGCTGGGATTTAGGATCTTACTCTCATCTGCCCAAGTTCTGATCCTTTTAAATATAACCCGCCCCAAAACCTTCAAATTGTTATCAATTAATGAAATGGGGCGGTAACACCCCGGATCCAGCCTGTCACCCTTCTTAAAAATGGGAACGATTATACTGCAAGACCATGTTTCTGGAATTTGCCCGTTTGTTAAATTATTAAAAACATTGCATAATAGTGGCGCCCAAAAATCGGGCTCACACTTCAACTGGTCAATCGAGAGCCCATCAGGACCGGGCGCTTTATTTCCAGCACTTTCTGATATGGCATCCTCAACCTCAGATACAGAAATATTAAGTGGGTTTAGGGTGATCTTCAGTCATATCCGAGTGCCTACTTTACCTGCCAACCACATGCTTGATTGTACTGGACCGCTCACTGGTCTCCTCAATGATTCCTCATAGCCTCTGGGGCTGGTATATCTCATGTGTGGCCTCACAAGACTCCCAGTTTAATTTTCCTCCTGGCTTCCCTTTTGGCTACCATTGATTTCTGCTACTGCCGCTATCAGTTGTTTCATCAGATTGGTTAGTTGTGATACCATGTTCTTAAAACCCCATATATCGGCTCTCATCTCTTCTATCAACCCTACTAATCATCAGAGTGAATTAGAGGCTATTCATTGAATGATGTTTGTCTAGTCTGCTTAAATGAAATGTCTAAGCTGGCAAGAGGCCTGCTGACATTTGTAGGAGCAAAAAACGATTGCAGCAAACAATTGGGGTTCCTGTGGTGAATCTGGGCAAAGCAATCATCAGGGTGATTTAATGAGGTAGAATCAGTGGAGAGGACATCCTTATGTGCTGTCTTACTAGCTTCTTTCTTGTTAAACAAGCTGGGTGATGTGTGTGGTCAGGCAGACATTGTTGTCTTAAATATTCTAATGGGGGTCTTACTTTGTTGGCTTTTATTTCCAATAATTAATTCCATCTCTACTATCAAGAGATCTACTTTGTTAAGAGTGCATGTATTCACTTTCTTAGTCACCCTCCTGAGCTTAGCAGCTCCATGGGTAGATTCTGTGGTTCTGCATTTTCCCATAGCACCACAGGTACACTATTTGCCAATAAAATGATACAAGTGCTGGGAATCATGCCATCTGTTTAAAAGAATAATATCAACATGATAAGGGCCGGGAAAATGCTAACAGTAAAAATCAATTAAAATATAACCACAGTCGCAGATTGGATCACAGATTACACAAAGTGCTATTGTTTTTCTATATTTAAATGTTCAGCACTCTTGCATCATCCCAAAAAATAAAATATTACCAAAGCGTTAAACAGAATATTCACTCCCACATCTCCACCAGAGTCAAACAAACCTCAATACAGTCAATCCTACCAGAGTTAACTGCCTTCACTGGACCCAATCTTGAGGGCAAATTCCCAGATTGTACTAAATAAAAAAAGACTATAACGTGTACAGAGGAAACAAAGTCAAGAACGATGGCCCAGCCTCGTCCGGGCTCTGACGGGTGCAAACTGGGCACTCTTGGCCTGTTCTTCACCCAGGCATGTCCTGCGCTGTCGGAAGGCAGGCAGCGATGTATAGTGCAATGTGGTTGGAGCCCCTCTTTTTTCCCCAATGGCTCAGCAGGATTCCTGGGACTCGTAGTCCCCCTCATTGCAGGCAGAGTATCTGGTGCAGCAGGGAAGCAAGCAGCGCTATATAGTGCTTGTAAGACCTGACAGCCTTAGGGTGGTCTTCCCCAAACGTTTTGCCTTCCTTTCTCCAGTTTTCTGCACTCCTGTTTGCTGGCTTTAGGACTCTGCACACTTTACCACTGCTAACCAGTGCTAAAGTGCATGTGCTCTCTCCCTAAAACATGGTAGCATTGGCTCATACCCAATTGGCATATTTAATTTACTCATACATCCCTAGTTATGTGCACTACATGTGCCTGGGTCCTGTAAATTAGATGCTCCACTTCTTGTGTAAGTAACCCTCTAACCATGTGTCAGGCCAGAAACTGCAGGGCATAAGTGTGCAGTTTACTGCAACTTTGACTTAGCATTTAAAATCGCTTGTGAAGCCTTAAAACTCCCCTTTTATTACACATATGTTGCTCCTAGCTGGGAGATGTGTACCTAAAAGGTAGGGCATGTATTTTTATGTTTTACATGTCCTGATAGTACAAACAGCTGTATTAGTTTTTCACTGCTGTAAGGCCTACTCACTCAGAGGCTAACATTGAGAATTCCTTAAATACCTTTAAGCTGTAATTCTTGATTAGAAAAGAGTAGAACCATCATGTTTCATATCTTTGGAATTGTAGTGATAAATACTCTTTACAGTTAAAATTGAATTTAACATTACTATTTTAAAAATGCCACTTTTAGGAAGTGGGACTTTCTCTGCTCTTACTGCTCTGTGTGCTCTTGCAGTCTGTCTCCAATACACGCCTGGGCTGGGTGACAGTTACACTTTGTGTATTCCATCCAGACAGGCACAAACACAGGAAGGCTAGGTTCAACTGAGTACCAATCTACACACATCTGCATCTGATGCAGGAAGGGGCTAACACTTACACTTTAATAGGTAGTGGCCCAACCCCACAGAAAGGACTGATTACACCCCACAGATAGCCTGGCAGGCAGGTCTGGGTTGAAAAGGATTCTGGTGCACTTCAAAGCCACTATTTGAAGTCTCCCCAACTTCAATGGCAGATTTGGGTATAAGTACTGAGTCTCTGACCCCACCATATCAGACAGACAGTACTGGATCTACAACTGAACCTGAACTGCTGTACTTTTCAAAGGGCTCAACTGAACTGCTGATCTGGAAGACCTGCATTTCTATTTGTTGCTCTGCTATCTGCTGCTCTCTAACTCTGCTGAAGGAGAGCTGGACTCTGCCTTCTTCCAAGTGGTCTCAAAGGGCTTGTTGGCTTGCCTCCTCTTGCTTGAGACTCAGGGATATCAAAGTCTCTACCCCTGCTCCTGTGCCTGGCTCCCTGGAAGTGGCCCAGATACGTGCAATGCAGATTTTGACAGATCTCCTGTCTGCATGTAGCAGAACCGGCGCATTGACCCAGTTGCAGGAGCAAAAATGGCACATCACTTCAGAACCAGCGCTTTGCTTCCAGAGATAAATGCATCAAACAGCGTATCACCAACTCTGCAGCTTGGTGAGATCAATGAATGCCCTTGACTGCGTGGCAGAAAGTGGCACATTGCTCAACACCTCTCGACTCCAGCACCCATCTTTAGGACTGACGTATCGCCTTCAGTGTGTGGAGAAGATCGACCACCCGCAACTACGGGCCTCAACATTGACGCATCTCGCTGTTTTCCACCAGGAAAGGTATTTTTTTTACTGGGGCCTGCGTTGGTACTGTAGTCGGCTAGCATTCTATCGCAGTCAGCCCAAACTTTGACTTAGTCCCAGTCCAGCATGACCTAAAGTATTCTTTTTTGCGCTATTTGCTTCTAAGCGCTATAACTCATTTTATCCTTGACAAATTAATATGTCAGCTTGTTCATATTGGATTTTTGTTGTTTTGGTCTTGTTTTAATTATAAAGTCATACTTTATTTTTTCTAAACTGTTGTGAAATCTTTTTGTGGTGTTTTCACTGTGTTACTGTATGAGTTTTTGCACAAATACTTTATACATTGCCTTCTTAGTTAAATCTGCCTGCTCTGTGCCAAGCTACCGGAGGGTGAGCACAGGATAATTTGGGTTGTGTTGAAATTAACTCGGACTAGAATTGTGGTCCCTACTTGGATAAGGTGCATACCTCTGCCTAGAGACCCATTTCTAACAGCGTGGTGTTGGTAGAGCTCCTCCTCCTTCTCAAGTGGCTCAGCAGGATTCCTTGGACTCTTAGTTCCCCTAGTTGAAGGCAGAGCATCCCACGCAGTGCTGAGGCAGGCCGCGCTATATAGGGCACTGTTGGTGGAGCCATTCCTCCTTCCCCAGTGGGTCAACAGGATTCCTTGGACTCGTAGTCCACCTTTTTGCAGGCATAGTAGAAGGGAAATAGAATTAAAGCAAGGGCAGGGGTCTCCCCTGTCACCCTCCTTACAAACAGGAGCATCATTGACTGGGATCCCAAAGTTGGCAAAGATGTGCTACCAGCAGCATTTAAAATGTTTGCGAGAATGGAAGCCCACAGATCTATATTGTTTTTGTATAAATCCATGGGGACACCGTTCTGTCCCTGCAGTTTGTTAAGACTATTAACAATGGTCTCAATTACCTCTTATTAAGTGCATTCCAAACATTTATTCCGATCAATAGTAGGTGATTTCCTATTCCCATAATCGATCGGGGACTCACAATAAATGTTGGTAAAATAGGAGGTTCAGAAGTCTAGTAAAATATGGACATCTAGGAAAGAGCTAGGATCTTTTCTGAATATTTAACTGTTCACTAAATTTCAAAAGGCACAAACATCTTTCTGGCCACTAATAGCTAAAAATGTATCCCAAGCATTGTCCCTAAGGATAGATTCATTTGGGCATTTTATATAGTTTTTAAGAGTGGGAGAACTTATGGCATTTTTATATACAGCTCTACCCTGAACGATTATGCTCTTATCATGGGAGGACCTTTTTAGAGCAGGATGCACATTATAGCCGGCCGGTGAACAGGAAGAGTCAAACCATTTATGAAGTATATAGGGATCTTGGGTCGCAAATCAACAATGATTTACTTACTAACTCACTTATTGATTAATGAGTTAATAAATATTACAGGTGGAGGAATGTATCAAGACAACAGAGCACATCCTCATGACATGACAACATCTGATTCCTGAGATTTGCATTCGGATCAATTGACCCCCACCTAGATATTAAACAATTATCTCTGATTACTTCATCTCAAGAAATACCAATAGCTAGACTTTGCTTGGCTTAGAAAAAGCAAGATATTGTGTCAGGTGATTGAGATCATTAACCATGAACAATGACTGGCTGCGCTAACATAAAATCAACCACATGACGGGAAACAAAAATCTAGTTGCTAACACAAACAAAAGTTGTAATTCTCAGGTTATCCATGTGAAGGGACTCATGAACATCTAGTAAATTTCTTTCTGTAATCGGGTCTGATAGGTCCTCCCCTGCTAATCTGTTTTATATGTAATGAAACCCCTACCTTATGAAAATGTTGCTCCAAAAACAATGGAAGTAGTAACGTTTTTTTGTTTGTTTTGGAAGTAGTAAAGTTATTGTCCAACTTGGCGTTAAAATCACAATAAGGGAAGCAACACAAGGACATCATTTTTTAGATTATTTGACAACATCAATAAAATTAAATTAATTTCAAAATTAAGAAAATTGTTAAATACAAAATTACTAATATCAAAATGTAACAACAGGAATTGGTATCCATTATTCCATTTCAAACCAAGAGCCTGAATATGTAAATAGCCTTTAGTTAATTAGCTAATAACACAACCCATTGATACTGCAATACATATTATTAGGCCCCACTTAAACCCTCAAGTAAAGGGTTTTACAAAAATAGAATAGAATATACATATTCTTTGTGCTCTATATTGTGTTTGTAAGGACCCAACACTGATATATATGTCTGTGACTTGTCCTTCTTTGTACCAGCCTTCATCCATTTGCTTTTTAAACAAAATGCCCATTTTTATTGCTATAAGATACACAAAAGGAAAATTAACTTTTGCCTAGTTCTCAACTACCCCGTCCCTTTAGTCAGGTGATGGTTACTCTCCTTTTGTTTGGAGGATTATCATCTCCCCAGCCACAGTAATAGCATCTAGGATTTTACAAATTTCAAGCATGGGAGCCCTATAAACAGAGGCGATAGCATCAGTTATAGCATAAAGTTCAAAATATCAGAACTGAACAATCTATCACTGATATCCAACAACACAAACCAGTTAGATAGGGGAACTTGTGCTACAGGAAGATGGACATTTGACTGGAACAAACAGATTATGAGAAAAACACAGAGGCACTGCCTTGATCGTGCTCACAGAGAGCCTTTTACAATTCAAATAAAAAAGTCAGTCAAATATTCTTTATTTCGGTCGTGGACCATAAAAGATACATGCATACAATCAATATCATTGCTAATGTTTACAACACCTAAAAATGGGACACAGACCAATTAACATACAGTATATAAAAATATAAATAATTTAAAAACATGTACAGCATTAGAAAATGCACAGGTATGCAGTTCATGTTTAGTTTCTAAGAGTTAAACATAAACTTTTTTTTATAAAAAGGATCTTCTCTTACGCCACATAACATCAAAGAAGCGCGAAACTGAGAATACAACAGGAGTAGAGGTGTTACACTTAAGTATTCTAAGGGCCTCTTTGTGGTATCTAAACCCCAGGTTTCCACAAAGTTGGATAAGCCAACGTTGCCGTAGGGATTTATACTTTGGGCAAAAGAAGAAAACATGGGACTCAGTCTCTTCCTTAGCCCCACAAGCCAGACATTCTACTGACTTGCTAGGCGACCATTTATAGGAGAAGACCCATAGCGGAAGTGTGCCATATCTAAATTGCAGATAAAGTTTCCTCACTGCAATAGGTAAAATCTCATCTAGAAACGGCTCAACTTTATATTCATCTTTCACATTAAAAAACTGAACAGTGAGTGAACTCAAAGAGGAATTACTAAGGGTATCCAAAATTCTATTCATGCAATACAGATTGACCAAATGAGTGCGCGACAGTCTCAAACTTTCCTTTTTTATAAAAGCAAACCAGGGCAATTTCTCGGACCCTGGGAGGCCCAATACCTCTTCTGTTTCAGATCTAAAATGCAATAGTTCAGAGGTTACCCAGAGTGTACGCCAATAGGTTAAGGGCCATAGAGCAACTTCTTCTTCTATTGGTCTAATACCCATATCCATTCTCATGGGGGTGAGGGGAGTGCTAGTTGGAAAAGCCAGCAGTGATCTTAAAAATAGATTTTCAGTCTTAATGATACCTTCTACACGACGATGGTCCCACAGTTCCGCCCCGTATAAAATTGCTCCCCGGGCTTGTGCTTTATATATTTCTATAATGAAAGCAACTGGATTAGAGGTGGATTCCCTGTGAAATGTTTATTATGCCACCTGTAGTCTGAGCAAGTCTAAGTTTAGCCTTAGCAAGTTGTGGGGCCCAATCCATTTTATCAGTAAGGGTAATTCCCAAATATTCAAATACAGTAACCCTGTCCAAAGCTATGCCGTTCAAGGAAGGGTTGGGACATCTGGTCTTTGTTGGATTGCAGACCATAAACTTAGTATTTTGTGTGTTTATCTCCAACCCCCTTTTATAAAAGAAATTGACAAAGCTGTCAAGGGCACGTTGAATACCCATGGGTGATTTTGACAATAGAAGAGTATCGTCGGCAAACATTAATGCCATCACCTGTTCGTTTTTTAGTTTTGGGGCATCAATGTCTTTGACCCCCTTAAGGTGCGCAATCAGTGCATTGACGAAAAGACAGAATAGGGTGGGTGCCAACACACAGCCCTGTCTTACTCCTATATTGACTGGGACTTTAGATGTTAAATTACCCCATTTACCACACCTAACTTGAGCAAAATTATGAGAATGGAGTCTCCTAATGATGTTAAGAAGATATGCTGGCAACCCCATATCCTCCAGTACTGCCCATAGTGTTTGGCGGGGTACCAGGTCGGAGGAAGTTTTAAGATCAACAAACATTAAGTAGAGGCTGCCACCCTCTACTCTCACAGTTTTGCAGTACAGAAGTTGGAGCCTTAGTAACTGGTCGACCATGGATGTCTTTTCCCTAAAACCGGCCTGAAAGGGGCTCAGGATCTGTTGATCCTCCGTTCAACTCTGAAGCCGATCGAGAATAATACGTGCAATTAATTTTTGACTTACATCGATCAGGCGGTAATTTGCCGGGAGTAATGGGGATCCTTTCTTATACACTGGTATAATCTCAGCACCTACCCAGGTAGCAGGTAATTTAGATCCCTGGAGTATGGCGTTGAACAGCATGCAGAGATATGGGACCCAGATCTCAGTTTGGTCCTTATAAAGATCACCAGGGATTTTGTTAAGGCCAGGCGCCTTACCTGCTGGGAGCCTTTTTATAGCAAGTTCGACCTCCTTCATTGTTATTTTGGTATCTAATATTTTGTTGTTAATAGAGACTGCGGGAGGAATATCGGGGAAGCAGTTTGACGCCTCAGCGGTTTTCTCTGATAGTGGCTGTTCAGAGGGATCAAAAAAGGGATTAACTTCTACCGGAGGGGCATATAGCATCTGATAATGTTCAACCCATCTCTCCAGTGCAATATTAGGGTCATCAGCCTTTTGACCATCCATACTACCAGATCTAACTACTGACCAAAATTCCCTCATGTCCCTGCCCCCAAGGGAGTTTTTTATGTCGTCCCATTTGCTATTCTCCCAGTTCTGTTTGGCCTCAGATAGCACTTTCTTATAGTCCAACCCCATGCGTTTTATTAATGGTCTTTTCAAGGCTTTAATTGCATCCAAAAGTGGCCCCTAGGCTTTCTTACAGTTGGTATCAAACCATATATAGGCCTTCCTATTCTTCCTGGATTTACCATAGGCAGATTTAGTAATTCTGCAAGGGCAGTCACTAAACCTGTGTGTATATTATAGATTTGCTTGAAAAACACCTCCTACCCATGATCTAAATGACCACTAAGTTCACCGAACGCTCAATGAACAACTTGGTAGAGGGAACTCATTAATTCTGGTGACTTTTTCACCGTTGGCCATTTAAGCCTTCTTTATCATTAGAAAGAAGGGGGGTCCCTCGATTATCCACTCTGTCCCCCATATTCCAACCCATCTCAGGAAGGCTTATGTCAAGTACCAGGGCGTTGTGGTCACTGTCATGGCGTGGGAAGACCACAAAATCAATGACCTTAGGCCAAGTGCTAACCTCTACCATGATGTAGTCAATGCGGGAGGACTGGCCTGGGCGGTTGAAAGTATTATTACCCTCTAGGTCGGATTGGGTACGGCCATTACAGGCTCTCAGGGAGTGGGCCATAGTGATGGAATTCATTTGAAGGGCTAATGGTGTCCATGCCTTAATGGGAGATATTTGAAGATCTGGGATGGACCACAGGGTGTCCTCAAAGCTGGTAATATATTCGATAGTGCCTGGGAGTGGTTCATATTGGCAGTTGAAATCCCCTGCAACAATCAGAGTACTCTCCCCCTGAACTGTAGAGATAAAGTTATCTAAGGTATCCAATGTCGGTGATTCTTTACTCAACCTAGTGGATCGGGAATAGACATTAATAAGAATCACACTAAATTTGGGCCCAAAAGAAAGTCTAATACATTGGAGATCTGGCGATGGGGTGTTTAATTGCGACACTGTGTATCCCAAATGGGAACCAATAAGAATAGTTAAGCCCCCAAACGGTCTACCCCTCACACCAATCGAGGCCAGATTATTGACTGACAAGAAACCCAGCCTAAAATTCTTTTCCCTGGAACAGGCAGACATCAAACGTATCAATAAAAAGTCCCCAATCGGGGCAGGACACTTTATTAGAGAGCCCTGCTACATTTCAGGACAGGATGGAAAGGTTATTACCACATGACATCAACCCTCCACCATTTTCAGTTGAGATCTTTGTACCCGTAACTGGTCCAATGGGAGAACTAATACTATTTTCACTAGCAGAGTTGATGGTTTCCTTCATCTTGTGTGGCCGTGTAGGGCAGACAAAGGATGACTGATGAAGTCCTTCAGTTACACCAAGCCCTGGTTCGTCCAAATTTATTATAGGGTCCCTATTGTGAAAGTTAATTCCAGACCCAGGGTTACTAGCAATCTGACCATTGACGGAGAGTGGATCAGGGGGCCTGGCTAGATATATACCTGTATTTAAGGCGTCCATCACACCCAGTCAATCTACATCCTCCAATGGGGCATATCGATTGGATACAGGGATGCTGAAAAGAAAAACATTTTGATGGAAAGTGGTGGGTGTGATATAAGAATTCTTAGCCCGCCTTTCATAATCAATTAAAGGTTGAGGGATGCCCCCCTCCGGGAACATGGATCGGGAACATGGATAGAAAAAATCTAGGGTGAGGGCTCTAATAATCGTGGGGTGATCCATAGGGGACGAGGATTGTAATAGTAATCTTTGGGCAATTTCTGGGTGTCTGAAATTAATAATCACACAATCCCCACGGATTGACTTATGTGTGGGGCCCACCCAAGCAACCCTCCTAACCAACAAGATATCACCTGCCTTGTCATATGGAAACTACTTATTTTTCGCCAGCCAAAACAGAATCTTGTTTCAAAGTTCTAGCTGCGATTCTTTGTGCCCTTCCTTCAGTTCCGGTATTCCTGCCAAGATAATTACATAGGGGACAGCCTCAGGGGGAGATTGAATATAGGAAGAGAATATTGTTGAGTCACACAACCACCTCCCCCTGCGTTCCCCACAGCAATTGGCAGGATACTTGTGTCACTAACGGTTGTATTTCTGCCGGTTACTGTATTGCGAATAAAGGGTGCCTTCACCAAATCAGGATTATTCCCCTGCAAACTATGGGTTGATGATCGGGCGGGCCCTTGGTCACAGACTGTAGTCCCTCCACTAGCTTCAGGAATTATGAGAGCTTGTTCGTGGGGTAATTTACCAGCTTTGGGTGGCTGCAATACTGGACTCTGGAATGATTCCTGGGGAATAGGATGCCCATCATTATGTAAACGAACTGTAGTATTAGTAGTGAGTTCCTGGTTAGGATGGGCTTGCGCTGAGTTTTTAATGACTGCAAAGTTCTGGAGATGTTGGAGAATAGGGGCAATCTCTTCCCTCACGATCATTCTACACTGAGCCAGAAAATCAACCATCAGAGCTTGGGCCCAGGGGGGATAGGTCTGGTGTAACGGGCACTTAGAGGAATTAGACAGAGGAGTTCCACTATTGGTTGACTTCACAAGACCTCTAGCGGGCCCCCCTGCTTTTTTCCCTTTAGGGCCCCCGTTATTAGCCCGGTTCCTTTTCCTTGGTTTACGGACGGTAGAAGAAGTACCCTCAGTTCTAGATTCAATAATTAGTAGAGAATTATGTTCATTATTAGATGGAACCATATTTTGGCCATCAGTCTGTTCTGGCAGGTGACATCAGTGCAAAGCAATCAGGCATAATTGAAAGGCGTCTTTCAGTCAATTCTATTTCGGTCGTGACTACTCCTATCGCCTTCTGGAGCATTAGATCAATTGCTGTGGGGACTGATGGTGAAGGTGGGTTGGCCTTTGTAACCGACCACTTCACTGCACAGGCACGTTTCCCCTGGACTCTTAAGGGGGGATTTGGTGGAGCCATCACAGAAGGAGTTAAAAAATTGTTTCAGCAACAGTCAGACCAACAAAGTGGCTTAGTAGAACTCACAGTACCTTGTATTCTACAGGTTTTACAGAGAAACTGACTTCATTTCAATATAATTTTCCTGTATCCCTGTCTATATATTTGTATTTTATAATCCCTTGAGATGTCTTTGATAAAGTCTACTATTTTGCCTACACACATGTTTGTTGTTTTTTGTCCAATGTTAACTGTTTAGTATAATATATGATGGTTAAGTCTGAAATTATGTTACATATGACTATCTGAACTAAACTCAACTAGGACTATTAAATAGCCTATTCTCAAATCACTTTCAAATCATTTAAATACCTTTTCCATTAAACTCCCTTTCTACCCATTCCACTAGAATAGTGAACATCATACATCAGGCCAACTTCTCACAGTGCCAGTTGGAGTTTTCAGCGTCCCGCGCTGCAGGAGCACTGCAGGGGTTTTCAAGTGCCTCCCGGCGCAGAAAGGTGATGTGTCTAGTTGGCGCCCCCGGGGACTCTGGGAAATGGAGTCCCGGCCGTTTTAGGCAGCGTGGCAGTCCCCCGTGGCCTGTTGTAATGTGGAGCGGCGGGCTGGCTTGGCAGTCGGAGTTTTCAGCGCCCCAGAGAATTCCCATGAGATAAAGACGTGGCTGCGAATTCTGGGACCTGTCCCTGGGCAACTCTCAAATCACACACCGTGTTGGTTGGCACTTCTTCCCCTCTGTATTGCTTAGCTCTGTGCAGTCTTCCTTTCATGTTCTTCCGAACGAGGTGAGCGTAAGAACGAACGACCTTCGTTCTGCTTCCAATCCCATTTGTGACAATAAAGAGTCTCTCAATAGTACTGTATTCTTATGATTGTTCACAATACGCCCTTGTGAGAAGTTGGCCTGGTATATGATGCTCACTAGTTCTAGTGATCACCTTGTACCATGCCAAGCAACCCTTATGATGATTGGTTGTAAAGTCAACCTTATAGACAAGCTATCCTAGGGGTAGCATGGACTAAGCAGTCATAGGCTAAACTCTGTAAAGGCATGTGAAGCAAGCTGTTTTTCCATACACAATCCCCTTGAATACCAAATGAAAGGACACCACACAGATATATATTGAAAATATATATAGATTTATTTCTACAAATATCCCCTATACTCTTTATGAGCACAGAAGCAAATGCGTTAAAACAAAACACAGTTTAAATATACAAAAGTTGCACAATTTTGGATGAGCCCTAGGGGCCACCTAAACCATATACTAAAATAGTGGTATAAGAACCACTATGGGGAAAGTGAAGAGGCCTAGGGCCTGGGGAATCGCTGGAGCTGTTCGGGACTAGCAGTGATGAAGTCGGGAAAGGCCCGCGGGACTCGGGTTCAGCGCTTAAAGCGCACGCATGCACCAATGCAATGTCAATGGTGCGTAAAAGTTATAAAGTTAGTGTTTTAAGAACCTTCCAATGGACCTACAAGGATACAACTTTAGACACAGGCACTAGAGGTGTACACCAAAGTGGGAACACCGGCATTGCTGAGTTACCTCACCCACAGGAAGCGGGTGCACAGGTGCGAAGTAGTGTCGGGTTTCGTCACGCAGGTCGATGGTGCTTGGAGCTGAAGATGCTGCAGGCGGGTCGTCGAGAAGAGTTCCGGTGGATCCAAGGGTGGAGCTGAAGAGGTGAAGACCTGAAAGCAGAGGGGACAATGTTCAAAGTCACTAGCCAGTGACTACCTTGGAACCAGGAAGGAACCAGGCAATGTTGGGTGCAAACAGGTGAAAAGGTGAAGATTGTCTCTGCAGCCACGTGGACAGGAAGAGGTCAAGGACGTCCAGGAGTCGATCACAAGCTGTCCCACAAACGCTCTCGCTGATGGCGGTGTCGGCATCTTGATTGGAGAAAACAGGCCTTGGCTAAAGCAAGCCACGCAGGAATCGATTCAAGCTTCTCACTTGGACCAGCAAGGTCAGAGCGGGTGCTCCTTTTCAGGGGAGCAAGGGCCAGTCTGGAGCAACCAGACCAGTGGTGTAAGTTGTAGTTTTCGTCGCCAAGATGGCCGCTAGCCACGTGGAAAGTGGCCGGGATGGTGCGTCAAGTGGCAAAGTGCAAAAGGGCCCCACGCAGATCGTGGAGATGCTGGGGGGCTGATCTTCAATGCAAATGCTGCTCGAGGTTGGGGCTTCTCAAACCCTAAAGCACAGCATCAAGGGTGCCTTGGGTGCTGCGCAGTCAGCTTCTCGGGGGTCTTTCAAGAGGTCCGGTCCCACATCTCTCGGTGCCTCCACGGGTCTCTTCTTTTCAGGGACTGTGGATCGGGCTGTGAGATGTCTGGGAGTCTGGGTCTTGTCAGGCTCTGGGCTCGGGCTCCGGCGGGAGGTGGCGGCAAAGCAGACGTCGAGTTGCTGGTTGGTGCCTGTATTCACAGGGTGGTCACTCTTTGGCCACATGGGAGATTCTCTTCAGTCTTCTGTGCAGCAGAATGTCGAAGTCCAGTTTTCTTCTTAGTTTCAAGTCGAGTTCAGGATGATCTGAAGTCCTGGGACACAGCTCCTACTCTTATTCCAATTCTAGGGGCCGGATCACCTGCTAGGTCCCTCCTCTGGGTGGGACTAGGAAGGGGGGCGGTTACACCCCCTTTCCTTTGTCCAGCTTCGCGCCAGGACTGGGGCTGGAAAGCCCCAGCACCGGTTTGAACTGGCCTATGCACGGGGACACCTTGTGTGCCCCAGGCATGTCTGATTCTATTCAGCCCTGTCCTACCCAATACACAAAATCCTGTCTGGGGTGGTGCTAGCACCTCCCAAGGTAGGAAACCCTTTGTCCAAGCTGCCCTCGCTGGAAGGACTCCCAGCAGCAGGAGGTCAGACTTGTGTCTGTGGTGGCAGCATCCATTTTGTGATGCTAAGGCTCAGTTTAACTTTAACCGGGGTTCTTGTTAGGTACATGTCGTGTCCCTCTAGAAGGGTGGAATGCTACCCCCGTCGCCAGAACTGGCGAGGGGGTAGTATTCCAAATCGTATGACACCTTACTCGATATGTTTTGATAAAGCCAAACCAAAGATAGCATATAACCGCGAGGATTATAATGCACTTAAGAGTATATGGTATGGCAGTATCCTGAAACAGCTAAAGGACATGGTTCCGAAAGCTGCAGAGAGGCTCAGCTCATGCCAGAACACCATCTCACATATTTCCAAGCACTCTGCCTCCAGGATTGATGAGGCCTTCCATAGGAGTGGCTGATAGGAACATAGGTGTCCATTTTAAGTTAGATATAGGCATACTATACCTAAGTAAGGGGTGGTTACACCGACTTACCCCAGCTGAGTGATCAGCCAGTTGTGTCAAATATGGAGGCCAGGCCAGGGGTGGCACAATACGTGCTGCAGCCCCTGGCAGGCCTTGGAAGCACCTATGCCCTGGGTACCTAGGGTACACTGTTACAGGGGCCTATAAGGTGAACCAATTCCAATTGTGTATGTACCTAAGGTACATGGAGTCCATTTTAAGAAGAGAGCAATTAGCCTGGGGCCCTGAATAGCAGGATCCCAGGCCAACTAAAGTAAAAAACCAGCTAAACACCAGGCAAAAAGTTTGGGGGTAACCATAGTCAGATATCCACCTTCCTACAGCCTTTACCTGCGGGATTCGTTGTACTTCAGCTGCCCGGTTCTTTGCTGCCCTGTGCTCTGTGTGAGCGAAATCCCTTGGTCACCCCCTGACTCCCGCCTCCGTGACCTGCCCCCTACGCGGACCGCTACTGCCGGACTACACTACCTGGGAGGCAGCACGGTCCCGGGAGGGGAGGAGGAGGGGAGGATCCGTCCCATAAAGATCCCGGTGGGCTCCGACGGCGCAGGACACGCTCGGGCTCACCCGGGCGAAGCCTGGGCCAAGGGCGGGCCCATCATCGTCCGGAAGAGGCTGGACTGGGCCATGGCCCGTGGCTTTGCGTTTCATCACCATCTAAGAAGGTACTGTGTACATCTATCCTTTCCCCCAATATAGGTACATGGTGCAAGATTCTTTAAAGGGTCTGAGCGTGATTGTCCTGTTTACTCTTTGGGTGAAAGCATGGGGAAGCGGAAGACATTGACCATGTCTCAAAAAAAGAAAGCCAAAACCTTGGAGGGGCCATGTTTATCACTGTTGAATTACTTGACTGGCGCTGTGGGCGCAATTGAAAAACAGATTATAAATGTTGAGGAGGCCATGAATCAAGATAAAAACCTTGAAGGCTCAAAAACATCTTCGACCTATAAAAGTACAATTAATGCGACGAATCACCAAGCAGAAAAGTTAAGCAGTGTAGAGGTGCAGAGGTGTTGGGAGGAAAAAATGGCTGTGCGGTAGACATTTCGGATCAAATTATTGACTCTGACTCTGATAGTGACCCTTTGCCACCCTCTAAAAGATCCCCAATCCCAGAAGATATTTTGAGGCAGAAAACTACTGCTAGAGGAAAGAAGGCAACGACGACTAACACAGAACAACCAAATGTGGGTAAGAGGACTAAGACCAACCATGTGAATAGAACTGGGCCAAGTGCAAAAGGGAAAATAAATTTGGATACCCGTTTGCAGAACGATGTTCTTAAAGTTTGTAACAAATTGGAAGCCATGGACTGTTTTCTTAAGGACATGCTGGGAAAATTCAATGAGAGACTAGGAGTAATAGAGTGTGTACTATCTAAAATTAGTAGTAAAATGATCTCTCTCCTCGAATTAATGTCTCTCAACTCGGATCTAATGGAAATATTAATGTTAATCCGGATGGTAATTTAAATGCTCCATACACCAGCACACATAATATAAACAGAAACATGGGGGATGATACTAGCCGTCCCGGTTTGAGTAGGAGTAACACCATTCAGTCAACCAGGTCTAAAGCACCTGTAGTGCTTCCAGTTTTGGACGTTTTCGAGGAACGAGTCCCTTATATAGATTTACTTCCTGCTGCTACCCCATATACTGTGGTCTTGGCCAATGTACCAAGATTACGTAAAGGAACTGGGGAGACCTGTGAAAGTTTCAGGAATAAATCTCTATCATGGCTTGGGACTATGATGGTCCTAACTGACAGATTATTTGCTGAATTTAAAATGACTAGACGGGTGGGATGGATTGGAAGGGGACGGAAGGACCAGAACGGAGACTGTGTGATATTACATTTTAAGACTCCTCACCTAACTAACCTAATTCTTCACAGGGTAGGTAATACCGTAATCCATCCTGATCGGATTAATACCCTTCCACTTGGTTTTTTCTATAAACCTCATCAACTCTATAATGACAGCCAGAGGCGGGGGGTATCTTTGAGAACTCCCACTACAACTTACGGCATAGATACCTTTAATTGATTTAGCGTTCTGCCAAACCTGGAGGAAGTAGACTGACTTATTGGTTCTGTTCTGATTGCTGATGCTGGTAATATGGGTAGTGGTCCCCAGGACACACACAGAAGTATTATGCATCAAGAAAATTTAGATACAGATTTAGGGGCGGCCACTAACTCCGGAGAGTGTGTAATGAATCAGGACATCCCAACCATTATATTGAGAGAAAATCCCCAGAGAATTCCACTAGAAATTAGAAGGGACAAAGAAAAGGGCATTTGTAATACTGTGTGTAGGAGGATGGATATCTGACTATGGTTACCGACAACTTTTTGCCTGGTGTTTAGCTGGTTTTCGACTTAGTTGGCCTGGGATCCTGCTATTCAGGGCCCCAGGCTATCTGCTCTCACTGTAAAAATGGACTCCATGTACTTTAGGTACTTCTCCAATTGCATATTGGGTCACCTTGTGAGCCCCTGCATAGTGTACCATAGGTACCCAGGGCATAGGTGCATCCAAGCCCTACCAGGGGCTGCAGCATATATTATGCCACCCCTGGCTGGCCATCCAAACTGACACAACTGGCTGATCACTCAGCTGGGGCAAGGTTGTGTAATCATCCCTTGTTTAGATATAGTATTCCTATATCTAACATTATATATAGACACATATGCACCTATAAGTCACTCCTATGGCAGGCCTTAACAATCCTGAAGGCAGAGTGCTTGGTTTTATGTGAGATGAGGCTCTAGCATGAGCTGAGCCTGTCTGCAGCTTTCGGAACCATGTCCTTATAGCTGTTCTATGATACAGCCATACCATATACTCTTAAGTGCATTGTAATCCTCGCGGTTATTGCTAACTTTGGTTTGGCTTTATCAAAACATGTCGTGTAAGATGTCATACGCGTTGGAATACTACCCCCTCGCCAGTTCTGGTGACGGGGGTAGCATTCCACCCTACTAGAGGGATAAGACATGTTGTTCCTGTTAATCCCGGTTAAAGTTAACCAGAGCCTCAGCATCACAAAATGGATGCTGCTGCCACAGACACAAGTCTGACCTCCTGCTGCTGGGAGTCCTTCCAGAGAGGGAGGCTTGGACAATAGATTTCCTGCCTTGGGAGGTGCTAGCACCACCCCAGACAGGTCTTAGTGTATTGGGGCAGGGAGGGCTGAATGAAATGAGACACTGCCTGGGGCACACAAGGTGCTCCATGCATAGTCCGGTTCAAACCAGTTGCTGGGGCACTCCAGCCCCAGCTCTGGCACGAAACTGGACAAAGGGAAAGGGGTGTAACCACCCCCTTCCCTGGCCCCACCCATAGGAGGGACCTAGCAGGTAATCCAGCACCTTTGATTGGTATAAAGGTAGGAGCTGAGTCAAGAGACTTTAGATTATCCTGAACTGATACTTGAAACGAAACTCTGGACCTTCCACATTCTATTGCAACTAGAAGACTGAAGAATCTCCCTTGTGGTCAAGGAGTGACCACCCTGTGCCAACAGGCACCATCCAGCGATCTGTGGTTTGCTTTGTCGACACTCCCGCCGGAGCCCGAGCACAAAGCCTGACAAGAACTGGACTTCCAGACTTCCTTGAGCCCGATCCATAGCCACAGCAAAGTTGAGACCCGTAGAGGCGACGAGAGACGTGGGACCGGACATCTTGAAAAACCTGCTCATTGCTACTTGTGCAGCTTCTTAGGTATCCTCGAAGTTGTGCATTGGGGATTCAGAAGCCCCAGCCCCGAGCACCTTCTGCACCGACGCACAGCCCTCCACACTCACCGAGTGCCACGTGGGGCCTGCTGGTACTTTTGTGCTTGACGTGTCTGTCTGGTCACTTGCCCGTTGGCTAGTGGCCTCTGTGACGACGAACCTTTGAATTTAAACAACCTGCCTGGTTGCTCCAGGTTGGCCCCTGCTTCCCTGAAAAAGAGAAGCCCCCAAGACCTTGTTGGTCTGCCTCGAAGCGAATATTTTATTCCTGCGTAGATTGCATTTGCCAAGGCCTGTTGACTCCAATCTGGAAGCCGACACCTCCAACAGCGAGATCCTTTATGGGACAGTCCGTATCCAGCTCCTGGTTATCGTCGATGCCTCCTGGTCCATGTGGCTTCAGAGACAAGCTTCATGGCATCACCTGATTGCTTTGCGACATCGCCTGGTTCCTTCCTGGTCACTGGCTAGTGACCCAGACTCTGTCCCCTCTGCTTTCAGGTACTCTTCATCCTCAATCCTCTCTTGGATCCAACCGGACACTTCTCTCCTCGCCGCCTGCAGCATCTTTTTACAGGTCTCCCTAGGATTCAGCAACGAAACCCGACACAACTTGACACCTATGCACCCGTCTCCTGTGGGTGAGGTAACGCGGGCACTCCGGTGCTCCTGTGGGTATTGACTATCCTAGTGTCCTAGTTTTCAGTAGCTTTCTCCTAGTTCATCAGGAAGCGTCCTAAATCAACTAGTTTCTAACTCTTATGTTCCCATTGTATCCATATGGTAACTCGCGTGTGTGTATAGACACTGCACACGCATCCCGTGGGCCTCCTGCTTCCTAACTCTCATTAGCTCAGTGTAGTCCCAGCGATTCCCTAGGCCCTAAGCCTATTCTCTGTTTGTGACGTGGTACTTATACCACTATTTTAGTATATGGTTTGCAACGCCCCTAGGGCTCAACTGTATTTTGTGAAACTTATTGTATGATAATTGAGTAACTTGTTATGTGCTTTGGCCTCTGACCTCATAAAAAGTTCAGAGGGGTTGTGTTAGTAATAAATACATATCCATTTTATATATAACCTGTGTGGTGTCCTTTCATTTGGTATTTAAGGGATTACATATGGTAAAACAGTTGGCTTCACATGCTCTCTGAAGTTTTAGCCTAGGACTGCTTTGTCCATGCTACCACTAGGATAGCTGGTCTATAAGGTTGACTTTACAACCACCACCATAAGGGTTGTTTGGACTGGTGCAAGGTGCTCACTAGAATAGTGAGCATCATATACCAGGCCAACTTCTCAAATTGGTGTGCAGCGGTTGGGATAAGAGCTTGCTGTTGTTTTACCAATTGTAATCTTAAGATATCATTTGAAAGATCACATTAGGTACCAATAGGAACATATAACAAGACTTATAATACTTAAGTTCTACTGAACTTAGTTGTTGTAGAGTAAAGGGTTTAGCACACCCTGACTACAACTCCTAGAGAGGTTT
This sequence comes from Lissotriton helveticus, assembly GCF_964261635.1. Taxonomy (NCBI): domain Eukaryota; kingdom Metazoa; phylum Chordata; class Amphibia; order Caudata; family Salamandridae; genus Lissotriton; species Lissotriton helveticus. The sequence continues at coordinate 1,431,187,847 of NC_136059.1, forward strand.
GGTAGGAAACACTTAGTGTAGATAGGTGCACACACCACACCACACTATATCATGTCTACCACAGGAGAGCCTAGTGTGACTCTCCCTGTGGGAAGTGACCCTGCCAGGGCACCTTCAAGATATGATACCCTAACCTTCCATGAGTTGAGGCACTTGTGCACATCTAGGAGGTTAAAACAGGGTTCCAACCCTACCCTCAAGCACCTGGTAGAGCTCAAGGAAGGATATGATGCTCAGAAAGCCTCTAACCCAGGCCCTCAGGGAATGCAGATGTGGGAATTCCCTCAGCAGAAGATGCCACTGACCCTACCATCATAGATGATGAGGAAGAGGTGGAGGCAGAAGATTGTGGGGAGGAAGTAGACAGCCAGGTCCAAGTTAGTAGACTTAGCCAGGCGAACTTAAGCCTACATGGGGCTGAAGAAGGGCTAGCCCCATACAGGCCTATAAGTAGACTTAACCAGAGGTATAGGAGGGGAAGACCCCACTCTAGGGAATCTCTCCACTCTAATGCTTCAAGAGGCTCTAATGCTCCTACTCAGAGGGGAATGACTTCTCCTCAGAGAAGAGAGCATCAGGCAAGGATGAAGGAAGTCAATCTGAGGATTGAGAGGGAAGAACTTGCCCTCGCCAAGGAGAAACTTGCCCTTGCCAGAGAGCAAAAGTTAAGTGGATTAGATTCCACTGGTGGCTGCAATATCCCTAAGGATAAAGATAGGTCCTATGATACTAGAAACCTAAGCAAGATTGCCCCACCCTACAAAGTTGGGGATGACATCCACAAGTGGATTACTGCTTTGCAGAGGGCTTGTAAAGTACAGCAGGTACCCCAAAGTCAGTGGGCAGCAATCTTATGGCTCTACTTTTCATAAAAAGGCAGAGACAAGCTCCTCACAGTTAGTGATGAGGATGCTAACAACTACACACTCCTGAAGAGTGCTCTGATTGATGGGTTTGGCTTAACCACTGAGCAATATAGGTTGCTGTTCAGGGATACCCAGAAGACACAGACTCAGGACTGAACTGATTTTGTAGATTGTGCTACTAAGGCTCTGGAGGGCTGGTTATTGGGCAGCAAAGTACAAGACTATACAGGATTGTACAATTTGATTATGAGGGAGCAGATCCTTAGTGATTGTCAAAACCAGCTTCTACACCAGCACCTGGTGGACTCTGATCTGACCTCTCCACAAGAACTGGGTAAGAGGGCAGACAAATGGGTCAGAACCAGGATTAGGCCTAAAAATCAGGGTGGTTACCAAAATAAATATAATACCAAGCCTCAAGAGAAAGGTGGGGATAAATCTAAGGGCAAATCCACTACAGGGCCCCAAACTTCCTCTGAGGGGGGTGGGTCCCAAACTCCTTCCTCTACCATTAAGAAACCTTATTGCCATGTCTGTAAACAGCCTGGCCATTGGAAAACTGACAGCAGTTGCCCAAAAGCCAACAAAAAGGAAAAATGTCCCTCCAAGTACTACTCCAAAACCTCCTGTTACTATTAGTAGTAATCCCCCAGGTGGTGGGAGTGCCCCCAAAAATTTGGCTGGGTTTACTTGGGGAACTCAGGTGGACTCTGGCCTAACCAGATCCCCTACCTTAGCTACTCTTGTCTGTGAGAATGGCATGGGGTTTGCCAACTTCACTGCTTGTCCCAACACTTTGGGCAAGTACAGACAAGAGCCCCTCATCAATGGTCAGAAAGTTGAAGCCTATAGAGACACAGGGGCTAGCATCACTATGGTGACTGAGAGTCTAGTCCCCTCAGGACAACTTTTACCTGGGTACACTTACCAGGTGGTCAATATTGATGGAGTGCAGAAAGATCATCCCATGGCAGTAGTAAATCTCAGCTGGGGAGGTGTCACTGACCCAAACAGAGTGTTAGTGTCTACAAACTTGCCTGTAGATTGTCTACTGGGAAATGATCTCGAGATCTCAGCCTGGGCTGAGGTAGAACAAGAAACTCATTCCAAAATGGTAGGTCTTCCTGGAAAGGTTAGTGGCGCTGTGATAGTCCCAGCCCTAGCTCAAGGTTTCCTCCCTAAAAAGGTTGGTAGGGCTGTGATGGTCTCAGCCCAATCTCAATCAGACTCCTTCCCTGAACAGGTTGACAGGGCTGTGATGGTCACAGCCCACATGCAAACAGAGTTCCCTCCTGAAAAGGTTGGTAGGGTTGTGATGGTGACAGCCCAAACTCAAACAGATTTTTGTGTTGTGAAGCCTGAAACTATGGATCACTCCACGCAAACAGAGAGTATTGGGGAGGAAGAAAAGTCTCCCTCCCACCAGACATTAGGTGATAGTCAGCCTCCTCAGGGAACTGACCCTACCCCTTGTGAAGAAATTGCCCCAGAAGTAGCCAGGCCTGGCCTGACAGAGCCTCTGATGTCAGTGGACCCTTCCAAGGTGGGACCCAGTCTGGAGCAGGTAACCTGCCCCTCTCTACCCTGCCTCATTCAGCCCAGGGCTGTAGAGGTCAGGGAGGCCAGTGGACCCATAGGGCCCCCTGTCCAAAATAACACCCCCATCATCAGATTAGGGGCACTACAGCTAGCAGCCCTAGCCAGGTGAAAATTCAAAAAACACCTGAGGGAACTTCCTTACTCTTAGTTAGGAACCTCCCCCAGATGGACTCTGTTGGGCACAGCCAAGCCTGGGACCCAGAGGGCCCAAACCTGAACTGGTCCTCCAGTAAGCCAACAAAAGGGACCCAGCCTCCAGCTGTAGGCAGCCAGAGGCTGACCCTGAGAGCACAGTGCAACTCAGTAATGGAAAGAAAGGCATACATGGTGGAGAGTGATTGGAGGAAGTTGAGCCCTACATTAGTGGAGCCTCACTTCAGTACTCCATCCCCACAACTATCTCTTACTTTGCCAAAACACACCACAGGTAGAGATTCACTATGGCGGAGACCCTCTGATACCCCTAGGGTGAGGGATTGCAGAGTGGACCATGAGACAGGGGATACCCATGCCAGTGCAGATACCTCTTTATATGGCCACTCAGGTAATATAGGCTTACCTGGTCAAGGATAGCCTTATCTCCTTTCGTTTGGGGGGGTTGTGTAGGAGGATGGATATCTGACTATGGTTTCCCACAACTTTTAGCCTGGTGTTTAGCTGGTTTTCGACTTAGTTGGCCTGGGATCTTGCTATTCAGAGCCCCAGGCTACTTGCTCTCACTGTAAAATGGACTCCATGTACTTTAGGTACATCTCAAATTGGATGTTGGGTCACCTTGTGAGCCCCTGTATAGTGTACCATAGGTACCCAGGGCATAGGTGCATCCAAGGCCTACCAGGGGCTGCAACATATATTATGCCACCCCTGGCTGGCCATCCAAACTGACACAACTGGCTGATCACTCAGCTGGGGCAAGGTTGTGTAATCACCCCTTGCTTAGGTATAGTATTCCTATATCTAACATTATATATAGACACATGTGCACCTATAAGTCACTCCTATGGCAGGGCTTAACAATCCTGAAGGCAGAGTGCTTGGTTTTATGTGAGATGAGGATCTAGCATGAGCTGAGCCTGTCTTCAGCTTTCGGAACCATGTCCTTATAGCTGTTCTATGATATAGCCATACCATATACTCTTAAGTGCATTATAATCCTCGCGGTTATTGCTAACTTTGGTTTGGCTTTATCAAAACATGTCGTGTAAGGTGTCATACGCTTTGGAATACTACCCCCTCACCAGTTCTGTCAACAGGGGTAGCATTCCACCCTTCTAGAGGGAGAAGACATGTTGTTCTTGTTAATCCCAGTTAAAGTTAACCAGAACCTCAGCATCACAAAATGGATGCTGCTGCCACAGACACAAGTCTGACCTCCTGCTACTGGGAGTCCTTCCAGCGAGGGAGGCTTGGACAATAGATGTCCTGCCTTGGGAGGTGCTAGCACCACCCCAAACAGGCCTTAGTGTATTGGGGCAGGGAGGGCTGAATGAAATGAGACACTGCCTGGGGCACACAAGGTGCTCCATGCATAGTCCGGTTCAAACCAGTTGCTGGGGCTCTTCAGCCCCAGCTTTGGCACAAAATTGGACAAAGGGAAAGGGGTGTAACCACCCCTTCCCTGGTCCCACCCATAGGAGGGACCTAGCAGGTAATGCAGCCCCTTCGATTGGTATAAAGGTAGGTGTTGAGTCAAGAGACTTTAAATTATCCTGAACTGAAACTTGAAATGAAACGGACCTTTGACATTCTATTTCAACTAGAAGACTGAAGAATCTCCCTTGTGGTCAAGGAGTGACCACCCTGTGCAAACAGGCACCATCCAGCGATCTGCGGTTTGCTTTGTCGACGCTCCAGCTGGAGCCCAAGCACAGAGCCTGACAAGAACTGGACTTCCAGACTTCCTTGAGCCCGATCCACAGCCACAGCAAAGCTAAGACCCGTGGAGGCGACGAGAGACGTGGGACCAGACATCTTGAAAAACATGCTCATTGGTACTTGTGCTACTTGTGCAGCTTCTGTGTTACCCTTGAAGTTGTGCATTGGGGATTGAGAAGCCCCAGCCCGAGCACCTTCTGCACCGACGCACAGCCCTCCACACTCACTGAGTGCCGCGTGGGGCCTGCTGGTACTTTTGTGCTTGACGCGTCTGTCCGGTCACTTGCCCATTGGCTAGTGGCTTCTGTGATGACGAACCTTTGAATTTAAACTGCCTGCCTGATTGCTCCAGGTTGACCCCTGCTTCCCTTGCTGGTCTGCCTCAAAGCGAATATTTGATTCCTGCATAGGTTGCATTTGCCAAGGCCTGTTGACTCCAATCCGGAAGCCGATGCCGCCAACAGCGAGATCGTTCTTGGGACAGTCTGTATCCAGCTCTTGGTCATCATCGACACCTCCTGGTCCACGTGGCTGCAGAGACAAGCTTCACGACATCACCTGATTGCTATGCGACATCGCCTGGTTCCTTCCTGGTTCCTTCCTGGTCACTAGCTAGTGACCCAGATTCTGTCCCCTCTGCTTTCAGGTACTCTTCATCCTCGATCCACCCTTGGATCCAACTGGACACTTCTCTCCTGGTCGCCTGCAGCATCTTTTTACAGGTCTCCATAGGATTCAGCGGCGAAACCCGACACAACTTGACATCTATGTACCCGGCTCCTGTGGGTGAGTTAACGCGGGCACTCCGGTGCTCCTGTGGGTATTGACTATCCTATCCTAGTGTCCTAGTTTTCAGTAGCTTTCTCCTAGTTCATCAGGAAGCGTCCTAAATCAACTGGTTTCTAACTCTTACGTGCCCATTGTATCCCCATGGTAACTCGCGTGTGTGTATAGACACTGCACATGCATCCCGTGAGCCTCCTGTCTCCTAACTCTCATTAGCTCAGTGTAGCCACAGCGATTCCCTAGGCCTTAGGCCTATTCTCTGTTCGTGACGTGGTACTTATACCACTATTTGAGTATATGGTTTGCAACGCCCCTAGGGCTCAACTGTATTTTGTGCAACTTATTGTATGATAATTGAGTAACTTGTTATGTGCTTTGGCCTCTGACCTCATAAAGAGTTCAGAGGTGTTGTGTTAGTAATAAATACATATATATTTTATATATAACCTGTGTGGTGTCCTTTCATTTGGTATTCAAGGGGTTACATATGGTAAAACCGCTAGCTTCACATGTTCTCTGAAGTTTTTGCCTAAGACTGCTTTGTCCATGCTACCACTAGGATAGCTGGTCTATAAGGTTGACTTTACAACCATCACCATAAGGGTTGTTTGGACTGGTGCAAGGTGCTCACTAGAATAGTGAACATCATATACCAGGCCAACTTCTCACACTGTGTTTTGGAATGTTGCGGGTCTGAAATCCAAAGTAACAAATGTAGTATGGATTAATTTTAATTTAACAATTTGATATTATTTGTGTACAGGAGACCTGGTTGATAGATCCTATACATATCAATGGATTTAAAACTCTACACACTGCAGCCGTAACTTCAAGTCATGGTAGAGCATAAGGGGGGCTGTGTATCTATATATCTAACCTAATTCATTTTGTAAAATTAGAATTGGTCTGTGAAGATTATTACTACCAAATCATTAAACTTATGGCAGACACAAACCATACGATAATATTGGTGAACTATTACAACAATGTTCCTCCAGATTTATTGGAAGAAGTAGTAAAGGTGATACGTGGCCACTTGCACAAGTTACAGGAGATACGGACCAGAGATCTGATTATACTTTGGGGGGGGGGGGTTAATACAGCTTTATGTCCCTATTGGGAGTCCGGTAACTGTGGTATTTCGTATGAAACGGAGTCTTATATCCCGCATTTCCCACAGACAAGGTATGGTGAACTCTTGAATGAGATTATATTTGAATATGACTTAGGGTTTGCCAATGCACTATCCCGCCCCTCTGTGCCTTTCCGTCCCACGTTCACTGGTTGTGGAATTTTTTCCACACTAGATTACATCTTGGTATCCAACCGTTATGGCTCAATTATTGAAGAGTTTTGTATCCACGATGTGGCAATAAGTGATCATTATGCCCAGAGCCTGAAGATTAGTCTGCCGGGACAAGACCAAAGGCATGTTAATGTTTCCAACTGTATGTTGGAAAATATATCCCTTTCTAGGCAAAACGGTTATACCCTGAAATGGGAGAAAGTGGTCCCTACTGAGTTTTTGGCAGGCGTGACGAAGAAGTGCCAGGATAGTTTTCAAGTATGCCTGGATGAAAATGCTGTGCCAAAGGATATTGTTGCTAGCTTTACAAACATTACTGATCATATTAAGAAGGCTCTCACTATTACTATAAAAGGCAGGAAAAAACATAAAGGGGAAAAAGGGTTGGTTCCATTCTAACTGTACTAGAACATATAGGAATCTTAAACATGCCATTCATACTGAACCCAAAGATAGAGCCACAATCAGTGAAGTAAGGAAAAAAAATATAACTGTGCCCTAAAAGCCAGAAGACAGACCCTGAGGGATGATGCATGGATAGCCCTCCGTGAAGCTTCCTCCTCTAAAGATTCTTGTGCATTTTGGAGGGCAGTGAACGCCCCCTTCCTTAGAGATAAGGATGTTGCCACTATAGAGGTGGCTATCCCTGAACACAGTTGGATAGAGCACTTTACGAATCTATATGATGAAAACTCGCCGGAGATACCGGAGGAGGTGAGCACTGGGATAGACTTCAGCAATCTAACAGAGACGGAACAAGGGGAACAAGTTATATTGCCTAGAGATAAAAGGGCGGCACTGGTCTTTGAATTAGATGAGGTTATTATGGCCATTACAGCAAGCCGAGGAGGTAAGGCAGCAGGCCCGGATGGAGTCCCCGTGGATATTTTTAAAGAAAATATTTCGTTATGGGGCCCCCTCCTCACCCAAGTGTTTAACGCAGTAAGCGCGGGTGTTTTTATTGATACGTGGTATGAGTCGATCCTCGTCCCAATATATCAAAAAGGTGATAGGTCCGACCCGGCCTGCTACAGACCAATTTCATTATTGGATTCAACAGCGAAAATAGTAGGCCGGATAGTACTAAATAAGCTACAAAACTGGATAGAGGAATACTCTGTGCTAAGCGATATCCAGTTCGGATTCCGTAAAAAGCTTGGCACAATAGAACAGGGTTTAAATTTAAATAACCTGATTAATAAATACACTGTAGCAAAAAAAGAACCACTTTAACTGGTCTTTGTCGACTTATCCTCGGCATTTGACTGCGTTAACCACACCAAATTATGGGCAATTCTGGCTGAATTAGGAGTCGACCCAGTTTTAATTTCTTTTATTAGAGAGTTTTATATAGGGGCAAGGGCACAGGTGAGGTTTGGGCTTGGGGGGAATGCACAAGCCACTTTAAAGTAAAACGGGGCGTGAGGCAAGGTTGTGTCCTTGCCCCGCTGCTGTTTACTTTATACAATAATAATTTAGAGAAGTTTTTGATTCAGGAATGTAATGATCTTCCCGAGGCAGGCGAACCCCCCATTCCCGCATTGCTATATGCGGACGATGCCGTTTTAATGTCGCACACCCCACTGGGACTGCAAAGGCTCGTTACTAATTTTACAAATTTTATGACAGATAGGGGACTAACCATAAACTCCGCCAAAACCTTTACAATGAACTGTGGCACAAGGTGTCCCAAGACGAGACCTATTTTCATTGACAATAAACTAATTGAAAACTCAAAATCATTTTCTTATCTCGGAATTTTATTTAATTCTTCGGGGTCATGGGTGCAGACTGTTAAAACGAGAAGATTGCTATACTTAAAGACTTTGTCTGCACTAACTAGTTTCAGTAGGAAATTAAATAGGCGCCCCACAGCAGAGCTATTGGATATATATATAAAGCAAAATCCATCACCGTGGCCACATACGCAGCCGGCATATGAGGCTCGGCGGATGTAAGCTCGCTGCAGGTCGCCGAAAATATATTTTTTAAGAATTCTACTAATGGTCCAGAAAAGTACCTCCTCCTTTATCTGCCACTCAGAGCTAGGTTTGACTTATTTGGAAGACATAATAAAGACGGTTCTGTATGGCACAGGATATGGACAATAGAGGAAATTAATTTTAATCAGGAGATAATAAATGATTGCAGGAGCCTTGACGGGGTGAAACGAATTAAATGGTTGGGAGGCGCTAGGGGGCGCACGGCGGAATGGCTGGGTAAATACACAGCTCCGCCAGACGGCTCACGGACGAACGTGTAAAGTGTCCGAGTTGGCCACCCCTAATGAAAGCAGGCACAAATTCGGTGGTATGAAGGTCCCGGGCACGGAATAGGGTGGTAACCGGCTGCGAAGCGGTGCCTCCTTGCTTATAAAACGGCGAAGATCGAGGGAGCCTTGGACGGGAGCCCGCAAGATGGCGGCGGGCGCCAAGTGCGCTGAACGAGCGATGCACCGTTAGGACCCCACAGCCCCGGCGACGGCGTTTACCGACGGCGCCAGGTGAGCAGTATCTATGCAGAGACGATCCGGATGTCATATGAGGACAACGGGGTGGAATACCTGTGCTACGCCGCCTAACAATTCAACACGGCCCCTTTAATTAAGACGGACCTGTCGCGCTCAAGATGGCGGCGCCCATGCACCGGACGGAGTGCGCAATGCTGTATTCTGTGACGGAGAGCGATCGCGCATAGCTGCCAGGGAGGAGAGCTACCGCGCGCACATGAGGGCTGCCTACAACTGCGGTGTTCAGTGGGAGGAGAGCGTGAACCACCTGGAGGACCGGGACGAGCACGGCAGACACGGGTAACTGACATCGGCAACCTCGCCCCCCCCCCCCTGCTGTCGGGTCGAGGCCTCCGACGGTCCTGAGCTAGACGCATAGTGGGGTGTCTCGGCGGCCGCGGCGAGAGGTAGATTGGAAAGGACAGCAGGTACGGGGAGATCAATAGCAAATACCCGAGATCCAGAGCAATCAGCGGGAGGTCGTTGCCCAGTTCACCATGGGGGATGTCAACGCGGCCCTCTCAGGCTCACGTGGTGAATCGAGTCAGTGTGCCGAGTAGAGGCGTTCCCTAACATGGCCCAAGTTCTCTAGCAAGTGTGAGGCCGTCTAACGCTTGGCGATAATCACCCCCCAGCACTGCACGGAGGAGAGGCCCTTCTGCCCGCATCAGTGACCACGAGAGTACAGTAGCCCTGCCTGGGTGTATGGTGGAAGTACTCCCATTTTCCACAGGGGTATGAGAGGCAGCCCTCAGGCGGGAATTCACACATCTAAGAAAGAGAGTGGCGACGCCGGGAAGCTGGAAAACCGAGGAACAACGCGGTCTTCCACAAGACTAAATACGAGGAATACAGTCACAGCAGCGTGTATCAAGCCCACAGCGCGAAAAACAACGCCGCAGGGTAAGAATCCCCCGACACCGCCAGTAATGGGGAAACCAGATAGGCAACAGCCAAAACTCTCCTTTGACAACAGGAAAGCGTCAAAAGGCACGGAACTAGCGCCAGAGGGAGAAGGAGCAATGATGGCGGAACCAACGTCCAACATGGAAAGAATATTACTGTCCATACAAGCTAATGTGCAGGACATTAACGGTAAATTAGACAATCTTACTTGTAGAATGGACGGGATGTCGAGCAAACTGGAAAAACATGATGAACGACTAGATGAGGCCGAATCGAGAATATCAGCGGTGGAGGACGAATCACGCGCCACGACTAGCAAGTGCACAGGTATGGAGCGTATTCTGGAGGTGATTAAGGCACGTGAGGAGGATTTGGAAGCCCGCTCCAGACGTAACAATGTACGCATAGCTGGCCTGCCGGAGACGACCAACACGGGCAAAATGGAGACTTACATTGAGCAGCTATGCAGAGACATTTTCGGGGCAGAAGCCCTATCCCATATCTTCATAGTGGAAAGAGCCCACAGATCGTTGGCACCCAAACCTAAAGTTGGAGCGACACCAAGACCAATTGTGGCGAGAATACTCAACTACCGCGACAGAGACACGATACTGCGGCTTGCGCGCGAAAAGGGTAAAATCACGCACCAAGGCAACACTCTAGAGTTCTACCCGGATCACACCATGGCGGTCCAGCAGGCGAGGAAAGAATTTGCATCTGTCAAAACTAAACTCAGGGATCTGAACGTGAAGTACTCCATGCTGTACCCAGCGAGGCTCCGAGTGACATGGGAGGACAAGATAGTGATTCTACAGACACCGAAGACAGCGCAAGACTTCGTAAAAAAAATCATACAACACAACAAACAACGTGCACGCGAGGAGCATCGAGAGGACTTGGACATGGTGGAGTGAATCGACACAGACATTGCATATGTTGTTGGCAACCTTGTACTCTGTTGATGCAGGGACAGATTTGCGGGACAAGCATTGAGGAGGCCGGGATAAACATAACATGCGTCTGACGGCTCTCCTCCTCTCAGGCCCGTCTACCGATATTTCCTGCTATGAGACTGCAGGACACCTGTAACGTTGGAGGGGAGACATTTAACCTCCTTATGTTGAGTCGTACTGTGGAGATGACACGACGGCACAAGCCCGAGCACAACAGAACTAGCTGAGCGGACATTGCCGACCCGGACAAGTGAACGAGGGCTGGCTTCGAAGGAGGGTAACAAGTATGAAATCGAATACTGCCGAGTGTTGTATGTTATTGTCCAGGGACAGCGGGGGGTGGATGAAAAAAGACACGAATATTACACGTGGTATTATAGACACATTGTGAGTCGTCTGCATCCACAACAGTGGGTGTAGAGTTGTGCCCCTGGTGGACCTCCAAAAGGGTATACCCCACCTAAGTTGTTCACAGGGTACGGTTAGTTGTTATAGTTTATAAATGGGTCGATGGCTTCGGCAGAATTGGGTTGCTGGAGTGGGTGGGGGAGGGGGGAAGGGGGGGGTTGTTGAAGTTTTGAGACTGAGACGGATAACACGAGTGTGTTTGTGGGGTGGTGGTGGGCTGGGAACCGGGGGGGTACCCCTTGTTTGCGGCTGGGAGTTGTGGTGCCTTGTGGTGCAAGATGTTCTACCAATGTCAGGATTGACAATTCACACTCACTCATGGCACAGGTAACAGGTGGCCACAACAAGAATAACATTAACCTCTTGACATGGAATGTACGGGGGTTGACTCACCCAAAAAAAATTCGGCAAGTCTTCGCTTACCTGAAGAGATGGGAAATAGATATAGCGATCATACAAGAGACACATATTGCGCCACACGCACGCGCTCAGATTGGAGGTAGATGGGCGGAATCCTCCTACATGGCTAACTACTCCACCTATGCGAGGGGGGTGATCACACTGATAAGGAAAGGAGTGAACTTCACAGTTGATAAGGTAATATGCGACACATGTGGTAGATATGTCATTCTGACAGGCACACTCAGGAGCCACAAGATAACACTTCTAAATGTATATGGCCCCAACACTGACACCCCGGGCTTTTATCAGGAACTATGGTCACACATTCAAACATTGCCAGACGCTCACATAATCTGTGGGGGGGACTGGAACGTAACATTGGTGGACGGGGTAGACCGCTCCCCTAGCTCCCTAGAACCACACAAACATGCCAGGGCTAAGCTGCTTCACATGATTTCAGATCTTTCACTGACAGACATATGGAGGCTCAAATACACAGCGGAACCGGGCGCAACACACGTTTCAGCGGCTCATAACAGCTGGTCCCGTTTAGACTACTGGCTGGGATCGGGTACCATTGCATTGTGGACGACGGAGATAAGAGTCCTGCCAAGGACTCTGTCGGATCACAATCCTGTGAGACTGTCACTAAAACTACCGAACTATATCGCTCCTCCCTTTCACTGGAGATTCAACTCGCGCGCACTCACAGACACGGTCTATACAGACACTATTCACGAAGCGATCAAAGAGTATTTCCTAATCAACAAGCCTACAGTGGATAACCCGGGTCTTTTGTGGGAAGCATTCAAGGCCACATTGCGTGGGGTATGCATGAGCACGACGATTGGCATCCTCAAAGATATCAGACGACAAATTGCACGATGTGAGACACGCATGAGGGAGCTAGAACGGGCTTATGAAGACACATGCAATGTCGCACACCTGGGCGAATTGAGAACTCTACATTCCGAACATCAATCGTTTGTAGAGGACGAAATCAAATACCTTGATAGGAAGATTTCAGCCAGATCGTATGGGGAAGGAGGCAGACCAGGTAATAGGTTGGCGGCCAAAATCTGTGAGGGTAGGGGCCATAGACCTGTTTTACGTGTTAAAGCGAAGGATGGGTCGACACACACACAGGCTACTGACATCGTGGAGTGCTTCGCTAGAGAGTACGAGACACTATACGAATCAAGGCCGATCGCATCCAGAGAAGACACGTTTACCTATCTAAATGATGTGGCGATAGGATGGCTCTCGGATGGGCAGAGGGAAATGTTAGCATCACCAATAACAGTTGAGGAGGTGACGGACATAATCACCTCTCTTCCTAATGGTAAAGCACCGGGCCCTGACGGGTTTACTAATGAGTTCTACAAACAGTATGCTGACCTCCTTACTCCGCACATGGTGCGCATGTATGGTGCAGCGTTCGAGTCTTCGGAGCTCCCACCAACATTGCGTGAGGCAGCCATCATAGCGCTACTTAAACCCGGTAAGGACTCGGAAATATGTGAGTCTTACAGGCCACTCTCACTTATAAATACTGACTCTAAAATACTGGCGAAGTTATTAGCGACACGTCTGAAGCCAATTATGCCAAACTTGGTCTTGCCAGATCAGGCGGGTTTTATACCTACGCGGTCCACTACTCACAACACTAGGTCGTTATTTGCATTGTCTCACTATCTCCAACCATCAACTAAAGCTGTGGCGGTCATGTTGGATGCCGCCAAGGCTTTCGATTCCATCGAATGGGATTATTTACTCACCATCCTGCTCAGAATGGGGTTCCCCAGGCGCTTTGTACAATGGGTCACACTACTATACACTAATCCATGTGCAAGGGTACGTGTTAATGGGTATGTCTCGGAAGTCTTTAAGATTCGGCGAGGCACTAGACAAGGGTGCCCGCTCTCACCACTACTTTTTGCACTGGCACTAGAACCTCTAGCTTGCATAATACGACAAAACTATAAGGCCTCGGCCTTGCAATTCCCATCCAGACCTTTGCATATCTCCTTGTATGCAGATGACATGCTACTGTACATACGCGACCCTAACACCCACTTAAATCCAATTATGCGCGAATATATAAAATTCGGAGGACACTCTGGTTTGATGATAAACTGGGCCAAATCCTCTATTATTCCTTTAACAGACACGACGACCTCGCACGATACGGACTACCCGTTGGAGTGGCAGTCAGAGCCGGTGAGGTATCTGGGCGTAATGTACCACAGAGATCCCGAGGAGGTGATAAGATCAAATTACGGCACGGCTGTGTCCAAATTGGACGATAAGGTGTCGCGCTGGATACAACTACCTCTGTCATTGGCGGATCGAATAGCAATCGTAAAAATGAATATCCTGCCGAAGCTACTGTACCTCTTCAATAACATCCCGATTGTACCGCCTACGGCAGTTTTCAACAACATAAAATCCCTGGTTTTAAAACTGATTTGGGCGGGGAAACAAGCACGCGTGCCATTACAAACACTCACACTGCCATATAACAGGGGAGGGTTCGGAGTACCTGATTTTCTGTTGTATTATTTATGTGCTCAAGCACAATACGCGGCATACTGGTTCCACGAAGTACCATATTTAACACACACGGCCATTGAACAAGGAGATGCAGCGCCCATCCCGCTGTCATCGATGCTCTCACACACGCGCCCACCTCTGCACAATCGCGATATTAACACAATTGACACCACTGTTAAAGCTTGGAAAAAACTGGCGAGATTAGCGCATAAAGAGCCATTATACGCGTCAAAGATGCCACTGTCGTATCACCAGGGACTATCAGTCACGGGGGAGAAGGTGGGAATGTCGTTATTGCAACAGGTCGGCATAGAGACGATGGGAGATATGTTCCATGAGGGGCACTTTGTAGAAACAAACGACATGGAATATATTCGAAATAAAACGCCACTGTTCATATTCACTCATTACCGGTTAAAACGGGCCGTGCAGGATTACTTCCCCACTTTTCCAGAGGAACCGGAGAGCCTGGACTCCCTCCAATTGATCATCACTTCCCAGGACACATCACACCTGGTGTCTAGATTATACGCAACAGCGCAGGCTGAAATCCCAGGGACGGGGGACAGGGCAAGAGAAAGGTGGGACATGGTTCTGGAGACATCATTAGCGGATGAGGAATGGCTACAAACATGCGCGCTGACACAAATCCTAACACCAAACGGCAATTTACGAATTATTCATTATAAATTTATTCACCAAGCATACTACACGCCGGCGCGTATGTTTAGATTTGGCCTTCAGGATAATGACAGATGTAAGCGGTGTAATGTAGGGGAGGCAGGGTTCACACACTTGGCGTGGGACTGTGCAGCGATACAAACATACTGGGGAGAAGTCATTACTTTGCTGAATGCCATGTTGGGAGTGGAGATAGAATGCACTGTGCGGGTTTGTTTACTGGGAATTACCCCACATTTGCAGGCCACGAAACGTAAATTCTGTGCAATAGCGCTGTTGTTGGCCAAGAGACAGATCGCACAATGCTGGCATAGCAAACGCAAACCCACAAAGAGCAGGTGGATACTGGATATGACCAGCTGTAGAGACAAGCTACAGACCTATGAGGAAGATCTACCGGCAAGATCAAGGCCCAAAGACTTCTGGTGCTATCTTACAGCATATTTGTTATCACAGACCACAGACGAAGAGGGTTGATTGCGAGGTGATTTAGAGGGTGGGAATAAATCCGGCAGTGGGACACCCGGGACATGGTCCGGCATAGCTCCACAACACAACGGTACTAAATTGACAAACATGTAGACGTCTCAATGTTCTTCTGTTCCTATTGTGGATAGTTGTAGGTCCACAACTGTCGGGTTCATATTGTAACTGAAAAATTATGACCTTCAGACCTGCGATCTAACTGATAAGTCTCTATGCACATGTATGAGTTGGATTAGCCGCCGGCCCCAGGGTTGTAGGCACATGGCTGTGTATACCTGACTGAGTGTAATAAAGGTCTTTAAAAAAAAAAAAAAAAAAAAAAAAAAAAAACGAATTAAATGGTTAATGTATGTTAAAACATTCCTTTATGAAATAGGCCTTCGGGATTTTTATTATGAACCACTAAATATGACTAGTATGAGTAGGAAGGATCTAAAGAAAATCTGTCTGAGTTTTTTGAACGACCGGAGATTGTGTGTGGAAATGAGTAAATCTACGGTGCAAGCACACAATCTCATTTTAATATCTTTTAGTCTGCAGCCCTATCTACAATTGATAACGACTGATTATGATAGATTCTTACTGATCCGTTTCTGACTAGATACTATCCATAGGTTAATAAGTTTCCCAGCTGCCAATGACTGGTCAAAACAGCTTTGCAAATGTCCCTGTGACGATACGTCAGACCAGTCCACCATACATATTGTGTTCTTTTGCAAATGTTATACTTCGTACAGGAAAGCATGGATTCTCCCGGTATTAAAATCGTTGGGGATAAGGACTTGCCGGCCTGCATATGTTAAATGGCAGCAATTAGAATCTGTGTTTGCTGTAGCATCAGTAACAGCTTTTATAAAGAATGTTTTTAAATGTAGGAAAACAAATATGATGTGAGAAAATGTAATTATACCTCGGCATGATGTCTTTGCTCACGGTGCCCTCCCCATTTTTGTAGAAATGTATTTAACCTCTGTATAATATTTTACCAATTGTTTTTATTCTGTGCTTTTATGATTATACTTTGTAATCGAATAAAGTATTATTGACTGATTGTTTGATGGTTCACAATACAATCACCTGTGCCAATTTTTCAACCCAAAAAGTCAGCGTGCCCTCGCCCATCTGTGTATGGAGCAAATCAATTGACTTGTTTTTTGGGCTGATTATAGCCTTATTTTTTATTGCAATGGTAGCACAAGTCAAAAACAAACCATAAGGCATGATTTCAAGAGAACGATGTAAAATAGGACAACCTGAACTGCCCAGGAAGTGTGGGAAAAAAATGCTACTGTTCAGCCTAATAAGAGGATGGAATAACTGCTTTAAAACCAATAGTCAATTATTTGCTCGAAACAGGTAGTGTCATCACCCGATGAGGTCCTTGGCAGAGATGGTGGTTGTATGATGACTGGATGAACCAAAGCAGTTATGTCCTCTAAGGAGGCGGTGGAGCTATCGTTATTCTAAGACTCTCCTAATAAAGCCTCCCCCAAAGCCAAGATCCAAGTGATCACCGGTTTTGAAAGGGACCACCACACCTCAAATTCACCTAGACCTCCGGCCCTCCTCACTGCCATGCCCAGAGCCTCCCCGTAAAGAAACTCACCAATGAGGTGTACACTACCAACTGCATGCTCATGAACTGCAGATCAGCCTCCAAATATGCAACAGAATTAGCAGAAACCATCCTCTCCCATGACATAGACATCGCGTTCAGCACCAAAACATGGCTAAACGAGTTCTCTGCACCAAGTCTAGATATGCTGGTGCCCCCAGGCTTCTCTCTCATTAACAAGGACAGAAAAGACCAAAGAGGTGGAGGCATAGCAGTCATACATAAGAACAACATTACCATTGTATAAATAGACACCTTCAATCAATTACAGCACCATCGAATGTGTTACAGCCAACATCAAGACAGATGACAATAGAGCAATTCTCTGCCATCTTCTATATCACACCCCAGGCAACACCTCGGCATTCGGGGAACACTTGGCTGACCTGATTGCCCATTGCTCACTTGGGGACTTAAACAACCTAATTTTCGGTGACCTCAACCTACGTTGGAATGAGGTCAATAATCCGCTAATTCTAACCCTAAACAATCTTCTTCTGGAAAACAATCTGACCCAATTCTGCTTAGAAGAAACACACAAGAAAGGAGCAATCTCAGATGCTATTATCGCTCAAAATGACACAGTGACGATCGACCATGCCCTCCCCATGGACTGGTCTGACCACCACAATGTCCTATTCCATATCAACCAAAAGGCTCTACTCCAGCTTACTCCACAAGACCCCCTCCAAATGGTCCAGAAATCTATCGCAGATTCCCCTAGTGGACCTAGAGGAACAGATAAGCTCGCTCCGCCCCAGCTCCTCTGATCACCTCTCCACAACTGATCTCATCTTGCACTACATCTCAAATATGACCTCCATTCTGGATCAATTAGCCCCCCTGAAATAAAAAAAAACCGGAGCACTCCATCAAGATCATGGTTTAACACTGACATCAACTCCAAAAGGAGACAACTAAGAGCCACAGAGAGACTATGGAGAAGCAATCTGTTGGGATCAAAATTTGATGACGTACATTATTGACCTAGTATACCCAATATAAACCCGTAGTTATATTATTGTGTAATTATGTTTCACTATGATCACCTGTTAGCCAATGATTCACTTTTGACTTGTTCGTTCCTATTGATATGGACGGACCCATTTTGTTTCGTTTCTCTGTGTGCAAGGGCTGTTTCCCTGAAATCACGTGATTAGGCTTTCTGCTCGAAACTGCAAAGGCAGTCAAGCTGCCTATTATAGTTGCTAGCTGGTAGCTCAGGGAAACCCAAGGTCACATCTGCTTTTCTTGTGGGATGTGCACATTCTAGCAGAGCCCGTTCCTGTACTCCTCGGGCTACAGATAGATAGGGAGGCACCTTACTGACCTGCCCCCGAAATAGCTTAGGCCTGGGCTACTAGCAAATCAATTGTGCCTTATATGGGTATTCCTCTTGGCGTACTGACAAGTTGTATCTTTCCTTGCAGGGTGTCATCTTGAACGCATGAAACGTATATATGCTTTGTATTTTGAACATGTAATCAGTCTCCTCTGCGCACCTCCGTGGGTCGTGTAGACTGAGGCTCCCCTGCCAGGGCTTGTATATTACTAAATAAACGATTGAACCTTCTCCATTGCCGAATTATTATTACAAGTAAAGGTATATGGGCTATTGGTAAGTATAGCCCGTTAGGTTAATTTTGAATCCTTCAGTTGGCAACTCCGCCGGGACTCCCCGATAGGGTCGTCCCCTCCTGTAAACAGGGGTGACGGGACAAGGAGGAGTTCTGGCCGAGTGGGTGGACAGAAAGAGGATCCTGATTTGAGACACCCGTTTGTGGTATGAAAACAAGCCGCTCCACTCTCGAGCCCAGTATCCCTCCCAGCTATTGAAGACCCTACGCCGGAGTCCTACGGGCCTAACCCGAGAGAAGAACAGACTGTGTCAGTCTGTTTAGGTGTCGGCAGTGGAGAATTCGCAATCAACCTGAGTGCACCAGGTGAGTGATATTTGTGATTGGATAAGGATCACTCAGAGGGAGTGTTTCTTTGTTGGATAACAGTTAACTGTTTTTGTTTGAAGGTGGCCGGGGAAGCCGGACCACGGGGGAATCTGGGGATCTACCGTTGCGGCAGAGGGGCTGCGCGGGTAGAGACCCCACAGACTTGTTTGGTGAATAATTGAGACTACATCTGATGCCTTAGTGGAGTACGGTGTTGCTCGCGCGGCCAAATTCTCTCTGGGAAAGCCCTGGGAGCAACTGAGTAAGTTAGGGTTCTGGAGACGTGTCCAGATGCCCGGCCCAACCAGAACAGGACCACGGGATGGCCTGTGAGAGAGTTCGTGGTTCACCTATCAGGTGCTCTCAGAACAGTCTGACGACTGTTCCCTTTTGGTGAGATTTTGTGGGTCTGGAATTCTTTTGAATCGATTCCCCGAACAGGAGTCGACGGGCTCTGTTCGTATTTGAAGACGTCATTTGCATAGAATAGGTTTTGAGAGGTGTTTGCCTTGCACTGTTTTACAGCACTTTATTGTGACCATTGAATGAAAAAGTGTGTGAGTGGATGATGCAACGGACGCATCCAAGTGTGTGTGAGTTTTAAGATTTTGTAACGTACAAGTAATATCATAATGCCTTGTTTTAGCATAATATGTTTTGGGTGCTGTTGTCGGAGAGGCACACGGCTTGAAGAAAGACAGCCTGCCCATCCCGAGGGCAGCGCCAGTTTCGACATGTATGTCAAACATGGTTTACAACCGATTTTATTCAATACCCTTTGGAACAAATATACAAAAGATAATTCGGATTTACAATGGCCTCTTACGGGGTCTTTTGATGAAAAGAAGATCAATTATATACAGAATAAATTATTTATGAAGAAAAGCCGTCAGTCGATGTTTGATTCCTTGAACTTATTGTTGAAGGAGGCAAAAAGACGACGAATTTGAGAGGAGAAGCTGGGGAGGGCGAAGTCAGGTCAGACAGTCATTCAGAAAGCAGTAGCGTATGATAAGGGAAAGGTGGAAACAAATATTGAACGGATGGATAGGCAGTTTCGGTTGGAGACCGATAAAAGCTATGTGGCTAGACCAGAGACAGGAGATGAATTAGAAGAATTGCTGGAAGCCCGACCACCTCCTCCTTATGCCCGCAAGGCTTGTATCCGGCCGTGCCAGTGGTGCGAGTTGATCAGACGGGAGCCGTTTCGGCCGCCAAACCACAGACAGGGGTGGTCGCCACGGCCCCCGTTGGCAGATCGGGGCATGATGCTCCGTTTTCCCCTCCTTCTCTTCGACCAACTACCTCACCCTTAATATCCCTTCAGCCGGACGTGGCTGTCCCTTCTCCCTTGCACCCTGTGTTTCTCTCCCCTCCGACTCAGACTACTTTAGATCTCCGAAATACCATTAGTCCGGGTGCCATGCCCAAGCGACCGTTGTCCGACTCGAGTGATCAGCAAGCTTTCACTCGGTCGCTCTGGGACAAGAGGAGAGGAGAGCTATTATAATTCAGGCATCCCAGTGGATGCGGAATCCTATTTATACTTTGGAAGATATTTGGAGTACTATGAAGGATTTTGAAGCCGTTGCACAGCAGCTGGCTTTAAAGAGCATGGCGATCCGATTGATTTCATTATGGGAACAGTGTTTTGAGGAGGGTTTGCCTCCTCAGATGCTCCGTGACATCAGGGATCATGCTCAAGAATTCCATCTCTAAATCGAGGAAGTATATCAGAATGTGACCACACTTTTGCATTAGCGGGAACGGATGCACCGAAAGAGTGCCGAATGGGGGCACAGCACCCCATGAGAGAGGTGCATCCTCTTTTCTTCCCGGAATTACCTGAAATAAAAGATAATGCGGGCAATGTCACAAGAGCACGAGTGGACGCTAGACTTCAGGAACAATGGGTTTACACCCCTTGGAAACGAAGTGAGGTCCTTACGTTAAAAGCCCAGCTCCCTGACCCCCGTAAAAACCCTAGAACTTATTATAAAGAATTGTCGGAAGCCGCCAATTCTGCCATTATGACTATAGCTGATATCGAGCTATTTTTTGGTCTCCTGATTCCGGTGGATATTTGGAGACAAATACATGATACGGACCATGTCCCCGAGTTAGGAGGAACATGGGATCAATTGAAAAATTGGGATAAGGAACGAAAGCCAGGGGAAAAACCGCGGGATGAAATATTAGCGGTACCAGATAAAATTGTTACATACATGCAGACTCTTCTCCCTCTGAGGAAAGTAGACTGGTACAAATTGACAGCGTGTAAACAGAAAAAGGATGAAAGTGTGTCCGATTTCTTTACTCGGTTTGAGAAAGTGTTCATAGATTTCAGTGGCCAGGACCTCTCTACAGAGGGAGGAATTTGATTGTTTGTAAATAGATTTGTTACGATTTTGCTCCCGGAGATTATGTCCCGTCTCCAATCAGCTGAAAGTACGTGGACTACGGCTGCACCATCCATTATTCTTAGTATGGCCCAATATTATGAGCATTGTGAAAATGAGAGTAAGGAAAGATCAGAGAAAAAGACTAAGGATCTAAAAACAAGAGTACTATTGCAGCAAGTTAGTAAAGGGAAAAGTTCAGGACGGGGAGTGCGAGGCCCAATCCAGAGAGGCCAGATGTCAGGAAGAGGTAGAGGAGGCCCTCCAAATATTGGAATAAATCAATGTTCCTATTGTAAAGAGGAAGGACATTGGAGGGTGGATTGCCCTCTGTTGTTGGCAAGGAATGGACCTAATAGAGGACGAGGAAGAGGTCGAGGGAACATAGATCGAAATAGCATGAGAAGAGAGGAGTCACAACATGAGGGTGCTCGTAATAATTATTTTGATGACCCTCAGAACAGACAATACTACAATGAGACTTATCGGGATGACAGGTACGATGAACGGGATTATGCATGAGACAGCCATGGACAGAGCAGGGGCCATATTACAGTACCAGTTGACCAAGAGGGACCTTATGTACAAGGAGAACTGTTGGGTACATCAGGAAAGTTTTTAGTGGATACTGGAGTGATGAATAGTTCAGTCGCCCATACACTGGTCCCAGGGGCAGCTCTGTCTGGCCAAAACAACGTATCAGTAGGATTCACTGGAATACCGTTAGTGAGCCCCGTTTCGAAACCTCTGCCTTTTACGATAGGTCCCATCTCCATGCAAACACCCTTTCTTCTAACTTCTAATTGTGGTGAAAACCTCTTAGGGTTAGACATTTTGAAGAGATTACATGCCCGTATATATTGTTCCCCTGATGGCGTTTTTCTGACGATGCAGAAACCACCTGTGAAAGAGACTCAATACTTTGCTAAAAATGAGACCTTGCCTCCTGAATTCTCTACCATTCCTCGGACACTGTGGGCGACGGGGGACACTGATGTTGGTCTGTTAAGAATAGCCCCTGTGTCAATAACATTGAAACCAAATGCGCAGATGCCACACATTCCCCAGTATAAGATTTCACCAGAAGGTGAACAGGCCTTGTTACATATCATTCGTTACCTTATTGACAAGGGAGTGGTGGAAGAAACAGCTGCTAACGTTTGTAATAGCACAAGAAAACTGATGGTCTAGGTAAGGAAAAAGGAAAATATATGTAACCATGTACACAGAACAGAAGTAAGCAAAACAACACACATTCAATGACTCATCAGTCTAGCTGTGGATAATAATAAGGTTGATAGAGCCATTGCGACTTCGTGTCAGGAGAAACCCTGAGGAGGGCAGAAAGATCAGGATTTCCATCAACTGCCCTTGGTGGCCAGTGTCATCATTTGGAAAACCAAAGGCGCCCTATGTCACCTCCCCCTGCCTCAGGACATACCCGGGGTACCGACGGTGAGGGCGGTGCCTCCTTCTCGACCTGGGTCAGAGCCAGGTGAGGTGAGGCCTTTTACCTCCTGCAGGATAGGTATGAACTATCATCCATCCTGTATGGAGGTATTGTGATTGGTCACATATATTTTACACTGTGATATATTTTAGTCTTTTTGGTATCACTGTTTTCATCACTATACTTAATGCAGTAGCAAAATTATTTAGGTCCTGAAGAAAGCCGGGGTTCTGATACCCACAGCGGCTGAAACTAGTAGACCATTTTCGGTAGATTAGTTTAAAACCGACACTGTATTTTTTAATATGTCCACCAGTGGTCGTCAATAAAGTTTCTTTGGACCACTGTTGTATCGTTTTTAATCCACTCACATTTATATTGCTTGCACTGCACTTTCCTGCCCTATCACTATACGCCTAGTCTACCAATGTTTGGCTCAGTGCCAGAAGAGCTGAGGTGACATAGGGCGCCTTTGGTTTTCCAAATGATGACACTGGCCACCAAGGGCAGTTGATGGAAATCCTGATCTTTCTGCCCTCCTCAGGGTTTCTCCTGACACGAAGTCGCAATGGCTCTATCAACCTTATTACTATCCACAGCTAGACTGATGAGTCATTGAATGTGTGTTGTTTTGCTTACTTCTGTTCTGTGTACATGGTTACATATATTTTCCTTTTTCCTTACCTAGACCATCAGTTTTCTTGTGTTATTTATCATTAGGATTGGGGATTAAAACTGTCGGGTCTTTAAATATTCTCCCTGGGACCCCCTCTCTCTCCCTCTCCGGGAGCTGAGCAATGTGTGATTAACGTTTGTAATAGTCCAATTTTGCAGATTCTGAAAAAGACACCAATTGATGGTGCCCCTGATTATAAGACCGCATATCGTTTTGTGATTGACCTACGAGCGGTCAATAAGATAGTAGTCCCTCAATACCCAGTGGTACCGGATAGTACAGCAATCCTTACAATGATTGTAAGGATACTGCCCAATATTTTTCTGTGATAGATTTAAAGAACGCTTTCTTTAGCATTCCAATTCACCCTGATAGCAGACATATCTTCGGATTCTCATTAGGAGGCCGAAGCTTTAGATTTACGCGTGCACCCCAAGGCTATACAGAAAGTCCTAGTATATATAGCCAGGCTTTAAAGGCAGTCCGGGATGAGTTAATCTTGCCTGCAGGTAATGCAATTATCCAGTATGTGGATGATATTTTGGTGGCCTCCGATACAGAAGAAGGCTGCAAAGAAGCGACTGTGAAATTGTTGCATCATTTGGCTGATAAAAGAAATAAAGTCTCCCTCTCCAAATTTCAATATTGTCAACAGGAAGTGACCTACCTTGGCCACTTACTGTCGAAAGCGGGGAGACGACTAACGCCAGAACGAATATCTGTAATTACTAACATGTCTGTACCTCGTACTCAACGTGATGACCGTGTGTTTCTTGGCATAACCTCTTACTGTCGCCAATGGATTCCTAACTATTCACTCCTCTCTAAAACCTTGTTGTATTTGACTATCAAAGATGTGCATGAACCCCTACCCTGGACGGATGAATGCCAAGAAGCCTTTGACTCTTTGAAATCTGCTTTGTGTTCTGCACCTGTATTGGGTACCCCGGATTACCGGAAGCCTTTTTCACTTTATGTGCACGAGGTGGACGGTTGTTCCCTTTCAGTGTTATCACAGGGTTTCGGAGGAAAACAGAGACCCTGTGCATTCTTTTCATGGGTCCTGGATAACGTTGCACGAGCCCTACCGAGTTGTCTGATGGCCACTGCGGCAGTAGCGGTGGCTATCCAACAATCCGAGGGTATAGTCTTGAACATGGACCTCACAGTTATGTTACCGCATGCTGTGGATATTCTGTTAAATAGAACCAAGACCCAGCACCTTACGAGTGCTCGTTTGACAGGATACAAACTAACATTGTTTACACCCCACATTACAATTAAAAGATGTGCTACACTGAATCCAGCAACAGTATTGCCTCTCCCTTCCAATGATAAAAAGGATGATATCCATGATTGTATATTTAGAACTGAAGAGGAAACAAAAGGGCATGTAGATCTAACAGACACCCCTTTACTAGAGCCCCAAGGAGAGTTATATGTTGATGGTTCTTGTTTTAAATTACCAGATGGTACTGCCACAGCTGAGTATGCTATTACGACCCTAAAAACGGTGGTGGAAACCGCTAGGATTTCACATCACTCAGCCCAGGCAGCTGAACTAATAGCTTTGTTACGAGCATGTGAGATCAGTAAAGGCTTGAGAGTAAATATTTACACAGACAGCCAGTACGCCTTCGGCGTTGCCCATAGTTTTGGGAGGCTGGAGAGGGAAAGGGGTTTCTTTACCACACATGGCCAGAAAATTCAACATGGTCCTTTAATTGATCGTTTGTTATTTGCCCTGACACTACCAGATAAAGTTGCCATCATCAAATGCAGTGCTCATCAGAAAGTCATTGATTCTACGGGAGAGGGAAATGCTTATGCTGACTCAGTAGCTTAGGAAACAACACAGACTAAGATGACTCCCATGTTTCCTAGTGCTTCAGCCCGGTGGGTGGCGGAAACATCTCTGTTCGATAATACCATTGAGAGCGTAAAAGAATTACAGAAAGAAGCTACCATCGACGAGGCACAAAGATTGGAACAGGAAGTGGGACAGCTGGATAAGAATGAATGTTGGATAGATCGAACTGAGAAACAGCGTTGGTTACTTCCTAATGCATTGGTATATGCTGTAGTGACCATGGCTCATGGTCCAGCACACATAGGAGCAAAAGGTATTTGTGCGGTATTAGACCCAGTCTGGAATAACCCAAATATTCCCAAAACCGCAGTACATGTGGTTAAGTATTGCCCTGTATGTTTGCGTTACAACTCAGGGGGCAGAGAATCGGTCCTGAGTGGTAATTTTGCACCGCCATCTCTGCCATTTGAAGTTATACAGATTGATTACATACAAATGGAGAGAGTGAACAATTTGAAATATGTATTGGTGGTGGTTTGCGCTTTCAGTAAATGGGTTGAAGCCTACCCCACCAAGGAAGCCACTGCAGTTGCAACTGCTAAAGCTTTGTTTAAAGAATACATCCCCGATATTGTTTGCCCCGGATTATCTGGTCTGATAACGGGACACATTTCAATTCCTCGCTGGTTCAGAATGTTTGTGATGGTTTACAAATTAGGCAGAAATTTCATGCAGCCAGGCATCCCCAGTCAGCAAGTCTAGTTGAAAAATATAATGGTGTATTGAAACTGAAGATGGCCAAAATCTGTGCTAGTACTGGATTAAGATGGCCCGATGCCCTCCCTATAGCATTATTGTCTCTAAGAACAACACCACACACAAGAACGGGGTTATCACCCTACGAGGTAATCTTTGGCCATCCTGCAAATGTGTGGGGAGTCCCTAGGTCCAGGTCCTTTAGAGATATTGATTATCCTTTGATGACAGACTATCTGTATGCCTTGACTAAAGATCTGCGTTCTATTCATCAACAGGTATCCAAGACATTGCGGCCGCTACCAGAGGGTCCTGGACATCAGTTGGAACCAGGCCAGTGGGTTCTGGTGAGGAACTACCAATGGAAATCAAGTTTGGAACCGAAGTGGTCCGACCCCTACCAGATCATACTTGCTACGAGGTCGGCCGTGAAGGTGCATGGACGCAAGCATTGGATCCATGCCAGCCATCTGAAGCGTCTCCCGCTCCCTTTGCCCTTTGATTTGCAAAACCGCAAAGGAATCCCAAGCCAAGAAGGAGAGTCGCTTCAGAGTTTTGTACCATTTTCAGAAGCCCGAGAAGAGGGGCAGCCAAGTGAAGCGTTGCCCCCAAGTGACGGGGTGGCGGCTCAATCAGCAAAGGCCATTGTTTCTGGTGCATCACAGGATTCGAATGCATCTAATGATCCTGCAATTTAGTTGTTTTCCGACCAAGAGCAACCTGGTCGCTGTAAATACGACCTGCGGCCCCGAAAACATCGCGGTACCCCGGAGCCATTTGGTAGGAGCTAGGAAAAGACTTGAGTTGAGACACATCGGATAGATTGGCTGGGGTACTGAGCGAGACACTGGACTGAACACGCTGAGAGCTTGGAACATTGTGCTAAGTAGCTCTGTTCAGCAAGAAAGACTGAGATAAGGGCTGCGGTCGTTCCACAAAGAGGAGAAAAGCTGTTTCCTTTTGGATGAATAAAATAAGAGTCTGCCTGTGAGGCTCTAACCGGACACAGGAAGAAGATCCCTTAGTGGGAAGAAGAACCCCCTCTGGTGGCGTGCGTGCTTTGTGGATAAAAAGATAGTTTGTGGACTTATAGAGAGGGACCGAGTTAGATCTGGACTTATAGAGAGTATGTTTCCTTTTGATCGATTTGCATTGGAGGATGAAAGGCCACTAGCCCCTCGGCGATATGTGGATAATATGCATTTGTTTTCCGGATGGTCCACCAGAGTGAAGGTGGCATTCGTTGCTTTTATTGTTATCATTACAGTAATTATGATGAGTGTATTTGTGTACTTAGAGTTTCAGCATCCAGTACAAAAACTGTTAGGAACTACCATTGCCCCGGAAGAGCATATCTTCTATTCTTTGCCCCCTCATAAGGCCAGACACAGAGAAACCTATATGAAAAATGCTTTTATTGAAATGTTGCATCAGACTCATAGTACCACAAATAAGACGAATTGTTGGGTATGTGGGCTGCTTCCCTCAGTGATGCATCAGCACGAACTATTCATCTCCTTGCCAATGTCTTATTTAGCTAGCTGTGAAGCCTGGTTCCAATTATTATCTTTAATGTATTCACATTATGTAGCCGAACCAAAGATTTATACTGAAAAAGATTACGAAGCCATTTTGAAGTATATAGAACGACATCAAGGATTTGACGCAGAAGGAAATGGCGGAGAGGGTTCTTTGGATCCCAATGTGTGCATGAATGTATGTACAGAATATAAGACTATTACGTGGTTAATGGAGGAAATGCAGGACTTTGAACTTTTTAATGACACTATGTATTTTCAGCATTTTAAAGAACGGAATGTTACGAATGACAAAGCTTTGCCGATCCCCATTATCAATACTACCTCTCCCTTTTGCATACAGGGACGAGGCCATGTTAAGGTAGGAAAAAGCAGGTGTAATTATACTTACACTCTACAGGTATATAGTACCCCACCTATGATTACTCCACCAGATGTATATTTTGTATGTGGTGAGAATGCCTACACGTGGCTCCCACGGAGATGGGCAGGAAGTTGTTATCTCTCGTTCCTTTACCCTCCGGTGTACATTGCTCCGCCAGATTATCATAGAACTCATCAGTTAATTCAGAAGGGGGTGGTGGTTAGCCAAAATATTAGGAGCTTTGACACTGATAGTACTGATCAAACAGACACCTCCCTGCAGCAATTTGAGGATTTTGCCAAGGGTTTCACACCCTTTTGGGGACCAATATTCAATAGTCGCAGTATAAGACGTTTGTCCCGAATAGTTGAGAACGTGGTCCAGACCACCACTGGGATCTTAACCAACATTACGGTGGAGCTTCAGGCGACGAGGCTTGTTTCGCTTCAGAACCGGATGGTTCTTGACATCATCCTCGCAGATAGGGGAGGAGCCTGTCGTGTGATCGGCAGCTCTTGCAGTGTGTTTATTCCTGACTCAGCCCCCACCATTCATCTTGCCATACAAAAGCTGCATCGACTAGCCAGCGAAGCGCATGTAGATAACGGCACCTGGTCCCTTAGCAGCTGGTTTTGGGGTCTTTTAGCCACTTGGGGTTGGAAGATATTTATGGTGCTTGCTGGAGCTTTTGGAGTGATATTTACATGTTGCTTGTGTCTCCAATGTGGCCCGGCCTGCTGCTCGTTCTGTGCAGCAAGGATAACATCTGCTTAAAACTTTTCTCGTCATGCAATGGCCGAAAAACAGATGATACAAAAGGAGGTGTCAGACCTCAGGCAGATCGATGAAGGAGTCTTTGTAGAATAATTTTTTGTAATTATTTTGGCCACCATGAGTGTGGAAGGGTATGCTCAGACATGAGTCCCTTGCTCATTGCACCATCAGGATTCAAGCAAGCCGGGCCGAAGACGGCTGTAATGCCAGAAACCGGTCCCCGGAAGCTTGTTTCCTTTCCAGTGAAGAATTGGCTTGGTAGTTTGGTCTGCCCTGTTCCCATGATGCACTGGGCCAGGGACAGACTAATTTGCATAGAGCCAGGTTCTGAACTGGGATGGTGCAGTGAGCTAAAAAACGGTGATGGATCAAGCCCTGATCTGTTGACTGGGTAGGAGTGTTCTGATTAACTCAGATACTCTGTCCATCACCACCCCCTTTTTGTAATTATTTTGGCCACCATGAGTGTGGAAGGGTATGCTCAGACATGAGTCCCTTGCTCATTGCACCATCAAGATTCAAGCAAGCCGGGCCGAAGATGGCTGTAATGCCAGAAACCGGTCCCCGGAAGCTTGTTTCCTTTCCAGTGAAGAATTGGCTTGGTAGTTTGGTCTGCCCTGTTCCCATGATGCACTGGGCCAGGGACAGACTAATTTGCATAGAGCCAGGTTCTGAACTGGGATGGTGCAGTGAGCTAAAAAACGGTGATGGATCAAGCCCTGATCTGTTGACTGGGTAGGAGTGTTCTGATTAACTCAGATACTCTGTCCATCACCACCCCCTTTTTGTAATTATTTTGGCCACCATGAGTGTGGAAGGGTATGCTCAGACATGAGTCCCTTGCTCATTGCACCATCAGGATTCAAGCAAGCCGGGCCGAAGACGGCTGTAATGCCAGAAACCGGTCCCCGGAAGCTTGTTTCCTTTCCAGTGAAGAATTGGCTTGGTAGTTTGGTCTGCCCTGTTCCCATGATGCACTGGGCCAGGGACAGACTAATTTGCATAGAGCCAGGTTCTGAACTGGGATGGTGCAGTGAGCTAAAAAACGGTGATGGATCAAGCCCTGATCTGTTGACTGGGTAGGAGTGTTCTGATTAACTCAGATACTCTGTCCATCACCACCCCCTTTTTGTAATTATTTTGGCCACCATGAGTGTGGAAGGGTATGCTCAGACATGAGTCCCTTGCTCATTGCACCATCAGGATTCAAGCAAGCCGGGCCGAAGACGGCTGTAATGCCAGAAACCGGTCCCCGGAAGCTTGTTTCCTTTCCAGTGAAGAATTGGCTTGGTAGTTTGGTCTGCCCTGTTCCCATGATGCACTGGGCCAGGGACAGACTAATTTGCATAAAGCCAGGTTCCGAACTGGGATGGTGCAGTGAGCTAAAAAACGGTGATGGAGCAAGCCCTGATCTGTTGACTGGGTAGGAGTGTTCTGATTAACTCAGATACTCTGTCCATCACCACCCCCTTTTTGTAATTATTTTGGCCACCATGAGTGTGGAAGGGTATGCTCAGACATGAGTCCCTTGCTCATTGCACCATCAGGATTCAAGCAAGCCGGGCCGAAGACGGCTGTAATGCCAGAAACCGGTCCCCGGAAGCTTGTTTCCTTTCCAGTGAAGAATTGGCTTGGTAGTTTGGTCTGCCCTGTTCCCATGATGCACTGGGCCAGGGACAGACTAATTTGCATAGAGCCAGGTTCTGAACTGGGATGGTGCAGTGAGCTAAAAAACAGTGATGGATCAAGCCCTGATCTGTTGACTGGGTAGGAGTGTTCTGATTAACTCAGATACTCTGTCCATCACCACCCCCTTTTTGTAATTATTTTGGCCACCATGAGTGTGGAAGGGTATGCTCAGACATGAGTCCCTTGCTCATTGCACCATCAGGATTCAAGCAAGCCGGGCCGAAGACGGCTGTAATGCCAGAAACCGGTCCCCGGAAGCTTGTTTCCTTTCCAGTGAAGAATTGGCTTGGTAGTTTGGTCTGCCCTGTTCCCATGATGCACTGGGCCAGGGACAGACTAATTTGCATAGAGCCAGGTTCTGAACTGGGATGGTGCAGTGAGCTAAAAAACGGTGATGGATCAAGCCCTGATCTGTTGACTGGGTAGGAGTGTTCTGATTAACTCAGATACTCTGTCCATCACCACCCCCTTTTTGTAATTATTTTGGCCACCATGAGTGTGGAAGGGTATGCTCAGACATGAGTCCCTTGCTCATTGCACCATCAAGATTCAAGCAAGCCGGGCCGAAGATGGCTGTAATGCCAGAAACCGGTCCCCGGAAGCTTGTTTCCTTTCCAGTGAAGAATTGGCTTGGTAGTTTGGTCTGCCCTGTTCCCATGATGCACTGGGCCAGGGACAGACTAATTTGCATAGAGCCAGGTTCTGAACTGGGATGGTGCAGTGAGCTAAAAAACGGTGATGGATCAAGCCCTGATCTGTTGACTGGGTAGGAGTGTTCTGATTAACTCAGATACTCTGTCCATCACCACCCCCTTTTTGTAATTATTTTGGCCACCATGAGTGTGGAAGGGTATGCTCAGACATGAGTCCCTTGCTCATTGCACCATCAGGATTCAAGCAAGCCGGGCCGAAGACGGCTGTAATGCCAGAAACCGGTCCCCGGAAGCTTGTTTCCTTTCCAGTGAAGAATTGGCTTGGTAGTTTGGTCTGCCCTGTTCCCATGATGCACTGGGCCAGGGACAGACTAATTTGCATAGAGCCAGGTTCTGAACTGGGATGGTGCAGTGAGCTAAAAAACGGTGATGGATCAAGCCCTGATCTGTTGACTGGGTAGGAGTGTTCTGATTAACTCAGATACTCTGTCCATCACCACCCCCTTTTTGTAATTATTTTGGCCACCATGAGTGTGGAAGGGTATGCTCAGACATGAGTCCCTTGCTCATTGCACCATCAGGATTCAAGCAAGCCGGGCCGAAGACGGCTGTAATGCCAGAAACCGGTCCCCGGAAGCTTGTTTCCTTTCCAGTGAAGAATTGGCTTGGTAGTTTGGTCTGCCCTGTTCCCATGATGCACTGGGCCAGGGACAGACTAATTTGCATAGAGCCAGGTTCTGAACTGGGATGGTGCAGTGAGCTAAAAAACGGTGATGGAGCAAGCCCTGATCTGTTGACTGGGTAGGAGTGTTCTGATTAACTCAGATACTCTGTCCATCACCACCCCCTTTTTGTAATTATTTTGGCCACCATGAGTGTGGAAGGGTATGCTCAGACATGAGTCCCTTGCTCATTGCACCATCAGGATTCAAGCAAGCCGGGCCGAAGACGGCTGTAATGCCAGAAACCGGTCCCCGGAAGCTTGTTTCCTTTCCAGTGAAGAATTGGCTTGGTAGTTTGGTCTGCCCTGTTCCCATGATGCACAGGGACAGACTAATTTGCATAGAGCCAGGTTCTGAACTGGGATGGTGCAGTGAGCTAAAAAACGGTGATGGATCAAGCCCTGATCTGTTGACTGGGTAGGAGTGTTCTGATTAACTCAGATACTCTGTCCATCACCACCCCCTTTTTGTAATTATTTTGGCCACCATGAGTGTGGAAGGGTATGCTCAGACATGAGTCCCTTGCTCATTGCACCATCAGGATTCAAGCAAGCCGGGCCGAAGACGGCTGTAATGCCAGAAACCGGTCCCCGGAAGCTTGTTTCCTTTCCAGTGAAGAATTGGCTTGGTAGTTTGGTCTGCCCTGTTCCCATGATGCACTGGGCCAGGGACAGACTAATTTGCATAGAGCCAGGATCTGAACTGGGATGGTGCAGTGAGCTAAAAAACGGTGATGGATCAAGCCCTGATCTGTTGACTGGGTAGGAGTGTTCTGATTAACTCAGATACTCTGTCCATCACCACCCCCTTTTTGTAATTATTTTGGCCACCATGAGTGTGGAAGGGTATGCTCAGACATGAGTTCCTTGCTCATTGCACCATCAGGATTCAAGCAAGCCGGGCCGAAGACGGCTGTAATGCCAGAAACCGGTCCCCGGAAGCTTGTTTCCTTTCCAGTGAAGAATTGGCTTGGTAGTTTGGTCTGCCCTATTCCCATGATGCACTGGGCCAGGGACAGACTAATTTGCATAGAGCCAGGTTCTGAACTGGGATGGTGCAGTGAGCTAAAAAACGGTGATGGATCAAGCCCTGATCTGTTGACTGGGTAGGAGTGTTCTGATTAACTCAGATACTCTGTCCATCACCACCCCCTTTTTGTAATTATTTTGGCCACCATGAGTGTGGAAGGGTATGCTCAGACATGAGTCCCTTGCTCATTGCACCATCAGGATTCAAGCAAGCCGGGCCGAAGACGGCTGTAATGCCAGAAACCGGTCCCCGGAAGCTTGTTTCCTTTCCAGTGAAGAATTGGCTTGGTAGTTTGGTCTGCCCTGTTCCCATGATGCACTGGGCCAGGGACAGACTAATTTGCATAGAGCCAGGTTCTGAACTGGGATGGTGCAGTGAGCTAAAAAACGGTGATGGAGCAAGCCCTGATCTGTTGACTGGGTAGGAGTGTTCTGATTAACTCAGATACTCTGTCCATCACCACCCCCTTTTTGTAATTATTTTGGCCACCATGAGTGTGGAAGGGTATGCTCAGACATGAGTCCCTTGCTCATTGCACCATCAGGATTCAAGCAAGCCGGGCCGAAGACGGCTGTAATGCCAGAAACCGGTCCCCGGAAGCTTGTTTCCTTTCCAGTGAAGAATTGGCTTGGTAGTTTGGTCTGCCCTGTTCCCATGATGCACAGGGACAGACTAATTTGCATAGAGCCAGGTTCTGAACTGGGATGGTGCAGTGAGCTAAAAAACGGTGATGGATCAAGCCCTGATCTGTTGACTGGGTAGGAGTGTTCTGATTAACTCAGATACTCTGTCCATCACCACCCCCTTTTTGTAATTATTTTGGCCACCATGAGTGTGGAAGGGTATGCTCAGACATGAGTTCCTTGCTCATTGCACCATCAGGATTCAAGCAAGCCGGGCCGAAGACGGCTGTAATGCCAGAAACCGGTCCCCGGAAGCTTGTTTCCTTTCCAGTGAAGAATTGGCTTGGTAGTTTGGTCTGCCCTATTCCCATGATGCACTGGGCCAGGGACAGACTAATTTGCATAGAGCCAGGTTCTGAACTGGGATGGTGCAGTGAGCTAAAAAACGGTGATGGATCAAGCCCTGATCTGTTGACTGGGTAGGAGTGTTCTGATTAACTCAGATACTCTGTCCATCACCACCCCCTTTTTGTAATTATTTTGGCCACCATGAGTGTGGAAGGGTATGCTCAGACATGAGTCCCTTGCTCATTGCACCATCAGGATTCAAGCAAGCCGGGCCGAAGACGGCTGTAATGCCAGAAACCGGTCCTCGGAAGCTTGTTTCCTTTCCAGTGAAGAATTGGCTTGGTAGTTTGGTCTGCCCTGTTCCCATGATGCACTGGGCCAGGGACAGACTAATTTGCATAGAGCCAGGTTCTGAACTGGGATGGTGCAGTGAGCTAAAAAACGGTGATGGAGCAAGCTCTGATCTGTTGACTGGGTAGGAGTGTTCTGATTAACTCAGATACTCTGTCCATCACCACCCCCTTTTTGTAATTATTTTGGCCACCATGAGTGTGGAAGGGTATGCTCAGACATGAGTCCCTTGCTCATTGCACCATCAGGATTCAAGCAAGCCGGGCCGAAGACGGCTGTAATGCCAGAAACCGGTCCCCGGAAGCTTGTTTCCTTTCCAGTGAAGAATTGGCTTGGTAGTTTGGTCTGCCCTGTTCCCATGATGCACAGGGACAGACTAATTTGCATAGAGCCAGGTTCTGAACTGGGATGGTGCAGTGAGCTAAAAAACGGTGATGGATCAAGCCCTGATCTGTTGACTGGGTAGGAGTGTTCTGATTAACTCAGATACTCTGTCCATCACCACCCCCTTTTTGTAATTATTTTGGCCACCATGAGTGTGGAAGGGTATGCTCAGACATGAGTTCCTTGCTCATTGCACCATCAGGATTCAAGCAAGCCGGGCCGAAGACGGCTGTAATGCCAGAAACCGGTCCCCGGAAGCTTGTTTCCTTTCCAGTGAAGAATTGGCTTGGTAGTTTGGTCTGCCCTGTTCCCATGATGCACTGGGCCAGGGACAGACTAATTTGCATAGAGCCAGGTTCTGAACTGGGATGGTGCAGTGAGCTAAAAAACGGTGATGGATCAAGCCCTGATCTGTTGACTGGGTAGGAGTGTTCTGATTAACTCAGATACTCTATCCATCACCACCCCCTTTTTGTAATTATTTTGGCCACCATGAGTGTGGAAGGGTATGCTCAGACATGAGTCCCTTGCTCATTGCACCATCAGGATTCAAGCAAGCCGGGCCGAAGACGGCTGTAATGCCAGAAACCGGTCCCCGGAAGCTTGTTTCCTTTCCAGTGAAGAATTGGCTTGGTAGTTTGGTCTGCCCTGTTCCCATGATGCACTGGGCCAGGGACAGACTAATTTGCATAGAGCCAGGTTCTGAACTGGGATGGTGCAGTGAGCTAAAAAACGGTGATGGAGCAAGCCCTGATCTGTTGACTGGGTAGGAGTGTTCTGATTAACTCAGATACTCTGTCCATCACCACCCCCTTTTTGTAATTATTTTGGCCACCATGAGTGTGGAAGGGTATGCTCAGACATGAGTCCCTTGCTCATTGCACCATCAGGATTCAAGCAAGCCGGGCCGAAGACGGCTGTAATGCCAGAAACCGGTCCCCGGAAGCTTGTTTCCTTTCCAGTGAAGAATTGGCTTGGTAGTTTGGTCTGCCCTGTTCCCATGATGCACAGGGACAGACTAATTTGCATAGAGCCAGGTTCTGAACTGGAATGGTGCAGTGAGCTAAAAAACGGTGATGGATCAAGCCCTGATCTGTTGACTGGGTAGGAGTGTTCTGATTAACTCAGATACTCTGTCCATCACCACCCCCTTTTTGTAATTATTTTGGCCACCATGAGTGTGGAAGGGTATGCTCAGACATGAGTCCCTTGCTCATTGCACCATCAGGATTCAAGCAAGCCGGGCCGAAGACGGCTGTAATGCCAGAAACCGGTCCCCGGAAGCTTGTTTCCTTTTCAGTGAAGAATTGGCTTGGTAGTTTGGTCTGCCCTGTTCCCATGATGCACTGGGCCAGGGACAGACTAATTTGCATAGAGCCAGGATCTGAACTGGGATGGTGCAGTGAGCTAAAAAACGGTGATGGATCAAGCCCTGATCTGTTGACTGGGTAGGAGTGTTCTGATTAACTCAGATACTCTGTCCATCACCACCCCCTTTTTGTAATTATTTTGGCCACCATGAGTGTGGAAGGGTATGCTCAGACATGAGTTCCTTGCTCATTGCACCATCAGGATTCAAGCAAGCCGGGCCGAAGACGGCTGTAATGCCAGAAACCGGTCCCCGGAAGCTTGTTTCCTTTCCAGTGAAGAATTGGCTTGGTAGTTTGGTCTGCCCTGTTCCCATGATGCACTGGGCCAGGGACAGACTAATTTGCATAGAGCCACGTTCTGAACTGGGATGGTGCAGTGAGCTAAAAAACGGTGATGGATCAAGCCCTGATCTGTTGACTGGGTAGGAGTGTTCTGATTAACTCAGATACTCTGTCCATCACCACCCCCTTTTTGTAATTATTTTGGCCACCATGAGTGTGGAAGGGTATGCTCAGACATGAGTCCCTTGCTCATTGCACCATCAGAATTCAAGCAAGCTGGGCCGAAGACGGCTGTAATGCCAGAAACCGGTCCCCGGAAGCTTGTTTCCTTTCCAGTGAAGAATTGGCTTGGTAGTTTGGTCTGCCCTGTTCCCATGATGCACTGGGCCAGGGACAGACTAATTTGCATAGAGCCAGGTTCTGAACTGGGATGGTGCAGTGAGCTAAAAAACGGTGATGGATCAAGCCCTGATCTGTTGACTGGGTAGGAGTGTTCTGATTAACTCAGATACTCTGTCCATCACCACCCCCTTTTTGTAATTATTTTTTTGTTTTCAAGGCATCTGTTTGGTACTCCCCTAGGTTAGGGAGGATCCCAAAATCATCACCTCTTTCACTGCTTGCTAATTTTTCAGCTTCACTTTTGTGAAAGGACTATATGCACTTTAGAATATAAAGATAGCGATACATATTTTATCATAACCGGCACTGTGCAGGATGACATTTGCAATTATTTAGCAATTTTTTACAGTGCAGACAAGTACACAGTGTCATCAGCTTCGTTACGCAGACTACGTGTACTATGTGAAGTTTAAAGTATACTACGTGAAGCTACGTGTAATGCTGCTACGCAAACTACGCCCAGGCCTACAAAAGATCTGAATAATTTGAGACCAGTTTCTAACTTACTGCTCCTATCCAAAAACGTAGAAAGATGTGTGCTCCTGCAACTAACTCAACACCTGGAGAGCATCAACCTCCTCGGCGCTCACCAATCGGGTTTCAGGAAGGGCTGCAGCACGGAAACCTCGATCCTCAACATCATCGATGACATCCTCAAATCACTGGATGCGGACAAATGCTGCCTGCTCATTCTCCTAGACCTATTGACAGCCTTCGATACGGTCGACCACAAACTCCTCATTAAGGCACTTCAAGAAAGGGCAGGTCAAGATGAGGTGGTCCTACAATGGTTCTCCTCCTTCCTCCACAATCGCACCCACAGAATAAAAATCTAAAAATTTGTGTCCCTGTCAGCAGGAGAGTTGTCCAAGGTTCTGTGCTCTCCCAGCAACTTTCCAACATTTACATGGAACCACTTACAACCATACTAAGAAAAGCCAATATCCCCTTCCATCTGAATGCAGACGACACACAGATTTACCTGGGAACCACCTCCAGTGATGACATTCAGTGACTTAACAACATGCATAGAGAAGTCCAACACTGGCTGTCTAGTAACCACCTAAAACGTAATCAAGACAAGACTGAAATACTCCTCATCTCAAACAAAGAAGAGAATCCCCAAATTGCGGAATGGCTAAATGTCATCGATGCACTCAATGGAAACATCACCCCGGTGAACTCTTTAAAATCACTTGGCTTTACTCTAGACCCGAAACTGAACATTACCAAACACATTAAGAACTCCGCCAAGAACGCCTTCCTCAACCTGAAGCTACTAAACAAAATAAATACTTCCCCCCCCCAAGGACCTTAAACTAGCCACCCAATCACTGGTTTTATATAGATTAGACTATGGGATCGCATCCCTCTCAGGCATGTCAAAGGCACACCTTGCTTCCCTCAAAACAACGCTAAATGCAGCAGCTAGAATGGTCACAGGAGTGAAAAAATTCGACCATATCTCACCTGCACTCAGAGAACTAAAATGGCTCCGAGTTGAGCTGCAGGCCAGTTTCAGAACAGCTTGCCTTACCCACAAAGTCCTTCACACAGGCAAACCTGATTATCTGGCCTCCAAACTCAAAAAAGCTGGTCAGACCAGAAACCTCCGGAGCTCGAACACTCTACTACTCATACCGCTAAAAGCACACAAACAAAAAACTGCGGCCCGGTCCTTCACAGCCAACACGCCCAAAATCTGGAACGCTATCCCCCCCCCACATCAAAACTATCGCCACCTTCGCAAAATTCAAAGGACAGCTCAAAAACCTTTTCCTAGAACGTTCCCTAGTGAAGGGACTTGAGCCGCAGAGGTGCTGATGGCTACTCCCTGGAGGGAGTGCGACCCAAGACTATGTGACTCGGCGAAGGCACCTCAAGTCCTCACTGCCCCTCGGTTATTTAACCTGCTGAAACTCATTGTTCATGTTTGATACTTTCATCGTGTTTTGTTATTTGTATTTGCGGTCTTTGCAATGCGACTGTTGTAAAGCGCTCCAATACCCTCGGTTCTGGCCAGCGCTGTATAAAACTTCTAAATAATAATAATAATAATAATAAGGAAGACAATCAAGGGGCATAATGGAAGTGTTTTGGATCGTAATGGCTGGACCAAAGTCATTGGCATTTACAGATACTGCTGCTTCTAAGGCAGAGATCCTACCATTGATCCTATTAACAAAATGGCTCAATCATTCTATGAACGTTAACCAAAAGGCTTTAAACCAGAGATTGTCAGAAAGCAGATTTAGATTCATATTGTTCCTCAATGGTTTTCCCATACTTTGGAGTATGGGTTTTAGATGATCTTCTTTTCTTTTTAGCTGACAGCGATACTCATGTGAATCAAAAGTTGAAGATTCATCAGCTAACTGTGAACTTTAGTATCAATAGCTAAAATAGTGATTAGTGATACTCAAAGCACGGCCCTCGGCCCCCCTGGTGAAGAGCAGCACAAGGTCATGTTTAGTAGCTGACCACTAATATTCAGAATTTTTTTTAAACAAAAGGCAAGCATTTATTATTCTGCAAATAACTGCTTGCTGGTTTATTAAAAAAAAAATTAGACCTCCTTACACAATACCTGACTCACCCCAGAGACGTTTTAAGATATGGGCAAATCTGGCTCTGGCCCAGGGACCCAGTCTTTCAGGGGGCCCCTGATAGAGCCAGCTGTGTTCTACAGACAGTCTTTCCCTGATGAGCTTTACTAATTGTTAAACAGATTATTTTAAATACCATTTTTGCTTTCATTTCTTTTTATTTGGGCGATATGTGAGAGTCTATTACAGACACTTTGCAGAGAAATGTTGTGTGTGTTTCATGCAACATCCATACAAAAAACTTTTTTTCAGATCAAAACAGGACCTCACATATAAGAAATGGGAGGGAGTCACATAGATTATTTGCAGCAATATTAGTGAGCTACTGCTGTGTTACAATATTGAAAACACACATCGCTATCCAAGAATATTTGATGTAAACACATTTAGAACTTGGATAAGTGTGCCTGTTAGTGATCTGGCCAAAGACTGCGTGAAAGAGCTGGAAGTTAATCCTGAATTCAAAACTGTTCTCAACAGGGGCCCCCAAAATATGTTTGGCCCAGGGCCCCCAAAATCCTTAAGACGACCCTGACTCACCCAGAACCCCTATCACCACCCTGCTGGCATCAGTGCGGTCCTTGGTCACACCACAGACCGTACTTTGTGGCCGCCTGGGAAAATGTTTGCTAGTACCCATTGGCTAGAACATTGCTATGAACACATGAATTATCTGAGACTTTAGTAGTAACCTACTCATTGCAGTCAATAGTGTATAACTGCCCCTTCAAACACATTCTGTGATGAGTGGATAGAGTTTTCTGTTTGTGCTATGTTGTAATTATTTAAGCCCACAACTTGCGCTAGCAAGCTGTTAATAGAAAGAGAAGATTGGAGCTCCTTGATGGAAAGATTTTGTGCACAAACTTTCCTTTTGGCCATATTGATCAAGACAGTAGACCTGGCCTCTTCTGGCCGCTGACAGGCTACATACGTGTGCATAATGTTAATCCCCAGCAGCGGACAACTATAAGTATAAAACCAAGGGTCCCGCTCCCTCGCAGGCGCATTGACAGGCCCACACGCGCTTCCTACAAAGCGCATGCGCAGAGCAGAGACCTACGCCCGCGCATGCGCAGTGTCACCAGTCACAACACGCATGCGCGAACGCGACTCGTGTACAACAGAAAGCAGCCGAGCGCCCGCGTTAGCACCATGACTCAACAGTTTGAGTCTGTCTACCTTGTCCTCCCTCACACAGATGCTAGCAATCAACCAAATACCTATGGTATAAAACGCTTGGCGATACCGGCCACTCTGCACTGGTATGCGAAGGAGGCACAACAGGTCCAGAGCGGATCCTAACCAGAAAAGCTCTGAGTATAGCTGAACAACCATCACGACCACGGGTAAGCGCTACCTTCTCTCCCTTACAGGTCTCCTAAGTACCATAGTGGCCAAATACCTTTGTTCTTTACAGGGTCAACCCCCTGCCTCTTCACAACCATGAAGCACAATGCTGCTTAAACTAGCGTAAGCAACAACCTTGCGTCTTTTCTTCACAGATATGCACTAGGGTTGTTATTACCGTGTTTTAGCCACTCCACTCCCGAACTACAAGTGCGAACTTCACCTTAATGGTACCACCAATACCATTACACCAATAGCCGCCTATAGCCTGCAATATTACCGCTATGAAGCCGGCTTTCAGATGTAAACAATGTAGTACATTGAATTGACTCTTCCTTTCCCCCTGTATGTTTTGTCTTTGTCTTTTCTGTTACATGTACAGGTGTTTAGAGAAGGGAATCCCCCCTCTCACACATAGATAAACACTTTAAGGCGTGTATACACATAGTCTGAATAACACACACACTAGTTTAAATCACATACACTTTATTTTATTTAGTCCTGAAGAAAGCCAGCTTATTTATAAGGCACTGGCTGAAACATGTTGACTTACCATGGATGTAGGAGGTCGTAACTTGCCACCAACATCCCACAGCCTTATTTTTAACCGCTGACGGTGGCCCAGGTATTAAAGTCTAATTCACCCACGGGTACTGGGACCATCGCCAAACCGTTTTAACGTCACATTCACAACATCCATCACCGCACACTCAGCGACATACCAGCTCCGCTGTAATCAGGCGTCGAAGCACACCCGGGACACGCTAGGTGTCACTGGGTGGGCCCGATGATGAAGCATGCCACCAACTAGGTTGGTGGGTGAGGGCTTCATGAGCATACCAACCAGATGCTCTCATGACAAAACATACCTGAGTCATTACCCCCTTTTTCTATTCCTAAAAGCATAAGCTAGTCTTCTTTTGATTAACATTATATAAACCCCGGGGATAGGGACTAGCTTTCTGGTCCTCTCTCTCTCTCTTGATAAGTAGTTACATACGTGTGCACCCTTGGCCTTCATTTCTCCCAGGTTGTCGAGAGGTTGCTTCTTTAAGTTTTAAAATACTGGGTCCTGAGTCCATTAAGTCCTCCAAGTCACAAACAGAATCAATCCATCCCACACTTCATCAAGCACTGTTACTAGGTACGTTTTCTGGTTGGGGTACTTTTCAATATTATGCTTACAAGTCTTTAGGCAGACTTTAAAGAGGCTAGGTGCTGTGGTCCTTGAAGGACCCAGGCACACAAACAGAATCCAATAGGGAAACAGCCTTGACAACAAAGGCTTTACTATGCAGGGTCTTTACCACACCGTCTTTACCATGCAGGTAAGTACTATGCAGGTAAATATGTCTACCGTTACTGTGTTGGTAATTCTTTTAATAACATATTTATGTTATTTAAAAAAGGGAGTTAGGTGTGGGTAGTGGTAAAGGGCGGTAAGGACAATTTTAGGGTTTTGGGAAGAGTAGGGTGAAGGGATGTAAGGGTGATAATAGTGTTTAGGGGTGAGTTGTGGAAGATAAAGGTCTATGTCTATGTATGGGATTTATAAAGCGCAACTGTTATTCTGAGGAGTGTCCTGGCGCTACTGTAGAAGGGACATCAGCCAATCGGGAAAAAAGAGAGAAACTAGGGGCAGGCGAAAAGCCAGGTCTTGAGTGTTTTTTTAGAACAATGGTGTCCCCCTAATGCACCTGAGACACCACGGGAGCTTGTTCCATAGAAAGGGGCCCAAGAAGGAGAAAGCTCTGCCCCCTGCCATTGCCTTTCTAACATGAGGAACTTTGGCTAAACAAAGATTTTCAGAACAGGCGGTTCTCT
Source organism: Lissotriton helveticus (assembly GCF_964261635.1). Lineage (NCBI taxonomy): Eukaryota > Metazoa > Chordata > Amphibia > Caudata > Salamandridae > Lissotriton > Lissotriton helveticus. The sequence continues at coordinate 1,431,230,138 of NC_136059.1, forward strand.
GTGGAGTGTAAAACTTAACTCTGTTTTGTAGATAGTCCGGGCCAGTTTCGTAAATTGCTTTTTGGGTAAGTAGCAGTATCTTAAAAGTAATCCTCTTCCTGACCGGAAGCCAATGAAGGCATTGAAGAAGGCCTGTGACGTAGGAATTGCATGGGTGCCCAAAGATGGTACGTGCTGGTGCATTCCAGGTAATGGTAACTTTAGGATGTAGGGGTGGGTAGTGTTTAAGGGGGCAATGGTAATTTTAGGGTTTTGGTGTGTGCAGTGGAAAAGGAAGGTAAGGGTAATTGTAGGGTGTGTAATGGTAAAGGAAGGTAAGGAATACATTTCAAAGGAAAACCATTGGGGGTTTGGAGGGATTTACACACACACGGTTTGACGGTAATACTTACTTTAGCTAAGTCATGTCTGGTAAAGGCATAAAGGAATGTGTGGTAATTGCATACGCTGTAAGGACATATATTCCTTCCAACAACCTTGTGTTGCAGCAAAGAGCTACACCAGCTAGAATATTTGACAGAATTGATTTATTACATGCGATTCTCAAATTAACATTCAAAGTCTATAAAGAGTTAGTCCAGGAAGAACTGGGACAGTAAGCCAAAATGTGAGATGAACCAAATTGTGGACATTTGGGATTCAAATTATCTTTTACATTAGTACTATTAAAAAGGCTTGAACACTCAATGCCTGTATCAGACATACCCAAATAGTTTTATCCTGTTATACTCTTTACTAATCCAATCCAATCAGAAATTTGTATAGCGCACTACTCACCCAGAGGGTCCCAAGGCGCTTAGGGGAGAGGAGTTCGCTACTGATCGAACAACCAGGTCTTGAGTTGCTTCCTGAAGGAGAGGTGGTTCTGGGTACAACGGAGGTGGGAGGGGAGGGAATTCCAGGTCTTAGCCACCAGGTAGGAGAAGGACCTACCTCCCATGTGGATCTTCGAATGCGTCGAATCGCGGCGAGGGCTTGGTTGGACGAACGCAGTTGGCAGGTGGGGGTGTAAAAGGTCAGGCGTATGTTAAGGTATCTGGGTCCTAGGTCGTGGAGGGCCTTGTGTGCGTGAGTGAGGAGACGGAACATGATCCTCTTGCTGACGGGGAGCCAGTGCAGGTCTCTCAGGTGTCCGGATATGTGGTTGTGTTGAGGTATGTCCAGGATGAGTCGTGCGGAGGCGTTCTGAATGCGTTGAAGTCTTTCCTGCAGTTTGGCTGTGGTTCCGGTGTAGAGGGTGTTTCCGTAGTCCAGGCGGCTGGTGACAAGTGCTTGGGTGACCGTCTTCCTTGTTTCGATGGGGATCCATCGGAAGATCTTTCGGAGCATGCGTAGGATGTTAAAACATGATGATAAGACGGCATTGACTTGTCTGGTCATTGAGAGGGAGGAGTCTAGGATGAAGCCCAGGTTTCGTGCATGGTCCGTTGGTTTGGGTGCGCTGCCTAGGGCCGGGGGCCACCAGGAGTCGTCCCAGGCAGAGGGGGATGATCCCAGGATGAGGACTTCCGTCTTGTCTGAGTTCAGTTTTAGGCGGCTGTTCTTCATCCACTCAGCTACTTCTTTCATCCCTTCCTGTAGGTTGGTTTTGGCGGTGGTTGGGTCTTTGGTGAGGGAGAGGATCAGCTGGGTGTCGTCGGCGTAGGAGATGATGTTGAGGTTGTGTTGGCGTGCGATGGATGCGAGGGGGCTCATGTAGACGATGAAGAGGGTGGGGCTGAGCGATGAACCTTGTGGTACGCCGCAGATGACTTCGGTGGCCTCTGATCTGAACGGGGGGAGGCGGACTCTCTGGGTTCTTCCGGCGAGGAACGAGATGATCCAGTCCAGTGCCTTATCTTGTATCCCGATGTTGCTGAGGCGTTGAATTAAGGTTTGGTGACAGACCGTGTTGAACGCTGCGGAGAGGTCCAGGAGGATGAGGGCCACTGTTTCCCCATTGTCGAGTAGGGTTCGGATGTCGTATGTGGCTGCGATGAAGGTGGTCTCGGTGCTGTGGTTGGCTCGGAAACCGGACTGTGAGGGGTCGAGGGAACCGTTGGACTCGAGGAAAGGGGCGAGCTGACTGTTGACGGTCTTCTCTATGCCTTTGGCGGGGAAAGAGAGGAGCGAGATGGGGCGGTAGTTCTTAAGTTCGGTGGGGTCTGCTGAAGGTTTCTTCAGGAGGGCGCTGAGCTCGGCATGCTTCCAGCTTTCCGGGAAGGTGGCGGTGTTGAAGGAGCAGTTGATGATGTCCCGGAGTTGAGGGGCGATGACGGAGTCGGCCTTGTTGAAGATGTGGTGGGGGCATGGGTCGGTTGGCGATCCGGAGTGGATGGTGTTCATTGTGCGGTGGTGTCTTCGGTGCTGATCGGGATCCAGGCGCGGAGGGTGGTGGTGGGGGGGTTCGATTCTGTGGGTGGGGGAGTGGTCTGGTCGTCGAAGCTGTTGTGTATGTCTGCGATCTTGCTGTGGAAAAACGAGGCGAGAGAGTCGCAGAGGTCTTGTAAGGGAATGATGTCGTTGTTGGCGGCGCTGGGGTTGGTGAGCTCTTTGACGATGCTGAAGAGTTCCTTGCTGTTGTGGGCATTATTGTCTAGATGCTCCCTGAATGCTTACTTCTTGGTGGTGCCGATCAGCTGGTGGTGTTTGCGGGTGGCGTGTTTGAGGGCGGTCATGTTGTCTGTGGTTGGGTTTCTTCGCCAGGCTTTCTCGAGGGCGCAGCAGTTCTTCTTGGAGTTCTTGAGGTCGTCGTTGAACCAGGAGGCTTTTTTGCTTCCTGGTTTGTTGGGACGGTTTTTCAGGGGTGCTAGTTCGTCAGCGCAGTTAGTGATCACTGTGCGAGGTTGTTGGCTGCTTGATTGGGGTCCGTTGATCTGGCAGGAGGGTTCTGGTTTAGTGATGTGGTGAGCTGGGCGGTGGTAATTTTGTTCCAGCTTCTGCGAGGGACCTGTTGTGGGTGGTGGTAGGTCGTGGTCTTTCTGAAGCTGAAGTGGACGTAGCTGTGGTCTGTCCAGTGGAGTCCCGTGGAGTGGTTGAAGGAGATGTGCTTGCTGGAGGAGAAGATTGGGTCGAGCGTGTGTCCGGCGTAGTGGGTGGGGGTGTTCACCAGTTGTTGGAGTCCAAGATTGGCGAGGTTGTCCAGCAGGGTGGTGGTGTTCCTGTCGTTGTTCTTCTCCAGGTGGAAGTTGAGGTCCCCTAGGAGAATATAGTTATCGGAGGGGAGGGCGTGTGGGCTGACAAAGTCAGCGATGTCTTCACTGAATTGTGTGCGGGGTCCTGGGGGTCTGTAAATGAGGGTGCCTCTGAGTGTGGTCTTGGGGTCGGTGTGCATCTGGAAGTGTAGGTGTTCGGCGGCTGTGAGGGTGTCGTCGGAGCTGGTCGTGATGCGGATGGTGTTCTTGTGGACGATTGCGATGCCTCCTCCTGTTTGATTGATGCGGTCCCTTCGGATGATCTTGTAACCGTCAGGGATGGCTATTGGCGATGTCGGGTGCTGATGAGGCGTTCATCCAGGTTTCAGTGAGAAAGGCGACGTCCGGAGTTGTGGAGTCGAGTAGGTTCCATAGTTCAATGGCGTGTCTGTGGACCGAGCGGGTGTTGAGCAGGATGCACTTCAGGTGGTTGATGTTGGAGCTCCGCTTGGCGTGAGCGGATGCAGTGTAGGTCTTAATGCAGCAGAACTTGCAGGATTGGCAGGTGAAGGGTCCATGGGTGCGTCCTGGGTTGGCTCGGTAGCAGTCAGGGAGTCGGCCGGTGTTGAGTGCAGTGAGGGTGGCGGCGCCGTATGTTTGGCGGGTGGGATGGCCTCTGCGGGGTCCAGGAGGTCTGGCGCTGGTCGCGGTCCAGGTGCGGACGGGCGCAGACGGGCTTACCTTTGGCGCGCCTTCGGCCCGCTTAGTGCGCCCGCTGCGCGTATGCAACTCTGCCATAAGTGGAGAGTTGAGGGGGCGGAGCGAGGGAGGAGCAGCTGGGAGGCGGGAGCGGGGTGGCGAGTGGGGAGGGGATCGGTCCGGAGATGCTGGACTTCATAAGTGTTACCTCCAGTATACTTCACAATGTATTATATATGCAAATGCAGTTATAGTTTAATTTTCATGTGGACCACTTCCTTAGTATCATCTTCTGGCTATGTCAAATCATACGTAGTGGGATAGAGACTCAGTTCTTGGGAGGAGCTGACACTTCTAACGCTATATCTTTGACGAGAATGATGACCGAACAATATTGGAGTTAACTCTTATATTGAGGACCTCCTCGGTTAAATTTGTACTGACCATCAATATATAACCATGAACTGATAACACTTCATAGGATAGTACAACCTTCCAACCTTCATTACAGTGCACCTGGTGGTTTTCTACACCCTTCCTACTTGTTCAAGTGGTGTTTTCTTGTTAAACTGGGCTAGCTTGAAACTAGTGTTTTTGCAGTTACTATTCCATCACTCCACTCCACCTTTAAAAAGACTTGTATGGATCCCAAAAAACGAGTTGTTGCCTCTGCATTTATTTAATGCTTACTTATGGCTCTCTTACACTTTGGATAGTTTGGTCTGTTGAGCTAATAACTCTTCAAAGAAAGCTTCTGTTTTGTTCTGACTTCCTGTAACTATCATTCACATAGACTGAGTCTACATTGTACACAGCTCCTTCTATTCTCTTTTATTTATTTTTATGTAAGGGTACTAATGCCAATTTCAGCCCAGCAGTACTCTAGAAAACCATTAAGTAATTATGCTGTTTACAATCTGAGCTTGTGCAGCAGGTCACAGAACTCATAAATTCAAGGAGGATTTAGCTACAATAAATGTGTAGGGTTTAATAAACTGAAGTTAAGTTCTTCATAATGTGGAAATGTTGTTGTGCGCAAGGCCCTCATCCTGAAACCTAAACACTGCACTACACTACCCGAGGACTCCGGAAGCTACATACGTTGTCTCTCTGTAAATTTGTCTCTCTGGTCCTCCAGCTGTATTCTTATCAGGCATTGGAGGCAGCTTTATATGGTGTCGAGATTTGGGGGCACGCATATCCAAAAACCTTGGTACTGGTTGAGAACAAGGTTTTGAGACAATTGTTGTGCCTCCCGGTTACTATTCCTTTGACCCCTTTGATGCTGGACACAGGAATTAGATCGACCTCAGATGTTTTTGAGGAAATTGTAGGCTGTACCTGAACTGTCAGTATATCGCAGTGGGCTGGAGGAAATTCTAAGACTCCCCTGTACTGTCAACTTCCCTTGGATTACGTTTATATGAGGATCACTTGTGGGGATGGGCCTAGCAAATCTGTGGCATGGTCCAGGTGGACCTAAAAAGCCAGTACAAGTCATATAAGCTAAATATTCTTTTAAAAACTTACTCATAGGGCCCTTTAACCACTTATTTTACAATGGTTAAGGAAGCTTACCTTGATTTAGCCTTCTTAGATGAAATTGAACCCAATCTGACAAAGAAACTGTATACAGTTTAAATATGGAACATTGCCACTTCGTGCATTTACCTCAGGTTCGGCAGGGTCTGCCAACCCTATTGAGTTGAGCTGTCCAACATGGAGACTGGAGAAGGAGACAGTATCCCACATGTTGTATTTTTTGCCCGGCGTATAGAAAGGCAGGGTTAAAATGGTTGATTCCCATCTGTAGGAAGGTTGGCACCACAAAACACGTTTTTACATAAAGGCCCAGCTCTACCATTGGTTTTTGCTGTATCAATATTTCTAATGACTGCTTATTATGCGAAAGATGGCTTCTATCTCGACAGAAGTTATGTTATGGAAAATGTGTAAAGTGCACGTACACCAACAGGTCTCTTCGTGCTAAGTTTAGAACCACCACAGAACTTGTGTCTAGTAGTAGGCTTGAGTAAAAAGCCAGGTATTCAATTTTTTTCTGAAACACATATAATCAGTTGCCTGTCTGATCTCGATCTCGGTGCCCAACTTATAGAAGCGCGATCCGCCCATTCGTTTGTGCTTAAATCTGGGAACTATTAGCAACTTCATTTGTGCCGATCTGAGATTTCGTTCTGGGAGGTACGGGTGGATCTTTGTGGAGAGAAATTTGGGGCCTCTGTTGTTGAAGCCAGTGAAGATCCTTCATCAATGGCTTCATATGACAGCGCCTGGGTTGCTAAAAGATGATTCTGGCAGCTTGATTTTGGAACAACTGAAGCTTATAGGTTAGGTTTATGGGGAGAGCTGATTAAATGGCATTGGCATAGTCAATTCTAGATAAAATCATAGCCATCATGATTAACGTGCTGGCCTCTCGGTGAAAAATCTTCTGATTTTTCTAAAATTTCTCAGTTGATATAAGCAGAATGACGTAACCATGCTTATCTGGGATTACATGGAAAGGTTACAATCTATTTGAATGCCGAGACTCTTTACAGCGCTCTTAGGGGTGGGTGGAGTTCCTAATGTTTTGGGCCAGTGGGTTGCAGTCCAATGGTTTAGTCTGTTGTTGGAAATGACTATATCTTATTTATTAGAGTTCAGTTTTAGGTTGCTAACAATCATCCAATCTGTGATAAATAATAGTGTTTTGGAAGAATAGCTTGGAGTCCAGTGTCTCGTCAATTAAAAAATATCGTCCGCATAGTTGTAAATATTAACCTTCATTTGGTGGAGAGAGTAGATCAGGGTGGGAATATAAAGTTTAAAAAGGTAGGGGGACAGAGAGGAGCCCTGAGGAACCCCACAGTTTGTGGTGACTATGGCAGAGCTGTAGGGGGCAAACCTAACTGATTGGGTATTTGGATCTTTACCCTGCTTTCCGCGAAATCAATGAAACTGAAGAACATTTCTGTTTTTTGTACAAAGTACCAGCAGTTGCGTAGGCGATGGATTCGACCATTATGCCTTAATCTGGGTTCTAGGAAGCACCAGATTGCGTTTAGGATTTTAAAAGCAGACACTTCAGGGCCAATAGTTTTTGTTCTTAGTCGCTTTTTATTTTCTTTCTGGCTGGTTCGCAAAACATTTTTATTAGAGCAATGAAGCCAATTTGTAACATCCTTTCTCCCTATACTGTATATGTTTCTTAAAACTCTAAGTTTGGCACTTATGGTCCAGTATTCCAAATGCCACGTGGATGTACAGTGTTTCCCCTTAGCATGATTATGTCGAATGAATTTATGTATTCTCACATGGTTGTTTTTTAAGCTGATTTGGGATGTCATTTCTACGTGTTTTTACAGGATTTAATACTATTTTATTTGTATATTTATTTATGTTTTTAACCTTGTATACTTTGATGGTGTTTTGTACAAATGACCGAATAATGTTATCTATGATGATGATGATGATGATTAGGTAATATCTTTCGGAAAAGATTTAATCCATTTAAAAGCTGTGCCTCTAAGACCTGCTGTCGCCAATATTTCCTCTAGCATCACATGATCAACGCCTGTCAGCTCCTTCCTTCAAATCGTCCACAACACTTAAGGTGACTTATTCAGTCAAATAAGAGGGCTGAAAACCTGCTTGATAGGGATCTAGGAAGTTGGTCTCTTCAATGAAGGTGCAAAGAAGTTTGGCTACATGTGCCTCAAGGATTTTTGCAGGGTAGGGGAGAAGCGAAATTGGTCTATAGTTGTCTAACTGGAGGGGATCCTTACCATTTTTCTTTTAGAGCGGGATTATGACTGCTTCTTTAAAAGCGCGAGAGACAACACCTTGCATCAGTGACAGGTTGAGCAAGGCAGTAGTACTACCTGGGTAGAAGGTAAGGATGTCTCTTTATATTGCCGGGGCAGAGGTCTTTAGGTGAGCCTGATTTTACTTTATTTTTTAATTCTGTGAGACGTTTTATATTTATACCAGGGAATGTAGGGAGCGTGGAGGGATTGCTATCTTGCTGTTGGAGCTTCCACCAGTCCTGTGTACTAGGTGCAATGGAGTCTTGTATTTTCTTTATTTTGTTCACAAAGAAGAGCATAAGATCATCACACAGTGTCTGAGAAGGAGTAATAGCGGGTGTTATTCAGTCAGGGTTTGCTAAATCATTTACTATATTGAAAATATCTTTTGCTTTGTTTTCTGAGCTTAAGGTTCTTGTTGGTAAAAAAGGCTTTCTTTGCCTCTAGAATGGCTGCTTTGTAGGCTGTCAGGGATTTTTTATATTTTTCACTTGCTTCTGGCAAGTACGTTTTCCGCCATTTCCACTCAGCCTGGCGGGTTCTTAGCTTTGCTAATTTCATCTCTGAGGAGAACCACTTGTAAGACTCGTGTTCCCGCAAGTGACTAGCTTGACTATATAGAGGGACATGTATCTCACTTGCCTTCAGCTGCCAATTTGTGATAGCTGGCTCAAACCTGTCAACGTTATCTATTCTTGATGGAAGGTTAGATGCCAGGGTATTGAGGAAGGGGGACTGCTTACAGGGCCTGACTGGGAACAACAACCGGCCCAGGCAAAGTGCTCGGCCGCTCCCCGCCCCACACACGGGGGTTGGGGGTACTGCCGAGCTCTTTACTGGGGCTGGTTTTCAGCCGATTTTGGTACAGCGCCGATTTTGCAGCTATGCTGCAAAAACGGCCCTGTAACAAAGACGGCCCCGGGGGCCCAAAACCGTCCCCCACCCCGGCGGCACACCGGGGGATTGCCGGGTGCCCGCTATGGCCAGTCCGGCCCTGACCGCTTAATGCGATTCTAGTTTCTGGTCATTCATTTTGGGCCAGTGGGGAGTTTGGCTAACGAGAGATCACTTAGGGTAAAGCTGATTAAAAGGTGATCTGTACAAAAGACATGGGTTGATTGTTAACTTCTGAGATGAGAGATTGATACCTGGTCAAGTGCATGTCCTTTGATATGTGTGGACTCATGTATGTGTCCTTCAAGATTCAGGTTTTTTAGCAAGTTGGTAAGTTCCTTGGAGCCCTTGCTTCCCTCTCCCCCATTTGCCCAGTAGTAGAGGACATTTGGGCCAAGGAACGCAGCAGTGCAGCGCGAGGGCGCAGGAAGTGAAGCCAGCCATAACATGGTTTTCCTCAAATGGGTGATGTAATCCATTTTCTGTATGGACACTTTTTTTGATTCAGGCCTGGCATGTGACGCATGTTGTGGTGGTGTGCTGTGATCATTAAACACCATCACTCACATACAGTAACTAGCTATGTCTCCTTACTTACTCAGAAATAGTTGCGTGTTATCTCTGCCCGTCTGTGTCTCCCATCTGGTGCTGCTGCTACACCTGCTGCACTGTGCTCTGGCTGTGGACAGTCCTCACTCATGCCCTCAGAGTCAGTTAGTTCCACTGCTGTTTCCTTCTTTGTGGCAAGGGTATGCAGCATTGCACATGTTGCTGTTATTTTGCAGCAGATGATAGGGTGGTACTGACGTGCACCTCCATTTTTGTGTAGGCTACAGAACCTGCTTTTTAGTAGTCTAAAGGTGCGCTCCACAACGCTGCGCGTGCTTTTATCTGCCACATTGTATCTTCTCTCACTTGGGGTGGAAGGGTTGAGGTATGGAGTTAAGATAAATGACTGCACGGCATATGCGCTGTCACCTGAATGGGAAAGGAAGTGCCGTTAATAGGAGTCACCAATAAATGTATCCAAGGTATACATCAGGGTGTGTCACATTGATTTACCTAGCAGGTATCCTGCTCCAAATTCACCAGCAGTCAGACGTGTGTAGATCTCACTGTTCCTGAATATGTAGGAGTCATGGGTACTCCCTGGAAATTTGGCCACGTTGTCTGCATCACATATCACCTGCACGTTGATGGATTGCGGTTGGAGCATATGTATTCTGCAGCAGCAGGTGTTGCAGATTGGTATGTGGGTCCCATCAATGCACCCTATTACATGTGGGAACTGTGCCTTATGGTAGAAATCAAGCTTTGTCTTCTGCAGGTCCGCCTGTGTGCTGGGGAAGCGTATGTAGTGATGCATTCTCTGCATCATGTCATCCAAGAAGGAGTTGAAGAAACGGGACAGGCAACTCTGTGACACATCACCTGCCACAGCTATCACACCCTGGTAACTTCCTCATGCAAGTAGGTGCAGGCTACAGACCACCTGAACATGTGTTGGTATGGCGTGCTCCCTTGGTGTCTGATGCTCCAGGAATGGGTGCAGGTCCCGTACCAGATCTAGGATGGTTTGTGGGTGTAGCCTGTACCTCTCATGTAATTCTGCCTCAGTCATTTGGAAGAGTGTGACACGCAGTCTGTACACACGCTCCTCCCGTCTCCAGTTCCTCAGTCCTGCTGCTCGCAAATGTAGCCGCCTTGCTATGACGTAGAGGGCCGCCATTGTGTTTACACTGTTGCATTTTGGGACTGCTCATATGCAGTGCACCTGATTTCCACCTGCTTGGAGTCAGTGGTAATTATCGATTCTTAAATACGGATTTTTGGGAAATTCGGCATTACCAATTTTTGATACATCGCATTTGCGATTATTTACCGATTTCTTTTTTACCGAATCGGTATTTTAGTGTTTCGGTGTCTGCCAATCACAAAATAAGGAATCAGTAACTAGGCGTTCGGTAATACCTACATCGCACATTGGTAAATCCTGGTTGGTAATGCAGAAATATAACGAATTTCGGCGTTACCGACCGGTATTTAGCCACCTACATCTGGCCCATAATCTCTACGGGACATATCCACTCTCAAGATGGCTAGGCAAAGAAATTAGTCAACATAGGGAAAGAATATATGCCCAAGACCAAACCGTTTATTAAAATTGAGAAGCTAGGACCAGAAACCAAAACATCTGCTTGTTTCACCGCTGTGTAACCACTAGGTTCACATCTCCTGCCATTCGTGGTATCCTCAGACCAGTTTTACTAGAAAGTGTCGGCTCACTCTTTTGGGCTCTTTGTACACATAACCCAACATTTCTCCAAGTGCCGCTGACTCCAGGAAGCATTCCCCTCAGCAGCTTCTGCTTGTCAGAGCTGGATCCGGACCAGGAATTTTAGTGGGCTCATAAAAGTGTTGTCAGGCCGGAGGAACACATAGCATATTTAACCTGCGAACTGCTAGCGCTTTGAGTGATTTCAGCGAGATCTGAGGCATGCCCACGAGCTTTGCCAGGATCTGGGATTAGGAGGTCGAGGGGGGGGCTGACGTGGAACATCGGTGGCCCACAGTCTTGTGTTTCTTCTGCACTTAAACATAAATGCACAGAGACGTTTGACCGCTGCTCGGAGTTACTGCTCCGGCTATATGAAAACGCGGCAGCCCCTGGTGCTGTCAAAATAACAAAGTTTCAAAAGAAATCTTCAAAGTGCGGAGTCGCATTGAAACTATTTGTGTGTTACGGCTCTCTGACAGACTTATCAGGCACCTGAAAAATAAAGACTGAAAACCTGTATATGGGTGAAAGCTTGTGCGACTGCCCCGCCCACAAAAAAAGCTCAAACTAAAAATGGTTGTTGACCTTATACAGGTGATCACTTAAAAATGGTTCTACCGGACAGAGTTACCGTGTATGTGTGTTTGAGACGTACTGAACTGCAGAGGAGTAAATAAGATGATTGTTTTGGCAACTTTAAACTAGTTCTTGGACTCTCTCTGTTTCGTTTCATATTTTCATTTAGCCACCAGAACCGTGTATTTTCGATGGACGTGTTCTATCCATAACAAGCAGGCGCGCTTCGCGCTGAAGGTTTAAAAAAAAGGGCGTGCCGGCTGCAGCGGGAGAGAGAGGCAGAGGGGTGCACCCGTGAGTGGGGCTCGCGCACGCACTGGGGAGAGCAGTCTGCTCTTTTTTTAAGCACATACTAGTGCTTGTGGCGCACCCCTGCACGCTCCCACAAGGTGTCTGCCCAACAAGCATGAGTATGTGCTTCGAAAAAGAGCTGAACGATGGCTAAAGGTCTCCTATGCAGCGCATGTTCGCTTCGTAGGTGCGACCTAAAAATGATTTGTATTAAACAGATAAATCTTTTACAAGCAATTGTCTAACAGTTTATTGATATGTTTAATTTTGCACTAAAGATTCGATTTTTATTCCTCATGTTTGCAAATATGCTCTCTCTTTGATATGAATGAGCTGTGCACCAAGGATGTAGAGGGTTTGCGGAAAAGGTGATGGTGTGATCATGTTTTATAAGGAATAAAGTACCATCTACCTTGAAGTTCGATAACCTTTAAAGGAACTTGGCCTGCAGCCTTGTTCCTCTATATGGTCATTGAACTATTTGTGACTTGAAATCTCCTTTATCCCATATATATTAAATGTATTTGCATTAGTTCGACATTAATACATAAACGTGCAAATGTATTACCTCTGTATTATTTCTTGTTTAGATTGACCATAGCTAATGTAGGCCTGTGTTTAAAATGACTAACTTTGAATGCCCTCTTGCCTGCAACTTATTTCTAGGTGAAGCTGAATACCAAACTATTGAATACGATGCTCTTTAGCGTTCTTTGCAATGTGAAATGCTTTTTTTTTACTGCTATATACATGAAATGCTAAAATTGGTTTCATAGTTACGAAAACACCTGCAGAGTACAGACTGGTCCTTGTATCTTGTTTTGGTGCTGATAATGTAAGTATAAAGGATGTTGAGAAGAGCTGTATTGTGGAGGATCCTGAGAAGCTAAAGAGCCTGTGATTGTATCAGTTCACTTTAACCTGATCGGTTCTTTCCATAAAAAATGCATGTAGGTGTGGCAAATGTTAGATTTGTGTGATTTAAACTAGTGCAAAGTAGATTACAGTTTAGAAATGCTTTGTCATCTTTTCTTTTCGATGCAGTTTACAATAAAGTCTATAAGGGCCAGACTGGGAATCAAAACCGGCCCTGGCAAAGTGCTCGGCCGGCGCCCCAGGGCGTTGGCGGTGAGGCCGAGCAGTTAACCAGGGCCGGTTTTGTCACAGCGACCGATTTTGCAGCTATGCTGCAAAAAGGGTCCTGTAACAAAACCGGCCCCAGTCCTGGCAACCCACCGGGGAAATGCCGGTGCCCGCTGCGGCCAGGCTGACCCTGAAGTCTATGCTAGCCGTCCTCTTACTTCTATGAATAAATTAATTTGAACTCCATATTAATTGATGCATTCTTATATTGAGTATTGACTGATACTAATTTGAAGATTTTGCCTTCTGTAAACGTTTGACCTATAAAAAGCCGTTAAGGTTTGAAACTTTAACAATTGTCTGTCTTCATGTAAGGCCACATTTGCTTCATGTTATTTAAATGCATTGAGTTCTTTAACAGCCTCAGACTTAAATTGCGATTCATTGGATAGCGCTTTATGAGTTCTGAAATTTGCTGAAGGGAAAGTTCTAACTCTTGAGTGATAAATATTCTTAATAAAATAAAATACTATGAAATAAATGACAAATTATGTGAGCTATTTAAAAAATTGTAGTGGTTTAGCAAGATATTTCTACAATGAAAACAGATTCTGTTAAGTTCAGATGTGCAAATTGGCTACAGTGTAAGTTTCTCATTTTGATTCTCAAAATCAGGTTTGGTGGGATTTTATGTGTGCAAGTTGCATTTATGAATGTAGTAATTGTGCAATTACAATCCTCCATTTTCACTGTAAATAAATTGAAGATGGCCTGAAAGAGAATAAAGTAGTATAATGAGGAAAGACAAGCGTTTAAGGGGAAAGATGTGGAGTAGAAAAGCAGGGGTAGCGGAAATAAAAATACCTTAAGCTTGGTCGTTATAGTAAGGCGATGCCATGTTGTCGAACGTGGAAAAGGGTAAGCAATGATGCATAGAGGGTTCTCCTGTTGCACTTCGAGGTTCCACACCAAATGTATTGTACTTTAATCAGTTTTGCTTGCTTTCAAGGTACACCAATAGCCCGTTTTGAAAGTAACTTGTAGAATAAGTTCAAGATACCATCATTTTCAGGAGGCCTGAGTATTTTAAATGTGTTTTGGCAGTAGTTTGTTGCAGTTCTGACATATAAACACACATCAGTGTATATGTCAAAGTGATCGTGGATTTACTGCTCCCCCATAGTCACTGCCTTGGCCAAGATATTAGTTATTCAGCAGTGACTAATCCGTAAATAATCCGTAAACATTATCACAACTGGTCATACTGCATGGAAAACCTTTAAAAAACATATATACATGGTCCGGGACATCACCCCCATGTCTCAAAATTGATGTTAACATTTGAATGAGGCACACAGGGTCTGCTTTTATTATTGTCTGAGTTAGAGTGGTTTCAGTGCTGTCAGTTAAATACTGTATATTAGCACCTCATTTGCTTTTTTTCAAATACCAACCCGAGCCCTTTCTTGCCTTACAAAATATTTTTTTACTATGCTAAATTTGGTATTATTTTGAACAAGAGAATGTAGTAACGGGAGTTGGGGGCTGGAGCATATAAACATCAAAAGCTGTTTTTTTTGGGCTGTGCTAAAAATGTTCTATTTTGCACCATTGTTTAACAGCAGTCAGTGTTGTTTTGCAGCAGAAAAACTTAATGCTTGTATTTTGTCCACATCGACAAAAAACAAACATTATTTTTACCAGGTCCGCTAAATATAAATTGAAAAGGAGGGGAGCAAGCACACAACCTTGTTTTTACCTGTGCCCAGGTTTCCGAGTTAAGAGACATTATAGCTGTTTGGAATCAAAATGGGATGCCCCAATGTTGTGGTTTCTTCCTAAGTAATTGTCTGTCAACCTTGTCGAAGGCTGCGGTTAGATCGACAAAACAGCAAAACATTGGGGGTTGGTGTGGCTGGGTGGCATGGTGACAGAGGGCAGATAAAGCGATTATGTTGTCAGTTGTTGCGGCTGCACCTCGGAAGCCTGTTTGAAAGAAAGGGAGCAACTCATTTTCTTCAGCCCAATTTCCAATTTTTTCAGAAGGATACATGCATATGCTTTAGCTTCCAGATCTAACAGGGCTATTAGGAGATAGTTGCTTGAATTTTTAAACTGTCTCCTTTTATTGTGGATCGGGCATAGTATTTGAGCCCCTCCAAGCTTCAGAGGTTTTTCATAGAGGGAGTATCCGGTGTTCAATAGTAGGGTAAGTAGCATTGCCCAGCCCTCTGGAGCAGTTTGGAAGATCCCCGCATGGAGGCCGTTTTGGGCCTGGCACCCCGCTCGATTTCATAGATTATATTAGTCTTGCAATTTCCCTCGTTTGAATTGGGGTCTGATGTTTGTCTCCGTTCAATGAGACTGTGGCCTTGATGGCTGTGAGATTGTGTGCCAGGAACATAGTTCTCCCACACTGGTGCCGGGATCGCATTTGACTCAGGAGTCCGAGGGATTTTAGGTCATTCACATACTGCCAGAATCAAGCTAAGGATCCTTCTCTGAGCATTAAGAAGATCTTTTCCCATTCCTCCTCTTGCTGAGCACGTTTCAGGGCCCAGATGGCTTTTTTTTTGGGCATGCTGTGATTCCTTTACTACCAGTAAATTTACATGTGTTGAATTGAGTTTGAGCAGGTAGGATTTCTTCCTTCCACGTGAGGTTAAAGCTTCATTCCGACAAAGGTTTGCTTATGTAACTTGGGAATTATTGAAATCGCTTTGAGAGGCCTCTGTGTCCCTGGAGAAGTGCTCCCAGCTCACTGGTCATCTGATCCCAATTTATTAGGAGAAGATTTCTTCATTGATCCTGTAGTCGGAGATTCACGTTGTTGAGTCATTTAGCCATGTGGGGCGAGTGGAAAGGTTGCAACTTAATTCACTTTACCTTGCTCATTAATTCATCCTCTGTAGAATGGCCTAGCTCATAGCCTGTATCTGCTATCTGATGGTTTAAATTCAGATTTATTACCAAGGGATTATGATCACTTTCTGAACAATTTACGATGGCGAAGCTCTGAAGATGATTAAATAAACTGCTTGATTTGGTGTTAAAGTCGTCTACCTATACAATTTCATGTGTGGGAGGAGATTCAATGATTGTCTTGATGGTTGAACACAGGGTCCCCATGGCACGCGCTTTTGAAGATTTGCGGGGGGTATTTTTGAGGATCAATGGCCGCTGTTTAGGCCTTTGATGGCTAGGGCTGGCATGTTCTTGTGGGCCTGCATGAGTGAGGAGACTGAAACTATGACAGATTGTTTTAGAAAGATCGAAAGAAAGCCCGTATTAACTTGTTTGCATTGCCGATTGAAAAGTTTCATAACATCCATAGATTGCCGTGGGGATCAGTGACAAGGTCTCCTGGAGACAAATGATGTTGTTGCTGTTTAAAAAGTTATGCCCCTGTTTAGAATGGAGTGTTGAAGCCAGCAACATTCCTCCACATTCCAGGAGATAATGGTGAGTTGATCTTTTTATGCCAGTTTCCTGGGCTGACTGGGCACAGTGGTTGGCGTGGGAGAGAGTCCCCTTGTTCTAGGTAGCATAAAGGAAGTTATTGCCCATGGGAGCTGAATAAGTGGTTGTCCCCTCAGAGTTCAGGGCTGTGGGTTGCCAGCTGATCATCCAGTTATTTTCGCCACATCGGATCGTTAATGGACTGGATGCCCATGATGTACTTACTAGCCAATCATGGGTGGCACCCCAAGCTCCCTTCAGTATTCGTTTTCTTAGAGGAGATCTGTGGTCATCGATTAGGACATGAGAATATTTCCTTTTCTGAGTGGGCTCTAGTTCAATGCCCCATTCGTCGAAGGTGGAAGCCTCTTTGAGAATGTCTCTGGTGGCTATTGGTTCCCAGTTTGTGATAGTGGATTTGGGTGCCCTTGCCCCAGGTATGTGGGTGGATTTTACTGAATGTAGTCCCACTGAGATTAGATGCTTGAGGGATGGTATATATTGAAATAATTTTAACAAGTTCCCTCTGTTCAGAATATCCGCAGGCTCACGGAAACATAGTGAGGGATAAATATTAGGCCAGCCGAGAAGTTTCTGCCTTCTTTCCCCGTTCCCATTAATACAGGGATGTAAAGTTTCCCCTGATGGATGAATTTGGGGTGCTAAGCTTTCACTTACTGGCAGCCCTGCTTCCTTGTAGTCCCTTAACGCTGGGGACCAAGGAGCAAGTTTATAGATGGTCATCCCGTGTGTGTAAAGCGGGGGGCTGCTGCTATGCTCGCATGTGACCTTTTTCTCCACGTATATTTTCATGAGTTGGGTTGGTCTAGGATTTCTTGTAAGTCCTGTATATTTATACTCCCCCTCAACAAGTTTTCCTGCACCTGTTCGTCATCCCTCGTAGATTTGACCATCGTATGCGTGAAGGTTCCTCGAGGGATTTCGATTTGAATGGACATTGGTGATGAGCTGGCAGAAGAGGAGGGCAAGGTGGAGATGGTGTGTATATCATTCTGTGCAGCTGGTATTTCTACACTGGAGGGGAGGCCAGGGACCGTATTTTGAATGGCTCACCTGCTTGAAGAATGGTATGAACTCTGGTTGTTTATTAATTTTCCTTTGCTGACCTGGTATATCAACAGGTTATCAACCAGGGATCCAAGCGTAGCCATTATTTTAGCTGGGGCCGATGGCAAGTCACTTTGCGTGCCGTGAACAAGTACGTCTATGTTTGATTTTCTTTAGTTGCTCTGAATGTCTCCCAATGAGGGAGACTATTCCTCTTTCTGGGTACTGAAAAATAAGTCCTTTACGTCTGAGTTGTTGGAATTCGAGCTGGTGCCTAGGTTGGTCTCTTATTAAAAATGGGAAAGAATTTGACCGGCTTTCCTTGATGTATGATTGCTTCACACTTGATCCTTCCCCATTAAAAGATGGCCACTACACTACCATTGCTTGGAGGCCCTTTTTTCTTTATGGACGGCTAAAAGAAGACCTCCTTCACACTAGTTGAGTGGCCGCTGATAAAACTGTACATCATCCTCCCTATTAGGTCTATGGCCCTCTAAACAGCAGAGATTATGTATTACGTTGTCGGTTGCTCTCTATATAGCAGGGATTTTGTTCTACTTTTCCATTGGTCGTGTAAATGGACCCTTGATATCCAGTGACTATCACATTTTTAACAGTAGTAGTGACTACTTCGAATGTTAAAGAACAATCAATATACAGATTAAACAGACAAAGTCACCAAAGTATTTTTTCACTTAAAATCCCACCTTGGCCTCCCCTTCTTTGGAACTGATTGTGGGAAGTTAATTTTTCTTTTTCCTTTCTTTTCAATAATAAACATATCTTATCACACTCAGGGGCATATTCTCAAGGAGCTATCGCCGAGTTAACGGCACTTTATTGCAGCCAAAGTCACAATAAAGTCATCACCCCATTCACAAGCTGGTGCTAACAGCCCACAGCACCAGTTTACCCACGATAGCAGCTGCAAAAAACATCGCCAACGACGACCCCGGCAAGTATCGCTAATGAGATGCAGAGCAGGCGTTTCCGTGCAAAAAGCCGCGACAACACCACTCCACAACATTCCCAACGACCAGCCAGATTGGGGATAAGATCCCAAAGCATATGATAAGGCGTGTTAGCAGCAGGAAAATAACACCTGCTCTGACCTGATGTAAAGTCGGACCACAGCCTGCACCACAAAAGGGAGGCCAGCCCAGAGCCACACCTGAAGAACAACAAATGCAATGGAGCCACTGAACCTGCGCGCCGGACACCCAAGAGGGTCACAACACACACCACCACCACCCCCAGGGCAACTCCCCACCCCGACCCCAACCGCCCCCCAGACCAACACTGAGGCAGCGCAGACAAAGACAGTGACCCTCCGAAAATGTACCAACCTCACCGACCCAACACCGAATAATGTCATTGCCCATCACAGGCACAAAAGGACAACCTGAAGGAATATAAAATCTATGTCATATAATGTTGGCTTGATGTATCCAATATATTAACACACTGCCTTTAGGTAAACCCCTTGTAAATATACTTATAGAAAATCGGGCCTAGAATGAACCAACGCCATTTTGGTTTCATTTCCTGGTGTCTCTTTCGTTAGCGACGAAACCATGTGACATAATACTGTAGGGAGAGCCTGAAAGGTCGGCCTGGGCTATGAACAGACCATTGATTCTAACTTGGGAAACTCAAGGTCACATCTGCCTTTCTTGTGTGATGAGCACATTCTTGTAGGCGCCATGCCTGTACTCCCGTGCCCCAGAACGAAAGGGAGGCACCTTCACTGACCTACCCCCGGAATAACTTGAGCTGAGTTTCAAAGCAATCAGTTGTGCCTTATATGGGTTTTCCTGTTGGCTTCACGAGAAGTGGTACTTTTCCATGTACGGGGTTTTCATGATGTATGCTGAAAATATAAAGGCACTGTCTTGTATGTAATCCAGCAGTCTCCTCTGCGCACCTTCGAGGGCTGTGTCAGGAGTGAGACTCCCCTATATAGGGCGCTTTTGCATAATAAACGATTGAACCTTCTCCATTGCCGACTGACTTATTCTTGGTAAATCAGATATATGGGCTATTGGTAAGTGTAGCTCTATGGTAGAATATTTTGGTACTTCAGTTGGTGACTCCGCCGGGACTCCGCGGTTGTCCCCTCCTGTAAACAGGAGAAGAGGGACGGGGAGGGGTTCTGGTCGAAGGGGTGGATTGAAAAAGGATCCTAATTGAGAAACCAGTTTGTGGTAAGAAAAGGAAATTCCACTCTCGAGCCCTGTGACCTTCCCAGCCGCTACATAACCCTTCGCCGGAGTCCTTCGGGCTTAACACGGAACAGTTGACCGTGTTGTTCTATAAAGGAGTCGGCAGTGGAGAACGCGCAGTCGAACCTGAGTGCACCAGGTGAGTGAATTGTATTATAAGTCCTTTGCTGACTTCGAAATGAATGAGCACTTTGGAGAAGTGGCTCAGAGAAACAGTTAACTAAGTATGGAATTTGGTGGTTAGTGAACTACTGAGAATCTGGGGGTCTGATGTGGCAGTGGTGTGGCTGCACGGGCGGATGCCCCACAGACTTGTTCCGTGATTATTTGAGCCAACATCGGACGCCTTAGTGTTGCATGAGGGGTGCTCACTGGGCCGAATCCTCTTCGGAAAAGCCCTAGGAGCAACCGGGTAAGCTTGGGTTCTGGAGCTACGCGCCCAGACGCCCGGCCCAACCAGCACAGGACTATGGGATGGTCTGTAAGAGGGTTCGTGGTTCGCCTGTCTGGTGATCTCAGGACAGTCTTTGGACTGTCTCTTTTGTGAATCTTTGTTGGTCTGGAATCCGGTGTGATCGATTCCCCGAACTGGAGTCGACGGGCTCTGTTCGAGTATGAGACATGTCCTCTGGTATTTTTAATCCATGACCCAATTGTTATTATCGATCAAAATCTATGCATTTTATGTATGTTAAGTAAGTGAGATTATATGAGTTAGGAGTGAAAGAGTATGTGGTGAGTGGACGCGTCCATGTGAGTAGGTCTGATTGAAATGGTATGAGTTATTGAATTTATAAAAATTTTGTGTTTTAGTAAATTGTGTTTCGGATGCAGCCGACGGAAGAGTTGTCGGCTGGAAGAAAGACAGCCTGCTCCTCCGGAAGGCAGTCCTAGCTTTGACATGTACGTCAAACATGGTATTTCTCCCATTTTGTTTAATACACTATGGAACAAGTATACTAAAGATAACTCTGAATTACAGTGGCCTTTAACAGGGTCTTTTGATGAAAGAAAAATTCATTATTTACAGAACAAATTGTTTTTGAAGCGGAGCCGTCAAACTATGTTCGACTCCCTGAACCTATGGTTAAAGGAGGGGAAGGGACGACGAATAGAGAATAGAAATTGGGAAAAATGAAAGCAGGACAGACTGTTACCCAAAAAGCAGTAGCATATGAAAAAGAAAAGGTAGAAAAGAATATTGAACACGTGGATAGACAATTTCGATTACAGACAGATAAAAGTTATTTGACCCGGACCAAAGCAGAAGATGAAATAGAGGAATTATTAGAGGCTCGTCCACCACCTCCATATGCCCCCAAGGTATGTATCCAGCGGACCCAGTGGATAGGACAGGGAAGCCTGGAGCACCATCTCCCGCAGCAGGGCCCTCAGTTGCTACCGCACCGGTAGACGTACACCCTCCGGCCCCCTTGTCTGCTCCTCCTACCCTTCGTCCAACTACCTCAGATCTGATTACTTTGTTACCTGGGCCGGTTGTTGCGTCTCCCTTGTCCCCGGTATTTTTAACGCCCTCAGCCAAAGGACCAATGGTCACCCCTATGGGAATGACCATTGCCTCTTCAGATGTCACCCCACGACGCCCCGTAGGAGGGATGGAAGGTCGACGAGTTTTTACTTGATCGTCCTTAGGAGATGAAGAAAGACGGGCTGTAGTGATTCAGGCATCCCAATGGATGCGGCATCCGATTTATTCTTTGGAAGACATTTGGAGGGGAAACAACCTTTACAACGCAACTTTTACAACGCACTACCATTACAACAAAACTTTTACAACGCAACATCCATTACAACGCATGCATTTACAACGCAACCATTACAACGCATGACACTACAACCATGCCACTACAACGCATGTCATTACAACGCAGTCATTACAACGCATACCATTACAACGCATAGCATTACAACACATAGTACCCTTACACTATCCTACACTTACCCTACTGTTGCACCCCCTGGAGTTAGAATAGTAATTTTTTACCCCTATACTATCCAACACTTACCCTACTGTTGCACCCCCTGGAGTTAGAATAGTCATTTTTACCCCTACACTATCCAACACTTACCCTACTGTAGCACCCCCTGGAGTTAGAATAGTCATTTTTACCCCTACACTATCCAACACTTACCCTACTGTTGCACCCCCTGGAGTTAGAATAGTAATTTGTACCCCTACACTATCCAATACTTACCTTATATGCAATGTAATGTTATGCGTTGTAATGGTATGAGTTGTAAAGGTAGTATGCGATGTAATGGAATGCGTTGTAAAGGTAGTTTTCAAAAATTCGTTGTAAATGCATGCATTGTAATGGAATGCGTTGTAATGGATGTTGCGTTGTAAAAAATGTGTTGTAAAGGTAGGCGTTGTAAAAGTATGCGTTGTAATGTCATACATCCCATTTGGAGTACTATGAAAGATTATGAGCCAGTTATGCAACAAATGGCATTGGAACACATGGCAATCCGATTGAATTCTTTGTGGGAACAATGCTTTCAGGAAGGGTTGGCCCCTCAGATATTATGTGAGATCAGGGACCGAGCTTTTAAGTTCGAGCTACAGGTTGAAGAAGTGTTTCAGAATGTTGAAACCTTGATACAATATCAGGACCGATTGAACTGGACATGTCCAGATTTGGGGGCAAAGTATCCCATGAGAGAAGTGCATCCTCTTTTCCACCCAGAGATTCCCGAAGTAGTAGATGGGGTGGCCGAGTGACCAGAAATCGTATAGAGTCACGTTTCCAAGAGCAGTGGGTTTATACCCCTTGGAAGCGAAGTGATGTTCTTACTCTAAAAGCCCAACTTCCTGACCCTCGTAAAAATCCTACGGCCTATTATAATGAGTTAACAGAGGCTGCAAACTCAGCCGTTATGACTCTAGCCGATATTGAGTTATTCTTTGGCCTCTTGATCCCAGTAGATATATGGCGACAGGTACATGATTCGGATCATGCTGCAGAACTTGGAGGGACGTGGGATGAGATAAAAGCATGGGACAAAGATAGATCGGAAACTAGGTGATAAGCCTAAAGATGAGATTTTAGCTATACCCGCTCGAATCATCACATATATGCAAACTCTTGTTCCTCCACGAAAGGTGGATTGGGATAAATTAACGGCCTGTAACCAGAAAAAGGATGAAAGTGTATCTGATTTTTTCACTCGGTTTGAGAAACTATTTATCAATTTTAGTGGGTAAGACTTGTCCACGGAAGGTGGGATACGATTGTTTGTAAATAGGTTTGTCACTAACTTGTTGCCTGAAGTAATGGCTCGATTACAGGCTTCCGAAAGTACATGGACCACCTCGGCCCCTTCAGTTATTCTTAGCATGGCCCAGTATTATGAACATCGAGAAAATGAGAGCAAAGACAGGTCTGATAAAAAAGTTAAGGAGTTAAAGACCCGAATGCTGTTGCAACAGGTTAGTAGAGGACAAAATGGTGGAAGTAGAGGACGAGGTTCATTTCCAAGAAGGGCAATGATGGGTCGAGGTGGAGGAATGGGTCCGACCCCAAGTATAGGGATAAATCAATGTTCCAATTGCAGGCAAGAAGGACACTGGCAAGCCCAGTGTACATTATTAATTGGCCGAGGAAATTTTAATAGAGGAAGGGGACGAGGGCGAGGCGGTACTGATCGGAATAGTATGAGATGCGGGGAGAGTGGCGAAACAGGAAGGAACTATTTCGATGATCCCCCAGGGAAGACAATACTATAATAACGATTATCGGGAAGATGGCTATGATGGGAATGGGTATGCATGAGACAGCCAGGGACAGAGCAGGGGCCACATTTCAGTACCAGTCGACCAACAGGGGCCTTATGTACAGGGGCAATTGATGGGGACATCTGAGATGTTTTTGGTGGATACTGGAGCAATTAATAGTTCTGTTGCTCATTCAGTGGTCCCAGGGGCTGCTCTGTCTGCGCAAAACAACGTAACAGTGGGTTTTTCAGAAATTCCCGTGGTAAGCCCCATTTCTAAGCCACTTCCATTTACTATTGGCCCTGTTACTGTGGACTCACCATTCTTGCTTACTTCTAGTTGTGGTGAAAATTTGTTAGGATTGGACATATTAAAGAAATTGCATACTCGTATTTATTATTCTCCTGACGGTGTTTATTTAACCATGCAGCCTCCTACTAAATGTACGTCTCAATGTTTGGTCAAAAATGAACCTCTCCCTCCTGAATTTTCTGAAATTCCCCAGACCCTTTGGACTTAAGGGGACACAGATGTAGGATTGTTAAAAATACCCCCTGTATCAATTACCTTAAAGCCAAACGCGCACTTGCCATGTATTCCCCAATACCGAATTTCACCTGAAGGCGAACAGGCATTATTGCATGTCATTCGCGATTTAATTAAGAAAGGAGTTGTAGAAGAAATGGCTGCTAATATTTGTAATAGCCTCATTTTACCGATTTTGAAAAAGGCCCCACTAGATGGTGACCCTGATTATAAAGATATCTATCGTTTTGTAATTGACCTCAGAGAAGTTAATAAAATTGTGATTCCTCAATTCCCTGTGGTTCCAGATATCACTGCAATCCTTACTATGATTCCCCCTCCTGCACAGTATTTCTCAGTAATAGACTTGAAAAATGCTTTCTTTAGCATCCCGATCCATCCTGACAGCCGTCATATTTTTGGATTCTCATTATCTGGCCGCAGTTTTAGATTTTGTCGCGCACCTCAAGGCTATACTGAGAGTCCTAGTATTTATAGCCAACCTCTAAAAGCAGTACTAGATTATTTAGTCCTACATCCTGGTAATGTTCTCATCCAATATGTGGATGACATCCTAGTGGCATCGGATACGGCGGAAGGTTGTAAAGAGGCCACTGTTAAATTATTGACCCATTTGGCAGCCAATGGTAATAAAGTATCCTTATCCAAATTTCAGTATTGTCGACAGGACGTGACCTACCTTGGCCATTTACTGTCGAAAGCGGGGAGAAGACTAACTCCTGAACGGATAACTGTTATTACTGACATGTCTGTGCCCCGTACTCAACGTGATGTTCCTGCTTTTCTTGGCATAACCTCTTACTGTCGCCAATGGATTCCTAATTTTTCCCTTCTGGCTAAACCATTGTTGCATTTGACTACCAAAGACGTGCATGAACCCTTGCCCTGGGCGGATGAATGTCAGGATACTTTTAACTCTTTGAAATATGCTCTTTGGTCTGCACCTGTCTTAGGTACTCCAGACTACCGAAAGCCTTTTGTACTTTATGTGCACGAGGTGGGCGGTTGTTCACTTTCAGTGTTAACGCAGGGTTTTGGCGGAAAGCAAAGACCTTGCGCATATTTTTCGGCAGTATTGGATAATGTTGCCAGAGCCCTCCCTAGCTGTTTAAGGGCTACTGCTGCTGTGGCGGTGGCCATCCGACAGTCGGAGGGGATTGTTTTGAATACTGACCTCACAGTGATGGTACCGCATGCTGTGGACATATTATTGAATCAAACAAAAACTCAGCACCTCACGAGTGCACGATTGGTTGGTTACGAATTAACTCTATTTGCACCTCACATTACGATTAAACGATGTGCTACTCTGAATTCAGCCACGTTACTACCCCTCCCTTCGAGTGATCAAAAGGACGATGTCCATGATTGTATATTTCGAACCGAAGAAGAAACGAAGGGACGAGTAGACCTCACTGACACCCCTTTATCTGAACCCAAAGGGGAGTTGTATGTGGATGGCTGCTGTTTCAAGTTACCAGATGGCACGACAACAGCTGCTTATGCGATAACCACCCTTAGAACAGTAGTGGAGACCGCTCGGGTTTCCCAGCACTCAGCGCAAGCAACTGAACTATTAGCATTATTAAGAGCATGTGAACTGAGTGAAGGTTTAAGGGTAAATATTTTTACAGACAGCCAGTACGCCTTTGGCGTGGCACATAGTTTCGGGCGGCTATGGAGGAAACGGGATTCCTTACCTCCCACGGGCAAAGAATACAACATGGCCCTTTGATTGAAAGACTGTTGAATGCATTAACATTACCAGAGAAGGTGGCCATCATTAAGTGTAGTTAGTGCCCATAAGAAAATCATTGATACTACTGGGGAGGGTAATGCCTTTGCGGACCAAGCAGCGAAAGACACAGCATAAACTAAAATGTCTGCTATGTTCCCCAGTGTATCGGCCAGATGGGTGGAGGAGACTTCAGTGTTCGACAATACCATTGAAAGTGTTAGAGAATTACAAAAAGAAGCCACTCCTGATGAAATGATAAAATGGGACCAGGAAATAGGGAAGTTAGACAGAAACAATTGCTGGATTGACCTGACTGAAAAACAGCGATGGCTTTTGCTCAATGCACTAGTGTATGCAGTTGTAATGATGGCCCATGATACCGCTCATATTGGAGCAAAAGGTATTTGTGCATTATAGGACCCTGTGTGGAATAACTTAAATATCCCAAAGACTGCTGCCCATGTGGTCAAATACTGCATGGTCTGTATACAGCACAATCCTGGAGGGAGGGAGACAGTTCTTAGTGGGAATTTTGCGCCTCCTTCTTTACCGTTTGAAGTCATACAGATGGATTATATTCAACTGGACAGGGTAAATAATTTGAAGTATGTGTTGGTAGTGGTATGTGCTTTTAGTAAATGGGTTGAAGCCTACCCTACCAAAGATAACACTGCTCTAGCTACTGCAAAAGCCCTTATTGAAGAGTTTCTGCCTCGATTTGGTTTGCCTCGAGTTATATGGATGGACAATGGGGTACATTTTATCGCGGAACTTGTTAGACATATTTGTAATGGTTTGCAGATAAAACAGAAATTTCATGCAGCACGACATCCACAATCTGCAGGACTGGTTGAGAAATATAATGGCATATTAAAATTGAAAATGGCAGAGATTCAAGAGAGTACAGGATTGAGCTGGCCGGATGACCTACCCTTGGCATTAATGTCAATACGAGTAACCCCCCATTGTAGGGCCGGGCTGTCACCTTATGAGGTTGTTTTTGGACGACCAGCCAATGTGTGGGGTGTCCCAAGACCCAGATCCTTTCGAGACCTTGATTATCCTATGTTGACAGATTATCTGTACGCTTTAACTAAAGATTTGCGTTCTATTCATCAGCAGGTGTCAGCAGTACTGCAGCTGCTGCCGGAGGGTCCCGGACATCGCTTGGAGCCAGGACAGTGGGTCCTCATTCAAAACTATCAACGGAAATCGAGTCTGGAACCGAGGTGGAGCCGTCCCTACCAGATTTTGTTGGCAACACGAACAGTAGTAAAAGTGGATGGAAAGAAGCACTGGATCCATGTTTCACATGTGAAAAAGTTACCTCTGCTGCTCCCTTTTGATCAGCAGAACCGAGACAGGGTTCTAACACAAGAGGGGGAGAGGAGGTTGAGTTTTGTGCCTTTTTCGGACGCCCTTGAAATCAGGCAAGAGGAAGGCTTGTTGACACCGCAAGGAGACAAATCAGCCCCAGTTTCTGAATCTTGTGATAATGCTGATTTCTTAGAGGCTTCTGAAAATCTTGTTACACCGAATGTCCCTGCTGCTGTGTTGTTTCATGACCAGGAGCAACCTGGCCATCTGCAATACAATTTACGGCCCGGAAAGCAACGCGGTACCCCAGTTTCAGATGTTAGGAGAAAGGGAAATACTTGAGCTGTAGGGTTGGAGATAACTCTTTACTGGGGTACTGAGCAAGACACTGGACTGAACCCGTTGAGAGCTTGGAAGTATTATATTGCTCTGTTCAGAAAGAAAGACTGAGACACAATAAGGGCCTAAATTGCAACTTGTAGGGCTGTTTCTTTTAGATGAAGAATAAGAGCCTGCCTGTGAGGCTCTAGACGGACACAGGGAGAAGAAACCCTCTGGCAGTTGGCTTGCACCCTTTTCCCGAGTTCAGTTTGGACTTTTAGTTATGATGTATCCCTTTGCCCGATTTGCCCTTGAAGATGAGCGACCTCTTGCTCCAAGACCTTTTCTTGAGAATGTCCCCATGTTTTCCGGATGGGCTACCAGAGTGAAGGTAGCCTTTGTAATACTTATTGCAGTAATCATGATAATATTAATGAGTGTGTTTATGTATTTAGAATTTCAATATTCTATGCACAAGGTATTAGGTACCATGACAGCTTCACCTGAGCGTTTCTTTTATACTTTGCCTCCCCACAAAGAAAGATATTGAGAAACATACGCTAAAAATGTGTTCATTGAAATTTTGCATGAAGCTCATAGCACTACAAACAAGACAAGCTGTTGGGTATGTGGTCTTTTACCATCTGTAATGCACCATCATGATTTATTCATTTCTTTGCCATTCTCACACTTGGCAAGCTGTGAAGCCTGGTTTCAGTTGTTATCCCTTATGTATCTGCATTATGTAGCTGAACCGAAAAGATATACAGAAAAGGATTATGAGGCTGTTTTAAAGTATATAGAACAGCATCAGGGATTTGATGCTCAGGGAAACCAAGGAGAAGGATCTTTAGATCCAGATGCCTGCATGAATATGTATACGACTTATGAAAATGCTCCCTGGTTAAAGAAGAAATGTTAGATTTTGAACATTTTAACTCAACGCAATATTTCCAACATTTGCAAGACCGTAATGTTACTGATGATAAGGCAATGCCAGTTCCTATTTTGAATAGTACTGCTTCCTTTTGTATAAAGGGAAAAGGTCATATTAAGGTTGGAAATAGTAGATGTAACTACACCTACACTTTGCATACCGACAGCACTCCGCCCTTGATAACTCCACCTAATGTGTATTTTGTATGTGGTGAAAACACTTACACTTGGCTTCCCCGAGGATGGGCAGGACAGTGTTACTTGTCCTTCCTTTACCCACCGGTATATTACCGGTAGGTAAAGGAAGAATTACCATAAGAATCATCAGCTAACTAAAGGAAATTCAGATTTCTCTTGAGCCAGTAGAAGTATTGATACTGATGGTACTGATCAGACTGACACCGCATCACAGCAGTTTGTAGATATAGCAAAGGGTCTCATTCCTATATGAGGTCCTATTTTTACTAGCAGAGATGTTAGACGTCTCTCCAGAGTGGTGGAAAATGTAGTTCAAACACCACTGGGATTCTGACTAACCTGATGGTAGAGCTTCAAGCTACGAGGTTTGTATCGCTTCAAAATCGGATGGTGCTTGACGTCATCCTAGCTGATCGAGGAGGAGCATGCCGCGTGATTGGCAGCTCCTGTTGTGTATATATTCCTGATTCCGCTCCAACCATACATTTGGCCATTCTAAAGTTACATCGCTTAGCTGCAGAAGTTCATGCCGACAATGGTAATTGGTCCTTAACCGGGTGGTTCTGAGACCTCTTATCCACATGGGGTTGGAAAATCTTTATGATCCTCGCCAGAGCGCTTGGGGTGGTATTTGTTTGTTGCCTATGCCTTCATTGTGGGCCGGCATGCTGCTCTTATTGTGCTACCAAGCTCATTTCCTCATTGACCGTTTCAAGACAGGAGAGAATTGAGAAGCAGTTAGTACAGAAGGAAGTTACTGACCTCATGCAAATAGATGAAGGTGTGTTTTTGGATTAGAAAAATCTGTTATATTATATATTGGCTACATCACATCAAAAGGGCGGTCTGAAGGAATATAAAATCTATGTCATATAATGTTGGCTTGATGTATCCAATATAGTAACACACTGCCTTTAAATGTAAATGTAAATGTACAGGAATTTATATAGCGCAAATCACCAAGCGGTTTCTAAGCGCTTGCTTAGGGAACCCGTCCTGGTATTCCCCTGTGAGATAACCCCGGCAGGGTATCCGCAAGGTGAAAGCCAGGCATCCCGCCGCGAGGGGCCGTTGTGGAGATTAAGCAAGCTATTGCCCAGAGTCGCAGAGTGTGAACCCGTGAATCGAGTAGGCACCGGAGCGAGAATTGTCGAGTCCATGGACATTTTAGGACTCAAGACCCCGCCGAGCCAGGAATTGAACCCTGGTCCCGGGCTGACCTCTGCTTCCAGGTCTGCCTCCTCTAACCAGTGAGCCACACTTCTCCTTTAGGTAAACCCCTTGTAAATACACTTATCGAGAATCGGGCCTAGAATGAACCAACGCAATTTTGGTTTTATTTCCTGGTGTCTCTTTCGTTAGCGAAGAAACCACATGACATACTGCTGTAGGGAGAGCCTGATAGGTCGGCCTGGGCTATGAACAGACCATTGATTCTAACTTGGGAAACTCAAGGTCGCATCTGCCTTTCTTGTGTGATGAGCACATTCTTGTAGGCTCCATGCCTGTACTCCCGTGCCCCAGAACGAAAGGGAGGCACCTTCACTGACCTACCCCCGGAATAACTTGAGCTGAGTTTTGAAGCAATCAGTTGTGCCTTATATGGGTTTTCCTGTTGGCTTCACGAGAAGTGGTACTTTTCATGTACGGGGTTTTCATGATGTATGCTGAAAGTATATATGCACTGTCTTGTATGTAATTCAGCAGTCTCCTCTGCGCACCTTCGAGGGCGTTGTCAGGAGTGAGGCTCCCCTATATAGGGTGCTTTTGCAAAATAAACGATTGAACCTTCTCCATTGCCGACTGACTTATTCTTGGTAAATCAGGTATATGGGCTATTGGTAAGTATAGCTCTATGGTAGAATATTTTGGTACTTCAAACCATCCTTCGCATCCTGACCACCATTGTACACAAGCTGATGGTACCAACACAGCGGACAACCAACATCCTACCTCAGACCAAGCTGCTGGCCGTGATGCACCTGTTGGCCACAGGTACCCTCCAACCAACATCCGCATGAGTCGGAGGAGTCACACAGCAAGCCGAACCCAAGTCCCTTACAACGGTCATGGATGATTCCACTATCTGTACTTCCCACACACTGTGCAGGAACAGCCGGAGGCCAAGCAAGGCATCTACGCCACAGCTGGCTCGCCGTATGTGTCAGGGGCAATTGACTGCACACATATCCTACTTGTGCCCCCTGGCAACACTGCACACAATAGGAGCACATATCCCACCAATGTCCAGGCAATATTGGACCAACAAGAAAGTCTTTGCCAACCCCTTAGGCAGTGTGCATGCGCCCTACACCTTCTGACAGTCCATCATCAACCTGCGCTACCAGGATGGCACCTATGGAAATGCACTGCTCATTGGCCAATACCAAATGAACACACCTCAACTCCACAATCATGCAACTCACAACACAGGAAATGCACACGTCACAATGCAGCTTGTTACATCCCCGTAAGCATGAGCGGAGTGGTCTGGCCTGGCGTACGCCAGGCCAGCGTAGGTGTGTGAGTTAAAGGCACGTAACTCTGGGTGTGGTCTCCTTCTGAAATGCTGAAACTGTGGAGTGAGAAAGGCAGTTTCTCACAAAGATGTGCGCTCTCAATAAACACGAAACTGTCAAGTTTCTAAACAGTTCATGAATCACAATTTATCCAAAATAAATGTTTATCATTCAAAGAAGTTGATTGCTTTCAAAATTTATTCCAAGCGTTTTCATTTCAAATGTTTTCGTTCACATTTTGTTGGGATACATTTCCAAATAGTAGAAAACGTCTTCAATTTCAGATACCCAATGCATTTCGGGTCATAAAAGGGGGACCCTTCGTCAGGGGTCTAAGGAAAGAAGGAAATACAGGACCAGGGTAAGTATATATCGTCATTGGCTGGCAGCGCGTGTTGCATGCTTTAAAACGAAGGTGAATAGATGAGAGAAAAGAGGCTCTAAGCTCATGCGTTTCAGAGACCCGAGTGCAATGGAATATTGTGTGACGGTAGTTTAAAAAGCGTGATTAGGAAATGTGAAGAACAATACCACGTGGAGATGAACAGAAAGTGAGCAAAAATAGATCACACCACCATCGACGTGTAACCAAAAGCCAAATACGAAAGGAGTGAAAACTTACATTAAGGCGGACGGCAAACCGTCTCGAACGTGTGCTCAGCTCAACGGCATTCAAAAAACACCCGGGGAAGTGCAAAGTCAATAAAGTTTGGCGTGTGACGTAGTGTCACGTGATCGGAGTCACCAGGGAACGAACACAAACGTAGGACTACACATGCCTAATGCATCACGGAGCGTCTAAAGCACATCAAATACCAACGTTGCTTGCAGCATTCATTCATGAAATATAAAGTACTGTAACATGCAGTAACAAAAGATCAAAAACGAGGACGATATAGAAAATCATAATCAAGATGCAGGTCAGCATACATATAAAATAGGCATTATCATTCACATGCACAATAGATGTACTACCAAGGGGGGTAGCAGATTAGACCAAAAAAGGCAAGGCTGCGTATTATAAGAAACAAGAATATTCAACCCTATCATTAATTCCAAACGGTTGTAAAGCATTCAATTTTTTTATCCAAAAATATTCGGCCTGCAATCTTTGTTTGACCGGATCAATGTCTCTGCGTTGTGTGAGAACCTCAAGGATAGTACAACGCAATTGGGCAATTTTATGACCAGCTTCTTTCCAGTGGTTGGCCACTGTGGATTTGGTGTTCAACAATCTGATATTACTCTTGTGTTCGGTTATGCGTACTTTGAATTTGCGCTCGGTCTGTCCCACGTACACTTTGCCACATGGGCATTTGATGGCATACACTGTGTTAACCGTGTCGCATGTGCTAGAGTGGTGTAGTTGGATGGGATATCCTTTGGTTGGGTGGGTGAAAATGTTGCCAACTATGACATTTCCGCAGTGAACACAATTGTGGCATTTGGCCATCCCTCTGTGTTTGAGTTTGTCTTTTTTAGGTGTGTTCAGAATTTCTTTGAGATTCCTTGATCTTTGAAATGCAAAGGTGATTTTCTCATTGTAGAGATCTTTCAGATCAGGTTCCATTTGGATGAGGTTCCAATGTCTGTTGATGATACTTTTAATCCTCAAGGCCTCAGTGGAAAATTTCAATACACACACTGTTTGTTTTGGTTTGGGGTTGGTTCTTGCTTTGAGAAGCAATTCTCTGGGTCTTGCTCGTACTTTCTCCATGGCTACTTGTAAGATTTCTTCCGGATAATGTCTCAGACGATACTTATTGGTAAGCGTGTCCCATGCAGCATTTAAATCATCCTCTTGTGAAATGATTCTTTTGAGTCGAATGTATTGGGAAGTGGGCAAATGTTTTTTTAAAGGCTCAGGATGGAAACTGTGAAATAACAGGCTAGAGTTCCTGTCTGTGGCTTTGATGTGCACCTGAGTAGTGATCATATTGTTGTATAGTGATATCGACACATCCAAAAATGCAATGGTAGATTTCTCGATGGTGTGTGTGAATTTAATCCGGTCATTCTTGGTATTCAGAGAAATGATGTTGTTTTCAAGCGTGGTTCTGTTACCTTTCCAAATCAAAAAGATGTCATCGATGTACCGTTTGAAAAGCACTAGATTGGATATCCATTCTGGATTCTGTAGAATGTAGTCTGACTCGAATTTGTGCATGAAAATATTAGCGTAAGAGGGCGCCCCCCCAAAGCCCATGCTGGTACCGTTGCATTGATTAAAAAAATTATTTTGCCACTCAAAATAGCTATGATACAGCGAAAACTGCATCAATTGTAGTATAAAAAGTTGTTGGGATTCCTCGAGTTCACTGTTCAACAGGCTCCATTCTAACGCTTCTATGCCCTCTTTGTGCGGGATCGAAGTGTACAAAGATACTACATCAATAGTACAAAGCCAGTATACCTCATTGGAGTCTAACTCAATCTCATGCAGCATGTTGAGGAAAGCAGTGGAATCTCTAATGTATGTTGCGCTAGTCTGGACAATTGGTTGAAGAAATTTATCGACAAATTTGCCAATCGGTTCGGAGATGGAACCACAAGCAGAGACAATCGGTCTGAAGGGTGGTGTGATGGGATCTTTGTGTATTTTTGGCAGCATATAAAGTTTTGGTCTTCTTGGAAACTTTATTTCAAAAAATCTTCTAGTTTTTTCATTAATCCAGTTCATTTCAAGAGCATGGTCAAGAATTTGATGTAGAGTCATTTGATATTCATTTGTGGGATCTTGGTCTAGTGGTAGATAGATATCTTCATTGGATACGTGATCATTGACACTTTTTAGATAGAACTCCATGTCCATTACTATTAATGCTCCTCCTTTATCGGCCTTTTGAAACATCAGATTTTTGTCTTGACTAAGATTTTTCAGAGTGTTCCATTCTTTATTTGTGAGATTAGGGTGTTTAGGTTTAGAAAAAGAAATTTGCTGAACGTCAGCTAAGACTGCACGTTCGAATGCCTCAATCGTTTTGTGGGAGAAAGGTGCACAAAAGGTACTCTTTGGTTTAAATTCTTTGTCCCATGTGTCCGTTAATGGTGTTTGCGCAACATCTTTAAAGAAAAATCTTAGTTTCAACACCCGGAAAAATTTGAACAGGGCAATTTCGGATTCGCCTAAACTAGATCTATAGGTTGGAACAAAGGTGGTGCCTTTGTTGAGTAGTTTCGTTTGAGTATCAGTTAACGTAGTTGACGAAATATTAATCACATCTACGCCACAGCTGGCTCGCCGTATGTGTCAGGGGCAATTGACTGCACACATATCCTACTTGTGCCCCCTGGCAACACTGCACACAATAGGAGCACATATCCCACCAATGTCCAGGCAATATTGGACCAACAAGAAAGTCTTTGCCAACCCCTTAGGCAGTGTGCATGCGCCCTACACCTTCTGACAGTCCATCATCAACCTGCGCTACCAGGATGGCACCTATGGAAATGCACTGCTCATTGGCCAATACCAAATGAACACACCTCAACTCCACAATCATGCAACTCACAACACAGGAAATGCACACGTCACAATGCAGCTTGTTACATCCCCGTAAGCATGAGCGGAGTGGTCTGGCCTGGCGTACGCCAGGCCAGCGTAGGTGTGTGAGTTAAAGGCACGTAACTCTGGGTGTGGTCTCCTTCTGAAATGCCCAACATCTCTGCCAGGGCTGAGCCTCTCACCTCACCACCAGTACGATGCTGTGAGCGGAGTTGCCAACGATCATGGGCATCTGCTGCACCCGGGGCGCTAGTTCCCGAACCAGCCCTGCCCGTCCCTGTGCACCCAGGCCTCAATGCCCACCTGCCTACATCAGCGTGTGACGAAGAAGGCCCACCACGTGCCGGTGCAATCTCCAAGCCCATGGCCTGCGACTTTGGCAGCCACCACAGACCATCACAGCCTCCGCAACAAAGGCCAGCAGTACTCTTCACTCGTTGATGTACTCCATCGGCATGCACAGTGGACAAGTAGGTCACACATTTGGAACTGAGTCTTGATTACCCCATGGCAGAGCACATTAATTATGGCTGAGGGTATGTCACAATACACCCTTCGACATGGTGCCACCAGGCGGCCTTAGTAGTACATTACAACCACAAGATTCTGTGGGCCCACGCGGAATACTGCTCTCAGCCTATGCTGCGCTCGAGTAGGTCACAGAATTGGAACTGAACATCGAATATGCAAAGGCAGAGTACATATCATTGCACGCAAGGAGAGGCGTAAGAGGATGACGTGTTGCATTTGGGCGGAAAAAAGGATCATCGTTATGGAGGTGATCGAACACTACCAACAACTGCCCTGGTGTTACTAACTCTGTGCATCGCAAGCCAACGACATGTGGCTGTGGGCCACTGCTGAACGCTGCCTCGGGCCTACACTGCGGTCTAGTAGGTCACTGAGTCTTGATTTAGCAATTGCGGAGTTCATGTCAGTGTGCCGGCATCATCGCAGACTGCATCCCCTCTCAGCCCCGGTGCCACTAAGTCTGTTCCCCGACATTCATGGGCACTCTCTGGTCAAACATTGGTGGCGTCTGTGTCTATGGACTAGGGGGTAGTTTTCTTCCTCGTTTAGCTGATACTGAATTGGTTGTGGCAACGAGGCTGTCGCTTTCCACTCCACCATTTGCTACTTCCAGATAACATCAGACCTTCCGCATCATGCCCTGGAGGACACCTTCCACTGTCCCCGCAGCCCTCTGCCACATTCACCTTGGACATAGAAGAGGACCCGCCCAGTCCACGTGGCCCTACCTCAGTGCACCTCAAGTCACCGTCCCATGGCAGGGTGCCTGTACCGGCTGCTGTGCATCCGAGGCCACTAACTCTGTGCTGGTCAGGGACTACTTCTTCTGATATATTGGATGGCCTCTGTAGAGATGGCCTTGGGGTCATCAATGCCATGTGTCTGTGGCCCTGGCTGTCTGCTGCCTCCGGCCTCAACTGGGCACACCAGGCTCACACATCAAATCGAGTCCTGATCGGCCCGGACGTCACATCAGTGCAGGAGGCACACGCCACCACCGCCAGGACCAACTCCAACCGCCAGCTGCCAGTGTCCAAACGGTCGTACTGGCAGACTGACGGAGTTGCTCACACCTGTTGTGGATACCATCTTCTGCCTGATCCCCTGCTCAGTACTCCAGATGCCACTGACTCAGTGCACTGCAACCCATGGACCTTTACTGACCGTGCTGTGGAGAGGTTGTGCAGCAATGTCACCTCAAGTAGTGTGGAAGACCTGGGACGTTGATGAGGAAGATGAGGCAGGTCTAACACACCCCACTGCATCTGCATCAGGAATATCTCAAAGGGAGTCAATCCTAGACATTTCCTTCACATGAGCGTGCTCAGCTCTAGCGCCCCAACCTCAGTGCACTGCAACTGACAGACACTTCTGTTTGCATGTTGGGTGACCTCTGTACTTGCTCCGGCTCCCTCCATGTTACTCGCCAGTTGACTCTGTTATGCAGGTGTTTTCAGATTCCGTTGCACTGGTGTCCACTGTTCAAGTTGTTGCCAGCACCAAGCACTCCGTGCGAGCTGGCTCACACTCACCCCACACACATTCAGCACAGGTGTCACTGTACGTGTGGCCCTGCCAATAAAGGGGCCGGGCACACGTGCCCGTAGCCAGTTCAACATAATATCTGTGTGTGTCCCTGTGGTCTTGTTGCAGGCATGATGGCATTGGGCCCTACAATATTACATTGTGCTGTGTAAAGCGGGTGCAGACATGTCACCGCAGGCAGCGGGTTGGAGCTTCAACATGTAGCTTTGTCGTCACCCACTCAATTGATAAGGGGAGTGGCCTGGGCCGTCATACGCAGAGCCAACTTGGGTGTGTGACTGCTATTTACGTGCCCCTGGGCCTGGTTCTGTACTGGGAATGTGCATCTGCATGTGTCTCTATGGCAGTGTGGGTCTCCTTTGTGGGGTCAAGGTGGTCCCTGAAGGATACTAGACACCAACGTATTTAATCTAGTTCACCATCCATGGATTCAGATCCCACCCGCAGCTGTTCGGCCACCTCCTTTTGGCGTTCTGACATCTGGCATTAGGGTGCCATGTGTGGGTGTGTGAAGTGTCATGAGCCAGCTGTGCTTGCGGGTGCTTCCTGCTGTGCGGTCTGTTGCAGGGTCTGTGTTCTCCTCTAAGTAGCTTGGCTGCCTGGGTCCTAGTGGTGGGTTGCGTGGGATGTCCATGGGCTGTTGTAGGGCGTGGGTGTCGAAGGTGTGGTGGTCCTCTCCGGCATCACAGATGAGTTGTCTACTGTGCTCTGCTGGAGGTGTTGTGTGCCCCTCTGCAATGTGAAGGGGAGGTGCTTGTTGACATGTATGTTGTTGCATTGTTCCTGTTCACATGCAGACTGTATGACAATGTACTTTGTGACTGTTTGGGAGGTGCAGGATTTGGATGCGGGACTAAGTACATTTGGACTACATGACGGATGTGAGGTTTTATGAGTACATTTCCATTTCACAGTTTCCAGCTCTGTCCAATGTAGTAGGCATGTTTCTGCACGTGTGTGGAGCCAGTTGTGTCCCCTGTTCTACAGTGCAGGGTTTGCGCATTGTACCATGTTGTCGTCAATGTGGTTCTGCTGTTCTTGCTATGTGTGTGTGCTGCAGTGTGCCACGGGGATCAGGGACATGATCCAGGGTGATTGTGGGTGTGCATGGTGCTACACATCATTGTGCATTTGTGTCATTGTGGCCATCTCCCCCCGTCCCCCAGTCCCTGGTCGTTACTCACCCTGTTGATGTTGTGTCAGGTCCTCTCGAGCTGTGTCCGTACTTCCTACTCCTTGCACCGTCTCCACACAGGTGACTTTGACCTTGGTTTCCTCCAGCTCCCCCTGTGGCACAGGACTCCCGCCTCCTGTCGCCATTGCAGCCTTCCTGTTGGCAGAGGGTTTGTGCATGGTTTAGGTTGTCACATCATGCCAGCGCCTCTTGGCCTCCTCGATTGGCTCCTTGACACTCCGACTGCATTCCAGGTGGTCTACTTGTGGGTCAGTCGATGGTAGTGTTCTGTCACCTCAGTGATGTTTATCTGGTTTTGCTGTGGACTGCACCCCGTCTTCCTCTCCCTCTTCTCCTTAGCAGTCCCAGTCCCCATTGTTCCTTGCAGGTGGTCTGTAGGGTTTGCGTTGGTCTCTGCGCTCGGGCAGGGTACATCCATGTTGCTGCGCACTTTGGATTATTTCTGTAATTTGTATGGTGCATTTTCCTGCCAGATGTGTGGGATAACAGGCCTGTTGCTGATTTTCGGCTTTTGTACCACAATTGGCCTCATCGCAAGATTTTTTTCATTCGCGTTTCGCATTTTTGCAGTGTGGCATTGATTTTAACACTGACATTTGACGCGTTATCTGGATACTATCGCATGGTAACGCCACGTTGAGAACGCTTGGTTGACACGGCGTAATTTTCCCATGATAGACGGCGATGTTGGAAGTTGACTTAGGTTACTTTTGCGATGGTTATCACCAATGTTCCCTCTAATTTTTTTCCTCTGTGTGCGGCAGTATAAGGTCTCGGTGCGCTGCAGCTAAGGCTATGTGCGCCGGGAATCAGACCGCTTATGTAGGTGCAGCGCCAAATATCGCTCCAAACCTGTGATTAAAGTGAAAAGAGAGTGCATTTCCACACATGCAGTGCCACATGAAGTGTCTTAAGGCAGGTTTGCAATTTAGATCTACATGCAATTACATGAATTGGTTACGCAGGTAAGTACACTTTGGGTTTAGAAAAGCACAGGACTCAAATGGTGGTACCATAATACGATTTTACTGAAGATCCTCAGCTCAAGGACTGTTCATAGGGTGGAGAATGTTAGGAGCCGATACAAGATCACACATATACACAATTACATAACATATTTACAATTTGATGGGCAAGCTACGGAGTAATGTCTGGCTTTCCCGTTAGAGATAGTTTGTCACCAGTCCAAAAACGAGCCCCCTACAGCAAGTCATCGTAACAACTTCTGGGTTAAAGTAACTTGTGGTAAATCGCAGTGGGGTAGTGAATGCTTTGCAAAGGCTGGTCGTTGTTGAGACTGCGAGGTAAAGGTTTCCCGTGATTAATCTTCCTGCTGGAGAGAGATGTTTGTCTGGTTCCAGTTTTGACTCATCATAAAGTAGTACAGAGGGTTAATATGCCTATTACAAAAATATGTACCATACACATAACAGAACCGTATTTTATGTGGATAGCTTAGTAGGTTACTGCTTTTGTTGTAGAGAACCTTTTGTTACTTGCAGTTCATAAGTTACAATTATGATATAGGACAGTAACCTATGAAGTGTCAGAGCGGCGTGCAAACTGCATGGTATAGGTTAAGGAGTTACGTTTTTTTTCCTTATCTTTCACTATACTAAAGATGGTAAAAAGGGTTGGTTCGGGTAGAAATACATTCTTATTAGTAAAGACAACAGTGTGTGGGGTCTTTATTTTCCTAATTGAGTTCAACGAAGGGCCATCAAATGTATTTCCGTTGATGTCTTCTGGCTGTGGCAGAGTTAATGTTACTTGGTCGCTAAATGCAGACTAATGTTCAGTCAGTCAAAGCACGCTTTATTCAATTTAAAAAATAAATAAAAAGCACATACAATACATATGCATTAAAATCACATTTCATAATTAATACAAAAACAAGGCAAGCCCAAATTTGACTAAACTACATCGTGTCTGACACTATTTTTAAAAGATACCTTATTTACAATAAAAAGTTCAGTGGTGCTCGTTTGTTTCTAATACGAAAAGCTTCTGCTAGGAAACTGGCGACACTAAAAGTAATGTAAATATTGCCCAACATCTGGAGGTAAATTAAAGCAGGTCTAACTTGAATGAAGCCCGCCTCCCTCAGCACAGGTAACAGATGTTTTTTCCTAGCAGCAGTGTAAAACCCACAAAACATCGTAAAATGCATGGTATCTTGCTCAGCGAAATTATCACAATCACAAGGGGGGGCATCTTTCGAATGGTTCCATGATGGATAGCAACCTAAAGAAAATTGAATCAAATTAAACCTGAATCTCGCTAATAAAAATCTATGAAGGGGTCTTGTAACAAAATTCAGGTATGGTTCCAGGGTTGGGGTAGTGATTAACATAGAGTGTGCTCTTATAGATGGTTTCATTATTTCCCTCTCCTCTCTATTAAGGCGGACCCTGTCTGTAAAATGGACTTTAATCCACTTTACGTCCTCTTTCTTAATATTACGAGGAGATAGAAAAAGTTCCGATCTACCTAAGACTGAAAATGTATTTTTTAAATACTTCAACCAAGGTATTTTCATGTCATGGTCCAAAGACATGACGTCCTCCAGAATAAGATGGTTCAAGGTTAATTCTGGATTCAGCCATGTCCTTGCCCAAAGTAAGAGAGGTGCCAGATTCAGCTTATCTGTAATATAACCCAGACCTATTTCCTCGTGAATGGAAAACGTAGGGGTCGATTTTGGAACTGAGAGCAATAGTCTAATTAACCTATTTTCTACCCTTTGGATTTTATCTTGAGTAACATAGCCCCACAGGGCGGCCCCATAGGTGGCAATAGGAATACACTTGGTGTTATAAACCTTCAAAAGTGCTTCCATTGGCCTGGCCCCCAGCCTTTTGGTGAAACCCAACAGGGCAGTTGTTGAACGGGCCAAGGCTAAACTCTTCACCTTTAACTGTGGGGCCCAAGACCCCCTTTCATCGAAAAGGACCCCCAGATAGGGGAAGACCGGAACCCTGGAAACCACCTCACCCTTGCATATAAAAATTTTGGATCTCAGTTTTCCTCTCTGCTTGCCCACTATCATAGAATGGGATTTTTTCGCGTTTACCTTTACGTCAAGTTTTTCCATGAAGGACACAAAAAAATCCAATAGTGTCTGCAAACCGATGCCCGTGCGGGCAATCAGTACCGCGTCATCTGCGTATAGGAGGGCCGGGATCGGCTGCCCTCCCACTCGCGGCACATCTGCCCCCCCCCCTCCTCAAGATGTTTTTCCAACCCATTTATATAAATGGTGAAAAGGAGGGGGGGCCAAGATACACCCTTGGCGGACCCCATGTCTACTGTTCATTAATTAGCTCCTCTTGGGTTAATTGCTCCGATGAATCTGAGATTTAAGTAGCAGATTGTCACTATGTTTTTCAATTTCTTTCTTGTATTGTTAGGTTTCCAATCTACAGTCTCATAACTAGAGTTAGCTCTGTCTCGACTTTCCTCCTATCACTCGGACATCATTAAGGATACTCTGCAGTACATATTCTTTGGTCTGGTTCTACACCATTAAAATGTCCATTTTACTTATTCTGAACCCTCTAATACCCAACCAGTTCCCTATTCTCAGCTTCTGTTTTTAGTATTCGATTTGAAGTGAAACAGGAAACGCTGGATCAACACTTGCTTCTGTGGAGGATTCCATTGTCAGCAAGGAGAACATGATCTGCTGGACGAATCAGGAAGAATCCCTGGCCTAATGGGCTGTGTGCACCAGACCCATTGGGATTGGAGGCCAGCAGAATTGGAAAATACCAATTAGCTGATGGCCTTGCCTGGATCTTCACTCCGGTCCCCAGATGCTGAGGCCATGCTGAGCAGCTGAGGTGAAAAGGCCCCATGGTGCTGCTATGGAAAAAATGGGATTCTGAAGAGTTGTCTCTGGGCCGGCCATATGGGAATTTACAGCCTGATTCATCAAGCTGATTTGCGCTCGCAAAGCGCCAGATTCTGAGAATCTGGCTCTTTGCGAGTGCGATTTTTGCATTTGGGATTCATCATCCCAAATGCAAAAATCACTATTACCGAAATCGCATATTTGCGAGGAATTGGATTTAAGGAATCTCTAATAGAAATTCCTTAAATGCAATTCATCAACCAATTAGAAATAGCGAAATCGCAATATTTGGTCTCAATTTACCACCAAGTCTGACTTGGTGGTAAATTGCGAAAATAGTGTAAAAAGCACTTTAGTGCATTTTTTTCTTTTGCATGTTACACACACACATGTCCTTTGGGCATGTGTGTGCGCAACACCTGTTCAAATGTGCATTTAAGGGGTGCTACAGGGTGTCCTTTGGACACCCCTGGCACCCTTAAAATCGCTATCTTATTTGCGAGTAGCAAATTGCTACTCGCAAAAAAGGGATACTCCCCATTCATTCCTATGGGCCTTTTGGCCCATAGGAATGAATGGGGAGTTATTCCTTATTTGCGAGTAGCAAATTGTTACTCACAAATAAGGAATGTGTAGGAATCGCTATTTATTTAGCAATTCCTACATGAATACCGTTTTGCGAGTCCTCAATAGCGATTCGCTATGAATCGCTATTAGGGGCTCGCAAAACGGCCCGTTGATGAATCAGGCTGTTAGTGAGCATATAGTGGCAGGTGCAGCTCCTAGCTATTTATGACGGTGTGCTCTTCCCTTCCTGCTTCAAACTGCTCTTCCCTTCCTGCTTCTGTGGGACTGCTCCATCCTCTGAGATCTGAGTGAGCAGAGGAACCTGTTAATGCTGAAGCAACATGAGCTATTACTGAGAGAAGCTGGGCGTTACTGGGTCAAGACTGCATAGTACTAATATCAGAAGATACCTCTCTACTGCTGCTACTCTACACTACATAGTGACTATCATGAACTAGTTAATACCTACGTTCTAAGGGGCCACACTGGAAAGTAGAATGTGGAATGTTAGTGATAAAGAATAAATGCAGAGTAGTTGATAGACTGAGGCAGATAAACTTTAAAAGCAACTAGGGAAGCCACATGATTCGGATGCTGAGTCAGAATTGTCAACACAATGGTTAAAAAAAGCATAGGAA
This sequence comes from Lissotriton helveticus, assembly GCF_964261635.1. Classification (NCBI taxonomy): domain Eukaryota; kingdom Metazoa; phylum Chordata; class Amphibia; order Caudata; family Salamandridae; genus Lissotriton; species Lissotriton helveticus. Next base: position 1,431,272,778 of record NC_136059.1, read on the forward strand.
GACCAGCTCAAATAAAATTGGCAATTACGCAAGAATATTAGGATGCAAGAGGGACACTGTCATGGAGCCCTTGGGGGTGGGGGGGTCACTATACAAAATAGTACTGAAGTGCCCAAGACGCAGTTGCAGTTAAAGACATGAGATCCTCATTGGAAAAAAAAGAAAAGACGCAGTAGCAATTGCCTTGACTCTGGTAAGAACAGGCCTTTGTACAGTATCAGAAAGGGTCATGGCAGTAGAGGAGTAAAAAGATCTCATCGAAAGCCTGTTCTGTGTCTTCAGAGGTCTTCAGATAATCTACACATTCTCAGAAAGAAGCTGGAAAAAAGGGTAGATAATATGGGGCTTGATCGGGAAAAATTAACAAATACCATCTTGGTCTGCTTGGGGATTCAGAGGGTCAAAGGTAAGGGCTGTTCACTCACCACATGAGACAAGGTGTTTGTCAAGGTTCTGCTTTAATGAGAGGGTTAACAGAGTTTCTGTGTCCCAAATAGCACCCAGAGGCATCACCCTGTGCACTAATTGCTGAATTACAGAGATAGGGATTTCATAGTGCAGTCTGCTAGAAGGATGGGGTCTATATAATGTAGGAAATGCTGTTGTTCCCAGACTATACACAACTAGTGCAGAAGCAGCAGAAATAATTAAATGTGGCAAAAAAAAGCTAGAGTCAAAAACCTCAAATGTATGCTGCTGTTTCCATAAAGGCTTGAAGTGGTAAATGGTGTATTCATTTTTCTTAATTAATCCTGAACAGATGTGGATTTGGACTGAATACCTGAGCAATGGGCATGAGCTGTTATGGAAAGTCATTCCAGGCTAGGAGGTTACCAGCTCTGGATGAAGCTTTTAAATCCACAACATCAGATGGAGGGGAAGGGTCTTCATTCAAAAGGGTCAGACGTGATAAGACACGGAACTCTAAATCTGTTATCTCCATGATCACAGATGACAAAAATGTATCACTGACTGCTTGCATTTGCATACAAACCATGATAGACAAAGGTCTTGACATTATTCGTTCTGTGGAACATTCTGTCTTTTTGTTTTGGACCAAGATATATTACTATGCAAACCCCAACTAATATACACTGGAATACCATTGATATGCCCTAGAATGCAAAATAGGGCTCTCTCTTGGAATGTAGCTGCACGGGTTAAGGTGCAGACGCTCTGTGGCTCTGTGACAATCCTACCTTAGGGCTGGTTGTTCACCAATCCGATAAAGAGTTAGGACATCCTCTTGGCCTTCTGTTTCCAGAGGCAATGGTGCTTTCTAGGATTTAAAAACGATTTTTGAAAGCACTTCAGGTGCTATTTTGTAACGTGGAGAAACTTCCCCCTTCACTTTTTGGTAATATCCAGTATGGCAGATGTGTCTACTTGCTTCTATTGAGCTGTTTCGCATGGTGTGTGCGAGAAAGTGGCTCTATATATACTGGAGCAAAGTAAGGTACAGTCTGTATAGAGACCACAACCCCCAGAGGTATAATAGAGGTTAAAGTCAGGGCTGACCTTCCTCTCAAAAGTGGTAGCTTGGCCGAGCAGTAAGGCAGTACCAGAGGACAATGCAAAGCATTTGTTGTACCCACTCAGTCAGCAAAAGGTTTCACACACTCAAGGACTGAACTCCAGGCCAATGGTTTTTATATCAAATGATATACCTATTTTATTTTTAGAACTAACAGATACCAAAACATACTTTTCTCAATATGAGGGATCTCAGATAGTTACTTTGCAGTAAGGTGATAAACTTTGTAAACACAATAGGTACAGTGGTTGCAGTAGGCAACACAATTCTAAGCACATTTCAACATTGAGCTCAATGGATTTTTCTACATAAGTACAAATGATTACTTTATAGATTACTTTTGTAACTCCACGGCTGGATCCTAGATTCAGTGTTGGGGTCTAAGCTGAAAACAGTTTAGTAAAAACGTTTTGGTTATTGCAATGATTTTTAAAGAATATAAAGGTATTTTGAAAGTTGACAGAAACTTTTCAGTGAAAAATTAGCAATGTTATCCTACGGAAGGAAATTCAAGTCACAGGTAAAGTAGGTTCTTGTTACTTTTGTAATCCAGTACTGGACTCCTAGATCCGGCACTGGGACCTCTACCTAAGACAGGTAAGTATTTATGTTTCAGCAGTTGGTACCATTTTTAAGGAATATTTGTAGTTTGCAAAAGTCGACACTTAGAAGAACTTTCAAAGAAAAACAGTCAATGGATTCCTATAGAAGAAAATGCAGGTAACTGGTAAGTACAGTTAAGATTACTTTTGCGATTCAGCACTGGTCTAGACAGTACAGTACTGGCTTCTCTCCTGATCCCAGGTAAGTATTTCGGAAATCGTTGGTCAGCTGTTTTTAGAGGAATATTTTGAAGTTTCAAAAATCAACACATTTTTCAGAGAAACCAGTCAATGATAGCCTATGGAAGAAAAGTGAGTTATCGGCTTTAAGGTGAGTACTCGACTGGTGAGGGTGAGGTTCTGGGCATAGACTCAGGAGTCTCCCAGGGTCAGAAAGGTACAGTAGTTACACCCTCAGCTGCACAGGGGCAGCCGGTGCAGAGAGAGTAGGCCCAATGCAATCCAATGGCGGTAGGAAGGAAGGTTCAGGGTGTCCCTAAATACTGAATTTAGGGGCGTTACAGTTAGGCAAGGGCAGGGACCAATAGGTCCCTGTCCTGGGGTGGGTACACCCCCTAGTCTGCTCCTCTCCTGTGGGAGGGGGCAGAAGCCTAGCTGTGATTGGGCAGGGCTCCCAATCTCCCAGATGGCGGGAGCCAGGGGTCATGCTTCACCTCGCCTCTCCCACCTGAGGGGTGGAGTTGGCACAGGCTGGCACCCCCCCTTCCTGACGTAGGGTTTCCCGCCAGTCTTCCCGCCAGAGTGGGGGTCAGAACTGGTGGGGGCCAGTTGCTGGGTACAGCAAATTGTCTAGAGAAGCTCACAAGGGCGGCAGGCCTTTGAAGTTTCCCCCTGCCCATCCTGGGGGAGGAGACCTAGCACCTCGCCCAGGATGTGCATTGTTGCAGGCCCAGGAGAGCGGGGGGGCTCTCCACCCAGGGGTCCAGCAACATATTTGCTGTTTTGCAGCCTAGGCAGCCCCTCAGTCCAGACGTGGATTGTAGGTTAGGTTTTCAGGGAGCATCGCTAAGATGCCCTCTGGTAAATGTAAATGTACAGGAATTTATATAGCGCAAATCACCGAGCGGTTTCTAAGCGCTTGCTTAGGGAACCCGTCCTGGTATTCCCCTGTGAGATAACCCCGGCACGGTATCCGCAAGGTGAAAGCCAGGCATCCCGCTGCGAGGGGCCGTTGTGGAGATTAAGCAAGCTATTGCCCAGAGTTGCAGAGTGTGAACCCGTGAATCGAGTAGGCACCGGAGCGAGAATTGTCGAGTCCATGGACATTTTAGGACTCAAGACCCGGCCGAGCCGGGAATTGAACCCTGGTCCGGGGCTGACCTCTGCTTCCAGGTCTGCCTCCTCTAACCAGTGAGTCACACTTCTACATTTACATTTACATTTACATTTCATTTATCGCTAAGATGTCCTCTGGTGCATTATACATTAAATCCCACACTGGCATCAGTGTGGGTTTATTGTGCTGAAAAGTTTGATATCAAACTTGTCAATCTTCAGTGTAGCCATTATGGTGCTGTGGAGTTCGTAATGACAACCTCCCAGCACCATATACTCTTAATGGCATCACTACACTTACAGTGGCCAGGAATGACCCTGGGTACTGTAGGGGCACAGTGGTCACCCACCTGTGCCCACACCGCTGGCATAGGACACCCAGCTAAAAGGGTGACTGAGGTATGCCAGGGCAGTGGGTTCTGTGGGCAGGGCACACATGGATGTGTGCCATGTCAACTCTCTGTTTAGTTCTGCACTTAGACAATCAGCCTGCAAAGGCAGTGTGTGGGTGTCAGGGCATAGGGCCCCTAAGGGTGGCACAATAAGTGCTGCAGCCCTTAGAGGTCTTCTCTGGTCACCAGGCCCTGGGTACCTAGGGTACCATTTACTAGGGGCTGACAGGTGGCCAGAGATGCCAATTGGGTCTGGGTTTCAACACAGTTTTAGTGAGGGAACACAAGCCCTGGGCACCTGGTTGACAGGAGCCCAGAGCACACATAGTCAAAGCATATCAGCAGTTCAGCAAAAAGTGGGGGCATACCAATGCAAGAAAGATGGCACTTTCTCACACAACCCCCCCCAAACAACATGTGATGAGACGGATCACTGAAACAATATCGATGACAAAAATATGGAACTACCATAATATCGAGTAAAAAATATAGAATGCCAAAATATCGAATTCCCATCTCCAAACAGGTAAGTACAAAAATATCGAATCAAAAATATCGTTGTCAAAAAATAGTTTGTCAAAATATCGAATTTTTGTAAATGCTTTAAAGTAATTACAAATTAATGAAATATTAAATATAATTAACTCAAACATACATAAAATACTTAAATAACCTTAAAATTATTAATTAATTATTGTAAGTTAAAAAAAACATACAAATTTATTTGTTAATACATATATATATATATATATATATTACCTACTGGCGGTCGCCAGTAGGTATATATAGTTAGGATTTTTTCTCTATGGGATTTTTGAAAATTCTATGTCTAATAACTTTGGCGTTTGTGGACGGAATTGGCTGAAATTTTCTGGAAAATGGAACATTTTGTTTCTGAGCAGCCCCTGGAAATTTGGGGGGGGTTCGTCCAGGGGGAGTCGAGAAAAAAGGGGGGTCCCAAAACGTGTTTTTAACATTGAGTTTTCCATAGGGCGGTTGGCCTCACTTTTAGCCCGAACGGCTGAATGGATTTGCATGAAACTTGGCAAAATTGTAGGGACTGGTAGCCCGATGTGCCTTTTGTAGGTCTCAATATATGTGCTCCAGTGGATTTTGAGAAATTAACGTTTAAAAAAAGATATATATCTGTAAGCGCGCTCTGGGCAGCGCTCCGGTCCGCGGACCTTAAGCGTACCGGAACTTCGCGTAGCGAAGCTGATTGGCTCTCCGGTGTCTGTCAACATTCTAAACAGTCCGGAGCGGCCGCCATCTTGTCTCTCGGTAGGATTGAGAGACAAGAGGAGGCCAAAACAAAGGGGGAAATAACCATAAGGGGGCATACTAGATCCTCCCTGACCCCCTAGGTTTAATGTGGAGGTTTTAAAAGGGCCCCGCGGGGCAAAAAAAACAAAAAAAAATGTTTTTTTTTTTTGCGTGGGTAGCGCCCGGTCCGCGAACCGGGAAGCGTTCTGGGCAGCGTACTGTAATGAAAAATGAATGATAGACTTTTCAAATACTGTATGTTAATTGATTGTTGGTTTTGTTGATTATTTTTTATTTTTTTTTATTTTTTAAGCAATTATTTATTATTGTGATTGTGTTTCAAAATTTAATAACATTTCTAACATTTCACTGTCTGAAATGTCGTCATTTTCATTGAACATAGCTTGTAATCTATGAGGGTGTAAAATGTCCTCATTTTGAAGGAGGTCATCCACTGCTTGCACACATTGCAGTAGTTCTTGGTCCCATGTTTCATCCATAAATTCTATATAATTTGGACCAATTAATTCTTGGCTGCTCTGTTGCAGGACAATTTGAAATGAAACTTTCTGTTCGCCTTCCATGTTGCCTGAAATTTGGATAAAAAAAATATATATTAGAAGAGATAGGGCACTGTTGGGATTAATTTTAGATAGGCATTTTTTAACAGAGAATTTATCTTTGGGCAGTGTATAGAATCAGAGTGGAAGTAGGAATATAAAAAAGTGTATGTGATTTAACGTAAGTAAATTCATAATTATAAAAGAGAAGCCTAACTCCATCCATAACTATAACAGAGAAGTCTATCTAAATCTATAACTACTACAGAGGGATAGTATATAACTATCAGAAAAAGTTTACCATATTAACTTATAGTGCACAATATAGTTCAGTTTTTAAAATAACAACTTACCTTTAGAAAGAAGTTGAAGTGATTAGTGAAAATCCAATTGAAATGTACACCAGGAAGTAGTAGTCAAAATGGCTGTGTTTCATTCTCTTCTTTTATATATATTCAGGTACATAACCAATCAAATGTCAGGTAAAAAAAGTAGAAAATGAAAGTAACATTTTAATTGGTTGTCAATTCCAACACTTCAGATGTGTTTTGAGAAGTAATTTACCTCAGGGTATTTAGAGAGGTCTACAGGCTAAATGGCTAAATGGAATTCCAATCAAATTTGTGAAAATGGTAGGGATTGGTATGTAGTATGAGCTAATCTATATTTGGTGAAATTGTCTCCAGTGGCTTTTCTGTAAACTACTTTCCCACCTTTTTTGATGGTGCGCTTCCCAGGGAGCGACCCGGTACGCGAACCGTTGAGCGCCCCGGTTCGCGTACCTTAAGCGTTACGGGAGTCCACCATTTTGTGTTTCGGTCGAATTAAGATATAAAATGGAGGGCAAATAATGTTCAGAATGGGTAGAAGGGGGCACGGTAGACTTATCTTGACCCCCTAGGTTTTGTGAGGGTGGCTGAGGAGGCTTATATGTGCGAAAAAAAAACATTTTTTTTAAAAAATGTCGCGTGGTTAGCTCCCGGTTCGCGTACCAGGTAGCGCCCCAGGGAGCGTACTTTGTTGAAAATTAGTGAAAAATGTTACAGTAAAATAATAATTGTGAGTGATCAGATGTAGGGTAGCTCTGAGAAGAGCTTTTGGGTTTATGGTACATTTAGGTACTTATAAGTAGGTACCAATGCACAGTCTTAAATTCAGAGTGAAAATTCTGTTGCCCTCATCTGAGAAGTGAACTCCATCTCCTCTGTAGACATCTTGCATGTAGTAACGCAAGTTATTGTTGTACAGGGAGCCCATTCCATGGTCTCTCATGTAAGCTGAAACAGATTTGTTTACATGCTTCCTCGACTTCTCAATTTGTGGACAAAATTGGTTTGACCACCTCCATTTCTGTCTTTGGCATATATTTGAATATACCAAGGCAGTCTGAGGAAAAAGTGCCATTAATTGCTCAAAGGTGTCCTTTAAAAGCATTTCCAGACCTACCCCAGTCAAAGTGCCCAAATCATTACCTCCACAGTGCACAATTAACAGGTCAGGTTTGGGCAAATGCATAAAGGTTTTCACCAATGGTATCAATTGGTGACATTTTAATCCTCTGTGGCCAAACCACTTAATTTCCACATCTTGTAAATTGAGGTTAGGTAATTTTCTGTTCTCAGCATACCTGTGAGCCCAGTGGATATAACTATGTCCAACAATACAGACAGAAAACATGGTGAGAGAAGGTTCTCCTGCAGTCAGATGAAGTGTGGCAATGAAATGGCAGTTGAAAAAATGAGAGTTTAAAATGAAAAAAACTGTGGAGTTTCTGTGTTCATGAAGCAGTAACAGTGATTGGTGGATTTTGATTGCTGAAAACAGAAAGTTAGGGTGCATGGATGAGTTATTTGAAAGATGTATTTTGAATGGTCAATAAAAAATCATTAAATGAAAGAATGCACTGGATATGCAGGTGCACTGAGAGTTCAGAGTTCAATTGCAACATTGTTGTGTGAACTTGCAAACACCAGAAGTCTTCCAAGAGGTGGTTGCCATGCAGAAAAGGCATGAAATGGCAGAGGGGGGAAGGGTTTTCATTTGAAAAAAAGTGAGGGAAGAGTTTTGATTGGGTGACATGAGAGATATTTGTGAAGAATTACAGCATTTCTGTGCTTTTGATAGCTGCAGACTCTGGAGTGCATACCTTTTGCTCTGCTGAAGACAAATTGGTGTGGTTCTGAGACTGTTTTCAAACTCAAAGTATTTGCTAAGGTGAGAAAATATTTCTTTAATTTAGATAGAGAATAGTGTGCTTTAAGGAGAAAATTATGAATTATGTGGCGCAAATTGCTTGTAAATATGCTCCCACCTGTGCATGGAAAATTTAGATTTTGAATGTTTGTGTTACATAGCCATGTTAAAAGTGATACAAACATGCTGCAAAGGCAATCAAAAAACGCTTTTATGTGTCTTAAGGACATTTTAAGTAATTTTCCCATGTGCAGTGTTTTGAAATTATGATTTGAAAATCGTTTTTGGGGAAAAGGAATTGTTTTTAAATTTATGACAAGGACATAATGGTGTATGCTTCTTTATAAGGCAATTGACTGTCCCTGATGTTATTTTTCCCATTTTAATGTAAGACCTTTCTCTGTGGCGCAAATTGCTTGTAAATATGCTCCCACCTGTGCATGGCAAATTTAGATTTTAAATGTTTGTGTTACATAGCCATGTTAAAAGTGACCCAACCATGCTGGAAAGGCAATCAAAAAACAAATTTTAAGTAATTTCCCTGTGGGCAGTGTTTTCAAATTATGAATTGAAAATCGTTTTTGAGGTAAAGGAATGTTGTTAAAATTTATGTGCGCCATATGCCCCCAAATTTCTTTTTCAGGGGTGCAGCAGGGTGTTCTTGAGATACCCCTGCACCCTTGAAAAAATTCCTAATTTGCGATGAGCTAATTGCTAATCGCAAATTGCACCTTCATTCCTATGAGCCTCCTAGCCCATGGAAATGAATGGGTAATTTGCAATTAGCAATTTGCTCATTGCAAATTAGGAATGGTAAAGAATTGCTATTTATTCCTTAAAATTCGCTATTTAGGAAATGTAAAATAGTTTGATGGTACATATGGTGGTTCATCTGTAACAAGATAAGAAGCTTAGGGATACATTTATGATGACTGGCGCAATAAAGTGCACATCACTTACTTCATTGGTAGGCCTTTACATGTATTATCTCCTCTGTATTCTTCATCAAGCGTAACTTTAATCTGCAATCCTGAGTAGGCCTCACCTTAAACAAACCTCTGGATAGGCCACACCTTATCGTCATCCTGGATTAATCATTTAAAATGCTAGGGACAGATTTATGATAGGTGTATGCCTCTTTTGCGCCACTTACAAAACACTGTCCACGGGGAAATGACTTAAAATGTCCTTAAGACACATGAATGTGTTTTTTTAAAGCGTTTGCAATTTTTTTGGGTCACTTTTAACATGGCTATGTGACTCAAACAGTCAAAATCTAAATTCACCATGCACAGGTGGGAGCATATTTACAAGGAATGTGCTCCATGGGGAAAGGTCTTATAATGTAATATGGGAAAAATGACATCAGAGACAGTGAAATGCCTTATAGAGAAGCATACACCATTATGTCCTTGTCATAAATTTGCAAACCATTCCTTTTCCCCAAAAACGATTTTCAAATCATAATTTGAAAATACTGCACATGTGGAAATGACTTAAAATGTCCTTAATTCAAAATTTGCTATTCTTTATTTTGCGATTGCACTGAAGGATTTGCAAATTTTGCGATTCCTTAAATGCAATGTATCAAACAAAAAATATGTAAAAAATAACATTAAGGATTTGGAAACTACCACCAACTTCTAGTTTGTGGTAATTTGCGAATTCTTTTCAAAAAGCATTTTTTTCCAAAAAACAAAAGGTGCCATATGACGCCAATACATGCCCTTAGGGCATGTATGTGTGCCATATGCCCCCAAATTTCTTTTTCAGGGGTGCAGCAGGGTGTTCTTGAGACACCCCTGCACCCTTGGAAAAATTCCTAATTTGTGATGAGCTAATTGCTAATCGCAAATTGCACCTTCATTCCTATGAGCCTCCTAGCCCATGGAAATGAATGGGTAATTTGCAATTAGCAATTTGCTCATTGCAAATTAGGAATGGTAAAGAATTGCTATTTATTCCTTAAAATTCGCTATTTAGGAAATGTAAAATAGTTTGATGGTACATATGGTGGTTCATCTGTAACAAGATAAGAAGCTTAGGGATACATTTATGATGACTGGCGCAATAAAGTGGACATTACTTACTTCATTGGTAGGCCTTTACATGTATTATCTCCTCTGTATTCTTTATCAAGCGTAACTTTAATCTGCAATTGTGAGTAGGCCTCACCATAAACAAACCTCTGGATAGGCCACACCTTATCGTCATCCTGGATTAATCATTTAAAATGCTAGGGACAGATTTATGATAGGTGTATGCCTCTTTTGCGCCACTGTGCGTCACTTTTATGATGCAGCGGCGGTGCAAAAGATTTGCTATGAGGCGACAAAATTACAAATTGATGCATTTAGGCAGATGTGTCATGGTGTAAAAAAAACGTGCCACATGAAACCGATGCAGCAGTGATGCAAAAGATGCACCATGTTGCAAGACAGGCCTCACTTGGGGCCATATGTATCAAGCTAATTAGCATTCGCAAAGATCAAAATTCTGCGAATTTCGGCCTTTGCGAATGCTAATTAGACAAATGGTATGTATCAAACAAGTTTGATGCAAAATAAGGAATAGCAAAATTTGCTATTTCTTATTTTGCGATTGCACTGAAGGATTTGCAAATTTTGCGATTACTTAAATGCAATGTATCAAACAAAAAATATGTAAAAAATGACATTAAGGATTTGGAAACTACCACCAACTTCTAGTTTGTGGTAATTTGCGAATTCTTTTCAAAAAGCTTTTTTTCCAAAAAACAAAAGGTGCCATATGACGCCAATACATGCCCTTAGGGCATGTATGTGCGCCATATGCCCCCAAATTTCTTTTTCAGGGGTGCAGCAGGGTGTTCTTGAGACACCCCTGCACCCTTGGAAAAATTCCTAATTTGCGATGAGCTAATTGCTAATCGCAAATTGTACCTTCATTCCTATGAGCCTCCTAGCCCATGGAAATGAATGGGTAATTTGCAATTAGCAATTTGCTCATTGCAAATTAGGAATGGTAAAGAATTGCTATTTATTCCTTAAAATTCGCTATTTAGGAAATGCAAAATAGTTTGATGGTACATATGGCGGTTCATCTGTAACAAGATAAGAAGCTTAGGGATAGATTTATGATGACTGGCGCATCACCAGGGATGTGCCAGTCATCCTGCGCCGCTGATCCGCCACCCATGGTGTGCTGCATTTACAATGCGGGGCATCATGGGGCAAAAATGGCACAGATGCGTGACGTATCTGTGCTGTAAAGGTAGTGATTGCTGGAGTTGTATCGCAAGTGCGATGCAGCTCAAGCAAGGCTCAGGGGTGCCCCATCTCCACAATGTTGCGTCAAGACCTATGCCTGCTTAAAGCAGGCGCAGGGTTTTGACGCAGCTTTCTCCTATCTGATTGTAAATACGGCACACCATGGGTGGCAGAGCAGCGGTGCACGTTAACTGGTGCATGCCTGGGGATGTGCCATTTAACATAAATCTGCCCCTTTACATTTAAGTATGTGCAGGGGACACAGAGTTGGTGAGGCTTATCCAAGGTTAAGAAGAGATGAGTCATGTTCACTGAAAAATTAGACATAGGCTTCACCTGCTCAGCATCGCTGGACATGGCTAAATAATAGCTGCAAAATGTTACTCTTGTTAAACAATTTTACTATTATAATCTCTGAGATTTGTCTCTTACTCTGCAACATCTCATTGTTGTTATCTTTCTTTAAAGATAAAGACAACATCAACATGAGCGACAATCTGCAATCAGTTGATTTTGACCTCATCATTGAACTTGTAATTGAAACATCAGTGGATGTTGATCCCTTGGATGATTTAAATCCTGAGGATGAAGAAGAGCGTGATGAGGATGCAGATTTGTCCGAATTATATGACATAGGGTGGGAAGCTGACCTGATTGAGCCTATGGAACTATAAACATTTATTTTTAAAATTTATAATAACTAAAAAGTAAAAGTGTAAACCGTTTAATTTAAAAATAAAGACACCTTCAAAAACAGGTTATGTGTAGTGTCTTCAATAAAATATTAAAATATGCTCATAAAATTAGATCAGATTCACATATAAAATAGCACAGGTAACATGAACATAAATTCCATTTCTTTTCTGCTATTTCTGTATTGTAAATTTGCCAAGGACTAAAAAATCTTCTATTTAAAATGTCAAGTAGTGTGTTAAGTTTTTGATCACTGTTATTGATTTACTGTTTGGTAATAGTGGTTAATAACATTTTTTAATATATTTTACCACAGATTCAACTGCAGATCATTTCAACATTTCACCATGCCAACGAAAGAAAGAGAGAGAAAGGCTGCAAAACGTCAAAGACAGCAGGTGAATCAAAAGAAGCAGCAGTCCTCTAACAAAAAGATTTGTCAAGTCACGAAGAAAGCACCGGGTAAGAGTACAAAAACATTCATAAGAAATATGTGTAGTAAAAAAAATATTACTACAGAAAATGTTTCAGTCCATAAAAAGAGAACCAATTCAAATGGAAAGGAAAGGCCAATCAAAAATGTTACTGCTAGAGCAAGAGATAACTCTGTGCATGATAGTAGAAGGAAACAACAGTTTAGGGACATTCGTAAACGAATGTTCCGCAACAGGATAATTGGCAATTTGTTAAAAAATATTAAGAAAGGTCAACAGAAAGTGGTTTTTTATAAGAGAAAAAAAAAAGTTGAGAAAGTTATTGATCAGGCATTTGAAATTAAACGTAAGTTATTTATTTTGATAATCAATAGAATTAGGAAGCTAAACAAGGCAATTTATGATTTCAAAAGAAATAGTAGATGGAAGAGAATAGTTAATCGTAGTAATTTTTGTGAAGTTTTTTCTGGAGAATGGATTCATAGTTCAAGCTGTGAGGCATTTTTTAATGAGGAGAGTTATTTCCAGGATAATGATTTGGTGCATGCAGTTGACACCAGTGGTCGTGCTTATGAAGTGAAAGATGGTTGTCCAGTTGAAAAAGAAAAACTTGTGACAACAGAGGCAGAAGAGGTGTTAGGTAATGAGGTTTTAGGAAGACGTGCTAAGGGTCCTGTGTACACCTGGAAGTGTAGTAGTATTTGTAGTGTGCGACAGGATTCCATCAATTTGCTTTGTGATTTTGTACGGTCATTTAATAAGAAAAGTTTGAAGCAGAAAATAAGGTTGTTGCAAGAATTAGATCCTTGCAGAGTGAGAGAAGTGACAGGTTTGCATGGTCATTCACTGGCTTGTCTTTCCAGGAGAGTATGCCAGAGTGTTTTTCATCATTTCAGAATGCTAGCAGTGCATCATAATAAAGTGAGGAAATTAGTTAGAATGTTGTATTATGCTAAGAGTCCAGCAATTATGCTTAAACAATTATGCGCTGCTCTTTTGCATGGTTCTGAAATAGATGTGAAGAATATATGTGAAGAAATTGAGTTTTGTTACTTTGGAAGTAAAGAGGAGAATGTTGAAATTGACCAAGAAGAAGCGGGTAATGTGGAAGATAGTGTACAGGTTTCCAGTACAGATAATTTCCAGAGGGAAATTGTCACATTTCAGGTCAAATCAAGTGAGAGGCCAAATTTCACTTGTGTGTGTTGTCGACGCACTTATTATAAGAATCAGACTAAGTTAGTGGATTTATATGCAAAAAGTGAAAGGGAAAATAATAGTGAATGGAAGGATTTTGCAACATACTTGATGGTAGAAAATTGTTTTGATTTGGGATTGGATCAACGTGTGTGTACTTATTGTTATTGCAAATTAAATCAAAACCAGATGCCTGCTAGAGCAGTTCATAATAATCTGGAATTGGTTGAGATTCCTTCTGAATTGAAGGATTTAAATACTTATGAATCTATTTTGATTCAAAGTATCCATCCCTTTCAGGCTATTGTAAGAATGGAGCCAAAGACAGGGAAATTGCCTCCATCAGATTTACAGAGAGGATTAAAGGGAAGAGTTGCTTATTTGCCTCTAGATTTGAAGAAAAACATTAACACAATTGGAGTAGAAAAAGTGGAAGAGGAACCTCTGGTTATCTTAGTTAATGGGGTTCCGACAAAGAATAAGAAAATATGGCAAGATTTAGTAGATGTTAGGAAAGTTAAAAAGGCAACATTGTATTTGAAAAAAAATAATAAATACTATAAGAATGTATATGTTGCAGAAGAGGAAGTAAGTGAGGAAGAGGATAGCGATTTGTGTGCTGGTCAAATTGAGAAAGTAGAACCCTCTACTAGTGAAGAAATATATGAACATTATAGTGTTCATCCTTTGCATTCCAAGGAAGTCATGGGGAATGCTATTGAGTTGTTTCAAATGAAACAAGCCAAAGGGAGTCCCATTAGTGTTTGGGAGGAAAGTTTGGAAGCTCGGTGTTTCCCACAGCTTTTTCCAACAGGTCAGGGAGGAAGATATGATGAGCGACCTCATCAAATTCCTGCTTCTGAATACCGGACTTTGCGATTGTATGCAGGAGATGCTAGGTTTCGACAATGCATTCCTTATTTGTTTCATCTCCTGTTTGAAAGCGATCTGTCTGGACTGTCATATGCAGTGAACCACATCTTGAAAAGTGGTATACACATGCAAAACATCTCGGCAAGTGACTTTATGGATAAAGTCAATGTCCAAGACAGTATTTTGGATTCTCACCTGATTAATCTCATGGCGTGTCAGCGTGGTACTAATGAGTACTGGTACCGTCGTCATGGTGATTTAAAATGTATGCTGAGGAACTTAGGTACTCCCACATGGTTCCTCACTCTGAGCTGTGCCGAGTATGGCTGGGAAGACTTACTTGAATTTCTACGAGAGGCAAATGCTAACGTAGATAACATCGAATTCAAGACACCCGGAGAACTGTGCTCTTTGGATCCAGTCAATGTATGTAGGTACTTCAATCATAGATTTGAAGCTATGATGTCTTTCATCATGAATAAGAAGAATCCACCTCTTGGAGAGGTGTTGGATTTCTTCTGGAGAAAGGAGTACCAAGCAAGAGGTGCTCCTCATATACATATGTTGCTGTGGATCAAGGATGCACCTAAATTTGGAACGGATCCAGAAGACTCAGTGATGAGTTTCATCCAACAGTATTCTACGTGTGCTGTTCCAAACGCAAAGGAGAAGAAAAGCCTAAGAGAAAAAGTTCTGCGTTTCCAAAGCCATCGATGTGGAAAGTACTGCCGTCGTAAATTCCGAAACAAGGACAAGTTCTACACCAAATGCCGTTTCGGCTTTCCACGACCGGTGATTTCTAAAGGAAGAGTAAACAGTTTGATGTCTTCGCTGCGACATAATGTCATGAAGAAATCACCTAAAAACACATACAATTTGAAGAGGAACGAAGAGTCCAAGTACATCAACGACTACAACCCGGTGATTTTGTCCATGTGGAATGCTAACATGGATATACAGTTTGTGGCTGATAACTGTATGGCTGTGGCTCGGTATGTGACGTCTTACATCACCAAAAAAGAGAAGACAGAATTGAAGGATATGTGGGAGGACATTTCCCATGAAAAGAGCCTCAGCAAGAAGTTGTACAGTTTCAGTCTGAAGATGTTGTCGCATCGAGAAATTGGAGCTTACGAATGCTCTGACCGGTTGTCTTCAGCAAGTCTCTATGCCAAGTCCAGGAGTATCATTTGGGCGATTCTTGGTCTTGCTGCAACGCGTAATCGAGTTCTGAAACCTGTGCGGGAAATTGAGTATTTGGCGGAAAAGGAGCCAAACAGTACCGACATTTTGAAGACCAACATGTTGGATACATATTATCCAAATAGAAGCAGTCACCTCGACAATGTTTGTCTGTATGAGGTTCTTCAAAATTACATATTCAAGAGGAACATCAAAGAAGATACTGAGAAAGGAGTGTATGCTGTAATAGGAAGTGAGGGATGTCTGGTCAAGCAAAGAAAATGCCACTTGGTAAACCATCGAAAATTGAGTGGCGAATCTCCTGAAAAAAAGGAGTTTTTCTATTTAGCACTTTTGCAACTTTTCAAGCCTTGGCGTGCAGAAGAGGAACTGCTTGGAGATTTCCTCTGTTACGAAGACTCTTTCAATGCCGCCAAGGAGACCATAGAATGTCCTGCTTTTCCCAAATATGTAGAAATGTTGAATGCGGAAATTGAGCAGGAAGCAACGATTGCAGCCGAGATTGCCAGAGACAGTTCTCAGGACAGTCAGAGTTCTGCTTCATTGAGTCAGGATCCACTAGGAGGACCTGTTATCGAAAATGAAGCTGCCACTGCCATGAATGAAGTGGAAAGAGCCATGGCACATGCTCAGGAGGATGCGGTTAACTTAGAAGAGTTGGAAAGACAACTCAACGTTGAGCAGAGGAAAATATATGACGAAGTTACCATGCAAATTGATCATGGATTAAGTCATGACAAGAAAGAGTGCTCATGTACGTCGTTGAAGCCTGTCCGACTGTACGTGAGTGGAGAAGCGGGAACTGGAAAAAGTTTCCTCATTAAAGCAATTTCATGCTATTTGCAGGAAAGGACAGAGTCATCGCTGTCTTGTGTTGTCACCGCTCCAACTGGACTGGCAGCACATAACATTAAAGGGATTACTTTACATCGTTTACTGATGCTGCCAGTGGAGCATGACAACAAATTACAATATCACAAGCTATCTGGAGATGCTTGTTTTGAAGTTTCAAGAATCTTGAGGAAAATGAAACTTCTTATCATTGACGAAGTAAGCATGGTTTCCAATGTCATGCTTGCCTTTGTGCATTTGAGAATGCAAGAAGTTCTCAAAACAGAGTATGATGTGTTATTTGGTGGCAAACACATCATTGTTTTCGGAGATCTTTTGCAGCTGACACCAGTGAAAGGGCAACCTGTGTTCAAAATGCTCACGCATGAAGATACCAGGAAGTGCCTAGGCAGCATTGGCAACGTCAATATATGGTTAAACTTCAATTATGCTGAACTGCATGAAAATATGCGTCAGGCGAAGGATGAAGTTTACAAGACTATTCTACAAGATGTTAGAATTGGAAAAGTGACCGAGCATGGGAAAGAAGCTTTACATGCACGATTACTGTCAAATTTATATCCAGAACAAGATGTTGTGCCTGAGAATATTTTTCAGAAAATTACTGATAAGAAATCTGGAATATGTTTGATGCCAACTCTTGCAGAATGTGCCAAATTCAACAACAAAATGTTGCATTTAGAAAAGCAAGAGATTGTGAAACTGGAAGCTATTGACAGAGTAGAGCATATGGGATCAACAATTATTTTGTCTGAGAATCTGAAAACAAAATTGGATTCATTAGAGAAGAGTATATCTAAAACTGCAGGTTTTGAAAAGACTCTGAATGTGTGCTTGAACTGCCGTATAATTTTAAGAAGGAATTTACATGTTGAAAGAGGTCTGGTAAATGGATCAATGGGTAATGTTGTTGATTTTGTAAAATACAGAAATAGAGATGGAATTGAATTTTTAAAAATTAAATTTGATGGCATTGAGGAAGTACAGCTAATTGGTCGTTGCTCTGCTAGATTTTTGCTTGTAAAAGACTTATATGTTCGCCGTAAGCAGTTTCCTGTTTGCTTGGCATATGCGGTGACAATCCATAAATCGCAAGGTTTAAGTGTAGACTGTGCATTGGTGAATATTGGCAGTTCTGTGTTCAAGGAGGGTATGGCATATGTGGCATTGTCACGAGTTAGAACTTTATCGGGATTGTACTTGATTGAGTGTGATGTCACAAACATTTGTGCGGATCTAGATTGTGTTAAGGAATACAATAGGTTAAGAAGAGAGTATGCGCCACATTTGCCTCAGTATCCTTTGTTTGAGAAACGTGTGGTAGGCCGGAAACGAAGAAATGTGACCAATACTGGGGAGGTTGTAGCAAAAAGACGAAAAGTCGATGAACCTAAAATTACAAGCAGAAACAAAAAGGATTCTGTTGAAGATGTTGTTGGTTTTCAATTTGAAAACAGTTCTGGTGTCAACTGCTATGCTAATGTAGTGGTTAATGTTTTGTTTTCTCTAGAAAATGTAAAAGAAGAGATTGTGGTCAATTCTGATCAAAGATTTTGCAGTTTGTTAAATTCTGTGTTAGAGAAATGTAGCACTGATAGAACAAACATAGAAAGTGTGTCTGAAATTCGAAATCTGTTAGACAGATGTTCAGGCCAAACACAATTCTTTCAAAATATTCAGCAAGATTGACAGGAGTTTTTAATGTATATGCTTGATGTATTGCATGCTGAAGGTGTAGATGTAGATCAGCTGTTTGGGCTTTCTTATCAATGGCAGCATGACTGCGAGAACTGTATGGTATCAAGTACTACTAGTGTAGACTCAGAAAGATTTATATATTTAACTTTGCCAGACAGTAAATCAGTCTCCTTTAATAAGCTAGTAAAAGCAGCTGATCACAACATGGAGTGTAGCCAATGCAAATCTGAAATGATGTCCACATTATTTATACGAACATATGGCCAGTATGTCATTTTAATGTTCCAACGATGTAGGCCTGATGGAACAAAATTGACAACTTTAATTAAAAATGTTGTAGCTTCGCAGTTGTCAATATCAGGAAGGACTTTTGTAACTGCAGCAATTATATATCATGACGGCCCTTCAATAACATCAGGACATTACACAGCTTATTTAAAGTCTAGAAATGGCTGGTCATTCTGCAACGATTCTGTTTTAATTTTCAAAAAAAAATTGCCGTATGACCTTAAAAACTCTTACCTGGTGTTTTTAAAACCAAAATTTTAGGGAAATAATCTCGGGATGTGCTCTGTGGAATTTCAAGAAGTTCTAATGGCTCCTACACAATTTGGCCTTGAGGATAAGTGTAGTTCAGAGACATAACTTCTAACCATAAGACTGGACGTCATGGAGAAATAAGTGCACTTTGAATGAGTTCAGAAAAACTATTTCTTTTTATAAGCTAATTGAAGCAGCCAATCAAAACATAGAGTAGAGGGAATGTAAGTCTGCAATGCTGTCTACTGTTTTACATTGCTTTGTGATTGAAAGTGATGTAGAGAATTAAATAATTGTACTAGTCATAGAGTTAGTGTAAGTCTGCTTCATAGTAAGCAGTATCAGTGTCATAGGAAATGTAGAACATGACTGAGCAAGAAGAGGAAGATATTACTATTCCTGGATTGTGAAAATGATCTTCAACATTTTAATTCTGAAAGTTGCAGAAATGCCAAATGACGGGATTGGCTTACAAGAAATCCAAGAGTTATAAATGGCTCTGACAAGATTTGGCCTTGTGGAAACTTGTGGTAGAGAGCAAGAAGTCATTTATTGCATGTAACATGTTTTTAAAAACGATGGAGATTTTCTTTCAGAAAGTGGCGGGCTGAAAGTAATAACAGCACAACAGAGTGTAAGCTGTTCATAGGACATCCTTTGACGTCATGGAAAGTAAGTTAACTTTAAGGAGTTCTGAATTCTGATTTGTTATGTTGTATGGGTTTTTTAAACACAATCATTTTGATTGTGTTTTTTTTTCCCCGCTGTTATATGATGAATACCTTCAAGTCACTGTTTTTAGTGAATTTTGATACATTCTGAGAACAGCAAAAATAAACCATTTAACATGTATAATTAATTCTGTACTGTTTGCATTTATGATGTATATGTAGAACTGTGTAGGAGGCATGGAGAAGGTGAGGCTTCTGTAAGTGTCAAAGTTGTTGCATGCAGTGCTGCGCTTCTGCATATTCTTTCATATGCTAGACTACATCTGCACAATGAGATACCTAAGCAAAGGAAACACAAGTGATGTGATTGTGAAATGAGCAAAATAAATTGCACGTATTTCATTTACATCACCTGTGTTTCCTATCATTACGAAGCACATTGTGTAGATCAAGTTTAGGTCTGTCCAGGGAAACATAGGAGGTTTGGACTTTGTTCAAGAGTGCAGTGGACATGACTCACTTCATTGGTAGACCTTCACATATATTATGTCCTCTATTCTCTTCAACAACTCGAAATTTCATCTGCAACCCTGAGTAGGCCTCACCTCAAACAAACCTCTGGATAGGAGACATCTTATTGGCATCCTGAAGCAATTATTTAAAATTTTAGTGTCTTGTGACACTTTTCTGAGACAACAGCAATGCAAAAGATGCACCATATTTTAAGATAGGCCTCACTTCATCTGCATCAAGATACTGTTAGTTTAAAATGTATATCTTTAGGACTGTGTAGGGGGCCTGGAGAAGCAGAAGCTTCTGTAAGTGTCAAAGTTGTTGAAAAACTGTTTGTCCTTCAATCTTTTCCCTTGTCTTTTGTAATTTTTAAATACATGTTTTAATATTTTTCAAATGTTTGTTCTCTCTTTCACAGATTGAAAGTATAAAAACAAAAAGTGAGTAATTTAACGACAATTATAAGGTAAATGTTTTGTACTCTTTTCGTTACATTTCTATCACATTTAACTTCTATTAGTTCCACTGCTTCATTTCTTTAACCCTCAGTTTCCTGCCTTTGCTACTTCCCTCATTCCTTTCTCTATTACCTACTTACTCAACTCCTTCCACTCTTTTTCTCAGTCCCTCTCTTCTCATAGTTCCTCACTCTTGTTCACTCACTCCGTCTCTATTACTCTTAGTGTCTTTGACTGATCACTCTATCACTATTTGTTCATAATGCTTTCTCTGTGTAGTTGAAGCACACTAAGGGGCATATTATGAACACAGCCAATAAAATTATTGCTCTTTTTATTGGCAGAAAACTGGTGCAAAAGTGGTTTTAGCTGCAGTTTTCTGCCGCAAAAGCAGCTTTAGCGACACATTTCTGCCAATAAAAGCTGCAAAACTTTTATTGCCTATGTTGATGATATGGCTCTATGTTACTTACATTTCTTTGCTATTTCAATTAATCTTTTTCTGTTATTTTTTGTTTTCTGTTTTCTATTTTTTCTCTCTGTTATTCCTCATGTTTTAATCTTATTTTGAACATTCACTCACATTCTCCAAGAAACTCTTCTTTGTTAATGTTATACTCTCTTTTTTTTTCTTTCACTTCGTTATCTATTTTGTTTTTCACAATTATACCCTCTTCCGTCTTTTCTTCGGTAAATAGATCTATTAAACAGTATCTCTTCTTTACTCCCTATAGCTGTCTTTCTTTTAACATCACTCTCTGTTTACTTTCCTTATACTTACTCTTTTTAAAAAAAAAAAAATTGGGGGGTTAGCTCCCGGTCCGCGTACCGGGAAGCTAACCGGGAAGCGAACCAAAAGAAATAGAGCTTGCCAGAGTGCTAAACATTCTAGCAATTTTTTTTGAAAGGGAAGGTAGTTCTGAAAAGAACTTTTTTTTGGATATTTTTGTTGTTTTATATATTTTTTTATTTTTTGAACATTTTTTGTTTTTTTTGTATTTTTTTGAACGATTTTATATTTTTTTTGGTTTTTTTTTGGGGGGGGGGAAACAACAAAAAACAGGCATTGAAAAGGGCTCAACAGGAGCAAAAAAAAAATTACTGGGGGCGGTTAGGGCAATTATGGTGTTCATACGCCAGGTTGATAGCATTTATGCTCATATTGCCACATGCTAACAACGCACGACAGTGCATACAAGTGTGGATCATGTGGCCAAAATTTTCTTGTATGTTTGGCACAGTTTCCCGTGCCTCTGCTGGTGTCAATGAAATGGGTATTCTTGATCTGGCCACAGGAGTTGATCTTGGATTTTCCTGCAAATCCCGTATTTCCGCCCGGCTATAATTCAGTGGATGCTTCCTTGTCATGTGCCTGTGCATAGTATGGTTGCCATAACTATATTTCTTATCCGTCCCTCTGGATAATTTTTCTTTACAGATGAGGCAGGTGACATACCTCGCATTCACTTTTTTTTGGCCACGAGGGATCGAATAAAACTGCCAGATGAAACTGGCTTTCTTATGGGAAACCCGGGGCACTTCTTCTAAGAACTGTGGTTCTTCTCCCTCCTCTTCATCCATTTCTTCCTCTTCCTCCTCAGTGTTGGTCATCACCTGGGGAGGTGGTCCTCTCTTCCCATGAGGAGGTGGAGGTGGTGGTGGAGGTCCACCAGCTGAAGCAACTACTGAAGCCATTTCTGATATAGTAATAAAGGTCTTTCTCTCACAATGATGAAAGTCAGAGTGAGGAAAGAAGGAGGGGTTTTCATCATTTGGGAAAAACAATACTTCTCAACCAATGAAAAGTGTTATCTTTAGGTCACCTGACCTAGCCTTACATCATTATGAAACCAAAAGTGAAATGAACCAATGAAAAGTTTTATTAACAAGTCACATGACCTCTCACGCTCATGTTACGCGCTGCGGAATGCGCCCCGGTTAGCTTCCGGGTCGCTGAGCTTCGCGCCTCGGTCCGCGCCCCGGGACACTTCCGGGTGCGCTAACGCGGTACGTCACAAGACGCATTACGCGGCAACGCGATACATCGCGCTTTCGCGACGCGCCGCGGATCGCTTCCGGAGAGCTGCGTTTCGCGCCTCGGTCCGCGCCCCGGGGCACTTCCGGGTGCGCTAACGCAGTACGTCATAAGACGCATTACGCGGCAACGCGATACCGTCACTATGTTGATTTCTTACCGGGTCGCGGCATCAATTTGAGCTAACGGAAAGCTTCCCGGTTCGCGGACCGGGAGCGAAACAAAAAAAATATTTAAAAAAAATTATTAATAAACATATAAAATATATTTTTGGATTTAAAGAAGAATACATTTTACAGCTATAGATATTAGCTTTTAAAAAACCAATGAAATTCACTGAAAAAACCATAGGTTATAGACCATATATAGTTAGGAATTAGCATTTACAAAACCTTGAAAATTCACTGAAAAAACCATAGGTTATACACCATATATAGTTAGGAATTAGCATTTAAAAAACCTTATTTTACTCACACAAAACCAATGAAATTCCATATATAGTTAGTTGTACTAACTATATATCGCGCACCCGCAATCCACTGCTGATCATGTCACATATTACATCATTCATGACATGGTCAGTGACATCACTGATGACATCACTGATGACATCTCAAATGACATCACTGATGACATCACTGATGACATCTCAAATGACATCACTGATGACATCACTGATGACAACATCCAGTGACTGTATTTTTCTGTAAAGTTAAAATATGTCTTACATATTTAAGAATGAGTGGATGTATAAGTGTCTGATGAAGGATTTAGTAGGTGCATGACTGACTGTATGAGTGAGTGGTTAAATGTGTCTCACTGAGTGCATGGGTTAGTGACTAAACTGTCTTAATTTGTGCATCATTATGTCTGTTGTTCTGTAAACTGCTGCATGTGTTGATCAGTAGCTATATGAGTAACTATATGGGTTATTGATTGGTTGCCCAAGCATTTGTATGGGAGACTGAGTGTGTATGTGGGTGGCTGGGAGGTGTATGACTCTGTGCATAGATGTATGGGTTCAAAAGTGCATGTGGAAACAGCTGTATGGGCGGTTGACTGTGTGCATGACTGTATTGGTGAGTGAATAGATATCTCAGTGCTACATGTCAAAGTAAGTACATATGTAAAATACAGTACATGTGAGAGTTGACATATATAAATAACTGTGCATAAGAGCCAGTGAATGTGTGAGTGGCTGTATGGATCATTGTGAACTTGTATCCAGGATTGTATAAGTGAGTAAATATGTTTTAGTACATGTTTGAATAAGTAAGGTGTGTATAACTGTATAGTTGTGAAAATGGAGGTGTGATTGATTCTTTGCATGACTGACTAGGTGTGTAAGTAACTCCATGGATGAGTGACAGTCTGTGAGTGTCTGTTTACACTGAGTGTATCTAAGGTTATATTAGAGTCTGAAGAGGTTCATCGTATTATCACATGAATGATGTCATCAGTGATGTGATCAGTAATGTCAAATGAGATGTCATCAGTGATGTCATCAGTGATGTCATTTGAGATGTCATCAGTGATATCATCAGTGATGTCATTTGAGATGTCATCAGTGATGTCATCAGTGATGTCACTGACCATGTCATGAATGATGTAATATGTGACATGATCAGCAGTGGATTGCGGGTGCGCGATATATAGTTAGTACAACTAACTATATATGGAATTTCATTGGTTTTGTGTGAGTAAAATAAGGTTTTTTAAATGCTAATTCCTAACTATATATGGTGTATAACCTATGGTTTTTTCAGTGAATATATATATATATGAACGTAATATTAATACTGTAGAATAGCGGAAAAGGTCAAATTTACTATTCCCACTCCAGTGAGTGCAACTGTAGGGAAAGCGTTGGTTAGCGGGAGGGTAAAAATTACTACTCCCACTCCAGAGAGTGTAACAGTAGGAAAAGCATTGGATAGCATAGGGGTAGGGTAAAAATTACTATTCCCACTCCAGAGAGTGCAACAGTAGGGAAAGCGTTGGATAGCGTAGGGATAAAAAGTACTATTCCCACTCCAGAGAGTGCAACAGTAGGGAAAGCGTTGGGGTACAAATTACTATTCCCACTCCAGAGAGTGCAACAGTAGGGAAGGCGTTGGATAGTGGGAGGGTAAAAATGACTATTCCCACTCCAGTGAGTGCAACAGTACGAAGGCATTGGATAGCATAGGGGTAAAAATTACTATTCCAACTCCAGAGAGTGCAACAGTAGGGAAAGCGTTGAATAGCCTAGGGGTAAAAATTACTATTCCCACTCCAGAGAGTGCAACAGTAGGGAAAGCGTTGGATAGTGGGAGGGTAAAAATTACTATTCCCACTCCAGGGAGTGCAACTGTAGGGAAAGCGTTGGTTAGCGTAGGGGTAAAAATTACTATTCCCACTCCAGAGAGTGCAACAGTAGGGAAAGCGTTGGATAGCGGGAGGGTAAGAATTACTATTCCCACTCCAGAGAGTGCAACAGTAGGGAAAGCGGTGGATAGTGTAGGGGTAAAAAATACTATTTCCACTCCAGACAGTGCAACAGTAGGGAAAGCGTTGGATAGCGTAGATGTAAAAATTACTATGCCCCCTCCAGAGAGTGCGGCAGTAGGGAAAACGTTGGATAGTGGGAGGGTAAAAATTACTATTCCCACTCCAGTGAGTGCAATAGTAGGGAAAGTAAATACTTCATATATTAATTTAAAAAAGATATATATTAATACCAATTACAAATTAATAAAAAATAATTGCCAATTTAATATAATATAATAATTAATCAATTAAAGATACAAATAAAAATATTTATTAAAAATCATTACCTATTAATACAAATTAATTACCAATGTACAATTAATTTATTAGAAAATGAAAAATAATTAACAATGAATTAAAAATAAATACAAATAAATAAATTTAAAAGTTTAATTAATTACAATTAAATTACTTCCCACCCTATTCCCCTATAAACCCACAACCCACTACAGTAAATACATTACCAAAATTAACATATTTATCAATTAATCAATTAATAAATATAAATTAACAATTATAAGTTAAATTAATTACCAATTAAAAATTAACTAACAATTAATTCAAAATAAATACCAATAAATAAATTAAAACATTTAATCAATTATAATTAAATTACTTCCCACCCTATTCTCCTATAAACCTTGCTGCCTCAGGCTTTCAATAGTGGGACAGTCTTGCTGATCCTGGCACAGCTCTTCCCTAGTGAGTCCCCCGGGGCCCAAGAGTTCAACCGGGGAAGTCTCAAGCTCCATGGGCTCAGTTTCCTCTAGGGTTTCCAAGTCCTCTCCCTTAGGAGAGGGGTCCTTAATGGTTTGCTGTACAGAAGCTGGTTCCCCGGTCTTCTTACCTGTTCTCCTGGTTGGTTGGGCCATACTTTCAGGCTCTAAACCTACTTTTTCACCCTTCCTCTTGATCTGTGCTCTTGTTTGTACACACACCTATTCAGGGATACACAGCGTGGCTGCATGGGTCTTCAATTCAACCTCAGCCCTGGCTGAGGTTTCTAGGTCATTGCCAAGCAGACAGTCAGCTAGTAATTACTGAGAGACCACTACCTGTTTCAGGCAAGTAACCCCCCGCCTAATGTCACCATAGCCATAGGATGATTAGTGGTAACACTGTCAGCATTGGTGACTGGAAAGGTCTTACCAATCAAGTATTGCTCAGGGGAAACCAGCATGTTTCTCACCATAGTGACACAGGCACCTGAATCCCTCAGAGCTTCTATCCTAGTTCCATTAACCAGGAGTATTGCAAATACTTCTTTAAGTTGGGTGACCACACAGCTACAGTGGCAAGCTCACCTTCCCCTTCTGAAACTAGAACTGCTTCAGTGTGCATCCTGATTTGCTCTGGGCACAGTGTTGATCCCATCTGTAGACTTGCCACTCCAGGTCTAGCTGTACTGGGTCCCTTAGGGGCTTTGATGTGGGCGATATATGTATCTACAGTAAAGTGTCCCCACTTCTTACAGTTGTTACAATAGGCCTTAAAGGGCTCAACGTTCTTCCCACTATAGGGCTGAGGCACATAGGGAGTAGTGTGGGACATACCCACCTGTACAGGTTTTTGGGGCCCTTTAGAAGACTCAGACTTTTTATCTTGGGGATTCTCACCACCTTCCCCCCTGGGGAGGTTTTGTAACCACCTTCTTCGGGTTACCCCCAGTGGCTGTCCTTGTCACCCTAGTCTTGACCCAATGGTCTGCCTTCTTTCCAAATTCCTAGGGAGAAATTAGACCTAGGTCTACCAAATGCTGATGCAACTTTTCATTTGTGCAATTACTTAATATGTGTTCCTTCATAAACAAATTGTAAAGTCCAGAAAAATCATGCACATTGTGTCTAATTAACCAACCATCCAGTGTCTTTACTGAGTAGTCTACAAAATCTATCCAGGACTGGGTCTGGGTTTTGTGAGCCCCCTGAACCTAATCCTGTACTCCTCAGTAGTGAGCCCAAATCCCTCGATCAGAGACTTCTTCATGAGGTCATAGGACCCTGTGTCTGGCCCAGAGAGGGTCAGAAGCCTGTATCTGCAGTTACCAGAGAACAGTTCCCACAGGAGTGCCCCCAGAGAGGTTTCTTTAACTTTCTCATATCACAAGCCCTCTCAAATGCTGTGAATCACATGGTGATGTCATCACATTCCTCAAATGTAGGGACAATCCCTTTGGGGATTTTAGGATCATCAGATTGCTCTTTATCCTTATTATTAGTATTGCTGCCACCATTGATGGGTGCTAAACCAATTTCTCTTTCCTTTCCTTCTCTAGGGCCAGGAGTCTGGACTCTAGGTCTAACTTCTTGTCCAGCTTTGCGAATGGACAGAATATAGACATCAAAAATATCGTTTTTAAGGTAAGTAATGTAATATCGAATGTTAAAAATATAGACAGTTAAAATATCGAAGTATATAATATAGGTTATTAAAATTATCGAATTTTTAATAATATCGAATTTTTTATAGTGTTTTTTATGTTATTATATGTGTTAAAAGTGTGTATTTATGTTATAATTTATTTGAATTAATGAATTTTGTTTTTTTAATTTTGCGTAATTTAATTCTGTAGCAAGTTGTGGGTTTATAGGGGAATAGGGTGGGAAGTAATTTAATTATAATTAATTAAATATGTAAATGTATTTATTGGTAGTAATTTTTAATTAATTGTTAATTAATTTATATTTGGTAATTAATTAAATTTTAATTGGCAAATAATTTTAATTAATTGATTAATTGCTAATTATGTTAATTTTACTAATTTATTTTCTGTAGGGGGTTGTGGGTTTAAAGGGGAATTGGGAGTGAAGTAATTTATTTATAATTAATTTAATATGTAAAATTATGTATTGGTATTTATTTAGAATTAATTGTTAATGAATTTTTTATGGGTAATTAATTAAATTTGAATTGCCAATTAATTTTATTTAATTGATTAATTGCTAATTATGTTAAATTTACTAATTTATTTTCTGTAGTGGGTTGTGGGTTTATAGGGGAATAGGGTGAGAAGTAATTTATTTATAATTAATTAAATAAATCAATTTATTTAATTGTATTTAATTTGAATTAATTGTTAATTAATTTTTAAATGTTAAATTATTATTTGTTAATTTGTAATTAATTTGTATTAATAGGTAAATAATTGTAATAAATCATTTTAATTTGTAATTTTAATTGATTAATTATTATATTATATTAAATTGGTAAATACTTTTAATTAATTTTTTATATATATTAATTTATGTTTATTGAAATAATATATGAAGTATTTAATTTCCCTACTGTTGCACTCTCTGGAGTGGGAATAGTAATTTTTACCACTATGCTATCCAACGCTTTCCCTTCTGTTGCACTCTTTGGAGTGGGAATAGTAATTTTTACCCCTACGCTATCCAATGCTTTCTCTACTGTTGCACTCTTTGGGGTGCGAATAGTAATTTTTACCCCTACGCTATCCAACGCTTTCCCCACTGTTGCACCCACTGGAGTGGGAATAGTAATTTTCACCTCTACGCTATCCAACGCTTTCCCTACTGTTGCACTCACTGGAGTGGGAATAGTAATTTTTACCCCTACGCTATCCAACGCTTTCCTCATTGTTGCACTCACTGCAGTGGGAATAGTAATTTTTACCTCTGCGCTATCCAACGCTTTCCCTACTGTTGCACCCACTAGAGTGGGAATAGTAATTTTTACCCCTACGCTATCCAACGCTTTCCCTACTGTTGCACTCTTTGGAGTGGGAATAGGAATTTTAACCCCTACGCTATCCAATGCTTTCTCTACTGTTGCACTCTTTGTAGTGTGAATAGTAATTTTTACCCCTACGCTGTCCAACGCTTTCCCCACTGTTGCACCCACTGGAGTGGGAATAGTAATTTTTACCTCTACGCTATCCAACGCTTTCCCTACTGTTGCACTCACTGGAGTGGGAATAGTAATTTTTACCCC
This sequence comes from Lissotriton helveticus, assembly GCF_964261635.1. Taxonomy (NCBI): domain Eukaryota; kingdom Metazoa; phylum Chordata; class Amphibia; order Caudata; family Salamandridae; genus Lissotriton; species Lissotriton helveticus. The sequence goes on from NC_136059.1 coordinate 1,431,301,516, forward strand.
TACGCCATCCAACGCTTTCCTCACTGTTGCACCCACTGGAGTGGGAATAGTAATTTTTACCTCTACGCTATCTAACGCTTTCCCTACTGTTGCACTCACTGGAGTGGGAATAGTAATTTTTACCCCTACGCTATCCAAAGCTTTCCCTACTATTGCACTCTTTGGAGTGGGAATAGTAATTTTAACCCCTACGCTATCCAACGCTTTCCCTACTGTTGCACTATTTGGAGTGGGAATAGTCATTTTTACCCCTACGCTATCCAACGCTTTCCCTACTGTTGCACTCTTTGGAGTTGGGATAGTAAGTTTTACCCCTACGCTATCCAACGCTTTCCCTACTGTTGCACCCACTGGAGTGGGAATAGTAATTTTTACCCCTATGCTATCCAACGCTTTTCCTACTGTTGCACCCACTGGAGTGGGAATAGTAATTTTAACCACTACGCTATCCAACGCTTTCCCTACTGTTGCACTATTTGGAGTGGGAATAGTAATTTTTACCCCTACGCTATCCAACGCTTTCCCTACTGTTGCACTCTTTGGAGTTGGAATAGTAATTTTTACCTCTACGCTATCCAACGCTTTCTCTACTGTTGCACTCTCTGGAGTGGGATTAGTATTTTTTACACTTCTGCTATCGTACGGTAATAATGTTGGATATTATTTAATTATATTATGTTACTATATATTTATGTTTTAACAAATATGATTGTAAAACATTTTTTTATAACTTTCATTAATTATTTAATTATTATAAGTTAGTTTAAGTATTTTTAAGTATATTTTAGTAATTAATTTTTAATAATAATTTAATTTAACACTGTTTTTAATAAAGTCGATATTTTTATAAACTATATTTTTGTAAACGATATTTTGTACTCGATATTTTTGTACTTACCTGTTTGTGGATACAAACTTGATATTCTGTCTGTCGATATTTTGTCATCGATATTTTTGCTACTCGATATTCTGACCCTCGATATTATGTCAGTGATCCCTTCACTAAAAGCTGGGGTCTTTTGAGACATTCTAATCTGACAGTTCTAACCCTCTACCCTTGACTACAGTGACTTTTATTTCTTTAAAATTCTATTGGGACTTAAGCAAGGTCCTGACAAGACTTTTATTATTTAAGAGAAACCAATTTAGTAAAATCAGAATTCTAAAGGCAATTTAAGAGTTCTGTCGTGTGAACAGATGGTAACCAAGTAATCCAACAAATGCAAGTTTGTATCCCACCGCTGATCCACCAACTTATGAAAGTGGCCCTGTATATACTGGACCAAAGTAAGGTACAGTGTGCACAGAGTCGACAGTCGCCGGAGGTTTGGCAGAGGCTAAAGTTAGATATAACCTTACTCTCTAAATTGGTAGCTTGGTCGAGCAGTAAGGCAGTATCAGAGGACAGTGTAAAGCATTTGCTGTACACACTCAGTCAGCAAATGGTCTCACACACTGAATAACTGAACTCTAAGCCAATGGTTTGTATAAAAAAAGATATCGTTGTTTTATTTTAGAACCAACAATAGGTATCAAAATATCCTTTCTCAGAATGAGTTACTTTATTTAAATACTTTTCACATAGGCAATAGACTTTTGAGTACAATTGATACAGTAGTTGCAATAGGCAACACAATTTCAAACACAATGTGACATTGAGCTCTATGGGAATTTCTAGTTAAATACAATTAATTACTTTATGGATTACTTTTCTAACCACAGGACTGGATGCTAGATTCAGTCCTGGGACATCTCCTGTAAACAGTTGTGTAAAAGCGTTTTGGTTACAGTTGTGATTTTTAAGGAATATTATTGTATTTTAAAAGTTGACAGAAACTTTTTCACATAGAATCACCAATTTTTATCCTATGGGAGGAAATTCACTCAGCAGGTAAGTAGTGTCCTCGTTACTTTTTCTTACTCAGTGTTGGATCCTGGATTCAGCACTGGTAGATCACTTGTAAACAATTGAAAGAATGCATTTATGTCATACAGGCGATTTTTACCGAATATTTGTAAGTTTAAAAAATCAACACTTAGAAACTTTTTCGGCAAAAATCAGGCAATGTTGTCCTATGGAAGGAAATTCAAGTTACTGGTAAGTACAGTTATAATTACTTTTCAGGGTCAGTGCTGGGCACCAAGATCCAGCACTGGGTTCTCTCCTGATAACAGATGAGTATTTTTGTTTTCGTGATTCGGCTGATTTTAGATGAATATTTTAAAGTTTCAAAACACCACACTTAGAAGAATTTCCAAGTGAAACCAGTCAATGTTACCCTTTGGAAGAAAAGTGAGTTATCGGCTGTTGGGTAAGCACTCGACTGGCAAAGTTAATGTTCTGGGCATAGACTCGGGGGTCTCTCAGCGTCAGGTAGGTACAGTTGTTACACCCTCAGCGGCACAGAGGCAGCCAGGTGCAGAGATAGTGAGGCCCAATGTTAGCCTATGGGCGGCAGGAGGCCTTTGGTTGGTGGCTGCTGGCAAGCTGGCCACGCAGCAGTGGGAGCTGGGCTCCTGGTCACTTGTTCAGGGCAAATGGGGAAGTAGATTAGGACAGATGTTGCACTCCCAGGGGCACTCGGGCGGCTGGGTGCAGGGTGCTTTTGAGCCGTAGGGCGCTAATGTTATTCAAAGGGAAAGCTGGAAGTTGAACAAAGACTGCAGGCTCTGGTACGGAGATTCTTCTGGTGCGACCACCACTTCGAGACGTAAGTTGGGATCTTGGAGGATATGTAGACACCCAGGAGTTGGGCACAGAGGGCCGTGGGGCGCCGGGTGCAGGGACGTCTTTTGACGTCAGGAAATCTTATCCTCAGCTGGTCGCGGTTGGAGGGGTCCCTTGTTGTGAGGCTGCAGGCTTCATCTGGCTCGTTGAGGAGGATCCTTGGGCACTGGATTTGTGGTCACTATTGCTGGGGGGATATTCTCGTCATCTTTGTCCACTCAGGCACAGGCTGGGCTCGGCGGGTGCAGAGTGTGCTGGATTCGCGGTTCCTGGCTGGCACCAGGGGTATTGCTTGTTTGAGCAGAACCACTGCTCGTGGGAGTCCCAGTCTTGGTAGAGTCACAAGGCAGTCAAGTCCTCCAGGGTTTTGAGGTTGCTGACCCCTGAAGGTGCTGGGATTTAGCAGGTTCAAGGGTCGACCGGCCTCTAGGGCTGGGGCCAAGTCAGTTGGTATCTTCCTCTTCTTAGCAGCTGCACTGCAGGTCTTCTTGTTTCTTGATCTTCTTGCTTATTTCAGTATCTGGATCTGAGGAAGGAAGGTTCAGGTTGCCCCTAAATACTACATTATGGGGTGTTATAGGTAGGGTAAGGGCAGGGACCAATGGGTCCCTGTCCTGGGGTGATTACACCCCTATCCTGCTCCTCTCCTGTGGGAGGGGACAGGAGCCTATCTCTGATTGGGCAGGGCTCCCATCCTCAAGATGGCGGGAGCCCGGATTTGTGTTTCACCTCGCATCTCCCACCTGGGGGGTGGCATTGGCAGAGGCTGGCACACCCCCTTTCCTCACTTAGGGTTTCCCGCCTGTCTCCCCACCAGAGTGGGGGTCAGAACCTGTGGGGGCCAGTTGCTGAGTACAGCAATTGGCCAGGGGCAGCTCAAAAAAGGCAGCAGGCCTTTGAAGCTTCCCCTGCCCATCCTGGGGGAGGAGGCTTGGCACCTTGTCCCAGGATGTGCATTGTTTCAGGCCCCCAAGAGCAGCAAGCTCTCAACCCAGGGGTCCAGATACATGTCTGGTGGTGGCAGACTCGGTAGCCACACAGTCAGGACACTGAGAGTTGGTTAGGTTTCAGGGGGCATCTCTAAGATGCCCTCTGTAGTGCATTTCACATTAAATCCCACACTGGCATCAGTGTGGGTTTAATGTGCTGAGAATTTTGATACCAAACCTCTCAGTCTTCAGTGTAGCCATTATGGTGCTGTGCAGTTTGTAATGACAACCTCCCAGCACCATATACTCTTAATGGCATCACTGTACTTACAGTGCCCAGGAATGGCCCTGGGTACTGTAGGGGCACAAGGCTCATGCACCTGTGCCCACACCACTGCCATAGTGCACCCAGCTGGAGGAGTGACTGAGGTATGTCAGGGCAGTGTGTTTGTGGGCAGGGCACACAGGGATGAGTGCCATGTCAACTCTCTGGTTAGGGGTCTTCTCTGGTCATAGTGCCCTGGGTACCTAGGGTACCATTTAGCAGGGGCCTACCTGTGGCCAGAGATGCCAATTGGGTTTAGGTTTCAATACAGTTTTAGGGTAGGAAACACAGGCCCTGGGTACCTGATTGGCTGGAACCCAGGGCATTCTCAGTCAAAGTACATCAGCAATTCAGCAAAAAGTGGGGGCGTTCCATGCAAGAAAGATGGTACTTTCACACACCCCTCAAACCTGTTCCTCTGAAATCCCGGTGTGTCCAGCAACCAGCAACCTCGAAAACCCCAGAGGACCTGCCTGCTTTCAACTACAAAGACTCTGTCTCCCGTCAACACCAGATTTGTTGATCCGCAACCTCTGGCTCTGTCCAGAGACCCCAGATTCACACCACTCTGCACCCTCCATCCATGGCCCGAGCCTCAAGCTGATGCCTGCAGCCTAAATCCATAAGGCCCCCCTAACCGCAACCAGGAGCTGGTAAGAAGATCCAACCCCCCAAAGGCACCCCTGCACCCGACGCCCCACGGCCTTATGTGCCCAAACCGTCAGTGCCTAACCAACCCCTAACTTCCTAACTTACCTTTTCAAAGTGGTGGTCGCACCCAGGAGGCCTTCTTCCCTGAGCCTGTACCTTTGCAAACTGGAGGTTCCCCATCGAAACCAAGAGGGCACCCTACATCAAAACAGCACCCTGTACCCGGCCATCCTAGTGCCCCTGAGGGTGCTACTTTGTTTCCCCATTTGCCCTGAGCTAAAGTGCAGAAGCTTTGCTCCCACAACCGAGTGGCCTGCTACCCAGCAGCCACCAACCAGAGGCCCCCTAGCCCCCATTGGATAACATTGGGCCTCAGCATTTTGCACCTGGCTACCCTAGTGCCGCTGAGGGTATAATGAGAGTGCATCCTTGACCCTGAGGGAACCTTTGTTCTAAACCCAGAAGCTCATCTCCAAAGACTGATTACTTACTTAACTTAATTTCTCTCCATAGCAACTTATTGACTGTTTTTCTCTGAAAAATGTTTCAAGTGTGGAGTTGATTTGTATGGAAACCTGAAAAATAACAATTGTGCAAAACTGACTGTACTTACGTTTCTCTAGGAAATGTCCCAGTGTGATATCTAGGCATATCACACCGAGTAGAAAAATTAATCTAAAAAGTAATCTCAAAACTAAAGTAACATGAAAGTCACTTACCTGTAATTTTTATTGCAAAGTCGATGCAAAATATATGTACAGCATTTCACAGTATTGCATTACCAGTAATTCAAACTGTACTATTTCAAAGTACATTTACAATTGCATTTCAAACTGTATATTTACTGCAAAGTATTTATCAACTTACTTGCTTGGTTCTAGAAAATAAAATAACTAAAAGAATGTTTTCATACAAAAACAATTGGTCTGAAGTTCAGTCTGTAAGTGTGTGAATTTATTTGCTGATTGAGTGTGTTCAACAAATGCTTAACACTGTCCTCTGACACTGCCTTATTGCTCGACCACACTACCACAAATAGAGAGTGAGGGGCCATCTAACTTTACCACTGCCTACCTTTGTGGATCCCCTGGACTCTGTGCACACTATACCTCACTTTGGTATAGTGTATACAGAGCCAGCTTCTAACAAGGATGTATGACATTACAACACATACTTTTACAACGCATACCTTTACAATGCATTTTTTACAACGCAACATCCATTACAACGCATTCCATTACAACGCATGCCATTACAACGCATTTTTAAAACTAATTTTACAACGCATTCCATTACAACACATACCATTACAACGCATAACATTACATTGCATATATGGTAAGTATTGGATAGTGTAGGGGTAAAAAATACTATTCTAACTCCAGGGTGGTGCAACAGTAGGGTAAGTGTTGGATAGTGTAGGAGTAAAAATTACTATTCTAACTCCAGGGGGGTACAACAGTAGGGTAAGTGGTGGATAGTGTAAGGGTACTATGCGATGTAATGTTATGCGTTGTAATGGTATGCGTTGTAATGACATGCGTTGTAGTGGTATGCGTTGTAGTGTCATGCGTCGTAATGGTTGCGCTGTAATGGCATGCGATGTAATGGATGTTGCATTATAAAAGTTTTGTTGTAATGGTAGTGCGTTGTAAAAGTTGCGTTGTAAAAGGTGTTTCCCTCCTACAATGTCATCATAATTATTGCTCTGTTTCTCTTCTAGTTCCACATCAAATCTCTCTTTTCACTCCTTTTTTTTCTTACCCTCTTATACACCATAAAGGACACTACTATCTCACAAAGGGCAATAATCAGTAGTGATTTCAAGATGAAACCAAACATTCCACTTCCCAAAATTCCAAAACTATTTCCTACTGCTCTTAATCTATTCCCAATTGTCTCACATACACATGTTGCTGTCAGACCATTCAAATCTCTCTATGAATCCGTAATATTTTAAATATATTTCTGTAAATCCTTGCTGTAATCAGGAATGTAGGAACAACACTGCTGAACTTTCGAAATTTGTCAGACTCCTCCTTCCTCTGTGAGAAGAATGTCTAAAGCAAGCCTATTCTGCAAAACCATTGATCTAATAGCGACCATTTCAGTATCTACAAGCTACAAGCTACAAATCTCCTGCCGTACTACTGGACAGCTTATCAACTACAGTAGACAACTTTATGATCTTAATACTATTAAAAAAATCACCTACAGTAGGGAAAAAGAGATTGGTGCACATTTAGGATAATGGCACCAAAAATGTCTCCCAAAATTTCTCCAGCATTAGTTCATCTTCTAGATCTACTTTTCTGTTCTCATACAGAATTATTACATTGCTCTATATGATATATCTAGGAGAAAATTACATCTAAATAACATGTGCCATAATACTTTCTGGGTAATCTGATGTATGCATTTTTCCCACAAATACAAGAAGCTCCAGAAATCGCAGGATGTCCTCCAAGGATAATTCACATTGTACCCTAGCTTCAAAGGTATGATCACACTTATTCTTCCATACAAAGAAAGTATCCAATTCTTTCTTGTTTTCCTGTATACATAATTTCCCTGTGTGTTGCCAATCTAAGAATAATGCTCCTGTACTTCCTGCCATCTGATGATTCATCTCCTCTGGTGACCATTTGGTCACTTTCGTCAACCCAATGACATTAGCTAATAAAGCTTGAATCCTATCTTTTACCAAATCTAACAATTTCTTTTCTACATCTCTTCAACAAACAAGTTAAATTATGTCAGTGGGCATAAGCTGTGTCTAAGGTTTTGATGGGAACAGAGTATATGCGTTTAACATATAATCTCCTCTAGATAAAACTGTATGTGAGTGTAAATCATTTTAGTAATAAATGTTTCTATCAGGTACATGTGATGATTTTGGTTTCAATGTAACCGTCTTCTCTTTAGCAGTAAATGCAGGGGAATAAAGTCCTACAAAGTGATATAATTAATACTGCAACTATAATAAACAAGGTGTAGTACTTGAAATGCTGGACCCATGTCATAAACATCATCGTACCATGACGATTTTGATATCAACAGACCGAGAATGGTTAGTACACTATGCACAAGCATTTTCGTCATATTCGAGTGACGATTTCACCTCTAAATCGTAGTTTTCGTCCTGAACCCTCGGGTTCCATTTTGTAAACGGCAGCCATTTTGTGAGTTGCCCTCACATAGGCCAATGATTAAGGCCAAACACGGTCCTGAAGGACACGTACACCTTTCCTGACTTCTCTATGACTTGGGCAAGCTGACTCCACTGCCCAAGGCCAAACCTGTTCGGTCAGTTCCTCTACCAGTTGCCGAACGAGATAGTATCAAGGCACAACATGCCATAAACCTTTCATTGCACACAAACCCTTCCTAATCTTACACACACCTGCCCCTGTTTCTTTCTTTATGACTTGCTTTACGAGGAGGAGGCGCCCGTTTTTATTGGGGTTTCGTCGATATCTGATGAAAATACTGGGCCTTGCCGGATAATTTATTGTGGGCTGAACAAACTGAAATATGGGCTTGTCATCATGACTCTGCTTTTTCTTTGTAGTGAAAATATGTGAATGGTCAACTGTAATGTAAAGAATGTTTGCCTGAAGTATAATATTTTGTATAAAAAGAGAAGGCTGGCTTTGTAAGATTGAGCAGTCTCCTGAGAATATACACCGTGTTGTACTTCTAGGATACCTGTTACTTGGTTGCAGCCAATAAATTCGATCTTTGACTTCACCTAGAAGACTCTGTGTTTCTGTAGTCTGAAACAGGAAGGACCCGAAGTCTTAGGGTGTTGTCCCTGGCACCGCTGGGTTACCGGTTCAGTAGCGGTTCTGAAAAACCCAGTACTTCAAAGGTAATCCCCACTATGCAAAACCAAAGTTTGTAGTATACGACAACGTTATATACAACCTAACCCTGTGTCACATTCTTATCACAGCAACCCTAAATTTACTTTTTTTTCCGCTCGGGCCTACATAGTCTTCTTATTCCTTTAAAATAGCCTTCAAAGTCTCTTATGAGCAACAGTTAATTCCAAAATCTAGTGGTGACAAACATTCTATTGAAAATTCTTTCCATAAGATAACAACAACAGTTCATGCACTTACACCAGAAACTCACTGGGATCCAGCAAAGGAAAATCGAACATATCCTGGGCAGCATGTCTCACATGACTAGCTCTTGCAGGAATTGGAAGGTTGAATAATAAATGTAATTGATATGGAAAGTCAGGTAACAACAGATGAACTTCCACTATTGTCCCAAAGGCTTCCAGAGTCTCTCTGCAAAACCATTGATTTAATAGTGATCATTTCAGTATCTACAAGCAACAAATCTCTTGCTGTACTAGTGGACAGCTTATCAACTACAGTAGACAATTTGATAATCCTAATATCATTAAAAAAAGTACCTGGAGTGGCCAGGTGCAACTTGCGGCCCCGGCGGAAGGACAGCGTGCCAGAGGAACAGTCAAAAGGTTAGTAGGAATGGATTTCATGGATGAAGAATAGGGTGCAGGTATGCTGTCTAAGGTACCAGCGATAGAGTAGGGAAAAAGAGATTGGTGCACATTTAGGATAATGGCACCAAAAATGCCTCCCACAATTTCTCCAGCATTAGTTCCTCTTCTAGATCTACTTTTCTGTTCCCATACAGAATGATTTCATTTCTCTATAGGATATATCTAGGAGAAGATTACACCTAAATAACATGTGCCATAATATTTTCTGGGTAATCTGATGTATGCATTTTCCCACAAATAAAATAGGCTGCAGAAATCGCCGGATTGTCTCCAAGAATAAATCACATTGTGCCCTAGCTTCAAAAGTATCATCACACTCACTCTTCCATACAAATAAAGTATCCAATTCTTTCTTGTTATTCTGTATACGCAATTTCCCTGTGTGCTGTCAATCTAAGAATAATGCTCCTGTACTTCCTGCCATCTGATTATTCACCTCCTCTGGTGACCATTTGGGCACTTTCGTCAACCCAGTGACATTGGCTAATAAAGCTTGAAACTTTTCTTCTACCTAATCTATCTATTTCTTTTCTACATCACTCAACAAAGAAGTTAAATTACGTCAGTGGGAATAAGATGTGTATAAGTTTTTGACAGGAAAAGAGTATCTTTGAACGGTGTTGCTTAGTTGGGAATATGCATGTTGATTCAAATGTGTAAACATAGGAACTTCTGAGAGAACTAAATTATAATTCAAATAATATTACTGAAAATTACTCTGCGGATAGAAAATATTCAGTATCAGACTACAAGAAAGACCATAATTTAAAGATATGGGGTGGTAGGTGATAGCTTCAGCCACAGGCGCTGGTAATTGCATACAAACGTAGCAATCCATGGTGTTGACATATTCGTAAATCAATCTAGTATATGTGTTTAACGTATAATCTCCTCTAGAAAAATCGGTATGTAAGGGTAAATCATTTTAGGAATAAATGTTTCTATTAGATACATGTGATGATTTTGGTTTTGACATAACAGTCTCCTCTAATGCAGTAAATGTAGGGGAATAAAGTCCTACAAGTAACAAAATTAATACTGCAACTACAATAAACAAGGTAATCCCTACAATGCAAAACCAAAGTTTGTGGTATGCAACAACGTTATAAACGACCTAACCCTACGTTACATTCTTCTCAGAGCAACCCTACATTTATTTTTCTTACGCTTGGGCCTACATAGTCTTCTTATTCCTTTAAAATAGCCTACAAAGTCTCTTATGAGCAACAGTTAGTTCAAAAATCTAGTGGTGACAAACATTCTATTGAAAATTCTTTCCATAAGATACCGACACAGTTCAATCAATCATTTTTAGCAACACTGATCCAGCACACAAAACTAGTGTTATAGGAATCTGTACAATAGTATACACATTTCGTATGTTACAATATAAAGTCATTCAGTAGCAGAATCGTTGGTTGTTTTTTTGGACGTTCAATCTTTATTGAGTTCTTCAAAAAAATGTAGCTACATTTTTTTGAAGAACTCAATAAAGATTGAACGTCCAAAAAAACAACCAACGATTCTGCTACTGAATGACTTTATATTGTAACATACGAAATGTGTATACTATTGTACAGATTCCTATAACACTAGTTTTGTGTGCTGGATCAGTGTTGCTAAAAACGTTTTAAGTTAGAACAGAAAATTATTTTTGTTCTAGGAGATTTAGGGGTAAAAGGATCTCCGATCCGTGTCACCATAAAAAATAACTAAGGTGATATAAAAGATAGGTGCAATCGTATATATAACCCCTTTCCCCATTTCTTTTTCTTAACAGTTCAATCAATCAATCAATCAATCATAGCATTCGTAAAGCGCACTACTTACCCGTGAGGGTCTCAAGGTACGGGGGGGGTGCTGCTACTGCTCAAAGAGCCAGGTCTTGAGGAGTCTTCTGAAGGTCAGCAGGTCTTGGGTCTGCAGTAGGTGGATGAGGAGGGTGTTCCAGGTCTTGGCGGCGAGGTGGGAGAACGATCTGCCGCCGGAGGTCGCTCTTCAGATGCAATGGAATGTGGCGAGGACGAGGTCGGTGGAGCGGAGCTGGCAGGTGGGGGGGTAATAGCTGAGTCGTCTGTTGAGGTACACTGGTCCGGTGTTGTGAAGAGCCTTGTGTGTGTGGGCGTGGAGCTTGAAGGTTATCCTCTTGTTGACAGGGAGCCAGTGCAGGTCTCTCAGGTGGGGTGTGATGTGGCTGCGGCGAGGGATGTCGAGGATCAGGTACGCAGAGGTGTTCTGGATACGTCAAAGCCGTTTCAGGAGTTTGGCCGAGGCTCCAGCATAGAGGGCGTTTCCGTAGTCCAACCTGCTGCTGACGAGGGCCTGGGTGACCGTTCTTCTCATTTCAGTGGGGATCCAATTGTAGATCTTGCAGAGCATGCGTAGGGTGTTGAAGCAGGCGGAAGAGACGGCGTTGACCTGCTTTGTCATGGAGAGGGTGGAGTCGAGGATGCGTGCGTGGTTGTTGGGTGTTGGAGCTGTTCCCAGTGGGGTCGGCCACCAGGAGTCATCCCAGACCGAGGGAGTGGATCCGAGGATGAGGACCTCCATCTTGTCCGAGTTCAACTTCAGTCAGCTGTTCCTCATCCGTTTGGCTACCGGCCTTCATTCCTTCATGGAGTTTGGCTTTGGCAGTGTGGGGGTCCTTGGTGAGGGAGAGGATCAGCTGGGTATCATCAGCGTAGGAGATGATGTTGAGGTTGATCAGTCGGGTGACGTGTGCGAGTGGTTCCATGTTGATGTTGAACAGCGTTGGGCTGAGGGATGAGCCCTGGGGTAAGCCGCAGATAATCTCGGTGGCTTCGGAGCAGAAGGGGGGAGGCACACGCTCTGTGTTCTGCCGGAGAGGAAGGAGGCGGTCCAGTCCAGGGCCTTCTCTCGGATCCCAGCATCATGGTGGCGTGTGCGTACTGTGTGGTGGCAGACCATGTCGAAGGAGGCTGACAGGTCCAGGAGGATGAGGGCCGCTGTCTCTCCGTTGTCTAGTAGGACCCTGATGTCATCGGTGGCGGCGATGAGGGCAGTTTCGGTGCTGTGGTTGCTGCGGAACCCGGACTGGGACGGGTCCAGGATGCTGTTAATAATCCACATTTGTATAGCGCGAACAATCACCCGTTAGGGTCTCTAGGCGCTGGGGGCCATCAGGAAAGTTAAGCAAGCTATTGCCCAGAGTCACATGGTGCTGGGCTTATCTGCTGCCGGTCCCAGGGCTCGAACCATGAGCCCCCATGTTCTGGAGTCAATCACCCTGGCCGCTGCGCCATGCCTCGAGGTAGCGGGTCAGTTGTTTGTTGACGGTCTTCTCGATGACCTTTGCTGGGAACAGGAGCAGGGAGATGGGCCGGAAGTGTTTGAGGTCATTGGGGTCCGCCTTGGGTTTTCTGAGTAAGGCGTTGATCTCAGCATGCTTCCAGCACTCCGGGAAGGTTGCTGTCTTGAAGGAAATGTTGATGGCTTTCCGGAGATGGGGTGCAATGTCGGTACTGGCTTTGTTGAAGATGTGGTGTGGCCATGGGTCTGACGGAGATCCAGAGTGGATGGTGTTCATGAGCTTGATGGTGTCATCATTGTTTATGTTGGTCCAGGGGAGCAGACAGTTGGTGCGGATGGTGGTTGTGGGGGAGGAGCTCTCAGTGGTTGTTGGGGCGATCGTGGTGTTGAAGCTGTTGTGGATGTCTGCGATCTTGCGATGGAAGAAGGTGGCCAGCGAGTCGCATAGGTCTTGTGAAGGTGGGATGTTGTTGGAGTTGGAGCTGGGGTTGGAGAGTTCCTTCACGATGTTGAAGAGCTCTTTGCTGCTGATGAGGTGATGGTGTCTGCGAGTGGCGTTCTTGTGGGCTGTGTAGCTGTCTGGTGTTCATTCACGGTGCCAGTTCCTCTCTAGATTTTGGCAGGTTTGTTTGGAGGCCTGGAGGTCTTCCGTGAACCAGCTTGCTTTCTTGCTGGTGTGGTTGTTGGAGGGTTTCTTGAGCGGGGCGAGGGTGTTGACGCAGTCGTTGATCCACTATCTGAGGTTGCGGGTGGCGGTGTTGGTGGGGTTGGCGGGTGGGCTCCGGGCGAGGGTGATGGTTAGCTGGTCTTTGGTGACTTTGCTCTAGCAGTGCCGAGGCATCTGTTGGGTGCAGTGGTGCGTGGTGGTTTTCCAGAAGGTGAAGTGGATGCAGCGATTGTCAGTTGCGGAGAAGATGGGAACAAGCGTGTGGCCGCCGGAATGGGTGGGTGTTGTGACGAGTTGTCTGAGTCCGACGTTGGCGAGGTTGGTGATCAGGGTGGTCTAGTTGGTGTTGTTGTTAGTCTTGAGGTGGAAGTTCAGGTCTCCGAGAAGGATGTAGTCCGTGGAAACGAGGGCGTGTGTGCTGACGATGAAGTCGCTGAACTGTGGTAAAGGTCTGGGGGGTCTGTAGATGAGGGTTTCTCTGAGGGTGGTGTTGGGGTCAGTGTGGACCTGGAAGTGCAGGTGTTCAGCGGTGCTGAGGGTGTCATCGGTGTTGGTCAAGAGTGTTCCTGTGGACAATGGCGATTCCTCCTCCTGCTCCGTTGGTGCGGTCCCTGCGGGTGATCTTGTAGCCTTCCGGCTATGGCGATGTCAGGTGCTGAGGGGTGCAGCCAGGTCTCCGTCAGGAAGGCAACATCTAGGAGGTTGAGTCGAGTAGGTCCCAGAGTTCAACGGCGAGTTTGTGGGCGGAGCCTGTGTTGAGAAGGATGCAGCTCAGGTATTTGAGTTCTATCCTGGTCAGCCGGTTGTCGGGTCGGATGCTGGTGAAGCTGCCGTTCCGGCAAGAGAAGGGTCCTTGGGTGCGCTTCGGGGCGGCCAGGCAGCAGGTGCTGTCCGTCCGCTGTTGAGTGTGAGGAGGGTGCTGGCATCGTAGCAGTGTCTGGTGTTGTGGCAGTCGTGGGGACCAGGGGTCTGGAGCTGAGCGCGGTCCAGGCGTGGACAGACGCGGACGGGCTTGCCTTAGGCATGCCTTCGGCACGCCAGCGGCACGGCTGCCATAAGAAGGGGAGGTGGGAGGGAGGAGCAGCTGGGAGGGGGGAGTGGACGAATGGGAGAGTGGGGGGGCAGGCTTCAGGGGATGCAGCGGCGGGAAAACTGGAGGGAACAGAAGGCAAGAGGCACAGAAACGATAGCAGTACAACGATTAGAACGAAATACAGTACAAATGACAGTGAAAAAAGAAAAGGAATTTAAACAGAAGTAGTACAAATACCAACAAGCAATGGGCGGGCTGGAACACATCGGCGGGAAAGCAGGTGGGAGACCGAGGGCAAAAGGCAAAAAGGCACAGAAACGATCACAGGGTAACAATGAAAACAAAATGCAGTACAAATGACAGTGTAAAAAAAAGAAAAAGTAATTTAAAACAGAAAAACAGTAAAATACCAGAAAGCAGACCTACGGCCTACCACTGGCCACCAGGGATGAGGCATAGGTGGTAGCCTGCGGGTGGAGGCGGGCCTCAAACCTGGTCAGCAGCAGCGGCAGCTGGGCTCAGAGCACGGGCGCAGACAGGTGGAGCTGCGCGGCGTGGGGGGCGATCTTCCAGGAAACAGGGTCAAGGGTTGTGCACTTCCACCAGAAACTCACTGGGATCCAGCATAGGAAAATCGAACATATCCAGGGCAGCATGTCTCACGTGACTAGCTCTTGTCGGAATAGGAAGGTTGAATAATAAATGCAATTGATATGGAAAGTTAGGTAACAACAGATGAACTTCCACTATTGTCCCAAAAGCCTCCAGAGTCTCTCTCTCAGTCATTTGCAGCCACATATGTCCATTCAGGGGAAGAATATCTCCAGCAGGTCACCCTGCATCTCTTCGACCTCCTCAAAGCAAGCCCCCCTCCATTGGCACCACTAAGGGTCAGATTCTCCAGACATCTCAGGAATAACTGGAAGTTCACGTTCAGTCAACAACTTCAGTCTCCCTCTTTTCTAGTAATAATAATAATAATAATAATAATCAATATTTGTAAAGCGCGAACAATCACCCGTAAGGGTCTCTAGGCGCTGGGGGCTGTCGGGAAGATTGAGCAAGCTATTGCCCAGAGTCGCATGGTGCTGGGCTAATCTGCCGCCGGCACCAAGAATCGAACCGTGATCCCCAGATTCTGGAGTCAGTTGCCCTGGCCGCAGTGCCACACCTCTTTCTGCTTCCTGGGTCAACATTCTTGTGCTGTCACTTGCAGTTTTATAGCATCAGGTCCTTCATTAAGGTCTGACTTCTCTTCATGGAGAAGCGGATCACGTGTCTCCATCCCTAACACCACATGTTGCCTCACCAAGACCCCCCTTAGACTGATCAAGTGCTGTTTCAGAGTCTGACTGTCTCCCTACAGCTCGACTTACCTACTTCGTAGCCTCTCGACCACCACTGGTGCTTCTAGAAGAGGTGCTGTAATTTCATCAAGGGGATACTGAACTCTGTAAGTATGAGCAGCATGCACCCAGTTGGGGAGAGCTCCGCACTTCAAGGCAGTTATGGTGATGAGGATCAGCTTGTAGTGGTCATGCCACCGAGGTACCTGGTAAATCTTCTGAACATGTTTTTTCACCAATACCCAGTCGCCGGGACTAAGGTCATGGCACTGCTCCTGATGAGGAGGGGCTGTAGCCGCTTCGACCTGCTGAGACACAGAACTCACCACGTCAGCCAATCCCTTGCAGAAGTCAAGAATTAAATCATCTGTGATGTTTACAAGAGCATTTGCAGGCAGAGCTGGCAATCGCAGGCTCACCACATGATGTTTTCATGGGGTGGATGTCCTGTCCTCCGATCAGGAACACTGCAAAGACTTATCAGCACAAGAAGTGTCTTCATCAGGCCATTTCAGAGATATTGAGGCACACACTTTAGCCAATTTGGGTTTCAGTGTTCCATTATTCTGTTTCACAATGACAGAAGTCTCGGGCCAGTAACTGCAATATAGTCTCTGCTCCACCTGTAATGCTGCACACAACATTCTTAGGACCTCATTATTGAAATTAGTTTCTTTGTCTGACTCCAGAGAAGTCAGGGATCCAAACCTGGGGATGAGTTCTCTCAATAACAGTTTAGCTACAGCCTATCACACCTTCTAGTCGGGTAGGCTCAGCCCAACGTGAGATTTTCCTTGAGCCTCTTCTGTTTTATCTCAATTTCATCATGGCAGCACTTGGCATAGTGTAAAATTTCATTGATTCATTTATTCTGCCAACACTTTAAATGTTGTTAAATCATCATGGTCATTTCAGATCTCAATCTTGTCACAAATCTGAACACAACTGTCCTGTATCCTTAGGCTCCAATGTTTCCATACCGCTATACTACTGAAAAGCCTGCAACAACCTCTCATAGAATACATGAACCGTCTTTTTAGGTTCATGGGTCGTCTTGTCTATGTTCTGTGGCAGGACCTTAGCCTCTTCATCAGCTTCATCCTAATTAATATCAGGGGAAAAAATGTAAGTACTCCCGAGGCCGGGCTTACATCCCCCCACCCTCCAAAAAAAGTAAAAGTGAGGAGCCATGGGCTATGGCCAACAACTGCTTTCACCAATTCATCACCTGATCATACTTTTTCATTACAGTAGCTGATTGGCCATGTGTCACTGTATCTCTTTCCGGGTCCTTGCAGGCCAATCCATAGCTGTTTTTCACACAGACCACAAATCACTTGGAACAACGTCAAACAAAGTAATAAAATCAGACACAACACCTTCGAAATTTTCACAAATCGATCAATTTGTTTATGCCATTCCACAAGCTTCTCTCTCAATCATGGAAAGTCATTTGTGACACAAGATCACTTCTGCTCCAAGGCACATGGACATAACTCCCACTTCGTACTTCCCGCAAGTGGAAGTCGTGGCACCCGCTCCCTTTTCTCCTAAAAAGAGATCTTTTGGGGCCCTTCTTCCTTGACCATTTGTCCTTCCATTTATCTAATGTACCCCAAATTCAAATACTCTTAATCAACTCCCGAATTTGGATTTTCAACTGTGGTACTCTCATGTTCTCTATGTCCTGATCCAAGAATGAGAGCCGGTGACTCTTTTATAAGCCTTGGTCCGCTGTAAGTCTACCTCATGGTTTTTGGCTAAGTGGATTATTATCTTTGCTAATAAACAAAAGTTAATTTGGCTGTTATATATCTATTCAAGCTAGTTCAAAAGTTCCACTTTTCATCTCATCCAGTTCAAGTTTAAATCTTGGCACGCCCACCAAATTTGCCTTCAATGTTGATCTGATTGTGCCCTGACTCAATTCAGTAATTCCATTCCCATTCGACACTTCGTTCAAGGTTTTCAAACACTCATGCAATTCTTGGGCACTCAAATTAGACTGTCCTCCAGGTGCTATTTGCATTGCCCCTCCCTGGGTGTACTACTATTTGCATTTAGAGGTGGCTCCCATGTAATCATATCAATCTCTGGTAATCCCTGTAATACTCTTAGAGGTCCAAATCCAGTTGTATTACCTGATGAGTTTGTGCTCACACCACAAGGAGACCTCACATTCATTGGAAGTAAAGGAGCAAATCCTCCCTCTCCTGAGCTTATAGGAGCCGTCACTGAAACTTGTGGGTTAACTGGGAGAGCCAAATTATGTCTTACATATGCAGACAAATTGGGATTGTATATGGGAACCACAGGACTGATAGTAACCCGAACAGTAAGGGCATCTGGAGCATTGGGAACTGTTGAGTTGCATTTCCCCATCTCTAAACCACCTCCAATCATATTTTGATTATCATTCTCAGGTGTATTCCCAGCACATTGAAAATCACATTTACGGGAGCAGCAGCCACTCCCAACTGCCCACTCATGCTTTCCCCACTCACCGTGTGAGGGTCATTGTACGGAGACTGCCACTCTTACAATAACACATCCAAAAGACTATCAATTGTGTCACTGTTGCTATCCTCTCTTCTCTCTCCTGATCCTTTCAACTTGTCCCTCTTTTCCTTTTTCCTCCCCATCCCACTTTCTTTGCAAGTTAAAGGTGGATACAACTTTGCTTCCTCTATTCAAATCTGTTCTCCACCTTTTCTGTTCTGAATCCCATCTAGAATCAATATATGTCCATACTGTCTTTCTAGTTCTGCCCTAGTATTTCTCCCTCTGTCTGCCATGCGCTGCTTGCTCCCAAGCATTAAGCGCTTCAAACTGGGCAAGTCTAGGTATTGGTTTGATTTTGTATAGAATTATTACATTTTCGATGATTCTCTTTTTTAATGTCCTATAGGGTGGGATTGCCAATGCAATTTCCTTTTCTGTGATTCTGTGCCATTGAGTGAGCCAAATACAAATTTGAAGCCCTACATTTATCGCCATATGATGGCCTGCTGTATCTTCCTGTGGTGCCACTTCTCCTTCTCTAATGGGTATTTCCAGATCTGCTTTCACCAAATCACGTAACATCCTAAAACATCCAATTTTCCAGCAATTGTGTTAGTAAAAGAAATCAGAATATTTATTTTAGAAAAAGATAAAAAGTAGATATCAGAATATTTTCAATCTAAGCAGAGTTTTCCTCCCCAATTTCTGTAGCAAACTACTAATCAATAACAACGCAACACCCAATGAGGTGAATAACCAATAAAAGCGCAGCTTAACACCAATCCCAGCACAACACACAATGATACTAATCTTGCTCCTCGCAGCGGCTCACCCTCCCTTACAATCTCAATGAACACTCTATTCTCTCCTATTCCACAAACACGCAAATCCATGTAATACAAATGACGATCAACAACAATTGTCTGCTTTTACTAAAGAAATCAACAGAATTCAATCGCCCAATAATTTTTTCTATTATAACACACATCCAGATGATACCTTGCCCTGCAGGCAATCACCCTAATCCGAACAATTTCCCACTGCTCAAAATGTTTACGCACTGATCTTCTCCCCCTTTCTCTCAAAGCAGTAAGGTCCGAATCTTAATTGGGCAGTCAATGATGTCTCATGACAAACTCCACAAAACTCTAGCAGACAAATGACAATCTGGTGTCTTCTAAACTTTTAATATCATCCAAGGATCTTACATTTGGTCGGACCTGATAACAACTTCAACTTAACCCCACACTCACACAACACTCAAGCAATTCTGCTAGACCTCACACCAGTATCATACAACACACATACTATGTATAAACCAATGCCACACACAACCCTATTGATACTCACCCCTCCACTGTAACCGTCACTCTCTTCTGAACTGCTGGAATTCGCCAATCCTTTGAGTCGGAACATAAACTCTAGGAGCGAATGTTTGAGGTTTAATGAATCTAGATTCGTTTTTCCCTACCTCCCTTTACTTCATAAAGGAACCATCTTCGCTCTGCTACCATCTGAAAACGCTCTAATCTTGTTGATTGTCTCCCTTGGTCGGTGGACCTTTTCCTGTTGCTCGAGAGGTAAGAGGGATACAAATACATTACATATCTCAATAACACTGTAACCAGTTAGTCAAATAACAAAACTAGAACTGCTGATAAAAGTTAATGTGTTTTACTACAAACTCAGAATTAAAGTGATATAAATGAGTCTCAAAAGCATATTATGGAAATGTAGATTCACAAGAATAAGTCCAAATCTCCTGATGAAATTCAGTCTAAACAACAGGAAGCACACCAAAAACTTGGTGGGTGCAATACAAAAGATGAGAAACAAAATCCGTAAGTTTATTTGCAGAATTAGATCCTCCTGCCTAGTCATCAGTATCTCTAATGAAATCAAGCTTACACTACTTTATGATAGCTTCAGGGAATCCCTGGCCAACTATGGGATGCAAGGAACAGATGTCAGTATTGTGATGTCGTGACTTGTGACAACACCGGCACGTCATGACATGAGGTCATGTGACCCCTAGTTAATAAAAGTAATGGGACGCGCTCATGTCGGCCAGTTGGCGATGGAGGCGAACCCCATAAGGTCAACCACGAACCAGGTCTCCAGTGGTTATTAAAATATAAGTGTGCCCCAGCCTGCACCTCATTGTGCACTGCAAGTGTTGGTGCTGCCCATCGTGCCCGACACAAAATTTGGCGACGAGGGTGGGCGTGCCCTCACACCTTGGTGAGGTGGGCGCGAGCATGTCGTTCTGCTCGTGGCGCTCGTGCTCCGACGATCGGCGCCGTCTTTGCCCTGGCGCCTGGAGACCCGAGTGTCACTTCCGTCCTGTGCGATTGCTGTGGCCCGGCGTGGCCGATAAGGTGAGGCTGCCGCTGCCCCCCGCCTGGAGTATCCACCTGCCGCGAGGCCCAGTGACACGGCAGGTGTGCGGTTTCTGTGTGGTGCCGCCCACGTGGTGCTCCGGCGGCCGGCAATGCCCTGACCACTCGGTGGAGCGCGAGGCTGCGGGTGGCTGCCCACCCAACTTCTGAGTTGGCGTGGGGCGCACCGGTTCCCCTGCCAGCGGGAGTGCCGCTACGAGGTGGAGAAGCCGGGAGGCCTCGGCGCAGGCCTCTGCACGGTATCGGAGGAGGCTGCGGTCCAGGCCCCGCCCCATTTAAGCCTCGGCCCGTCCACAATACACACAGCAGAGAGCTGCTGTTTGGACACAGCCAGCACCAAATAGTCAAGACCAGCACACGTACGAAGGGGTGCACCTAACAATTGTGGAGGCAGGTTATGCTAGTGAGTGACGCAACAGGAGGAAAGCAGGCGAGTGACCAGCCCTGGGTGCTGACATGCACACGTGCTCTTATTAGGGACATCCCGAGGCCGCACAACCTGGCCCTGTGCGCTTGCCCTACTACCGAGAAGCCACCTGAGTGCTCAGGAGGGGGTGGAGAGCCAATCACAGGCTAGGGACACTGGCAGACTCCGGTACATTCCGGTAAAAACACAGTCAAGAGGTCTGGATCCTGAAGCATGTCGCAAATTCCACCTATAGGTCCCTACATTGTAGAAGGATCGCCATCCTCCCTTGCGCCCAAATGGAAAGATTGGGTAGATCGTCTTCAAATTTTCTTTGAAGCCACCAAGGTACACAAAGATCAGAAAAGAGCAATGCTGTTGCACCTAGGAGGAAAAGACATACATAACATTGCCAAGACACTCATAGAAGCCACACCAAAAAACCACCACACATTAATCAATGCGCTCAATGGGCATTTCAAGCCGATGGCCAACCAGGACTATGAGAGGTTCATATTCAGACAAGCCCGAAAACTTTCAGATGAATCATTGGACACGTATCATGCAAGGCTGAAGAATCTGACCTCAACGTGCAGGTTGCAGGACAAGACTGAAGAGATAACGGGTCAAGTAATTCAGGGGTGTGCCTCTGCCAAACTTCGGGAATGCATCCTAGAGGAGTCTGGCAAACCCCTCGTGGACATCCTAACCCTGGGATGCACCAAGGAGCTATCCAAACCCCGAGCAGCTTACATGGAGGCGGCCCTCCAAGTCCCTGTGAAAACTGAACCAGTTGACGCCTTGACAACCAAGCCCGCGACGCGGGGGAACAAGAAAGGCTCCCAGCGGGGACGGCCAAAACATGTGGATACTGCGGCGGCCTACCACACCAGCCAGCTGAGTGTCCAGCAAAAGGGAAAGATGTTCTGGATGTGGGCAATTTAATCATTTTCAGAAGGTATGCAGAGCCAAAAAATACCGCAAGCCACGACAGATGGTTGACGCGGTGCCGGAGGGAGATAAAACACCAAGTGATATGGACGAGGATGAGGAGGAAGAGAGGCTAGTCCACAAGGTGAACATGATTGGTACCGCCACTAGCAAAGCGCGACTCCTACCACAGTGCAACATCCGTGTAGGGGCTCAGGAAGTCATGGCGGTAGTAGACACTGGGGCCACCAGTAACATCATGGCAGCCGCCCTTCACCGGACATTGCGCCCCGCACCCACGCTACATCCGTCAGCCATCACGGTGTTCGCTTATGGCCAAGACACCCCTCTGAAGATCCTGGGGAGCTTCAAGACATCGCTGGCTCATGGAGAGTGGACTATCAACACCAACGTATACATCACCGAAGACGGCCAAGGCATGCTCCTAGGGTGTCGGGCTGCAGAAGACCAAGGGGTAGTGACATTAGCCTTCAGTGTGTATCATAAGTCCATACAGCACCTGCTAGAGGAATTCTCCGAAGTATTTAAGGGCATCGTAAGGTTCAAGGGGAAAGAAGTTCATCTGCATGTTGACCCCAAGGTTCAACCTGTCGCCCTACGACACTGAAGGATAGCGTTCCACCTACGGCCACAAATTGAGGAGGAACTGAAGAAGCTGCAGGCGGCTGGAATTATTGAGAGAGTCACCGGTCCCACGCCGCGGGTCTTCCCCATCGTCGTCACGTGGAAACCAAAACAGCCTGGCGCGGTGAGGATCTGTGTTGACATGCGCCTACCAAATCAAACGTGAGTGCCACATTACCCCGACAATTGATGATCTCATTGGAGAAATGGCTGGAGCCTGCTGGTTCTCCAAATTAGACTCACGGTCAGGATACCACCAACTAGTCCTTGATGTGGCGTCACGAAATATCACCACATTTTTGACTCACGTGGGGTTACGACGTTACACTCGACTGAGCTTTGGAGTATCGAGCACCAGGGGTAATTAATGTAAGTGATGACATCATGGTGCATGCCAAAACATTACCTGAACACAACTCCCGTCTCACACAAGTGCTGCGATGGCTGCGAGACGCTGGTCTCTCGTTACATAGAGAGAAGTGCGAATTCCTAAAGCAAAAACTTCAATTATTCGGCTATACATTTTCCACGGAGGGAGTCAACCGGGATCCATAAAAGGTGCGGGACATCAAAGATGCTGTGGCCCCTGCCAGCGTGATGGAAGTTCGCAGCTTCCTTGGCATGATGAACTATTGCGGTAGGTTCATCAGAGACCTTACAACCCTCACACTGCCGCTACGAGAGCTTACCAAAGACTCTATTCCATGGAAGTGGGGTCCGACTCCAGATAAAGCATTCAAAGACATTAAAGATGCCCTTTCGGAGGGGACAACTTTGGCTTTCTTTGACCCTGAGAAAATGACCCAAATTGCTGTTGATGCAGGCCCGGTGGGCCTAGGGGCTGTGCTCTTGCAGAGACAACGTCAGGAGGAAGGTTGGGCCCCTGTGGCGTTTGCAAGCAGGTCCCTCACCGAGACTGAGCAAAGATATTCACAAATAGAGAAGAAGGCCATTTCCATCCACTGGGGGTGTCGCCACTTCCACTTATATGTCTACAGAAAGCCGTTCGTGGTCACAACGGATCACAAACCTCTTGTGGCCCTATTCGCAGGGACATCCACAAAGCCTCCGCCAAGAATCGAGAAATGGATGCTCCAACTCCAAGATAATAATTGTAGAGCGGAATACCAACCAGGCTCTCGCAATCCGGCAGACTACTTGTCCCGACATCCCAGGGCAGCCACTGACAAAGCGATGGAGGACACTGCTGACACTGAAGAATATGTTAAATGCATAACAGCTCGTTCATGTCCAATTCCCCTGTCCATGCGGGATCTATCCGAGGCCACAACAAAGGATGAGTGCCTACAAAAAACCAAACTGATTCTGCAAAATGGAAACTGGAATAAGGCCAAAGAGGAATGGAAAATTCTAACCACTCCGGCTCAGCGGATTATGGACACCCTATATCACGTGAGAGATGAACTCACTGAAGACCCGACCGGCTGTCTGTTAAGATGACATTGTTTGGTTATCCCCACGTCATTCACGGACCAATGTGTACAGTTGGCCCACGTGGGGCATCAAGGCATGGTAAAAACCAAATCACGACTTCAAACCAAGGTGCGGTTCCCATTAATGGATGTGTTGGTGGAGAATACTGAATGATCTTGCTCTTCATGTCAAGTCACCGGAGACATGCCTACTCCTGCTCCAGTCATCACAGAGCCTCGGCCAAGGTCACCGTGGTCCTGCGTCAGCATAGATTTTGGCAGACTGCCTGATGGTCGTCACACCGTAGTGGCTATTGATGACCACTTCAAATATCCTGAGGTGGAAATTGTAACTTCTCCCAATGCCGCTGAGGTGATACCCAATATAGAAAAAATCATGGCCACCCATAGACTGATACAAGAGTTGCACACTGACAATGGGCCTCCCTTTAAGGGACAAGAACTGGCTGTATATCTCATGGCCCTTGGTATCCGCCATCGGTGAATTACCCCTCACTGGCCCCAAGCCAATGGCAAGGTAGAACGGTTCATGAGGACTCTTCACTAAGTAATCAGAATTGCACTTGACAAGAAGCAATCTATAGAACTGGCCATATTCATTTTCCTCCGCAGCTACCGTCAAACTCCCCACACCACAACTGGAGTAGCCCCAGCTCACTTGTTGATGGGTCGAGTAATCACCAATTCCATACCTCATCATCCTCAATGGCAACCGCAGAACCCTGATGACCCTCGGATTGATGCTCGTCGCAGCAAAGCGTATGCCCAAGTGAGTCACCGATGAAATGCACAAACTAGCAGGATTAAAGAAGGCGATCTAGTGTTGCTCAGGAATCGCTCCTCTACTGGTAAATTCCAATTTCATATGAAAAGATGCCCTGGACTGTGGTCAACTTTAAAGGGACCAGAATCATCGCAACTCGAGGGCGGGAGACCGTGGCCAGCAATATCTCCCACGTCAAGAAGTTTCACTCTGAACTGTTGGCGTTACCTTCTACCCGGTCAGAAACTGAGGACAGTCACAGTGGAACCGTGGAACCCGTCTCTGTGGACGAGGAGTGTATCCCTGGTAGGCTGGATAATTCCTGGCCTGGTGACACCTGCTGTGCGGAGGGTGAAAGTACTCCGGCTCTGTTGGAGGAGGACCGCTGCAAGACTGCTCCAGAGACTGATGTGATTTCTTCCTCGGGGCGAGGTCAGTCCCAGTACCAGCTACGGAGAAATCCTGAACGGTCGTGCCGATTGAAGGACTATCTCACGTAAGACTGTTCTATATATGTGCATCTAATTGGCTGAGTGTGCCCCGGGTGGGTCCAAGCTGTATTATTCAAAGTTGCAATCTTTGTTGTTATGTTTGTTTTGATCATTGTTGGGGAGTAATGTGATGTCGTGACTTGTGACGACACCGGCACGTCATGACGTGAGGGTCATGTGACCCCTAGTCAATAAAAGTAATGGGACGCGCTCACGTCCGCCAGTTGGCGACAGAGGCGAACCCCATAAGGTCAACCACCAACCAGGTCTCCTGTGGTTATTCAAATATAAGTGTGCCCCGGCCTGCACCTCATTGTGTAGTGCAAGTTTTGGCGCTGCCCATCGCGCCTGACACAACAAGTATGACGGAGTCTTTCGTAAAAGTACTCTAAGCTTAAAGGCATAGCATGAAGCTACACAGAGAGAGGAATCGCATACGAGGACTGTAACTCGTGAAATCCTAAAGGTCTTTGCTCTGTAACTAACAACACAACATCTATTAACACCCAAAGCATTAAAGGTTACTAGTGTTATTACATTTCCAATA
Source organism: Lissotriton helveticus (assembly GCF_964261635.1). Lineage (NCBI taxonomy): Eukaryota > Metazoa > Chordata > Amphibia > Caudata > Salamandridae > Lissotriton > Lissotriton helveticus. Next base: position 1,431,327,139 of record NC_136059.1, read on the forward strand.
CTTTTCTGTCGTCCCATGTAGAATTTAGCAACATTCGGCTCTTCTCCCACACTCTTGACCAAGCTCATTCGATTGTCCTTAAGCATCCCTTCTCCACCATGAGAACTCATCTCCCACCTTTTTAACACATCTTCCTTTTGCCAAGACATTCCTCTTGTACCTTACTATCGCTACAACAAAATAGCGCTCTACTTTCACCACCTGCAAAAGAGAGAACATTCAAGCAGAACAATTCTCACATCAAAGTTAAACAGTGAAATACAGAAGCTTCAGGCCCTTATTCACGCAAATTTAGCACAGCAATTAGAGTACAAGTAACACTTGAATATAGGTGCATACACTTCTATAATTACTACACATATGTAAATATTATATGGAAAAAAACATGGTTCCATATGACTGCATGTTACATTCTAAAGCAGACATATAGCTATGAACAAGAACCTCCTTCTCATAATAAATCTTAAGCATTACTGTGCACACTTTACATGTTTTAAGTCTCTGCATCAAGGCCACAATCTCCGCACTTGGGCTGAAGGCTATGCACTCGGGGAAGAAACATATTAATCAGACTTACTAGTAAGTACATACACCTGAAGTCAATTAATGATACCTGAAACTCATTACAGTCATACCACGTAAAGTAGCCCACATCCAAGACTCTGTTTCTTCCACACTCATTCAACTACCAGGTTTCTCCATGTGCTACCTGGCTACTCTTTTTGCTACCTGCCTGCTCCCTTCCAATTTCCCCCTGTCTTTTTAGGAGGAAGAGGAGTTTTACTGAGGAAGAGACTGAAACAATAATAAGATTTGTAGTGGCAAACTTACATGGCCTGCCCCCATATATGACTAGTGAACAAAAAGCAAGCATTATGGCAGCAGTTGGCAGATAGAGGCACTGCATTGGAGAAGGATGTCATGACTGTGTGCAATATAAAAAAAGGTGACAAAATGAGAGGAGACGGGTGAACAAGAAGTTCACTAGGATAGATGTGGCTAGAGCTCTACATGGTGGGCTAACTGAATCCTGTCTCTGTCTTACCTGACTTGAGAAGGACCTCCTCTCTCCACTGTGCACACTCACCTGCTACATGGGCTGGCTGTGACAGACAACCGACCGTATTATGGCACCAGGTAACACATTAAGCACCAGCATCCATTCGATATGTAAATAAATGTTTTCTTATTAGCAATTGTTACAATGGAAGGTACTCCATGATTGGTCTATGACCTTATAGTGGTTTGTACTCTAATGTGTTTAATTTCCCAGAATTATATGTAAAGTAAATTCAAGGTTCAGTTCTCATCTTCAGTCAAAGTTGTCATTGTTCTACCTGTGACATAATTTACAAGTTATTACTGGATCATGGAATTTTCCTTGTTTGTGCTTCCATCACACCTGCATTGTATATTGTACTACATAGATATGTTCATATATGAAAATAAGCATAAATTGTAGTATATGTGTTTATTCTGCTGTGTTACATTTCAACATACAGCCACCATGAATCGTTCCAGTGGGGTAGAAGTTCATGAACCTGTAGGTGGTGGATGTCAAGGTGCAGGTCAACCACGATCATCAGCAAAAACTGGTAAGCAAACGTTAACAAAAACTGTGTTCCATGTTGTTCCGAAATTGTATACAATCTTTTGATGTGTTTTGTCACGTTCATTATTTGGTGTACAACATATTAACGTAACTGGTATACGTTTGACATGTTAAATGGTTTTTTTTTACATTTTAAATGTTCTCATACCCTAAGAGGCCCTTTGAGGTTGGCCCAGCTCACATCTCAGGCAAGAGTGATGTCTGCTCTTAGCACTGATATCACAACTGGTCAAATGGTAGACGCTGGTAAGTTCACAAATTAACACTTTCCTGAATTAATGTAGGAAATATTAGCAGTATTTTTCTTGTCAAACAGCTGTTGTCAACAAGCTCAATATGCACGAATATGGTTTAAAAGATTTGAAGCCTCAATAGCGTCATTTAATTTGAGTTTATGATCCTACATTTCTATTGAAATTTTTATGTATTTCACAAAAAAATTATATTGTCTATTCTAAAGAGAAGTCACATCAAAATCACTTTAATCGATTAATTAAAATTATAAAAGTTCATCAAACATGTTACATTTCAATACAAATTGGAGACCAAAAATGGTTAAAAATGACAAGTATCATAAAAAGGAAAAACATCTATAAAATATAAATATTATAAAAACGGGTATAAAATATTATCAAGAGAAAATCTGTACGGGGCTTCTTATTTTCTTTTTTCTAGCAGCTGCCACCAAAAAACTTGCAATGTTAAAAATAACCCATGGGGTGTCCAGTAGCTGCAGGTACATTATGGCTGGTTTGAACTGGAGAAGCCCTTTACCTTTTAAAAGTGGTAGAATAAACTTTTTTCTAGGCATCCGAGTATGAGTCACAAAACAGTATAAAGTGTGCAGTATTTTGAATGGAGCTGTGATCACACTCGCAAAAAGCGGCCTCCTCTGGTTTGGTCCAGATCAGATAATTCCCCAAGATTAAATGAATCAGGTTAAAACGAAACCTTGTCAGTAGCCAGCGATGAAACGGCTTGGATACTAGCCTTAAGTAATGTTCTATTGAGGGGGATGTGATTTAAAGAAAATGAGCCCTAGCGGTAGGTTTTTGTAATTCCGTGGACTCACGATCCTGGGCCATTAGTTGTAAAAAATTAGTTTTTACCCAGCTAACATCACCTTTGGTGATAAGGTCTGGCTTCAAATACAATTCAGGCCGCCCTAGTTTAACAAACATGTTTTTTATATAGGTAAACCAGGGTATTGCGGAAGCTCTATCCAGGAGCAAACAGTCTTTTAGGATCTGGTGATTCAAGCTGAGTTTAGGGTTCAACCAGGTTTTAACCCAACAGATTAGAGGGGCCAGGTTTATCAGGTCAGAAACATATCCCATCCCCAACTCTTGATGTACGGCAAAAGTGGATGAGGATTGGGGGATAGAAAGAAGGGATCGAAAAACTGTATTCTCGACCAACTGAATCCCCTCTACATTCTTGTACCCCCATATAGCAGCTCCATAGGTTGCTACTGTGATGCATTTAGCTTTGTAAACTTCCAATACCGCCTCACAGGGCTTGCCACCCAAGCGCCGCGCAAAGCTTTGGATAGCAGATGCCGACCTACTTACACTATTTCTTTTAGCTACGAGTTGGGGGCCCATGAACCCCTGTCGTCAAACAGGACCCCCAAGTAAGTAAAAACCTTAACACTGGTGACGGCTGACCCCATACAATGGAAGGTTCTGACTTTATCTTTATTGGGGCCCATAGTTAAAACATGAGATTTAACTATATTAACGACTAGGTCCATGGAGCTCATGAAGTCACCAAAGGAATTCAGGAGTCCTTGCAGACCTAGGGGGGTACGAGCTATTAAAACTGCATCGTCCGCGTATAGGAGGACCGGAATGGCTTGGCATCCTACACGCGGAGTATCCAGCGTTGCTTCTCCTAGGGTTTTGTCAAAGCTATTAATATATAATGTGAAAAGCAGAGGGGCCAGGATGCACCCCTGGCGCACTCCTCTACCTGATTTAAAAGGGCAAGTACAATTACCATCATGAGACACTCTTACTCCCGCATACAAATCCTGGTGAAGGTCAGCTAAAAAGTGCACCAGGCAAGGGTCTAGCCCCATATCTAAAAGGATAATCCACAGCCTTGATCTGTTGACCAGATCAAAGGCTGTGGATAAATCCATAAAGCCCAGGTACATCGAACCCCTAGAGGCCAAGGTGTACTTGCAAAGCAATAGATACGGGTTCAGGCACTGGTCCGTTGTGCCCCTACCGGCTTGAACCCATATTAAGATTCAGAAAGGATCCCCCTCTTAGTCACCCAGTCTGAAACCCTATCCAGAATTACCTTCCCCAGGATTTTAACAGCAGAGTCGATTAACAAAATAGGTCTGTAACACCTTGGGTCGCTTCTCTGCCCTTTTTTGAAAACAGGGATTATGATCGCTTTGGACCATGACTTTGGAACCCCTGGGTAACGCTAGCGTTAAATACATTATTAAGTATATTAGCCCAGAGATCGATGTTACTTTTATAAAAATCTACAGGGACCCCATCGGGTCCGGGGGCCTTTTTACAAGTGGAGTCCTTAATAGCCTTCTTAACATCCTGGACGTTAAAGACTAGAGCGGACTGAGGAAAAGTACGAGGGGAATCACAGGAGGATACAACCCCCTGTTTGCTGGCATAGAATTCTTCGAAATGAGTCACCCACTCATCCTCCGGTATCGTAATATCAAGGGCCCCATTTTCATCCCCCGTAAACAATGGGTTGTTAATAATGGACCAAAACTTAGAGCTGTCTTTAAGGGCCTCTTGAGTAAATAAGGCATCCGAGGCTGCCTTTTTAACCTCTTTTTTTCGTGTCTAAATAGCTAATTTGTATTCTTTTCTGAGACGAGCTACAAGTATTTTATCCCGTGGGGCCGATTCAAGGATTTAATTAGATTTTGGTGGGCCCTTGTACAATTTTGATCAAACCACCATTTTAACAACTTTGGTTTAGTGCTAGTGGGTATGGTGAGGTCTATAGCAACCTGGGTGCAAATAGTTTCGAAGGCTGCGATAGTATCCCTACCTATTAAAAGAGGGTCATAACACTTGCTGATTTCCGCCTCGACTTTGTGGTTTAAGCTCTCATGAAAATGTTCCGGAACCATTTTGGTCCATTTCAGTTTCCTCCCTTGGTCTCTGGGAACCACAGTGTTAGGGCCCGTTAAGGTGGATGTCATGACCTCATGGCAAAAACCCTTATCCAGCATTAGGATCACTGGATTGTGGTCACTAAAGGGGGATCGGGTCGCGTTATATCTGAGGGTAATCCCCAGGAGTACAGGAGATATAAAGATGTAGTCAATAATAGTTTCACTGCCTCTGACTTTCGAAAGTGGCAACCCGTTCGGCATTATCGAAAAAGCCGGGCTCATAGAGGTCTGCTTGTAGAAGGAGTTCCTTCAGAGCCGCCCCCCCAGCCGTGTGTTCAAAATGAGATAAAACAGAATAGGGGGGCCATTGGGATCTTTTATCCGGCAATTAAAGGTGCATAGATGAGTATTAAAATCTCCCATGAGTATGATGTTGAGAAAAGTGATTTGTTGCTCTTTATATTACCTACTGGCGGTCGCCAGTAGGTAGTTATAGTTAGGATCTACTTTCCATAGGAAATCCGCAACATTCTATTAGGAATAACTTTAGTGCCGGTGGACGAATCTTCACGAATTTCTCAAAGAAGATGGCCCGCTCCGCTCTGCTCCTTCCCTGAAAGTTTGGGGGGGATTCGTCAAGTGGGGGCTGAGATAAAAGGGGGGTCCCAAAACATGTTTTCCCCATGTTAATTTCCATAGGGTGGTTGGACTCACTTTTAGCCCGAACGGCTGAATGGATTTCCACCAAATTTGGCAAAATTGTAGGGACTGGTAGCGCGATGTGCCTTTGCTATGTCTCAAGATATGTGTTCCAGTGGATTTTGAGTAATTTAGGTTCAAAAAAATATATATGTCTATAAGCGCGCCCCGGTACGCGCACCAGGGCGCGTACCAGCACGCTACGCGAGTTCGCGAACGGAAAGCTGATTGGCTCTCGGGTATCTGTAAACATTCCAAACAGTCCGGAGCGGCCGCCATCTTGTGTCTCGGTAGGATCAAGACACAAGAGGTGGCAAAAACAAAGGGGGAAATGACTAAAAGGGGGTAGAGTAGACCCCCCTGACCCCCTAGGTTTGATGTGGGGGCCATAAAAGGGCCCCGCGGGGCAAAAAAAAAATAAAAAAATCGATTTTCGCGGGGGGAACGCCCGGTACGCGCACCGGAGAGCGTACCGGGCAGCGTACCATGGGGAAAACCCAGTGAAACAGTAAAATAATAATTTAAAGTTCTTAGAGGTAGGGTAGCTCTGAATAGAGTTGTTGTGTTGTGTGGGTGATTTAAGTACCAACATGTAGGTACCAATGCAGAGTCTTAAATTCAATGTATATCTTTTTTTCTGTAGATATCTTGCATGTTGTTACAGAAGTTATTGTGGTATATGGAATCTATACCATAGTCTGTCAGGAAAGCAGAAACAGATCCTTTAAGCACTCCCTGAGAAGACCTAGGGGATCATGGGTAGTCTACCCTGCTCCCTTATGATGTTTTAAAATTGCACAGTATACTGTAAGTTTCACTTTATATTATAATATAAATATAATCATTTTGGTAGTACTTCATGAATTGCATATACAAATGAATAATGTCTCAAACAGTTTTTAATTATTAAATACAAATTTATTGGTTAGAATTTTCATAGTTTAATAAAACTTCCAGCATTAAATCATCTGGAATCTCCTCAAAATTGCATGATTCAATATCTTGTAAACAGTCAATAAATTGTTGGTCCAAATGCTCATCCATAAAATCCTCGTCAACAAAATCATCTTCAAGAATCTCTTCATTTGTAATTTCGAAAGAAACATTGATGTTTTCTTGTTCTCCTTCCATTTTCTTGCTGTAAATTGCATAAAAAATAACTATATCAGTAGAGTTAGGGCACTGTTGGGTTTAAGTTCAGACAGGTAGTTCTGATTTTTTAATACTCAATTTATCTTTGGGCAGTGTATGGTATCAGGTAGGAAGTATAAATATAAAAAAATGCATGTGATGAAGCCTAAGTAAATTCATAATTATACCGTAGAAGCCTAACTCAATCCATAAATATAACAGAGAAGCCTATCTCAATCTTTAACTATAACAGAGGGACAGTAAATAACTATCAGAAAACGTTTTTACAAATTAACTTAAAATGCCCCTTACAAATTAACAACTTACTTTACAGAGAGGTGAAGAAGAAAAAATGCGAAAATCCTTTCAAGATGTACTTCAGGTATTGTAGTCAAAATGGCTGTGATTCCCTCTTTTTTCATTTATATTCATGTACATAACCAATCAAATGTCAGGAAATGATAGTAGAAAATGAAAGCAACATTTTAATTGGTTGTAAATTCTAACACTTTAGATGTGTTTTTGTCATGTAATTTACCTCAGGATGTTTAGACAGGGCTACAGGCCAAATGGCTCAATGGAATTCCATCAAATTTGGGAAAATGGTAGGGACTGGTATGTAGTATGGCCTATTCTATATTTGGTGAACATCTCTACAGAGGTTTTTATGTAAATTAACTTTTAAAACTTTTTGGGAGCGCTTACCGGTGACCGCCCCGGTACGCGTACCGGTAGCGCTACGGAAGTCCTCCATCTTGTGTTTCGGAAGAATTGAGACACAAGATGGAGGACAAACAACGTTGGGAATGGGTAAAAGGGAGCACGGTAGACACCCCCTGACCCCCTAAGTTTTCTGAGGTGGTCTTAGGAGGCCCATATAGCAGGGGGGAGCGACCGGTACGCACACTGGGAAGCATACCGGGGAGCGTACTTTGGTGAAAAACAGTGAAAAAGGTTAGAGTAAAGTAATCATTTTGAGTGATCAGAGGTAGGGTAGCCCTGAAAAGAGCTTTTGTGTTCTGTGGCTGATTTAGGTACCTACAAGTAGGTTCCTATGCACAGTCTTAAATTCAGGAGGAATATTCTATTCCCTTCATCTGAGAAGTGCACACCATCTCCTCGGTAGATATCTTGCATGTTGTAACGCAAGTTATTGTTGTATATTGAACCCATTCCATAGTCTCTCATGTAAGCAGAAACAGATTTATTCACATGTTTCCGTGCTTTCTCAAATTGTGGACAAAATTGGTTGGACCACTTCCATTTCTGTCTTTGGAATATACCAAGGCAGTTTGTGGAAAAAGTGTCATCAATTGCCCAAAGGTGTTCTTTAAAACCATTTCCAGACCTACCCCGGTCAAAGTGCCTAGGTCATTTCCACCACAGTGCAAAATTATAAGGTCAGGGTGTGGCAGATGGTGAAAGGTTTTCACCAATGGTATCAATTGATGACATCTCAATCCTCTTTGGCCAATCCACTTGATGTGCACATTTGGTAGATCAAGGTTGTGAACATTTCTGAGAGCTGCATACCTTTGAGCCCAGTGGATGTAGCTATGTCCAATAATCCAGACAGAATACATGGTGAGAGGAGGTTCTGGTGCAGTCAAATGAAGTGTGGGAATAAAATGGCAGTTGGAACAGTAGGAGTTTGCAAAAAAAACTGGAGTTTCAGTGCTCTTGAATCACAAGCAAAGATTGGTGGATTCAGATAGTTGAAAACTGAAAGTTAGGGTGCATGGTTCTGTTCTGTGAAAGAAGTAATTTGAATGGTTAAGAGAAAGTCATTTAAAGAAACATTGCACCTGATAAGCTGGTGTATTGAGAGGTCAAACATCCTTGCTGAGTTCATTTGCAACATTGTAGAATAAACTTTTAAACCTGAGAGCTCAGTGAGGAGGGAGTTGCTATGGTAACAGGTAGAAAGGGCTGAGGGGAGGAAGGGTGTTGGTTTGAAAATAGAGAGGGAAGACTTTTGATTGGTTAACATGAGGGACATGTGTGTAGAATTAGAGGTTTTCTGTGCCATTCATGGTTGCAGTGTCTGGAGTCCATACCTTTTGCTCTGCTAAAGAAATATTGGTGTGTGTATCTGACACTGTTCTCAATCTCCCAAAGCATTTGTAAAGGTGAGTTATGATTCATTTATTATAGATAGAGACTTCAGATTAGGAAGAAGCACATTGAGCTTCTTTGCTGTTGGTTTGTGTCATGCTTTTTGATAATGCTTGGTATCAACATTTGCAAGATAGAGGATTTGTATTTTGTGAAATAGTGAGGTTTCAGTAGTGAAAATGAATGCCTGTACATAGGACCTGCGCTCTGTTTCTAAAATGGTATATAAAAAACGATTTTAGGGCAAATCAATGGGTTTCAGTAGTGAAATTGAATGCTTGTACATAGGACCTGCGCTCTGTTTCTAAAATGTTATTTAAAAAACGACTTTGGGGCAAATCAATGTTTTTTATATTTTTGAGAAGGAATAAATAGTATTTGCATGATTAAATAAATATTTTTGAACCTTTCACAATGATGTCACCTGTGTTACCTCTGATTAGGAAGCGGATTGAAATTCTTTCTTGTTGGTTTGTATCATGTTTTTTGATAATGCTTGGTATCTACATTTGCAAGATAGAGGATTTGTATTTTGTGAAATAGTGAGGTTTCAGTAGTGAAATTGAATGCTTGTACATAGGACCTGCGCTCCGTTTCTAAAATGTTATTTAAAAAACGATTTTGGGGCAAATCAATGACTTTTAGATTTTTGAGAAGGAATAAATAGTGTGTGCATGATTAAATAAAAATATTTGGACCTTTTACAATCATGTCACCTGTGTTACCTCATAATTAGGAAGCACACTGAGCTTCTTTGCTGTTGGTTTGTGTCATTTTTTTGGTAATGCTTGGTAGGAATGTTTGCAAGACAGAGGAAATGTATTTTGTAAAATAGTGAGTTTTCAGTACTGAAATGGAATGCTTGTAAATAGGACCCGTGCTCTGTTTCTAAAATGTTATTCAAAAAACGATTTTGGGGCAAAGCAATGGCTTTTACATTTTTGAGAAGGAATAAATAGTGTGTGCATGATTAAATAAAAATATTTGAACCTTTCACAATCATGTCACCTGTGTTACCTCAGATTAGGAAGCACACTGAATTTCTTTACTGTTGGTTTGTGTCATTTTTTTGGTAATGCTTGGTAGGAATGTTTGCAAGAGAGAGGAAATGTATTTTGTAAAATAGTGAGTTTTCAGTACTGAAATGGAATGCTTGTACATAGGACCTGCGCTCTGTTTCTAAAATGTTATTTAAAAAACGATTTTGGGGCAAATCAATGACTTTTAGATTTTTGAGAAGGAATAAATAGTGTCTGCATGATTAAATAAGTATTTTTGAACCTTTCACAATCATGTCACATGTATTACCTCAGATTAGGAAGCACACTGAGCTTCTTTGCTGTTGGTTTGTGTCATTCTTTTGGTAATGCTTGGTAGGAATGTTTGCAAGAGAGAGGAAATGTATTTTGTAAAATAGTGAGTTTTCAGTACTGAAATGGAATGCTTGTACATAGGACCTGTGCTCTGTTTCTAAAATGTTATTCAAAAAACGATTTTGGGGCAAATCAATGGCTTTTACATTTTTGAGAAGGAATAAATAGTGTGTGCATGATTAAATAAAAATATTTGAACCTTTCACAATCATGTCACCTGTGTTACCTCAGATTAGGAAGCACACTGAGTTTCTTTGCTGTTGGTTTGTGTTATTTTTTTGGTAATGCTTGGTAGGAATGTTTGCAAGAGAGAGGAAATGTATTTTGTAAAATAGTGAGTTTTCAGTACTGAAATGGAATGCTTGTAAATAGGACCCGTGCTCTGTTTCTAAAATGTTATTCAAAAAACGATTTTGGGGCAAAGCAATGGCTTTTACATTTTTTAGTAGGAATAAATAGTGTGTGCATGATTAAATAAAAATATTTGAACCTTTCACAATCATGTCACCTGTGTTACCTCAGATTAGGAAGCACACTGAATTTCTTTACTGTTGGCTTGTGTCATTTTTTTGGTAATGCTTGGTAGGAATGTTTGCAAGAGAGAGGAAATGTATTTTGTAAAATAGTGATTTTTCAGTACTGAAATGGAATGCTTGTACATAGGACCTGCGCTTTGTTTCTAAAATGTTATTTAAAAAACGATTTTTGGGAAAATCAATGACTTTTAGATTTTTGAGAAGGAATAAATAGTGTCTGCATGATTAAATAAGTATTTTTGAACCTTTCACAATCATGTCACCTGTATTACCTCAGATTAGGAAGCACACTGAGCTTCTTTGCTGTTGGTTTGTGTCATTTTTGGTAATGCTTGGTAGGAATGTTTGCAAGAGAGAGGAAATGTATTTTGTAAAATAGTGAGTTTTCAGTACTGAAATGAAATGCTTGTACATAGGACCTGCGCTCTGTTTCTAAAATGTTATTTAAAAAACGATTTTGGGGCAAATCAATGACTTTTAGATTTTTGAGAAGGAATAAATAGTGTCTGCATGATTAAATAAAAATATTTGAACCTTTCACAATCATGTCACCTGTGTTACCTCAGATTAGGAAGCACACTGAGCTTCTTTGCTGTTGGTTTGTGTAATTTTTTTGGTAATGCTTGGTAGGATTGTTTGCAAGAGAGAGGAAATGTATTTTGTAAAATAGTGAGTTTTCAGTACTGGAATGGAATGCTTGTACATAGGACCTGCGCTCTGTTTCAAAAATGTAATTAAAAAAATGATTTTGGGGCAAATGAATGGGTTTTATACTTTTTGAGAAGGAATAAATAGTGTCTGCATGATTAAGAAATATATTTGAACCTTTCATAATGATGTCACCTGTGTTTCCTCAAATTAGGAAGTGGATTGTGCAGATGAGGTGAGGCATGTCCAGGGGTGCAAAGGAGTTGAGGCCTGTGTCCATGAGTGCAATGGAGAGGACTCTTATCCTCTGACCCTTAGACAAGCCTTATCTAATCTGTGCCCCTTGGACAGGCCTCAATATATTGGGTATAATGATGTTAACAGGGTGCACATGAGATGAGGCGTGTCCAGGGATGTAGATGAACTGAGGCCTGTCTAATGGTGCAGATGAGTTGAGGTCTATTCAGGGTTGCAGATGAGGTGAGGATTGTCCAGGGGTGCAGAGGAGGTGATGCCTGTGTTGAAGAGTGTAGTGCAAGAGAGGTCTGTCCAGGGGTGCAAAGGAGGTGAGGGCTGTGTCTAAGAGTGCAGTGGGGCATAGGCTTCATGAAGTCCAGTCCAGTGCACTCTTAGACACCGGCCTCACCACCTATGCTCCACAGGACAGGACTTACCTCATGTGCACAAGTGGGGGATAGGCTTCATGAAGTCCAGTCCAGTGCACTCTTAGACACCGGCCTCACCAGTTATGCTCCCCAGGACAGGTCTTACCTCATGTGCACAATCTGCTTACTAATCTGAGGAAACACAGGTGATATGATTGTGAAATGTGCTAATATATTTTTTTAATCATGCAGATACTATCTAATCCTTGTCAATAATGTAAAACCAATTCATGTGTCCGAAATATTTTTTTAGAATAACATTTAAAAAACAGAGATAAGGTCATATGTATAAGCATTATAGTGTTTATATTGTTTACTTATTGTCATTGCTTTGTTGTTTGGTAATAGTGGTCTATAATGTGTTTTTTTTTTGTTTACCACAGATTGAAATCAAGATTTCAATAGTAAGGAAATATGCCCTCAAGGCAGAGGAGAAGGAAAGATGATAAGCGGAAAAAAACAAAAACAGCAACGGAATTAAAGCAGTCTCCTACAACAAATACTTCAAAAACGCTAAAAAAGCTCCTGGTAAGACAACTAAGTCTTTTTTTCGGAACATATGTAGATAAAAAAATGATAATGTACATGTTAATTTACAGAAGGAGAGAGCAAATTTGAAGAGGAAGGAGAGGCCCCCCAAAAATGTTACTACTGCAGCAGGAGACAATAATATGTATAGGAATAGAAGGCAAAATCAATTTAGGGACATTCGTAAACGAATGTTTTGCAATAGGGTAGTTTTAAATTTGTTAAAAAAACATTAAGAAAGGTAAACTGAGAGCTGCTTTTTACAAGAAAAAGAAAAATGTAGAGAAGATTGTTGATCAAGCTTTTGAAGTTAAGAAAAAATTATTTATTTTAGTAATTAATAGAATTAGGACACTTAACAAGACAATTGATGTTTTCAAATCAAACAGTAGATGCAAAAGAGTAATTAATCGAACTAATTATTGTAAAGTATTTTCTGGAGAATGGATGCATAGTTCAAGTTGTGAGCCATTTTTTAATGAGGAGAGTTACTTCCAGGAAAATGATTTGGTGCATGCAGTTGACGCCAATGGTCGAGCAGATGAGGTAAAAGATGGTTGTCCAATTGAAAAAGAGAAACTTGTGTCTAGAGATGCAGAAGAGGTGTTAGCTGATGAAGTTTTAGGGAGATGTACTAAGGGTCCAGTGGACACTTGGAAGTGTAGTAGTATTTGTAGTGTGCGACAGGATACAATCAATGTGCTTCGTAATTTCTTACGTACATATAGTAAGAAAAGTCTAAAACAGAAAATGAAGATGTTGCAAGACTTAGATCCTTGCAGAGTGAGAGAAAACACAGGTTTGCATGGACATTCACTGGCTTGTCTTTCAAGAAAAGTATGTCAGAGTGTTTTTCATCATTTTAGGATGATAGCAGTGCATCATAACAAAATTAGGAAATTAGTGAGAAGGTTGTATTATGCAAAAAGTCCAGCACTTAAGCTTAAACAGTTAAATAGTGCTCTTTTGCATGGAACTGAATTAGATGTGAAGAAGATTTGTGAAGAAATTGAGATTTGTTATTTTTGTGAAAAAGAGGACAGTGTAGAAATTGACACAGTAATACAAGGTAATGTGGAAGACAATGTACAGATTTCAAGTACAGAAAAGTTTGACCAGGAAATTACAACGTTTAAGGTGACATCAAGTGAAAGGCCTAATTTTACTTGTGTGTGTTGTCGACGGACTCATTATAAGATTCAGACTAGGTTAGTTGATTTATATGCAAAAAGTGAAATGGAAAATAATAGTGAATGGAAGAATTTTGCAACTTATTTGTTGCTGGAGAATTCTTTTGATTTGAGTTCTGATCAGCGTATTTGTAAATATTGTTATAATAAATTAAATGAAAACAGAATGCCTGCTAGAGCTGTTCATAATAATCTTGAGTTGGTAGACATTCCTGCTGAATTGATGGATTTAAATACATATGAATCTATTTTGATTCAATGTGTCCATCCTTTTCAGGCTATTGTTTGCATGGAGCCTAAGATGGGGAAATTGCCTCCTTCAGATTCACAGAGAGGATTAAAGGGAAGAGTTGTTTATTTGCCTCTAGATTTCAAGAAAAATATTGATACAATTGGTGTAGAAAAAGTGGAAGAGGAACCTTTAGTTATTCTAGTTAATGGGGTTCCGACAAAGAGTAAGAAAATCTGGCAAGATTTAGTGGATGTTAGGAAAGTCAAAAAGGCAACGTTGTATTTAGTCAAAAACAATGAGTACTACAAACATGTATGTGTTGGAGCAGAGGAGTTAGCTGCAGAAGAAGACAGTAATTGTTCAGCCGGCCAAATTGAAAAAGTTGATGTGTCTAGAAGTGAAGAAATATATGAACATTATACTGTTCATCCTTTGCATTCCAAAGAAGTAATGGGGAATGCAATTGAATTGTTTCAAATGAAAGCAGCAAAAGGAAGTCCCATTAGTGTATGGGAAGAAAGTTTGGAAGCTCGTTCTTTTCCACAGCTATTTCCAACAGGTCGAGGTGGACGATATGACGATCGACCAATTCAAATTCCTGCATCTGAATACCGGACTGTAAGATTATATGCTGAAGATCCAAGGTTTCGTCAATGCATTCCATATTTGTTTCATCTACTGTAGGAAAGTGACTTGTCTGGGCTTTCTTATGCAGTAAATCATATACTGAAAAGTGGAGCACATCTGCAAAATGTTTCGGCGAGGGACTTTATGGAGAAAGTCAATCTGCAAGATAATATTTTGGAATCTCATCTAATCAATCTCATGGCATGTCAGCGTGGTACAAACGAGTATTGGTACCGTCGTCATGGGGAATTGAAATGTATGCTAAGAAACTTAGGAACTCCTACATGGTTCCTCACTCTTAGCTGTGCCGAGTATGCATGGGACAACTTACTTCAATTTATACGCGAGGCAAATGCAAATATACAAAATATAGAATTCAAAACACCTGGAGAACTGTGTTCTTTGGATCCAGTGAATGTATGCAGATATTTTAATCATAGATTTGAAGCTATGATGTCTTTTATTACCAACAAAAAAAATCCTCCCCTTGGAGATGTTTTGGATTTCTTTTGGAGAAAGGAGTATCAAGCGAGAGGTGCTCCTCACATACATATGTTGTTGTGGATTAAAGATGCACCCAAATTTGGAACAGATTCGGATGAAACAGTGATGAGTTTCATTGAAGAGTATTCAACGTGTGCTGTTCCAAAAACTACCGAAGAAAACAGTTTAAGGCAACAAGTTTTACGCTTTCAATCCCATCTTTGTGGAAAGTACTGTCGTCGAAAATTCAAAAACAAGGAAAAGTTCTACACAAAATGTCGTTTCGGCTTTCCACGACCAGTGATTTCTAAAGGAAGAGTAAATAATTTGATGTCTTCTCTACGACATACTGTGACGGGGAAATCACCAAAAAATACATACAATTTAAAAAGAAACGAAGAGTCCAAGTACATCAACGACTATAACCCAGTGATTTTGTCCTTGTGGAATGCTAACATGGGTATTCAATTCGTTGCTGACAACTCTATTGCTGTGGCTCGATATGTGACGTCTTACATCACAAAAAAAGAAAAGACAGAACTGAAGGAAATGTGGGAGGACATTTCACATGAAAAGAGTCTAAGCAAGAAATTATACAGTTACAGTCTGAAGATGTTGTCACATCGAGAAATTGGAGCATATGAATGTTCTGATCGATTGTCATCAGCAAGTCTATATGCGAAATCTAGAACCATCATTTGGGTGAGTCTAGGTCTTGCTGCAGCACGAAACCGAGTTTTGAAATCTGTACAAGAAATAGAGTATTTGGCAGAGAAAGAACCCGACAGTACAGATATTTTAAAGACAAACATGTTGGATACATACTATCCAAATAGAAGTCCTCACCTTGAGAACGCTTGTCTCTATGAAGTTCTGCAAAGCTATATTTATAAGAGGAACATCGGAGAAGATATCAATAATGGAATATATGCTGTCATTGGATGTGAAGGATGTCTAGTGAAACAGAGAAAAGGTCATTTGATTAATCATCGAAAATTGAGTGGCGAAAATCCAGACAAAAGGGAATTTTACTATTTGGCTCTTTTGCAACTCTTTAAACCATGGCGAGAAGAAGAGGAACTACTTGGAGATTTTCTCTGTTACGAAGATTCTTTTAATGCAACCAAGGATACCATAGAATGTCCTGTTTTTCCAAATTATCTGCAAATGTTGAACGAAGAAATAGAGCAAGAAGCCACAATTGCTGCAGAGATTGCTAGAGATAGTTCTCAAGACAGTCAGAGTTCTACTTCATTGAGTCAGGATCCACTAGGAGGACCAATTATTCAAAATGCGGCTGCCACTGCCATGGATGAGGTGGAAAGAGCTATGGAACAAGCTGAAGAGGATGTAATTAACTTAGAAGATTTGGTGAAACAACTAAACATTGAGCAGAAACAGATATATGACGAAGTCACAGAACAGATTGAACATGGATTCAGTCATGAGAAAAAAGAGTGCTCATGTACATCGTGTAAGCCTGTCTGACTGTACGTGAGTGGAGAAGCGGGAACTGGAAAAAGTTTTCTGATTAAAGCAATTGCAACTTATTTGCAGAAAAGGACTGAATCACCGCTGTCTTGTGTTGTAACCGCTCCAACTGGGCTGGCAGCACATAACATTAAAGGGATTACTTTACATCGTTTACTGATGCTACCAGTTGAGCATGATAATAAATTGTAATACCACAAGTTATCTGGAGATGCGTGTTCTGAAGTTTCGAGAATCCTGAAGAAAATGAAACTTCTTATCATTGATGAAGTAAGCATGGTGTCAAATCTAATGCTTGCTTTTGTGCATTTGAGAATGCAAGAAATTCTTAGAACAGAATATGATGTCTTATTCTGAGGAAAACACATTATTGTTTTTGGAGATGAAGTAAATGAGTAAGGGAATGAGTGAGGGAGCAAAGGAAGGGAAGAGAGGGTAAGGGAAGTAAAGCAGGGAGACTGAAAGAAGTTGAATGTGGTAGGACAGTAGGGAAAGAGGAGTAAACATGGAGGATAAGAATAAGTGAGGGAAGCAGAGTAAGGAAACAGGAGTGAGGTAGGGTGAGAGAATAGTAATGAGGTTAAAGCAAAGGGTGATGACAAGTTACATTTTTTTACTCATACTTACCATATAATTAATGTAAATGTAATTACATGTTTTAACTACACTTTGTATCTGTGAAAGAGAGAAAAAATAAGTTATAATTAAGAAAATATATATTTTAAAATAGAAGAGACAAGTCAAGAGCTTAAAAATCATAAAAGTGTACTAAGAAATAAAGTAAGAGTGAAAGACACAGAAAGGGAAATAAAGTAATGTAGAAGGACAAAAAGAGGGAAAAAGAAATAGAAGGAGAGCAAATTACTAAGAGTAAGGCAGATACGTTCAGTAACACAGAAGAAGAGAAAAAGAGAGAAATGACCTGAAGGTAAGAAAGTTACTAAAAGAATGTGAGTTAGTAAAACTAAATCAGGAAACAGGAGTAAGTAAAAAGGAAATAACTGAGAGAGAAAGGAGTCTGATTGAGGATGCATTTAAAAGACTGAGGAATGGAAGATGACTAAAAGTGAGTGAAGGGGAGTCACAGAGTGAAGGGATGAAGAGAGAGAGGATAATATAGAATGATTGAGGGAAAAGGAGTGAGGAAGTTACTACACAGAGGGACTAAGGGAAGGACTCAGTGAAGTGGAATACAATGAGTGACGAAAGGAAAATGAGTAAGGGAGGAAAAGAAGGAAAGAGAGGGTAAGAGGAGTAAAGCAATGGAACAGAGAGAATGTGATTCGGTGATGAAAGTAAAGAGAAGAACTCTGAATAATAGGAAATGAGAAGTAGTAATGGAACCGGAGTAAAAAAAAGGAGGATGAAGAACTATGAGAGAGGAGCAGTGAATTTGTTTTAAGAGAAATGATAGAAGGTAGATAAACATAAGTGAGCATAAGACAAGGAGAGTCAGGGACTGAGGACATAGAGGTAGTGAAGGAAAAAACAAAGAGAAGAGGACAAAAGAAAGGAGCATAGAAAGATAAGTCAGGGAGAGTGGGTGAGTTATAGTGACAGACTACAATAAAAGAGCTGAATGAGTAAAGAGGAATTACTAAAACAGGAAAGAAGGAAAACACGGAAAAGGGAAATAAAACAGAGAGACTGGAAGTTGAAAAGTGATGCAAGGGAGAGAGGGGATGCAGACAGTTGAAATGGGAATAAGAAGTTGTGAAAGAAGTGGAGTAAAGGAACGCGGGTGAAAGAGAGTGAGAGAAAGACATTATAAGTGAGTAAAGAGAGCTGAAAGAGGTTGGAAAAAGGACAGTGAGCGTGAGACAATGGCAATACAATTTAAATTACACAATACAAACTATACAATAACTTATACAACATGTTACATAGTTTATTTTTGCTGTTCTCAGAATATATTGAATTTCACTTAAAACAGTGAGTTCAAACTACTCATCATATGACAGCGGGAAAAAAAACATATAAACTTAAAAATCACAAATGTACACTAATCTTTTATTCACTTACTTTTCCTTTAGGCCAAATAGTACATCATGAAGGTCCTTTTCGTTGGAAAGTACTCGGCTGTTCTGTAAAAAATCCATTTCATCGAGTTTCTACAAGAAAAGCTCCAAGAACATCTGAAATATGTTTCAATGTTTTCATATACTCCTTTTTTTCAGTCATGACTCTTTGCTCATTCCTTCACTTTTCCTTAAGGCCAAATAGTTTCAGATGTATCAGTATATTTTCAAATTACTTAAAGCAAACTCTGAAATTACTGTTTTCCCGACGTTCTGCAGCAATGGCTCACACAACATTTTCACAAAATTTAAATATTCATAATTCCATCTCTGGCTCATTCATGTTCAACATTTCGTATGATACTAATATCACTTACTATGAGATCCACTCACAGTACCTATATGACAACTCTATTTTTTATCTTATCTTGATCAATTTTACTCAGAATATAATTTTAAACAATAAACTAACTTTTATTAACTGCTCCTGTCTTCATAGACCAATTACCTTTACTTAAATTTTGGTTCTAAAAAGACTAGGTATAAGTTTTTTAAGTCAAAAGGCAAACGTTGTTTGAATGTCAAATGAGTATCATTACACAACTTCCACCCTTTTTGACATTTTAAATAGGATGTGTAATGCCCTGGTGTTGTCGATGGACCATCATGATAAATAATAGCTACAGTTGCAAAGGTTCTTCCTGAAATTGATAACTGAGAAGCCACAACATTTTTAATAGAAGTTGTCAATTTCGTTCCATCAGGTCTACATCGTTGGAACATTAAAATGACATACTGACCATAACTTTGTAGAAATAATGTGGACAGCATTGCAGACTTATATTGGGTACATACCATATTGTGATCAGCTGCTTTAACTAGATTATTGAAAGACACTGATTTGCAGTCTGGTAAAGTCAAATATATAAATCTTTCAGTGTCTATTCTAGTACTACTTGATAAACTACAATTGTCACAGTCATGCTGCCATTGATAAGAAAGGCCAAATAGATTTTCTACATCTACACCTTCATCTTCTAATACTCCAAATATATACATTAAAAATTCCTGACAATCCTGCTGAATATTCTGTGAAAATTGATTTTGACCAGAACATATGTCTAAAAGATTTCGAATTTCTGAAACACTTTCTATTTTTGCTCTATCACTGTTACATTTCTCAAACACAGAATTCAATAAACAGCAGAATGTTTGATCTCGATTTTCAACAATCTGTTCTTGTAGATTTTGAAGAAAAAAAACAACATTAACCACTACATTAGCATAGCAGTTGACACCAGAACTGTTTCCAAATTGAAATCCAACAACATCTTCAACAGAATCCTTTTTCTTTCTGCTTACAATTACAGTTTCATCTACTTTTTGTCTTTTTGCTAGTACCTCACTGCAATTATTCTCATTTCTTCTTTTTCGGCCAACCACACGTTTTTCAAACAGAGGATATTGAGGCAAATGTGGAGCATACTCTCTTCTTAACCTATTGTATTCTTTAACACAATCTAGATCTGCACAAATCTTTGTCTCATCACACTCAACCAAGTACAATCCTGATAAAGTTATGACTCGTGATAATGCCACATATGCCATGCCCTCTTTAAACACAGAACTTCCAATGTTCACCAAAGCACTATCTACACTTAAACCTTGAGATTTATGAATTGTCACCGCATATGCCAAACAAACAGGAAACTGTTTTCGGCGAACATATAAGTCTTTTACAAGCAAAAATCTAGCAGAACAACGACTGATTTGTTGTACTTCCTCAATGCCATCAAATTTAGTTTTTAAAAATTCAATTCCATCTCTATTTCTGTAATTCACAAAATCAACAACATGACCCATTGCTCCATTTACCAGACCTCTTTCAACATGTAAATTCCTTCTCAAAATGATACGACAATTTAAACACACATTCAGAGTCTTTTCAAAACCAGCAGTTTTAGATATACTCTTCTCTAATGAATCCAATTTTGATTTCAAATTTTCAGACAAAATAATTGTTGCTCCCATATGCTCTATTTTATCTATAGCTTCCAGTTTCACAATCTCTTCATTTTCTAACTTTAACATTTTGTTGTTGAAGATGGAACATTCTTTCACAGTTGGCATCAAACATTTCCCAGATTTGTTGTCAGTAATTTTCTTTAAAATATTCTCTGGAAGAATGTTTTAATCTGGATACAAGTTTGAAATTAATCATGCATGTAAAGCTTCCTTCCCATGCTCACTTAGTTTTCCGATTCTTACATCTTGTAGAATATTATTATAATCTTCATCCTTTGCCTTTCGC
Source organism: Lissotriton helveticus (assembly GCF_964261635.1). Lineage (NCBI taxonomy): Eukaryota > Metazoa > Chordata > Amphibia > Caudata > Salamandridae > Lissotriton > Lissotriton helveticus. Next base: position 1,431,347,901 of record NC_136059.1, read on the forward strand.
ATATTTTGAAGCAGTTCTGCATATTTGAAGTTTAACCATATATTAACATTTCCAATGCTTCCTAGGCACTTCCTGGTATCTTCATGCGTGAGCATTTTAAACACAGGTTGTCCTTTCACTGGAGTCAACTGCAGTAGATCTCCAAAATATATCACTGACCATGTCATGAGTGATGTAATATGTGACGTCATCAGCAGTGCATTGCACGCGCAAGTTATAGTGAGTCCAACTAACTATAACGTGGGAATTTCAATGGTTTTATGCGAGTAAAATTTCCAGCTAACTATAACTGGTGTGAAACCTATGGTTTTGTCAGGGAATATAGTTAAAAACTGTGTCAAACGACGCAGATGTTCGTTCGGGGACTCAGATTCCTTAGAGTTAAAAAAATTAATTATCAACGACCGGTTCATTCACAGGGGTAAACTCAATTATAACGCAATTGGGGGAAATGGTATCGATGACTTTAACCTGGGCCCTGAGTTTGACTGCTATAAGAAACATCAGCCCCCCTTTGGCTCTCCCTGCTATAGATGGTCGGGCTGGCTTAAAATAGGATCTAAAACCGTCCACCCACAGGCTATAGTCCGTATCCCAGGTTTCTTGGAGGGCTATGATCTCGTGGGTACGAATAAACCTTAGCCAGTTTTCATCTTCCCTTTTTGCCCACAACCCTGCGATGTTCCAGCTTATTAAGCTTATGTGGCCCTCCACCCCGTCGGAAGTGGTTGATGCCTTGGCCTGGGTGCAGGAAACAGTTTGAGCTAGTCAATCAATTTCATCTAGCTGTGTCAAGGGCATAAACCTATTAGTGAGGGGGATGGTACTGTTGTTGATATTAGTCTTGGGTGGATTAGGCTGGAGCGAGGTTCTAACGGTGCTCCAGGTAGACAGAGGGGCCCTGATGGAAGAGGTACCCGAAGAACATGCGTTGTTCCCAGGCAGCTGTGCAGGGCTGCAAATCCTTACTGCTGTTTTGTTAGACCGGGGTGGGGGGTAAAAGAATCCTAGGGATAAAGCCCGGATACCACCGGGATCCCCATTCAGTTCAGAGGCGTCCCACAGCATGCGGGATGCTGCGTGGGGGTTACTGAAGTTCACCACTACGCAGTTCCCACTTAAATTCTTCCGGGTTCCCCCAATCCATCCGACCCGTCTAGCCATTAGGATATAGGGGGAGATTTTGGAGTCTCCCGAGCAGTTACGGTCACACCAATCTCTGGTTAATGAAAGCAATGCCTCAGTAGACTCCCCCTCCCCTCTAGCCAGAGAATGGACTCTGACCAGAATTGCCACAAGCGGGGCTGACACAGGAGGGAGGTTCATGAAAGGTTGATTGGCTGTGTTACTCCCATGCTGAGGCGGCCCGCAATTCACAGGTAGTTTGGATAGGGGGTTTAAGAACGGCGTTAGCCTGCTTTTTTTCCAGCCTCGCCGGGACCTCTTCCTGTGTACGTGTGGGATCAATGCTGGAGGATACTCCAGTTGACACAGGCATCACCCTCCATGCTATTATGTTGGTATCCCCTGGACACACCAATTGCCCTCCCCCAGGGATTGTGGCGTTGTGGTTAATAACAGCCGGTTGGGAGATGCCTAGGGTTTGGCTATGCGGGGTCAGAAAAGAATTAATACGGTCGCACTTTGCCAATAGGTTCTCCACGCATGAGTTCAGAGTGTCACTAATGTCCTTGGAGACGTCAAAAAGAGCCTTCTCTAGACGGTTGGTAAAAATCTCCTCCACCATGTCCCGAACAGTAGCCTGTATTTGGTTGGTTAATGTAGGGTCACAAGTCAAGGTCTCTTTTGTTGGCATATTGTCCCCTCTGCACGGTTTCTTTGCAACTGTCTTTGGCCCCTTTTTAGGAACATTGGGCTTGTCCTTATTTACAATTTCAGGGCCGGGCTGAGTAGTTATGGAAATATCCTCAGCTGGGGCCATAACCTGTGTTTGCAGAGAACGGGGTGGATTACTATCCAGTATAGAGGGTTCCAAGGGGACAAAATTTTGCAGGGGAGAGGTAGATACACCAGGGGAGATGACAATGTGTGGGTCAAGCCTCAGTTCCTTTTCCGCTATGGCAATCTCTGATGATAAAGCACCCACGGCAGAGGTTAAATAGGAAATTATTGTCGGAGACTTTCTACGTAATTTAGCGTTGGCATTCTCCTGGTCAGGTGAACGATGTAATTTGCGCTTACCCATATCTTTCTTGGAGCGACGACAGGGGGGTGGCCCAGCCCGGCCTCCTTCGGCCCCCGACGGCCACAGACGGCCCGCCCTTTGCCCGGGCTTCGCCCGGTGCTCCCGCGGAGCGGGAGCCTAGGTTGAATATGTAGGGGGCGCGATGACCATTGGGCGGGGCTGAGCTGCGAATGCAGACCAGGTGGTGCAGGTCACGCAGGGACTCCTGGATGACTGAGTCCCTGCAGCGATCAAGCAGCCCTCTCAGCACCCCTCCGCTGCCCGCTGCACAGCATCCAGACTGGCAGCAACAACACCACCCCGGGTGTCTCCCGGCACGAAGCGGCACCCGCGGAGCGGGTGCGGCGAGATGTGGGCTCTGTCCCCAGAAGTTCCTACACCGCAGTTCTTCTAACTCGGGGCTCCACACAGTTTTAGAAGCAGAAGCAGTTACCCATATGTAATCAGGAAACACCGGGATTTAACCACATGAATTCTACAGCAATTCATGCTCTGTGCTGCAGATCCATATTTACCATTGTTTATGACGAGCTCAGCTCGTCATCAGCACACAAGCAGTGTACTGCATGATGAGCTGAGCTCGTCATGAGCATGGAAGGAGTTAAAGGGCGCGATGACCATTGGGCGGGGCTGAGCTGCGAACGCAGACCAGGTGGTGCAGGTCACGCAGAGACTCCTGGATGACTGAGTCCCTGCAGCGCTCAAGCAGCCCTCTCAGCACCCCTCCACCGCCCGCAGCACAGCGTCCAGACTGGCAGCAACAACACCACCCCGGGTGTCTCCCGGCACGAAGCAGCATCCGCGGAGCGGGTGCGGCAAGATGTGGGCTCTGTCCCCAGAAGTTCCTCCAACGCAGTTCTTCTAAATCGGGGCTCCACACAGTGTTAGAAGCAGTTACCCGTATGTAATCAAGAAACACCGGGATTTAAAGGGCGCGATGATCATTGGGCGGGGCTGAGCTGCGAACGCAGACCAGGTGGTGCAGGTCACGCAGGGACTCCTGGATGACTGAGTCCCTGTCCACAGAAGTTCCTCCACCGCAGTTCTTCTAAATCGGGGCTCCACACAGTGTTAGAAGCAGTTACCCAGCTCACATCTCAGGCAAGAGGGATGTCTGCTCTTAGCACTGATATCACAACTGGTCAAATGGTAGACGTTGGTAAGTTCACAAATTACCACTTTGCTGATTTAATGTAGGAAATATTAGCAGTATTTATCTTGTCAAACAGCTCTGTTGTCAACAAGCTCAATATGCACGAATATGGTTTAAAAGATTTGAAGCCTCAATAGCGTCATTTAATTTGAGTTTATGATCCTACATTTCTATTGAAATTTTAATGTATTTCACAAAAAAATTATATTGTCTATTCTAAAGAGAAGTAGCTCTAACTTTTTTTAAAGTATATTTGAATAACACATCCACCTATTTTAACACTTGTTCAAGTATGTATGCGTCGGCTTAATTACAGCTGATGTCAGGCATGTCAGTCATCATGACATTCCCACATCTAGAATATCAGGAGACATTCTAGCAGCAACAAGTAGGGCCACTACCATCCACTCATTAGGCAAGTGTGTCCAATTCTGAAGGTAAATAAAAAAGTGCATACTATTCACAATATCTAACTCTGTAGGAATGAGATTGACAGATGATGCAACTTTTTCAAATCATGTTATGGTGATTGTAGCATCCTCCTCAGTATGGGAGTATGTAACAGACCACGCCACACACGGAGCTCTGGTTTGCACGTCTTTATTCTTCAGCATGCAACTGTTAACTGAACACACTGCATTACAAACTTTAATGACCACACCCAGCCACACCCAACAGATTATGTAATACTTGTAAGGAGTCTGCCAAGGACAACTAGAGTCCTCGTATGAACAAAGAAAGAGCACAACAGCTCCCCTTTTGTTAAAATAAAAGTACAAACAAATATATACACATATACACATTATAACTCCTCAATGAGTTGTTGAGGTGCTCACACCAGTCTTCCAAGTCTAGTTGGACAAGGTTGATGAGGGACGCCTTCAACTGGCATCTCTGGAGAAGAGTTGGATGCTTGACTTGGGTACTCAGGTGGACTTTCCTCACTCATGAGGTCTGGAACCAACGAACATCGACGCAAATGCTTAAAGTGTGACGAGTCGCTGGTTGTGGATCTTCTAGGTAGTTCGGCAGTTGCCATATGTCCTTAGCTCCTTAGCTCATCACAACTCGTAGCGGCTCAGCTTAAAAAAGAGCATCAATCTTGCACATCCACTTTTGCTTGACAAGAACTCTGTCTCCTTTCTCAAAGACCATTTTGCATTTGTGAGAGGTGTCAGTGACACAAATTTCGTTAGGGTCCACTGACCGACTGGTGGTCATTTTTGGTCAAGGAGCTCTCGCAAACAGCAAGGTGGCAGGACTTTCTCCTGTCGTGGAATTAGGAGTTGAATGGTAGGTGTGGAGGGCTACATAAAGCTGACTTGATGTTGATTCCTTCTAGTGCAGCATGCTGAAACACACTTTTCAAAATACTGACAATTCTTTCAACAAAGCCCTTTGCATGTGGCCAGAGAGGTGTCATTTTCTGATGTTTGATGTTCGAACGATTAAGAAAGTCTTTGAACCCTCTGCTATTAAAGGGTGGACCATTGTCAGATTTGAGAGTGGAAGAAACGCCTCATGTCGTGAAAATGTCATACAACCTCTCAATGGCTTATCATCAACCACACAAGGCAAAGTCTTCCACTAGAAGAAAACGTAAGTACTCATCAACAACTACCATGCAATGATGTCCATTATTGAAGACAACTGCCAATCCTCTTCCAGGCCTGCTTAGGGAGATCATACATATTCAGTGGGTGCTGAGTTGTTTTGTGAGACAGACCGTTGCACAGACACGCGCTGACTTTTGCAGCGGATATTTGATTGTGTAAGACTTGGTGAGACACTCTCTGCTCAGCCTCAATTAACCGCACGCCGCTTGCTTTTTAAAATATCTTTTTAACATTGCTCTTGTGTATTTCTGATTATTTTTAACTTGCACTTACTGGCATTCTACTTGTGCTTTGCCACCCACACCGTGTCCACTACCGTGCTTCCCCGATTGTAGTGGAGGGTGCAGGCTAGAAAGTATCTCTTCTGTGGCTGTTGGGGGCGGAGCGCCGCGACTAGCACCATGCTTGCAGCCTATATCAGCCCAAGGGTTCCCCTCCACGCTGCGGACACGCGCTGACTTTTGTAGCGGATATTTAATTGTGTAAGACTCGTGAGACTCTCTCTGCTCAGCCTCAATTGCCCGCACACCGCTTGCTTTTCAAAATATCTTTTTAACATTGCTCTTGTATATTTCTTATTATTTAAAACTTGCACTTACTGGCATTCTACTTGTGCTTTGCCGCCCGCACCTCAGTCCACCACGGGGCTTCCCCGATTGTAGTGGAGGGTGCAGGCGAGACAGTATCTCTTCTGTGGCTGTTGGGGGCGGAGCGCCACAACTAGCGCTGTGCTTGCAGCCTATATCAACCCAAGGGTTCCCCGTCGCGCTGCGGACACGCTCTGACTTTTGCAGCGGATATTTAATTGTGTAAGACTTGGTGAGATGCTCACTGCTCAGCCTCAATTAACCACACACCGCTTGCTCTTGTGTATTTCTGATACACAAGAGCTTGCAGCCTACATCAGCCCATGACTTTCCCGTTGTGCAGCGGATGTGTGCAGCAGGCGCACCGCTGGCGCGCCAAAGGTGTGCCTATAGCAAGCCCATCTGTGCCCGTCCGTAGCCGGCCGGGGCCCATGCTCTATGCCCATTTTTTACGCTACTCCGCATCTGAGCAAAATACTTTCCAGGGTAATTGGTCTGTCAACCCTCTCATCTGGGGCACTCTAGATAAGCTAGGGATTCTATCCCACAAGAAGGTTACTTGTAGATCCTTGGTCAAACCACCGGACCAAGGGCCTTAGACTACTTGCAAGGACACTATCCCCACAACCCCAACCCCCCCCCCCCCACCTGTTCGGGACAGGATAAAATATCTATCTAGTACCTGAACACCTGCTCAATGGTCAAACATCAATTAGAGATTTCTTATCTCTCAGATACCAGCAAACCAGTTATGCTTTTACTATCAGAAACCTGGTTAACAGCTGAATCCAGACCTGACATTTTAGCAGCTATCCCTGATAACTACTACATCCTCCAGACTAACAGGTCGGGGAATAAAGCCGGGGGAGGGGTGGCTGCCATAATATCTCAGGCACATAAATTCATTCTTTAACTATATTAGGCATTCCTTCTGTTGACAGTCTCCTTCTCAAATTTGAATCCATTCTTTCCTCTTTCATCTGTGCGCTCTTCTAAAGACCCACTCTTCATATGCCCACATTTTCTCAGTCATTTGGTAACACAATTGCCGAACTGGCCATGAATCATGCCAGAGCGTTGATCATTGGTGACTTTAACTATTGGCCACATGACACGCCGGAAAGCACCTGCTCGGTTAAATTTACGGATCTACTTACAGGAATGAACTATACCCAGCATATCAAAGCAGCAACACACATTAAAGGACATATCCTCGACCAGGTATGGACATCTAATCTCGAGTTGACCAATTTACAAATCCTCCCTTGCACATGGTCGGACCACCATAGTATCTCCATTTCTAATCCCTGTTCCCCTCCCATCAAAGCCTCTTCCCCAGAGACCATTATGGCTAGAAACTGGAGTCGGTAGACATGACAGCATTATGCTCTCTTCTAGCTACTTTTATGCCCAGTACCTCTATGCCTGCTGGCCATCTGATATCCCGTCATGGAACACATTAACGCCTGGTTGGACTTGGCTGGAGACAGATTAGCACCTCAGAAGAGAGTTAAAAACAAAAGGCCCCATGACGCCCAGCGATGGTTCTCCGACATCCTGAAGGAAAAGAAACTAGCTCTGCGCCGCTCTGAACGCAAGTGGAGACAGGACTATTGCCTGGATAAAAAGGCTATTTTCACGTTGGCCCTTAAAGATTACAAAAACACTATCCTTAGGACCAAAACGGAATACTTCTCCTTGAAAATCCTTGATTCAACTAACAAAGCAAAAGACATCTTCTCCATTGTGGATGAACTTGTCAAACCTGACCGTGTCACACTTAAGCCCATCCCCTCACAATTTCTGTGTGACTCCCTCAACACATATTTTATTGAAAAAATTGCTACAATCAAAGCTAGCATTCCAAAGGTCGACTTCTTATCTGCCACCTGTTGCCCATATATCAATCCTCATCACTTTGATCAATTCCCACCTATCACTCAGGAGATCCATTTTTTCCCTACTCAACAGGCTTCGCTCTGGCTCTCCTACGGACAGCTGTCCTCCTCACATCGCTCGGGAAATCTTTCTCCACTATCCCAAACTCCCCCTGTCGCTCCTCAACAATGCCCTCACCAAGGGTATTGTCCCCAATCTCTTTAAGAGTGCGGAAGTCGTTCCCGTCTTGAAGAAAATAGGTTCTGATCTGCTAACTCCTAGCAACTTTCTCCCCATATCGTTGCTACCCTACCTGGGAAAAATTTTAGAGGCCAATGTTGCAAACTGCTTGAGTACTTTTGTAGCAATACCAAAGGGGATGATGAACGGAGTGTTGAACAATGCAAGCACTCACCCCCAGTGAACTGATCTGGGTTTAATCTACCATCATTCTTTAGCTCACTCCTCCATCCCAGTTCAGACATAGCCATATGCAAATCAGGCTGACACTTTGCCTCATGGGAACAGTACAGCCTGAACTGCCAAGCCATGTCTTCCCTGGACTGGAAACACGCATCCTGGGACCGGTTTCTGGCTAATCAGCCGTCATCCGTTACCAGGGGCTGACCTATGGCCAGGGATGCCAATTGGGTTTTATTTTTAATGCAGGTTGTGAGAAGTTGGCCTGATGTATGATGTCCACAATTCTGTGGGCACCTTGTATCAGTCCAAACAATCCCTTATGGTGATGGTTGTAAGTCAACCTTAAAAAGACAAGCTATCCTAGGGGTAGCATGGACTAAGCAGCCTAAAGGCTTAACTCAAGAGGGCATGTGAAGCCAGCTGTTTTACCATATGCAATCCTGTAATATCAAATGAAAGGACACCACACAAGTTATATATTATAAAAATATATGTATTTATTCTCAGAATATTCCCCTATACTCTTTATGAGTAAAGAAGCACAAGCGTTTAAACAAAAGCACAATATAACATATGAAAGTTGCACGTTTATGGATGAGGCCGGTGGCCACTCAAACCATATATCAAAAAAGTGGTATAAGTATCACTATTCAATCAGTGGTAAGGCCTAGGGTCTTGGGAATCACTGGGACTACACTGGACTAATAGCAGTTAGGACGGGAGTAGCCCGCGAGATTCGGGTGCAGCGCTAAAAGCACAAGCATGCACCAATGCAAAGTCAATGGTGCGTAAAAGGTATCAAGTTACAGTTTTAGGAGTCTTCCGACTGGACTAGAAGGACAAAACTTTAGACTTAGACACTAGAGGTGTAAACCACTACAGGAGCACCGGCGTTCAAGAGTTACCTCACCCACGGGAAGCTGGTGCACAGGTGCAAAAGCGTGTTGGGTCTCGTCGTGTAGATCTATGGAGCCTGGAGATGAAGATGCTGCAGGCGGCCAGAAGAGAAGAGTCCGGTGTGATCCAAGGGTGGATCGAAGATGTAGAGTACCTGAAATCAGAGGGGACAGAGTCTGGGTCACTAGCCAGTGACCAGGAAGGAACCAGGAAGGAACCAGGCGATGTCGGGCGCAATCAGGTGCTTGTTGTGAAGATTGTCTCTGCTGCCATGTGGACTCTGGGGCATTGAGGATGTCCAGCAGTGGATCACGAGCTGTCCCACAAAGGCTCTCACTGTCGGCGGTGTCGGCTTCCGGATCAGAGTTAACAAGCCTTGGTAAGGGCAACCCACGCAGGATCGCTTCTTACTCAGACCAGCAAGGTCAGAGTGGGTGCTCCTTTTCAGGGGAGCGAGGGCCAGTCTGGAGCAACCAGACTAGCAGAGCAGATTCAAAGGTTCGTTGGTACTGGGGCCACTAGCCAACGGGCAAGCGACCGGACCAACACGTTGAGCAGGAAAATGCAAAAGGGGCCCACGCAGCACTCGGTGAGTGTGGAAGGGTGAGCTTCGGTGCAAAAGCTGCTCAGGGCTGGAGCTTCTCAAACTTCAATGCACAGCTTCGAGGGAGCCTTGGGAGCTGCACGGTCAGCGCTTCGTAGTTTTTTCAAGATGGCCGTCCCCACGCTTCAGGTCGCCTCCACGGGTCTCAGCTTTGCAGGGACTGTGGATCGGGTTGTTGGAAGGCAGGAAAGCTGGGTCTTGTTGATCTCTGTCACTCGAGTTCTGGCGGGAACTGCAACAAAGCAAACGGTGAGGTGCTGGATGGTACCTGTTTGCACAGGGTGGTCACTCCTTGACCACAAGGGAGATTCTTCAGTCTTCTACGTCGAGTAGGATGTCGAAGGGTCCAGAGTTTTGTTTCATAAGTTTCAGTCAGGATAATCTGATGTGCATTGGCACTGCTCCCACCTTTATTCCAAATCTGGGGGCTGGATTACCTGCTAGGTCCCTCCTATGGGTGGGACCCAGGAAGGGGGTGGTTACACCCCTTTCCCTTTGTCCAGTTTCGCACCAGGACTGGGGCTGGAGTGCCCCAGAACCGGTTTGACTGGATTTTGCATGGGACACCTTGTGTGCCCCAGGCAGTGTCTAGTTTCTTTCAACCCTCCCTGCTCCAATCCACTATCTCCTGTCTGGGGTGGTGTAGCACCTCCCTGTGACAGGAAACCCTTTGTCCAGGCCTCCCCTGCCAAGTTTCGGTCAGCAGCAGGAGGTCAGACTTGTGTCGGGGCAGCAGCATCCATTTTGTGATGCTGAGGCTCTGGTTAGGATTAACCGCGTTTAAAGTAAAGTAACATGTCTTCTCCCTCTAGAAGGGTGGAATGCTACCCCCGTCACCAGAACTGGCGAGGGGGTAGTATTCCAAAGTGTATGACACCAAACACGACATGTTTTGATAAAGCCAAACCAAAGTTAGCAATAACCGCGAGGATTATAATGCACTTAAGAGTATATGGTATGGCAATATCCTGGAACAGGTATAAGGAAATGGTTCCGAAAGCTGCAGACAGGCTCAGCTCATGCTAGAGCACCATCTCACATAAAACCAAGCACTCTGCCTCCAGGATTGTTAAGGCCTGCCATAGGAGTGACTGATAGGTATATATGTGTCCAGATATAGGTTTAGATATAGGTATACTATATCCAAGCAAGGGGTGATTACACCACCTTGCCCCAGCTGAGTGATCAGCCAGTTGTGTCGATTTAAGTACCAACCAGGGGTGTCAAAATATATGCTGCAGCCCCTGGTAGGCCTTGGATGCACCTAAGCCCTGAGCACCTATAGTGCATGGTACAGGGGCTGATAAGGTGTCCAGTACCAAATTGGTGATGTACCTAGGGTACATGGAGTCCATTTAAAGAGAGAGCAGATATCCTGGGGCCCTGATTAGCAGGATCCCAGGCCAACTAAGTCGAAAACCAGCTAAACACTAGGCAAAAAATCTGGGGTAACCATAGTCAGGTATCCACCCTCCTACATATTTAGGGAAATAACATAGGCCCTGGGCACCTGATTGCAAGGAGCCCTAGGCACACTCATTCAAAGCACATCAGCAGTTCAGCAAAAAGTGGGGGCTTCCATGCAGAAAGAGGGCACTTTCTCACAGAAGGGGAGTGCACAAGATCTTTCAACATTGAGAGAGGGGTGAGACAGGGTTGGGTCCTTGCCCCCTTTTTGATCTCTCTGTATACCAATGGGTTAGTAGCAATATTGGGTGAAAATACTAAGGACGTCCCATATGATGAGGCATCCCTCTTAACTATACTCCTCTAGGTTAGCGGATGGGTGAAATAGGGAGGTTGAGTGGGCGCGGCAGGAGCCCCTAGTGGCCCCCCTCTGAGGGCATTCTCCCTGTTCAAGTTTATTGGTTCACATTATTATCACTGAAAAAATAGTGAATAAAAAGCTCTCCCAGTTTCTGGAGTCTAACAACTTACTCAGGAGCTCGCAGACTGGATTTCGCCCAGGTCAGGGCACGGACACCGCCCTCCTGGCTGCAGTGGAGGAGACCAGATGCATTCTGGACGCAGGAGGATCAGTGGCAGTGATCCTCCTGGACCTCAGTGCAGCCTTCGACACTGTCAACCACCGGGTTTTAATCCAGAGTCTCAGAGACATCGGGGTGGTGGGCACTGCCCTGGCTTGGTTCGCGTCATTCATAAACCACTGTTCCTTCCAGGTCTGGGAGAACGACACCCACTCCCCTGCAGTTTCCCTCCAGTGCGGAGTGCCGCAGGGCTCTTCGCTGAGCCCGACATTATTTAATGTCTACATGTCCCCATTGGAGGAGGTGGTCACCCCGTTTGGAGTGAAAATCATCAGCTACGCTGACGACACCCAGCTGGTGGTGTCCTTATCCCATCCCAACCAAGAACCATCGAATCTCCACAGCAGTCTTTCCAAAATCCAGGGGTGGATGAATGACTCAGCGTTGAAACTCAACGGGTCCAAGACACAAATTTTGCTTCTTGGTCAAAAAGGGCTCTCCCTTTCCCCTAACATCTGGCCATCCTGTCTGGGTGAATCCCCGGTCCCCAAAACTGAGATCAAGAGCCTGGGTATCTGGCTAGAGAAAGACCTGTCCTTCAAAACCCAAGCCAAAAAAACTGCGGGGATTTGTTTTGGGCTTCTTAGATCAGTTAGGAAAATCCTCCCCTTGCTCCCTCCCATCTCCCGGAAATTGCTTATCCAAGGCCTTATTCTATCTAGGCTGTATTACAGCAATGCCATCTATCTGGGAGCCCCCGAGGCCACCTTCCACAAACTACAAAGAATTCAGAACGCAGCGGCCCGGCTTCTCACCAACACCCCGGCCAGAGCTTTGGCCAAACCAGCTTTGAAGCACCTTCACTGGCTGCCAGTAAGAGAAAGAGTGAAATTCAAGGCTCTCTGTTTGGCCCATAAACTCTTACAGGACAAAGGCCCCCCCATCCTCAAAAACTTTATCACGCCCTACAAGGCCACAAGACCCCTCCGCTCGGACCACGAACACCTCATCACAGTTCACAGAGTGAAAAAGGCCCGTACAGGCGGACGGCGATTCTCTGTGAACACGGCCAGCCTATGGAACACCCTCCCCCGTAAACTTAGGATGGAATCAGATCACCTCCGATTTAGGAAACTACTGAAAACACACCTCTTCCCCTGATCCCCCTTCTTTCTTTTCTCCCTGATGACCCACCCTCTCAACTGTCTTGGTTCAGCGCTGAGATGCTTACGGGTTACTATGCGCTCTACAAAACCCTAATAATAATAATAATAATAATATTAGAGGGAACAGATGCTGATCTTTGGACATAATGTTGGGAGGGGGAGGATGATGTTACCTGGTGGGTGGGGACTTGGGTTGTACTAGTGATTATCCAAACGTTGGATTTGATTTGACAGAGTTTGCGGTTGGGGAGGGAGAGGGGGGACGTACTCGGCAAGTTGGAGGAGCTAGAGTGGGAGGGGAAATGGGGGTCTGGGGGGTAAGGTTACACTGTATGTTTGAGCAAGACAGGTATGACCACTACAGAAGACAGAATGGAATAGATAGATGCCATGACTGACGATATAAGTAGTAGAAATGACCTCCACATCCTTTCCTGGAATGTGAGAGGATTGATTGATCCGAGGAAACGGAGGTAGGTGCTAGGATATCTAGATCGCCACTACGTCCATGTGGCTCTGTTACAACATGGTGATAACCTCTTCAGACAGATCAAGGGGACCAGCATGGGGGCTACCTGTGCCCCAAGTCTGGCTTGCCTCTATGTGGCCAGATTTGAGGATAGACACATCTACAATGTAGCGGCCCCATTCCACGAAAACATCTCGGAATGGGGTCGTTATATAGATGATATTTTCTTTATCTGGACAGGGGAACTAGAGACCCTGAATGATTTTCTTCTCTGGCTCAATCTTGGAGATGTGAATTTAAAATTCACATCACACACTAGCAAAGATTCAGTAGAATTTTTGGATATCCTCATCAAGCATATAGACGGCTGTCTATCAGTAGAATTATTCACTAAACCATCTGATAGAAATAGTTTGCTTCACTATGAAAGTAACCACCCAGCCACACAGAAAAATAACATCCCTTTCGGGCAATTTCTTCGACTCCGAAGAAACTGCACATCAATGCAGGATTATGAAAAACATGCCGCAAATTTAAAAACTAAATTTGGTGAAAGAGGATATCCAAAAAGGATGATTAGACACGCCTACAAACGGGCCAAGTATTTTAATAGAGACAGCATATTTAACCCAGTGAATCGTAATCAGAACAACTCCCAGCAAATCATGTTTGTAACTAACTATTCCCAAGTAAGCTATAAACTAAAAAACATCATAAATAGAAACTGGAATTTAATTGCTGACAAAACCCTAGTTCCAATTCCTAAACCTATGTTTTCATTTAGGAGGAATAGAACAATAAGAAACTCTTTAGTGCACACATATCGAGACACCAGTAAAAACTCACAGACAACCATTGATGGCAACCCCTTACCAACGGGAACCCATCCATGTGTGGGATGTGCTAACTGTGCCAGTATAATCAGGGGCGATAAAATTACAGCCAATGGCAAAACCGTTAACATCAAAAGCTTCATGAATTGCAGAACAAAGAACGCTATTTACCTTATTCAATGTCCTTGCAAAAAATGTTATGTAGGGGAAACATCCAGAGAATTTAGGCTTCGCCTTAATGAACACCGTTCAGCCCTAAGAACGAACAAAGTAGGTGCACCCCTCACTGAACATTGGAGGGCGGCTAACCATACGATTAATGATCTGAAATGGTGTGGTCTGGAGAAAATAACGAGTAGCATTAGAGGTGGCAACCAGGACAATAAAAGGAAGCGTAGGGAACAATTTTTTATGTCTACTCTTAATAGTGTGAGGTGTGGCCTAAACTCGAGAGAAGATTGGGAAAAGATCATCAGATGAGAAACATCCTAGGTCATATTTGGGACTAGCCATAGGACAATCTCCCCAAAAAATGTAAACTGACGGGGATTTTATGGCCACAAGCAAATAATACAAGAGCATAGAGGAGTATTCCCGTCCACTCTACGAAGGAATAGATGTGCAGAGGATATATAACTATACGGTGGTTGTTGCCATATTACAATTCAACAACGTATTAATGTTGTTTGGAATACCGTGGGGAGCATCTTACATTTTGCGTAATTGATGCGTTCGCTTTTCCGATGTAACCGCGATTAAGTACAGCTCACAAATATCGAAATGAGTCTAGATTGTATAATATAGGTAGATATGGTGGCAGGTGTAATCCACGGATGAGGAAGTACAGCTCACAAATATCAAAATAAGTTCAGACTGTAGAATATATGTAGATTGGGTGGCAGGTATAATCCGCAGTAAACACGAAGCTCCCGAATGAGCCCCGTGATTATAATCACCAAGACAACGTGTATTAATGAGCCCCGTGATAATAATCACCAAGACAACGCGTATCAGTGAGGCACCAATAAGGAACATTCCATGAGAACGTAATAGCGTTTTAAAAAAACAACGCGGTATTGAACCAAAACGCGTTCAATCACTATAGCAACAGCAGGGTGATTGGCTACTTTTCAACCAATGAGGGACTAGTGAGGCACCAATAAGAAACATTCCATGAGAACGTAATAGCGGATAGAGAAACAACGCAGTACTGAACCAAGACGCGTTCAATCGCTATAGCAACAACAGGGTGATTGGCTACTTTCCAACCAATGAGGGACTAATACACGATGAGCCAATGAGAGAGGGGCTTCTATAAAATGGCAAGTAAACTGAAAGCCGTCGTCTTCTCAGTTCAGGATAAACTGACTGTACATCATACGGACGGACTACCAGGAGAAAAAGGAGCGGGGAGGCCGATTCGAAGACTCTGGGTGAGTGATACGACCAAGCCAGGCTATGCAATATCACGAAGAGCGGCACCCCGAGCTTTGAGCTGTTCGGGTGCCACTTTTCAATAACAAGAAAGAAAAAAAGCCAGAAATGTTTTTGGAAAACAGGGGGGAGGTAACAGACAAACCCCTAGAACCTTGTTTATATGGGTAATATTAAGAGAAACTACATCGTGATGGTAATGAACAAATATGTATATAAAAAAAAGTTCATTGGTGGTCATCTGCTTTCTATTTGTTTAGAACATGAAAACGGACCGAATTTAAAACGGATCCTTTCATTGATACTGAACCCATACTCATCACCCAAATCACAAAGGGGAAAGAGACGGCAACCAGTAATCACAAAACGGTGGCTCCTCCTGGTAGTCAAATATACGGCAAACTTAATAATAATACCAGGTACATCAAGAGACTAAAGATGTGAACTATTATAATATTAGCAAATTAATAGGCAGAAAAATGAGTTTAGTTTACATATATATTTTTTATCCTACTCAACAGAAAGACACATGCTGAGTGAAAGAATGGAGGATAAATCCAACTACTATATGGAAGTTTGAGTAAATCTCCCCTACTATAAAGGTAGACTCTTTGTATCATAGAATGTAAAGGCAACAATTTTATAAAGTTAGAGAACGATATACAAACAATTAAATCAAGATATTGTTTATCCTACACAGGAACAGCATAACCTTACCAGGTGTAGTGCGGTCTATGATCCCGAAACCCACAATTTATATATGGGAAGGCAATATGACCATTTATTGAAGGAATAACATCTTCAATGAATAAGGTATTTAAGAATATAAGATCTTTACACACATACTATGGGTTAGTAAAGTGTCAACAGCAGTGGACATGATGTCCAAGGAAAAGGTAAACTCTGTTAGTTTTGTAACAGGAGTATGAATATCGTTATAGAATGTTGATTTGTTTTAGATAACTTTATGAGAAAATACTAAGATAAATTTTACCATAGAGTGTACAGTACCCTGTTGATAATAGTAGAGAACAAATGATAGAAGACAGAAGTATATTAAAAAATATGTAAACATAGGTATGACACTATTTAAGGATAAGAGAGATGTATGTTTACCCTGTACCAAAAAAGTATGGTAACGCTATGTTTTTAAATTCATTTAGAATCAGTCCTGGGGAAGGTCTACCATCAAAAATACCGAAACGCCGCGTCGACTGTTTTGATTCTTTGTTTTTAAAAAAAATGAACTTTTTAAATGTGTGATCATGTGATTTTAATATTGTAAAATTGTGAAATAACTGTGATGTAATAAAGTGCAATAGATTTTTACAAGACATAGTGTGGAAAATACATCTCTCTCTCTTGAATTTATGCATGTTTTTTTAATATATAATGTTTTTCTCTAGTTTTTTAGAAATTGAATTCTAATAATTTGAAGTTTATTCTTGAAATGTGTATTATACTATTGCAAGCAATGTGAATGTGTTCCTAGGTACCTAGAATAACTTTGAATTTCCCACAAGAAACTTAGGATACATCATTGTACCTTTACCTTTTCCGCCCAATTGATGGCATGCTGTGTTATAGATAATTAGTTTCCACTTGAGTGATGACTCTTGCAATTGGACATTGAACATCGGTCCATTCCCGGTGGGGACGCCTTTGTTTCTCTTTAAAAGAACGTTTTTCCCCCCCCAGTCCCCTACAAGTCTGAGCGGGGTCCTCCTTCATTTTATGACGTTAAACTCGGCTTTTTAGCTGAGGAGGCCTTTTCTTCCTGCATATTAGCAGTAGGGTAACATTCTAAAAAATACCCGAATAGTAATTGATAAAACTATAGGATGAATACAATAATGGAAGGTATAAAAACATATACCTTCTCGGAAGACCAATTTAATAAATTGATTAATGACAGATCACGAAACACTAGTACAGTACGATTAGACAAAACTGACGAAGAACAATGGGAAAGGCTCTGGAACTTGAAGAAAAAAGTTGTAAGAGCAGAATTACATGCAGAGTTCCTAGTGGAGTACTGTAAAAATGGTGTTATTCCTAAAGGCTTACAGGTCACTAATGAGCCGGGGATCTTTATAACAGACAAAAGATTTTTAGACAAGTGGACACTTGTGGCAAACAGGTGTAGTAGAGATTGGATTCTGCTCATCATTGAGACGGCCAATGAATTCATAGTCATCGAAAGGAAAGAGATAGAGGAATTAGAACGCCAACTAAGGGATAGTACGGCACTTGATGATGCCATAGCAAAATTAAAAGAAATTCAAAACGATGTGGAAGGCTATAATGAGTATCTTATAAAAAAGAAAAGTAATAAACTGAAAAAAGATATAGATAATTATAACCCGGAAATCGTCTATCCCTATCTACAAAAGGATTTTTATGAACGTCCAAAGGAGCATTTCCAACCCCGTAGACAGTGGCAGAACCAGCCTAGAAATCAATCTAAGAGAAGAGTGAGGTTTTTTGATTCCTCATATAGTAGCACAGATTCAGAGGGAGAATTAATAAATGACAAACAACAACCAAGGAATGGGGAGAATAATAAACAACAGCAAACAACGTCCAAAGAGGGACTCT
The DNA here is from genome assembly GCF_964261635.1 of Lissotriton helveticus. Lineage (NCBI taxonomy): Eukaryota > Metazoa > Chordata > Amphibia > Caudata > Salamandridae > Lissotriton > Lissotriton helveticus. The sequence goes on from NC_136059.1 coordinate 1,431,365,753, forward strand.
CTTTTTTAGACAAACGCAAACAGATGTTCAGTCCACCCCGAGGGAGAGGGAGAGGTCGAAACAGTTACAACCATCAGACACAGTACACACAAGCCCAAAACCCTCAACGTCCTCGCACGAGGAGCCAAAAACAGTGGGACTAATTACAGCTAAGAAAGCAGCAGTGATTAATCTCTCAAGCCACCAATTAAATCCAATTGAGATAAAACTTTTTGAGAAGGGGTTAGGATATGCAATAGGTTCCCCGGTAGATCGGTATTCCCTAGAGAGAGACCTGCAGAATTTTTTTAGAAAAGTGAGGCTTCAAATATTTTTTGATGGGAAAGAGAACCACAAGAGACAGAATAAATCAGGTCTAAAAAATAAATCAACATGGGTCCCTCCCTTGAATATGGTACATAAGGATGTAGAAGCCTTTGAAAGAGCGGTCGATAAAAGTGTAGATAACCTTTTAAAACAAAAAAATTGGACACCTTTTAATTTAACGAGAGAAGAGAAAAAAGCATTGGAACTATTGGAGAAAGATAACACTCTGATAGTAAAACCCGCAGATAAGGGTGGGAGTGTAGTTTTAATGGACTGCCAAGACTATAACGATAGGATGCTAAAACTCTTGAATAACACTGACCATTATAATAAGTCGAGCAGGGATGAATGGCATTCTCTAAAGAACGAGATAGAGAGGATGTTAAGATTAGCAAAGGACGAGGACATCATATGTGATGAAGAATTTGATTTTATGTGGAACACAGAACCCTTAATTCCAGCACTCTATGGCTTGCCAAAAGTGCATAAAAACATCTCTGACCCCCCCATCTTGGAGATGTGAATTTAAAATTCACATCACACACTAGCAAAGATTCAGTAGAATTTTTGGATATCCTCATCAAGCATATAGACGGCTGTCTATCAGTAGAATTATTCACTAAACCATCTGATAGAAATAGTTTGCTTCACTATGAAAGTAACCACCCAGCCACACAGAAAAATAACATCCCTTTCGGGCAATTTCTTCGACTCCGAAGAAACTGCACATCAATGCAGGATTATGAAAAACATGCCGCAAATTTAAAAACTAAATTTGGTGAAAGAGGATATCCAAAAAGGATGATTAGACACGCCTACAAACGGGCCAAGTATTTTAATAGAGACAGCATATTTAACCCAGTGAATCGTAATCAGAACAACTCCCAGCAAATCATGTTTGTAACTAACTATTCCCAAGTAAGCTATAAACTAAAAAACATCATAAATAGAAACTGGAATTTAATTGCTGACAAAACCCTAGTTCCAATTCCTAAACCTATGTTTTCATTTAGGAGGAATAGAACAATAAGAAACTCTTTAGTGCACACATATCGAGACACCAGTAAAAACTCACAGACAACCATTGATGGCAACCCCTTACCAACGGGAACCCATCCATGTGTGGGATGTGCTAACTGTGCCAGTATAATCAGGGGCGATAAAATTACAGCCAATGGCAAAACCGTTAACATCAAAAGCTTCATGAATTGCAGAACAAAGAACGCTATTTACCTTATTCAATGTCCTTGCAAAAAATGTTATGTAGGGGAAACATCCAGAGAATTTAGGCTTCGCCTTAATGAACACCGTTCAGCCCTAAGAACGAACAAAGTAGGTGCACCCCTCACTGAACATTGGAGGGCGGCTAACCATACGATTAATGATCTGAAATGGTGTGGTCTGGAGAAAATAACGAGTAGCATTAGAGGTGGCAACCAGGACAATAAAAGGAAGCGTAGGGAACAATTTTTTATGTCTACTCTTAATAGTGTGAGGTGTGGCCTAAACTCGAGAGAAGATTGGGAAAAGATCATCAGATGAGAAACATCCTAGGTCATATTTGGGACTAGCCATAGGACAATCTCCCCAAAAAATGTAAACTGACGGGGATTTTATGGCCACAAGCAAATAATACAAGAGCATAGAGGAGTATTCCCGTCCACTCTACGAAGGAATAGATGTGCAGAGGATATATAACTATACGGTGGTTGTTGCCATATTACAATTCAACAACCTATTAATGTTGTTTGGAATACCGTGGGGAGCATCTTACATTTTGCGTAATTGATGCGTTCGCTTTTCCGATGTAACCGCGATTAAGTACAGCTCACAAATATCGAAATGAGTCTAGATTGTATAATATAGGTAGATATGGTGGCAGGTGTAATCCACGGATGAGGAAGTACAGCTCACAAATATCAAAATAAGTTCAGACTGTAGAATATATGTAGATTGGGTGGCAGGTATAATCCGCAGTAAACACGAAGCTCCCGAATGAGCCCCGTGATTATAATCACCAAGACAACGTGTATTAATGAGCCCCGTGATAATAATCACCAAGACAACGCGTATCAGTGAGGCACCAATAAGGAACATTCCATGAGAACGTAATAGCGTTTTAAAAAAACAACGCGGTATTGAACCAAAACGCGTTCAATCACTATAGCAACAGCAGGGTGATTGGCTACTTTTCAACCAATGAGGGACTAGTGAGGCACCAATAAGAAACATTCCATGAGAACGTAATAGCGGATAGAGAAACAACGCAGTACTGAACCAAGACGCGTTCAATCGCTATAGCAACAACAGGGTGATTGGCTACTTTCCAACCAATGAGGGACTAATACACGATGAGCCAATGAGAGAGGGGCTTCTATAAAATGGCAAGTAAACTGAAAGCCGTCGTCTTCTCAGTTCAGGATAAACTGACTGTACATCATACGGACGGACTACCAGGAGAAAAAGGAGCGGGGAGGCCGATTCGAAGACTCTGGGTGAGTGATACGACCAAGCCAGGCTATGCAATATCACGAAGAGCGGCACCCCGAGCTTTGAGCTGTTCGGGTGCCACTTTTCAATAACAAGAAAGAAAAAAAGCCAGAAATGTTTTTGGAAAACAGGGGGGAGGTAACAGACAAACCCCTAGAACCTTGTTTATATGGGTAATATTAAGAGAAACTACATCGTGATGGTAATGAACAAATATGTATATAAAAAAAAGTTCATTGGTGGTCATCTGCTTTCTATTTGTTTAGAACATGAAAACGGACCGAATTTAAAACGGATCCTTTCATTGATACTGAACCCATACTCATCACCCAAATCACAAAGGGGAAAGAGACGGCAACCAGTAATCACAAAACGGTGGCTCCTCCTGGTAGTCAAATATACGGCAAACTTAATAATAATACCAGGTACATCAAGAGACTAAAGATGTGAACTATTATAATATTAGCAAATTAATAGGCAGAAAAATGAGTTTAGTTTACATATATATTTTTTATCCTACTCAACAGAAAGACACATGCTGAGTGAAAGAATGGAGGATAAATCCAACTACTATATGGAAGTTTGAGTAAATCTCCCCTACTATAAAGGTAGACTCTTTGTATCATAGAATGTAAAGGCAACAATTTTATAAAGTTAGAGAACGATATACAAACAATTAAATCAAGATATTGTTTATCCTACACAGGAACAGCATAACCTTACCAGGTGTAGTGCGGTCTATGATCCCGAAACCCACAATTTATATATGGGAAGGCAATATGACCATTTATTGAAGGAATAACATCTTCAATGAATAAGGTATTTAAGAATATAAGATCTTTACACACATACTATGGGTTAGTAAAGTGTCAACAGCAGTGGACATGATGTCCAAGGAAAAGGTAAACTCTGTTAGTTTTGTAACAGGAGTATGAATATCGTTATAGAATGTTGATTTGTTTTAGATAACTTTATGAGAAAATACTAAGATAAATTTTACCATAGAGTGTACAGTACCCTGTTGATAATAGTAGAGAACAAATGATAGAAGACAGAAGTATATTAAAAAATATGTAAACATAGGTATGACACTATTTAAGGATAAGAGAGATGTATGTTTACCCTGTACCAAAAAAGTATGGTAACGCTATGTTTTTAAATTCATTTAGAATCAGTCCTGAGGAAGGTCTACCATCAAAAATACCGAAACGCCGCGTCGACTGTTTTGATTCTTTGTTTTTTAAAAAAATGAACTTTTTAAATGTGTGATCATGTGATTTTAATATTGTAAAATTGTGAAATAACTGTGATGTAATAAAGTGCAATAGATTTTTACAAGACATAGTGTGGAAAATACATCTCTCTCTCTTGAATTTATGCATGTTTTTTTAATATATAATGTTTTTCTCTAGTTTTTTAGAAATTGAATTCTAATAATTTGAAGTTTATTCTTGAAATGTGTATTATACTATTGCAAGCAATGTGAATGTGTTCCTAGGTACCTAGAATAACTTTGAATTTCCCACAAGAAACTTAGGATACATCATTGTACCTTTACCTTTTCCGCCCAATTGATGGCATGCTGTGTTATAGATAATTAGTTTCCACTTGAGTGATGACTCTTGCAATTGGACATTGAACATCGGTCCATTCCCGGTGGGGACGCCTTTGTTTCTCTTTAAAAGAACGTTTTCCCCCCCCCAGTCCCCTACAAGTCTGAGCGGGGTCCTCCTTCATTTTATGACGTTAAACTCGGCTTTTTAGCTGAGGAGGCCTTTTCTTCCTGCATATTAGCAGTAGGGTAACATTCTAAAAAATACCCGAATAGTAATTGATAAAACTATAGGATGAATACAATAATGGAAGGTATAAAAACATATACCTTCTCGGAAGACCAATTTAATAAATTGATTAATGACAGATCACGAAACACTAGTACAGTACGATTAGACAAAACTGACGAAGAACAATGGGAAAGGCTCTGGAACTTGAAGAAAAAAGTTGTAAGAGCAGAATTACATGCAGAGTTCCTAGTGGAGTACTGTAAAAATGGTGTTATTCCTAAAGGCTTACAGGTCACTAATGAGCCGGGGATCTTTATAACAGACAAAAGATTTTTAGACAAGTGGACACTTGTGGCAAACAGGTGTAGTAGAGATTGGATTCTGCTCATCATTGAGACGGCCAATGAATTCATAGTCATCGAAAGGAAAGAGATAGAGGAATTAGAACGCCAACTAAGGGATAGTACGGCACTTGATGATGCCATAGCAAAATTAAAAGAAATTCAAAACGATGTGGAAGGCTATAATGAGTATCTTATAAAAAAGAAAAGTAATAAACTGAAAAAAGATATAGATAATTATAACCCGGAAATCGTCTATCCCTATCTACAAAAGGATTTTTATGAACGTCCAAAGGAGCATTTCCAACCCCGTAGACAGTGGCAGAACCAGCCTAGAAATCAATCTAAGAGAAGAGTGAGGTTTTTTGATTCCTCATATAGTAGCACAGATTCAGAGGGAGAATTAATAAATGACAAACAACAACCAAGGAATGGGGAGAATAATAAACAACAGCAAACAACGTCCAAAGAGGGACTCTCTTTTTTAGACAAACGCAAACAGATGTTCAGTCCACCCCGAGGGAGAGGGAGAGGTCGAAACAGTTACAACCATCAGACACAGTACACACAAGCCCAAAACCCTCAACGTCCTCGCACGAGGAGCCAAAAACAGTGGGACTAATTACAGCTAAGAAAGCAGCAGTGATTAATCTCTCAAGCCACCAATTAAATCCAATTGAGATAAAACTTTTTGAGAAGGGGTTAGGATATGCAATAGGTTCCCCGGTAGATCGGTATTCCCTAGAGAGAGACCTGCAGAATTTTTTTAGAAAAGTGAGGCTTCAAATATTTTTTGATGGGAAAGAGAACCACAAGAGACAGAATAAATCAGGTCTAAAAAATAAATCAACATGGGTCCCTCCCTTGAATATGGTACATAAGGATGTAGAAGCCTTTGAAAGAGCGGTCGATAAAAGTGTAGATAACCTTTTAAAACAAAAAAATTGGACACCTTTTAATTTAACGAGAGAAGAGAAAAAAGCATTGGAACTATTGGAGAAAGATAACACTCTGATAGTAAAACCCGCAGATAAGGGTGGGAGTGTAGTTTTAATGGACTGCCAAGACTATAACGATAGGATGCTAAAACTCTTGAATAACACTGACCATTATAATAAGTCGAGCAGGGATGAATGGCATTCTCTAAAGAACGAGATAGAGAGGATGTTAAGATTAGCAAAGGACGAGGACATCATATGTGATGAAGAATTTGATTTTATGTGGAACACAGAACCCTTAATTCCAGCACTCTATGGCTTGCCAAAAGTGCATAAAAACATCTCTGACCCCCCCATGAGGCCCATAGTTTCCTGCATAGGGTCCCTGACCGAACCGTTAAGTAAATATGTGGAGGTCTTTTTACAGCCATTGGTACAGCAACAAAGAGCATATGTGAAGGACACTACGTCTATGATTAAAAAAATAGAGGGTCTAAGCTTCAATCCAGAGACACAGGTACTAGTGACTCTGGATATAGAAGCTTTATACACTAATATTCCCCAGGATAATACCATCAAAATCATGGAGGAGATTTTAAGAGAGAATGAATTAGACCTAACAGACCAACAAACCTTCCTCATAGACTGTATAACGATTATCCTCAAAAATAACATCTTTTTGTATGGTGATAACCTCTTCAGACAGATCAAGGGGACCAGCATGGGGGCTACCTGTGCCCCAAGTCTGGCTTGCCTCTATGTGGCCAGATCTGAGGATAGACACATCTACAATGTAGCGGCCCCATTCCACGAAAACATCTCGGAATGGGGTCGTTATATAGATGATATTTTCTTTATCTGGACAGGGGAACTAGAGACCCTGAATGATTTTCTTCTCTGGCTCAATCTTGGAGATGTGAATTTAAAATTCACATCACACACTAGCAAAGATTCAGTAGAATTTTTGGATATCCTCATCAAGCGTATAGACGGCTGTCTATCAGTAGAATTATTCACTAAACCATCTGATAGAAATAGTTTGCTTCACTATGAAAGTAACCACCCAGCTACACAGAAAAATAACATCCCTTTCGGGCAATTTCTTCGACTCCGAAGAAACTGCACATCAATGCAGGATTATGAAAAACATGCCGCAAATTTAAAAACTAAATTTGGTGAAAGAGGATATCCAAAAAGGATGATTAGACACGCCTACAAACGGGCCAAGTATTTTAATAGAGACAGCATATTTAACCCAGTGAATCGTAATCAGAACAACTCCCAGCAAATCATGTTTGTAACTAACTATTCCCAAGTAAGCTATAAACTAAAAAACATCATAAATAGAAACTGGAATTTAATTGCTGACAAAACCCTAGTTCCAATTCCTAAACCTATGTTTTCATTTAGGAGGAATAGAACAATAAGAAACTCTTTAGTGCACACATATCGAGACACCAGTAAAAACTCACAGACAACCATTGATGGCAACCCCTTACCAACGGGAACCCATCCATGTGTGGGATGTGCTAACTGTGCCAGTATAATCAGGGGCGATAAAATTACAGCCAATGGCAAAACCGTTAACATCAAAAGCTTCATGAATTGCAGAACAAAGAACGCTATTTACCTTATTCAATGTCCTTGCAAAAAATGTTATGTAGGGGAAACATCCAGAGAATTTAGGCTTCGCCTTAATGAACACCGTTCAGCCCTAAGAACGAACAAAGTAGGTGCACCCCTCACTGAACATTGGAGGGCGGCTAACCATACGATTAATGATCTGAAATGGTGTGGTCTGGAGAAAATAACGAGTAGCATTAGAGGTGGCAACCAGGACAATAAAAGGAAGCGTAGGGAACAATTTTTTATGTCTACTCTTAATAGTGTGAGGTGTGGCCTAAACTCGAGAGAAGATTGGGAAAAGATCATCAGATGAGAAACATCCTAGGTCATATTTGGGACTAGCCATAGGACAATCTCCCCAAAAAATGTAAACTGACGGGGATTTTATGGCCACAAGCAAATAATACAAGAGCATAGAGGAGTATTCCCGTCCACTCTACGAAGGAATAGATGTGCAGAGGATATATAACTATACGGTGGTTGTTGCCATATTACAATTCAACAACGTATTAATGTTGTTTGGAATACCGTGGGGAGCATCTTACATTTTGCGTAATTGATGCGTTCGCTTTTCCGATGTAACCGCGATTAAGTACAGCTCACAAATATCGAAATGAGTCTAGATTGTATAATATAGGTAGATATGGTGGCAGGTGTAATCCACGGATGAGGAAGTACAGCTCACAAATATCAAAATAAGTTCAGACTGTAGAATATATGTAGATTGGGTGGCAGGTATAATCCGCAGTAAACACGAAGCTCCCGAATGAGCCCCGTGATTATAATCACCAAGACAACGTGTATTAATGAGCCCCGTGATAATAATCACCAAGACAACGCGTATCAGTGAGGCACCAATAAGGAACATTCCATGAGAACGTAATAGCGTTTTAAAAAAACAACGCGGTATTGAACCAAAACGCGTTCAATCACTATAGCAACAGCAGGGTGATTGGCTACTTTTCAACCAATGAGGGACTAGTGAGGCACCAATAAGAAACAGTCCATGAGAACGTAATAGCGGATAGAGAAACAACGCAGTACTGAACCAAGACGCGTTCAATCGCTATAGCAACAACAGGGTGATTGGCTACTTTCCAACCAATGAGGGACTAATACACGATGAGCCAATGAGAGAGGGGCTTCTATAAAATGGCAAGTAAACTGAAAGCCGTCGTCTTCTCAGTTCAGGATAAACTGACTGTACATCATACGGACGGACTACCAGGAGAAAAAGGAGCGGGGAGGCCGATTCGAAGACTCTGGGTGAGTGATACGACCAAGCCAGGCTATGCAATATCACGAAGAGCGGCACCCCGAGCTTTGAGCTGTTCGGGTGCCACTTTTCAATAACAAGAAAGAAAAAAAGCCAGAAATGTTTTTGGAAAACAGGGGGGAGGTAACAGACAAACCCCTAGAACCTTGTTTATATGGGTAATATTAAGAGAAACTACATCGTGATGGTAATGAACAAATATGTATATAAAAAAAAGTTCATTGGTGGTCATCTGCTTTCTATTTGTTTAGAACATGAAAACGGACCGAATTTAAAACGGATCCTTTCATTGATACTGAACCCATACTCATCACCCAAATCACAAAGGGGAAAGAGACGGCAACCAGTAATCACAAAACGGTGGCTCCTCCTGGTAGTCAAATATACGGCAAACTTAATAATAATACCAGGTACATCAAGAGACTAAAGATGTGAACTATTATAATATTAGCAAATTAATAGGCAGAAAAATGAGTTTAGTTTACATATATATTTTTTATCCTACTCAACAGAAAGACACATGCTGAGTGAAAGAATGGAGGATAAATCCAACTACTATATGGAAGTTTGAGTAAATCTCCCCTACTATAAAGGTAGACTCTTTGTATCATAGAATGTAAAGGCAACAATTTTATAAAGTTAGAGAACGATATACAAACAATTAAATCAAGATATTGTTTATCCTACACAGGAACAGCATAACCTTACCAGGTGTAGTGCGGTCTATGATCCCGAAACCCACAATTTATATATGGGAAGGCAATATGACCATTTATTGAAGGAATAACATCTTCAATGAATAAGGTATTTAAGAATATAAGATCTTTACACACATACTATGGGTTAGTAAAGTGTCAACAGCAGTGGACATGATGTCCAAGGAAAAGGTAAACTCTGTTAGTTTTGTAACAGGAGTATGAATATCGTTATAGAATGTTGATTTGTTTTAGATAACTTTATGAGAAAATACTAAGATAAATTTTACCATAGAGTGTACAGTACCCTGTTGATAATAGTAGAGAACAAATGATAGAAGACAGAAGTATATTAAAAAATATGTAAACATAGGTATGACACTATTTAAGGATAAGAGAGATGTATGTTTACCCTGTACCAAAAAAGTATGGTAACGCTATGTTTTTAAATTCATTTAGAATCAGTCCTGAGGAAGGTCTACCATCAAAAATACCGAAACGCCGCGTCGACTGTTTTGATTCTTTGTTTTTTTTAAAAATGAACTTTTTAAATGTGTGATCATGTGATTTTAATATTGTAAAATTGTGAAATAACTGTGATGTAATAAAGTGCAATAGATTTTTACAGACATAGTGTGGAAAATACATCTCTCTCTCTTGAATTTATGCATGTTTTTTTAATATATAATGTTTTTCTCTAGTTTTTTAGAAATTGAATTCTAATAATTTGAAGTTTATTCTTGAAATGTGTATTATACTATTGCAAGCAATGTGAATGTGTTCCTAGGTACCTAGAATAACTTTGAATTTCCCACAAGAAACTTAGGATACATCATTGTACCTTTACCTTTTCCGCCCAATTGATGGCATGCTGTGTTATAGATAATTAGTTTCCACTTGAGTGATGACTCTTGCAATTGGACATTGAACATCGGTCCATTCCCGGTGGGGACGCCTTTGTTTCTCTTTAAAAGTCTGTTACAAGAGACCCACCTTCTGCACGTAAGCACACCCCAATTTGCAACACGATGGGCCTCCCATAGATGCTTCGCATCATATTCAAACTACTCCAGGGGGGTGGCTATACTTATTAAATTTGGAGTCAGGTTTGTGCTAGGAGGGATGGAAGCGGACTCTGAAGGGAGGTATTGTCTGCTTTGGGGGAAGCTGAACTCACACGATGTTGCTATTGAGAATTACTATGGCCCCAACACTGATGATGTGCATCCCTGCTTATGCTGAGAGGCAAACTTCACACGATCGGATACAAATATGTTCTCTGGGGAGGGGACTTTAATACTGTGGTAGACCCCAAACAAGATCGCTCTCATGCTTGTGCAGCACACTACACCATTTCCCAGTTCACCCTGCATGACATAATAGAACCCAATTATTTGTTGGACACATGGCGTCACATGCACCCCTCTCGGAAAGAAGGGAGACATTATTCGGCTGTGCATAACACATGGGCCAGATTGGATTATGTATTGGTGATGGTGGGAATGACGCACTAGATCGGCAGGGTGACACATCTGGCCCGTACATATTCTGATCATTCCCCCGTGCTGGTGACCCTTCAGACCCCGATAGATCATTCCCCCTATCTTAACTGGCGGCTGAACCCACTGCTTTTGCAGGATGCTGTGTTTAGAACAGAGATGGAACAGGATATTCAAGATTTCTTCACTAGGAATATTGACTTGATGGCCAGCTTAACGATGGTTTGGGAGGCGTTTAAGGTGACAGTGCGAGGCTGGTGCATTTCCAAGGGAGGGGGTATATTGAGGGACCTCCGTCGAGAACTACATAAACTGGAAGAAGAGCTGAAAACATTAGAATGGGAAATAGGAGAAGGCGGTGAGACAGGAACGTTGAGAGCTAGCCTGAGAGGGAAAATGACAGAATATGAGGAGGCGGCAGATAGAGAATGTAAGTTTCGGGGGTTGGCTAGGGTGTACGGCGAGGGTCACAGGCTGCAGAGGGCATTGGCCAATGCGGTACGCCCACCTAGATTTCATAACTAGGTCACTGAATTGCAGAATGAGCAGGGACAACTGCATAGAAATCTCCCTGACCAAATGTCTCCCCTAGTAGCGTATAATACCAAGCTCTATACCTCGCAGAGGGAAACTCCGCTAGACCTTCGGGGGTACTTTGAGGATACCGCATTGGCATGGCTAGGGGGCACGCATCGTAAATTCCTGGCTGTAGATTTGGAGGTAGATGAGATAGCGGAGGCCATTATGTCCATGTCGTCGGGGAAGGCTCCAGGGTCCGATGGACTTCCCATAGACTTCTACAAAACGTATGGGACCATATTAGCACCCATATTGAAAGCAGTATTCTACGAAGCGCTGGAGGAAGGTAGCCTACCTGCAACAATGAGGGAAGCTCAGATAATGTCACTATTAAAACCCGGCAACTCCCCATTCTACTCCGACTCGTATCGGCTCTGTCGCTCCTTAACAGTGACATAAAAATCTTGGCAAAAGTATTAGCAACAAGGCTCAATCTTCTACTAGAATGGTTAGTTTTGCCTGACCAAGCAGGCTTTGTGCCAAATCAAGCCACAACCCATAATCTACGGACTCTCCTGGCTGTATTGCAGGCTATTGATCCGAATAGCGCTGCGGTGGCGGTCTTTAAGAACGCCACCAAAGCGGTGAGTCTCATATGGGGGGGTAAGCAAGCACGTTTGAAGTTGGCCACACACATTCTGCCATATCATTTTGGCGGGTTTGACGTCAATAATTTTGAACAGTATTATTATAACGCACAAGCACACTTCGCGGGGTATTGGTTCCATCCGCCCCGTTTATGCCCCATCTTGCGGTGGAGGATGGGTATATGGCCCTGGTCCCACTGTCGGGCTATGTGTTTACACCATCCAAAGAAAGGGAAAGGGACCCATCCACGGTTGACTGTACAGTTAAGGCATGGAACTGGTTGGCGCGTGCTGAGGGGATGCAACTGATGTACTCCCCTAGGGTGGAGTGGTGTGGCTCACTGGTTAGAGGCGGCAGACCCGGAAGCAGAGAACGGCCCGGGACCAGGGTTCAATTCCCGACGCGGCAGGGTCGTGGACCAGGGTCAGCGGACTTGATAATTCTCGCCTCGGTGCCTACTCTAACCAGGGATCACACTCGACAACTCTGGGCATTAGCTTGCCTCATCTCTACAACGGCCCCCCACATTCACCGGGGATGCCTGGTTTCACCTTGGAGATACCCGTAGGGACCATCTCACAGGGATCGCCAGGACGGGTTCCCCAGCGGTCTACAGCGCCACGACGCCTCAGGGCAGCAGTGCGCTTTACAAGACACATACATACATAGGGTGTCCTTACGACACTGCCCATTTCTACCAGTTACGAATGAAAAGATATGCCAAAACTCGCTGGAAAAACTGCAGTACAGGACCTGGGGAGATTTGTATGCCGGGGAGAATTCAGCACAAATGACCAGTTTTTTGGGGAGAGCGAACACTCATTCATGGATGTGTTCCTTTACACCAGACTCAGACAGAGTGTTAGGGCTAAAACCCCAGAATTCCTGAATAAGCCGGAGACCTTCACGTCGCTTCACTTAATGTTACATACCGAAGCTCCCACACATGTTATTTCCCTGTTATATAAAAGGGTACATAGTGCACCTCCTCCTCACCCAGTAAGGGCCAGACGGGAGTGGGATGAGGATCTTGACAGCCCCCTAACCGATGACCAGTGGGAGGCGGCCTGCCTCCAAACAGACGCGGTCTCCAGCAACAGCAGGCTGCGATTACTGCACTATAAGTTTTTACACCAGCTTTACCATACCCCAGCAAAGTTGCAGAAGCTCCACCTTAGGGAAGACGACAAATGTCTGCGCTGCAGTCGAGGCGGGGCGGACTTCATGCATTTGGCATGGGGTGCCCCCGGGTGGCCACTTATTGGACGGAGGTATTTATGGGCCTGACTCGTATGCTGGGTACTCAGATCGAACCAACCCCCCTTAGAGCTCTGCTGGGACTGACTGTTGACATAAAGACACCACACCAAAAATTCCTAGCAATAGGCGTGCTTTTGGCACGAAGAAGGGTGGCCTGCAGGTGGGGCAGGGGCCGGGCGCCTAAATTTAAGGCTTGGATCCATGATATGTCCGCTTGGCAGGAATACCTTCATGTATACGCAGAACAATTGCAGTTGAAATCTCGCCCCAGGGATATTTGGGGTCCCCTGACGACTTATCTGCTGAGTCAGCACACGGATGATGAAAGTGCAGAGGTAGCTGTGGGGGATTCGAAGGGGATGTGAATTGGGTATGAGATGGTGCAGGGAAAGTTGATGTCTAACCAGATATTGTGGGCTTGGGATGCATGTGGGTCGTGGTTGGGTTGGTAAGCTTAGCGACGTAAATTGAACATCTGCTACTGCTCAAGAGACATTGACTCGCTTGGAGAGAGGACTTTCGAATTTTGAACTTATATATGACTGTATTGGTCAAATTTGTCTTCTTTTGGTTGTAGTTTGGGGGGCTCTGTAGGGCGGGTAGTTGGGAGTTGGGAAGGACTGGGAGAGGGTAGAAGGGAGAAGTACACCACTGTTATTGTATGTATGGCGCCAGTTTGATCTGACGATTGGCAAATTGCACTGTTTTGTACACCATGCTATAATGTACAATAAAGAATTTTGAAACTTAAAAAAAAAACTATACTCCTCTATGCAGATGATGTAGTGCTTCTGGCTAGGATTCCAGTGGTACTTCAGAAGCTCATAGAGGAGTATACAAGATGTATGGCCAGTTGAGATCTATGCGCAAATGTGGCTACATCCTTTGTTTTAATTACTGTGTGCACCCAAGGAAAGCCTTACGCTTCCACATAGAGGAGCGAAGGTTGGAAGTGGTTGATACATTTTCCTAGCTGGGGGTCCTATTCGATAGAAAACTATCTTGGAAAAATAGGGTCTTAAATAGAGCGACCCTCTTGGAAAGTGGTATTGTGGCATTTGCAAAGATTTGTTTTTTAAATGGGATATAATCCTATTCCTGAAATGTTAAACATATATTTAACAAAAGCTAAGGCTAGTACCATTTATGTGGCAGCAATTTGGGGCAAGATAGATCTAAGTCCTCTGCAGCGTTTGGAAGAGAATGCTTTCTGTGCTGCATACTTCTGCAAATTACACTGCCCCTATGGAGTTAAATCTGCCATATTTGGAGGATTTGATCAGATTGGCCTGTTACTACTTTGGCTTTCTATATGGAAAAGGCAATGTGTAGAACTAAACCAGGGGGTCCTCAGGGATTGTTTAAAATTGGACCATGTTCATTGAATTCCCTGGTTGAAATATATAGAGACCATTTTGACTGCCCTGGGACTTTGAGTCTTATTTGATATTCCGTTATTGTGTGCTTATTTTTACAAGGCTAATTTCGAAAAGATTTTTTAAACAGGGGTAACTGGGAGATACATTAGGCAAAAAGTTCCATAGTTACATATAGCATACGTCCCCCTGTAAAAAGTGTATTACAATTTTATTTTTATTTTGTCCAGCACTCCCAACGTTGATACATCTTGGCAAGGTTTTGTCTAAATTATATTCCTTTAATGTTTGGCTTTCCATCCAATATTCACTCTGTGAGTGACGTACCACCATTTCCACCCCAAACAAACTTACAAAATAAATTGTTTTGTTCATTTTATGGTACCCAAAGGAAACCCTTTTTAGTCTCTATGTTGCGTAAATATAAATGTGTCCAATGTAGACCTGCTCTGTATTTTATTCAGAAGATGGGAGAGCCCTATATGTGCTATGCTCTTGCCTCCTTTTTGAGGTCAGTGGCAGCGCAGACACTTAACCCTTGAGATGTTTTAATGCATTGCTTTATTGTTGCGGGTATTAGGAATGTGTGCCTTGATGAAATAACTGTTAATAGGATGATGTATGTATTAAGAGGTTTTAACAGAATGTAACATGATATTTTCATAATGTTTGCACTTTTTATGCATTGAAACAATGCAAAATAAAGTATTAGAAAGGAATGAAAGAGGCAATGGTTATAGCATTTCTTAAATGCCTAATTCGCATTTAGGAAATGCTTTGTACATATTCGTTAGGTATCGCAAATAGGTAATCCCTATTTGAGTTTCCTAAATCGCGGTTGCAATTTGTGATTTCGACAGAGTAGAAATCGCAAATTGCAATTTTTTTGGCCTTTGTACATATGAAAAACCTATTCTGCATTTGTTAACGAGCGAAATTGCAATTCGGCCCATTAAGAAATGCAAAAAGCCTTTAGTTTCTCTTCCGCTTTGCAAACCGTTATGAAATGGTTTTCTTTCCCACAGCCTTTGCATATCTGTCCGATGGCAGGACGTTTACCTTCATTGAAAGAAGAATCCGCAGCAGAAGCACAATTTCTTTTTCTTCAGAGGCATCACTCTGTGGGCCTATGCAGCTGCCTCTGCCAGCTGCTTACTTTTCATGCTCAATGCTGATTCATTTTGGGTTGTTACAACTTCTTCTTGATTTGATGGTGTGATACCTTATTTATCACTTTTTTACTCCGCCACTTGCAATTTTCTTTAAGTATTTGATGATCTTTTTGTCATCAAATGTTTTGACCCAGGTAGTCCATATGGCACCAACATTCTGCTTTTTGGTTGTATCAAATGGAGGTGGTGGTTTCAGGAACGTGGCGGTGCCATATTTGGCGCTCTTTCAGACAGCCATTCGAGAGCTTTAAAATTTGAAGACCATATGAGCTGAGCTGTGCTGAGTGGTGGCCGCATCTGATGGGACCAACGACTTTGTGAGCACAACCCGGTGCTTATGTAGGTTGTTGTGGATGCCAAGGGCTACTTTGAGTGTATCGGCCGCCTGCCAAGTCTCGATTGGAGGTCGGGTGGCACTTCTCCCATTCACTCCCGTGAGTGTAGATGTACTTTTTCTACCTGGTTGTCTCTGCCTTAGGCATTTTTTTGCATCTGGCTGTCACTGTCTTTAGTGCTTATTCGTACCTGGTTGTCACTGTCGCAACAAGAAGAGGATGAGGAAGAACATGAGCAGAAGTTGTTGGAGGAAGAGGAGATGGATAAAGAGGAGGCCTTTATAGGCCCAATGTCCAAAAGGCAGAAGGCCAGCATTGTACTTCCTACTTCCCTTCTGTGGCTTAGCAGTCGTCAGCAGTCAGACACCCGGCAACAGAGTCTACAAACCCTGCCACAACCATCACTTCCTGACGGCCTTCATGTCCTAGGTCAATGTGTAAAGTCTCCTACACACTCCTCCCATGGAGGTACATCTCAGGCCTACTCTCAAACATCTGAAGGAGAGAACACCCCTGGAGAGGTATAGATATTCCCTGTATACCTTATGTGTAAATTTACTTCCCACAACCTCCCACGTGCCACCCACATCCATACTGGTTGACCTGCTGGTCATATCAGAGGGCATATCATACAAAGGGGGATGGCAGATGCTCATGTTGGCCTTTGGAAAAGTTTTTCCAAAAGCAGACCGACATGCAGTAGGATATGTGTGCACTAGGGGCTACTCTGTCTGACATTTTAGTCTCACTGTAAGGACTCTCTGAGATGTTTGCCAGGCAAACCCATGCCTTGGATAACATTGTGAGATGTTGCCAATACATGTCCAGGATGAACTAATATCAAATCAAAATTTATAGGGAAGAGAGTGCAAGATACCATGCCTTGTCCGTGAAGATTATGGAGGAAATTTTAAAAATGTTCCAGAGTCAACGTTCACTGTCAATTCATGGAGAATACCCTACACACCCACCTGCACCCCCATCTTCACATCAACTTGTAATGCCCCTGTACAGCCACCTGCACTCCAACATGTCCAACCACCACGACCTGTACTGCCAATACCATCTGCACGTGTGCAGCCACCACCACCACCACCATCTGTACAGTCATCACTGCCTCCACCAATACAGCCACCATCACCATCACCTGCACAGCTGCCACCACCACCTCAACTGGTACAGCTACCACCATCTCCACCTGTATAGCCACCACCATCACCACCTCTACAGCTGCCACAATCTCCACCTCTACAGCCACTGTCTCTCCCACATGCCCAATCAAAGGCCCCTCCAGCAGAGCCATCTGATCCACCTGCATGGGCAGCTGCCACACGTCGACACACACACTGCCACACACCCAGAATGTGCACTAAATCACAAAGAACTTCACCCCCACAATGGGATAGTTGTAAGAGCTATCCCTTATAACTATTGTAAATAGGTTTTTATCTTCAAATATTTATAGAAATACAATTATGTACACTAATCACAAGCTCTACCCTGAGTTGACTTCGATTTTTTTCAAATGATTTCTCTAGTCTAGATTTCTATATTTCTTTAGACAATATCATTGTTTGTGAGTACTACATGCAGACCTGTAAGAACATCATATTTAAAGGAAATGCTAAATACCTCCACATGTACACATAATGCAAAACATTACTGCAACAAACATTATATGACAACGCGGTTTTATGAAAATAAAATGTATATAAGTTTATGAATCTTAAAAAAAATAAAGGGAATATCAACATAAGTTTAAAAAAATGCCATATGGAATGGGAGAACCAATCACAAATAAAGTCTTCTGGCAGACTGGGCAAAGGAACTTGGATAACCACATCCAACATCAAAAATAAATCATCAGAAAGCATTAGGGGGATCAGTCTATATAAAAAAGGATCAAACTAAATAGTTTAAAGTCTAAAAGTAATCCAAACAGAGAAACCTACAGTCATATAAGATATTAATGTCCACCCCCTCCCCTTTCCCAAGTCATATCTAGTTTTGTAACTAGGGTCCGGGCTTGGTGGGTAGGGAGGCACAGTCACTAGCCATCCTCACACTGCTCTTTCATTATATGATGTGATGACGTGGACACACTTTGTCTGGCTGGTGCAAGACCAGACACTGATACACAAATCAAGCGAGAAACCTTGATCGCTTGGTAAGGGGCCGAGAGGAACTCAAGAGGGGGGTGCACCCTCCCGTGTTCTAACACTACTTCACCAAAAGTACTCCCCTGATTGCCTAACCACTGTTAAGTGGTCAGGTTTCCTGGAACAATCCCTGAACTATCATTAGGTAGGAAACCCTATGTGAAGCTGTCACTATAACGCCACTATAGAGTGGGAAAGGAGGCACGTCCTTTTGTTTTAAATTCCCTCACACACACTAGTGCTGTCATGCTTCATCATCAGGACACCCTGATGCCTAGAAGTCAGGGTGGGCTCGACCATCTGTCAGGGAGCACTTAATGAGATGTTTGTGGCTAGGGGGATAAAGATTAAAAATCCACTGCCGATCCCAGTTTCCCTTTATTCTTGGATCTGTCAGGGTCACTTAAAATAGAAAGATGGGTCAGTAGAGATATTATGGTCCTAAGACACTATTGCCAACATGTTTCAGTCCGCTGTTGCCCCATGAAGGGTGCTGGACTTTATTCAGGTTAGGAATGGTTACCCCCTGGAAAAGGAAGTAGAAGAGAATTTCCCCATACTACTTTTAGATCAGGGCAGATAGCTGCTCCTTATTTATCTTGGACTCATGCGTCTCGTATAATCACTCTATCCCGTTCTGGGAGAGGTTAGACTCCACAGCTAGAGGCTGCGATGGGATGGTAGCCTCAGGAGTTAGGAATGGACTGGTGGCAAGCCCAGGTGGTGATGGGACCTGCTCTAGGGACAGCATTTCAAATGTGTCATATTGTGGGCCAGGGCGAGACCCAAATTCACCGCCCAAGCCTCTTCCGCTTCAGTCCGGAGTCTTTTGTTATATGATCTTGTCAGTCTCTTGGTTAGTGCACTATCCCAGCTGGTCGCTGGTAGTGTCAATAGGACGTGACTGCCTACTAATCAAGGAGGTTATGGTCTGCCCCTGGTCCTACTTGTGATGTACCTTGTCCAGTCCAGTCTGCTGTGAAATGCAAATAAACAAATATATATGTGGTAAACACTTAAGGCATCAAGAAAAAAAGAAAGCGAAAGCTGTCTTTCAAGTACCCTGGCCTAACTAACGGATGGTTTGTGCTGGAAAAATGTATGTTAGCTTTGAATTGGCTTTAATTTAACTCACTAATTCACAAAATATTAAATTTGACAGGCATGTTTAATATTTTCTGCATGATTCACAAAGTGAAACTTCCACTGGAATGTAAGTTGAGTTTTTTCCCAGTACTAGTCAATAGTAATTTTACAATTGCAGGGACTCCACAGTTGGGCAGAGAGCACCACACATAAAACAATGGGGTAGGTCTATTCCTTTATGAGTGGAGTTCTCTGCTCCAACTGTAGTTTCTCTGCAGTCACAAACTTAATATCAACTTTTATTTTTGGAATTATAAAAAAAAATTCAACTTTCACTAATGTGTAATTGTACTTTTGTCAATCAGGCCCATGAAGATAATCAATCAATCATAGCATTTGTAAAATGCACTACTTACCTGTGAGGGTCTCAAGGCGCTGGGGGGTGGGGGGTGCTGCTACTGCTCGAAGAGCCAGGTCTTGATGAGTCTTCTGCAGGACAGCAGGTCTTGGGTCTGCCGTACCTGGATGGGGAGGGTGTTCCTGGTCTTGGCAGCGAGGTGGGAGAAAGATCTGCCGCTGGAGGTTGCTCTTTGGGTGCGGGGGACTGTGGCCAGGGCGAGGTCGGCAGAGCGGAGCTGGTGGGTGGGGGTGTAGAAGCTGAGTTGACTGTTGAGGTATGCTGGTCCGGTGTTGTGGAGTGCCTTGTGTGCGTGGGTGAGGAGTTTGAAGGTTATCCTCTTGTTGATGGGGAGCCAGTGCAGGTCTCTCAGGTGAGGTGTGATGTGGTTGCGGTGAGGGATGATGAGGATCAGCGTGCAGAGGCATTCTGGATGCGTTGGAGTCGCTTCAGGAGTTTGGCCGAGCCTCCTGCGTAGAGGGCATTTCTGTAGTCCAGCCTGCTGCTGACGAGGGCCTGGGTGACCTTTTTTCTTGTTTCGGTGGGGATCCACCTGTAGATCTTGAGGAGTATGCGTTGGGTGTTGAAGCAGGAGGAAGAGATGGCGTTGACCTGCTTGGTCATGGAGAGGGTGGAGTCGAGGATGACCCCTAAGTTGCGTGCGTGGTCGATGGGTATTGGAACTGTTCCCAGTGCGGTCGGCCACCAGGAGTCATTCCAGGCCGAGGGGGTGGATCCGAGGATGAGAAATACCGACTTGTCCGAGTTCAGCTGCAGTGGACTGTTCCTCATCCATTCGGCGATGGCCTTCATTCCTTTGTGGAGGGTGGTTTTGGCGGTGTGGGGGTCCTTGGTGAGGGAGAGGATCAGCTGGGCCTCATCGGCGTAGCAGATGATGTTGAGGTCGTGCAGTCGGGCGAGGTGGGCAAGCTGTGCACTGTAGATGTTGAACAGCGTTGGTCTGAGGGATGAGCCCTGATGAACGCCGCAGATGATCTCGATGGCTTCGGGTCGGAAGGGGGGAGGCAAACGCTCTGTATTCTGCTGGTGAGGAAGGAGGTGGTCCAGTCCAGGGCCTTCACTTGGATCCTGTCTTCGTGGAGGCATGTTCGTAGTGTGTGGTGGCAGACCGTGTCGAAGGCGGCTGACAGGTCCAGGAGGATGAGGGCCGCGGTTTCTCCGTTGTCTTGCAGGGTCCTGATGTCATCAGTGGCGGCGATGAGGGCAGTTTTGGTGCTGTGGTTGCTGGGGAAACCAGATTGTGATGGCTCCAGGATGCTGTTTTCCTCGAGGTAGCGGGTCAGTTGATTGTTGATGGTTTTCTCGATGACCTTCGCCGGGAATGGGAGCAGGGAGATGGGCCGGAAGTTCTTGAAGTCCTTGGGGCCCGCCTTGGGTTTCTTGAGTAAGGCGTAAATCTCGGCATGCTTCCAGCTCTCCGGGAAGGTTGCTGTCTCGAAGGAGATGTTGATGACTTTCCGGATATGGGGTGCGATGGCGGTGCTGGCTTTGTTGAAGATGTGGTGTGGGCAGGGGTCTGATGGAGATCCGGAGTGGATGGTGTTCGTGACCTTGATAATGTCGTCATCCTTGATGTTGGTTCAGGAGAGTAGGAGGTTGGTGCTGATGGTGGTCATGGGGGCGGGGCTTTCAGAGGTTGTCGTGGCGGTCGTGTTGTTAAAGATGTCTCGGATGTCTGCGATCTTGAGATGGAAGAAGATGGCCAGCGAGTTCACAGGTCTTGCGAAGGAGGGATGTCGTTGGTGTTGGAGCTCGGGTTGGAGAGTTCCTTCACTGTGTTGAAGAGCTCTTTGCTGTTGTGTGCGTTGTTGTCTAGGCGGTCTTTGAAGGAGGCCCTTTTGGCTGATCTGATGAGGTGAAGGTGTCTGCGGGCGGCGTGCTTGTGGGCTGTGTAGTTGTCCAGTAATCTAAGAATTGGCTTTCTTTCTTATTGATATTGCAGTGGCAGCTCGCCGAGGGAGTGCTGCGGGGCGGTGGGTGTAGTGGGAATGGGCAGGGTGTGGGGGTAGTGGAGTCGGACATGCGATGGCCAGGAGTAAAGTAAGTAAATAAATAAATACAACTTTTTACCTTGAGCTCACTGCATCGCTGAATTGGCAATGCAGGGAGCACAAGGTAAATGTAAATAGTTTTATTTATTTATTTACTTTCTTTACTCCTGCCCATCGTATGTGTGACTCCACTACCAGTCCACCCTGCCCCTCCCCCGCCCTGCCCATCGCCCCGCAGCACACCCTCTGCAAGCCGCCACTAAATATTGTACCCATGGGAACATCAGAATCTTTACATGGGTAAAGACACTGTCTCCATTACAATAATGCTTTATTTGTGCAGCACACTTCTACACAAATGTGCTTTCTTAGTACTACTACATATATTTTGGACAATACCTTATATGACATTCTTAATAAACTGTGTGCATTTAGTACAAATTGGACATGCATGTATCATATGGAGTAAGAAAAGGTACACAATGCCAGTCTTGATTTAATTTCAAAGAACAAATCGTAGTTGTGAGAAACGATACTAGAAAGCATGCTTGATACAACATAGTAACATCACAAACTGTCATACTAACAATAAACAGTGTGAAGACCAAAAAATCACTATAGAATTAAACTTTGCTAAGGTCCTTGGTTCACTAGTTATGCAAGTCCGAATGTATTTTAACTCAGAAATACATCTGTGATTCAGTTATACCCATTTGTGAAATGAAAACTACAAGTACTAGAATTTCTTGCAAGAAAGTTAATCCTAATAAAATGCTGATGCATAGACCTTAAACATTTTGAAGCCATGGCCCAGATTAAGGTAAAGGTTACAACAAAACATGAAAGGACATTTCTCTCCCAACTCCCATCAAACTATTGGACAAATGATGGAGTGCATGTGCTTACTGTCTCTCCAATGCTCCAACTCTATCTGCTGAGCATGGAGGTTCAGCCAGGCAGCCTTTATGGCCCTCTGGTACAGAGGGATCATGCAGGGCCACTATGAATGGGGCTGGGAGGACACATCCATGATGTCCTCGCCCAGCTTCGTTATTCGCCCAGTGTTTCCTGCACATTTTGTCTTGCCAACTGAACACACTCACTGCACTACAGCAAATGTCAATGTTCCACCAGATTTGGGCACTGCTGTATTGCTCATCTGGGCTTTTAGGGCCCCCATAGAGCTGAGGTTACTTACCAAGCACCCCCTCACTAATAATCTGTCTGGGTGCATGTTCAGCTGTCCTGTCTCAGTCATCACTTCTTGACCTCGGTTTACTGTGTGGCCTGCCTGGTTCAACTGGTCTAGCAAGCGTGCTGTTAAGAAGCGTGGACAATAGCTGTTAGAAAACAGCGTGTGACAGCCCCCCGGGCCTTTCCTCCATATGTGCTCCACATCGAATGTCTGTACTCCAAGCTTATGCATGCTCCTCCTTGAAAAAAGTAGTTGTGCTGTGCCTGGGAACATTAATAGGAAATCGTTTTAATTAGTTGTATGTTTGTTAAGGCGTGTTGCAATGCATCATGCTCCATGACATTTCACCCATGTCAATAAGTCACCGGAGCTCCCCTCCTCATCGCATTTGACCACCTGATCTGTTGTCAGCAGCACCAGGCCCTTGATTGCAGGTTTCTGTGCCATACAACAGACCAAGAAAACCAGGCAACAGATATTTTGCCAAGGACACATCTGAGTACACTCATGGCATCATGTGGTTGGCTACATAAAAGCGTGTCACGTTATTACAGGTACTAGCGTGTGTTTCCTCTTGATCTGATCGACCTCAGATGGAAGCCCTCCTTCTCTTGCTTTAAAAAGGACCTAAAACTCTTTCTTCTCAACCAATACTTTACCGACCAAGGCAGCCATACCGGACATCCATAACCTGGTAGACTCCCTGCTCACTTTGACCTTCAAGGATGGTGTTTTTTTGACTGTGTCAACCACCTGCATCCTTCTCCCCTCACTGGATACATAAGTATTGGGTCTTTGCTTCTGTCTTTATGCATCCTCATGTACAGCGATATTATGCAATTCTTTTTCTTTTCCTTTGCGTATGTAAAGCGCTCTAATACCCACGGGTCTAGCTAGCGCTATATAAAACTTTATAAATAATTAAAATAAAATAAATTCACTCTCGAAGAAGGGGGTGCCTTCTCATCTGGACCCTCAGAGCTGCTCGGGGCATAGTAGATGCACAGATTAGCAGAATTGAAGACGATACTTCTCTGAGGAGAGGATGGTACAGAATGGTTTTAAAATGGCTGACTTCCTCTTCCTGTATGTCCTTTCTTGTGTAATATCATCCATGGATTTTGCCAAAATCTCACATATAAATATATATAAATATATATATATATATATATATATATATATTACCTACTGGCGGTCGCCAGTAGGTATATATAGTTAGGATTTTTTCCCTATGGGATTTTTGAAAATTCTATGTCTAATAACTTTTGCGTTTGTGGACGGAATTGGCTGAAATTTTCTGGAAAATGGAACATTTTGTTTCGGAGCAGCCCTTGAAAATTTGGGGGGGTTTCGTCAAGGGGGGGCCCAGAAAAAAGGGGGGTCCCAAAACGTGTTTTTAACATTGAGTTTTCCATAGGGCGGTTGGCCTCACTTTTAGGCCGAACGGCTGAATGGATTTGCATGAAACTTGGCAAAATTGTAGGGACTGGTAGCCCGATGTGCCTTTTGTAGGTCTCAATATATGTGCTCCAGTGGATTTTGAGAAATTAACGTTTAAAAAAAGATATATATCTGTAAGCGCGCTCTGGGCAGCGCTCCGGTCCGCGGACCTTAAGCGTACCGGAACTTCGCGTAGCGAAGCTGATTGGCTCTCCGGTGTCTGTCAACATTCTAAACAGTCCGGAGCGGCCGCCATCTTGTCTCTCGGTAGGATTGAGAGACAAGAGGAGGCCAAAACAAAGGGGGAAATAACCATAAGGTGGCATAGTAGATCCTCCCTGACCCCCTAGGTTTAATGTGGAGGCTTTAAAAGGGCCCCGCGGGGCAAAAAAAAAAAAAAATGTTTTTTGTTTTTTTGCGTGGGTAGCGCCCGGTCCGCGAACCGGGAAGCGTTCTAGGCAGCGTACTACAAAGAAAAATGAATGATAGACTTTTCAAATGCTGTATCTTAATTGATTGTTGGTTTTGTTGATTATTTTTTATTTTCTTTATTTTTTAAGCATTTTTTTTTATTGTGATTGTGTTTCATAATTTATTAAACTTTCTAACATTTCATTGTCAGAAATTTCATAATTATCATTGAATATACATTGTAGTCTCTGAGGGTGTAAAATGTCCTCATTTTCAAGGAGGTTATCTACTGCTTGTACACATTGCAGTAGTTCTTTGTCTAAAGTTTCATCGAAAAATTCAATATCATTTTCATCAATGATTTCTTGGCTGCTCTCTTGCAGGACAATTTGAAATTCAACTTTCTGTTCGCCTTCCATTTTGCCTGAAATTTAGATTAAAAAAATATATATTAGTAGAGATAGGGCACTGTTGGGATTAATTTTAGATAGGCAGTTTTAATCAGTGAATTTATCTTTGGGCAGTGTATAGTGTCAGAGTGGAAGTAGGAATATAAAAAAGTGTATGTGATTTAACGTAAGTAAATTCATAATTATACAAGAGAAGCCTAACTCCATCCATAACTATAACAGAGAAGTCTATCTAAATCTATAACTACTACAGAGGGATAGTATATAACTATCAGAAAAAGTTTACCATATTAACTTATAGTGCACAATATACTTCAGTTTTAAAAATAAAAACTTACCTTTAGAAAGAAGTTGAAGGAATTAGTGAAAATCCTATTGAAATGTACACCAAGAAGTAGTAGTCAAAATGGCTGTGTTTTCTTCTCTTCCTTTATATATATTCAGGTATATAACCAATGAAATGTCAGGTAAAAAAAGTAGAAAATGAAAGTAACATATTAATTGGTTGTCAATTCCAACACTTCAGATGTGTTTTGTGAAGTAATTTACCTCACGGTATTTAGAGAGGTCTACAGGCTAAATGGCTAAATGGAATTCCAATCAAATTTGTGAAAATGGTAGGGATTGGTATGTAGTATGAGCTAATCTATATTTGGTGAAATTGTCTCCAGTGGCTTTTCTGTGAACTACTTTCCCACCTTTTTTGATGGTGCGCTTCCCAGGGAGCGACCCGGTACGCGAACCGTTGAGCGGCCCGGTTCGCGAACCTTAAGCGTTACGGGAGTCCACCATTTTGTGTTTCGGTCGAATTAAGATACAAAATGGAGGGCAAATAATGTTCAGAATGGGTAGAAGGGGGCACGGTAGACTTATCTTGACCCCCTAGGTTTTGTGAGGGTGGCCGAGGAGGCTTATATGTGCGAAAAAAAAACATTTTTTTTAAAAATTTCGCGAGGTTAGCTCCCGGTTCGCGTACCGGGTAGCGTCCCAGGGAGCGTACTTTGTTGAAAATTAGTGAAAAAAGTTAGAGGAAAAATAACAATTGTGAGTGATCAGATGTAGGGTAGCTCTGAGAAGAGCTTTTGGGTTTATGGTACATTTAGGTACTTATAAGTAGGTACCAATGCACATTCTTAAATTCAGAGTGAAAATTCTGTTGCCCTCATCTGAGAAGTGAACTCCATCTCCTCTGTAGATATCTTGCATGTAGTAACGCAAGTTATTGTTGTACAGGGAGCCCATTCCATGGTCTCTCATGTAAGCTGAAACAGATTTGTTTACATGCTTCCTCGACTTCTCAATTTGTGGACAAAATTGGTTTGACCACCTCCATTTCTGTCTTTGGCATATATTTGAATATACCAAGGCAGTCTGAGGAAAAAGTGCCATTAATTGCTCAAAGGTGTCCTTTAAAAGCATTTCCAGACCTACACCAGTCAAAGTGCCCAAGTCATTACCTCCACAGTGCACAATTAACAGGTCAGGTTTGGGCAAATGCATAAAGGTTTTCACCAATGGTATCAATTGGTGACATTTTAATCCTCTGTGGCCAAACCACTTAATTTCCACATCTTGTAAATTGAGGTTAGGTAAATTCCTGTTTTCAGCGTACCTTTGAGCCCAGTGAATATAACTATGTCCAACAATCCAGACAGAAAACATGGTGAGAGAAGGTTCTCCTGCAGTCAGATGAAGTGTGGCAATGAAATGGCAGTTGAAAAAATGAGAGTTTAAAATGAAAAAAACTGTGGAGTTTCTGTGTTCATGAAGCAGTAACAGTGATTGGTGGATTTTGATTGCTGAAAACAGAAAGTTAGGGTGCACGGATGAGTTATTTGAAAGATGTATTTTGAATGGTCAATAAAAAATCATTAAATGAAAGAATGCACTGGATATGCAGGTGCACTGAGAGTTCAGAGTTCAATTGCAACATTGTTGTGTGAACTTGCAAACACCAGAAGTCTTCCAAGAGGTGGTTGCCATGCAGAAAAGGCAGAAAGGGCAGAGGGGGGAAGGGTTTTCATTTGAAAAAAAATGAGGGAAGAGTTTTGATTGGGTGACATGAGAGATATGTGTGAAGAATTACAGCATTTCTGTGCTTTTGATAGCTGCAGACTCTGGAGTGCATACCTTTTGCTCTGCTGAAGACAAATTGGTGTGTTTCTG
The DNA here is from genome assembly GCF_964261635.1 of Lissotriton helveticus. Taxonomy (NCBI): domain Eukaryota; kingdom Metazoa; phylum Chordata; class Amphibia; order Caudata; family Salamandridae; genus Lissotriton; species Lissotriton helveticus. Next base: position 1,431,393,294 of record NC_136059.1, read on the forward strand.
AGACTGTTTTCAAACTCAAAGTATTTGCTAAGGTGAGAAAATATTTCTTTAATTTAGATAGAGAATAGTGTGCTTTAAGGAGAAAATTATGAATTATGTGGCGCAAATTGCTTGTAAATATGCTCCCACCTGTGCATGGAAAATTTAGATTTTGAATGTTTGTGTTACATAGCCATGTTAAAAGTGATACAAACATGCTGCAAAGGCAATTAAAAAACGCTTTTATGTGTCTTAAGGACATTTTAAGTAATTTTCCCATGTGCAGTGTTTTGAAATTATGATTTGAAAATCGTTTTTGGGGAAAAGGAATTGTTTTTAAATTTATGACAAGGACATAATGGTGTATGCTTCTTTATAAGGCAATTGACTGTCCCTGATGTTATTTTTCCCATTTTAATGTAAGACCTTTCTCTGTGGCGCAAATTGCTTGTAAATATGCTCCCACCTGTGCATGGCAAATTTAGATTTTAAATGTTTGTGTTACATAGCCATGTTAAAAGTGACCCAACCATGCTGGAAAGGCAATAAAAAAACACTTTCATGTGTCTTAAGGACATTTTAAGTAATTTCCCTGTGGGCAGTGTTTTCAAATTATGAATTGAAAATCGTTTTTGAGGTAAAGGAATGTTGTTAAAATTTATGTGCGCCATATGCCCCCAAATTTCTTTTTCAGGGGTGCAGCAGGGTGTTATTGAGACACCCCTGCACCTTTGGAAAAATTCCTAATTTGCGATGAGCTAATTGCTAATCGCAAATTGCGCCTTCTTTCATATGGGCATCCTGGCGCATGGAAATGAATGGGAAATTTGCAATTAGCAATTTGCTCATCGCAAATTTGGAATGGTAAAGAATCGCTATTTATTCCTTAAAATTCGCTATTTTGGAAATGCAAAATAGTTATATGATACATATGGCGGTTGATGTCTAACAAGATAAGAAGCTTAGGGATACATTTATGATGACTGGCGCAATGAAGTGGACATCACTTACTTCATTGGTAGAGCTTTACATGTATTATGTCCTCTGTATTCTTCATCAAGCGTAACTTTAATCTGCAATCCTGAGTAGGCCTCACCTTAAACAAACCTCTGGATAGGCCACATCTTATCGTCATCCTGAATTAATCATTTAAAATGCTAGGGACAGATTTATGATAGGTGTATGCCTCTTTTGCGCCACTTACAAAACACTGTCCATGGGGAAATGACTTAAAATGTCCTTAAGACACATGAATGTGTTTTTTTAAAGCGTTTGCAATTTTTTTGGGTCACTTTTAACAAGGCTATGTGACTCAAACAGTCAAAATCTAAATTCACCATGCACAGGTGGGAGCATATTTACAAGGAATGTGCTCCATGGGGAAAGGTCTTATAATGTAATATGGGAAAAATGACATCAGAGACACTGAAATGCCTTATAGAGAAGCATACACCATTATGTCCTTGTCATAAATTTGCAAACCATTACTTTTCCCCAAAAACGATTTTCAAATCATAATTTGAAAACACTGCACATGTGGAAATGACTTAAAATGTCCTTAATTCAAAATTTGCTATTCCTTATTTTGCGATTGCACTGAAGGATTTGCAAATTTTGCGATTCCTTAAATGCAATGTTGTGAATTCTTTTCAAAAAGCTTTTTTTCCAAAAAACAAAAGGTGCCATATGACGCCCATACATGCCCTTAGGGCATGTATGTGCGCCATATGCCCCCAAATTTCTTTTTCAGGGGGTGCAGCAGGGTGTTCTTGAGACACCCCTGCACCCTTGGAAAAATTCCTATTTTGTGATGAGCTAATTGCTAATCGCAAATTGCACCTTCATTCCTATGAGCCTCCTAGCCCATGGAAATGAATGGGTAATTTGCAATTAGCAAATTGCTCATTGCAAATTAGGAATGGTAAAGAATTGCTATTTATTCCTTAAAATTCGCTATTTAGGAAATGCAAAATAGTTTGATGGTACATATGGTGGTTCATCTGTAACAAGATAAGAAGCTTAGGGATACATTTATGATGACTGGCGAAATAAAGTGCAAATCACTTACTTCATTGGTAGGCCTTTACATGTATTATCTCCTCTGTATTCTTCATCAAGCGTAACTTTAATCTGCAATCCTGAGTAGGCCTCACCTTAAACAAACCTTTGGGTAGGCCACACCTTATCGTCATCCTGGATTAATCATTTAAAATGCTAGGGACAGATTTATGATAGGTGTATGCCTCTTTTGCGCCACTGTGCGTCACTTTTATGATGTAGCGGCGGTGCAAAAGATTTGCTATGAGGCGACAAAATTAAAAATTGATGCATTTAGGCAGATATGTCATGGTGTAAAAAAAACGTACCACATGAAACCAATGCAGCAGTGATGCAAAAGATGCACCATGTTGCAAGACAGGCCTCACTTGGGGCCATATGTATCAAGCTAATTAGCATTCGCAAAGATCAAAATTCTGCGAATTTCGGCCTTTGCGAATGTTAATTAGACAAATGGTATGTATCAAACAAGTTTGATGCAAAATAAGGAGTAGCAAAATTTGCTATTCCTTATTTTGCGATTGCACTGAAGGATTTGCAAATTTTGCGATTACTTAAATGCAATGTATCAAACAAAAAATATGTGAAAAATGACATTAAGGATTTGGAAACTATTGTGGTAAAATGGTGGTAATTTGTGAATTCTTTTCAAAAAGCTTTTTTTCAAAAAAACAAAAGGTCCCATATGACGCCAACACATGCCCTTAGGGCATGTATGTGTGCCATATGCCCCCAAATTTCTTTTTCAGGGGTGCAGCAGGGTGTTCTTGAGACACCCCTGCACCTTGGAAAAATTCCTAATTTGTGATGAGCAAATTGCTAATCGCAAATTAAACCTTCATTCCTATGAGGCTCCTAGCCCATGGAAATGAATGGGTAACTTGCAATTAGCAATTTGTTCATTGCAAATTAGGAATGGTAAAGAATTGCTATTTATTCCTTAAAATTCGCTATTTAGGAAATGCAAAATAGTTTGATGGTACATATGGCGGTTCATCTGTAACAAGATAAGAAGCTTAGGGATAGATTTATGATGACTGGTGCATCACCAGGGATGTGTCAGTCATCCTGCGCCGCTGTTCCGCCACCCATGGTGTGCTGCATTTACAATGCGGGGCATCATGGGGCAAAAATGGCACAGATGCGTGATGTATCTGTGCTGTAAAGGTAGTGATTGCTGGAGTTGTATCGCAAGTGCGATGCAACTCAAGCATGGCTCAGGGGTGCCCCATCTCCACAATGTTGCGTCAAGACCTATGCCTGCTTAAAGCAGGCGCAGGGTTTTGACGCAGCTTTCTCCTATCTGATTGTAAATACGGCACACCATGGGTGGCAGAGCAGCGGTGCACGTTAACTGGTGCATGCCTGGGGATGTGCAATTTAACATAAATCTGCCCCTTTACATTTAAGTATGTGCAGGACACACAGAGTCGGTGAGGCTTATCCAAGGTTAAGAAGAGATGAGTCCTGTTCACTGAAAAATTAGACATAGTCTTCACCTGATCAGCATTGCTGGACATGGCTAAATAATAGCTGCAAAATATTACTCTTGTTAAACAATTTTACTATTATAATCTCTGAGATTTGTCTCTTACTCTGCAACATCTCATTGTTGTTATCTTTCTTTAAAGATAAAGACAACATCAACATGAGCGACAATCTGCAATCAGTTGATTTTGACCTCATCATTGAACTTGTAATTGAAACATCAGTGGATATTGATCCATTGGATGATTTAAATCCTGAGGATGAAGAAGAGCGTGATGAGGATGCAGATTTGTCCGAATTATATGACATAGGGTGGGAAGCTGACCTGCTTGAGCCTATGGAAATATAAACATTTATTTTTAAAATGTATAATTAATAAAAAGTAAAAATGTAAACCGTTTAATTTAAAAATAAAGACACCTTCAAAAACAGGTTATGTGTAGTGTCTTCAATAAAATATTAAAATATGCTCATAAAATTAGATCAGATTCACATATAAAATAGCACAGGTAACATAAATATAAATGTCATTTCTTTTCTGCTATTTCTGTATTGTAAATTTGCCAAGGACTAAAAAATCTTCTATTTAAAATGTCAAGTAGTGTGTTAAGTTTTTGATCACTGTTATTGATTTACTGTTTGGTAATAATGGTTAATAACATTTTTTATTATATTTTACCACAGATTCAACTGCAGATCATTTCAAGATTTCACCATGCCAACGATAGAAAGACAGAGAAAGGATGCAAAACGTCAAAGACAGCAGGTGAAACAAAATAAGCAGCAGTCCTCTAACAAAAAGATTTGTCAAGTCACGAAGAAAGCACCGGGTAAGAGCACAAAATATTTCATAAGAAATATGTGTAGTAAAAAAAATATTACTACAGAAAATGTTTCAGTCCATAAAAAGAGAAGCAAATCAAATGGAAAGGAAAGGCCAATCAAAAATGTTACTGCTAGAGCAAGAGATAACTCTGTGCATGATAGTAGAAGGAAACAACAGTTTAGGGACATTCGTAAACGAATGTTCCGCAACAGGATAATTGGCAATTTGCTAAAAAATATTAAGAAAGGTCAACAGAAACTGGTTTTTTATAAGAGAAAAAAAAAGTTGAGAAAGTTATTGATCAGGCATTTGAAATTAAACGTAAGTTATTTATTTTGATAATCAATAGAATTAGGAAGCTAAACAAGGCAATTTATGATTTCAAAAGAAATAGTAGATGGAAGAGAATAGTTAATCGTAGTAATTTTTGTGAAGTTTTTTCTGGAGAATGGATGCATAGTTCAAGCTGTGAGGCATTTTTTAATGAGGAGAGTTATTTCCAGGATAATGATTTGGTGCATGCAGTTGACACCAGTGGTCGTGCTTATGAAGTGAAAGATGGTTGTCCAGTTGAAAAAGAAAAACTTGTGACAACAGAGACAGAAGAGGTGTTAGGTAATGAGGTTTTAGGAAGACGTGCTAAGGGTCCTGTGTACACCTGGAAGTGTAGTAGTATTTGTAGTGTGCGACAGGATTCCATCAATTTGCTTTGTGATTTTGTACGGTCATTTAATAAGAAAAGTTTGAAGCAGAAAATAAGGTTGTTGCAAGAATTAGATCCTTGCAGAGTGAGAGAAGTGACAGGTTTGCATGGTCATTCACTGGCTTGTCTTTCCAGGAGAGTATGCCAGAGTGTTTTTCATCATTTCAGGATGCTAGCAGTGCATCATAATAAAGTGAGGACATTAGTTAGAATGTTGTATTATGCTAAGAGTCCAGCAATTATGCTTAAACAATTATGCGCTGCTCTTTTGCATGGTTCTGAAATAGATGTGAAGAACATATGTGAAGAAATTGAGTTTTGTTACTTTGGAAGTAAAGAGGAGAATGTTGAAATTGACCCAGAAGAAGAGGGTAATGTGGAAGATAGTGTACAGGTTTCCAGTACAGATAATTTCCAGAGGGAAATTGCGACGTTTCAGGTGAAATCAAGTGAGAGGCCTAATTTCACTTGTGTGTGTTGTCGACGCACTTATTATAAGAATCAGACTAAGTTAGTGGATTTATATGCAAAAAGTGAAAGGGAAAATAATAGTGAATGGAAGGATTTTGCAACATACTTGATGGTAGAAAATTGTTTTGATTTGGGATTCGATCAACGTGTGTGTACTTATTGTTGTTGCAAATTAAATCAAAACCAGATGCCTGCTAGAGCAGTTCATAATAATCTGGAATTGGTTGAGATTCCTTCTGAATTGAAGGATTTAAATACTTATGAATCTATTTTGATTCAAAGTATCCATCCCTTTCAGGCTATTGTAAGAATGGAGCCAAAGACAGGGAAATTGCCTCCATCAGATTTACAGAGAGGATTAAAGGGAAGAGTTGTTTATTTGCCTCTAGATTTGAAGAAAAACATTAACACAATTGGAGTAGAAAAAGTGGAAGAGGAACCTCTGGTTATCTTAGTTAATGGGGTTCCGACAAAGAATAAGAAAATATGGCAAGATTTAGTAGATGTTAGGAAAGTTAAAAAGGCAACATTGTATTTGAAAAAAAATAATAAATACTATAAGAATGTATATGTTGCAGAAGAGGAAGTAAGTGAGGAAGAGGATAGCGATTTGTGTGCTGGTCAAATTGAGAAAGTAGAACCCTCTACTAGTGAAGAAATATATGAACATTATAGTGTTCATCCTTTGCATTCCAAGGAAGTCATGGGGAATGCTATTGAGTTGTTTCAAATGAAACAAGCCAAAGGGAGTCCCATTAGTGTTTGGGAGGAAAGTTTGGAAGCTCGGTGTTTCCCACAGCTTTTTCCAACAGGTCAGGGAGGAAGATATGATGAGCGACCTCATCAAATTCCTGCTTCTGAATACCGGACTTTGCGATTGTATGCAGGAGATGCTAGGTTTCGACAATGCATTCCCTATTTGTTTCATCTCCTGTTTGAAAGCGATCTGTCTGGACTGTCATATGCAGTGAACCACATCTTGAAAAGTGGTATACACATGCAAAACATCTCGGCAAGTGACTTTATGGATAAAGTCAATGTCGAAGACAGTATTTTGGATTCTCACCTGATTAATCTCATGGCGTGTCAGCGTGGTACTAATGAGTACTGGTACCGTCGTCATGGTGATTTAAAATGTATGCTGAGGAACTTAGGTACTCCCACATGGTTCCTCACTCTGAGCTGTGCCGAGTATGGCTGGGAAGACTTACTTGAATTTCTACGAGAGGCAAATGCTAACGTAGATAACATCGAATTCAAGGCACCCGGAGAACTGTGCTCTTTGGATCCAGTCAATGTATGTAGGTACTTCAATCATAGATTTGAAGCTATGATGTCTTTCATCATGAATAAGAAGAATCCACCTCTTGGAGAGGTGTTGGATTTCTTCTGGAGAAAGGAGTACCAAGCAAGAGGTGCTCCTCATATACATATGTTGCTGTGGATCAAGGATGCACCTAAATTTGGAACGGATCCAGAAGACTCAGTGATGAGTTTCATCCAACAGTATTCTACGTGTGCTGTTCCAAACGCAAAGGAGAAGAAAAGCCTAAGAGAAAAAGTTCTGCGTTTCCAAAGCCATCGATGTGGAAAGTACTGCCGTCGTAAATTCCGAAACAAGGACAAGTTCTACACCAAATGTCGTTTCGGCTTTCCACGACCGGTGATTTCTAAAGGAAGAGTAAACAGTTTGATGTCTTCGCTGCGACATAATGTCATGAAGAAATCACCTAAAAACACATACAATTTGAAGAGGAACGAAGAGTCCAAGTACATCAACGACTACAACCCGGTGATTTTGTCCATGTGGAATGCTAACATGGATATACAGTTTGTGGCTGATAACTGTATGGCTGTGGCTCGGTATGTGATGTCTTACATCACCAAAAAAGAGAAGACAGAATTGAAGGATATGTGGGAGGACATTTCCCATGAAAAGAGCCTCAGCAAGAAGTTGTACAGTTTCAGTCTGAAGATGTTGTCGCATCGAGAAATTGGAGCTTACGAATGCTCTGACCTGTTGTCTTCAGCAAGTCTCTATGCCAAGTCCAGGAGTATCGTTTGGGCGAGTCTTGGTCTTGCTGCAACGCGTAATCGAGTTCTGAAACCTGTGCGGGAAATTGAGTATTTGGCGGAAAAGGAGCCAAACAGTACCGACATTTTGAAGACCAACATGTTGGATACATATTATCCAAATAGAAGCAGTCACCTCGACAATGTTTGTCTGTATGAGGTTCTTCAAAATTACATATTCAAGAGGAACATCAAAGAAGATACTGAGAAAGGAGTGTATGCTGTAATAGGAAGTGAGGGATGTCTGGTCAAGCAAAGAAAATGCCACTTGGTAAACCATCAAAAATTGAGTGGCGAATCTCCTGAAAAAAAGGAGTTTTTCTATTTAGCACTTTTGCAACTTTTCAAGCCTTGGCGTGCAGAAGAGGAACTGCTTGGAGATTTCCTCTGTTACGAAGACTCTTTCAATGCCGCCAAGGAGACCATAGAATGTCCTGCTTTTCCCAAATATGTAGAAATGTTGAATGCGGAAATTGAGCAGGAAGCAACGATTGCAGCCGAGATTGCCAGAGACAGTTCTCAGGACAGTCAGAGTTCTGCTTCATTGAGTCAGGATCCACTAGGAGGACCTGTTATCGAAAATGAAGCTGCCACTGCCATGAATGAAGTGGAAAGAGCCATGGCACATGCTCAGAAGGATGCGGTTAACTTAGAAGAGTTGGAAAGACAACTCAACGTTGAGCAGAGGAAAATATATGACGAAGTTACCATGCAAATTGATCATGGATTAAGTCATGACAAGAAAGAGTGCTCATGTACGTCGTTGAAGCCTGTCCGACTGTACGTGAGTGGAGAAGCGGGAACTGGAAAAAGTTTCCTCATTAAAGCAATTTCATGCTATTTGCAGGAAAGGACAGAGTCATCGCTGTCTTGTGTTGTCACCGCTCCAACTGGACTGGCAGCACATAACATTAAAGGGATTACTTTACATCGTTTACTGATGCTGCCAGTGGAGCATGACAAAAAATTACAATATCACAAGCTATCTGGAGATGCTTGTTTTGAAGTTTCAAGAACCTTGAGGAAAATGAAACTTCTTATCATTGACGAAGTAAGCATGGTTTCCAATGTCATGCTTGCCTTTGTGCATTTGAGAATGCAAGAAGTTCTCAAAACAGAGTATGATGTGTTATTTGGTGGCAAACACATCATTGTTTTCGGAGATCTTCTGCAGCTGACACCAGTGAAAGGGCAACTTGTGTTCAAAATGCTCACGCATGAAGATACCAGGAAGTGCCTAGGCAGCATTGGCAACGTCAATATATGGTTAAACTTCAATTATGCTGAACTGCATGAAAATATGCGTCAGGCGAAGGATGAAGTTTACAAGACTATTCTACAAGATGTTAGAATTGGAAAAGTGACCGAGCATGGGAAAGAAGCTTTACATGCACGATTACTATCAAATTTATATCCAGAACAAGATGTTGTGCCTGAGAATATTTTTCAGAAAATTACTGATAAGAAATCTGGAATATGTTTGATGACAACTCTTGCAGAATGTGCCAAATTCAACAACAAAATGTTGCATTTAGAAAAGCAAGAGATTGTGAAACTGGAAGCTATTGACAGAGTAGAGCATATGGGATCAACAATTATTTTGTCTGAGAATCTGAAAACAAAATTGGATTCATTAGAGAAGAGTATATCTAAAACTGCAGGTTTTGAAAAGACTCTGAATGTGTGCTTGAACTGCCGTATAATTTTAAGAAGGAATTTACATGTTGAAAGAGGTCTGGTAAATGGATCAATGGGTAATGTTGTTGATTTTGTAAAATACAGAAATAGAGATGGAATTGAATTTTTAAAAATTAAATTTGATGGCATTGAGGAAGTACAGCTAATTGGTCGTTGCTCTGCTAGATTTTTGCTTGTAAAAGACTTATATGTTCGCCGTAAGCAGTTTCCTGTTTGCTTGGCATATGCGGTGACAATCCATAAATCGCAAGGTTTAAGTGTAGACAGTGCATTGGTGAATATTGGCAGTTCTGTGTTCAAGGAGGGTATGGCATATGTGGCATTGTCACGAGTTAGAACTTTATCGGGATTGTACTTGATTGAGTGTGATGTCACAAACATTTGTGCGGATCTAGATTGTGTTAAGGAATACAATAGGTTAAGAAGAGAGTATGCGCCACATTTGCCTCAGTATCCTTTGTTTGAGAAACGTGTGGTAGGCCGGAAACGAAGAAATGTGACCAATACTGGGGAGGTTGTAGCAAAAAGACGAAAAGTCGATGAACCTAAAATTACAAGCAGAAACAAAAAGGATTCTGTTGAAGATGTTGTTGGTTTTCAATTTGAAAACAGTTCTGGTGTCAACTGCTATGCTAATGTAGTGGTTAATGTTTTGTTTTCTCTAGAAAATGTAAAAGAAGAGATTGTGGTCAATTCTGATCAAAGATTTTGCAGTTTGTTAAATTCTGTGTTAGAGAAATGTAGCACTGATAGAAGAAACATAGAAAGTGTGTCTGAAATTCGAAATCTGTTAGACAGATGTTCAGGCCAAACACAATTCTCTCAAAATATTCAGCAAGCTTGTCAGGAGTTTTTAATGTATATGCTTGATGTATTGCATGCTGAAGGTGTAGATGTAGATCAGCTGTTTGGGCTTTCTTATCAATGGCAGCATGACTGCGAGAACTGTATGGTATCAAGTACTACTAGTGTAGACTCAGAAAGATTTATATATTTAACTTTGCCAGACAGTAAATCAGTCTCCTTTAATAAGCTAGTAAAAGCAGCTGATCACAACATGGAGTGTAGCCAATGTAAATCTGAAATGATGTCCACATTATTTATACGAACATATGGCCAGTATGTCATTTTAATGTTCCAACGATGTAGGCCTGATGGAACAAAATTGACAACTTTAATTAAAAATGTTGTAGCTTCGCAGTTGTCAATATCAGGAAGGACTTTTGTAACTGCAGCAATTATATATCATGACGGCCCTTCAATAACATCAGGACATTACACAGCTTATTTAAAGTCTAGAAATGGCTGGTCATTCTGCAACGATTCTGTTTTAATTTTCAAAAAAAAATTGCCGTATGACCTTAAAAACTCTTACCTGGTGTTTTTAAAACCAAAATTTTAGGGAAATAATCTTGGGATGTGCTCTGTGGAATTTCAAGAAGTTCTAATGGCTCCTACACAATTTGGGCTTGAGGATAAGTGTAGTTCAGAGACATAACTTCTAACCATAAGACTGGACTTCATGGAGAAATAAGTGCACTTTGAATGAGTTCAGAAAAACTATTTCTTTTTATAAGCTAATTGAAGCAGCCAATCAAAACATAGAGTAGAGGGAATGTAAGTCTGCAACGCTGTCTACTGTTTTACATTGCTTTGTGATGGAAAGTGATGTAGAGAATTAAATAATTGTAGTAGTCATAGAGTTAGTGTAAGTCTGCTTCATAGTAAGCAGTATCAGTGTCATAGGAAATGTAGAACATGACTGAGCAAGAAGGGGAAGATATTACTATTCCAGGATTGTGAAAATGATCTTCAACATTTTAATTCTGAAAGTTGCGGAAATGCCAAATGACGGGATTGGCTTACAAGAAATCCAAGAGTTATAAATGGGTCTGACAAGATTTGGCCTTGTGGAAACTTGTGGTAGAGAGCAAGAAGTCATTTATTGCATGTAACATGTTTTTAAAAACGATGGAGATTTTCTTTCAGAAAGTGGCGGGCTGAAAGTAATAACAGCACAAAAGAGTGTAAGCTGTTCATAGGACATCCTTTGACGTCATGGAAAGTAAGTTAACTTTAAGGAGTTCTGAATTCTGATTTCTTATGTTGTATGGGTTTTTTAAACACAATCATTTTGATTGTGTTTTTTTTTCCCCGCTGTTATATGATGAATACCTTCAAGTCACTGTTTTTAGTGAATTTTGATACATTCTGAGAACAGCAAAAATAAACCATTTAACATGTATAATTAATTCTGTACTGTTTGCATTTATGATGTATATGTAGAACTGTGTAGGAGGCATGGAGAAGGTGAGGCTTCTGTAAGTGTCAAAGTTGTTGCATGCAGTGCTGCACTTCTGCGTATTCTTTCATATGCTAGACTACATCTGCACAATGAGATACCTAAGCAAAGGAAACACAAGTGATGTGATTGTGAAATGAGCAAAATAAATTGCACGTATTTCAATTACATCACCTGTGTTTCCTATCATTACGAATCACATTGTGCAGATCAAGTTTAGGTCTGTCCAGGGAAACATAGGAGGTTTGGACTTTGTTCAAGAGTGCAGTGGACATGACTCACTTCATTGGTAGACCTTCACATGTATTATGTCCTCTATTCTCTTCAACAACTCGAAATTTCATCTGCAACCCTGAGTAGGCCTCACCTCAAACAAACCTCTGGATAGGACACATCTTATTGGCATCCTGAAGCAATTATTTAAAATGTTAGTGTCTTGCGACACTTTTCTGAGACAACAGCAATGCAAAAGATGCACCATGTTTTAAGATAGGCCTCACTTCATCTGCATCAAGATACTGTTAGTTTAAAATGTATATCTTTAGGACTGTGTAGGGGGCCTGGAGAAGCAGAAGCTTCTGTAAGTGTCAAAGTTGTTGAAAAACTGTTTGTCCTTCAATCTTTTCCCTTGTCTTTTGTAATTTTTAAATACATGTTTTAATATTTTTGAAATGTTTGTTCTCTCTTTCACAGATTGAAAGTATAAAAACAAAAAGTGAGTAATTTAACGACAATTATAAGGTAAATGCTTTGTACTCTTTTCGTTACATTTCTATCACATTCACCTACTATTAGTTCCACTGCTTCATTTCTTTAACCCTCAGTTTCCTGCCTTTGCTACTTCCCTCATTCCTTTCTCTATTACCTACTTACTCAACTCCTTCCACTCTTTTTCTCAGTCCCTCTCTTCTCATAGTTCCTCACTCTTGTTCACTCACTCCGTCTCTATTACTCTTAGTGTCTTTGACTGATCACTCTATCACTACTTGTTCATAATGCTTTCTCTGTGTAGTTGAAGCACACTAAGGGGCATATTATGAACACAGCCAATAAAATTATTGCTCTTTTTATTGGCAGAAAACTGGTGCAAAAGTGGTTTTAGCGGCAGTTTTCTGCCGCAAAAGCAGCTTTAGCGACACATTTCTGCCAATAAAAGCTGCAAAACTTTTATTGCCTATGTTGATGATATGGCTCTATGTTACTTACATTTCTTTGCTGTTTCAATTAATCTTTTTCTGTTATTTTTTGTTTTCTGTTTTCTATTTTTTCTCTCTGTTATTCCTCATGTTTTAATCTTATTTTGAACATTCACTCACATTCTCCAAGAAACTCTTCTTTGTTAATGTTATACTCTCTTTTTTTTTCTTTCACTTCGTTATCTATTTTGTTTTTCACAATTATACCCTCTTCCGTCTTTTCTTCGGTAAATAGATCTATTAAACAGTATCTCTTCTTTACTCCCTATAGCTGTCTTTCTTTTAACATCACTCTCTGTTTACTTTCCTTATACTTACTCTTTTTAAAGAAGCTAACCCGGGAGCGAACCAAAAGAAATAGAGCTTGCCAGAGTGCTAAACATTCTAGCAATTTTTTTTGAAAGGGAAGGTAGTTCTGAAAAGAACTTTTTTTTTATATTTTTGTTGTTTTATATTTTTTTTTATTTTTTTTTTATTTTTAGTTTTTTTTGTATTTTTTGAACGATTTTATATTTTTTGGGGGTTTTTTTGGGGGGGGGAAACAACAAAAAACAGGCGTTGAAAAGGGCTCAACAGGAGCAAAAAAAAAATTACTGGGGGCGGTTAGGGCAATCATGGTGTTCATACGCCAGGTTGAGTGCATTGATGCTCATGTTGCCACACGCTAACAACGCACGACAGTGCATACAAGAGTGTATCATGTGGCCAAAATTTTCTTGTATACTTGGCACAGTTTCCCGTGCCTCTTCTGGTGTTAATGAAATTGGTATTCTTGGTCTGGCCACAGGAGTTGGTCTTGGATTGTCCTGCATATCCCTTATTTCCGCCCAGCTGTAATTGAGCGGATGCTTCCTTGTCATGTGCCTGTGCATTGTGTGATTTCCGTAACTATATTTCTTGTCCGTCCCTCTGGATAATTGTTCTTTGCATATGAGGCAGGTGACATACCTCGCATTGACTTTTTTTGGGCCACGAGGGATCGAATAAAACTGCCAGATGAAACTGGCCTTCTTCTGGAAACCCGGGGCACCTCTTCTAAGAACTGTGGTTCTTCTCCCTCCTCATCCATTTCTTCCTCTTCCTCCTCAGTGTTGGTCATGACCTGGGGAGGTGGTCCTCTCTTCCCATGAGGAGGTGGTGGTGGTGGTGGGGGTTCACCAGCTGAAGCTACCAATGAAGCCATTTCTCATATAGTAGTAAAGGTCTTCCTCTCACAATGATGAAAGTCAGAGTGAGGAAAGAAGGAGGGGTTTTCATCATTTGGGAAAAACAATACTTCTCAACTAATGAAAAGTGTTATTTTTAGGTCACCTGACCTAGCCTTACATCATTATGAAACCAAAAGTGAAATGAACCAATGAAAAGTTTTATTAACAAGTCACATGACCTCTCACGCTCATGTTACGCGCTGCGGTACGCGCCCCGGTTAGCTTCCGGGTCGCTGAGCTTCGCGCCTCGGTCCGCGCCCCGGGACACTTCCGGGTGCACTAACGCAGTACGTCATAAGACGCATTACGCGGCAACGCGATACCGTCACTATGTTGATTTCTTACCGGTTCGCGGACCGGGTCGCGGCATCAAATTGAGCTAACGGGAAGCTTCCCGGTTCGCGGACCGGGAGCGAAACAAAAAAAATATTTAAAAAAAATTATTAATAAACATATAAAATATATTTTTGGATTTAAAGAAGAATACATTTTACAGCTATAGATATTAGCTTTTAAAAAACCAATGAAATTCACTGAAAAAACCATAGGTTATAGACCATATATAGTTAGGAATTAGCATTTACAAAACCTTGAAAATTCACTGAAAAAAACATAGGTTATACACCATATATAGTTAGGAATTAGCATTTAAAAAACCTTATTTTACTCACACAAAACCATTGAAATTCCATATATAGTTAGTTGTATTAACTATATATCGCGCACCCGCAATCCACTGCTGATCATGTCACATATTACATCATTCATGACATGGTCAGTGACATCACTGATGACATCACTGATGACATCTCAAATGACATCACTGATGACATCACTGATGACATCTCAAATGACATCACTGATGACATCACTGATGACAACATCCAGTGACTGTATGTTTCTGTAAAGTTAAAATATGTCTTACATATTGAAGAATGAGTGGATGTAGAAGTGTCTGAACAAAGGATTTAGTAGGTGCATGACTGACTGTATGAGTGAGTGATTAAATGTGTCTCACTGAGTGCATGGGTTAGTGACTAAACTGTCTTAATTTGTGCATCATTATGTCTGTTGTTCTGTAAACTGCTGCATGTGTTAATCAGTAGCTATATGATTAACTATATGGGTTATTGATTGGTTGCCCAAGTATTTGTATGGGAGACTGAGAGTGTGTATGGGTGGCTGGGAGGTGTATGACTCTCTGCATAGATGTATGGGTTCAAAAGTGCATGTGGAAACAGCTGTATGGGTGGTTGACTGTGTGCATGACTGTATTGGTGAGTGAATAGATATCTCAGTGCTACATGTCAAAGTAAGTACATATGTAAAATACAGTACATGTGAGAGTTGACATATATAAATAACTGTGCATAAGAGCCAGTGAATGTGTGAGTGGCTGTATGGATCATTGTGAACTTGTATCCAGGATTGTATAAGTGAGTAAATATGTTTTAGTATATGTTTGAATAAGTAAGGTGTGTTTAACTGTATAGTTAATGAAATGGAGGTGTGATTGATTGTTTGCATGACTGACTAGGTGTGTGTGTAACTTCATGGATGAGTGACAATCTGCGAGTCTGTGTTTACACTGAGTGTATCTAAGGTTATATTAGAGTCTGCAGAGGTTCATCGTATTATCACATGAATGATGTCATCAGTGATGTGATCAGTAATGTCAAATGAGATGTCATCAGTGATGTCATTTGAGATGTCATTTGAGATGTTATCAGTGATGTCATCAGTGATGTCATTAGTGATGTCATCAGTGATGTCATTTGAGATGTCATCAGTGATGTCATCAGTGATGTCATTTGAGATGTCATCAGTGATGTCATCAGTGATGTCATTTGAGATGTCATCAGTGATGTCATCAGTGATGTCATTTGAGATGTCATCAGTGATGTCATCAGTGATGTCACTGACCATGTCATGAATGATGTAATATGTGACATGATCAGTAGTGGATTGCGGGTGCGCGATATATAGTTAGTACAACTAACTATATATGGAATTTCAATGGTTTTGTGTGAGTAAAATAAGGTTTTTTAAATGCTAATTCCTAACTATATATGGTGTATAACCTATGGTTTTTTCAGTGAATATATATATATATATATATATGTCAATCTGGCTTGTCAGAAAATGTTTAATCATCTCCAAACTGGAACGGAGGAAGTGCCTTATATTTATTTATGGAATATAGGTGTTTACATCACATGTGTTTACAACTCAGGCAACTACAATTCAGTTGTTACAACGACCACATTGTTACATCGCAGTACCATTACAATGCAAGTTTTTACGACGACTTGCTGTAAGGGGCGCGCTGGACTTAAGAACAGTATAATTTACTGTTCCAACTCCAGTGTGCAACAGTAGGAAAGGTGTTGGAATAGTAAATTATACTGTTCCTTAGTTTAGAACGCCCCCTACAACAAGTTGTTGTATCGACTTGCGTTGTAATGGTACTGCGATGTATCAACGTGGTTTTTGTAACGACTGTGTTGTAATTGCATGCGTTGTAATGCATGTGATGGCTGTTTCCCTTATTCATGCACATTAATTATTATTTGTATGTATGATGCACTCAGCATCACACACTCAAATCCTACTTTCCTTTTACATTTTATGGATGCAGCAAGGATTGTCTTCCTGCTCAAAAACTATTGTAGCCATAACACAGAAACTCTTGCTCATGGTGCAAGGGTGCTAGCATTGATGCTATACTGCCACAACGGCAGCAGCACATGGAGATAGCATATATGATACCTATCCTGAACAAATATGATTATTTTGGTTCTTTCTCTTTCACACAACTCAGCACAGTAAGTTATCTTGCTGTATTCATTTTCATTTCATGAAGCTTTATTCGGTACATATAAAAAATGAAGATAAAAGCACAGGGCGACAAACACGTATAGACAACATTGCAGGGATAATCAATAAAACACACTTGAGTTAAAACATCATACTTTTCCTGACATGAATAGATTTATATAGGGAGGTGGCAGTAAAAAAACAGATATCAGAATTATGCATGTTAAAAATCAGTTTCATTGCTTTGTTTACAGAACGGACTCCATATTTTAAAAACATTGGTTTTAAATAAACAGTACGTAAATTTTTATAAAAATTGCATAAGAGAAGAAAGTGCAGTGTGCTTTGTTTGGATTGACCATCGCACAGGCAAGGGCCAACCGGGTGTTTTTTTGGGTGTGGAAAAGCCACCAAATGGTGTACAATCCCAAGCCTAAGCCTGGTCTAGACAAATCTGTGCGAAGCTCTTTTCACCTGGCTAAGGTACAATTGAAACCCCTCACTTTCTACAAATTTATTATAGAACATACAGGCAGACAGTGAACCTTTGCCGATAGCCCGTCTTTTAACTCTGTAGGACATAAACGTGGTCTTCTGCTCAGATTTTGGAATTGCTGCAGCAGCATACGGGTCGGCCAGAATATTTATATCAAAGATTTCCAGAAAACTGTGTACTATATATCTTAACCAAGGAATCCTAAGATTATTATCCAATGTGAAACAGTCGTTTATTACAAGTCTATTAAAGGCTGTCTCATCCTTTTGCCAGATAGAACGCCAGATCATTAGCGGCCTTAGGGATATCAAATCTGACAGATAATTTAATCCTAGTTCTCTGTAGGTTAGATCAGTTGGAACTGAGGATGGTAGACACAATAATTTTTTGAGGAAAATGTTTTCCTCAATTTGTAAGCGGCCATCAGAACAGTGTCCCCACACCCCGGCCCCATATAAGGCGATAGACACACATCTGGATTGGTAGATCTGCATCATGTCCTTAATGCGTCTGTCGCTATCTTTGTTGCAAATCTAAACACCCCATGGTTACATTCGGCCATTTTTGCACGAACATTGTTAATTTCGTGCGACCATGTTCGATCTCTAGCGAAGGTGATTCCTAAATAACAAAATTTGTCAACTTGCAGCACTCTCTCCCCATCAATAAAAAAGCTATGGTATTTCTTAAAACTGACCCCACATGTCATAGTAAAGGTTTTTGTCTTATATATCAGTATTTTCCTATCCCTGATAAAAACAGAGAACCGATCTATTAAATGTTGCAGGCCGATGGGGGTCCCAGACAGTAACACGGCATTGTCCGCATATAACAATACCGGCACGTTGAGCCCATTAGCTTGGGGAGCATCGGCACTTATCATTTTTAAAACTTCATCTACCTCATTTATAAAAAGTGTAAAAAGCAGGGGAGCAAGGACACAACCTTGTCTAATGCCGCTCCTAACATTAAATTTAGGGGTACACTCCCCTTTTGCCCCATAGCGGACACTGGTTTGGAGTTTTGCATATAACCGTGCCAGAAAGAAAATTATACCTTCCGGCGCCCCGAGCTCTAGCAGCTTCGCCTAGAGGATAGAATGATCCACCAGGTCGAAGGCACTACTCAAGTCTGCGAAGCAGAGATAGAGAGAGCCCTTTTTAGCCTGGGTATATTTCCTGATAAGCAGATCTAAATTTAAACACTGGTCTAGTGTTCCACGCCCTTTTCTAAAGCCATACTGGGTGCTTGCCAGGATTCAATTGTCCTCTGCCCATTCTTCCAGCCTTACCAGTAGAACCCTGCTCATAATTTTGACAGAGGAATCCAATAGGGAAATTGGGCTGTAGTTTTTAATGTCCGCCCTATCTCCCTTCTTATGAATCGGGATAATTATGGATTCCCCCCAGGTCGGTGGAACTCCGCTGCTCACTGCTGCATTAAAAACCATGGTTAATATCGGGCTCCACAGATTCGGGGCAGCTTTATAAACATCGATGGGAACCCCATCCGGCCTCTGGGCCTTCCATCCCTTACTGGCACTATGGGCCAAGATCTATAATTAGCGCCGTAAGGGTAATCAGATTTAAATATGATGAAAAAATGGGTAACCCAGGCCTCACTGGTAACATTGCAAGTAAGCTCCAGAATCCAATCATCTTTTAAAAAAGGGGAGTTTACCGTTGCCCAAAAAAGTGCAGTATTAGACATTTCCGCTGCCTCTGTCAGCTTTTCCCATGCCTCTTGTTGCAGCTCTACCCTTCTATGCTTAACGGCTGTCTTTTAGTCTACTCGTAATTGGACTACCACTTTATTGTCCCTTGGCCTGGCTGCTAGTGCCTGCTTTAGTTTGGTAAGCTGTGCAGTGCAGGTGTGGTCAAACCAACCTTTTTTTTTTTAAATGTGTTTATTGAGTTTACATTGAAAAATGCCACACTTGCACACTCTGTTAAGCCTAACTGTTCAATTCCAGCGTGCTCTAGGGTGCACTCTCAGTGCTGGAGTGCGTCCAAATCAAATATCCACAGCGTGTCCCTTCTAGGAGACGTCCCCTAGTCACAGCTCCTTCTCCCCGAAGGGGTATCTCAATTTATAATGAGTTCCAATTAGAAAACAACATAGTTTAATTCACATTAGTTTATTTTTCTTTTTTCAATTTTCAAGAATTACTTCATTCTCTTTAATGTATCTCAGTTTAAATCCAAACGAGTTTTGTTCAATAACATCCTTATAGCATATCCATCATCCAATGCATTTCGGCTGCTAATGAGCCTTCATCAGGGATATATGTCTACAATCAAGAAAGTATAATACATGAGGTAACAGAAACTACTTATCGAAAATGGAAAATGAAATAGTGAATAGACCAACGCCCCCAGAAATAAGTCACAAAGTAGCCAAAAACTAAATGTCAGAAAGTAAACCAAATCACCCGTGGCTTAATATAAAACAGTGAGTGAATAAATTCATTATCATCAAGTATATTCACATATTCCTATATATTAGATAACAGTTAGGTGGCATAAAGTTGTAAAGTAAATGGCAGCTTTAAATGTCATAGAGTTCTAGCAATTCAATTCCGCGCTTGTCATGTAACCATAAAATAAAGTGACTGCAGAAAGTCGATTACGCGTTATTGCTGTTACTATAAGCGTTATAAGTCAATTAGAATGGCGTAGATGATTCAAATTGGAACAAAATGTTCCTCCAAGCCTAACATTAAGTTAAAAAATCGTAGACTTACATAAGAATAAAGCAGCAAGGCTTTAAATGTCCGCTCAATAGACTGCTCGCGTCTAAAGTAAATCGGGGTTTCTGCTCCCACTAAGGTATTGCCCGTAAACATAAAGAGAGGACTAAGCATTCTAACCAATAATATGAGTGCCATTTTGGAACAGAGTTTCAGACTTAGAGAACCGTTCCAATATAGGGAAAAGTATGAAAATTATAAGATCAAGGCAGAAAACATTTCACCATAATGGAGAAACAATGAATCTTAATCAAATAAAAAGATTCCAAAAATTGAAAACAATATAGTAACGGTCAATCAAAGGTATTAGTAGCAAGTACAATGTCAATAAAGTTCATTGAAAATTCTAATTCTATAGGTAACAACTAAATTCGACCCTATCATTCATCCCATTGGGTTTTAGAGTGTCTAATTTGTAAATCCAAAGGTTTTTGCGTTTCAAGAGTAGTTTGTTATTATCAACTCCTTCTTGTTTAGAAACTGTCTCCAAAATCAAAAACCTCAATTGACTGATATTATGTGCAGCTTCCTTAACATGGCTAGCAACTGTGGATTTTATGGACTTGTTGCGAATATTAGATTTGTGCTCATTTAAGCGAACCTTCATTTTACGCTCCGTTTTATCCACATACCCTTGTCCACAGGGACATTTTAGGAGATAGATGATGTTAGAACTGTCACAGGTAGCGTTGACTCGCAACTTAACATTATATCCTTTGCTGGGATGTGTCATGATGTTTCCTTTTATTATACAGTTACAGTGACTGCAATTATAGCAGGGCAATGTTCCTCTAAAAGTTTGGATTACAGTCGATTCCTTTGACTTAATTAAACTTCCTAAATTAGGAGCTCGTTGGTAAGCAAAAAGTGGTAGTTCATTAAATATATTGTTAAAGTCTGGTTCTTGGGATAACAATATCCAATGTTTTTTAACAATATTCTTGAAAATGTTACTCTTGGTAGTGTATTTCGACACTACTACCATCCTGATGGTTTCTTTTCTCTTGTGAGTTTTTTGTAGAAGTTCTGTCCTACTTTTAGCTGCACAACGTTTTCGGGCTTCATCCAAAACTTTGATGGGATATTCTCTCTCCCTGAATCTCATTTCCATCTCTCAAATTCTTATTTCAGATTTGTCCACAGAGGAAACAATTCATTTAACTCTAAGCATTTGAGAGTACGGCAGGTGTTTTTTAAGGGAATCTTGATGGAAACTCTTGTGATGAAGGAGGTTATTGCGATCAGTAGCTTTTCTATAAATATCAGTTTCAAACCCGGAGTCTGTTCTAGAAATCTCCACGTCTAAGAAAGTGATTTTCTCTCTGTTCACCTCGGAGGTTAACTGGATTTGTTCATCTTTGGAATTAAGAATAGTGATAGCGTCTAATAATGACTCTTCCGAGCCAGTCCAAATGATGAACAAGTCATCAATGTATCGTAATATCAATCTTGCTTGTGATTTCCATGGTTCTTGATTCAGGATATGTTCTTCCTCAAAAGGTTTCATAAAAATATTAGCGTATCCTGGGGCTGCCGAATTTCCCATGGCAGTCCCTGTCTGTTGAAGATAGAATTGGTTCTTCCAGCGAAAATAGCTGTGGTACAGGGTAAAATAAATAAGTTCCATAAGAAACACTTTGAATTGCTCTTCTAGTTCAGTTTCCAAGAGGGCACGTTCAATGGCTTCTATGCCTTTTTGGTGAGGTATAGACGTGTACAAGGATGACACATCCATACTACACATCACTATTTGTTCTTCAGAAGTAATGCTCACCTGTTCAAGAATTTTAAGAAAGTGGGTTGTGTCTCTGACATAAGTCTTCATTCTCATCACACAGGGCTGTAGATACCTGTCTGGAAGTTGTCCAATAGGTTGATGAATGCTACCCACAGTTGAGACAATCGGTCGGAAGGGTGGTTTTTCTAAGGACTTGTGGATTTTTGGCAACATATATATTATCGGACTTCTCGGGTTGCAGGTAATCAAAAACTTTTTAGTTCTCTCATTTATAACACCATTTTCATAGGCTTGGTTAATCAATGTTTCCAGGTGTTTAGAAAATAGTTCAGTAGGATTGTTATCCAATGTTGAATAGACAGTTTTGTCGTTTAAGTGAGCTTCAACTTCTTGTTCATAATGTGAAGTGTTTAATATAACGATAGCTCCACCTTTGTCTGCCTTCTGGCAAATTAACTTTGGAATATTTGCAATGTTTTTGAGAGCGTCTTTTTGTTTGTTGGTTAGATTGTGGTGCCTGTTTTTCTTATTAAAACCCAATTTAGATATTTCAAGTTTAACCAAATTTTCAAAAGTATCCAAGGTTTTATGTGAGATTGGAGCGATATAGGTGCTATGGGGTGATAGACCCAGCAGTTGATCCTCTTTTTCTTCCTTTTTGTCAGTTACCACATTATCAAAAAAGTGACGTAGACGAAGCTTTCTCATCAACTTATAGAAGCTCACTTCCATTTCAAGTTTATCTGCCTCAGTTGTTGGAACGAAGGATAATCCTTTTTGTAATGCCTCAACAGTGAATTTATTCAAAGCTATATCTGAAATATTAATTACCACAGTGAAGCCCCCTCTATGAGGGATTGTTTGGTCTCTACTAGCCCTGAAGTAATTGAGAAGACTACTTGGTTGCAGACACATAAAGGGTTTATACGATGCAAGACATGTAAAGCTTGTGTCCATGTAGTTAATACCACATCGTATACCACTCCATTTAGCCAGAGTACCCACAAAATAACGAAGTTATTGACTTGTAAGACAGAATATACCATGTACGTTCTCTCATGTCCATGAAGCCTTCGTTATATAGGGAGCACAAAACATCAGGCACACAAGAGAATCCTCCAACATCTCCGCGCCATAGCCAATGCAGACAACACATATCCGGTAGCAAGGCATTTTAAGGAATTCCATCAATCCATAACAAATGCCTTTGCTACTTTCTCATTGATGCTATACCGCCCAGCAGAAGAGGTGGAGACAGAGAGTGTAACTCAGGAGGTTAGAGAATAGGTATATTCTGCAACTGGACACTAAGCACCCGAATGGACTCAATGTCACGAAAGACATTTACACATGTCTTTTGTAATGATTGTCTGAACCCCTTGTGGGTCTTTTACTTGGTCCCTTCCATTTTAGTGTAGCCTCTCTGATCTGGCCTCATGTTCTGACAGTCATCATTCCATCCAGTGCAGCAATACCTATACAAATTATCAATTACCTTCCACTTACATCAATATCTCTTTTTCTCATATTTTCATTATCAGCATTAAACTTGCACAGAACAAAGATACATAGCACATGAATACTCTTCAAAGGGTATACTAAAGGGAAACACCCTCAACTGTTATAAGCACAGAATTTTATCTGACTATTTAAGTATTTATATTTATATTTATTATACAAATTTTATGCTCAATATATTTATACATATATCTATATGCTTTGAATGTTACTCAAATATTTTATGATACATTTATGACAGTTGGTAGTCGGCAATTATACTCAATGGGTCAGATTTGCCTTTGTATCTCATGTGCCGTGTTAGGTAATTGGATATTGTTCAGTAATATTTATGGATATTTATTTGTATAGTACATCCATTTTCAATATTTAATATTTATTTATTTATTTATTTATCTACTTATGAAATGAAGATAGTCTGCACTTAGTCGAGCAACATTGCTAACAACATGATGATGAATTCAAGAAATGATCTGATGCTAGGATTGTTGTCTATGTGATTCGTAGGGAATGAGATGATACGGAAGTCAATCCAGTCTGTTAGGCTACCAACACCACTTCATGGGATTGGGCTTAGTAGTCTTTCACTAAGAAAAGCAAGTACAGTGATTTGGATACAACTCTGGTCTCCATCCAACTGTATTTAACAGGTATGATACAAGCCCCTAATTCACAACAGTCAGTCTGTCAGCAGTATGGGGTTTCTTTAAAAGGATTTAATTTGCACTTGGCACTTATTTGCACATTAATACCACAAAATGTTTCTATCCACGTGACATGATATTATGACTACTTGGTGAATAAGCAACTATTACCGTCCCCTGAGAATGATTTCTTGTAATCACTAATAAACATGTATATTACATTTTTTAATGATGATATTTCAGTGATTTTATGAATTTTTGACTGTCATTAAGTTAAATTCTTTGCATTGTATTTGGAACGATGTTAGGGAAAGTATGTTGTCGAGTTTCATTACTTGGCGGGTCACGTGGTTACCAACATATGCACTAGCACTTTAAAAAGCACCTTCACGTTAACACTCATTGTTGAGTGACCAAGCAGCTGTGGCAGCGAAACGCGTTTTTGTAATAAAGGAATAAAAGAACTTTGATGCACATACCTTGGGTCGTCCGTGTCCATGTTGCGGCAAGCGGCGAGAGTCAGCGGGAGTCCTAGTTGGAATTCGGCACATATATATATGTATATATATTACCTACTGGCGGTCGCCAGTAGGTATATATAGTTAGGATTTTTTCCCTATGGGATTTTTGAAAATTCTATGTCTAATAACTTTGGCGTTTGTGGACGGAATTGGCTGAAATTTTCTGGAAAATGGAACATTTTGTTTCTGAGCAGCCACTGGAAATTTGGGGGGAGTTGGTCCAGGGGGGGCCGAGAAAAAAGGGGGGTCCCAAAACGTGTTTTTAACATTGAGTTTTCCATAGGGCGGTTAGCCTCACTTTTAGCCCGAACGGCTGAATGGATTTGCACGAAACTTGGCAAAATTGTAGGGACTGGTAGCCCGATGTGCCTTTTGTAGGTCTCAATATATGTGCTGCAGTGGATTTTGAGAAAATAACGTTCAAAAAAAGATATATATCTGTAAGCGCGGACCAGGCAGCGCCCCGGTACGCGTACTTGACGCGTAACGGAACTTCGCGTAGCGAAGTTGATTGGCTCTCCGGTGTCTGTCAACATTCTAAACAGTCCGGAGCGGCCGCCATCTTGTCTCTCGGTAGGATCGAGAGACAAGAGGAGGTCAAAAACGAAGGGGCAAATGACCTTAAGGGGGCATAGTAGATACTCCCTGACCCCCTAGGTTTGATGTGGAGGCTTTAAAGGGGCCCCGCTAAGCAAAAAAAAAAAAATTTTTTTTTGTTTTTTTTCGTGGTTAGCGCCCGGTACGCGAACCGGGAAGCGTACTGGGGAGCGTATCACAATAAAAAATGAATGATAGACTTTTCAAATGCTGTATGTTAATTGATTGTTGGTTTTGTTGATTATTATTTTTTTTTTTTTTAACTTTTTTTATTGTGTTTCATAATTTATTAAACTTTCTAACATTTCATTGTCAGAAATTTCATAATCATGGAATATAGATTGTAGTCTCTGAGGTTGTAAAATGTCCTCATTTGCAAGGAGGTTATCTACTGCTTGTACACATTGCAGTAGTTCTTGGTCCCATGTTTCATCCATAAATTCAATCTCATTTGGATCAATGATTTCTGTGTTGGACTCTGGAAGGACAATTTCAAATGAAATGTTTTGTTCACTTTCCATTTTTCCTGAAATTTGCATAAAAAAAATATATATTGGTAGAGGTAGGGCACTGTTGGGATTAATTTTAGATAGGCAGTTTTTATCAGAGAATTTATCTTTGGGCAGTGTATAGTATCAGAGTGGAAGTAGGAATATAAAAAAGTGTATCTAAATTTATAAGTACTACAGAGGGATAGTATATAACTAACAGAAAAAGTTTGCCATATTAACTTAAAGTGCACAATATACTTCAGTTTTAAAAATAACAACTTACCTTTAAAAAGAAGTTGAAGTTATTAATGAAAATCCAAATGAAATGTACACCAGGAAGTAGTAGTCAAAATGGCTGTGTTTCCTTCTCTTCCTTTATATATATTCGGGTACATAACCAATCAAATGTCAGGTAAAAAAAGTAGAAAATGAAAGTAACATTTTAATTGGTTGTCAATTCCAACACTTCAGATGTGTTTTGTGAAGTAATTTACCTCACGGTATTTAGAGAGGACTACAGGCTAAATGGCTAAATGGAATTCCAATCAAATTTGTGAAAATGGTAGGGATTGGTATGTAGTATGAGCTATTCTATATTTGGTGAAATTGTCTCCAGTGGCTTTTCTGTGAACTACTTTCCCACCTTTTTTGATGGTGCGCTTCCCAGGAAGCGACCCGGTACGCGAACCGGTGAGCGCCCTGGTACGCGAACCTTAAGCGTAACGGGAGTCCACCATTTTGTGTTTCGGTCGAATTATGATACAAGATGGAGGGCAAATAATGTTCAGAATGGGTAGAAGGGGGCACGGTAGACTTATCTTGACCCCCTAGGTTTTGTGAGGGTGGCTGAGGAGGCCCATATGTGCGAAAAAAAAACATTTTTTTAAAAAATTTCGCGAGGTTAGCTCCCGGTACGCGTACCGGGTAGCGCACCAGGGAGTGTACTTTGTTGAAAATTAGTGAAAAAAGTTAGAGTAAAATAATAATTGTGAGTAATTAGATGTAGGGTAGCTCTGAGAAGAGCTTTTGGGTTTATAGTACATTTTGGTACTTATAAGTAGGTACCAATGCACATTTTTAAATTCAGAGTGAAAACTCTGTTGCCCTCATCTGAGAAGTGAACTCCATCTCCTCTGTAGATATCTTGCATGTAATAACGCAAGTTATTGTTGTACAGGGAGCCCATTCCATGGTCTCTCATGTAAGCTGAAACAGATTTGTTTACATGCTTCCTCGACTTCTCAATTTGTGGACAAAATTGGTTTGACCACCTCCATTTCTGTCTTTGGCATATATTTGAATATACATAGGCAGTCTGAGGAAAAAGTGCCATCAATTGCTCAAAGGTGTCCTTTAAAAGCATTTCCAGACCTACACCAGTCAAAGTGCCCAAGTCATTACCTCCACAGTGCACAATTAACAGGTCAGGTTTTGGCAAATGCATAAAGGTTTTCACCAATGGTATCAATTGGTGACATTTTAATCCTCTGTGGCCAAACCACTTAATTTCCACATCTTGTAAATTGAGGTTAGGTAAATTCCTGCTTTCAACGTACCTTTGAGCCCAGTGAATATAACTATGACCAACAATCCAGACAGAAAACATGGTGAGAGAAGGTTCTCCTGCAGTCAGATGAAGTGTGGCAATGAAATGGCAGTTGAAAAAATGTGAGTTTGAAATGAAAAAAACTGTGGAGTTTCTGTGTTCATGAAGTAGTAACAGTGATTGGTGGATTTTAATTGATGAAAACAGAAAGTTAGGGTGTACAGATGTGTTGTTTGAAAGATGTATTTTGAGTGGTCAATAAAAAATCATTAAATGAAAGAAAGCACTGGATATGCAGGTGCACTGAGAGTTCAGAGTTCAATTGCAACATTGTTGTGTGAATTTGCAAACACCAGAGTTTCTCCAAGAGGTGGTTGCTATGGAAAATAGGCAGAAAGGGCAGAGGGGGAAGGGTTTTCATTTGAAAAAAAGTGAGGGAAGAGTTTTGATTGGGTGACATGAGAAATATGTGTGAAGAATTACACCATTTCTGTGCTTTTGATAGCTGCAGACTCTGGAGTGCATACCTTTTGCTCTGCTGAAGACAAATTGGTGTGTTTCTTAGACTGTTTTCAAACTCAAAGTATTTGCTAAGGTGAGAAAATATTTCTTTACTTTAGATAGAGAATAGTGTGCTTTAAGGAGAAAATTATGATTTATGTGGCGCAATTTGCTAGTAAATATGCTCTCACATGTGCATGGAAAATTTTGATTTTGAATGTTTTTGTTATGTAGCCATGTTAAAAGTGACGCAACCATGCTGGAAAGCCAATCAAAAAATGATTTCATGTGTTTTAATGACATTTTAAGTCATTTTCTGATGTGCAGTGTTTAGAAATTATGATTTGAAAATCGTTTTTGTGGAAAAGGAATTGTTTTTAAATTCATGACAAGGATATAATGGTGTATGGTTATTTATAAGGCAATTGACTGTCCTTGATGTTATTTTTCTCATTTTAGTGTAAGACCTTTCTCTGTGGCGCAAATTGCTTGTAAATATGCTCTTACATGTGCATGAAAATTTTAATTATCAATGTTTGTGTTACATAGCCATGATAAAAGTGAACCAACCATGCAGGAAAGCCAATAAAAAAACGCTTTCATGTGTTTCAATGACATTTTAAGTCATTTTCTCATGTGCAGTTTTTTGAAATTATGATCTGAAAATCGTTTTTGGGAAAAAGGAATTGTTTTTAAATTCATGAGAAGGACATAATGGTGTATGGTTCTTTATAAGGCAATTGACTGTCCCTGATGTTATTTTTCCCATTTTAATGTCAGACCTTTCTTTGTGGCGCAAATTGCTTGTAAATATGCTCCCACCTGTACATTGAAAATTTTGATTTTGAATGTTTATGTTACATAGCCATGTTAAAAGTGACCCTACCATGCAGGAAAGCCAATCAAAAAACGCTTTTATGTGTCTTAAGGACAATTTAAGTAATTTTCCCATGTGTAGTGTTTTGAAGTTATGATTTGAAAATCGTTTTTGAGGTAAAGGAATGTTGTTAAAATTTATGTTCGCCATATGCCCCCAAATTTCTTTTTCAGGGTTGCAGCAGGGTGTTCTTGAGACACCCCTGCACTTTTGGAATAAATTCCTAATTTGTGATGAGCAAATTGTTAATCGCAAATTGCACCTTCATTTATATGAGCCTCCTAGCCCATGGAAATGAATGGGTAATTTGCAATTAGCAATTTTCTCAAACAAATTTGGAATGGTAAAGAATCGCTATTTATTCCTTAAAATTCGCTTTTTTGGAAATGCAAAATAGTTATATGATACATATGGCGGTTGATGTCTAACAAGATAAGAAGCTTATGGATACATTTATGATGACTGGTGCAATGAAGTAGAAATCACTTACTTCATTGGTAGGCCTTTACAATAAATTATCTCCTCTGTATTCTTCATCAAGCATAACTTTAATCTGCAATCCTGAGTAGGCCTCACCTTAAACAAACCTCTGGATAGGCCACATCTTATTGTCATCCTGATTTAATCATTTATAATGCTAGGGACAGATTTATGATAGGTGTATACCTCTTTTGTGCCACTTAGAAAACATTGTCCATGGGGAAATGACTTAAAATGTCATTAAGACACATGAATGTTTTTTTTTAAAACGTTTGCAATTTTTTTGGGTCACTTTCAACATGGCTATGTGTCTGAAACAGTCAAAATCTAAATTTGCAATGCACTGGTGGGAGCATATTTACAAGGAATGTGCTTCATGGGGAAAGGTCTTATAATGTAATATGGGAAAAATGACATTAGAGATACTGAAATGCCTTATAGAGAAGCATACACCATTATGTCCTTGTCATAAATTTGCAAACCATTACTTTTCCCCAAAAACGATTTTCAAATTATATTTAGAAAACAGTGCACATGTGGAAATTACTTAAAATGTCAATAATTCAAAATTTGTGATTCCTTAAATGCAATGTATCAAAAAAAAATATGTAAAAAATGATATTAAGGATTTGGAAACTACCACCAACTTCTAGTTTGTGGTAATTTGCGAATTCTTTTCAAAAAGCATTTTTTTTTTAAAAAAAAAAAAGGTCCCATATGACGCCCATACATGCCATTAGGGCATGTAGGTGTGCCATGTGCTCCCAAATTTCTTTTTCAGGGGTGCAGCAGGGTGTTCTTGAGATACCCCTGCACGCTTGAAAAAAATCCTATTTTGTGATGAGCTAATTGCTAATCACAACTTGCAACATTAATTCCTATGAGCCTCCTAGCCTATGGAAATGAATGGGTAATTTGCAATTAGCAATTTGCTCATTGCAAATTAGGAATAGTAAAGAATCGCTATTTATTCCTTAAAATTTGCTATTTATAATATGTAAAATATTTTGATGATACATATGGCAGTTCATCTGTAACAAGATAAGAAGCTTAGGGATAGATTTATGATGAGTGGCGCATCCCCAGGGATGTGACAGTCATCCTGCGCCACTGTTCCGCCACCCATGGTGTGCTGCATTTACAATGCGGCGCAGCATGGGGCAAAAAAGGCACAGATGCGTGACGCATCTGTGCTGTAAAGGTGGCGCATTGCTGGAGTTGTATCGTAAGTGCGATGCAGCTCCTGCAAGGATCAGGGGTGCCCCATCTATACAATGCTGCGTCAAGACCTATGCCAGCTTCAAGCAGGCGCAGGGTTTTGAAGCAGCTTTCTCCTATCTGATTGTAAATGCGGCACACCATGGGTGGTAAAGCAGTGGTGCACATTAACTGGTGCATGCCTGGGGATGTGCCATTTAATATAAATCTGCACTTTAACATTTGAGTATGTGCAGGGGACACAGAGTCGTTGAGGCTTATCCAAGGTTAAGAACAGATGAGTCCTGTTCAGTGAAAAATTAGACATAGGCTTCACCTGCTCAGCATCGCTGGACATGGCTAAATAATAGCTGCAAAATGTTACTCTTGTTAAATAATTTTACTATTATAATCTGTGAGATTTGTCTCTTACTCTGCAACATCTCATTGTTGTTGTCTTTCTTTAAAGATAAAGACAACCTCAACATGAGCGACAATCTGCAATCAGTTGATTTTGACCTCATCATTGAACTTGTAATTGAAACATCAGTGGATGTTGATCCATTGGATGATTTAAATCCTGAGGATGAAGAAGAGCGTGATGAGGATGCAGATTTGTCCGAATTATATGATATAGGATGGGAAGCTGACCTGCTTGAGCCTTTGGAATTATAAACATTTATTTTTAAAATTTATAATCAATAAAAAGTAAAAAGGTAAACCGTTTAATTTAAAAATAAAGACACCTTCAAAAACAGGTTATGTGTAGTGTCTTCAATAAAATATTAAAATATGCTCATAAAATTAGATCAGATTCACATATAAAATAGCATAGGTAACATAAATATAAATCTCATTTCTTTTCTGCTATTTCTGTATTGTAAATTTGCAAGGACTAAAAAATCTTCTATTTAAAATGTCAAGTAGTGTGTTATGTTTTTGATCACTATTACTGATTTACTGTTTGATAATAATGTTTAATAACATTTTTATTATATTTTTCCTCAGATTCAACTATGCCTACAAAAATAAGAGAGATGAAGGCTGCAAAACGTCAAAGACAGCAGGAGAAAAAAAAAATGCAGCAGTCCTCTAACAAAAAGATTTCTCAAGCGATGAAGAAAGCACCGGGTAAGAGCTCTAAATATTTCATAAGAAATATTTCTAATAAAAAAAATATTAGTACAGAAAATGTTTCAATCCATAACATGACAAGTAAATCAAATGGAAAGAAAAGGACAAATGAAAATGTTACTGCTAGAGCAAGAGATAAATCTGTGCATGATAGTAGAAGGAAACAACAGTTTACGGAGATTCGTAAACGAATGTTCCGTAACAGGATAATTGGCAATTTGTTAAAAAATATTAAGAAAGGTCAACAGAAATTAGTTTTTTATAGGAGAAAAAAAAAAGTTGAGAAAGTTATTGATCAGGCTTTTGAAATTAAACGTAAGTTATTTATTTTGATAATCAATAGAATTAGGAAGCTAAACAAGGCAATTTTTGATTTCAAAAGAAATAGTAGATGGAAGAGAATAGTTAATCGTAGTAATTTTTGTGAAGTTTTTTCTGGAGAATGGATACATAGTTCAAGCTGTGAGGCATTTTTTAATGAAGAGAGTTATTTCCAGGATAATGATTTGGTGCATGCAGTTGACATCAGTGGTCGTGCTTATGAAGTGAAAGATGGTTGTCCAGTTGAAAAAGAAAAACTTGTGACAACAGAGGCAGAAGAGTTGTTAGGTAATGAGGTTTTAGGAAGACGTGCTAAGGGTCCTGTGTACACCTGGAAGTGTAGTAGTATTTGCAGTGTGCGACAGGATTCCATCAATTTGCTTTGTGATTTTGTACGGTCATTTAACAAGAAAAGTTTGAAGCAGAAAATGAGGTTGTTGCAAGAATTAGATCCTTGCAGAGTGAGAGAAGTGACAGGTTTGCATGGTCATTCACTGGCTTGTCTTTCCAGGAGAGTATGCCAGAGTGTTTTTCATCATTTCAGGATGCTAGCAGTGCATCATAACAAAGTGAGGAAGTTAGTTAGACTGTTGTATTATGCTAAGAGTCCAGCAATTATGCTGAAACAATTATGCGCTGCTCTTTTGCATGGTTCTGAAATAGATGTGAAGAATATATGTGAAGAAATTGAGTTTTGTTACTTTGGAAGTAAAGAGGAGAATGTTGAAATTGAGCAAGAAGTAGAGGGTCATTTGGAAGATAGTGTACAGGTTTCCAGTACAGATAATTTCCAGAGGGAAATTGCGACGTTTGACATGAAATCAAGTGAGAGGCCTAATTTCACTTGTGTGTGTTGTAGACGCACTTATTATAAGAATCAGACTAAGTTAGTGGATTTATATGCAAAAAGTGAAAGGGAAAATAATAGTGAATGGAAGGATTTTGCAACATACTTGATGGTAGAAAATTGTTTTGATTTGGGATTGGATCAACGTGTGTGTACTTATTGTTGTAACAAATTAAAACAAAACCAGATGCCTGCTAGAGCAGTTCATAATAATCTGGAATTGGTTGAGATTCCTTCTGAATTGAAGGACTTAAATACTTATGAATCTATTTTGATTCAAAGTATCCATCCCTTTCAGGCTATTGTAAGAATGGAGCCAAAGACAGGGAAATTGCCTCCATCAGATTTACAGAGAGGATTAAAGGGAAGAGTTGTTTATTTGCCTCTAGATTTCAAGAAAAACATTAACACAATTGGAGTAGAAAAAGTGGAAGAGGAACCTCTGGTTATCTTAGTTAATGGGGTTCCGACAAAGAATAAGAAAATATGGCAAGATTTAGTAGATGTTAGGAAAGTTAAAAAGGCAACATTGTATTTGAAAAAAAATAATAAATACTATAAGAATGTATATGTTGCAGAAGAGGAAGTAAGTGAGGAAGAGGATAGCGATTTGTGTGCTGGTCAAATTGAGAAAGTAGAACCCTCTACTAGTGAGGAAATATATGAACATTATAGTGTTCATCCTTTGCATTCAAAGGAAGTCATGGGGAATGCTATTGAGTTGTTTCAAATGAAACAAGCCAAAGGGAGTCCCATTAGTGTTTGGGAGGAAAGTTTGGAAGCTCGGTGTTTCCCACAGCTTTTTCCAACAGGTCAGGGAGGAAGATATGATGAGCGACCTCATCAAATTCCTGCTTCTGAATACCGGACTTTGCGATTGTATGCAGGAGATGCTAGGTTTCGACAATGCATTCCTTATTTGTTTCATCTCCTGTTTGAAAGCGATCTGTCTGGACTGTCATATGCAGTGAACCACATCTTGAAAAGTGGTATACACATGCAAAACATCTCGGCAAGTGATTTTATGGATAAAGTGAATGTCCAAGATAGTATTTTGGATTCTCACCTGATTAATCTCATGGCGTGTCAGCGTGGTACTAATGAGTACTGGTACCGTCGTCATGGTGATTTAAAATGTATGCTGAGGAACTTAGGTACTCCCACATGGTTCCTCACTCTGAGCTGTGCCGAGTATGGCTGGGAAGACTTACTTGAATTTCTACGAGAGGCAAATGCTAACGTAGAAAACATCGAATTCAAGACACCCGGAGAACTGTGCTCTTTGGATCCAGTCAATGTATGTAGGTACTTCAATCATAGATTTGAAGCTATGATGTCTTTCATCATGAATAAGAAGAATCCACCTCTTGGAGAGGTGTTGGATTTCTTCTGGAGAAAGGAGTACCAAGCAAGAGGTGCTCCTCATATACATATGTTGCTGTGGATCAAGGATGCACCTAAATTTGGAACGGATCCAGAAGACTCAGTGATGAGTTTCATCCAACAGTATTCTACGTGTGCTGTTCCAAACGCAAAGGAGAAGAAAAGCCTAAGAGAAAAAGTTCTGCGTTTCCAAAGCCATCGATGTGGAAAGTACTGCCGTCGTAAATTCCGAAAGAAAGACAAGTTCTACACCAAATGTCGTTTCGGCTTTCCACGACCGGTGATTTCTAAAGGAAGAGTAAACAGTTTGATGTCTTCGCTGCGACATAATGTGATGAAGAAATCACCTAAAAACACTTACAATTTGAAGAGGAACGAAGAGTCCAAGTACATCAACGACTACAACCCGGTGATTTTGTCCATGTGGAATGCTAACATGGATATACAGTTTGTGGCTGATAACTGTATGGCTGTGGCTCGGTATGTGACGTCTTACATCACCAAAAAAGAGAAGACAGAATTGAAGGATATGTGGGAGGACATTTCCCATGAAAAGAGCCTCAGCAAGAAGTTGTACAGTTTCAGTCTGAAGATGTTGTCGCATCGAGAAATCGGAGCGTACGAATGTTCTGACCGGTTGTCTTCAGCAAGTCTCTATGCCAAGTCCAGGAGTATCGTTTGGGCGAGTCTTGGTCTTGCTGCAACGCGTAATCGAGTTCTCAAACCTGTGCGGGAAATTGAGTATTTGGCGGAAAAGGAGCCAAACAGTACCGACATTTTGAAGACAAACATGTTGGATACATATTATCCAAATCGAAGCAGTCACCTAGAGAATGTTTGTCTGTATGAGGTTCTGCAAAATTACATGTTCAAGAGGAACATCAAAGAAGATACTGAGAAAGGAGTGTATGCTGTAATAGGAAGTGAGGGATGTCTGGTCAAGCAAAGAAAATGCCACTTGATAAACCATCGAAAATTGAGTGGCGAATCTCCTGAAAAAAAGGAGTTTTTCTATTTAGCACTTTTGCAACTTTTCAAGCCTTGGCGTGCAGAAGAGGAACTGCTTGGAGATTTCCTCTGTTATGAAGACTCTTTCAATGCCGCCAAGGAGACCATAGAATGTCCTGCTTTTCCCAAATATGTAGAAATGTTGAATGCGGAAATTGAGCAGGAAGCAACGATTGCAGCCGAGATTGCCAGAGACAGTTCTCAGGGCAGTCAGAGTTCTGCTTCATTGAGTCAGGATCCACTAGGAGGACCTCTTATTGAAAATGAAGCTGCCACTGCTATGAATGAGGTGGAAAGAGCCATGGCACATGCTCAAGAGGATGCGGTTAACTTAGAAGAGTTGGAAAGGCAACTCAACGTTGAGCAGAGGAAAATATATGACGAAGTTACCATGCAAATTGATCATGGATTAAGTCATGATAAGAAAGAGTGCTCATGTACGTCGTTGAAGCCTGTCCGACTGTACGTGAGTGGAGAAGCGGGAACTGGAAAAAGTTTCCTCATTAAAGCAATTTCATGCTATTTGCAGGAAAGGACAGAGTCATCGCTGTCTTGTGTTGTCACTGCTCCAACTGGACTGGCAGCACATAATATTAAAGGGATTACTTTACATCGTTTACTGATGCTGCCAGTGGAGCATGACAACAAATTAGAATATCACAAGCTATCTGGAGATGCTTGTTTTGAAGTTTCAAGAATCTTGAGGAAAATGAAACTTCTTATCATTGACGAAGTAAGCATGGTTTCCAATGTCATGCTTGCCTTTGTGCATTTGAGGATGCAAGAAGTTCTCAAAACAGAGTATGATGTGTTATTTGGTGGCAAACACATCATTGTTTTCGGAGATCTTCTGCAGCTGACACCAGTGAAAGGGCAACCTGTGTTCAAAATGCTCACGCATGAAGATACCAGGAAGTGCCTAGGCAGCATTGGCAACGTCAATATATGGTTAAACTTCAATTATGCTGAACTGCATGAAAATATGCGTCAGGCAAAGGATGAAGTTTACAAGACTATTCTACAAGATGTTAGAATTGGAAAAGTGACCGAGCATGGGAAAGAAGCTTTACATGCACGATTACTGTCAAATTTATATCCAGAACAAGATGTTGTGCCTGAGAATATTTTTCAGAAAATTACTGATAAGAAATCTGGAATATGTTTGATGCCAACTCTTGCAGAATGTGCCAAATTTAACAACAAAATGTTGCATTTAGAAAAGCAAGAGATTGTGAAAGTGGAAGCTATTGATAGAGTAGAGCATATGGGATCAACAATTATTTTGTCTGAGAATCTGAAATCAAAATTGGATTCATTAGAGAAGACTATATCTAAAACTGCAGGTTTTGAAAAGACTCTGAATGTGTGCTTGAACTGCCGTATAATTTTAAGAAGGAATTTACATGTTGAAAGAGGTCTGGTAAATGGATCAATGGGTAATGTTGTTGATTTTGTGAAATACAGAAATAGAGATGGAATTGAATTTTTAAAAATTAAATTTGATGGCATTGAGGAAGTACAGCTAATTGCTCGTTGTTCTGCTAGATTTTTGCTTGTAAAAGACTTATATGTTCGCCGTAAGCAGTTCCCTGTTTGCTTGGCATATGCGGTGACAATTCATAAATCGCAAGGTTTAAGTGTAGACACTGCATTGGTGAATATTGGCAGTTCTGTGTTCAAGGAGGGTATGGCATATGTGGCATTGTCACGAGTTAGAACTTTATCGGGATTGTACTTGATTGAGTGTGATGTCAGAAACATTTGTGCAGATCTAGATTGTGTTAAGGAATACAATAGGTTAAGAAGAGAGTATGCGCCACATTTGCCTCAGTTTCCTTTGTTTGAGAAACGTCTGGTAGGCCGGAAACGAAGAAATGAGAACAATACTGGGGAGGTTGTAGCAAAAAGACAAAAAGTGAATGAACCTAAAATTACAAGCAGAAACAAAGAGGATTCTGTTGAAGATGTTGTTGGTTTTCAGTTTGAAAACAGTTCTGGTGTCAACTGCTATGCTAATGTAGTAATTAATGTTTTGTTTTCTCTAAAAAATGTAAAAGAAGAGATTGTGGTCAATTCTGATCAAAGATTTTGCAGTTTGTTGAATTCTGTGTTAGAGAAATGTAGCACAGATAGAACAAAAATAGAAAGTGTGTCTGAAATTCGAAATCTGTTAGACAGATGTTCAGGGCAAACACAATTCTCTCAAAATATTCAGCAAGATTGTCAGGAGTTTTTAATGTATATGCTTGATGTATTACATGCTGAAGGTGTAGATGTAGATCAGCTGTTTGGGCTTTCTTATCAATGGCAGCATGACTGCGAGAACTGTATGGTATCAAGTACTACTAGTGTAGACTCAGAAAGATTTATATATTTAACTTTGCCAGACAGTAAATCAGTCTCCTTTAATAAGCTAGTAAAAGCTGCTAATCACAACATGGAGTGTAGCCAATGTAAATCTGAAATGATGTCCACATTATTTATACGAACATATGGCCAGTACGTCATTTTAATGTTCCAACGATGTAGGCCTGATGGAACAAAATTGACAACTTTAATAAAAAAAATTGTAGCTTCGCAGTTGTCAATATCAGGAAGGACTTTTGTAACTACAGCAATTATATATCATGACGGCCCTTCAATATCATCAGGACATTACACAGCTTATTTAAAGTCTAGAAATGGCTGGTCATTCTGCAATGATTCTGTTTTAATTTTCAAAAAAAAATTGCCGTATGACCTTAAAAACTCTTACCTGGTGTTTTTAAAACCAAAATTTTAGGAAAATAATCTCGGGATATGATCTGTGGAATTTCAAGAAGTTCTAATGGCTCCTACACAATTTGGCCTTGAGGATAAGTGTAGTTCAGAGACATAACTTCTAATCAAAGGATTGGACATCATGGAGATGTATGTGCACTTTAAATGAGTTCAGAAAAACTGTTTCTTTTCATAAGCTAATTGAAGCAGCCAATCAAAACATGGAGTAGAGGGAATGTAAGTCTGCAATGCTGTCTACTGTTTTACATTGCTTTGTGATTAAAAGTGATGTAGAGAATTAAATAATTGTAGTACTCATAGAGGTAGTGTAAGTCTGCTTCATATTAAGCAGTATCAGTGTCATAGGAAATGTAGAACATGACTGAGCAAGAAGGGGAAGATATTACTATTCCAGGATTGTGAAAATGATCTTCAACATTTTAATTCTGAAAGTTGCGGAAATGCCAAATGATGGGATTGGCTTACAAGAAATCCAAGAGTTATAAATATCTCTGACTAGATTTGGCCTTGTGGAAAATAGTGGTAGAGAGCAAGAAGTCATTTATTGCATGTAACGTGTTTTTAAAAACGATGGAGGTTTTCTTTCAGAAAGTGGCGGGCTGAAAGTAATAACAGCACAAAAGAGTGTAAGCTGTTCATAGGACATCCTTGGACGTCATGGAAAGTAAGTTAACTTTAAGGAGTTCTGAATTTTATTTTCTGATGTTGTATGGGTTTTTTAAACACAATCATTTTGATTGTGTTTTTTTTTCCCCGCTGTTACATGATGAATACCTTCAAGTCACTGTTTTTAGTGAATTTTGATACATTCTGAGAACAGCAAAAATAAACCATTTAACATGTATAATTAATTCTGTACTGTTTGCATTTATGATGTATATGTAGAACTGTGTAGGAGGCATGGAGAAGGTGAGTTTTCTGTAAGTGTTAAATTTATTGTATGCAGTGCTGCACTTCTACGTATTCTTTCATATGCTGGACTACATCTGCACAATGAGATACCTAAGCAAAGGAAACACAAGTGATGTGATTGTGAAATGAGCAAAATAAATTGCACATATTTCAATTACATCACCTGAGTTTCCTATCATTACGAATCACATTGTGCAGATCAAGTTTAGGTCTGTCCAGGGAAACATAGGAGGTTTCTACTTTGTTGAAGAGTGCAGTGGACATGACTCACTTCATTAGTAGACTTTCACAGATATTATCTCCTCTGTACACTTCAACAAGTGTAAATCTCATCTTGAACTCTGAGTAGGCCTCACCTCAAACAAATCTCTGGATAGGAGACATGTTATTGGCATACTGAAGCGACACTTTTCTGAAACAAGAGCAATGCAAAAGATGCACCATGTTTTAAGATAGGCCTCACTTCATCTGCATCAAGATACTGTTAGTTTAAAATGTATATCTTTAGCATTGTGTAGAGGACCTGGAGAAGCAGAAGCTTCTGTCAGTGTCAAAGTTGTTGAAAAACTATTTGTCCTTCAATATTTTCCCTTGTCTTTTGTAATTTTTAAATACATATTTTAATTTTTTTCAAATGTTGGTTCTCTCTTTCACAGATTGAAAGTATAGAAATAAAATGTGATTAATTTAACGGCAATTACAAGGTAAATAGTTGTACTCTTTTCGTTACATTTCTATCACATTCACCTACTATTAGATCCACTGCTTCACTTCTTTAATCCTCAGTTTCCTGCCTTTGCTACTTTCCTCATTCCTTTCTCTATTACCTATTTACTCAACTCCTTCCACTCTTTTTCTCAGTCCCTCTGTTCTCATAGTTCCTCAGTCTTGTTCACTCACTCCATCTCTATTACTCTTAGAGTCTGTGAATTACTTTCCCAACTTTTTTTTTTTTTGGACCGCTTCCTGGGAAGTTGCCCGGTTCGCAAACCAGCAGCGTTATGGCAGTCCACCATTTTGTGTTTCGTTCGAATCAAGATACAAGATGGAGGGCAAATAATGTTCAGAATAGGTAGAAGGGGGCACGGTAGATGTATCTTGACCCCCTTGGTTTTCTGAGGGTGGCTGAGGAGGACCATAGTTCTTCACTCTTGTTCACTCTCTCTGTTTCTATTAATGTCACTGTTTATGACTGATCAAAAAAATGTTTTTTTAAAAAGAACAGTAACTATAAGGGAAGGAAATAGACAGTTATGTTAAAAGAAAGACAGCTATAGGGAGTAAACTAACGATACTGTTACCTACAATCCACTGCTGTTGATGTTACTGACCATGTCATGAATGATGTAATATGTGACATCATCAACAGTGGATTGTAGGTAACAGTATCCTTAGTTTACTCCCTAGAGCTGTCTTTCTTTTAACATAACTGTGTATTTCCTTCCCTTATAGTTACTGTTCTTTTTTAAAAAATATTTTTTTGGTTAGCTTCCGGTACGCGTACCGGGTAGCGCTCCGGGAGCGAACTAAGAGAAATACAGGTTGGCAGAGTTCCAAATATT
Organism: Lissotriton helveticus; assembly: GCF_964261635.1. NCBI lineage: Eukaryota > Metazoa > Chordata > Amphibia > Caudata > Salamandridae > Lissotriton > Lissotriton helveticus. The sequence goes on from NC_136059.1 coordinate 1,431,433,416, forward strand.
CTACCAATTTTTTTATAATGGGGAGTTAGTTCTGAAAAGAACTTTTTTTTTTATGTTTTTGTTGTTTTATATTTTTTTTAGTATTTTTTGAACATTTTTTTACTTTTTTTGTATTTTCTGAACGTTTTTAAAAAATTTTTGTTTTTTTTGGGGGGGGGGGGAAACAAAAACGATCCATTATAAAGGGCTCAACAGGAGCAAAAAAAAAAAAAGAATTTATTTTTTGGTGCGTCTCGTGCAAACATTAATATGATTTTGAATTGCTCGCAAAATCAAAGTGATGCTACTTTCTCTGTAGCAGATGAAAGCGCCACATTCCACGCACACTTGTTTTACGTGCCCAAACAACATTTGGATGTTTGCAATCACCTCCCTCGCCTCTGGTCCCGACACCTCTGGAACCACCGATCTTCTTGCCATTTGGAGGGGATTTTGTTGTTGGTCACGTAGCTGGGCAGCACTATAATTATTTGGGTGCCACCTACTCATATGCCGATGCATAGTATGATTGCCATAACTATATTTTTTATCAGTGCCCCTTGACAATCTGTCACCGCATATGCGGCAAAACACGTAACGAGCATTCACTTTCTTTTGCCCCTCAGGAATTCTGTAGAATTGCCAGATATAATTCTCCTGTCGATTGTACCTCCTGGGCTCCTCTGGCAAAAACTCATGCTCTTCCTCCTCTTCCTCCTCTTCCTGTTCTTCCTCTTCTTGCAGAATTACTTCTGCAGGTGGTCCTCTCTTTCTTGGATTTGGTGGAGGTGGTGGGCTAGCACCAGCTGAAGCTACTAATGAAGCCATCACAAAGTCTCAATAAAGGGTCTTTCTCTCACCAAGATGAAAGTCAGAGTGATGAAAGAAGGAGGGGTTTTCATCATTTGGGAAAAACAAAAGTTCTAAACCAATGAAAAGTGTCCATTTTAGATCACATGACCTTGTATTACATCATTAGGAAACCAAAAGTGAAATGAACCAATGAAAAGTGTTATTACCGAGTCACATGACCTGCTATGTTTACATTACGCGGTCGGCGCCGCGCCGCGGATCGCTTCCGGTTCGCGTACCGCTGCGCTTCCGGGTACGCGAACGTAGCACGTAATATGACGTATTACGCGAGAACGCGAAACGTCATGCTGACGCGAAGCGTCGCGATGTTGTTTTGTAACGCGAGAGGTGCGCAAAAGGAACGTTTACCAGTTCGCGTACCGGGTCGCGCCTCCGGATTGAGCTAACGGGAAGCTAACCGGTACGCGTACTGGGAGCGAAACAAAAAAAATACAAAAAAAATTGTATAAAAAACATGTAAAAAATATTTTTCTTTTTAAAGAATAATACATTGTAAAGGTTTTGATATTAGCTATTAAAAAACCAATGAAATTCACTGAAAAAACCATAGGTTATAGACCATATATAGTTAGGAATTAGCATTTACAAAACCTTAAAAATTCACTGAAAAAACCATAGGTTATAGACCATATATAGTTAGGGATTAGCATTTAAAAAACCTTATTTTACTCACACAAAACCATTGAAATTCCATATATAGTTAGTTGTACTAACTATATATCACGCACCCGCAATCCACTGCTGATGATGTCACATATTACATCATTCATGACATGGTCAGTGACATCACTGATGACATCACTGATGACATCTCAAATGACATCACTGATGACATCACTGATCACATCTCAAATGACATCACTGATGACATCACTGATGACATCTCAAATGACATTACTGATGACATCACTGTTGTGATAATACGATGAACCTCTTCAGACTCTAATATAACCTTAGATACACTCAGTGTAAACACAGACTCACAGATTGTCACTCATCCATGAAGTTACACACACACCTAGACAGTCATGCAAACAATCAATCACACCTCCATTTCCTTAACTATACAGTTAAACACACCTTACTTACTTATTCAAACAAATACTAAAACATATTTACTCACTTATACGATCCTGGATACAAGTTCACAATGATCCATACAGCCACTCACACATTCACTGGCTCTTATGCACAGTTATTTATATATGTCAACTCTCACATGTACTGTATTTTACATATGTACTTAATTTGACATGTAGCACTGAGATATCTATTCACTCACCAATACAGTCATGCACACAGTCAACCGCCCATACAGCTGTTTCCAACATGCACTTTTGAACCCATACATCTATGCACAGAGTCATACACTTCCCAGCCACTCACACACACACTCAGTCTCCCATACAAATGCTTGGGCAACCAATCAATAACCTATATAGTTACTCATATAGCTACTGATCAACACATGCAGCAGTTTACAGAACAACAGACATAATGATGCACAAATTAAGACAGTTTAGTCACTAACCCATGCACTCAGTGAGACACATTTAATCACTCACTCATACATTCAGTCATGCACCTACTAAATCCTTCGTCCAGACACTTATACTTCCACTCATTCTTCAATATGTAAGACATATTTTAACTTTACAGAAACACACAGTCACTGGATGATGTCATCAGTGATGTCATCAGTGATGTCATTTGAGATGTCATCAGTGATGTCATCAGTGATGTCACTGACCATGTCATGAATGATGTAATATGTGACATCATCAGCAGTGGATTGCGGGTGCGTGATATATAGTTAGTACAACTAACTATATATGGAATTTCAATGGTTTTGTGTGAGTAAAATAAGGTTTTTTAAATGCTAATCCCTAACTATATATGGTCTATAACCTATGGTTTTTTCAGTGAATTTTTAAGGTTTTGTAAATGCTAATTCCTAACTATATATGGTCTATAACCTATGGTTTTTTCAGTGAATATGTATATATATATATATATATATATATATATATATATATATATATATATATATATATATATATATATATATATTCACTGAAAAAACCATAGGTTATAGACCATATATAGTTAGGAATTAGCATTTAAGAAACCTTTTTTCTACTCACACAAAACCATTGAAATTCCATATATAGTTAGTTGTACTAACTATATATCGCGCACCCGCAATCCACTGCTGATCATGTCACATATTACATCATTCATGACATGGTCAGTGACATCACTGATGACATCACTGATGACATCTCAAATGGCATCACTGATGACATCACTGATGACATCTCAAATGACATCACTGATGACATCACTGATGACATCTCAAATGACATCATTGATGATATCACTGATGACGTCACTGATGACATCATTGATGACATCTCAAATGACATCACCGATGACATCACTGATGACATCACTGATGACATCTCAAAAGACATCACTGATGACATCACTGATGACATTATTCATGTGATAATACGATGAATCTCTTCAGACTCTAATAAAAACTTAGATACACTCAGTGTAAACAGACACTCACAGACTGTCACTCATCCATGGAGTTACTCACACACCTAGTCAGTCATGCAAAGAATCAATCTCACATCCATTTCCTCAACTATACAGTTATACACACCTTACTTATTCAAACATATACTAACACATATTTACTCTCTTATACAATCCCTGATACAAGTTCACAATGATCCATACAGCCACTCACACATTCACTGGCTCTTATGCATAGTTATTTATATATGTCAACTCTCACATGTACTGTGTTTTACATATGTACTTACTTTGACATGTAGCACTTAGATATCCATTCACTCACCAATACACTCATGCACACAGTCAACCGCCCATACAGCTGTTTCCACATGCACTTTTGAACCCATACATCTAGTGAATCAACTGCTCACACATCTATGCACAGAGTTATACACCTCCCAGCCACCCACACACACACTCAGTCTCCCATACAAATACTTAGGCAATCAACCAATAACCCATATAGTTACTCATATAGCTACTGATCAATACATGCAGCAGTTTACAGAACAACAGACATAATGATGCACAAATTAAGACAGTTTAGTCACTAACCCATGCACTCAGTGAGACACATTTAATTAGTCACTCATACAGTCAGTCATGCACCTAATAAATCCTTCATCCAGACACTTATAAATCCACTCATTCTACAATATGTAAGACATATTTTAACTTTACAGAAACATACAGTCACTGGATGTTGTCATCAGTGATGTCATCAGTGATGTCATTTGAGATGTCATCAGTGATGTCATCAGTGATGTCATTTGAGATGTCATCAGTGATGTCATCAGTGATGTCACTGACCATGTCATGAATTATGTAATATGTGACATGATCAGCAGTGGATTGCGGGTGCGCGATATATAGTTAGTACAACTAACTATATATGGAATTTCAATGGTTTTGTGTGAGTAAAAAAAGGTTTCTTAAATGCTAATTCCTAACTATATATGGTCTATAACCTATGGTTTTCTCAGTGTATTTTCAAGGTTTTGTAAATGCTAATTCCTAACTATATATGGTCTATAACCTATGGTTTTTTCTGTGAATTTCAATGGTTTTTTAATAGCAAATATCAAAAGCTTTAAAATGTATTCTTCTTTAAATCAAAAAATATATTTTATATGTTTATTAATACATTTTTTTTTTATTATTAAGTTTTGGTTTGCTCCCGGTCCGCGAACCGGGTAGCTTCCCGTTAGCTCAATTTGGTGCCGCGACTCGGTACGCGAACCGGTAAACGTTCCGTTAGCGCAACTGCCGCGTTAGAAATCAACATCGTGACGCGTCGCGGAAGCGCGACATATCGCGTTGTCGCGTAATGCGTCTTATGACGTGCCGCGTTAGCGCACCCGGAAGTGCTCCGGTACGCGAACCTAGGCGCGAAGCGCAGCTCCCCGGAAGCGATCCGGGGCGCGGCCCGCAACGCGTAACGTAAGCGTAACAGGTCATGTGACTTGTTAATAAAACTTTTCATTGGTTCATTTCACTTTTGGTTTCCTAATGATGTAAGGCTAGGTCATGTGACCTAAAAATAACACTTTTCATTGGTTTAGAACTATTTTTTTTCCAAAATGATGAAAGCCCCCACCTTTTTTCTCACTCTGACTTTCAACTTTGTGAAAGGAAGACCTATTTTGCTTAGTAGAAAATGGCTTCAGTAGTAGCTGCAGCTGGTGCACCCCCACCACCACCACCACCACCAAGGAAGAGAGGACCACCTCCACAGTTCCTTCCCAACACAGAGGAGGAAGAGGACGAAGAAGAGGAAGAGGAAGTACAGCCAAGACAGTTTTTACGTGAGGAGCCCCGGATATCTCACCACAAAAATAGTTTTATTTGGCAGTTTTTTTCTTTTCCTCAAGGACAGAAAAAAGTGAATGCTCGCTATGTGACATGCCTCATATGCAAAGAAGATTTATCTAGAGGCACAAATAAAAAGTATAGTTTCGGCAACTATACTATGCACCGTCACATGCAGAGGTGGCATCCACTGAATTACAGCATGGCAGAGATGCGTGACCTGCAAGACAACCCACCAACTCCTGTGGCCAGTACATCGGCACAGGTAACTCTGTCGGGGCCAGAGGCACGGGAAACAGTGCCAAACATTCAAGAAAATTTTGTGCACATGAAGATAGTGTGTCTTTATTGTGGTAACCTACTCTCATGTGCAAACATGAGTGTCAATTTGATAAACAGAGCATATGAAAACCACAAGTGCTCAAAACGCCCCAAAAAATAATATTTTTTTTTGCTCCTGTTGAGCCCTTTCTAATGCCTGTTTTTCGTTGTTTCCCCCCAAAAAAAACAAAAAAAACATAAAATTGTTCAAAAAATACAAAAAAAACAAAAAATGTTCAGAAAAAAAAAAATATGTAAAACAACAAAAACATTAAAAAAAAAGTTCTTTTCAGAACTACCTCCCCTTTATAAAAAAATTGCTAGAATGTTTAGCACTCTGGCAACCTCTATTTCTTTTGGTTCGCTTCCCGGTTCGCTCCCCGGTACGCGAACCGGGAGCGAACCAAAAAAAAAAAAAAAAAAAAAAGAGTAAGTATAAGGGAAGTAAGCAGAGAGTAATGTTAAAAGAAAGACAGCTATAGGGACTAAACCAGAGATACTGTTTAATAGATCTATTTACCGAAGAAAAGATGGAAGAGGGTATAATTGTGAAAAACAAAATAGATAAGGAAGTGAAAGAAAAAAAAGAGAGTATAAGAATAACAAAGAAGAGTTTCTTAGAGAATGTGAGTGAATGTTCAAAATAAGATTAAAACATGTGGAATAACAGAGAGAAAAAACAGAAAGCAGAAAAGAAGAAGTAACAGAAAAGGAATAATTGAAACAGTAAAGAAATGTAAATAACATAGGGGCATATTATCAACATAGACAATAAAAGTTTCGCAGCTTTTATTGGCAGAAATGTGTCGCTAAAGCCGCTTTTGCGGCAGAAAACTGCTGCTAAAGCCGCTTTTGCAGCAGTTTTCTGCCGATAAAAGCAGCAATAATTTTATTGGCTGCGTTCATAATATGCCCCTTAGTGTGCTTCAACTACACAGAGAAAGCATAATGAACAAGTAGTGAAAGAGTGATCAGTCAGAGACACTAAGAGTAATAGAGACGGAGTGAGTGAACAAGAGTGAGGAACTATGAGAAGAGAGGGACTGAGAAAAGGAGTGGAAGGAGTAGAGTAAGTAAGTAATAGAGAAAGGAATGAGGGAAGTAGCAAAGGCAGGAAAGTGAGGGTTAAAGAAATGAAGCAGTGGAACTAATAGTAGTTAAATGTGATAGAAATGTAACGAAAAGAGTACAAAACATTTACCTTATAATTGTCGTTAACTTAGTCACTTGTTATTTTTATACTTTCAATCTGTGAAAGAGAGAACAAACATTTGAAAAATATTAAAACATGTATTTAAAAATTAGAAAAGACAAGGGAAAAGATTGAAGGACAAACAGTTTTTCAACAACTTTGACACTTACAGAAGCCTCTGCTTCTCCAGGCCCCCTACACAGTCCTAAAGATATACATTTTAAACTAACAGTATCTTGATGCAGATGAAGTGAGGCCTATCTTGGAACATGGTGCATCTTTGGCACTGCTGTTGTCTCACAAAAGTGACGCAATGGCAGCGCAAAAGAGGTGCATAATCATCATAAAACTGTTCCTAACATTTTAAATGATTGTTTCAGGATGGCAATAAGGTGTGTCCTATCTAGACGTTTGTTTCAGGTGAGGCCTACTCAGGGTTGCAGATGAAATTTAGGCTTGTTGAAGAGTACAGAGGAGATAATACATGTGCAGGCCTACCAATAAAGTTCAGACCTCCTCTGTTTCCCTGGACAGGCCTAAACTTCACCTGCACAATGTGATTCGTAATGTTAGGAAACACAGGTAATGTATTTGAAAAACGTGCAATTTCTTTTGCTCATTTCACAATCACATCACTTGTGTTTCCTTTGGTTAGGTATCTCAATGTGCAGATGTAGTCCAGCATATGAAAGAGTACGCACTGCATGCAACAACTTTGACACTTACTGAAGCCTCAGCTTCTGCATGCCCCCTACACAGTCCTAATTATATACATTTTAAAGTGACGGTATCTTGCTGGAAATGAACTGAGGCCTATCTTGCAACATGGTGCATCTTTTACACAAAAGTGACGGAACAGCAGCGCAAAAGAGGCACACAGCCTTCATAAAACTGCCCTTAACATTTTAAATGATTGTTTCTAGATGCTGATAAGGTGTAGCCTATCCACAGATTTCTTTCAGGTGAGTCCTACTCAGTTTTGCAGATGAAATTTAGCTTCTTGAAAAGTACAGAGGAGATAATACATGTGCAGGCCTACCAACGAAGTGAGTCATGTCCACTGCACTCTTGAACAAAGGCCAGACCTCCTCTATCTCTCTGGACAGGCCTAAACCTCATCTGCACAATGTGATTCGTAATGTTAGGAAACACAGGTAATGTAATTGAAAAATGTGGAGTTTCTTTTCCTCATTTCACAATCACATCACCTGTGTTTCCTTTGCTTAGGTATCTCATTGTGGAAATGTAGTCTATCATATGAAAGACTACGTAGAATGTGAGCACTGAATGCAACAACTTTGACACTTACAGAAGCCTCAGCTTCTTCATGTCTACTACACATTTCTAAATATATATCATAAATACAAAAAGTACAGAATTAATTATACATGTTAAAGGTTTATTTTTGCTGTTCTCAGAATGTATCAAATTTCACTAAAAACAGTGACTTGAAGGTATTCATCATATAACAGCGGGGAAAAAAACCACAATCAAAATGATTGTGTTTAAAAAACCCATACAACATAACCAATCAAAAATCAGAACTCCAGGGGGAGGAGCCAAGCTCGCGAGCGAAATGGTCGCCTTGTAGCTCGGCTCCGTCAGCCCTCTGGCCTGACTCACATATCCTGCTACATATCCTGCCCAAAGACGATACATTTTCGAAGAAAGAGAAACGCAACACTTCGCTCCCACTCACCGTCTGACCTGGGGGCTCCGACTTGCGGTGGATCCGGAGTTGTGCCCTCTCGCGGAAACCGGGGCCTTTGTGAGGCTGAGACCGGGGCTTCGCCTATTGGATCCGGCCTGGCGTTGTGGTGACTGTTGGCCCCGGCCGAGAGACTGCACCGCGGGAGAGAGCCACTGTGAGAAATCCCCGGTGATCCTGAACCGGGCCTGCCTTGACGGCCGTGAGGCTGGTGCGGGGCGCGGTGCTCCATGGACTAACCGTGTAAAGGGGTTTCCCCGCCGCCGCTCCGTCCATCGACCCTGGACCCTCGCGCTCGAGCTATACTTTTGAGGAGCACCGGCTCGAACATAGGCGACCTTCCGCTTGGTGGGGCTCTCTTTTCTGCACCGCGGTGGTCGTTGCCGGGACCCCCCCCAGACATCTGTAAAGGCCTCCATCTGTGGACTGCTCCGGGGGTGGCGGAGAGTGAAGAAGGGGTTGAATTTACAAAATGGCTGCCGCAGTTTGGAGCTGTGGATTTCCTCCTGATGGCGATCTCCGGTTGCTAGATTGCGCGGAAATATGGCCTTGTGGACGTGAGCCTACGATCGGCGACGTTCTTGCTGCCTTGAGATCTTTACACGCGACCTTGGCCCCCGGTGCTCCTGAGGACTTGTCCCGATCCACCGCCATCTTGGGTGAACGCTCCTTCAAGGTCCCCTCTTGCCTCGGTGATACCATTGCTTCATCCCCCTCGATGGCTCCGAAATATGGTGCTGCTATCCACCAACGGATTTGTACATCGGCGGCTTCAGAACCTCCTGTTCGATGTTCGGAAACTGGAGACTTAGACACTGTGCGAGGGCCCGGTCATCCCCGGGTGCCTGAGAAAGATGGCGGACTGCTGCTTGTTTTTACCTTGATGAGGTCTTGTTTCTATTTTGCCAGTATACTCCCGCCTTTTCGAACGACGAGACTGCACTCCTGTTTTTTATTGCCCCTGTTGCTGTCGCTGATATATTTGGATTGCTTATTTGAATTTTTATTCACTTGCTTTTTCATTGACCTTTCTGACCAGCATCTGTATCGTATTCTTTTTCATTTGAGTGCTTGCCTCGCATCGTATTGCACGCTTCAGGCTGTTATTTGGTGGGTGGTAAATGCAGTGAAGGAGGGATTGGGGTGAGATGCATGGCCCCCGAAAGATTATTGGTATACGAATTCATGGCGGAGTTGCCCATATTCATAGTGCTATGAGAAACCTCTCTGAAAGTTTTATTGTGTTCGAGTCTATATCGTTCTGGTACACATGTACTGTAGTGTATGGTTGGGTGGAGGGCTGTAGCCGACCGTATTTATTTCTGATCTCATGCTCCTCCCTCCTATTTACTATTTTGTTTCCGTATCTTTTTTTGTCTTCTGCCTCTTTTCTCTCTTATCTCCACTATATTACGGGTTCTGGTTTAGGGTGACAGGCGCGCTGTTTGGAGGATAGGCCGTAGCCTTCTGCAGGGGTGCTGGGTGGGATGGGTGGATTGGGTCTTTTTTGTTGTTTTATTTTCTTCAGTTCTATGGCCCTTTTGTATATCTTTATGGGGGTGCCGCGTCTATCCTTTGCCTCCCGTGGTATGATTGGGTGGGATATGTGACGTCGCTGTTCCTCTTCTTAAAGTTCTGCTGCTTCCGCTGCGACTCCCATGCCCTCATCGTTCCAATTCCCCTGTTCCTATGTGTGTTCCTTGCTATGGGGAGCTTGTTCTGACGCGGCATTCCTCTTCTTTTAATCTGTGTTTTCTTTCCTTCTTTTCTTCCTTTTCCTTCTTCCTCCCCTCCCCTTTTCTTTTTCTCCCCAGGTTAGTATGGCGGGCTAGTTTTAATGATATTGCTATTCCGGCCCCCCTGTTCTGTATCCAAGTGCTATTGGGTGGTGGGTACGCCAAGTTATTATTGATTGCATATTGCTTTGTGCTTCCTACGTCTGTCCTTCTACCGATGTGTATAGTACTGCCATTTCTACATTGCTGCCCTTTATCCTTTGGCTGTTAATGATTTGTGCGGGGTATCCGGATATTGTTTTGTTCTCGCTGAGCCTGCCATACGCCCTATCGTTATATTATAAAATTAACCTATATTACTCCTGATTGCTGGCCGTATAGATCCTCATACTTCCCCCACTCTTTTAGCGACTATATTGAATGTACAATTTTACTCTGATTCTGTGACTACTATTTTGGAAATTTTTGACTGCTTTACCATGATGTGGCCGGCCAGATCGGTTGTAGGCCCAGCCTTGTATATCCTTTCTGTACAAATAAAGGTTTTAAAAAAAAAAAAAAAAACAGAACTCCTTAAAATTAACTTACTTTCCATGACATCGAATGATGTCCTATGAACAGCTTACACTCTGTTGTGCTGCTATTATTTTCAGCCCGCCACTTTCTGAAAGAAAACCTCCATCGTTTTGAAAAATATGTTACATACAATAAATGACTTCTCGCTCTCTACCACACGTTTCCACAAGGCCAAATCGTGTAAGAGCCATTTATAACTCTTGGAATTCTTCTAAGCAAATCCCGTCATTTTGTATTTCCGCAACTTTGAGAAAGAAAACGTTCAAGATCACTTTCACAATCCTGGACTAGTAATATCTTACCCTTCTTGCTCACTCATGTTCCACATTTCCAATGACACTGATACTGCTTACTATGAAGCAGACTTACACTACCTCTATGACTACTACAATTATTTAATTCTCTACATCACTTTTAATCACAAAGCAATTTAAAACAGTAGATAAAATTATATCAACCCCTAGAATCATTATAGACCAGTTACCTACCCTAAATTCTCTTTTCTGAAAACAGAAAGTAAGAATATTTTAAGTAAAAAGGCAACATTGTATCGTAGTCAAATAGGAATCATTTACGAAACAGCAGCTTTTTTTACATTTTCAATAAGCTGTGTAATAAGCGGATCTTGTCAAAGGACCATTATGTCATATAATAGCTGCAGTTAAAAATGTTCTTCCTAAAATAAACGACTGTGTAGCCACAACATTTGTAATTAAAGTTGAAGACTTACTTTCATCAGGTTTATATAGTTGGAATTTTAAAATGACATTATAACCAAAAGTTTGGTCAAATAATCTAGACAGCATTGCAGACTTACATTACCTCTACTCCATGTTTTTATTGGCTGCTTGAATTACCTTATAAAAAGAAACAGTTTTTCTGAACTCATTCAAAATGCAGCTTTTTTTCCATGACGTCAAGTGTTATGGTAAGAACACCGTTTGCTTTGGGAAATACTATGTTGTCCTTTAACTAATCCGTGCCCACCACTTTCTGTAAAAAAACCTTCTTTTTTTCCAGGAACTATTTAAAACTCAAAAATAACTTTTGACTCTGTACTACACTTATCTTCAAGGCCAAATTGTGTAGGAGCCATTAGAACCTCTTGAAATTCCTAAGAGCAAATCCTGAGATTCCTTCCCTAAAATTTTGGTTTTAAAAACACCAGTTAAGAATTTTTAAGGTCAAAAGGCAATTTTTTTTTAAAAGTTAAAACAGAATCATTGCAGAATGACCAGCCATTTCTAGACTTTAAATAAGCTGTGTAATGTCCTGATGTTATTGAAGGACCGTCATGATATATAATTGCTGCAGTTACAAAAGTCCTTCCTGATATTGACAACTGTGAAGCCACAAAATTTTTAATCAAAGTTGTCAATTTTGTTCCATCAGGCCTACATCGTTGGAACATTAAAATAACATACTGGCCATATGTTCGTATAAATAATGTTGACAACATTTCAGACTTACATTGGCTACACTCCATGTTGTGATCAGCTGCTTTTACTAGCTTATTAAAGGACACTGATTTACTGTCTGGCAAAGTTAAATACACTAGTAGTACTTGATACCCTACAGTTCTCGCAGTCATGCTGCCATTGATAAGAAAGCCCAAACAGGTGATCTACATCTACACCTTCATCATGCAATACATCAAGCATATACATTAAAAACTCCTGACAATCTTGCTGAATATTTTGAGAGAATTGTGTTTGACCTGAACATCTGTCTAACAGATTTCGAATTTCAGACACACTTTCTATTTTTGTTCTATCAGTGCTACATTTCTCTAACACAGAATTCAACAAACTGCAAAATCTCTGATCCGAATTGACCACAATCTCTTGTTTTAAAGTTTCTAGAGAAAACAAAACATTAACCACTACATTAGCATAGCAGTTGACACCAGAACTGTTTTCAAATTGAAAGCCAACAACATCTTCAACAAAATCCTTTTTCTTTCTGCTTATAATTTCGGGTTCATCGACTTTTCGTCTTTTTGCTACAACCTCCCTACTATTGGTCACATTTCTTCGTTTCCGGCCTACCACACGTTTTTCAAACAAAGGATATTGAGGCAAATGTGGCGCATACTCTCTTCTTAACCTATTGTATTCCTTAACACAGTCTAGATCCGCACAAATGTTTGTGACATCACACTCAATCAAGTACAATCCCGATAAAGTTCTGACTCGTGACAATGCCACATATGCCATACCCTCCTTGAACACAGAACTGCCAATATTCACCAATGCACTGTCTACACTTAAACCTTGCGATTTATGGATTGTCACCGCATATGCCAAGCAAACAGGAAACTGCTTACGGCGAACATATAAGTCTTTCACAAGCAAAAACCTAGCAGAGCAACGACCAATTAGCTGTACTTCGTCAATGCCATCAAATTTAATTTTTAAAAATTCAATTTCATCCCTATTTCTGTATTTCACAAAATCAACAACATTACCCATTGATCCATTTACCAGACCTCTTTCAACATGTAAATTCCTTCTTAAAATTATAGGGCAATTTAAGCACACATTCAGAGTCTTTTCAAAACCCGCAGTTTTAGATATACTCTTTTCTAATGAATCCAATTTTGATTTCAAATTCTCAGACAAAATAATTGTTGATCCCATATGCTCTACTCTGTCAATAGCTTCCAGTTTCACAATATCTTGGTTTTCTAAATACAACATTTTGTTGTTGAAGATGGCACATTCTGCAAGAGTTGGCATCAAACATATTCCAGATTTCTTCTCAGTAATTTTCTGAAAAATATTCTCAGGCACAACGTCTTGTTCTGGATACAAATTTGACAGTAATCGTGCATGTAAAGCTTCTTTCCCATGCTCGGTCACTTTTCCGATTCTAACATCTTGTAGAATATTCTTGTAATCTTCATCTTTCGCCTGACGCATATTTTCATGCAGTTCAGCATAATTGAAGTTTAACCATATATTGACGTTGCCAATGCTCCCTAGGCACTTCCTGGTATCTTCATGCGTGAGCATTTTGAACACAGGTTGTCCTTTCACTGGTGTCAGCTGCAGAAGATCACCGAAAACAATGATGTGTTTGCCACCAAATAACACATCATACTCTGTTTTGAGAACTTCTTGCATTCTCAAATGCACAAAGGCAAGCATGACATTGGAAACCATGCTTACTTTGTCAATGATAAGAAGTTTAATTTTCCTCAAGACTCTTGAAACTTCACAACAAGCATCTCCAGATAACTTGTGGTATTGTAATTTGTTATCATGCTCCACTGGCAGCATCAGTAGACGATGCAAAGTAATACCTTTAATGTTATGTGCTGCCAGTCCAGTTGGAGCGGTGACAACACAAGACAGCGATGACTCAGTCCTTTTCTGCAAATAACATGAAATTGCTTTAATGAGGAAACTTTTTCCAGTTCCCGCTTCTCCACTCACGTACAGTCGGACAGGCTTCAACGACGTACATGAGCACTCTTTCTTCTCATGACTTAATCCATGATCTATTTGGTTGGTAACTTCGTCATATATTTTCCTCTGCTCAACGTTGAGTTGTCTTTCCAAGTCTTCTAAGTTAACCGCATCCTCCTGAGCATGTGCCATGGCTCTTTCCACTTCAATCATGGCAGTGGCAGCTTCATTTTCGATAACTGGTCCTCCTAGTGGATCCTGACTCAATGAAACAGAACTCTGACTGTCCTGAGAACTGTCTCTAGCAATCTCGGCTGCAATCGTTGCTTCCTGCTCGATTTCCGCATTCAACATTTCTACATATTTGAGAAAAACAGGACATTCTATGGTCTCCTTGGCGGCATTGAAAGAGTCTTCGTAACAGAGGAAATCTCCAAGCAGTTCCTCTTCTGCACGCCAAGGCTTCAAAGTTGCAAAAGTGCTAAATAGAAAAACTCTTTTTTTTCAGGAGATTCGCCACTCAATTTTCGATGGTTTACCAAGTGGCATTTTCTTTGCTTGACGAGACATCCCTCACTTCCAATTACAGCATACACTCCTTTATCAATATCTTCTTTGATGTTCCTCTTGAATATGTAATTTTGTAGAACCTCATACAGACAAACATTCTCGAGGTGTCTGCTTCTATTTGGATAATATGTATCCAACATGTTGGTCTTCAAAATATCAGTACTGTTTGGCTCCTTTTCTGCCAAATACTCAATTTCCCGCACAGGTTTCAGAACTCGATTACGCGTTGCAGCAAGACCAAGACTCGCCCAAACAATACTCCTGGATTTGGCATAGAGACTTGCTGAAGACAACCGGTCAGAACATTCGTAAGCTCCGATTTCTCGATGTGACAACATCTTCAGACTGAAACTGTACAACTTCTTACTGAGGCTCTTTTCATGGGAAATGTCCTCCCACATATCCTTCAATTCTGTCTTTTCTTTTTTGGTGATGTAAGATGTCACATACCGAGCCACAGCCATACAGTTGTCAGCCACGAACTGTATATCCATGTTAGCATTCCACATGGACAAAATCACTGGGTTGTAGTCGTTGATATACTTGGACTCTTCGTTCCTTTTCAAATTGTATGTGTTTTTAGGTGATTTCTTCATCACATTATGTCACAGCGAAGACATCAAACTGTTCACTCTTCCTTTAGAAATCACCGGTCGTGGAAAGGCGAAACGACATTTGGAAGCGTAGAACTTGTTCTCCTAGGCTTTTGTCCTCCTTTGCGTTTGGAACAGCACATGTAGAATACTGTTCTATGAAACTCATCACTAAGTCTTCTGGATCTGTTCCAAATTTAGGTGCATCCTTGATCCACAGCAGCATATGTATATGAGGAGCACCTCTTGCTTGGTACTCCTTTCTCCAGAAGAAATCCAACACCTCTCCAAGAGGTGGATTTCTCTTGTTCATGATGAAAGACATCATAGCTTCAAATCTATGATTGAAGTACCTGCATACATTCACTGGATCCAAAGAGCACAGTTCTCCGGGTGTCTTGAATTCGATATTTTCAATGTTTCCATTTGCCTCTCGTAGAAATTCAAGTAAGTCTTCCCAGCCATACTCGGCACAGCTGAGAGTGAGGAACCATGTGGGAGTTCCTAAGTTCCTCAGCATACATTTTAAATCACCATGACGATGGTACCAGTACTCATTAGTACCACGCTGACACGCCATGAGATTAATCAGGTGAGAATCCAAAATACTGTCTTGCACATTGACTTTATCCATAAAGTCACTTGCCGAGATGTTTTGCAGCTGTACACCACTTTTCAAGATGTGGTTCACTGCATATGACAGTCCAGACAGATCGCTTTCAAACAGGAGATGAAACAAATAGGGAATGCATTGTCGAAACCTAGGATCTTCTGCATACAATCGTAAAGTCCAGTATTCAGAAGCAGGAATTTGATGAGTTCGCTCATCATATCTTCCTCCTTGACCTGTTGGAAATAGCTGTGGGAAACACCGACCTTCCAAACTTTCCTCCCAAACACTAATGGGACTCCCTTTGGCTTGTTTCATTTGAAACAACTCAATAGCATTCCCCATGACTTCCTTGGAATGCAAAGGATGAACACTATAACGTTCATATATTTCTTCACTTTTAGAGGGTTCTACTTTCTCAATTTGACCAGCACACAAATCGCTATCCTCTTCTTCACTTACTTCCTCTTCTGCAACATATACATTCTTATAGTACTTATTGTTTTTTTTCAAATACAATGTTGCCTTTTTGACTTTCCTAACATCCACTAAATCTTGCCATATTTTCTTACTCTTTGTCGGAACCCCATTAACTAAGATAACCAGAGGTTCCTCTTCCACTTTTTCTACTCCAATTGTATTAATTTTTTTCTTCAAATCTAGAGGCAAATAAACAACTCTTCCCTTTAATCCTCTCTGTAAATCTGATGGAGGCAATTTCCCTGTCTTTGGCTCCATTCTTACAATAGCCTGAAAGGGATGGATACTTTGAATCAAAATAGATTCATAAGTATTTAAATCCTTCAATTCAGAAGGAATCTCAACCAATTCCAGATTATTATGAACCGCTCTAGCAGGCATCTGGTTTTGATTTAATTTGTTACAACAATAAGTACACACACGTTGATCCAATCCCAAATCAAAACAATTTTCTATCATCAAGTATTTTGCAAAATCCTTCCATTCACTATTATTTTCCCTTTCACTTTTTGCATATAAATCCACTAACTTAGTCTGATTCTTATAATAAGTGCGTCGCCAACACACACAAGTGAAATTAGGCCTCTCACTTGATTTCACCTGAAACGTGGCAATTTCCTTCTGAAAATTATCTGTACTGGAAACCTGTACACTATCTTCCACATTACCCTCTTCTTCTGGGTCAATTTCATCATTCTCCTCTTTACTTCCAAAGTAACAAAACTCAATTTCTTCACAAATATTCTTCACATCTATTTCAGAACCATGCAAAAGAGCAGTGCATAATTGTTTAAGCATAACTGCTGGACTCTTAGCATAATACAACATTCTAACTAATTTCCTCACTTTATTATGATGCACTGCTAGCATCCTGAAATGATGAAAAACACTCTGGCATACTCTCCTGGAAAGACAAGCCAGTGAATGACCATGCAAACCTGTCACTTCTCTCACTCTGCAAGGATCTAATTCTTGCAACAACTTCATTTTCTGCTTCAAACTTTTCTTATTAAATGTCCGTACAAAATCACAAAGCAAATTGATGGAATCCTGTCGCACACTGCAAATACTACTACACTTCCAGGTGTACACAGGTCCCTTAGGACGTCTTCCTAAAACCTCATTACCTAACACCTCTTCTGCCTCTGTTGTCACAAGTTTTTCTTTTTCAACTGGACAACCATCTTTCACCTCATAAGCTCGACCACTGGTGTCAACTGCATGCACCAAATCATTATCCTGGAAATAACTCTCCTCATTAAAAAATGCCTCACAACTTGAACTATGCATCCATTCTCCTGAAAAAACTTCACAAAAATTACTACGATTAACTGTTCTCTTCCATCTACTATTTCTTTTGAAATCATAAATTGCCTTGTTTAGCTTCCTAATTCTATTGATTATCAAAATAAATAACTTTAGCTTAATTTCAAGTGCCTGATCAATAACTTTCTCAATTTTTTTTTCTCTTATAAAAAACCACTTTCTGCTGACCTTTCTTAATATTTTTTAACAAATTGCCAATTATCCTGTTGCGGAACATTCGTCTACGAATGTCCCTAAACTGATTTTTCCTTCTACTACCATGCACAGAGTTATCTCCTGCTCTAGAAGTAACATTTTTGATTGGCCTTCCCTTTCCGTTTAAATTGCTTCTCTTTTTCTGGACTAAAACATTTTCTGTAGTACTACTTTTTTTTCTACAAATGTTTCTTATGAATGATTTCTTTATCTTACCCGGACCTTTCTTGGTGACTTGACGAGTTTTTATTGTAGAGGTCTGCTGCAATAATTTTTTAAGCTGCTGTCTTTGATGTTTGGTAGCCTTTCGCCTTCTGTCCTTCGAAGGCTTTCTTTAATTTTGAAATGATCTGCAGTTGAATCTGTGGTAAAATATAATAAAAAATGTTATTAACCACTATTAGCAAACAGTAAATCAATAACAGTCATCAAAAATTTAACACACTACTTGTTATTTTTACATAGAATAATTTTTAGTGCATTGGCAAATTTAGAAATCACAAATAGTAGCAAAGAAATGGAATGCTTCTATATTTTACCTGTGCTGTTTTATATGTGAATCTGATCTAATTTTATGAGCATATTTTACTATTTCATTAAAGACACTACACATAACCTGTTTTTGAAGTTGTGTTTAATTTTAAATGAAACGGTTTACATTTTTACTTTTCATTTCAAGTACATTTTAAAAATAAATGTTTATAGTTCCATAGGCTCAAGCAGGTCAGCTTCCCACCCTATGTCATACAATTCTGACAAATCGGCATCCTCATCATGTTCTTCATCATCCTCAGGATTTAAATCATCCAAGGGATCTACTTCCACTGACGTTTCAATTACAAGTTCAATGATAAGGTCGAGATCAACTGATTGCTCATTATCACTCATGGTTGATGTTGTCGTTATCTTTAAAGAAAGAGAACAACAATGAGATGTTGCAGAGTAAGAGACAAATCTCAGAGATTATAATAGTAAAATTGTTTAACAAGAGTAACATTTTGCAGCTATTATTTAGCCATGTCCAGCGATGCTGAGGAGGTGAGGCCTATGTCCAAGTTTTCAGTGAACAGGACTCATCTCTTCTTAACCTTGGATAAGCCTCACCGACTCTGTGTCCCCTGCTCATACTTAAATGTAAAGGGGCAGATTTATGTTAACTGGCGCATCCCCACGGATGCACCAGTTAATGTGCACCGCTGCTCTGCCACCCATGGTGTGCCGCATTTACAATGTGGAGCACCATTGAGCAAAAACAGCACAGATGCGTCACGCATCTGTGCTGCAAAAGCAGCACATTGCAGGAATCACGTCGTAAGCGCGACATGTCTACTGCAATGCACAGGAGGAAGCCTCACATTGCATGGTGCATCACTCCTTATGCCTGTTTCAAACAGGCGTAAGGATTTGATTCAGCAATGCTATAAGGCTGACTCAGTGAAATCTTCTAAATTTCACTGTGTTAGTTTTACAGGGCTTTCATGCAAATAAATGCATACCCTGCAACAAAACACCTATATGAAAACTGACGCAGGTTTCATGTGGCACAGGACTTTACAGCATGACACATCTGCCTAGATGCATCAAGTTGTAAATATGTCACAACATAGCAAATCTTTTGCACCGCCGCTGCATCACAAAAGTGACGCACAGCAGCGGAAAAGAGGCACACACCTATCATAAATCTGTCCCTAACATTTTAAATGATTGATTCAGGATGACGATAAGGTGTGGCCTATCCAGAGGTTTGTTTGAGGTGAGGCCTACTCAGGGTTGCAGATGAAATTTAGGCTTGTTGAAGAATACAGAGGAGATAATACATGTCCAGGCCTACCAATGAAGTGAGTCATGTCCACTTCACTCTTGAACAAAGGCCAGACCTCTTCTGTGTCCGTGGACAGGCCTAAAGCTCATCTGCACAATGTCATTCGTAAAGTTAGAAAACACAGGTGATGTAATTGAAAAATGTGGAGTTTCTTTTCCTCATTTCACAATCACATCACCTGTGTTTCCTTTGCTTAGGTATCTCATAGTGCAGATGGAGTCTAGCATATGAAAGAGTACACAGAAGTTCAGCAGTGTATACAACAATTTTGACATTTACAGAAGATTCAGCTTCTTATCTTGTTGGAGATGAAGTGAGGCCTGTCTTGCAACATGGTGCATCTTTTGCATCACTGCTGCATCGGTTTCATGTGGCACGGGACTTTACAGCATGACACATCTGCCTAGATGCATCAAGTTGTAAATATGTCACCACATAGCAAATCTTTTGCACCGCCGCTGCGTCACAAAAGTGACGCACAGTGACGCAAAAGAGGCATACACCTATCATAAATCTGTCCCTAACATTTTAAATGATTAATTCAGGATGACGATAAGGTGTGGCCTATCCAGAGATTTGTTTAAGGTGAGGCCTACTCAGGGTTGCAGATGAAATTTACGCTTGTTGAAGAGTACAGAGGAGATAATACATGTGAAGGCCTACCAATGAAGTAAGTAATGTCCACTTCACTCTTGAACAAAGGCCAGACCTCTTCTGTGTCCGTGGACAGGCCTAAACCTCATCTGCACAATGTCATTCGTAAACTTAGGAAACACAGGTGATGTAATTGAAAAATGTGGAGTTTCTTTTCCTCATTTCACAATCACATCACCTGTGTTTCCTTTGCTTAGGTATCTCATAGTGCAGATGGAGTCTAGCATATCAAAGAGTACACAGAAGTTCAGCAGTTATACAACAATTTTGACATTTACAGAAGATTTAGCTTCTTATCTTGTTGGAGATGAAGTGAGGCCTGTCTTGCAACATGGTGCATCTTTTGCATCACTGCTGCATCGGTTTCATGTGGCACAGGACTTTACAGCATGACACATCTGCCTAGATGCATCAAGTTGTAAATATGTCGCCACATAGCAAATCTTTTGCACCGCCGCTGCGTCACAAAAGTGACGCACAGTGATGCAAAAGAGGCATACACCTATCATAAATCTGTCCCTAACATTTTAAATGATTGATTCAGGATGACAATAAGGTGTGGCCTATCCAGAGGTTTGTTTAAGGTGAGGCCTACTCAGGGTTGCAGATGAAATTTAGGCTTGTTGAAGAGTACAGAGGAGATAATACATGTGAAGGCCTACCAATGAAGTAAGTAATGTCCACTTCACTCTTGAACAAAGGCCAGACCTCTTCTGTGTCCGTGGACAGGCCTAAACCTCATCTGCACAATGTCATTCGTAAACTTAGGAAACACAGGTGATGAAATTGAAAAATGTGGAGTTTCTTTTCCTCATTTCACAATCACATCACCTGTGTTTCCTTTGCTTAGGTATCTCATAGTGCAGATGGAGTCTAGCATATCAAAGAGTACAGAGAAGTTCAGCAGTGTATACAACAATTTTGACATTTACAGAAGATTCAGCTTCTTATCTTGTTGGAGATGAAGTGAGGCCTGTCTTGCAACATGGTGCATCTTTTGCATCACTGCTGCATCGGTTTCATGTGGCACGGGACTTTACAGCATGACACATCTGCCTAGATGCATCAAGTTGTAAATATGTCGCCACATAGCAAATCTTTTGCACCGCCGCTGCGTCACAAAAGTGACGCACAGTGACGCAAAAGAGGCATACACCTATCATAAATCTGTCCCTAACATTTTAAAGGATTGATTCAGGATGACGATAAGGTGTGGCCTATCCAGAGGTTTGTTTAAGGTGAGGCCTACTCAGGGTTGCAGATGAAATTTACGCTTGTTGAAGAGTACAGAGGAGATAATACATGTGAAGACCTACCAATGAAGTAAGTAATGTCCACTTCACTCTTGAACAAAGGCCAGACCTCTTCTGTGTCCGTGGACAGGCCTAAACCTCATCTGCACAATGTCATTCGTAAACTTAGGAAACACAGGTGATGTAATTGAAAAATGTGGAGTTTCTTTTCCTCATTTCACAATCACATCACCTGTGTTTCCTTTGCTTAGGTATCTCATAGTGCAGATGGAGTCTAGCATATCAAAGAGTACACAGAAGTTCAGCAGTGTATACAACAATTTTGACATTTACAGAAGATTCAGCTTCTTATCTTGTTGGAGATGAAGTGAGGCCTGTCTTGCAACATGGTGCATCTTTTGCATCACTGCTGCATCGGTTTCATGTGGCACGGGACTTTACAGCATGACACATCTGCCTAGATGCATCAAGTTGTAAATATGTCGCCACATAGCAAATCTTTTGCACCGCCGCTGCGTCACAAAAGTGACGCACAGTGACGCAAAAGAGGCATACACCTATCATAAATCTGTCCCTAACATTTTAAATGATTGATTCAGGATGACGATAAGGTGTGGCCTATCCAGAGGTTTGTTTAAGGTGAGGCCTACTCAGGGTTGCAGATGAAATTTACGCTTGTTGAAGAGTACAGAGGAGATAATACATGTGAAGGCCTACCAATGAAGTAAGTCATGTCCACTTCACTCTTGAACAAAGGCTAGACCTCTTCTGTGTCCGTGGACAGGCCTAAACCTCATCTGCACAATGTCATTCGTAAACTTAGGAAACACAGGTGATGTAATTGAAAAATGTGGAGTTTCTTTTCCTCATTTCACAATCACATCACCTGTGTTTCCTTTGCTTAGGTATCTCATAGTGCAGATGGAGTCTAGCATATCAAAGACTACGCAGAAGGTGAGAACTGTATGGAACATGGCTATGTAAGTCAAATAATCAAAATCTAAATTTGCCAAGCACACATGGGGGTGTATTTACAAGGACCTTCCACCACGGGGAAATGTCTTTAATTAAAATGGGAAAAATAACATCAAAGGGACTCAAATGCCTTTTAAATATACCCCAAGCAACCTTTGAAACTCTAGCACTACATATCAAGAAACCTAATTGATTTCAAAAATCGTTTTTAAACACATCATCTAAATCAATTATATACCTACATTCAAGGGGAAATGACTTAAAATGGCCTAAGACACATGAAAGCGTTTTTTTAAGGCCCTTGCACCATTTTTGGGTCGCTTTTAACATGGCTATGTTAGTCAAAGAATTAAAATCTAAATTTGCCAAGCACAGATGGGGGCATATTTACAAGGAACTTGCACCACGGGGAAAGGTATTAAATTAAAATGGGAAAAATAACATCAGAGAGACTCAAATGCCTTATAAATATGCCCCAAGCAACCTATGAAACTCTAGCACTACATATCCAGAAACCTAATTGATGTCAAAAAACGTTTTAAAACACATCATCTAAATCAATTATATACCTACATTCATCGGGAAGTGACTTAAAATGCCCTAAGACACATGAAAGCGTTTTTTTTAAGCCCTTGCTCCATTTTTGGATCACTTTTAACATGGCTATGTAAGTCAAATAATCAAGATCTAAATTTGCCAAGCACAGATGGGGGCGTATTTACAAGGACCTTGCACCACAGGGAAAGGTCTTAAATTAAAATGGATAAAATAACATCAGAGAGACTCAAAGGCCTTATAAATATGCCCCAAGCAACCTATGAAGCTCTAGCAGTACATATCAAGAAACCTAATTGTTTTCAAAAATCGTTTTTAAACACATCATCTAAACCAATTATATACCTACATTCAAGGGGAAATGACTTAAAATGGCCTAAGACACATGAAAGCATTTTTTTAAGGCCCTTGCAACATTTGTGGGTCACTTTTAACATGGCTATGTTAGTCAAAGAATTAAAATCTAAATTTGCCAAGCACAGATGGGGGCATATTTACAAGGACCTTGCACCACGGGGAAAGGTCTTAAATTAAAATGGGAAAAATTACATCAAAGGAACTCAAAAGCCTTGAAAATATGCCCCAAGCAACCTATGAAACTCTAGCAGTACATATCAAGAAACCTAATTGATTTCAAAAAACATTTTAAACACATCTTGTAAAGCAATTATATTCATACATTCATGGGGAAGTGAGTTAAAATACCCTAAGACACATGAAAGCATTTTTGTAAGACCCTTGCACTATTTTTGCGTCACTTTTAACATGGCTATGTAACACAAAGAAACAAAATCTATTTGTAAAACACTTGACACAAAACAACATTTTAAATACACAACTTTCTTCATAATTTTCTCCCTAAACCATACTATTCTCTATCTAAATTAAATGAATCTTTTCTCACCTTAGCAAATACTTTATGAGTTTCAAAACAGTCTCAGAAACACACCAATTTGTCTTTAGCAGAGCAAAAGGTATGCACTCCAGAGTCTGCAGCCATAAAAAGCACAGAAAAGCTGTAATTCATCACACATATCTCTCATGTCACCCAATCAAAACTCTTCCCTCACTTTTTTCAAATCAACACCCTTCCCCCCTCTGCCCTTTCTGCCTTTTTTGCATAGCAACCACCTCCTGAAAGACCTCTGATGTTTGCAAGTTCACACAACAATGTTTCAATTGAACTCTGAACTCTCAGTACACCTGCATATCCAGTGCAATCTTTCATAAAATGATTTTTTCTTGACCATTCAAATTACATCTTTCAAAGAACTCATCCATGCACCCTAACTTTCTGTTTTCAGCAATCAAAATCCACCAATCACCGCTACTGCTTCATTAACACAGAAACTCCACAGTTTTTTTCATTTTAAGCTCTTATTTTTTCAACTGCCATTTCATTGCCACACTTCATCTGACTGCAGCAGAACCTCCTCTCACCATGTTTTCTGTCTGGATTGTTGGACATAGTTATATCCACTGGGCTCAAAGCTTTGCTGATAACAGAAATTTACCTAACCTCAATTTACAAAATGTGGAAATCAAGTGGATTGCCCACAGAGGATTAAAAAGTCACCAATTGATACCATTGGTGAAAACCTTTTTGCATTTGCCAAAACCTGACCTGTTAATTGTGCACTGTGGAGGTAATGACTTGGGCACTTTGACTGGGGTAGGTCTGGAAATGCTTTTAAAGGACACCTTTGACCAATTGATGGCACTTTTTCCTCAAACTGCCTTGGTATATTCAAATATATGCCAAAGACAGAAATGGAGGTGGTCGAACCAATTTTGTCCACAAATTGAGAAATCGAGGAAGCATGTAAATAAGTCTGTTTCAGCTTACATGAGAGACCATGGAATGGGCTCCATCTACAACAATAACTTGTGTTACTACATGCAAGATATCTACAGAGCAGATGGAGTTCACTTCTCAGATGAGGGGAACAGAATTTTCATCCTCAATTTAAGACTGTGCATTGGTACCTACTTGTAGGTACCTACATCAGCCACAGGACCCAAAAGCTCTTTTCAGAGCTACCCTACATCTGATCACTCACAATTATTATTTTACTCTAACTTTTTTCACTAATTTTCAAAAAAGTACGCTCCTCGGAGCGCTACCCGGTACGCGCACTGGACGCTAACCGTGCGAAATTTTTAAAAAAAATGTTTTTTTTCTCGCACATATGGGCCTCCTCAGCCACCCTCAGAAAACATAGGGGGTCAAGATACGTCTACTGTGCCCCCTTCTAACCATTCTGAACATTATTTGCCCTCCATCTTGTATCTCAATTCTACCGAAACACAAAATGGTGGACTCCCGTAACGCTGCCGGTTCGCGTACCGGGGAGCGCACCGGGAAGCGCTCCATTAAAAAAGGTGGGAAAGTAATTTACAGAAAAAACCCTGGAGACAATGTCACCAAATATAGATTAACTCATACTACATACCAATCCCTACCATTTTCACAAATTTGGTTGGAATACCATTTAGCCATTTAGCCTGTAGACCTCTCTAAATACCCTGAGGTAAATTACTTCACAAAACACATCTGAAGTGTTGGAATTAACAACCAATTAAAATGTTACTTTCATTTTCTACTTTTTTTACCTCACATTTGATTGGTTATATACCTGAATATATATAAAAAAAAGAGAGAAAAACACAGCCATTTTGACTACTACTTCCTGAACTACATTGCAAGATCATTTTCACTCACAACTTAAACTTGTTTTTAAAAGGTTAGATATTATTTTATAAATTTGAAAACATTTTCAGATAGTTATATACTATCCCTCTGTAAGAGTTAGACATTGAGAAAGGCTTGTTTATTATAATTATGGATTGATTTAGGTTTCTGTGGTATAATTATGAATTTACATAGGCTTTTTCACAGGCACTTTTTAATAGCACTACTTCATGCCTCAAAAGTACCTGTCTGAACTTAAACCCAACAGTGCCCTATCTCTACTGATATATTTATTTTTTATTCAAATTTCAGCACAAAAATGCAAGGAGAACAGAACGTTTCCTTTGAAATTGTCCTAGACATGAACAATGAGGAAATAATTGAACCCATTGACTTGGAATTCATGGATGAATCACGAGACCATGAACTTCTACAATGTGTAGAATCTGTGGATCATTTACTTCATTATGATGACGGTCAAATGTGGGAAGTTATGTTCACTCAACAAGAGGACATATCGGACAGTCAAATGTTAGACGTTCTATTAAATTTTGAAAAACAATCAGAAAAATAAAATTATATGTAATATTAAAAAATTGTTTGAGTCTTTAATCATTTTTATATGTAATTCATAAACTAGTACCAAATTGATTCTAATGTAAAGTCAGACTTATAGTATACTGTGCACAATTCCAAAAATACATTGATATTTAATAATCATTAATACTGCTACTTAAACAAAAAAAAGAACAATCAATAAACATACAATATTTCAAAATATCATAGTCTATCATTCTTTTTTCCTTATAGTACGCTCCCCGGACCGCTTCCCGGTGCGCGTACCGGGCGCCCTTTTAAAGCCTCCACATCAAACCTAGGGGGTCAGGGAGGATCTACTATGCCCCCTTATGGTCATTTCCCCCCTTGTTTTGGCCTCCTCTTGTCTCTCGATCCTACCGAGAGACAAGATGGCGGCCGCTCCGGACTGTTTAGAATGTTGACAGACACCGGAGAGCCAATCAGCTTCGCTTTGCGAAGTTCCGTTACGCGTCAGGTACGCGAACCGGGGCGCTGCCCGGAGCGCGCTTACAGATATATATTTTTTTTTGAACGTTAATTTCTCAAAATTCACTGGAGCACATATATTAAGACCTAGCAAAGGCACATCGGGCTACCAGTCCCTACAATTTTGCCAAGTTTCGTGCAAATCCATTCAGCCGTTCGGGCTAACAGTGAGGCCAACCGCCCTATGGAAATTAACATGGGAAAAACACGTTTTGGGACCCCCCTTTTTTCTCGGCCCCCCCTTGACGACCCCCCCCCCCAAATTTTCAGTGGCTGCTCAGAAACAAAATATGTTCCATTTTCCTGAAAATTTCAGCCAATTCCGTCCACAAACGCCAAAGTTATTAGACATAGAATTTTCTAAAATCCCATAGAGAAAAAATCCTAACTATATATACCTACTGGCGACCGCCAGTAGGTAATATATATATATATATATATATATATATATATATATATATATATATTCACTGAAAAAACCATAGGTTTCACACCAGTTATAGTTAGCTGAACATTTTACTCATACAAAACCATTGAAATTCCCACGTTATAGTTAGTTGGACTCACTATAACTCACGCGCCCGCAATCCACTGCTGATGATGTCACATATTACATCATTCATGACATGGTCAGTGACATCACTGATTACATCACTGATGACATCTCAAATGACATCACTGATGACATCAATGATGACATCATCCAGTGAATGTGTGTTCCTGTAGTAAATGTAGTAAAGGAACGGGGGTGTGGAAGGGTAAGAAAAGAGCAGTGATGTTTTGGAAAGAGTGGAGATACAGATTGGATAAAGACAAGTAAGTGTGAGACCAGGTAAGTAAGGCAGTAGAGTAGAAGAAACAGAGAAAGTGAAAGAAAAAATAAGAGTAGAAGACTGAAGGCCTCATTTTTGCACCTGCCTCACAGCAGGCGTAAGACTGATGCAGGCCCTTTCACATAGGCCTGGCCGCATGTGAAAGGATGCATTGCTGGAGTTTTGTCACTTTTGTGACACACTCCAGCAATGCATCACTTTTACGCTTACACAAACGTCAGAAATACTGACGTATCTGTAAGTACTTGCGTCATAATGCGTCATATATTAAATATGACGCATGAGTAGAAGACTGAAGGCCTCATTTATGAGGCCACGTGTCACTTTTACTCCACCGATGCGTCATTTTTTGTGACGCACCAGTGCTGTAAAAAAATACACCTTGTTGAGTCATATTTACAAAGTGACGCATCTAGGTAGATGCGTCACTTTGTAAACCCCTGTGCCACATTATACCTACATCAGGTGTAATGTATGCAAAAGGGGCGTATTGACGCAAGAAAGGGTCATAGAGGTGACGTAGTGAAATCTATGAGATTTCACTGCGTCACTTTTAGGACGCCATTGTGTCAAAATCTTGCGGCTGCCTCACAGCAGGCGTACAACTGATGCAAGCCCTTTCACATGGGGCTGGCCCCATGTGAAAGGATGCATTGCTGGAGTTGTGTCACTTTTGTGATACTCTCCAGCATTGCATCACTTTTGCGCTTACAGATACGTCAGAAAGACTGATGTATCTGTAACTACTTGCAACATAACGCGTCATACATTAAATATGACGCATGAGTAGAAGACTCAAGGCCTCATTTATGAGGCCACGTGTCACTTTTACGTCACTGATGTGTCACTTTTTGTGCTGTAAAAAAATACACCTTGTTGTGTCATATTTACAAAGTGACGCATCTAGGTAGATGCGTCACTTTGTAAACCCCTACGCCACATTATACCTACATCAGGTGTAATGTATGCAAAAGGGGCGTATTGACACAAGAAAGGGTTGTAGACGTGACGCAGTGAAATCTATGAAATTACACTGTGTCACTTTTAGGACGCTGTTGTGTCAAAATCTTGCGCCTGCCTCATAGCAGGCGTAAGACTGATGCAGGCCCTTTCACATGGGACTTGCCCCATGTGAAAGGATGCATTGCTGGAGTTGTGTCACTTTACTGACACACTCCAGCAATGCATCACTTTTGGGCTTACAGATACGTCAGAAATACTGACGTATCTGTAAGTACTTGAGACATAATGCGTTATAAATTAAATATGACGCATGAGTAGAAGACTGAAGGCCTCATTTATGAGGCCACACGTCACTTTTACGCCACCGGTGCGTCACTTTTTGTGACGCACCGGTGCTGTAAAAAATGCACCTTGTTGAGTCATATTTACAAAGTGACGTATCTAGGTACATGCGTCACTTTGTAAACCCCTGCGCCACATTATACCTACGTTAGGTGTAATGTATGCAAAAGGGGCGTATTGACGCAAGAAATGGTCGTAGAGGTGACGTAGTGAAATCTATGAGATTTCACTGCGTCACTTTTAGGACGCCATTGTGTCAAAATCTTGCGCCTGCCTCACAGCAGGCGTAAGACTGATGCAAGCCCTTCCACATGGGGCTGGCCGCATGTGAAAGGATGCATTGCTGGAGTTGTTTCACTTTTGTGATACACTCCAGCAATGCATCACTTTTGCGTTTACAGATACGTCAGAAATACTGACGTATCTGTAACTACTTGCGACATAACGCGTCATACATTAAATATGACACATGAGTAGAAGACGGAAGGCCTCATTTATGAGGCCACGAGTCACTTTTACGCCACTGATGCGTCACTATTTGTGACGCACCAGTGCTGTAAAAAATACACCTTGTTGAGTCATATTTACAAAGTGACGCATCTAGGTAGATGCGTCACTTTGTAAACCCCTGCGCCACATTATACCTGCGCCAACTGTAATGTATGCAAAGGGGGCATATTGACATAAAGAAGGGTCGTAGAAGTGACGCAGTGACATCTAAGAGATATCACTGCGTCACTTTTGCGCCTGCTTAACAACAGCCGTAAGACTGACGCAGGCCCTTTCACATGGGACTGGCCCCATGTGAAAGGATGCATTTCTGGAGTTTCATCATTTTTGTGACACATTCCAGCAATGCATCACTTTCCTCTAAACACTCTACATTTTTTTTACTCTATTTTTTTACACAGTTTTTCCCTGTGGTGCGCTCAGGGTGCGCGTACCGGTGAGCTTACCCGGGAACGCACCCAACGCTTACCTCGCAAAAATTAAAAAAAAAAAAAAAAAGTTTTTTTGCCTGTCAGGGTCCTTTTAGGCCCCCCCTCAGAAAACCTAGGGGGTTAGAGGGTGTCTATTCTGCCCCTTTTTAATTATTTCTCCATTTATTTTTCACCTCTTGTGTCTCTGTCCTTCAGAGACACAAGATGGCGGACTATGCAGACCATTTAGAATGTTTACAGACACCCAAGAGCCAATTAGCTTTTGAAATTTACAACCTATTAAAATGTTTCTTTGGTTTTGAATTTGTGTGTGATGAAGTTTGATTGGTTTTCTACTAATGAAATGGTTCTCTAATGAGAGAGAAACACAGCCATTTTGTGATAGTACTCTTTGAGGTACATTTGTGAGGAATTTTTGGTGTTCTATTTCTGGTGTGAAATTTACACAGTATTATCTCTTCCACTGCTTTTTAAAAGGCGAGTTGTTAATTTGTAAGGGGAATTTAATACTTGATAAAGCTAGTTTAATATTATCTATTACTAAAAACGATAAATTAAAGTGATTTTTTTCCTCCTATTTACAGCAACAAATTTGAAAAGAATATGGATGTCAATGAGGACACCGTTAATATTAATTTTGAAATTTCTACAACCTTTGTTGAAGAGAGTTTGATTGAGGTCTCAAATGATCATATTCATAACACTATCCATGAAGAAGACCTTCTTTTGAGAGAAGATGAAATGGAGGATTTTAATGATGAGACTTTGGATGCTGAATTAATGGAATGTTTGGACTATGTTGAGTTCCAGGAGTCATTTATGAACAGTTCTGATGAGGAGATTCCTGATCAATTAATGCTAGAAGTACTTCTAAATTATGAAAATTCTGAAGAATAAATTTATATTTATAAATTATAAATTGTTTGTGACATTTTTCTGTTATTCTACTTGAAATGTATGAGATAGAAGTGAAATGATTGTGGTATAGACTTATAGTATAGAGTGCAACATTTCTGTATTACATAGTAAGTTTACTCACAGTTATTTCCCTTCTCCCACTATATTTTCTCCAATGTGCATTTCACATCTCTTTTTCATCTCATTACTTCTTTCTCTCACTATTTCTCTCTAATGTACACTATCGCCGCCATTTTTTGTATTTTCAGAAGACAGTGAAATGTAATGCTCCAAAGGTGGAATGCAATATATGCCATACTATATTTTGCAGAAGAGACCCAAGAATAAAGTACAATTTTGGTAATTCAACTATGATTCGCCACGTCGAGAGGAGGCACCCCCAGAACTATGCCTGGGAGAGTGTCAGGGCTGTGGCACAAAAGACTCCAAGAGATGGTGCCTCTAGTTCATTTGTAGGAACACCTACATTGGTGAGGGGGCGACCAGAGCAGCTGATCACAAATATTCAGCCTGTTATTAATGAGGCTTCCATCAAATGCAAAAATTGCAATGCCCTATTTTGTTACGGTGAACAAAGTTTTCTGATCATTGTTTCAGTATTAGAGAACCACCGCTGCCGTCCCCTGTCCTAATTTTAGTGAGAAAAGAAAGGAAAATGAGTGAGGGAGCAAAAAAAGGGACGAGAGGAGAAGGGAAGTAAAATAGGGGGATTAAAAGAAGGTGAGTGTGTGAGTATAACTAAGTTATAGGGAGTGAGCTTAACAGAAGAGGAGTGAGAGACTAAAAAGACAGAGAGAATGAGACTTACAGTGAAAGAATAAGGTAAGGGGAGTGTAGAACTAAGAAGATAGAGGGAGTAAGACAAGGAATTAGTGAAGTGGAGTAAGGAGAGTTAGGGAAGGTAAAACAGTGAAAGAGCGAAGGATGGGAAGAGAGAGGAAGGAATGTAAAGGAGAAGGTCTAAAAGAAGATGAGTGTGGGAATATAGCTCAGTAACAGTGAGTGAGCATGATAAAAGAGGAGTAAAACACTAAGAGGACAGAGAGAATGGAGATAACACAGAGAGAGTGAGAACAGGGGAGTGAGTAATTTAGAGAACAGAGTGATTGACAGAAGCAGTTACTGAACTACAGAAAGAGGAGTAAGAGAAGGGAAAAGAGTGAAGGAGTGAAGGATGAGAAAAGAGAGGAAGAAAAGAGAAGGTCTGAAAGAAGGTGAGTGTAGGAGTATGGACGAGTTATAGGAAGTGAGTGTGATAGAAAAAAAGTGAAAGACTAAGAGGACAGAGAGAATGAGGCTAACAGAAAGAGTATGAGGGAAGGGGAGTGTACAAATATGATTACAGAATAAGTAGGAGAAGGTGTTAGTTCAGTGGAATAAGAAAGTAAGTGAAGAGAAAAGAGTGAAGGAGCAAAAGAAGGAAAGAGAGAGGAAGCAAACTAAAGGAGAAAGTCTGACAGAAGGTGAGTGTGCGAGTGCAGCTGAGTTATAGGCAGTGAGCGTGACAGAAGAAAAGTGAGAGACTAAAGGGATGGAGAGAATTAGGCTAACAGAAAGACATTAAGGGAAGGGGAGCGTAGAACTAAGAAGACAGTCAAAGAAAGAGAAGTAGTAATTGAAGTGGAGTCAGGAGAATAAAATAAGGGAAATATATAAAACAATGAAGTAAAACAAGAGAAAGGAAAGAAAATAAAGGAGAAGGACTGTTTATCCCTATGGTGCGCTTCAGGACTTCATTTATGAGGACATGTGTCACTTTTACACCGCCGGTGCGTCACTTTTTGTGATGCACCAGTGGTGTAAAAATTGCACCTTGTTGAGTCAAATTTACAAAGTGATGCATTTAGGTAGATGCGTCATTTTGTAAACCCTTGCGCCACATTATACCTGTACTAGGTATAATATTTGCAAAGGTGGCGTATTGACACAAAGAAGGGTCGTACAAGTTATGCATTAACATCTAAGAAATGTAACTGCGTCACTTTCAGGACGCCGTTGTGTCAAAATCTTGCACCTGCCCCACAGCAGGCCTAAGACTGACGCAGGCCCTTTCACATGCGGCTGGCCCCATGTGAAAATATGCATTTCTTGAAATTTTTTTTTACTATAATTTTTTACACTGTTTTTCTCAGTGGTGCGCTTCAGGGCCTCATTTATGAAGCCATGTGTCACTTTTACACCGCCAGTGCGTCACTTTTTGTGACGCACCAGTGGTGTAAAAATTGTACCTTGTTGAGTTATATTTACAAAGTGACACATCTAGGTAGATACGTTACTTTGTAAACCCCTGCACCACATTATACCTGCGTCAGATGTAATGTATGCAAAGGGGGCGTATTGACGCAAGGAAAAGTCGTATAAGTAACACAGTGAAATCTATAAGATTTCACTGCGTCACTTTTAGGACACCATGGCATGAAAATCTTGCATCTGCCTCACAGCAGGCATAAGACTGATGCAGGTACTTTCACATGGGACTTGCCCGATGTGAAAGGATGCATTGCTGGAAATTACTTGAGGGTAATAGAAAAAGAATGAGAAAAGTGGAGTGAATAAATTAGAAGACAGAGGATTTGACAAAAGGATTTATTAAAATGGAGTAAGAAGAGTAAGAGAAAGGAAAAGAATGAAAGATGAAAGGATGGGAAGAGAGAGGAAAGTAAGTAAAGGAAAGGGTATCAAAAAAGGTGAGTGTGTGACTATAACTGAGTTATAGGGAGTGAGCTCAACAGAAGACGAGTGACAGACTAAAGAAACAGAGAGAATGAGGCTAACAGATAGAGAAGTAAGAGAAGACAGAGGAAAGAAACTAAAGAGTACGCCTGAAAGAAGGTGAGAGTAAGAGAAGAGTGTAAAAAAGAGAGTAAATGTGGGGATTTAGAATAAGTGAGGCAAGCGCTATAAATAAACAGAGGTGTGGGAATATCAAAGAAGAGTAGTGAGGTTATGGAAAATAGTATAGAGAAAATAAATATTCTACATCAAACTTACATTATAAGTAATATCAACTTAATTTCATTTAAATTTATATCTGTGAAAGACAAAACAAAATAAGTTACAATATTTATAATATATATATTATAATACAAGAGACAAAGTAGGAGATTAACAAGGGTAAGTGAGGTTGAGTGAAGGGCAGGGAGGTTGATGAAAAAGGGAAAATAAAGAGAGGATAAAAGCAAGTGAGCTTGAGACAAAAGAAGTGAAGGAGTGAGAATATAGAGCTAGTGAAGGAAAAAGTGACACAAAGGAACTGAGTAAAAGAGCAAAGAAAGGTAAGGAAGGGAGTGTGGGTCATTTTTAGGGAGTAAGCATGACGGAAGAGGAGTGAGACAGTGAGAGGATACAGAGACTGAAGCTAAGAGACAGGCTGTGAGGGAAAGGGAGTGAGGATGTGAGAGGATAGAGGAAGTGTGAAAAGAAGTGAGTGAAGTGTAATAAGGTGAATGAGAGAAGGAGAATTATTGAAGGAACAAAAAAGGGAAACAAAGGGAAGGGGAGTGAAGTAGAGTGCCTGACAGCTGGAAATTGGTGGATGGGAGAGAGGTAATGAGCTGTGAAGGAATGGTTAATGAGAATAAGTGTAGAAAATGAATAAGGGTAGGGAGATGAACGGCTCCCTCGACCTCTCGCAGTCTGGCTTCCGGGCCAACCACAGCACCGAGACCGCCCTGATCGCAGCTACCGATGACATCCGAGCCCTGCTTGACAACGGAGAAACAGCGGCCCTCATCCTCCTGGACCTCTCCGCGGCCTTCGACACTGTCTGCCACCGTACCCTAGTACAGCGCCTCAGCAACGTCGGAATCCAGGAGAAGGCACTGGAGTGGATCACCTCCTTCCTCGCCGGAAGGACACAGAGAGTCCGCCGCCACCGTTCAGATCGGAGGCCACCGAAGTCATCTGCGGCGTTCCTCAAGGCTCCTCGCTCAGCCCAACACAATTCAACGTATACATCAGCCCCCTCGCAGCCATCGCACGCCAGCACAACCTGAACATCATCTCCTACGCCGACGACACCCAGCTGATCCTCTCCCTCATTAACGACCCCGCCACCGCCAGAGCCAACCTGCATGAAGGGATGACAGACGTAGCCACATGGATGTCGAACAGCCGCCTGAAACTGAACTCAGACAAGACGGAAGTCCTCATCCTGGGGTCCTCACCCTCCGCCTGGGACGACTCCTGGTGGCCCCCCACCCTGGGCAGCGCACCCAAACCAACAGACCACGCACGCAACCTGGGCTTCATCCTGGACTCCTCCCTCTCCATGACCAGACAAGTCAACGCCGTCTCCTCGTCGTGCTTCAACATCCTGCGCATGCTACGTAAGATATTCCGATGGATCCCCACCGAGACCAGGAAGACGGTCACCCAGGCCCTCGTCACCAGCCGTCTGGACTATGGCAACTCCCTCTACGCCGGAACCACCGCCAAACTCCAGAAGAGACTCCAGCGGATCCAGAACACCTCAGCACGACTCATCCTGGACATCCCCCGCCGCAGCCACATCTCCGGACACCTGAGAGACCTGCACTGGCTCCCGGTCAACAAGAGAATCACCTTCCGGCTCCTCACCCACGCACACAAAGCCCTACACAACCAAGGACCAGGATACCTCAACAGCCGCCTCAACTTCTATGCTCCCAAACGCCAGCTTCGATCGACCCGCCATGCCCTCGCCGCCGTCCCCCGCATCCGAAGAGCCACCACAGGAGGAAGGTCCTTCTCCTACCTGGCCGCCAAGACTTGGAACTCCCTTCCTACCCACCTCCGCCTGACCCAGGACCACCTCGCCTTCAGGAAGCAGCTCAAGACCTGGCTGTTCGAGCAGTAGCGGACCCCCTCCCCCCAGCGCCTTGAGACCCTCCGGGTGAGTAGTGCGCTATATAAATGCTTTGATTGATTGATTGATTAAGATGAGGGAGAATCAAAATAGGCCAGTGAGGTTGAGTTAAAAAGAGTGATAGAGGGTGGAAATAGGTGAGTGACCATAAGAGAATGGGAAAATAATATATATTTAATAATAATAGAAAATACAAAATAATTTCAACAACATGTTAAATGGTTTATTTTAGCTGTTCTCAGAATATATTGAATTTCACTTAAAACAGTGACTTCAGAAGTACTCATCATATAACAGCGGGCAAAAAAAAACACAATCAAAATGATTGTGTTTAAAAAAAACATTGAATAATTACTTAAATAATGTAAATTTTTAAAAACCATATCTAAACTCACTTTTGATCCATCCACTTTTCCACGAGGCCAAATGGTATATGGAAAGTCCTTTTCTATGTAAATTACTCCACTGTTTTCGTAATATCTCATTTACCCAACTTTCTGATAGAAAAGCTCCAACATCTTTCACGTTATGAAACAAGAGTTTTACTTCCATCTCTAGCTTACATTTAATAAATAATTCCTATAATACTCACAGCACGCATTATATAATAAACATATACTATCCCTATGAGAACTACATGTTTTTTATTACCTTCATCACTCTCATTCAGAAAGTAATATTGAAGAGCAAACTAAGTTATATTAGCTGCTGCAATCTTCATAGGCCAATTACCTTCCCTAAAATTTCGGTTGTAAGAACACTAGATAAGAATTTAGTAAGTCAGAAGGCAAACGTTGTTTGAAAGTCAATTGAGTATCATTACAGAGCTTCCAACCTTTTTCACATTTTAAATAAGCTGTGTAATGTCCTGATGTTGTTGAAGGACCATCATGGTAAATAATTGCTGCAGTTGTAAAGGTTCTTCCTGAAATTGATAATTGAGAAGCCACAAAATGTTTAATTAATGTTGTTAATTTAGTCCCATCAGGTCTACATCGTTGGAACATTAAAATAACATACTGTCCACATATCATTAAAAATAAAGTTGATAGCATTTCAGATTTACATTGACTACAGACCATGTTTTGATTTGCTGCTCTAACTAGATTATTAAAAGACACTGATTTACAGTCTGGTAAAGTCAAATATATAAATCTGTCAGTGTGTACTGTAGTACTACTTGAAAAGGAGCAATTGTCACAGTCATGTTGCCATTTATAAGAAAGGACAAAAAGATTTTCTACATCTACTCCTTCATCTTGTAAAACAACAAGCATATACATTAGAAATTCCTGACAATCTTGCTGAATATTCTGTGAAAATTGATTTAGACCAGAACATATGTCTAAAACTTTTCGAATTTCAGAAACACTTTGTATTTTTGTTCTATCACTGCTACATTTCCCAAACACAGAATTTAATAGACAACAAAGTGTTTGATCACGATTTTCAGCAATCTGTTCTTTTACAGTTTGGAGAAAGAAAATAACATGAAACACTACATTAGCATAGCAGTTGACACCAGAACTATTTTCAAACTGAAATCCAACAACATCTGTAACTGAATCCATTTCCTTTCTGCTTACAATTACTGTTTCATTTACTTTTTTTCTTTTTGCTACAACTTCATTACAATTTTTCTCATTTCTTCTTTTTTGGCCTACCACACGCTTTTCAAACAAAGGATATTGCGGTAAATTTGGAGCATACTCTCTTCTTAACCTATTATATTCTTTTACACAATTTACATCTGAATTAATCTTTGTCTCATCAAAATCAATCAAGTACAATCCAGATAAAGTTCTGACTCGAGATAAAGCAACATATGCCAGGCCCTCCTTGAACACAGAATTTCCAATATTCACCAAAGCAGTATCAACACTTAAACCTTAAGATTTATGAATAGTTACTGCATATGCTAAAGAAACAGGAAACTGTTTTCTGCGGACATATAAATCTTTCACTAGCAAAAAGCGAGCAGAACATCAACTGATTTGTTGTACTTCTTCAATACCATCAAATTTAATTTTTATAATTTCAATTCCATCTCTATTTCGGTAATTCACAAAATCCACAACATGACCCATTGCTCCATTTACTAAACCTCTTTCCACATGTAAATTACGTCATAAAATTATACGACAATTTAAAGATGCATAGAGAGTCTTTTCCATACCAGCAGTTTTAGATATTGTCTTCTCTAAAGAATCCAATTTTGTTTTAAACTTTTCTGACAAAATAATAGTGGCTCCTTCATGTTCTATTTTATCAATAGCTTCCAGTTTCACAATCTCTTGATTTTCCAACTTTAACATTTTGGTGTTGAAGATTGAACATTCTTGCAGAGTTGGCATCAAGCATATGACAGATTTGTTTTCAGGAATTTTCTTAAAAATATTCTCTGGGAGAATATTTTCCTTTGGAAACAAATTTGAAATTAATCGTCCATGTAAAGCTTCTTTGCCATGTTCAGTTAGTTTTCCAATTCTTACATCTTGTAGAATATTTTTATAATCTTCATCCTTTGCCTGTCGCATATTTTGAACCAGTTCTGCATATTTAAAATATAACCAGATATTCACATTTCCAATGCTTCCTAAACACTTCCTGGTATCTTCATGTGTAAGCATTTTAAACACTGGCTGTCCTTTCACTGGAGTTAGTTGAAGTAGATCTCCAAAAACAATGATGTGTTTGCCTCCAAATAACACATCATAGTCTGTTTTAACAATTTCTTGCATTCTTAAATGCACAAAAGCAAGCATTACATGTGATACCATGCTTACTTCATCAATGATAAGAAGTTTCATTTTCTTTAGCACTCTTGAAACTTCACAACAAGCTTCTCCAAATAGCTTGTGGTATTGTAATTTGTTATCATGCTCCACTGGCAGCATCAATAAGCGGTGTAAAGTAATTCCTTTAATGTGTGCTGCCAACCCAGTTGGAGCAGTAACAACAGAAGAGAGCGATGCTCAATTTGTTATGTGACTTAGTCATATATTTGTCTCTGTTCAACGTTTAGTTCTTTTTCCAAATCTTCTAAGTCAACTCCATCCTCCTGAGCTTGTTCCATGGCTCTTTCAACTTCATCCATGGCAGTGGGAGCTTCATTTTGTATAATTGGTCCTCCTAATGGATCCTGACTCAATGAAGCAGAACTCTGACTGTCTTGAGAACTGTCTCTTGCAATCTCTGCTGCAATTGTAGCTTCTTGCTGTAATTCCTCGTTCAACATTTGCAGATAACTTGAAAAAACAGGACATTCTATGGTATCTTTGGTTGCATTGAACGAATCTTCATAAGTAAGAAAATGTCCAAGTAGTTCCTCTTCTCTACGCCAAGGTTTAAAGAGTTGTAAAAGCGCTATGTAATAAAATCCTCTTTTGTCTGGAGAATCACAACTCAATTTTCGATGATTAATCAAATGGCCTTTTCTTTGTTTTACTAAACAGCCTTCACATCCAATTACAGCATATACACCTTTATTGATGTCTTCTGTGACGTTCCTTTCAAAAATGTAGGTTTGCAGAACTTCATAAAGACAAACGTTCTCAAGGTGAGTACTTCTATTTGGATAGTATGTATCCAACATGTTTGTCTTCAAAATATCTGTACTGTCTGGTTCTTTCTCCACCAAATACTCAATTTCTTGTACAGATTTCAAAACTCGTTTTCGTGTTGCAGCAAGACCTAGACTCACCCAAATGATTGTTCTAGATTTGGCATATAGACTTGCCGATGACAACCGATCAGAACATTTGTATGCTCCAATTTCTCGATGCGACAACATCTTTAGACTGTAACTGTATAACTTCTTGCTTAGACTCTTTTCATGTGAAATTTCCTCCCACATTTCCTTCAGTTCCCTCTTTTCTGATTTTGTGATGTAAGATGTCACATATCGAGCCACAGCAATAGAGTTGTCAGCCACATATTGAATATCCATGTTAGCATTCCACATGGACAAAATGACTGGGTTGTAGTCATTTATGTATTTGGATTCCTCATTTCTTCTTAGGTTGTATATATTTTTGGGTGATTTCCTAGTCACAGTATGTCGCAGAGAAGACATAAAATTGTTGACTCTTCCTTTCGATGTTACTGGACGTGGAAATGCAAAATGACATTTTGTGTAGAACTTGTCCTTGGATTTGTATTTTCGACGACAGTATTTCCCACAACGATGGGTTTGAAAGCGTACAAAATGCTGTCTTAAATTGTTTTCGTCTGTACTTTTTGGAACAGCACATGTAGAATACTGCTCAATGAAACTCATCACATTCTCATCTGAATCTATTCCAAATTTTGGTGCATCTTTAATCCATAGCAGCATATGTATATGAGGAGCACCTCTTGCTTGATACTCCTTTCTCCAAAAGAAATCCAACACCTCTCCAAGCGGAGGATTTTTTTTGTTTGTAATAAAAGACGTCATAGCTTCAAACCTGTGATTGAAATACCTGCATACATTAACTGGATCCAAAGAGCACTGTTCTCCAGGTGTCTTGTATTCAATATTTTCAATGTTTTTATTTGCCTCTCGTAGAAATTCAAGTAAGTCTTCCCAAGCATACTCAGCACAGCTAAGAGTGAGGAACCATGTAGGAGTTCCTAAGTTTCTTAGCATACATTTCAATTCCCCATGACGACGGTACCAATACTCGTTAGTACCACGCTGACATGCCATGAGATTAATTAGCTGAGATTCCAAAACACTGTCTTGCAGTTTGACTTTATCCATAAAATCCCTTGCTGAAACATTATGTAGATGTGCTCCACTTTTCAGTATATGGTTTACTGCATAGGAAAGTCCAGACAAGTCACTCTCAAACAGTAGATGGAACAAATATGGAATGCATTGACGAAACCTTGGATCTTCTGCATATAATCTTGAAGTCCGGTATTCAGATGCAGGAATTTGAACAGGTCGGTCGTCATATCGTTCACCTTCACCTGTTGGGAATAACTGTGGAAAACAACGAGCTTCCAAACTTTCTTCCCATACACTAATGGGACTTCCTTCGGCTTTTTTCATCTGATACAAGTCAATAGCATTCCCAATTGCTTCTTTGGAATGCAGTGGATGAACACTGTAATGTTCATAAATTTCTTCACTTCTAGAGACATCAACTTTTTCTATTTGCCCAGCAGAGACATCAATGTCCTCTTCTACAGTTGTTTGTTCTTCTCCCAGATACACATTTCTATAGTACTGATTATTTTTTACCAAATACAAAGTTGCCTTCTTGACTTTCCTAACATCCACTAATTCTTGCCAGATTTTCTTACTTTTTGTTGGAACACCATTAACTAGAATAACCAGAGGTTCCTCTTCTACATTTTCAACACCAATCGTATCAATATTTTTCTTAAAATCTAGAGGTAAATAAACAACTCTTCCCTTTAATCCTCTCTGTAAATCTGAAGGAGGCAATTTCCCTGTCTTAGGCTCCATGCGAACAATAGCCTGAAAAAGATGCACACATTGAATCAGAATAGACTCATAGGTATTTAAATCCATCAATTCAGAAGGAATGTCTACCAACTCCAGATTATTATGAACAGCTCTAGCAGGCATTTTATTTTCATTTAATTTATTATAGCAATATGTACAAATACGTTGAACAGAACCCAAATCAAAACAATTTTCAACCAACAAATAAGTAGCAAAATCCTTCCACACATTATTATTTATCTTTTCGCTTTTTACGTTTAAATCAACTAATCTAGTCTGATGCTTATAATGAGTTCGTCGACAACAAACACAAGAAAAATTAGGTCTTTCAATTGAATTTACTTTAAACTTTATAATTTCATTTTCAACATTTTCTGTACTTAAAATCTCTTCATTCTCTTCTACATTACCTTCTATTACTGTATCAATTTCTGTACTGTCCTCTTTTTCACCAAAGTAACAAGACTCAATTTCATCACAAATGTTTTTGACATCTAATTCAGTTCCATGCAAAAGAGCACTTTTTAACTGTTTTAGTTTAAGTGCTGGACTTTTTGCATAGTACAACCTTCTCACTAATTTCCTCACTTTATTATGATGCACTGCTAACATCCTAAAATGATGAAAAACACTCTGACATACTTTTCTTGAAAGACAAGCCAATGAATGCCCTTGCAAACCCGTTTTTTCTCTCAGCCTACAAGGATCTAACTCTTGTAAAAATTTCATTTTTTGTTTCACACTTTTCTTAGTATATGTCCGTAAGAAATTGCGAAACAAATCAATTGATTCCTGTCGAACACTACAAATACTACTACAATTCCATGTATACACTGGAGCCTTAGGACATCTCCCTAAAACTTCATTTGCTAACACCTCTTCTGTATTTCGAGACACAATCTCTTCTTTTTCAACCGCACAACCATCCTTCACCTCCTATGCTCGACCACTGGTGTCAACTGCATGCACCAAATCATTATCTTGAAAGTAACTTTCTTCATTAAAATATGGCTCAGAACTTGAACTATGCTTCCATTCTCCAGAAAAAACATCACAGAAATTAGTTTGATTAATTACTCTCCTCCACTTACATTTTGATTTGAACACATTGATTACCTTATCAAGTGTGCAAATTCTATTCATTACTAAACTAAACAATTTATTTTTCACTTTAAATGCTTCATCCACAATCTTAACTATGTTTTTTTTTCTTGTAAAAAACTGTCTTTTTTTTATACCTTTTAATATGTTTTAATAAATGTAATAAAATTCTGTTGTAAAACATTTGTCTACGAATCTCAAAAAATTGCTTACTTCTTCTATTGCTAAGTAAGATATTGTGTGCTTGTACACGTCTAACATTTTTAGAAGGATATCCTGTCTTTTTTGAATTTACAGGTGTTTCATTTTTCTTAGGTAAACAACTTTTTTTTGCTTCAAATTTCAATAACGTCCTCAGAAAATGTTTACTTTGCTTACCAAGAGCATTTTTCTTTTTCTCTGAAGATTTTATTTTGGTTGGTTCTTGATTTTCTTTTTCCTTAAACCTTAATTTTCTCTTATAATTATTTTCTGATCTTCTTTTAGAAGGCATCTTTTTGTTTGTTTGTATGGATGATTATAATCTGTGGAAAACAAAAAATAACATATTATACACCACTAAAAACATATTACATAGCAACAACAATAAGTAAACAATATAAACACTAGTGTACAACAAAAGTCTCATTTATATTACATGTGCTTTGCTTTGTGTCAAAAACGATTCACTAATTATTGTTATATCTAGTTTATATATAGGTGTTCTTTTTTTGGCCTGTATATACAGAGAAATAATTAGTGCAGAGACACACATAGTGCTTACACAGACAGAGATGGTAGATTACATGTTATATCATGCACATGTGCCTCAGATCACACCAAATCTATTGCATTTTCAATGCTTGTTTACCTTGCTTCTATCAAAAAAGCAGTCAGATGTGTCACACATTTGCCATAAATTTAGAATGTTAGCACTCTAGTTGCTCATTATTTCAAGCTTCACTCACAGTGTAATCTTAGACAGAATAATTGGATTTTAGATATAATGTACCATGTCTATCACTGCCAACAATATGTGTGACACCGAGTGCGAGATCTATTGCATTTTCAATTCTTGTTTACTTTGATTCCATCAAGAAAGCATTCAGATGTGTCACACATTTGCCATAAATTCTGAATGTTTGACATTAATGCTAGTCCAGACATAGTGTAAAGGTTTCATTGGCATATTTAGAAACCGCTTGCACAATGTTAGATATAATTTACTAATTAATGTTATATCTTCTTTATATATAGGTGGCCTGTTTTTGACCTGTAGATACAGAGAAATAATTTGTGCAGAGACACACATACTGCTTCCACAGACAGAGATG
This sequence comes from Lissotriton helveticus, assembly GCF_964261635.1. Lineage (NCBI taxonomy): Eukaryota > Metazoa > Chordata > Amphibia > Caudata > Salamandridae > Lissotriton > Lissotriton helveticus. The sequence continues at coordinate 1,431,477,111 of NC_136059.1, forward strand.
GTAGATTATATGTAATATCATGCACATGTGCCTAAAATCACACCAAATCTATTGCATTTTCAATGCTTCTTTACTTAGGTTCCATCAAGAAAGCATTCAGATGTGTCACACATTTGCCATAAATTCTGAATGTTTGACATTAATACTGGTCCAGAAATAGTGTAAAGGTTTCATTGGCATACTTACAATCTGCTTCCACAATGTTAAATTTAATTTACTAATTAATGGTATGTCTTGTTTATAGATAGGTTGTCTGTTTTTCGCGTGAAAATAATTTGAAATAATATCAGCAGAGACATATATACTGCTTGCAGACAAAGAGATGGTAGATTACATGTAATATGGTGCACATGTGCCTAAGATCACACCAAATCTATTGTATTTTCAATGCTTGTTTACTTTAATTCCATCAAGAAGGCATTCAGATGTGTCACACATTTGCCATATATTCTGAATGTTAGCACTCTAGTTGCTCATTATATCAAGCTTCACGCACAGTGTGATTTTAGGCAGATTAATTGGATTTTAGTTATAATGTACAATATCTATCCCTGCCAACAGTATATGTGACTCTGCCTAACATCACAATAATGGGTGAATCAAGCTTCAGTCACAGTGTGATCTTAGGCACGTAATCAGAATGTTAGATATAATGTACCATGTCTGTCTCTGCCAACAGTATGTGTGACTCTGCTTAACATCACAGTGATGGGTGAATCAAGCTTCAATCACAGTGTGATCTTAAGCACATGATCAGAATGTTAGATATAATGTACCGTGTCTGTGTCTGCAATAAGTATGTGTATCTCTGCTCATATTTGAATTACAATTTTTTTGGGGGGCCTGGGGGGTCCTTGTGGGACCCTCTGAGCAGGCCTAAGGGGTCAGGGTGCTTCTACCCTGCCCCCTTTTTGAGTTCTACACGTTTGTTGTTCTGCTTTCCTGTGCCTCAGTCTACCGAGGCACAAGATGGCTGCCAACACTTTCTGGTTTGGAATGTTGACAGACATTGACAGCCAATCAGAATGCAGCTCGTGCTCGGAAAGGTAAGGTTACAGTAAGCTTACACGTAAGCTGCTATAGATATATATTTTTTCTCTTTTGATTTTCTCAGGAACTACTAGAGGGATTCTCACCAAATATAGCACAGGCACATCTGCGTACCAGTCCCTACAATTTTGCCAAGTTTGGTGTAATTCCGTTCAGTGGTTCAGGCTGTAGACTTGTCAGAACGAGAAGAAACTACCGTGGATTGGGGGTCTAAAGGGACAGTTTATAGACCACTGGGGGTATGTTCCCAATTACAATCTCAATACCTAATGATACCCCTATAGTCTTTTGAAACATGTGTGTACGAAACAAATCGGTGTCTCTCTCCCAATCAATCTACTAGAAAAATATTGAATTAAAGTGGAGGGGAAGACATCCCTTAAGGATAGGAGCCCTCACTCACCCGAAGGTGACATGCTTCATCATATGGGTCCTCCTTACCAGTGCTGAAAACCTAGTCAACACTGGAAGCTGCTACTTCGATGTTAAAGAAGGAGCTTAGAGAGGTTTTTAGGAGAAGGATGATAATCCCAAAGATGAGATGTATCTGTCCTGAAGAAAGCCGCAGATACTTTGTTATAGATCTAAAGGCTGAAACATGTCGACCTTCTAGTGACAGTCGTTTAAATCCATACCACTGAGCTGTTTACCTTTTTTAACCCTGACAGGTAGAACACATTAATAAAGTCATGTGGTGATTCTCCTTAGCCAGTTTTAACTTCACCAACTCACACCTTATACAGCGCTGCTTACCTCACTACACCCCACATCTCATCTTTGGGATTATCATCCTTCTCCTAAAACATCTCTAAGCTCCTTCTTTAACATCGAAGTAGCAGCTTCCAGTGTTGACTAGGTTTTCAGCACTGGTAAGGAGGACCCATATGATGAAGCAAGTCACCTTCGGGTGAGTGAGGGCTCCTATCCTTAAGAGATGTCTTCCCCTCCACTTTAATTCAATATTTTTCTAGTAGATTGATTGGGAGAGAGACACCGATTTGTTTCGTACACACATGTTTCAAAAGACTATAGGGGTATCATTAGGTATTGAGACTTGTCAGAACGTCCTATGAAAATAAACATGGGGAAAACACGTTTTGGGACCCCCCTTTTTTCTCAGCCCCCACTTCACTAATCCCCCCGAAAATTTCAGGGAAGGAGCGCAGCGGGAGCTGGCCAACATTATGGAAAATTACACGCAAATTCCTCAACCGGCGCCAAAGTTATTCCCAATAGAATGTTGCAGATTTCCTATGGTATCAGGGGTTTACAAAGTGACGCATCTACCTAGATGCGTCACTTTGTAAATATAACTCAACAAGGTGCAATTTTTACACCACTGCTGTGTCACAAAAAGTGACGCACCGATGGCGTAAAAGTGACGCATTCCCTCATAAAAGAGGCCCTCAAGTGCACTACAGGGAAAAACAGTGTAAAAAATTGTAGTAAAAAAATAATTTCCAGCAATGCATCCTTTTACATGGGACAATCCCATGACCTTACCTTATGTAATGTGAGAGATGTTAACATTGTGAGAGTCTACCTTATAAACACACAGCTTGTAAATATATACCCTGACAAGAATATGAAATGCCGTGAGAGATGTTATCACTGTGAGAGTCTACCTTATAAACACACAGCTATGTCAAAGATTGCTTTGTCTTCCTGCATATTTACAAACTGTGCGCACAATCTTTGACATAGCTGTGTGTTTATGCATTTCCCCACTATTTCATGTGGTTTTCTATCTTTTATTCCTATCCCTCTCCAGACATTCACTCCTTCTACCCATGCTACAGGTTGCACAATGTGCTTCAAAAAAATGAGCATATTTACAACTCCAATAAAAACAAAACACAATTTCTAAACCAGCATTAATTCCAAGCATAAAAAACAATTTATAAAGAAGTCTACCTTATAAACACGCAACTATGTCAAACATTGCGCACACAGCTTGTAAATATGTCTCTCTTTTTTTGTATATTCTATCTCAATTTATGCCATTTAAAAAAATAATTTAAGAAAAAAGCATCCTTTCACATGGGGCAAGCCCTAAGTGAAAGGGCCTGCGTCAGTCTTACACCTGTTGTGAGGCTAGTGCAAAATTTTGACACAACAGCGTCCTAAAAGTGACGCAGTGAAATCTCATAGATTTCACTGCGTCATTACTACAACCCTTCTTTGCATCAATACACCCCCTTTGCATACATTACACCAGACACACATATAATGTGGCACAGGGCTTTACAAAGTGACGCATCTACCTAGATGCGTCACTTTGTAAATATAACTCAACAAGGTGCAATATTTACACCACTGCTGTGTCACAAAAAGTGACGCACCGGCGGCGTAAAAGTGACGCATGGCCTCATAAATAAGGCCCTCAAGCGCACCACAGGGAAAAACAGTGTAAAAAATTGTAGTAAAAAAATAATTTCCAGCAATGCATCCTTTTACATGGGGCAATCCAATTACCTTACCTTATGTAATGTGAGAGATCTTAACATTGTGAGAGTCTACCTTATAAACATACAGCTATGTCAAACATTGTGCACACAGCTTGTAAATATATACCCTGACAAGAATATGAAATGCCGTGAGAGATCTTATCACTGTGAGAGTCTACCTTATAAACACACAGCAATATCAAAGATTGCTTTGTCTGCCTGCATATTTACAAGCTGCGTGCACAATCTTTGACATAGCTGTGTATTTATGCATCTCCCCACCATTTCATATGGTTTTCTATCTGCTATTCCTATCCCTCTCCAGACATTCACTCCTTCTACCCATGCTACAGGTTGCACGATGTGCTTCAAAAAAATGAGCATATTTACAACTCCAATGAAACCATTGCACAATTTCTGAACCAGCATTGAATCCAAGCATAAAAAACAATTTATAAAGAAGACTACCTTATAAACACACAACTATGTCAAACATTGTGCACGCAGCTTCTAAATATGTCTCTCTTTTTTTGTATATTCTATCTCAATTTATGCCATTGAAAAAAATAATTTCCAAAAATGCATCCTTTCACATGGGGCAAGCCCTAAGTGAAAGGGCCTGCGTCAGTCTTACACCTGCTGTGAGGCAGGTGCAAAATGTTGACACAACAGCGTCCTAAAAGTGACGCAGTGAAATCTCATAGATTTCAGTGCATCATTACTCCAACCCTTCTTTGCATCAATACACCCCCTTTTCATACATTACACCAGACACACATATAATGTGGCACAGGGCTTTACAAAGTGACGCATCTACCTAGATGCGTCACTTTGTAAATATAACTCAACAAGGTGCAATTTTTACACCCCTGCTGTGTCACAAAAAGTGACGCACCGGTGGCGTAAAAGTGACGCATGGCCTCATAAATAAGGCCCTCAAGCGCACCACAGGGAAAAAAAGTGTAAAAAATTGCAGTAAAAAAATAATTTCCAGCAATCCATCCTTTTACATGGGGCAATCCAATTACCTTACCTTATGTAATGTGAGAGATCTTTACATTATGAGAGTCTACCTTATAAACAAACAGCTATGTCAAACATTGAGCACACAGCTTGTAAATATATACCCTGACAAGAATATGAAATGCCGTGAGAGATCTTATCACTGTGAGAGTCTACCTTATAAACACACAGCTATATCAAAGATTGCTTTGTCTGCCTGCATATTTACAAGCTGCGTTCACAATCTTTGACATAGCTGTGTATTTATGCATCTCCCCACCATTTCATATGGTTTTCTATCTGCTATTCCTATCCCACTCCAGACATTCACTCCTTCTACCCATGCTACAGGTTGCACAATGTGCTTCAAAAAAATGAGCATATTTACAACTCCAATGAAACCATTACACAATTTCTAAACCAGCATTGAATCCAAGCATAAAAAACTATTTATAAAGAAGACTACCTTATAAACACACAACTATGTCAAACATTGCGCTTGCAGCTTCTAAATATGTCTCTCTTTTTTTGTTTATTCTATCTCAATTTATGCCATTTAAAAAAATAATTTCCAAAAATGCATCCTTTCACATGGGGCAAGCCCTAAGTGAAAGGGCCTGCGTCAGTCAAAATTTTGACACAACAGCGTCCTAAAAGTGACGCAGTGAAATCTCATAGATTTCACTGCGTCATTACTACAACCCTTCTTTACATCAATACACCCCCTTTGCATACATTACACCAGACACACATATAATGTGGCACAGGGCTTTACAAAGTGACGCATCTACCTAGATGCGTCACTTTGTAAATATAACTCAACAAGGTGCAATTTTTACACCACTGCTGTGTCACAAAAAGTGACGCACCGGCGGCATAAAAGTGACGCATGGCCTCATAAATGAGGCCCTCAAGCACACCACAGGGAAAAACAGTGTAAAAAATTGTAGTAAAAAAATAATTTCCAGCAATGCATCCTTTTACATGGGGCAATCCCATGACCTTACCTTATGTAATGTGAGAGATCTTAACATTGTGAGAGTCTACCTTATAAACACACAGCTATGTCAAACATTGTGCACACAGCTTGTAAATATACACCCAGACAAGAATATGAAATGCTGTGAGAGATCTTATCACTGTGAGAGTCTACCTTATAAACACACAGCTATTTAAAAGATTGCTTTGTCTGCCTGCATATTTACAAGCTGCATGCACAATCTTTGACATAGCTGTGTATTTATGCATTTCCCCATCATTTCATATGGTTTTCTATCTGCTATTCCTATCCCTCTCCAAACATTCACTCCTTCTACCCATGCTACAGGTTGCACAATGTGCTTCAAAAAAAGGAGCATATTTACAAGTCCAATGAAACCATTACACATATCTAAACCAGCATTGAATTCAAGCATAAAAAACTATTTATAAAGAAGACTACCTTATAAACACACAGCTAACATTATAGAAAAAGGTAAAAATATAATTCCTTAATTCACAGAAACACACACTATGATACTTGTAAAAAATCTTTAAACTCTCTATCTTTTTTAAAAGAATCATTACTCACCTTTAAAAATGGTTTGGAAGATGTCAAACAGTGTCAGTCACAGTCAACAGATATTCTTAAGCTGAATCTCTGAACAATGCTTCTTTCACTGGGAGCCTTTCAATAATGGCACAGATTCTTTCTGATTTCACAGCCATATTCTTGCACATAGCCAATGAATATTGTTCCCCCACAAATTCAAAACCAAACTGCACATTTTAATTGGTTGAAGATTTCAATACTTTGAAACTCACATACCATTCACCCATCCCCCAGTGCTCATTCACCAAGTAACCATGGTAACTCCCTCTAAAAGCATTACAGAGTTCACAAGTTCATTTTACTATGTTGCAAAAAAATCCATCAAGCCTGCTTGACCTCTCAATCTACTAGCTAATAAAATGCAATGTTTCTTTATATGACTTTTTCTCAACCATTGAAATGACTTCTTTAAAAAAAAAAGCATTCACCCTAATTTTCAGTGGAGATTTTCAACAAAGCTCCAATAATTTCTACTTATTCATCTGCACTGATTCTCAAACACTTTTTTATCATAATCAAAGTGCCATTTCATTTCCACAACTCATCTGACTAGAAGCACACATACCCTCACACACCTACCTTCAAAATGACAAAAGTCTGGTTTGTGGGTCCTAGCTATGTCCACTGGGCTCAAAAATACACAACTAACAGAGGTATTTACAATCTTGATTTACCAAATGTGAACATTGTGTGGATTGGACAAAGAGGATTGAGGACTCACCAATTGATACCATTGGTAAAATCCTTTATGCATTTACCACACCCTGACCTTATAATTGTGCACTGTGGTGGAAATGACTTAGGCACTTTGACTGGGGTAGGTCTGGAAATGCTTTTAAAGGACATCTTTGGGCAATTGATGTCACTTTTTCCAAAACTGCCTTGGTATTTTCTAACATATGCCAAAGGCAAAAATGGAACTGGTCCAACCAATTTTGTCCACAGATTGAGAAAGCAAGGAAACATGTAAATAAATCTGTTTCTGCTTACCTCAGAGACTATGCTATGGGTTCCATTTACCACAACAACTTGCGTTACAACATGCAAGACATCTATAGGAGAGATGGTGTGCATTTTACAGATGAGGGGAATAGACTTTTCCTCTTGAAAATAAGACTCTGCATTGGTACCTACTTGTAGGTCCAAAAAACACCCAATGAACACAACAGCTCTTTTCAGAGCTAACTTACCACTAAACACTCTACATTATTTTTTTTACTCTATTTTTTTACACTGTTTTTCCACGTGGTGCGCTCAGGGTGCGCGTACCGAAGAGCGTACCCGGGAACGCACCCAGCGCTTACCCCGCGAAATTTTTGGGTCCTTCTAGGCCCCCCTCAGAAAACCTAGGGGGTCAGGGGGTGTCTACTCTGCCCCCTTTTAATTATATCCCCCTTTCTTTTTTCACCTCTTGTGTCTCGATTCTACCGAGACACAAGATGGCGGACTCTCCGGACTGTTTAGAATGTTGACAGACACCCGGCAGCCAATCAGCTTTCCGCTCGCGCACTCCTGTAGCGCGCCGGGTGCGCTCCCCGGTACGCGTACCGGTGAGCGCTCGGAGCGCGACTATAGATATACATGTCTTTTTGAAGTTAATTCTCGAGAAAACCACTGGAGCAATTTCCACCAAACATAGCAAAGGCACATCTGCATACCAGTCCCTACAATTTTGCCAAGTTTGGCGTAATTCCGTTCAGCGGTTCGGGCTGTAGACTTGTCAGACCGTCCTATGGAAATTAACATGGAGAAAACACGTTTTGGGACCCCCCTTTTTTCTCAGCCCCCACTTCACGAATCCCACCGAAATTTGCAGGGAAGGAGCGCAGCGGAGCTGGCCAAAATTTTGGAAAATTTCACACAAATTCCTCAACCGACGGCAGAGTTATTCCGAATAGAATGTTGTGGATTTCCTATGGAAAACAATCCTAACTATAACTACCTACTGGCGACCGCCAGTAGGTAATATATATATATATATTCACTGAAAAAACCATAGGTTTCACACCAGTTATAGTTAGGAATTAGCATTTAAAAAACCTATTAAATTCACTGAAAAAACCATAGGTTTCACACCAGTTATAGTTAGCTGGAAATTTTACTCGCATAAAACCATTGAAATTCCCACGTTATAGTTAGTTGGACTCACTATAACTTGCGTGTGTAATGCACTGCTGATGACGTCACATATTACATCACTCATGACATCACTGATGACACCATCCAGTGAATGTGTGTCTTTCTGAGAAATAAATATGTTTTATATATGTATATGTAAAAGTTGATGGAAGAATAAATGTTTAAATAAGTGTCTAAATGGATGTGTTTTTTTTTTTTATTTGATTGGTTAACTGGCTTATTAAGTGTATCTTAGTGAATACATATATTAGTGAGTAATGTTTAAATATTTAAATATATGTATTAGTGTTTCACTTTGTGTATAAGTGGTTGCATGGGTTGGTGAGTAGCTACATGTGTATGTATATGGGTTATTTGTTTTTTTTTAATATCAGTATGAGTGTGTATATGGTTTGGTGGGGGTATTACTTAGCACATAGATGCATGAATGACTGACTCTGTTTCTATGTGTTTTGAAGACAGCATATGTGCAGGAGTGAATGGGTGACTGAGTGTGTATATGTGTGTGTTAGTGAGTGAATGACTGTCCCACTAGTGTCTTTATCAGTAACTACTTATGTTTTAATCTTGTATTTGTGAATGTTGATGTATATAATTGAGTATATGTGAGAGTAAGAGATTGTAAGAGTTCCTGTTTAAATAAGTATGTGTTTCTATAAGTGTTTGTTTAAGAGAGTAAATATGTGTATGTTTCTTTAGAAGTAAGGTGGTAGTGTGTGTATAGCTGTATATGCAAATAAATGGATGTTCAATAGTTTATTTGCATGTGTGAGTATGTGTGTGAGTAACTTTTGGATGACTGTTGGTGTGTAACAGGATGTATAGGTGTATCACTACATATGATGAGTGAGTATATGTATGAGTGACTACATGGAACTGTTGGTGAATGAGTGGATGTGTATATAGATGGTGGAATTACTGAATTGGTTGTTGTAACTGATATGGGTATCTCCATTTTTTTTGAAAATTTTAGTTTCTATTTTTGAATATGTCTTCAAGGGTTACATTACAGTGAAAGGAGGTCTGTCACTCTGTCACAAGGATGGTGTCATCAGTGATGTCATGAGTGATGTCACTGACCATGTCATGAGTGATGTAATATGTGACGTCATCAGCAGTGCATAACACGCGCAAGTTATAGTGAGTCCAACTAACTATAACGTGGGAATTTCAATGGTTTTATGCGAGTAAAATTTCCAGCTAACTATAACTGGTGTGAAACCTATGGTTTTTTCAGTGAATTTAATAGGTTTTTTAAATGCTAATTCCTAACTATAACTGGTGTGAAACCTATGGTTTTTTCAGTGAATTTCAAAGGTTTTTTAATAACAAATCACTATAGGTATGAAAAGTAATATTTTTTATAACGAATTTTATATTGTATAATTATGTAATAGTATTTTTTTTATGTTTATTTTTTATTTTTTTTAAAAAATTTTTGCTCCGGGGCGCTCCCGGGGCGCGTACCGATGCGCTCACCGGTAAGCGCAGAAATGCCGCGCCCCGTTGCGCGTACCGGTGAGCGTCCCGTTAGCGCTATTGCTGGGAACGAAAACAACATCGTGACGTATCGCGTAGCCGCGTGATGCGTCTTATGACGCACGGCGTAAACGCACCCAGAAGCACCCGAGCGCATACGATCGCGCTACGTAAACGCCCCTGAGCGCGACCCGATGCGCTTACGCTACGCGCCCCCGGGCGCGACCCGGGGCGCGTAGCGTTAGCGCGTCGGGTCATGTGACCTGAAAATAACACTTTTCATTGGTTCAGAACACTTTTGGTTTCCAAATGATGAAAGCCCGGGTCATGTGACTTGAAAATAACACTTTTCATTGGTTCAGAACAGTTTTGTTTTCCAGGTGATGAAAGCCCCCACCTTTTTTCCTCATTCTCACTTTGTTGTTTGAGTGAGGAAGACCTGTTTGTATTGTTATAGAAATGGCTACAGTAGCAGCAGCAGCTGGAGCATCTGCACCACCTCCACCACCACCACCACCACAACATCACATTGGTGGTCAAGAAGAAGAGGAGGAGGAGGAGGAGGAAAGAAGGCAGTTCCTGCCTGAAGACAATCCCCCATACAAACCTAGGGAGCATTTTATATGGGAGTTTTTTAAAATCCCAAGGGGTGCAAAAAAAGTGAACGCTGCTAAGGTGACCTGTCTCATCTGTGGTGCTGTGCTATCCAGGGGGAACCCTGCAAAAAAATATTCCTTTGTGATTCATACAATGATTCGGCACATGCAACGTTTGCACCCAAATAACTATTCTGCAGTAGAGGTGAGAGAACTCTGCAGAAACCTACCCCAATCATCTGCCAGAACCTCAACAACCAAAGAACCCACTTCATCGGGTCCAGAGGCAAGTCAGATGATTCCAAATATACAACCAAAGTTTGGGGAATACAAAATTGTTTGTAAACATTGTGGCAAAACAATTTGTTATGGTGAGCAAAGCATTACACTTATCAACCTTGCTGGCGATAACCACAAATGCCCGAAGAAACCTTAATTTTTTCCTGATTTTTTTTTGCTCCAGTTGAGCCGTTTACAATTCCCTGTTTTTTGTTTCTCCCCATAAAAAATAGAAAAAAATATAGAACTGTTCAGAAAAGCCAAAAAAAGTAAAAAATTTAAAAAAAAACAATAAAAAAATATAAAACAACAAAAAGAATAAAAAAACAGTTCTTTTTAGAACTACCTCTAATTTATAAAAAAAAACTATAATTTAAAAAAATCTCTGTCATTCTTTTTTCTCCAGGGTACGCGTACCGGGGCGCACACCCAAAATTTTTTTTACAAAAATAAAGGAGTAAGCATGAGGGAAGGACACAGAGAGAGTGATGTTAAGAGAAAGAGAGCTAGAGGGAGCAACAGAGAGGGACTGTTTATTACAGAGTAAAACAGAGAGAAGGTGTAATAGGGTGTAAGTGAGAAAAGGAAAATGAATAAGGGAGCTAAAGAAGGGAAGAGAGAGGAAGAAGACTAAAGTAGAGGTACTGGGAGAATGTGAGTGGGTGTTGAAAGTAAAAGGAAGGACAGTAAAGGATGGGGAATGAGGGGTAGTGACGGAACCGGAATAAATGAACAACTGTGAGGGAGGGTGAGAAAAGAACAGTGAGTGTAAGTAAAGAGGTGTGAAAGAGGGTGGATAAAACTGAATTAGGGTAAGACATGGGGAGTGACAGAGAGAAAGGACAGAGAGAGTAAAGGAAAGAGCGACTGAAAAGGTCTGAGTGAAGCAGCAAAGAAAAGTAAGTAAGGGAGTGTGGATGAGTTATAGGGAGTGAGCATGACGAAAGAGTAGTGACGGAGTGAGGGGACAGAGACAGCGACGGTAAGAGAGACAGAGTGAGGGAACAGAAGTGAGGAACTGTGAGGACAGATGGACTGAGAGAACGAGTGAGAGGAGTGAAGTAAATGAGTGAGGGAATGAATGAGGGAGCAAAGGAAGGGAAGAGAGGGTAACGGAAGTAAAGCAGGGAGACTGAAAGAAGTTGAATGTGGTAGGACAGTAGGGAAAGAGGAGTAAACATGGAGGTTAAGAATAAGTGAGGGAAGCAGAGTAAGGAAACAGGAGTGAGGTAGGGTGAGAGAATAGTAATGAGGTTAAAGCAAAGGGTGATGACAAATTAATTTTTTTTACTCATACTTACCATATAATTAATGTAAATTTAATTACATGTTTTAACTACACTTTGTATCTGTGAAAGAGCTTAAAAATCATAAAAGTGTACTAAGAAATAAAGTAAGAGTGAAAGACACAGAAAGGAAAATAAAGTAATGTAGAAGGACAAAAAGAGAGAAAAAGAAATAGAAGGAGAGCAAATTACTAAGAGTAAGGCAGATACGTTCAGTAACACAGAAGAAGAGAAAAAGAGAGAAATGAACTGAAGGTAAGAAAGATACTAAAAGAATGTGAGTTAGCAAAACTAAATCAGGAAACAGGAGTAAGTAAAAAGGAAATAACTAAGAGAGAAAGGAGTCTGATTGAGGATGCATTTACAAGAATGAGGAATGGAAGATGACTAAAAGTGAGTGAAGGGGAGTCACAGAGTGAAGGGATGAAGAGAGAGAGGATAATATAGAATGATTGAGGGAAAAGGAGTGAGGAAGTTACTACACAGAGGGACTAAGGAAGGACTCAGTGAAGTGGAATACAATGAGTGAGGAAAGGAAAATGAGTAAGGGAGGAAAAGAAGGAAAGAGAGGGTAAGAGGAGTAAAGCAATGGAACAGAGAGAATGTAATTCGGTGATGAAAGTAATGAGAAGGACACTAAATAATAGGAAATGAGAAGTAGTAATGGAACCGGAGTAAAAAAAAAGGGGATGAAGAACTATGAGAGAGGAGCAGTGAATTTGTTTTAAGAGAAATGATAGACGGTAGATAAACATAAGTGAGCATAAGACAAGGAGAGTCAGGGACTGAGGACATAGAGGTAGTGAAAGAAAAACAAAGAGAAGAGGACAAAAGAAAGGAGCATAGAAAGATAAGTCAGGGAGAGTGGGTGAATGAGTAAAGAGGAACTACTAAAACAGGAAAGAAGGAAAACACGGAAAAGGGAAATAAAACAGAGAGACTGAAAGTTGAAAAGTGATGCAAGGGAGAGAGGGGATGCAGACAGTTGAAATGGGAATAATGGGTTGTGAAAGAAGTGGAGTGAAGGAACGGGGGTGAAAGAGAGTGAGAGAAAGACATTATAAGTGAGTAAAGAGAGCTGAAAGAGGGTGGAAAAAGGAAAGTGAGTGTGAGACAATGGCAATACAATTTAAATTACACAATACAAACTATACAATAACTTGTACAACATGTTACATAGTTCATTTTTGCTGTTCTCAGAATGTATTGAATTTCACTTAAAACAGTGAGTTCAAACTACTCATCATATGACAGCGGGGAAAAAAACACAATCTAAAAGATTGTGTTTTAAAAAAAACCATATAAACTTAAAAATCACAAATATACACTAATCTTTGATTCACTTACTTTTCCTTTAGGCCAAATAGTACATCATGAAGGTCCTTTTCGTTGGAAAGTACTCTGCTGTTCTGTAAAAAATCCATTTCATCGACTTTCTAGAAGAAAAGCTCCAAGAACATCTGAAATATGTTTCAATGTTTTCATATACTCCTTTTTTCAGTCATGACTCTTTGCTCATTCCTTCACTTTTCCTTAAGGCCAAATAGTGTCAGATGTATCAGTATATTTTCAAATTACTTAAAACAAACTCTGAAATTACCGTTTTCCCGACGTTCTGAAGCAATGGCTCACACAACATTTTCACAAAATTTAAATATTCATAATTCCATCTCTGGCTCATTCATGTTCAACATTTCGTATGATACTAATATCACTTACTATGAGATCCACTTACAGTACCTATATGACAACTCTATTTTTTATATTATCTTGATCAATTTTACTCAGAATATAATTTTAAACAATAAACTAACTTTTATTAACTGCTCCCGTCTTCATAGGCCAATTACCTTTACTTAAATTTTGGTTCTAAAAACACTAGGTATGAGTTGTTTTAAGTCAAAAGGCAAAAGTTGTTTGAAAGTCAAATGAGTATCATTACACAACTTCCACCCTTTTTGACATTTTAAATAGCATGTGTAATGCCCTGATGTTGTCGATGGACCGTCATGATAAATAATAGCTACAGTTGCAAAGAATCTTCCTGAAATTGATAACTGAGAAGCCACAACATTTTTAATAGAAGTTGTCAATTTCGTTCCATCAGGTCTACATCGTTGGAACATTAAAATGACATACTGACCATAACTTTGTAGAAATAATGTGGACAGCATTGCAGACTTATATTGGGTACATACCATATTGTGATCAGCTGCTTTAACTAGATTATTGAAAGACACTGATTTGCAGTCTGGTAAAGTCAAATATATAAATCTTTCAGTGTCTATTCTAGTACTACTTGATAAACTACAATTGTCACAGTCATGCTGCCATTGATAAGAAAGGCCAAATAGATTTTCTACATCTACACCTTCATCTTCTAATACTCCAAACATATACATTAAAAATTACTGACAATCCTGCTGAATATTCTGTGAAAATTGATTTGACCAGAACATATGTCTAAAAGATTTCGAATTTCTGAAACACTTTCTATTTTTGCTCTATCACTGTTACATTTCTCAAACACAGAATTCAATAAACAGCAGAATGTTTGATCTCGATTTTCAACAATCTGTTCTTGTAGATTTTGAAGAAAAAAAACAACATTAACCACTACATTAGCATAGCAGTTGACACCAGAACTGTTTTCAAATTGAAATCCAACAACATCTTCAACAGAATCCTTTTTCTTTCTGCTTACAATTACAGTTTCATCTACTTTTTGTCTTTTTGCTAGTACCTCACTGCAATTATTCTCATTTCTTCTTTTTCGGCCTACCACACGTTTTTCAAACAGAGGATATTGAGGCAAATGTGGAGCATACTCTCTTCTTAACCTATTGTATTCTTTAACACAATCTAGATCTGCACAAATCTTTGTCTCATCACATTCAACCAAGTACAATCCTGATAAAGTTCTGACTCGTGATAATGCCACATATGCCATACCCTCTTTAAACACAGAACTTCCAATGTTCACCAAAGCACTATCTACATTTAAACTTTGAGATTTATGAATTGTCACCGCATATGCCAAACAAACAGGAAACTGTTTTCGGCGAACATATAAGTCTTTTACAAGCAAACATCTAGCAGAACAACGACTGATTTGTTGTACTTCCTCAATGCCATCAAATTTAATTTTTAAAAATTCAATTCGATCTCTATTTATGTAATTCACAAAATCACCACCATGACCCATTGCTCCATTTACCAGACCTCTTTCAACATGTAAATTCCTTCTCAAAATGATACGACAATTTAAACACACATTCAGAGTCTTTTCAAAACCAGCAGTTTTAGATATACTCTTCTCTAATGAATCCAATTTTGATTTCAAAATAATTGTTGCTCCCATATGCTCTATTTTATCTATAGCTTCCAGTTTCACAATCTCTTCATTTTCTAACTTTAAAATTTTGTTGTTGAAGATGGAACATTCTTTCACAGTTGGCATCAAACATATCCCAGATTTGTTGTCAGTAATGTTCTTAAAAATATTCTCTGGAAGAATGTTTTCATCTGGATACAAGTTTGAAATTAATCGTGCATGTAAAGCTTCCTTCCCATGCTCACTTAGTTTTCCGATTCTTACATCTTGTAGAATATTTTTATAATCTTCATCCTTTGCCTGTCACATATTTTGAAGCAGTTCTGCATATTTGAAGTTTAACCATATATTAACATTTCCAATGCTTCCTAGGCACTTCCTGGTATCTTCATGCGTGAGCATTTTAAACACAGGTTGTCCTTTCACTGGAGTCAACTGCAGTAGATCTCCAAAAACAATAATGTGTTTTCCTCCGAATAAGACATCATATTCTGTTCTAAGAATCACTTGCATTCTCAAATGCACAAAAGCAAGCATTAGATTTGAGACCATGCTTACTTCATCAATGATAAGAAGTTTCATTTTCTTCAGGATTCTCGAAACTTCAGAACACGCATCTCCAGATAACTTGTGGTATTGCAATTTATTATCATGCTCAACTGGTAGCATCAGTAAATGATGTAAAGTAATCCCTTTAATGTTATGTGCTGCCAGCCCAGTTGGAGCGGTTACAACACAAGACAGCGGTGATTCAGTCCTTTTCTGCAAATAAGTTGCAATTGCTTTAATCAGAAAACTTTTTCCAGTTCCCACTTCTCCACTCACGTACAGTCGGACAGGCTTAAACGATGTACATGAGCACTACTCTTTTTTCGCATGACTGAATCCATGTTCAATCTGTTCTGTGACTTCGTCATATATCTGTTTCTGCTCAATGTTTAGTTGTTTCACCAAATCTTCTAAGTTAATTACATCCTCTTCAGCTTGTTCCATAGCTCTTTCCACCTCATCCATGGCAGTGGCAGCCTCTTTTTGAATAATTGGTCCTCCTAGTGGATCCTGACTCAATGAAGTAGAACTCTGACTGTCTTGAGAACTGTCTCTAGCAATCTCTGCAGCAATTGTGGCTTCTTGCTCTATTTCTTCGTTCAACATTTGCAGATAATTTGAAAAAATAGGACATTCTATGGTATCCTTGGTTGCATTAAAAGAATCTTCGTAACAGAGAAAATCTCCAAGTAGTTCCTCTTCTGTACGCCATGGTTTAAAGAGTTGCAAAAGAGCCAAATAGTAAAATTCCCTTTTGTCTGGATTTTCGCAACTCAATTTTCGATGATTAATCAAATGACCTTTTCTCTGTTTCACTAGACATCCTTCACATCCAATGACAGCATATATTCCATTATTGATATCTTCTCTGATGTTCCTCTTATAAATATAGCTTTGCAGTACTTCATAGAGACAAGCGTTCTCAAGGTGAGGACTTCTATTTGGATAGTATGTATCCAACATGTTTGTCTTCAAAATATCTGTACTGTCTGGTTCTTTCTCCGCCAAATACTCTATTTCTTGTACAGATTTCAAAACTCGGTTTCGTGTTGCAGCAAGACCTAGACTCACCCAAATGATGGTTCTAGATTTCGCATATAGACTTGCTGATGACAATCGATCAGAACATTCATAAGCTCCAATTTCTCGATGTGACAACATCTTCAGACTGTAACAGTATAATTACTTGCTTAGACTCTTTTCATGTGAAATGTCCTCCCACATTTCCTTCAGTTCTGTCTTTTCTTTTTTTGTGATGTAAGACATCACATATCGAGCCACAGCAATAGAGTTGTCAGCAACTAATTGAATATCCATGTTAGCATTCCACATGGACAAAATCACTGGGTTGTAGTCGTTGATGTACTTGGACTCTTTGTTTCTTTTTAAATTGTATGTATTTTTTGGTGATTTCCTCGTCACAGTATGTCGTAGAGAAGACATCAAATATTTACTCTTCCTTTAGAAATCACTGGTCATGGAAAGCCGAAACGACATTTTGTGTAGAACTTTTCCTTGTTTTTGAATTTTCGACGACCGTACTTTCCACAACGATGGGATTGAAAGCGTAAAACTTGTTGCCTTAAACTGTTTTCTTCGGTAGTTTTTGGAACAGCACATGTTGAATACTCTTCAATGAAACTCATCACTGTTTCATCCGAATCTGTTCCAAATTTGGGTGCATCTTTAATCCACAACAACATATGTATGTGAAGAGCACCTCTCGCTTGATACTCCTTTCTCCAAAAGAAATCCAAAACCTCTCCAAGGGGAGGATTTTTTTTGTTGGTAATAAAAGACATCATAGCTTCAAATCTATGATTAAAATATCTGCTTACATTCACTGGATCCAAAGAACACAGTTCTCCAGGTGTTTTGAATTCTATATTTTGTATATTTGCATTTGCCTCGCGTATAAATTGAAGTAAGTCGTCCCATGCATACTCGGCACAGCTAAGAGTGAGGAACCATGTAGGAGTTCCTAAGTTTCTTAGCATACATTTCAATTCCCCATGACGACGGTACCAATACTCGTTTGTACCACGCTGACATGCCATGAGATTGATTAGATGAGATTCCGAAATATTATCTTGCAGATTGACTTTCTCCATAAAGTCCCTCGCCGAAACATTTTGCAGATGTGCTCCACTTTTCAGCATATGATTTACTGCATAAGAATGCCCAGACAAGTCACTTTCATACTGTAGATGAAACAAATATGGAATGCATTGATGAAACCTTGGATCTTCAGCATATAATCTTACAGTCCGGTATTCAGATGCAGGAATTTGAATTGGTCGATCGTCATATCGTCCACCTCGACCTGTTGGAAATAGCCGTGGAAAAGAACGAGCTTCCAAACATTCTTCCCATACATTAATGGGACTTCCTTTTGCTGCTTTCATTTGAAACAATTCAATTGCATTCCCCATTACTTCTTTGGTATGCAAAGGATGAACAGTATAATGTTCATATATTTCTTCACTTCTAGACACATCAAATTTTTCAATTTGGCCGGCTGAACAATCACTGTCTTCTTCTGCAGCTATTTCCTCTGCTCCAACACATACATGTTTGTAGTACTCATTGTTTTTGACTAAATACAACATTGCCTTGTTGACTTTCCTAACATCCACTAAATCTTGCCAGATTTTCTTACTCTTTGTCGGAACCCCATTAACTAGAATAACTAAAGGTTCCTCTTCCACTTTTTCTTCACCAATTGTATCAATATTTTTCTTGAAATCTAGAGGCAAATAAACTACTCTTCCCTTTAATCCTCTCTGTAAATCTGAAGGAGGCAATTTCCCTGTCTTAGGCTCCATGCGAACAATAGCCTGAAAAGGATGGACACATTGAATCAAAATAGATTCATATGTATTTAAATCCATCAATTCAGCAGGAATGTCTACCAACTCAAGATTATTATGAACAGCTCTAGCAGGCATTCTGTTTTCATTTAATTTATTATAACAATATTTACAAATACGCTGATCAGAACTCAAATCAAAAGAATTCTCCACCAACAAATAAGTTGCAAAATTCTTCCATTCACTATTATTTTCCATTTCACTTTTTGCATATAAATCAACTAACCTAGTCTGAATCTTATAATGAGTCCATCGACAACACACACAAGTAAAATTAGGCCTTTCACTTGATTTCACCTTAAACTTGGTAATTTCCTGGTCAAACTTTTCTGTACTTGAAATCTGTACATTGTCTTCCACATAACCTTGTATTACTGTGTCAATTTCTACACTGTCCTCTTTTTCACAAAAATAACAAATCTCAATTTCTTCACAAATCTTCTTCACATCTAATTCAGTTCCATGCAAAAGAGCACTATTTAACTGTTTAAGCTTAAGTGCTGGACTTTTTGCATAATACAACCTTCTCACTAATTTCCTCATTTTGTTATGATGCACTGCTAACATCCTAAAATGATGAAAAACACTCTGACATACTTTTCTTGAAAGACAAGCCAGTGAATGTCCATGCAAACCTGTGTTTTCTCTCACTCTGCAAGGATCTAAGTCTTGCAACATCTTCATTTTCTGTTTTAGACTTTTCTTACTATATGTACGTAAGAAATTACGAAGCACAACGATTGAATCCTGTCGCACACTACAAATACTACTACACTTCCAAGTGTACACTGGATCCTTAGTACGTCTCCCTAAAACTTCATCAGCTAACACCTCTTCTGCATCTCTAGACACAAGTTTCTCTTTTTCAATCGGACAACCATCTTTCACCTCATATGCTCGACCACTGGTGTCAACTGCATGCACCAAATCATTTTCCTGGAAGTAACTCTCCTCATTAAAAAATGGCTCACAACTTGAACTGTGCATCCATTCTCCAGAACAAACTTTACAAAAATTAGTTCGATTAATTACTCTTTTGCATCTACTGTTTGATTTGAAAACATCAATTGTCTTGTTAAATGTCCTAATTCTATTAATTAATAAAATAAAAAAAAATTCTTAACTTCAAAAGCTTGATCAACAATCTTCTCTACATTTTTCTTTTTCTTGTAAAAAGCAGCTCTCTGTTTACCTTTCTTAACGTTTTTTAACAAATTTAATACTACCCTATTGCGAAACATTCGTTTACGAATGTCCCTAAATTGATTTTGCCTTCTATTCCTATACATATTATTGTCTCCTGCTGCAGTAGTAACATTTTTGGGGGGCCTCTCCTTCCTCTTCAAATTTGCTCTCTCCTTCTGTAAATTGACATGTACATTATCATTTTTTTTTATCTACATATGTTCCGAAAAAAAGACTTAGTTGTCTTACCAGGAGCTTTTTTCGCGTTTTTTGAAGTATTTGTTGTAGGAGACTGCTTTAATTCCGTTGCTGTTTTTGTTTTTTCCGCTTAGCATCTTTACTTCTCCTCTGCCTTGAGGGCATATTTCCTTACTATTGAAATCTTGATTTCAATCTGTGGTAAAAAAAAAAAAAACATTATAGACCACTATTACCAAACAACAAAGCAATGACAATAAGTAAACAATATAAACACTATAATGCTTATACATATGACCTTATCTCTGTTTTTTAAATGTTATTCTAAAAAAATATTTCGGACACATGAATTGGTTTTACATTATTGACAAGGATTAGATAGTATCTGCATGATTAAAAAAATATATTGGGGGGGCGTGGCCAAGATGGCGAGCTAAGAGGACGCATCCCTCATGAGCTCCCGAAGCCCCGGTGCCCACGCACCGCCAATTACCGCTGATCCCCCCCAGATCAGGCGGAAAACGGTGCCCAGCGCGAACAGGAGTGCAGCGACGCGACTTGGAGAATCCCGGTGCCCTCCAGGGTGCAGCGGAGCCGGGCCGAGCGATCCCCGGAAGTGAGGCCTGTCGCCGAGCCGGGAGCCCCGGCGGGCCGCCCTGCGGAGCCAGCCGGCGGTGCACCCGGAAGCCCCAGCGAAGCCACCGGGACGACCGCAGGGGAAGCGCACCCCAGAGCGAGCCGATCGGGAGGCGGCGGAGGAGCACACCACGGCGGGCCAGCGAATCACCGGCCGAAACACACCGCGCCGAACCCGGGAAGCCCCAACTACGCGACCCCGGGGATTCGGGGGACGGTGAGGCCTACCCCGGAGCCTGGGCTTCTGGAGCCCTCCAGTGCGCCTCAATCTGTCTGGAGGGTCGGCGCAACGAACAAAGAGCGCGCCACGACTCCCTGTGCTGCCCGGGCGGGCTGTGGGGACCACACCACCATCCCCTTCTTCAGTGGACCTCGGTAGGCCTATGGAGCGAAGACGACGCTCGGCCCAAGGGCCTTGATTGCGACGGGGCCCTCCCTCCTTCATCACGCCTCGCACCGGAGCCGGGCCGTGGCCCTCCCCGGCGTGGACACTCCAGGTGACGGGCTATAGGCCTGGGGGGAACATTGTGCGGCTCAAGAACTGCGGTAAGGGGCATCGGCCGCGAGAGACATATACCTGTGCCACTTCTGTTGCGGTGCGGAGAGAGGCCATCCGGGCCCTTCCAAGCAGACTCCACTCCTACAGCTCTTACAGGGGTGGAAAGACAGCGTGGCCTACTTACCTTTGTCCCTAGACGCTCTCTTCCTCATGGTGGGCCGGAGGTTATATCTTCCGCGTTCGGGGCGGACGACGGCACCCACCTCGGGGTGGCGACGCAGAAGAAGACCCACAGCTGTGCTCAGTTCACGGAGTGCCTCAGCGAGGAGTGCTGACGCGTGCATCTCAGCCCACGCTGCCCAGAACCTTATCGGTGCCCTTTGTGTCGCGGTCCACGCCTGTTGCTGCAATGTCGAGCAACCGAGGGGGTAAGAAAGGTGACCGCACCTTGCCTGATATGTTGAACAGAGTCGCCCCCAGACAGGATAGGAACCAGCCCGCCCCGAGCCCTCCGTCCAGCTCTCGAGGGGCCGAAGGAGGGGAACCCCCGGTGACCCGATCATTTCTAGAGTCGTTGTTCAGCACCCTTAGGGAGGACTTCCAGGCGTTGAAGCAGGAGGTGGCGGGGGAAGTCCGTGAGGTGCAGCGAGAGGTCGATTCCCTTGGGGAGCGAGTGACCGTTATGGAAGAATCTGGCCAAACCCGTGATGATGAGATAACGCACCTGCAGCAGGAAGTTCTACGGCTCAGAGACCAGCAAATTGACCTCCAGGCCCACGCAGAAGATCTCGAGAATAGGTCCAGGCGCAACAACATTAGAATTTGGGGCATTCCTTCTGGAGAAGAAGGGGAAGACGTGGCTGCGTACCTGGGCGGTATGTTTCGCGACATTTTGGGGGAGCCTGGAGACTTCCCGATGAGGATAGACAGAGCACACAGAGTGGGGCCACAGCGACAAGCCTCTGCACCAGCCCCAGATATCTTAGCCTTCCTGCCGGATTTCCCCTTGAAGGAACGAATCCTACGCGAGGCTTGACGCCGGCAACCGCTAAGTTTCCGGAATCATCCAGTGGCGCTGTTTCAAGACTTATCCACGATCACCCTTCAAAAGCGCAAGTCCTTCAAGATAGCCACAGACTTCTTTAGAGAACACGGCACACAGTACTCCTGGGGCGATCCCTTTCGGCTCATCTTTCGCTGGAACGGCACCTTGCATCAACTCCGGTCCCTTCAGGACACTTGCGAGGTGCTGGGGATCACAGCAACAGAAGCCGACACTCCTACACCCTCCCAACGACGCGTCACCAGAGGTGGGTGGCAGACTGTCCGACGGCGCCGGCCCACTGCTTTACCTGCGCGACCGGACTCACCCACGGTCAGAGCTGAAAGGGACGACGCAAAATTGGTGGTTTCCAGAGACACGTCGTCTGGTGATGTGGCCCTAACGGCCTGAGCACACTCCGGGGGGAGATCTTGATGGCCTCATCTTCATAGCAGGTGCGGGGGTTCCGGGAGGGAGGGGGCGGCGGGGGAGTGCAGGAGGTGGCTGGACGTCCACTCGAATAACTTACCACAGACTTGTCCAATAGGGACCGGACTGGGACAATGACCTTCGTTCAAGGGAAGTTGGGGAGGTGGGGACGTTGGGGTACCGGGTGGGGTGAGGGGGGGAGATGGTTGGGATTGGAGGGAGGGGTTTGGGGGAGCCACGGGTCCAGAAGTTTGGGGTGGAGTGGCTGGGTGTTGGTTTGGTTGGGGGTTGCTTGGAGGGGACTTTGGGATTTGTGCTGGGCTGTCATGTTTAACTGCTATTCCTCCTTTAGCCTCGCATTGCACGCATTGGGTTCCGGATCCGGTGCTATCGGGCTACTGCATTTGCTCGGCCTTATGCCGTTGATCCTCACGACGATCATTGCCGACATAGCCTCATTGCTCGCTGTTCTTGTGACGACTATTCATGGCCCTTAAGATAGTCACCCTCAATGTGAAGGGACTGAACAACCCGGTTAAGCGTAGGGCGATATTATCCCTCCTTGAGAACGCCCAGGCGGACATATGTCTTTTACAGGAGACTCACCTCTTGGCCCGGGACTGCCTTAGAATGAGATCACCGAAGTTCCCAGTACAATTTTTCTCCTCAGGGCCCACTAAGACGGCGGGGGTTGCTATCCTAGTCTCTAGAAGGTTTAGGGGGGAGGTCCTGCACAAGGTTGCGGAGCAGAAGGGGAGGCTCCTAGCTTATAGGGTCAAGCTGGGGGGTTTTTTGTTCACTGTGGGTTCCGTCTATAGCCCGAATGACCGCCAGGACCTATTCCTACACTCAGCCCTCGAACACATAGCGACTACGCCGGACAGACACATACTCATCGGGGGGGACTTGAACATGGTCTTTGATTCGCTCCTGGACAGATCCACGCAACGACGCCCACACACCGGGGAGTTCTCGCAACTGAGTCACTCCCGCCTAGGTGATCTTGATATGCATGATTTATGGAGACGCCTGCACCCCACTACCCGAGCCTATTCTTATTATTCCCATGCGCATAGAACATACGCGAGACTGGATCACATCCTAGTTACGGGGCCGATGGCTGCGCTGGCGACGGCTTCCGACATAGGGGTTCTCTCGTTGTCGGATCACGCCCCGGTGTCGGGTTCCTTTCAACTGCCGCCGGTATCGCCCTCTCGGGGAGTTTGGCGCCTCAGAGACACCCTGTTGCATAAGCCAGCGGTGGTAAAGCAGATACGCGACGCGATTTCTGCATACCGGTCCCATAATGATAATGGGGACACATCCCGGGCGACACAGTGGGCTGCCTTGAAGGCGGTGCTCCGCGGGGAATTCATCGCCGTCTCGTCTGCGGAGAATAGAGAACGACAGCGGAAACAGGATGAGCTTACGACCCAGGTGAGGGAGCTGGAGCAGATGCACCAGAGAACAGGGGCCCCCAGAGTTTGGAGGCAGCTTAAGGCAACCCGGAAATTGCTCTCCGCGCTAGATATGGACAGAGCGGAATATGCGGCGCTGCACCTGAAGCATGCATATTACACTGGCGGCGATAGGTGCGGCCGCCTCCTGGCAAACAAACTCCGTATGAAACATCAGCGTATGCGGGTTGCGGAGTTATCGACTCCAGGCAGGGCGAAGGCTACGGAGGACCCTCAGATCGCGGAGGGATTCCGCCGTTACTATGCCGACTTATACACAGGCGAGCCCCCCTCGGTGTTAGCTGAGGCAGATTACCTGGAATCGGTCGAGCTCCCTGCTCTCACCCCGGAGCAGGCGGAGTACCTGGAGCGAGACATTCGCCCGGAGGAGGTGATTGCGGCTATCTCCCGGCTTAAGCATGGGAAGGCTCCGGGCCCTGACGGTTATTCCCCACTTTTCTACAAGACGTTCTGTCAGGACCTGGTCCCTCTGTTGACGCGACTCTTTAACTCCTTCGCGGAACCGGGAGCCATTCCTCCGGATTTGCTCTGGGCGACGGTTTCGGTTATTCCCAAACCAGGGAAAGATAAACCGAGTGCGGCTCCTACCGGCCAATCTCGTTTTTGAACGTGGATCTCAAGCTCTACACGGGGATCCTGGCGACTCGTCTGGCGCAATATCTGCCGGGACTTGTGGACCCGGATCAAGCAGGGTTTGTCCCCGGTCGGCAAACGGTGGACAACACTAAGAGAGTGGTGCACGTCCTGGAGAAGGCCTCCCGCATCCCTGGGGAACGCATGCTATTGTCAGTCGACGCAGAAAAGGCGTTCGACCGAGTGCGTTGGTCTTACCTTGAAAGAGTGCTTTGCAAAGTGGGTATAGGGGAGAAATTCCGCACACTCGTATTTAACTGTTACAAACACCCGGCAGCGGTGGTGCGGGTAAATGGGTGCAGCTCCGACCGCTTTGCGATTGAATGGGGGACCAGGCAGGGATGCCCACTGTCCCCGCTTCTTTTTGCTCTTTACATGGAGCCGTTTGCCCAGAGGATCAGACAGGACCCGAGGGTGACTGGCGTCCGCATAGGAGGCCACGTCCACACCATTAGCCTGTACGCGGATGACGTGATCTTCATGCTTGAAGACCCGGGGAAGGCACTCCCGGCTTGCATCGCCGAGATGGACGCCTTCGCCGCGGTAGCGGGTTTCAAAATGAATATGAGGAAATCGTCTGCCCTAGACCTCTCGCTGTCCGTTGCAACGAGACTTGAATTACAGAGGCGCTTCCCCATGAGTTGGTCTAAAGATCTGATCCCGTACTTGGGTGTCTTGCTGGCGCCCTCCCTGCCCGCTATGGTGACGGCAAACTACACGGCATTGGGCAGTAAGCTGAAGGAGGAATTGACCCGCTGGAACAAGGGCACGTTGTCGTTGCTGGGGCGGTTTGCCGCAGTGAAGATGACTCTCCTGCCGCAGGTCCTGTACTTGTTTCGGGCACTACCGCTTCAGCCACCGAAAGGTTGGATCCGTCAGGCACAGGCGGACATCGCCCGCTTTGTCTGGCAGGGTCGCAAACCCAGGCTTAGGAGAGCCTTGTCTACTCTGGCTCCGGAATCCGGCGGCCTTGGCATTCCAGAGCTCCAAAAGTACTTTCACGCGGCGCAACTTCGGTTCTTCGTGGAGTGGAGCAAATGGGAATCTGACAGACACTGGCTGTTTCAGGACCAGGCGGTGGCGGGTAGGACTTTACAGGAGATACCCTTCATGCGCAGGGCTCATCGGCCTCGCAACCTTTACGCGTCTCTGGTCACCCAGGTCCCGCTCAGAGTGTGGGATGCAGTGAACGCTACGCGGGAACTTACCACCTTCCCGTCGCCGCTTACGCCGTTGATCGGGAACCCGGACTTCCAGCCTGGGATGGAGCCTGGCACGTTCGCTCTCTGGCGGGATGCCAGGTGCTGCGCTTTGTTTCACATGTATGGTTCGGAGGGGATTGTGTCGTTCCAGGACCTCAGACGGGATTACCACCTGCCTGAGACTGAACGTATGCGATATTTACAGGTTCGCCACTGGGCACTGCAGCCGCAGGTGAGGGAGTTGGCAGACCGGAAACTTACACCCTACGAGATGTGGCTAGCGACTCGCTCCTCGGATGCCAAGCTCGTTTCGGACCTGTGCAAGCTTTTTCAGCCCCCCACCTTCCACATCCATAACCCCGGGAGGGAGCGCTGGGAGCAGGAACTGGGGAGGGAATTGAGCCACAAAGAGTGGGATGACATATCTTACCGCGCACGCCACTCGGCTTACCACACTGGGCTCACTGAGACTTTCACTAAAATAACTACATACTGGTACTACACGCCTCAACGATTGCATGACATGAATCATGGCCTCCCAGATACCTGTTGGCGCGAGTGTGGACAGACTGGCACGCTCACACACATCTTATGGGACTGTCCGTTGCTGGATCCCTACTGGAAAGAGGTCTTAGATGAAGTTGACCAATGTTTTGACATTGAACTGCCTCGCTTCCCAGCCTATATCCTATTAGGGTTACCCAACGGGTTGATGTATCCTCTGAGGTCCAGGAAGGGTAGGCAGAAAGCAATTGCATTAGGCTCAGCGATACAGAACATACTCATATATTGGCGCACCACCACCATTCCCAACACTACCGGCTGGCTACACAGGTTATGGCACGTTCTAGGTATGGAGAAACTATCCCTCACAGTGGCGGGAGAGGTGGATAAGTTTGAAGAATTGTGGCACCCCTTTCTCACCTTATTGCAGTTGGAATTCAAGGAAATTACCTCTGTCCCCGGTACCTCAGGCTCATGCGATTGACATCCCTAACCACTCCGCAGGCTTAGTCGCCCTGGATGATATCTGTGAAGAAAGGAGGCGGTTTCACTGAAATGTTGACAAGGGCACATGACATTAGCTCGGCGCAACCCCGAGGGGGGGGGGAGGAAGGAGTAAGGGGGGTTCGGGGGGAGGGCAGGGAGGGGCAGTTACGTTGAGGGGGGGGTTGGTTTTGGGGTCAGTCGTCATTGCTCCTACGCCTAGCATGTGGCTCCACAACATGTTATGAGTGTAATGTCTGCAATTCTGATGGCGCTCATGATGTAGAGACTCTGAATAGCATCTTTTTGACGACGAGTTTATGTTGTATGTATTGTTTTCCTCCTATATAACTCTGCAATAAAATGCTTTAAACCTAAAAAAATATATTAGCACATTTCACAATCATATCACCTGTGTTTCCTCAGATTAGTAAGCAGATTGTGCACACGAGGTAAGGCCTGTCCTGGGGAGCATAACTGGTGAGGCCGGTATCTAAGAGTGCACTGGACTGGACTTCATGAAGCCTATCCCCCACTTGTGCACATGAGGTAAGGCCTGTCCTGTGGAGCATAGGTGGTGAGGCCGGTGTCTAAGAGTGCACTGGACTGGACTTCATGAAGCCTATCCCCCACTGCACTCTTAGACACAGCCCTCACCTCCTTTGCACCCCTGGACAATCCTCACCTCATCTGCAACCCTGAATAGACCTCAACTCATCTGCACCATTAGACAGGCCTCAGTTCATCTACACCCCTGGACACGCCTCATCTCATGTGCACCCTGTTACCATAAATTATACCCAATATATTGAGGCCTGTCCAAGGGGCACAGATTAGATAAGGCTAGTCTAAGGGTCAGAGGATGTGAGTCCTCTCCATTGCACTCATGGGCACAGGCCTCAACTCCTTAGCACCCCTGGTCATGCCTCACCTCATCTGCACAATCCACTTCCTAATTTGAGGAAACACAGGTGACATCATTGTGAAAGGTTCAAATATATTTCTTAATCATGCAGACACTATTTATTCCTTCTCAAAAATATAAAACCCATTCATTTGCCCCAAAATCGTTTTTTAAATTACATTTTTGAAACAGAGCGCAGGTCCTATGTACAAGCATTCCATTTCAGTCCTGAAAACTCACTATTTTACAAAATACATTTCCTCTCTCTTGCAAACATTCCTACCAGGCATTACTAGAAAAATGACACAAACCAACAGCAAAGAAGCTCAGTGTGCTTCCTAATTTGAGGTAACACAGGTGACATGATTGTGAAAGGTTCAAATATTTTTATTTAATCATGCAGACACTATTTATTCCTTCTCAAAAATCTAAAAGTCATTGATTTGCCCCAAAATCGTTTTTTAAATAACATTTTAGAAACAGAGCGCAGGTCCTATGTACAAGCATTTCATTTCAGTACTGAAAACTATCTATTTTACAAAATACATTTCTTCTCTCTTGCAAACATTCCTACCAAGCATTATCAAAAAACATGACACAAACCAACAGCAAAGAAGCTCAGTGTGCTTCCTAATCTGAGGTAACACAGGTGACATGATTGTGTAAGGTTCAAATATTTTTATTTAATCATGCACACACTATTTATTCCTTCTCAAAAATTCTAAAAGTCATTGATTTGCCCCAAAATCGTGTTTTAAATAACATTTTAGAAACAGAGCACAGGTCCTATGTACAAGCATTCCATTTCAGTACTGAAAAATCACTATTTTACAAAATACATTTCCTCTCTCTTGCAAACATTCCTACCAAGCATTACCAAAAAAATGACACAAACCAACAGCAAAGAAACTCAGTGTGCTTCCTAATCTGAGGTAACACAGGTGACATGATTGTGAAAGGTTCAAATATTTTTATTTAATCATGCACACACTATTTCTTCCTTCTCAAATATGTAAAACCATTGATTTGCCCCAAAATCGTTTTTTGAATAACATTTTAGAAACAGAGCACAGGTCCTATGTACAAGCATTCCATTTCAGTACTGAAAACTCACTATTTTACAAAATACATTTCCTCTCTCTTGCAAACATTCCTACCAAGCATTACCAAAAAAATGACACAAACCAACTGCAAAGAAGCTCAGTGTGCTTCCTAATCTGAGGTAATACAGGTGACATGATTGTGAAAGGTTCAAAAATACTTATTTAATCATGCAGACACTATTTATTCCTTCTCAAAAATCTAAAAGTCATTGATTTGCCCAAAAATCATTTTTTAAATAACATTTTAGAAACAGAGCGCAGGTCCTATGTACAAGCATTCCATTTCAGTACTGAAAACTCACTATTTTACAAAATACATTTCCTCTCTCTTGCAAACATTCCTACCAAGCATTACCAAAAAAATGACACAAACCAACAGCAAAGAAACTCAGTGTGCTTCCTAATCTGAGGTAACACAGGTGACATGATTGTGAAAGGTACAAATATTTTTATTTAATCATGCACACACTATTTATTCCTTCTAAAAAATGTAAAAGCCATTGCTTTGCCCCAAAATCGTTTTTTGAATAACATTTTAGAAACAGAGCACAGGTCCTATGTACAAGCATTCCATTTCAGTACTGAAAACTCACTATTTTACAAAATACATTTCCTCTGTCTTGCAAACATTCCTACCAAGCATTACCAAAAAAATGACACAAACCAACAGCAAAGAAGCTCAGTGTGCTTCCTAATTATGAGGTAACACAGGTGACATGATTGTAAAAGGTTAAAATATTTTTATTTAAACATGCACACACTATTTATTCCTTCTAAAAACATGTAAAAGCCATTGATTTGCCCCAAAATCGTTTTTTAAATAACATTTTAGAAACAGAGCGCAGGTCCTATGTACAAGCATTCAATTTCACCACTGAAACCTCACTTTTTCACAAAATACAAATCCTCTATCTTGCAAATGTAGATACCAAGCATTATCAAAAAACATGATACAAACCAACAAGAAAGAATTTCAATCTGCTTCCTAATCTGAGGTAACACAGGTGACATCATTGTGAAATGTTCAAAAATATTTATTTAATCATGCAAATACTATTTATTCCTTCTCAAAAATATAAAAAAACATTGATTTGCCCCAAAATCGTTTTTTAAATAACATTTTAGAAACAGAGCGCATGTCCTATGTACAAGCATTCAATTCCACTACTGAAACCCATTGATTTGCCCTAAAATCGTTTTTTAAATAACATTTTAGAAACAGAGCGCAGGTCCTATATACAAGCATTCAATTTCACTACTGAAACCTCACTATTTCACAAAATACAAATCCTCTATCTTGCAAATGTTGATACCAAGCATTATCAAAAAGCATGACAGCAAAGAAGCTCAATGTGCTTCCTAATCTGAAGTCTCTATCTATATTAAATGAATCATAACTCACCTTTACAAATGCTTTGGGAGATTGAGAACAGTGTCAGATACACACACCAATATTTCTTTAACAGAGCAAAAGGTATGGACTCCAGACACTGCAACCATGAATGGCACAGAAAACCTCTAATTCTACACACATATCCCTCATGTTAACCAATCAAAAGTCTTCCCTCTCTATTTTCAAACCAACACCCTTCCCCCCCTCAGCCCTTTCTACCTGTTACCATAGCAACTCCCTCCTCACTGACCTCTCAGGTTTAAAAGTTTATTCTACAATGTTGCAAATGAACTCAGCAAGGATGTTTTACCTCTCAATACACCAGCTTATCAGGTGCAATGTTTCTTTAAATGACTTTTTCTTAACCATTCAAATTACTTCTTTCACAGAACAGAACCATGTACCCTAACTTTCAGTTTTCAACTATCTGAATCCACCAATCTTTGCTTGTGATTCAAGAGCACTGAAACTCCACAGTTTTTTTTTGCAAACTCCTACTGTTCCAAATGCCATTTTATTCCTACACTACATCTGACTGCACCAGAACCTCCTCTCACCATGTATTCTGTCTGGATTATTGGACATAGCTACATCCACTGGGCTCAAAGGTATGCAGCTCTCAGAAATTTTCACAACCTTGATTTACCAAATGTGCACATCAAGTGGATTGGCCACAGAGGATTGAGATGTCATCAATTGATACCATTGGTGAAAACCTTTCACCATCTGCCACACCCTGACCTTACAATTTTGCACTGTGGTGGAAATAACCTAGGCACTTTGACTGGGGTAGGTCTGGAAATGGTTTTAAAGGACACCTTTGGGCAATTGATGACACTTTTTCCACAAACTGCCTTGGTATATTCCAATATATGCCAAAGACAGAAATGGAAGTGGTCCAACCAATTTTGTCCACAATTTGAGAAAGCACGGAAACATGTGAATAAATCTGTTTCTGCTTACATGAGAGACTATGGAATGGGTTTCATATACAACAATAACTTGCGTTACAAAATGCAAGATATCTACAGAGGAGATGGTGTGCACTTCTCAGATGAGGGGAATAGAATATTCCTCCTGAATTTAAGACTGTGCATCGGAACCTACTTGTAGGTACCTAAATCAGCCACAGAACCCAAAAGCTCTTTTCAGGGCTACCCTACCTCTGATCACTAAAAATGATTACTTTACTCTAACTTTTTTCACTGTTTTTCACCAAAGTACGCTCCCCAGTACGCTCCCCGGTACGTTTACCGGTGCGCGTACCGGGCGCTCCCCCGCGAAAATTAAAAAATATATATATTTTTTGGGGCCTATATGGGCCTCCTAAGACTACCTCAGAAAACCTAGGGGGTCAGGGGGTGTCTACCGTGCCCCCTTTTACCCATTCCCAATGTTGTTTGTCCTCCATCTTGTGTCTCAATTCTTCCGAAACACAAGATGGAGGACTTCCGTAGCGCTACCAGTACGCGTACCGGGGCACTCACCGGTAAGCGCTCCCGAAAAATTTTAAAAGTTAATTTACATAAAAACCTCTGTAGAGATGTTCATCAAATATAGAATAGGCCATACTACATACCAGTCCCTACCATTTTCCCAAATTTGATGGAATTCCATTGAGCTATTTGGCCTGTAGCCCTGTCTAAACATCCTGAGGTAAATTACATGACAAAAACACATCTGAAGTGTTAGAATTTACAACCAATTAAAATGTTACTTTCATTTTCTACTATTATTTCCTGACATTTGATTGGTTATGTACATGAATATAAATGAAAAAAGAGGGAAACACAGCCATTTTGACTACAACTACCTGAGGTGCATCTTGAAAGGATTTTCGCATTTTTTCTTCTTCACCTCTCTGTAAAGTAAGTTGTTAATTTGTAAGGGGCACTTTAAGTTAATTTGTAAAAACGTTTTCTGATAGTTATTTACTGTCCCTCTGTTATAGTTATAGATTGAGATAGGCTTCCCTGTTATATTTATGGATTGAGTTAGGCTTCTCTGGTATAATTATGAATTTACTTAGGCTTCATCACATGCATTTTTTTATATTTATACTTCCTACCTGATACCATACACTGCCCAAAGAAAAATTGAGTATTAAAAAATCAGAACTACCTGTCTGAACTTAAACCCAACAGTGCCTTAACTCTACTGATATAGTTATTTTTTATGCAATTTACAGCAAGAAAATGGAAGGAGAGCAAGAAAACATCAATGTTTCTTTCGAAATTACAAATGAAGAGATTCTTCAAGATGATTTTGTTGACGAGGATTTTATGGATGAGTCTTTGGAGCAACAATTTATTGACTGTTTACAAGATATTGAATCATGCAATTTTGAGGAGATTCCAGATGATCTAATGCTGGAAGTTTTATTAAACTATGAACAATTCTAACCAATACATTTTTATTTAATAATTTTAAAAAAATTGAGACATTATTCATTTTTATATGTAATTCATGAAGTACTACCAAAATGATTATATTTATATTATAATATAAAGTGAAACTTACAGTATACTGTGCAATTTTAAAACATCATAAGGGAGCAGGGTAGACTACCCATGATCCTCTAGGTCTTCTCAGGGAGTGCTTAAAGGATCTGTTTCTGCTTTCCTGACAAACTATGGTATAGATTCCATATACCACAATAACTTCTGTAACAACATGCAAGATATCTACAGAAAAAAAGATGTACATTGAATTTAATACTCTGCATTGGTACCTACATGTTGGTGCTTAAATCATCCACACAACACAACAACTCTATTCAGAGCTATCCTACCTCTAAGCACTTTAAATTATTATTTTACTGTTTCACTGGGTTTTCCCCATGGTACGCTCCCCAGTACGCTCCCCGGTGCACGTACCGGGCGTCCCCCCCGCGAAAGTCGAAAAAAAATAATTGTTTTGCCCCGCGGGGCCCTTTTATGGCCCCCACATCAAACCAAGGGGGCCAGGGGGGGTCTACCCTACCCCCTTTTAGTCATTTCCCCCTTTGTTTTTGCAACCTCTTGTGTCTCGATCCTACCGAGACACAAGATGGTGGCCGCTCCGGACTGTTTGGAATGTTTACAGACACCCGAGAGCCAATCAGCTTTCCGCTCGCGAACTCGCGTAGCGCGCTGGTACGCGCCCCGGTGCGCGTACTGGCGCGCGCTTATAGATATATATATTTTTTTTAACCTAAATTACTCAAAATCCACTGGAACACATATCTTGAGACATAGCAAAGGCACATCGGGCTACCAGTCCCTACAATTTTGCCAAGTTTGGTGGAAATCCATTCAGCCGTTCGGGCTAAAAGTGAGTCCAACCGCCCTATGGAAATTAACATGGGGAAAACATGTTTTGGGACCCCCCTTTTATCTCGGCCCCCACTTGACGAATCCCCCCCAAACTTTCAGGGAAGGAGCAGAGCGGAGCGGGCCATCTTCTTTGAGAAATTCGCGAAGATTCGTCCACCGGCGCCAAAGTTATTCCCAATAGAATGTTGCAGATTTCCTATGGAAAGTAGATCCTAACTATAACTACCTACTGGCGACCGCCAGTAGGTAATATAGATAGATAGATAGATAGATAGATAGATAGATAGATAGATAGATAGATAGATAGATAGATAGATAGATAGATAGATAGATAGAAATATATATATAGAGATATATATATAGATATATATATACATGTACACATATATATTTTGATAATTTAAAAAAACATGTTTTCATTTAAATTGAATTATTTATTATATATATATTTAAGAAGGCTCGAAACTAAATATATTCTTTTGCTCAATACAAAGACCCCTGCAGACCTTAATGTTACAGAAGACTTATACACGTGCTTGCCATAAGAGTTTATCTATTTGTTAGAGGTCTCCTCCCTGTGGGTTGCACGTGTAGGAACCGCCCGGCTGGGTGAAACCACATGTGCACCATGGGGAGGCTGCGACTCGATATACATCAGAGAAAAGAATTGAACTTTGCTGCTACTTATATTGAAACAGAATTTGATTTTAATTTCACCATTGAAGGGCACTTTATACAGATAGGGACTGTGTGGACCCTTATATCCAATCAGTCCTCTGTGATCTAACTTTAGGGATTTTTTATTATTGTTATCACAATGTATGGATTATGTAGTTTGTTTTTGCTTATATTATTTATGGTAAGACTGTGAATGATGTGGGTTGTAGAAATGTCTAACTGTTCTAGACATAACAGGTTTTTATGGGATACAAACTCAATATGTTTTGTATTAATTGACTATACCAGGCGTATATTTTATACCTAAGATTTGCTGGTTAAGTTATCAACATTGTGTATGAATTTGGACTCGGGTTTTGGATTGGAGATAGTAGCGTATTTTGCACATGAAGATGGGGGATATTATGCCCAATTTACCATATTTTGCACAGTTTGCGATATTTGCACAAGAAGTGAGCACTGAAAGCAATATTTGCACATCTTCAGCAAAGCACTTGCACTTTAAATTATTCCCTTACCATGTATTCAGTCAATTGACTATTTTATGCAATGCTTTTTGAGCAGAAGGTCTTTTTAAATAGAAGAAAGAGATGTTTTATGAGACTAACTGCTTTTTAAAGTTATGTAGCATATAAAAGCCTGAAATGTAATCATTTAGAGAAAATGTATTTTACTGAGATTCTTTTTTCAATCAACCCGCAAAAATTTACATCTTTTTATATCATATTACCAAATGAATTTAATTATGGTAATTTACAAAAATTTAAATACAGTAACTGGTATCGGTTACTGTATTTTAACTACGAAACTGATGTAGTATGTCTTTCATGTCCATGCCTAAAATTCACAGGTGGTGTTAATTTTGCTTTATCACTGGCACTTTAAAAGGGCTGTCCGTTCAAGGAAACGTTGTCATGTGAACAAGGCTCCGTTGAGCCGAAACGTCTTTGACTTTTTCTGCATCGCAATAAATTTCAGCACCTAACTGGTCCGTGTCCGTGTGGTTTTTGCTGGCTGGTTGGCGAGATTCCAGAGCGCATAAGGAAAGCGGAACAAATGATATATATATATATATATATATATATATATATATATATATATATATATATATATATATATTCACTGAAAAAACCATGGGTTATAGACCATATATAGTTAGGAATTAGCACTTACAAAACCTTATTTTACTCACACAAAACCATTGAAATTCCATATATAGTTAGTTGCACTAACTATATATCGCGCACCCGCAATCCACTGCTGATCATGTCACATATTACATCATTCATGACATGGTCAGTGACATCACTGATGACATCACTGATGACATCTCAAATGACATCACTGATGACATCATCCAGTGACTGTGTGTTTCTGTAAAGTTTAAATATGTTTTACATATTGAAAAATGAGTAGATGTAAAAGTGTCTAAATAAAAGATTTAGTAGGTGCGTGACTGACTGTATGAGTGAGTGATTAAATGTGGATACCATTCCTCTGTTACTTGCGGTGTTGAAGTTTGTGCCTGACGCTGGAGGACTGTGGAAGCGTCTCGAGGCTCACCTTTAGTGCATTGTAAGGCGCTACCTTTCGCCGGACCCGCTCCGCGGGTCCCGCTTCACGGAGCTGTGTCTTGCTGATTCCTGATTTCATTGGACTAAGGGCATCAGGCAGACAGGGCTGCGAGCGAGAATACTGCAGGACTCCAACTCCCAAGAGTCCCTGCAGTTTCCTTCCTTAACCGAACCCACCTTGTGACGCTCTCCCTGTAGGCCACGCCCCCCTGCAAATCAGTGAAAAGACCCCGGCCTTGGAACTTCAGTGGATACCATTCCTCTGTTACTTGCGGTGTTGAAGTTTGTGCCTGACGCTGGAGGACTGTGGAAGCGTCTCGAGGCTCACCTTTAGTGCATTGTAAGGCGCTACCTTTCGCCGGACCCGCTCCGCGGGTCCCGCTTCACGGAGCTGTGTCTTGCTGATTCCTGATTTCATTGGACTAAGGGCATCAGGCAGACAGGGCTGCGAGCGAGAATACTGCAGGACTCCAACTCCCAAGAGTCCCTGCAGTTTCCTTCCTTCACCGAACCCACCTGGTGACGCTCTCCCTGTAGGCCACGCCCCCCTGCAAATCAGTGAAAAGACCCCGGCCTTGGAACTTCAGTGGATACCATTCCTCTGTTACTTGCGGTGTTGAAGTTTGTGCCTGACGCTGGAGGACTGTGGAAGCGTCTCGAGGCTCACCTTTAGTGCATTGTAAGGCGCTACCTTTCGCCGGACCCGCTCCGCGGGTCCCGCTTCACGGAGCTGTGTCTTGCTGATTCCTGATTTCATTGGACTAAGGGCATCAGGCAGACAGGGCTGCGAGCGAGAATACTGCAGGACTCCAACTCCCAAGAGTCCCTGCAGTTTCCTTCCTTCACCGAACCCACCTGGTGACGCTCTCCCTGTAGGCCACGCCCCCCTCCACTCCCAACCTATATCTAACGTGTCATATTACCGCTGCGCGGGAGCGCGCGGGAAGCGCCCGGGAGAAGCCCGGGACAAGGGCGGGCCCTCTGAGGCCCTCAGAGGCACGGGAAGGCTAGGCTAGGCCAGTCCTCTAACATCCGGTCATCTTTATATTGTTTTGATTCTTTGACCTATTTGAGTTATGTTATAGAATGTTTATTTTACTTATATTGATTCTGTAGACATAGACTGTTTGATATAGGATTTGTCTATTAAATTCAGTTCCCAGGAAAACTACCGAGTACTTTAGTTTGGGTGTACTAATAGTAATTTCGCCCATATTTCTTAACCTTTTTCCATTGTCTAATTGAGATGATGACAAAGAAATTAAGGTCTGGGAGAATACTGGTAGGAAGATCAGGCTCAAAAACCAGATCGAATCCTCTGCGAAATAAACTCAGTCAGGCCTCTAATTTGAAAAGCACTTGCCAGCTTTTCAATCTCTGGGAAAGGGGCAAGAATAAAGATACAGGGGTGGACAAGAAGGCAGAGGATATTAAGGATTCTGGAACTATCCATTTGGACACTTTACCCGATACCTTGCGAGAGATGCCTGAAAACAACAAGGTAATTGTGGACAATAGTTCAGCGGTAACAAGAGTAGCTCCACTATCCTCCGAAGGTGGCTTCTCTCCTCCTCTATTCTCCACAATGAAAAATAATATTGACCTTGTGCCAGAGGTAGTTATAAAAACAAAGAAAGGCATAGAACAAAATGATTTGCATATAGGGATAACTCCACACGATGATGCCCATCATACAGTAAATATAACACCAACAAAAGCTTCGTTCAACAATGGGCTGTCTCCAATGATCCTAGATAAAGACCTATGCCAAAGGTATCTAGACACTGTCCCGGTTAAAGCTGAGATGGACCAGAATACTCCGGTAACATCAAACCATGCCGGCTTGCATCTTTATAGCAGTACCCCTTCCAAGTCCTCACACTCAAATTTTTCCATGAGCCCGAACTTAAATCTGACCGGGATAGGTGCACTACAATATAAGGGGACAGACAAACCCCTTTCTGATTCCCTTTTTTTACTAGAACACTTACTGTCATCCATCTTAAAACTGCTGGAAAAATTTGTGGGGGGATCTGATTGTGTACTTGATACAGTGACCCAAATTTTGAAAGTCTTACTGGGGACTCAAAAAGAGAACGATGCAGCCCCAAAGGAGCTATCCTCACCCTCTTTAGCATCAGATGAGGTAGGAATAAAAGATCATCCATCCGTAGATAACAATGCTCCAAAAGAAATACATGAGGATGTAAAAACAAATGCTACCCAGTCATCCCCCACCCTAAATCATTCTTTAGTTAATGATTCTGAAATTAAAGTTTATGGGGAACTCCCGTTAAAAACTGGGAATGACCTCTTCCCTATTTTCAAGAGGCAACAGGGAGAAGGGGACAGAGAGGTGGTTGCTATCCCGGAAGAGAATGGTAATAAAGGGAAATTTGAGATAATAAAAAAGAATGGAAAGAAAAAGAGGAAACTACTGAGACGGATAGAAAAAAACAGGCGGAGGAAAATTCTCTTTCGAAAACATCTAAATTCCCCCTTACAGTATGAGGTAAACAAAATTCAGGCGGCAGCTGAAAAAGATAAAAACCCCGAAAATAAGATTATTACAGAAAATATCGCCCCCCCGCCCCTGGCTACTCCAATATTATTATCTACTCCCACCCACCCCCCATCCCTAACAATGGATACAAACACCCTTTGTCAACAAGTCACCACTAATAGGGATATAATTGGGTCTAAAAATTTAACACCTTTAGGACAAGGGCAAAACCCCCTTGATCAAATAGCTCCATTACTTAACCCCTTAGCAACACCTTTTCTGGGAACAGCAGCAAGAGGTGTCTCATCAATAGAATCCAAGGAAAAAAATATAGATACCGTATGGGTAGAATTCTTTCCACTCTTTGATGCTGAGTGCATCTTGAACAGATCCCTCCTGCTTAAATATTTTCAAGAATCTGCCAACCTGAAACTTATACAAACAGCCGATCTAGACAGGGTTCTATTATTAAAATCAGAAGCGGGGATGATATCCAGGGTGAAGTTTCACTCTAAGTTAGTAGCCAACCTAATTCTGCAACGTTCCGAAGATCTGCAGAGCAGAGGAATAGATGTAATTCCGGTACTAGGGCATACCAAAGAAAACAATGTTCCTATATTCCAAACTAGACAGAAGCCCCCCTTTTCTCTGCTGCAAGCAGCAACAGGTAATACAAATAAGGTGGGTGAGATTTCAGAGTTAAAAATATGTAAGTCTAGGGATTTCCGTGTAGTAACCTATGTTAACCCTACCTTGCCAGCTTATCAATCTGATAGTGGAGAGGAAAATACCCAATGGAATTGGCTTCCTAGAGTACTCGCTGAAAAATCCTTGAACAAACAACTATCTAACCCGCATCTTTAGCAAAGAACTATCTGTAATATCCTGGAATGCAGCTGGCCTAAAAAATAGTTCAGAAAAAATAGCATTCCTTTTGTCCCTGGGGGCAAATATAATATGCCTCCAGGAGACATGGTGCCCCGACAAAATCCAAATAGGGAAAGACTATTATGTATTGGAAGGTAGCGCCACTTCAAATAAAAAAGGACATGCCAGCGGGGGGATAGCCTGCCTCTTATCAAACCGAATAAATTGGAACTATGAGCATTTTATGGACCCGAGTAACCTCTTTCAGGTAGTAACTTTATCTGGGCCTGGTAATCCTAAAGCTGGCAATTGTCTGGCCCTGATAAATGCTTATATACCTCCGGAAGTCGGTTTTAACACAATTCTAAAAAAGGTCTTCCTGCATATTCAGAGTATCAGGGAGAAAGATCCAAGGACGGCTATAATTATCGTTGGGGACTTAAACTGTAAGATCTCCAACTCTAGCATAAACTTATTCTGCGATAAAATCAGAGAAGAAACCCTCCATATCCCTCGGGCAACGTTCCCTGAAAATATAAAAACAAACAAACGTGGCAAACTATTACTAAACGAATTGGCAGAAATGGACGGGATTATTGCAAATGGGAGACTCCCCTCAGACTGCCCGGCTAATTTTACGCACAAATCCTACCAAGGAGAATCAATTCTTGATTATGTAATACTGGGGACCCAATCATTTAAGTTGTTGAAGGACATCAATGTTATTGATACATCGCTAAGTGATCATAGAATCCTCTCCATTTCAATGAATGTAAAGTCTTCTAAATGTGACCAGTGGTCTCTGAACAGTGATCAAACAAACTTTGGTACCAAATCAGGAAGGTGCTACTGGAATGCAAGGGCACATCGAAATTTGGAAGCAATGCTCGATGTAGCAATATCGGAGCTTCCTTCCTGGTATGGTTCTGAAATTGAAAATTTCTCCCTGTTCTTGAAGTCAGTGATAACAGGGGCAAAAAAGCTTAATAAGAAAAAGTCCACTGGTATATTCCCTAGCCCTCTGAGGCTGCTCAACATAGAAATTAATAAATTAGTAAGGGCCCAATATTTAAATAGATCAGGTGTTACAGCACAACAAATTACAATGCTAAAAAGGAAAAGGAGAAGGCTTTTAGCCACATTACGTAAAGAAAAAGAGGATGTCATCTGGGTAAAAATAAGAGAAGCTGCTATTAATGGGGAAATGAGGCAATTTTGGTCCCTTATAGGTGAGGGTTGCGGACTGAGAACTAGCCCTCTACCCATCCCTATTGGGGAACAAATATGGAGGGATTTTGTCTCTAACCTTTATGCAAGCAACAATACGGTGACCCCTCAAGTATGGCCAATCAAAATGAGTTTGCCTTTGGAGTCATTTACAGAAAAGGACATAGACTTAGCTATCGGAGAAATGAGGCGTTCAGGAGCTATGGGCCCAGATGAATTGCCCATTAACGTACTAAAACAGAATAGGGCTAAATGGAGCACGCTACTTTGCCCAATTTTCAATATTTGTTTACTAAGTGGTAAGGTCTTACCCTCCTGGAAGGGAAGTATCCTGGTCCCATTGTTTAAAAAGGGAGATCGCCTATCCCCTCAGAACTACCGCCAGATTGCATTGTTGGATGCAATCGGCAAAGTTTTTACAAGATGTCTGCTTAAACGAATAAACGATTGGGTGGAGTTTTCTAATATTCTCCCACTTGAGCAGACAGGTTTTAGGAAAAACCATGGGACCATGGACAACTTAACCGCACTCCAGGTAATAACCGACAAATATATTGAAGCCAGAAAGGGGAGAGTCTATGCGGCATTCATAGATTTCTCCACGGCCTTTGATAAGGTCGACCGACAAGTATTGTGGAGAAAGCTTTATGCCTTGGGAATGCCTCATAGACTCTTATGTTTGGTACAGGATTTGCACAATAACACGTGGTGCAAAGTGCTTTTGGGGGGAGACAGGGGTCTATCCCAGCTCATTCCATCGGCGAATGGCCTTAAACAGGGCTGTCTTTTAGCTCCCCTCTTATTTTCCCTTTACGTTAGTGATCTCCCCTTTACCATATCTGCGTGTGAAGGAATTGCGCCACGGCTGGAGATAGATATATCTCTTGTCTAATGTATGCGGACGACATACTTATTTTAGACCTTACCCCAAAAGGCCTTAATAATCG
This sequence comes from Lissotriton helveticus, assembly GCF_964261635.1. NCBI lineage: Eukaryota > Metazoa > Chordata > Amphibia > Caudata > Salamandridae > Lissotriton > Lissotriton helveticus. The sequence continues at coordinate 1,431,518,532 of NC_136059.1, forward strand.
TCTTCACTCATTATACACTTTCTCCGAAGAGCATTTCCTGAAAATAAATATCTCCAAAAGCAAGTTAATGTGTATGGAGGGGCGAAAAAAACTGAAGTTGGAACACATTTGCTGGGAATTGGGAGGCCAAAAATTAGAAAGAGTAAAAGCATATGTATTCCTGGGCAAGGTTGTTAATAGCAACTTCAGTAACAAACCCCACATAGAAAACAGCTCCCGCAAGGCAAAATCACAGGGAAATGGTTTAAGAACATTGTATAAATCAACCGGCAAAAGACACTTTGGCTACCTGTTGGAGGCCTTTCGGGCAAAAGTCCCCCCAACTCTGCTTTACGGTGTAGAATTAATCGACTTAGTCGAATGGGGCTTTTTGGACACTATCGAGGGCATCCTCTTGAGAAGCTTAACTTCGGTCAATAATAGTTGTAGTGCAGCAGCTCTTCGTTTAGAATTCGGTCTAAAAAGTAGCTGGGCACAGGGCCTAGCAGGAGTCATTCGCTGGGTTATCTGTCTGATCAAAGGGAAGCCAGCCACTCTAAGATCCCTAATTACAAAAGAGTTGATGGGCCCCCTAAAAGAATACTCGATCCTTATAAAGAATTACAGGAAGGCCATTACACTGTTGGACTTAGAGGAAGCCACTCTTTTAGACCTTACTATGCACCAATTAAAATTAACATTAAAACAAGCTACATGGAAGCTGAGCTACGAAAGGGATCGCAATTTGATTGTGCAAAAGAAGGGGGCTACGCAAGCGGTTGATTCCTGTTTATTTAGACAAATGCAACCTTATGTCTCCTGGAACATTCCCCATGGTTTGCGCCGCTTTTGGCTGCTTCTTAGGCAGGATCTCCTTCCCCTGAATAAGTTGTTGGCCAAATGGTACGGCGTATCCAATGTATGCAACTTCTGCAATGCCTCAGTTCAAGATTCTTTACATGTCCTGCTAGTTTGTCCAGCTTTAATGGCCCACCGCCGTCGCTGGGTAAAGCCCGTATGTGTTCAGTTTGGTATTTTATCTGCAAGATCTCTGATAGATGCTACTTTTAGTCCCCCAAACGAAATTTTCTGTAACAGAATCTTTAATTTTTTTAAATGTTTTTTAGAACTGTATTAGATGAACGGTATGACAATTTGCATATTCTTTGCTAATATAAGATGTTTATATGTGGTTTTATTTTATCATATTTTGCCTGTTTCTATGTAAAATGTGGATCTCCAAGGAGTTCCAAAATCATATTTAAATAAATTGAATTGATTAAATGTGTCTCACTGAGTGCATGGGTTAGTGACTAAACTGTCTTAATTTGTGCATCATTATGTCTGTTGTTCTGTAAACTGCTGCATGTGTTGATCAGTAGCTATATGAGTAACTATATGGGTTATTGATTGATTGTCCAAGTATTTGTATGGGAGACTGAGTGTGTGTGTGGCTGGCTGGGAGATGTGTGACTCTGTGCAGATCAATGTGTTCTTGTATCAATGATTGTATAAGAGAGTAAGAATGTGTTAGTATATATTTGAAAATGTAAGGTACTCTATGTTTAACTGTATAGATTAGAAAATGGAAGTGTGATTGATTCTTTACAGGACTGACTAGGTGTGTGAGTAACTCCATGGATGAGTGGCAGAGTGTGAGTGTCTGTATAGGTGTATGAGTGCATATGATAGTGTTGTAAAGATGAGTGATTGTATGTATGAATGATTGTATGGGTGAATGAGTGAATGTGTGTGTAGACGTAAGAATCAGTGAGTGCGTATGTAGTAACTAGTATTGGTGTGTCAATGGTTTAAAAAATTATATTCTGTATTTAACACTGGGTGTAACAGAGGGTATATTAAAGTGTGAGGAGATGCATTGCATTGTCACATGAATGATATCATCAGTGATGTGACCATTGATGTCAAATGAGATGTCATCAGTGATGTCATCAGTGATGTCATTTGAGATGTTATCAGTGATGTCATTTGAGATGTCATCAGTGATGTCATCAGTGATGTCATTTGAGATGTCATCAGTGATGTTATCAGTGATGTCATTTGAGATGTCATCAGTGATGTCATCAGTGATGTCACTGACCATGTCATGAATGATGTAATATGTGACATGATCAGCAGTGGATTGCGGGTGCGCGATATATAGTTAGTGCAACTAACTATATATGGAATTTCAATGGTTTTGTGTGAGTAAAATAAGGTTTTGTAAATGCTAATTCCTAACTATATATGGTCTATAACCTATGGTTTTTTCAGTGAATTTCAATGTTTTTTTATTAGCAAATATCAAAAGCTTTAAAATGTCAAGTACGTGGTAGGTAAAAACATTTTCGTGTTTATGCACGCTGATGTGCTTTCAACGCTGCCCCCCCCTCTTTTCTTTTAGGAGTATTCTCTCTTTGCAGATAGTGAAGGGTAGGTAACGCAGGCCTTTGCCCCCGTTGTAATCCGTCTTGCCTGCTTCCCTCTCCATTTGATTGATTGTTATCCAAGCATTTACTGTTTTGGAATTGGTTCTCTTTGGTTCATTCTCTATTTACAAACAAGCACAGAGTCGCAATACTCTGTTTAGTCTTTGCAGATAGTGAAAAATTGTTAGAAAAAACAAAAGGAATCAAGCAAAATCAGTAGGCCACTAATGGGATCTCTTTTTGACCTCGCTAAAATAGAAACATTAGGAACAACCCCTCATGAGAAATATGAAACTAGTGAGAGGAACCGAGCTCGACGCCATGATGGCTGCAAGACAGCTCGGCTCCGCCACGCACCCCGCCCAAAATAACGACAAACCCTATGCAAATATTAAAAATATATACAACACACCAGCAAAGTAACAGGGTAAAACATTTTATTAAATAACTATTTACATGGCAGCCTGCTGCAACATCGATCCAAATGCATGCCGCCTTTCCCGGGATTTCTCCCCGACTACTCTGCGGCCTACGAGATGGAGAGGCCGGGGCGTTGACTAGGCGGGGCCTCCGGCCGCAACCACAGCACCAACGATCGCTGCTGACGGAGGGGAGCCTTGCCGGTGAGACCACTGATCTGTAGAACCGCTGCCTGCGGTGCCTCCATGAGCCGCTTGACGGAGGCCCCCGAGGGGCGGTGTGGTGGCGCGGACTCGGAGGGGGCGCTTGGCTCCTGCCCCCTCCCCAAGTCTTGTTGCCCTGGTGTGGCCTGAGATCGCCCCCGACATAGGCGGCCGGCTCCCGGGGTCCGGCGGAACTTTTAGCCTTTTGGTGACTCTTCCATTCTGGACCTTGTCCCACAATCCGTTTGACCTGAAGACACGTCCTGCGGTGCCCTGGTCCGACCATCACATATACCTGCGCCAGGAGACGGCGTGGGGTGCACTGGAAGGGAGAGGCGGCGTGAACGAGCCTCCCCCACCTCCCCAGGTGGAGGTTTCTCAGCTGCACCCCAGCGCTTCACTCGGCAGCTGAGTTACGCCCATTCTTGCGGCACAGTGCCTCGCTCGACCAGCTGAGTTGCGCCTGCTCTTGCTATTACAGCGTCTCACCCGCCATCCGAGGGGCGGTGTGGTGGCGCGGACTCGGAGGGGGCGCTTGGCTCCTGCCCCCTCCCCAAGTCTTGTTGCCCTGGTGTGGCCTGAGATCGCCCCCGACATAGGCGGCCGGCTCCCGGGGTCCGGCGGAACTTTTAGCCTTTTGGTGACTCTTCCATTCTGGACCTTGTCCCACAATCCGTTTGACCTGAAGACACGTCCTGCGGTGCCCTGGTCTGACCATCACATATACCTGCGCCAGGAGACGGCGTGGGGTGCACTGGAAGGGAGAGGCGGCGCGAACGAGCCTCCCCCACCTCCCCAGGTGGAAGTTTCTCAGCTGCACCCCAGTGCTTCACTCGACGTAGGCGGACGTCTCACCCGCCATCCGAGGGGCGGTGTGGTGGCGCGGACTCGGAGGGGGCGCTTGGCTCCTGCCCCCTCCCCAAGTCTTGTTGCCCTGGTGTGGCCTGAGATCGCCCCCGACATAGGCGGCCGGCTCCCGGGGTCCGGCGGAACTTTTAGCCTTTTGGTGACTCTTCCATTCTGGACCTTGTCCCACAATCCGTTTGACCTGAAGACACGTCCTGCGGTGCCCTGGTCTGACCATCACATATACCTGCGCCAGGAGACGGCGTGGGGTGCACTGGAAGGGAGAGGCGGCGCGAACGAGCCTCCCCCACCTCCCCAGGTGAAAGTTTCTCAGCTGCACCCCAGTGCTTCACTCGACGTAGGCGGCCGGCTCCCGGGGTCCGGCGGAACTTTTAACCTTTTGGTGACTCTTCCATTCTGGACCTTGTCCCACAATCCGTTTGACCTGAAGACACGTCCTGCGGTGCCCTGGTACGACCATCACATATACCTGCGCCAGGAGACGGCGTGGGGTGCACTGGAAGGGAGAGGCGGCGCGAACGAGCCTCCCCCACCTCCCCAGGTGGAGGTTTCTCAGCTGCACCCCAGCGCTTCACTCGGCAGCTGAGTTACGCCCATTCTTGCGGCACAGTGCCTCGCTCGACCAGCTGAGTTGCGCCTGCTCTTGCTATTACAGCATCTCACCCGCCATCCGGCTGAATTGCACCCACTCTTGCGGTACAGCGACAGGCGGCTGCCACGGAGCTCACGAAATGGCGGTCGGCTCCACAGACTTGGGCCTGGCCTGCAAGGATGGCTCTGGGCAACCCTGGAACTCGGACGCTCTACTGCTAGGGCATGGGCCCCATTCCCAAAAGCGTCCCCTCAGCCTTGAAGATTCTACAAGAGTCACCGGGGCCCCCGACTCCCGCAGACTTCCGGTGGGGAGCGACTGCCATGATTGCTCGTGGAATGGCCACGACGTAGCCACGGGGTGCTCTCATGCTGACGCCAGCTTCAGTCTGAAACATCCAGAAACACTGTAGTATCGCGTTGTCGCGTAAAGCGTCATATGACGCGCCGCGTTAGCGCACCCGATGCGCGAAGCGAGGCGCGAAGCGAGGCGCGAAGCGCAGCTTCCCGGAAGCGATCCGGGGCGCGGCGCGCAGCGCGTAACGTATGCATAACAGGTCATGTGACTTGTTAATAAAAATTTTCATTGGTTCATTTCACTTTTGGTTTCCTAATGATGTAAGGCTAGGTCATGTGACCTAAAAATGACACTTTCCATTGGTTTAGAACTATTTTTTGTCCCAAATGATGAAAACCCCTCCTTGTTTCCTCACTCTGACTTTCATCTTTGTGAGAGGAAGACCTACAGTGCCTCGCTCGGCCACCTGAGTTACGCCCGCTCTTGCGGCACAGTGCCTCGCTTGGCCAGCTGAGTTACGCCCACTCTTGCAGCACAGTGCCTCGCTCGGCCAGCTGAGTTACGCCCACTCTTGCGGCACAGTGCCTCGCTCGGCCAGCTGAGTTACGCCCGCTCTTGCGGCACAGTGCCTCGCTCAGCCACCTGAGTTACGCCCACTCTTGCGGCACAGTGCCTCGCTCGGCCAGCTGAGTTACGCCCACTCTTGCGGCACAGTGCCTCGCTCGGCCAGCTGAGTTACGCCCGCTCTTGCGGCACAGTGCCTCGCTCGGCCACCTGAGTTACGCCCGCTCTTGCGGCACAGTGCCTCGCTCGGCCAGCTGAGTTACGCCCACTCTTGCGGCACAGTGCCTCGCTCGGCCAGCTGAGTTACGCCCGCTCTTGCGGCACAGTGCCTCACTCGGCCGGTTGAGTTTCGCCTGCTCTTGCGGCTACAGCGTCTCACCCGCCATCCGGCTGAATTGCACCCACTCTTGCGGTACAGCGACAGGCGGCTGCCACGGAGCTCACGAAATGGCGGTCGCCTCCACAGACTTGGGCCTGGCCTGCAAGGATGGCTCTGGGCAACCCTGGAACTCGGACGCTTGACTGCTAGGGCATGGGCCCCATTCCCGAAAGCGTCCCCTCAGCCTTGAAGATTCTACAAGAGTCACCGGGGCCCCCGACTCCCGCAGGCTTCCGGTGGGGAGCGACTGCCATGATTGCTCGCGGAATAGCCACGACGTAGCCACGGAATGGTGGTGCTCTCATGCTGACGCCAGCTTCAGTCTGAAACATCCAGAAACACTGTAGACTACCAATTCAATCAGTTCCGGTGGAGCCCCAACGTGACCCGGTAGGGAAGAACTTGCCCTCCCCTCTTTGACTGATGGTTCTTGTTGCCTGTCCCTTCTGTTGTCATTTAACGGAACTTTTTGGACTACTCAAAGGGGTTCTGGTCCGACCGCTGCTTGGTGGAGACATTGTGACTATATTCTGGACCTGCCCGGCCTCGCCCAAAATGACCAGACATCCCTCACTTCCATTTACAGCATACACTCCTTTATCAATATCTTCTTTGATGTTCCTCTTGAATATGTAATTTTGTAGAACCTCATACAGACAAACATTCTCGAGGTGACTGCTTCTATTTGGATAATATGTATCCCACATGTTGGCAACTCCTTGATGTGTACTGGTTGCTCAGCCTTGATATCACGAGATATGTATGCAGTTTTGGAGCACATGGCGGGCGGGGACGGGTACTGATTGAACATTTGGACATCCATATTGATATTAAGTTCTGATGTATTATTGATTACTGTACTATTAAAAATTTGAATTAACGTTACTCATGGTACTTGCCCGGAAATGTATATCTAGATAATTTCATTGTAACTGGTCCTGTCGTACTTTGATTATAAAATTAACGTCCACCGATTCCGCAACTGTTAGACACCTTAATTCCTGCAACCTAATGGCCCGCCCGTTACGTTTTTCTACAGTGTAAATGTCCCCTCATCATATACGATTCCAGTTCGCTCCGTGGCCGGCCCACGTGGTTGTAGGCCCGTATTTGTATACTGACATTTTTGCAATAAACAGTTTTCGAAGGAAGTATGGAATCAGCGTCATAACAATCGTCTAGGTTGGTTGGGTTTTTGAATAATGGCTGTTATTCCCAAACAATAGAAAACAGATAATGCAGACCCTTTGCCTGAATTTTGGATTGATTGAAATTTGTATCCGTCACACCTGCCCTTTTTCCAGAATTGTTAGAAAATGGTCGACCGTAGCTTAAGGTATCTGCCGAATGTAAGGTGTGGTATTTTGTCCCATAAAATACGACTAATTGAGAAACAAATACACGAAGAGGGAACTCGAATTTAGAGACAAACAAAATGAAACATTTTTTTGCATCATAAGAAGGGGAGGATATGTTACACAGAAAAATAATGCGAAAGGGATAGCCAAGATCTGTTGTATCACACGTTCCTGCAGCTAGTCTGATACATGATAAGTAGAAGCTTTTTCGTGTTTGCGCGCGCTGACATGCTCTGAATGCTGTATCCCCCCCTTTCTTTTCTCCTCTGTAGGTTACATCGGAGTTCCGACTGAAGAATGGAGTGGACATGGACCGCACCGTGCTCCATGTAGGGAAAGACATAGACAAGCGCTGTGAGATATTGCATGGAGTGCAGACCATCACTGGGAGCGTGAAAGATTGTATGGTATGAATGTGCGCATGGGCCCTGATTTGTACGGTTTGAATGAGTATGTGTGGCGCACGACTGGGTCAATAAAAGAATGCTTTTTGTATGACTGAGGCGGTGATCGAACGGTTAATGGATTGAGAAAAATAAGCCCGAACATGGTATCCGCATGTGAAGGAAGAAAAACAATATAGCACTTTCCTTACTTAGCAACGACTCTCTCTGGAGCTAGTGAATGGGAGAGTAGCCTACACCAGAAACTTGAAGGGTTATTTCAGTACGACGAACCCGACCCCAACCGATATCCCAAATGTACACCCAAAATAATGCGCACCAGTAAGTCAATTTATGTGCTGACTAAATAAGAGAAGTTAGCTCGGCTCCGCCGCCCACCCCGCCCAAAATAACGACAAACCCTATGCAAATATTATAAATATATACAACACACCAGCAAAGTAACACTGTAAAACTTTTTATTAAATAACTATTTACATGGCAGCCTGCTGCAACATCGAACCAAATGCATGACGCTGTTCCTGTCGAGGTAGCATAGGTGGCGGCCTAGGGGTGGAGGACCATTGTGCAAATAGCCCGGGGGCGACACCACGCGCAAAGGCCCGTCCCCGCGGTCAGCTGCAGCAGGGCGAGCCTTAGCGTTTCACTCCCCGGTCAGCTGCACCATGACTGCCATTGGCGTTCCACTCGGTTGGATGGCCGGGGACCCGCTCCGGTGGCCGGGGTGAAGAGCGGCTGTTGCTGCGGAACGCTCAAAATGGCGGCAGACTCCCCGGATTTGGGCCTGGTCCACTAGAACGACTCTGGTCTACCCTGGAACTCGAATGGACTGTGGCAGAGCGTCCAAAATCCACAAAAAACACCACTGCCAACTCTTCAATAACTTCCATCACCCATCACCGCATTTCCAAAGGAACAGCATAGCAAGCTTTCGTGGCCTTTAGAGTTTTCGGAAGCAGTTTCCCAAGACCATCACTGTAGCCATTGCAATCCAACAGAGGAACTTTTCCCAAGATCGGCATATTAACAGGGCTGCTGGTGTAATCGGGGCTCTTGCAGCCATTCAACTTAATTGAAGCTTTCACAATGACAAACCGCCCACTGAACTTCGTGCCATGACATTTACTTATAACATTCTGCTGGGTCTTCGCCGAACTGAAGTCTACAAATGCAAAGCATTTCATTCTGCTTGCCTGCTCGGACATGAGCCCCACTCTTGAAGACGTCCTCTCAGTTTTAAAGGTTCTACGAGAGTCGTTGGCCCTCGACTCCCGCGGGCTTCCGATGGGGGCAACCGCCACTGTTGCTCGACTATCCCCCATGGATATACCGCTGCCACGGCTGTCCGCCGCCTTATCCACATCTGGTGCCGTGAGGGAGGCTGATTCAGTGCATCGGCGGAGGGATACGCCTGCTGTCCCGCTCTCCGGAAGTGGCCACAACATTGTCACAGGATGGTAGTGCTCTCATGCTGACGCCAGTTTTTGTCCGAATTACTAAGAGACACTGTAGACTGCCAACTTGATTAGCTCCGGTGGGACCTCAGCGTGACCCGGTAGGGAAGATTTTGCCTCCGTCGCCTTTGAGTCATGGTTCATGCTGCCTGTTCTTTCTGTTGGCGCTAACGAACTTTTTGAACTGCCGAAAGGGATTCTGGTCCTGCCGCTACTTATTGGAGACATTGAACTATACTCTGGACCTGCCTGGCCTTGACCAAAATGGCGCCAGTATGGGAGCGACTTGCAACTCCTTATGGCGTTCTAGTTACTTAGCCTTGACGTTATGGGGGATGTATGCGGTCTTTGTGCACATGGCGTGCGGGGAAGGGTACTGACTGGGCATACGGACAACCCTATTGATGTCGATTTTTCATTATTGATTATTGTATTATTAAAGCTTCGAAGTAATGTTACCCATGATACTCGCCCATGGTGTGCGTATGGACGATTTTATTGTAACTGATCCTGTTATACTTTCAATTATAAAATCAACCTTCACTGATCCTGCAACCGTTTGTCACGTTTAGTTTTTTCAATTAAATGGCTCGCTTGTTACATACTCCTATACCCCTGGCTTTTGACCCTTTCCTACGCGCGGTCTGTACTACCGCCCTTGAGCGATCTATGTAATGAACAGACTACCATTGCCGAGACACAAGGGAATGCATCTCAGAGAGATAAGTCAAGTACGTGGTAGATAAAAACATTTTCGTGTTTATGCATGCTGATGTGCTTTGAACGCTGCCCCCCCCCCCTCATCATTTAGATTACCACCGCCCATTGCACATAAGCGTACCGGGCGCTCCCCACGCAAAAAAAAATGATTTTTTTTTTCTTTTAGTTTTTTTTTGTTTTTTTGCCCCGCGGGGCCCATTTAAAGCCTCCACATCAAACCTAGAGGGTGAGGGAGGATCTACTATGCCCCCTTATGGTCATTTCCCCCTTTGTTTTGGCCTCCTCTTGTCTCTCGATCCTACCGAGAGACAAGTTGGCGGCCGCTCCGGACTGTTTAGAATGTTGACAGACACCGGAGAGCCAATCAGCTTCGCTTCGCGAAGTTCCGTTACGCGTCAAGTACGCAAACCGGAGCGCTACCCGGAGCGCTGTTACAGATATATATTTTTTTTTTAACGTTAATTTATCAAAATCCACTGGAGCACATATATTAAGACCTAGCAAAGGCACATCGGGCTACCAGTCCCTACAATTTTGCCAAGTTTCGTGCAAATCCGTTCAGCCGTTCGGGCTAAAAGTGAGGCCAACCGCCCTATGGAAAAATGAATGGGAAAAACGCGTTTTGGGACCCCCTTTTTTCTCGGCCCCCCCTTGACGAAACCCCCCCAAATTTTCAGGGGCTGCTCAAAAACAAAATGTTCCATTTTCCTGAAAATTTCAGCCAATTCCGTCCACAAACGCCAAAGTTATTAGACATAGAATTTTCAAAAATCCCATAGAGAAAAAATCCTAACTATATATACCTACTGGCGACCGCCAGTAGGTAATATATATATATATATATATATATATATATATATATATATATATATATATTTAATATATATATATATATATATATATATATATATATTAAATATATATTTTTATGTATCCCACCCTGGTTCCTTTAAATACCCCTGCACCCCATAATCATAACCCACCCTTACTCCTTAAAATACCTTAGCACCCTTAAACAGTAACCCATCCTGACCCTAAAAATACACCCTGCACCCCAAAACCCAAACATAGTCCTAAACCCTAAAAATACCCCTGTACCCCAAAACCCATACCTAGCCCTGAACCCCAAAAATACCCCTGTACCCCAAAACCCACACCTAGCCCTGAAACCTAAAAATACCCCTGTACCCCAAAACCCATACCTAGCCCTGAACCCTAAAAATACCCCTGTACCCCAAAACCCAAACCTAGCCCTGAACCCTAAAAATACCCCTGTAACCCAAAATCCATACCTAGTCCTGAACCCTAAAAATACCCCTCTACCCCAAAACCCAAACCTAGCCCTGAACCCTAAAAATACCCCTGTACCCCAAAACCCAAACCTAGCCCTGAAGCCTAATAATACCCCTGTACCCTAAAACCTAAACTTAGCCCTGAACTAAAACCCACGCTATACCCTAAAATTACCCTGTGCACCCCACTACCCAAACCCACCCTGAACCCTTAAAATACCCCTGTAACCCTAAGCATATACCACTACACCCCAAAATCAAAACCATTTACTTACCTTAAACCTAAATTTAAAAAACATATGATTTTACCATTAATGCATTAACAACTAATTTCGTTGTAAAAGCATGTGTGGTAAAAGCATATAAAATGTAATGCCATACGTTATAATGGCATTGCGGAGTAATGGTACTTTCGTTATCTTTGTATGCGGAGTGATGGTATCCGGGAAAAAAGTTTTGTTGTAAAGGTGGATTACCATTTACTTTAGCGATTGAGCCTCTGCCTCCTTTTTGTTGCACAGCAAATTGAGCTTATGGTACAATGAAAGGTAACATGGAACATTTCTTGCTTTACGTAGATGGCATGCACGTCTATTTAAGCCAAACTAACGTCTCAGTAGTAGAGTGGAAATGTTTCAGGTCCTAGACTTAACCGAGACAAATAGTTATTTTATCGTGTTGAAGAGTTCATTACCTTAAGTCCTCAAGGCTCTTGCTTTTGGTTCCCGAATGTTATGTGGAAAGGCTGAAATCAGGACAGTTGCTTGGAGAAAAATAAAGAAGTAGGATGCTCCTTTCTGGTGGTAGTTTGGGTATTGGAATACAATAAAGTTTACATTTAACAAGTTCTCTCTACACACTGGCCAGCAGATGGAGCCATTCTGCTCTTTAGTGATCAAAGTAATAGATACTTATTAAACTAGTTGTAATTTAAATTGCTAATTGTTGGGTGTTAAAGTAAAAACACAGTGAGCTTTGGCTGACTCTTCCCTGGTCATTGACTGGACAAGTAGCATTGACTAAAATAAGAATTTTTCCAAGGTTCCTGTAACTGTTTCAGGGGTGTATGTGTAGTTATATAAGGAACCGTTTGCGAAGATTGACTACTTTAGTGTTTAGATTGTTTTGGGTCGGTAAAAGACGGTAAAAGCCTGCAGCTTCTCACCATTTAAGCTTATTGTTTTGCCTGTAGTTACAATATGTGAGTGTAGGACTTGGCCTTTTTTGCAGGGTCATTCCTGAACTTTTTGCCTTTCTCCTAACCTTTTTTCTGACATGGCGTTGGTGGTACTAGGACTCTGGGCACTTTAAGCACTATTGTCTAGTGTAAAGTGTGTGTTCTCTCTGTGGTAAAATTGCTAAAGATTGGTCCACACCTGTTTGGCATATTTAATTTACCTGTCAGTCCCTTGTAAAGTGGTATCTCATATACCCGGGGCTGGTAAATTAAATGCTACTGGTTGGCTTGCAGTGCTGATTGTGCCACCCTCCTAAGTAGCCTTTCAAACCTATCTCAGGCCTCTGCCATTGCAGGGCCTGTGCGCGCAGTGTTACTGTCGCTGTGACACGGCACCTAAAGTGTGTGCCATGTCTGTGCCCCCCCTTTTACTGCATTTTAGTCACCCCTATGGTAGGCCCTAGCTATCCCTATGAGCTGGGTGTATTGTAGGTAAAAGGTAGGACATGTACCTTAAGTGTGTGACATGTCCTGGCAGTGACAAATAGCCATTTTGGTTTCTCACTTCTATGGGGCTGCCCTCCCATGGGAATACATTGGGGATTCCCTAATAAGTGTTTCAGTGGTAATTCCTGATGTGAGTGGAGCAGGGTGGTCAAGTTTGATATGGTTGGAATAGTAATAATAAATGCTGTGCAATGGTGTTCCCAGATTTATTATCACTATTTTAGAAATGTCACTTCTAGAAGTTGGCATTTCTGTGTGCTATGTGTCTGCCTGCCGGATGTGGATTGTATGTCTGGCTTTGGAGTGTCAGGGGCTTGTGAGGTGTGTGGTGCTCCAGGAGGGGCAGGATGAGTCAGTGCTTGGACGAATAGGGCATCTGCATTTGAAGTAGTGGGTGGAGTAAGCACCTGACCCTGAATAGGTCTGTGACTGCCTATGTGAATGCTGGCACAGGAGGGTGTGAGCACTGTACACAAAGGGCTACAGCACCCCCAGAACCAGTTGGATCTGCTTCCCCCACATCCTGTGCCAAGGGCAGACAAAGGAAAATAATGTATATATACTGAGGCTGTGACTTTATATGTGGCGTGCTGTTCCTGTGCTGACTGGGGGACCTATTACTGCTGGGCTCCAGGAGGAACCACCATGAGGGACTGCCTCCCTGCTGGAGGGCCTTGTGTGCTGGCCTGCCTGGGCCCAGCTTTGTCCCCAGAACTCTGGTGCCCTAGCGCCTCATGAGCGTTATATTTCAATTGCCAGGTGACAAAGGAGCGCAGGTATCTGCAGCGCAGGAGTGCGACAGGCTGGGGGGAAATCCCGGTGTGTGAGATTCCCCCTGCACTGATTATTGGATCAGGAGCCCACCCCGCATAGTTTTGTGTGTGATTACTGGCAGGAGCCCACCCCGCATTTGGATACTTTTAGAACCGGAGCGGGAGCCTACCCGCCGATTCGGGTCCCCCAACGTGAGCCTCTCAGTGGGCTCGTGTGGATTCACCGCCATGTCCCTTAAGCCAGGCAAGTTGCCTGGTTGGGGGGGAGTGGCCAGCCAGCAAAGAGGAAGTCTGCATACTCGAGTGGAGCTCACGGGGGCTGGGGAAAGCCCCGCGGTATCAGCCAAGTCGCCGGAGACAAGGAGGAAGGCAGCACAACACTGCCGCCCGGTCAACCATGACCAGAGGAGTCCAGAAGCCTGTATGCACCTAAGCGGGGCTCCCATGTGGTGAGGAGAGCCCCACTTGCCTGACCAGAAGATCGGAAGAGACTGAAGCATAATATCGGTGCCTCTCCTCCTGACCCAAACCAACTGGACGAAATAAGGGAAGCTCCGGTGAGTGGGGCTTTCTCAAGGCACATTGTCGGTGACTAGGGTGTGAGTCTGTTGGGGGGACTGCCGAGGCACATTGTCTGTGCCTCCCCTCCTACAGATAGAAGAGCCTGGTGAGCAGGGCTCACATCGAGCATTGTCAGTGCTCCAGCGGCACTAGTTGTGCCAGTGCTTATTTGATTTTCTCAGCTGCGCCACCATGGGGGGCAACTGCAATGAGGGGGCCATTTCTTTTTTAAATGAAGAAGGGGTGAGTTGCACCCCATGCCCCAGCAAATTTGCACACTGCAGTTTCACAGCATTGGCAGCCAGTGGGCCAATTGGGAGGCCTCATTTCGAGCCCTGACATTTTTGGACAAAGGGCATTTGAACACAAAGAAAGGCCAGTTGGCCTGGGTTCAGCTTCATGGGGGTGGTAGGGCGCAAGGCCCTAATGTGATTTATGCCCATGATACCTATGCATAATGTGTTTATGCTTCCGATGTTTTTGCATAAGGTGTTTAATGCTAATGCAAGGCCTATTGCGTAATGTGTTTATGCTAATGAGGTTTGGGCCTAATGTCGTTTATGATCTAATGTGTTTTGGATAATACAAAGGCTATTTTTATATAAACTTGTGTGGAGTTTCTTTTGAGGTGTGCCTAGTGTGTTGCTGCGGAAACGCTTAACACATTGCCTGTGAGATAAGCCTGACTGCTCATGCCAAGCTACCAAGGGGGTGAGCAGGGGTTATCTTCAGCGTGTAACTCCCTTGCCCTGACTACAGTGCTGGGTTCTGCCTGGTTAGGCACATGCCCTAGCAAACTAGAAATACCATTTCTGACAGTGAGGGAGAGGAAGATGTAGGAGGACAGCCAGCAGCTTTTTGCCATTTAGGCTTATTATTTTGCTTCCCAGTTACAATATGTGATGCTATGGTTTGCAGAAGCATGGTGGATTGGAGACCCTTCTTTAAGAAGGCTTGATTTAGATTTGAGAATTGAAATACCTTTTAAGTGTGGGTGCTGTTGAAGATGATGTGTGGCTTTATATTGGTAATCTTGCATGTCTGCACTGACACCAATATAGTAAACTGGCATGGCCCGAATGCAGAGACGTTATGCACCCATTTACTCGATATGGGAAGCTGGCACATTTTAGAGCACCTGAAAGCAGGAACAAACCTGTTGGGAAAAGGTGCAATAACCTAGGTTCCTTTTCCACAAAGCACACAAGGGGTCAGGGTGGGCTTAATAACAGGAGATATCCTGACATTTTTTTTGCTGACGGAAAACTGTTGGAGGAAACAAAGGTGGCAGCAGGTGCTTTGAAAGAGTAGTAAACTTTCAAACACATCTTCCTGCCCCCCCCCCCGCTACCGGAAAGTCAGCAACCAGTGCAGTGGCACGCCCTGGAGCAGGCGATGCAAAGGGTTTACTCAATTTTGTTCTTGGTACCCAAGTGAGACAGAAATTACAGACCAGTATTGGCTTAAAAATGTCTAAGTCAGGAGGAGCTTCGCGCGCAACCAAGATGGCCGCGTGAGCTTAGGGCTCCCGAGACCCTCGCAACCTCCCGCAATTATCCTGTCTTATATCCTGCTTCTCACTGCTGTCTTCGTGAAGACGAACCACGCGTGAGGCAAAATCTGCAATCGGATTCCAAATTGGACCTCGGTGTCCGGAGTTGTGGCGCCTTGAAGATTGCGGCCTATCCCTCCATGATGCCCGGCTGTGGAGTTGCCATGCTGCCCGATCTGTAATTGAACAACAGCGGCCTACAGAAGACGGGTGGGACCGGTCTGATTGGTTTCACTTTCGGTTTTGATTCCGGAGTGACTGGTGACCGTAAATAAGCTTACCCCTGAGTTCGCAGAGAACGATTGGGCCACCCGCAACTGTTATACTGCTTGTTCTCACCAGATACGGAGAACTTTTGACTCGTGCCCACAGTCCTGGGTTGTTAACGCCCGACAGGACCGGGAGTCGCCATTTTCCTGTTCGGCTCCACAGAGACACGGTGACCCGTCTCCACCAATGGCGGGGAAACCTGACGGGGACAAGCTGAAGTCTAAGACCACTCGTCGAGGTGGCTCCATGCAATCTAACAATATGGACCGCTATACCCAGGTGAAGGGTTCTCCCGGGGGAGCCAGCACAAAGGAGCAGCCTACATCGTCGACCGAACCGACTTTACAAGACGTCATGGCCGCCATAGATGGCATCAAATCCTCATTGGGACACCAAATAGAGGCCCTTGCACACAAGCTCGATACCGTGGCGATTGAAGTGAATCTGATCCGTGCGGACTTGGGCAAAACCAATGAAAAAGTCAAATCTTTGGACATTAAGACATCCAGTCTAACGAGTGATGTTACGGTACTGCAGACAGACGTCAATCGCTTGAAGAACAGCAGCGATCTCATTGTACGCCGTCTCGAAGACTATGAAGGGAGGGCTCGCCGGAACAACGTCCGCATCATGGGTGTTCCGGAAAAAGCGGAGGATCCGGCTGCAGACCTCTTCGTGGAGGACTTAATCATTCGCAACCTTGCGCCCAAGGGACTGAGTAAATTCTTTACTATTGAACGTGCCCACAGGGTCCCGGGTGGCCGTCCAAAACAGGGAGCTCCTCCACGTCCTATAATAGCCAGAATCCCCAACTTTCGAGACAGGGATGCTGTGCTGCAGGCTTCACGGACTAATGGCCCTCGTGGTTTGAAAACACCACGATCAGTTTTTATCCGGACTTCACTCAATCAGTCCAGAGACAAAGACTTGGCTTCATGGGTGTGAAAAGACGATTGCGAGACATGGGTCTCAAGTACGCCATGTTGTTTCCAGCCAAGTTACGAATTGAGCATGCAGAGCGGACTTATTTTTTCGATCGTCCAGATGTTGTGGCTGACTGGCTTGATACTTTACCGAATCAGTCTACTCCGGAGGGCCAGCCTGGCGGAGCGGAGGGAGGACAGACAGACCAAGAATAGGTGCCGACGGATGGTGTCCTGAGGACACCATCCGTCAAAGTTATCGAACGGTGGTTCGATAACTTTGACAATTGACTTGATTTTGTATTTCGGGGGTTGCGGGGTCAGTAGCGGGTCTTTTTCCTCCTCTGTATTTCTTCTTGTAGCTTAGTTAGATGGGGGGGCGACAGGCACACTGCAAGTTTGGGTGGTTTTCCGGTGTTACGCAGGGGTGCAGGATGGGGGGTATTGTAACGGGTTGTTGCTGGGGGGGTTGGGGGGTTTTGTTGGGGACAGTTTGTTTCTTTTTGCAAGGCAACATTTATCTATCCTTTTTGAAAGAGGTGCTGTATTCTATCAGGGGTTGGATCTTCTTCCTTTCTGGGATGGGGGGTAGGGAGCTGAAATTGATGAGTTGGAATGTGAATGGTTTGGGGGATCGCATAAAACGTAGTGTTGTGTTGCAGCTGTTAAAACGTCTCTCTCCAGATATAGTTCTCCTTCAGGAGACACACTTGATTGGTAATACCTGTCGTGCTATGAACAGGAGGGGATACCGTCTGGTTGCACATGCTGGTTTCTCCTCTGGCTCCAGGGGGGTGGGGATCCAGATTAAGACTTCTCTCCCACTTGAAATTAACGCCACTATACTCGATGACAGAGGGCGTTATGCAGCCCCCACGGGCAGGTGGGAGGGCCGGACCATTTCCCTGGTCTCTGTATATATTCCGCCTGGTCTCCAGTCAACTACATTTGCAGACCTGGGGCCGGTTCTTCTGGCTCTTCCGGAGGGACCATTGCTTATCGGTGGTGATTTCAATGCGGTTGTCTCTGGTCTTATGGATCGGCACCCACTCAGGGACCTTGGGGATACGCAAAATTGGCTGTTTGATTTCCTAGACACCCTGGGTTTGGTCGATTGTTGGAGAAATGTCTAAGTCATCTTGTTTTCAATAATATCTTCAGATTGACAACCCAGCAAAAGGACACTTATTTTCCTGTACCTATTCATCGGGAAATCTAGTCACTACTAAGATTTGCAGTACAGGGGCATCCTTTTCAGTTTGGACCACCAACATCTCCAAGATTTTTTACAAAAGTACTAGCACCAATAGTGTTGTTATTGCATCTGAAGGGTATTCAATTAATGCTGTATGGAGTTGCCTCTGTAATTATTTCTCCTTTTTTTCTAAGGCACAGAAGGACATGAAGAGGGTTGCTGAATGTCTCAACAACACTAGTTTTTTTTATTAACCTAAAGACATCAAACTTGAAAGCAGAACAAGTCAAACTTTTCATTGGGGCACTGTTCAACAAGTTGAGGGGTCTTGTAGTTTTCCAGTACCAAGAGCCCTCTCTTTGAAGGAAGCATTAGCTTCCCTTCTGTCATATGAAGAAGCATCAGCCAGGTAAACAGCCTTTACAACGATGGATAAAACTGTTGCAGGGATTCTGAACATACACAGAACTCTGTGTAGGAACCTCAGTGTATAGGGGCTAATCCTGCCCTCGAACCCAAGACCGACTAGCTATAGTGTCTTGCTTGCTCTCCTACACACTCATGAAGAAGCAAATGATTAGACACCCCAGAACACAGCACTCCCAGATCTCTCAGGAATTGCAGTAACAAGACACACCTTTTCGCACACTCTCTCATACATGTCCACAATAAGAACTGACCGAAACACGAATATAGTTTAAATGTTTATTTTAACTATTGTGCTCTAAAACACAGTATACGAACTACAACGAGCAGTAAAATGTATAAAACTAATACAGTTAGCATTGCAGCAAGGCCACATATCCTTATAAAGACAGTGGATAAAGGACTATAAGGCCTAACCACCCTCCCCTTGGTAGGAAGAAGTATTATTATATAATAGAAGATCTCTGGGCTTTGTCAGAGGACCGCGTACCTTAGTGCCTAGATAGTATATCTACATCATAGGAACCACATTGGTCTCCTCCGTGGAAAGCTCCTTCTCCAAGCGTGTGTTACCTAAACATGCATCCCCATAATATCAAAGTACAAGCTTCCAGCTACAACTGTGTTAGTATGTTTTGTACAGGTGCTAGGGACTGACCAGAACAGAAAAACAAGGGGCATTGTTTATCGAACTTGGTCCTAGTGTTCAGACTAAACACCAGTAACAGGCAGAGAACGAACAAAGATGACTGTTCTCATGTGAAAGGCATAAACAGAGTCTTGCAAAAAGAAAGCCATGTAATAACATGCGCAAAAGCAGCATCATGTCTGCTGGGCTCATGTTAACTTAGCAATGTCTACAATGTCCCAATCGGCAAAGTGACACCCTCCCCTTTGTCCAATCATAGCATATAGAAAAAAACAGAATGCAACTGTAGGCAGAATCAAATAGCTTGGAAAAAGGGCCAAATTGGAAAAATTCAAAATTCCAGAGTACAAATGTTTTTAAGGCGAGTCCAGAAAATGTATCAGATTACATGATCAGCTGTTTCAAAAGGTCATCCCTGTCGTTCATAGCAAAGAGGGGTGCCATCCAGTTGAGCAGTTCAAAGGAACACACATGCTCCTCATAATCCGATGCCTCCAGGAGCATATCCGGGCAACTTGCATGATACTCGATAAAAGTCCATTGCAAGAGGCGCTGTACATCCTCACAGGTATTCCAGTCAGCCAGCACTCCAGATGCAGCTGCATGCATCAAACGGCCATCCCCAGAACAGGCCTGGTCATGGGACAGTAATGGACCCATTAACAGATCATAATTTAGGTCAGTGCCAGATACATTAGAGAGGCATATATATCCAAGGCCCAATAGAAAGGGCACCGTCGACATTAGAACACAGGTTGCACACGAGTATTGAAAGCGAAAAGTAAGTCCATAACTTACACCAAGCTTTGCTAATGGTAAACATCCAAACAGTAGTTGCATTCAGTATTGGTACAATTGCAATTGGCTGGGTCTGTGCAGTACCACAAGATGGGCAGTCATTGCGTAACAAGAGCAGAATTACCAGCGCTCCACACGCCAGCAAGAGGATCAATGGAAACCCTCCGAACGTGCTGGAAAAAATAGAGTGAATAAAGGCCGGTATTACTCCAAAAATCATCTGAAAAGAGGACAAAAGGCCAGATCCCACAAGTTTAAAAAAATGAGCAAGGCCTTCAGTATCAGACGAATTAAATATTTGGTGTATTAATTCTCCAAAATGTGGGAGATCGGTTTTTAGTAGTTAGTGTATCTCACTTGCGGTTTTTGCCACCTGCAATTCGAAGGACTCTCCCGCTGATGTGACAGCCACTTCTTGTTGAAACAATAGAGATTTACGTCTGCTTAGTTTATTGAAATCTGTTTTCGAAGTAGGAATGGAAGGCCAAAGCGAACAAGCTACATTTCCCACATGGGGGTGGAAAAAGGACATTGCTGCAACAAGTAACTGGTTGCGAAACCATTACTATATAAGGGATGCAGGCCCATAAGCTACAGCAGTCGTGGTTATTCAAAATAAGATAACTGCCATTTGAAAGCAATGCTAGCGCAGAAATAATAGCTGGAACGGGCGTTCCTTTTAAAAAACAATCCAGATTAGGTGCCGACACGTTACAGGCCCAGTTCAATTTAACTTGTTTGCAAACTATGTAATGTCTTACTGTGGAATCGCAATCCTCCTCTGTTAGAAAACCTCCTTGTCCACGCGCTCACATCTATAGGTGAAAGGCAATGAGCACAATTTATGGATAAAATCACTTCTAAGGGGCTCAAAGCACCCAACTGGTAAGTGTTTCATGCAAGATGTGAACTGAAATAGTGAGAAGGGCAGTGAAATAACCCTGTGTATTAACCACACAGCTGAATCCATCTCAGCCACAGAAAAAAATAACTGTTCTAGTTGTTCAATATGTAACATTGTGTAAGTTGCGTCTTTCATGGACATACATTTCTGTTTATCAGTCAAATTAAACGGCAAAAATAGCTCAGAAGCATTCAAATAATCCCACGGAACTATGCCCATTTTGAGTGTTTGTAACGTCCATGCAAATTGCATTACAGAGCACAACTGATTTTGACCACGGTACAACACAGATACATCATTCTGTACAATATCTATATCAGAGGAAACAATATTATCTAAGGTGTAAATACAGGAAGATAATGTATTAAAGTTGTTATCTACCACTGCAAGAACTTTTTCTAAATTAGCTTGGTCAATTTGGCGCAGACGTATCACAGCATCCATCAGCGATAGTTTCCATAATTCATTATATGCTACATAAATAAATCGTTTTGCTGTAGGTGATTTTGGTCCTAAAATAAAATTAGCCAAATTGATGTCAATCGACAAAAGGGACTGGTGTTGTTTCACTGATGACAGCATGGAGTGTCCCAACCATTGGATAGGGGGATCCAAAATTATGATGAGTAATATTTTTGAAATTGGATCACCCCAAAGTACCTACTTTATATGTACTGCCTAAAGTACATGAGAGTAGCAGTAACCCCTGGGGAGACCGATCGTCTCCTCAAATTAGAGCTTTTTGAAAAATACATCTATTTACATATATTCCTATCTTTTTCCTTATGTGGCAGTGCTCCCCTCCTATTACAGAGATAGTGGGGACTTTTTGTCCATAATTTATGATTTAGAATGATGAGATTCATATCTGATGATTATATTGGACTTAGTCTCCCTATATACATGTATAGATCATGCGTTTGGACAAAGAGCATGTGAACATTTTATGCATGTTTTTGATAATACGTCATAATGTTAGTTAACATGATCCAATTTTATCTCAAAGAGAATATATCTTTGTATGTGACAGGTTCTTTTTCAGACAGAAGGTTGGGACCACCATGGGCACCTGTTTCGCCCCCAGCTTCACAAATCTTGAGATGGGCTGGTGGGATGAGCAGGTGGCCTGGGCATAGGACAATCAGGAGTGTTTGCAATTTATTTTGATTTGAACAAGGTATATTGATGACTTATTTTTGTTTTGGAGTGGCACTAAAGAGATGGCACATGAATATGTAGACAAATTAAATGATAACACTTACTATTTAAGATTTACAGTTAACATGTGTTCACAAGAGATTGCCTTTCTGGATGTATATGCAGGGACAAGGAGGGAAAATACAGTTCATCATACATCGGAAGCCCACAGCTGGAAACAGCATTTTACATTTTAAAATTCACCACTCAAAGAAATCGATTGAAAGCATACCCTATGGGGAAACGTTAAGGCTCAAGAAAATTTGTAGTAGCCATGAAGAATGTGAGAATTGGATATCACAGATAAGGGTGGGATTTAAAGAAAGAAGCTATGCATCTAAAGTTCTAAATGTGACTAGTAAGAAGGTATAGTGCTTGACTAGGGCTCCGTTGCTCCATCTGAATATAATGAAAAACACTGAGGATGAGAGTATTAGACGCATTACTGCCTACAATTTACTTTCTCACCAAGTGAGAAATGTTATGTGCAAACATTAGCCCTTCCTAAAAAATGATACAGTAATTGGCCCTGACTTGCCAGCCAAACGTACTATCAATTAAAGAAGAGGTAACACTTTGGGGGATGAACTAACACATAGTTATCGTACCAAACATCAGAGGACTAACATGTGGTTTGGTCAATCAAAAGGGTTTCACAAGTTGGGCCCCCTAAAACATGTAAGTTTATCATGAACACTATGGTGTATGTGACTGCTAGTGGTCACAAGAGAAAAGTAAGCCGCTTTTATAATTGCAGTTCTGACCACTGCATATATGTACTGCTGTTTCCCTGTCCATTTATGTACATGGCCATTACATTTTTACTCTACGTAAGCCCATCAAAGAACATAAATGGGCGATAAAGAATTTGAATTTTTCTTATCCAGTGGCAAGCCACATTTCTGAACACCCTAAGAGCGATGTTGCCAAATTGATATTTTTTGCAATTGATAGAATAGCAGGCAGTCTTAGTGGAGGGAATAGAGTCAAACAGTTAAGACGTCTAGAATCGAGATACATCTTAGATGTGCAGACAAAGACTTCTATAGGTCTAAATAGGGATGAAGAAATGGAGGTGCGTGTAGGCTAAGTAGGTCCCCTGAATTATTTCCTCATAAAAGATGTATCATCTATTATATACAATAATCTTGTGCATTGAGCATTTAGAGGAACTGATGAATTTTCATGTATTAGAGGGTGGAGTCATAAGTGATCAAAGCTTGATGTCTTGATAAACATTTATGTCCCCTATGGAGTTAGCCTGATCCCTCAGGAGGAAGGATAAATAGAATAAGCACACTGGCTCGAAATGTGGTTTCCTGCTTGTCTTATGTTTGGGTAGTATGGCTATAATAATATACTTTGAAACTGTCCCTACCGTGTCTAGAGAGTTCCAGTTGAGATAATTGTGTTTCTCATTATTCTGTTACACAGAATATTATATGCTGTAAATTATTGATGGAGTCTAGTAGATCATGTGGAGGATGACATAAATTTAAATGTTGAAATGTGTACAATTTACTTATATCTCATGCATAGACTTATTTTTAAATAGTTTCTGTGTAAAACATATTCTGAGATATCGTTTAAACATTATAATTTAGATTTTGCTCATGGACAGCATGTCTCACTATAAACCTATCTGGATTCTTATATCGAGGGGTCCGGAGGAAAATAGTATGTTGTCTATGTTTAAGATTTGTTATTTTTTCATGAGGTGGTGGGGCTCACTCACTTTAAGGAAAGGATGATTGAAGCTGCAACACATCAGTGTCCTGGAACTGGTTGCTAAACAAAGAAAATTAGCACACACAAACTGAAGTGCCCGCTGTCTTTCGGCTTGCTGATTCATTTAGGAATATATATATACAGGGCGAATTTTCACCTTCTCGAAAAAGTACTATGCGATGAAAACGAATAAATATAAAACAAGAGGCGAACAACCGCTTAGGATGCAGGCAAATAAAGATGGACAAATTAATACATCCAATTCAGACATGAGCTCTGCAATGGATACTGACGTGGAAAATTAAACAAAACAGGCATCCACAAGCGGAGCTTGCCCTAAATTATCGGGTAAGCCCAATACAGTTATTTTCTTTGAACGTCGTGGATCTTTACCTATGCGTACTCTGACTGAGATATAATACACCTTTTGAATTTACGTTTTGAATTATCCTTCACTGACTCTGACTAAAATACATTACATTCCACGTATCTGTTAGCTCTCACTTATGACGTTTCCTCAGTTATACATTGAACGTTTCCATTTTCTTCCTTTAATTCTAAGATTGACACTTAGCTTATTGTTCTGCTCATCTTCCCCACGAATGACCGTCAGCAGACGCGTCTTCACATGGACTTCAAAAACTCCTCAGAAATTCCGCTTCGTTTTCTTCACGAACGGTTGTGCCTAATGCGTAACTACACTAACTCCTTTCGTTTCCTCCTACCATTAAAACTATAATCGCCCTAACTATAACTTCTGACTGGAATTTCAGGAACTCAGTGAGCACTACTGTACTCGGTCGGGTTCTCGGTGAAGTGCGCGGCTTGTCAGCTGCGCGCGCCTCACCTAGAGTACAGTAGAGCAGCAGCAGACTAGAACGCTAACCTCGACCTGACTCTGGCGGCCTGTTCAGGCGCCATCTTCGAGTCAGATCGGACCAGGTCAATCGAATGCAGCAGGTCTGGTCATTGCTAAGTTCTCCCTGCTCTGTCGCCCCGACTTGTAATTGGGGAGTCCTGACACTCAAGCAGTACTTTCTCACCAATGAAGGTCCGGTAGCTTCTCCGGGTACCTTATGGGAGGCAGGGAAGGCTACCATTCGGGGTGTTGCTAAGGGTCAGCTTAAGAGCCGGAGATAGGCGCAGCTGCGGGAAATGACCTTGTGAGAGGCGCAGGCACCCCGCCTTGAGCAGTCCCTTTCCCTGACTGAAGACGCAGTCCAAGCCAGACAACTCACTTACCTTCGGGCCGAGATCAAACAGCTGTCACTAGATGCTGCTAAGCTCCTCTGGAGATCATCAGTGGCAAGAGTCTATGCCTGGGGAGACAAAAATGGTACGATCCTAAACAGAATGGCCACATATCGCAGGGCAAACCACATTATCCCGGAGGTGATGGACAAGGAGGGAGCGGTGCACAGCGCTCCACTGGCGATGGCCCGCATCTTCACCCACTACTACAGACGAATCTACGCAGCACGAAGCCCCGGCCTATCGCTCTCTACCCTCCTTGAGCAAGGAAACGTATGTCTCCCTCGGCTGGGTTTGGCCATCCAGAAACATCTGGACCGCCCCATTTCTCAGAGGGAAATCAATGAAGCAATCTCCCCTACCTCATCGGGTAAGATCCCGGGCCCAGATAGCCTTCCCCAGGAATACTATTTGAGGAAGCACTGGAGAATGGTTCCTTTCCATCCGAGACTGACATCGCTCCCATTGTGGTCCTACCGAAATCCCTGCCGCCCTCCCGTCACTGCGCAAACTATCGTCTCATCTCTCTCCTCAACACGGAAATCAAGTTGTATGCCACCATCCTTGCTCAACGACTGAAGCCATATCTGTCCCTGCTGGTTCATCCAGATCACTGTGGCTTCATGCCTATGCGTGGGACCTGACACTGTCTTCGGAGGCTACAGCTGGCCCTAGCCCATCGGCACCAATCATTCCATACCTAGCACTCCTTCTCACAGATTTTGAAAAAGCATTCGACTTGGTGGACTGGACATACCTAATGGATGTGTTGGCCGAGATGGGACCCCACTTTAGGGCTCTGGTCCATGTCCTTTATGCCAACCGTGAGCATGCATGTTGGTCAATGGTGTGTTATCGTAGGCTTTCCCTATTACCAGGTGAATAAGGCAGGGCTGCCCCCTTTCACCCCTGCTCTTTGCCCTGGAGATGGAGCCTCTGGCCTCTCTTATGCGGGCCGAGGATCGTATCCATGGCTGAGAATGGGCCAACACAGAAGCGGACAAGATTGCCCTATACGCAGACGACGTCCTGCTCTTTCTGTCCGAACCTGCCGTATCAGGCCCACGCTGTATCCAGATCTTGCAGTCCTTCGGGCAAGCATCTGGTCTCCTGCTAACGCAGGGAAGTCGGTACTGGTCCCATTGCACCTATCCAGGGACTGCTACGATTGGCAGTCCACCATACCGCTTCGGGGTCAATCAGTCAAATACTTGGGGATTTGGGTCACCCTTCTTCTCAAATTGGGTTGGTCTCTCAACGTCGCCCCATTGGTGAAGAAGGCTAAGGAGGAGCTTCAAAATGGGAGATGCTGCCTCTGAATCCTCTGGGGAGGGTCACTCTGTTCAAAATGATGATCCTCTCTAGATATCTTTATGTCCTCCAGAACGCCCCCTTCGGCTTTCCCAGTGCCTGGTTCAGGGAACTGGACAGTCTTGCCACTAAATTTCTCTGGAGTGGGGGAGAGCACGCTTGGCCTTGACCACCTGCCAGATCCCCTCCTTTGATGGGGGTGTGGGGATGACTCATCTGTATCTTTACTTTTTAGCTGTGCATCTCCTAGTAATCCATGATTGGTTCAATGGGGACTGGTCTGACCCTGCCTATCGGCTTGAGTTGAGCTTATTAGGTCTGCCCAAAATCAAATCAATGATGTACGGGGATCCATTCCATCTCCGTTGCCTGATGTGAAGCAGTCTGTGCTGTTGGCCTGGTGGGCCTCACTACGCCACACTCGCTGGACGCGTTAGCTGACCCAATGTACATCCCTCTGGCAGGGAACATGGCTCCAAGAGGTTAGTGGGCTGCAAGGGTTTAAATCGTGGGACCTTACTGGAATCTCACAACTTGGGGATGTCTGGGCTAACGGCCACATGCATTCATTTCAGGTACTCCAGGCCCACTAGTCCCTTCACCCATCCCAATTCTATAAATACCTACAGCTGTGGCACACCCTCCGTACACATATCACAGATGAGACAGCTCTCTCGAGGTGCAGACTATGTTGGGTGACCTGGGCAAAGGGGGTATCACCCGCATTTACAGCACACTAGTCAATAACACCCCCACCTCGCTGGACAATTTGAGGGACCAATGGGTGGAATTGGTGGGCCCTCTTGATGAGGTAGATTGGCGTGATGCCCTCTTGACACCCAATATGATTACCGCATCCACCAAGCTTAGGCTGATCTAGCTGTACAACCTGCACTCTGCCTACCTCACTCCCTTGCGCCTCCACCGAGCAGTCTTGTGCCCGGATGCGTCCTGTGCAACGTGCAGTCACGCCCCAACTGACTTTTTCCATGTGGTCTGGTCATGCCCCCAGCTGGCGCAATTCTGGGGAGCTATTAAGGAGGAGCTCACAGAGGTCCTGGGATGGGCGGTTCCCCATGATCCACTTCATTCTCTATTGGGGATCACAGATGGGCTGGATGGGTCCAGAAACAAAAAAATATTTTTCAACACAGCCATGATTGTAGCTAAACGTGACATAGCAGCAGCATGGAAATGCCCTGACCCACCTGACCTTGGGAAGTGGCGAAGGGGGGTGGACTGGTGCGCGATCCAAGAAAAAACCCTATATGCGGCAAGAGGATGTCCCAAGAAGTACCGTAGGGTGTGGGGACAGGGGCTGGGTACTGTGGAATGACAGATATACTTTGATTAATTACTGTGCTTGTGTACACCTTATGGGGCTGGAAATCGTGGGATGTCATGCTCCTGAAAATGTCGATGTTTTACTGTCTACCGTGCTTTTGCTGATCTTTTTTTACAATTTTTCAAAACAATAAAATTGAATATAAAAAAAAATGTCATTTTGGTGCTGAGGCAAATTCACTTATATTTGCATTATTGCAATAAAAATATCACAGAACTGTGTGTTGACTACCATCCTCTTTAGCCTCCTTATGAAGAACCTAAAGGGACAATTCAAGGACCAGAGATAAACAGTTGCGGCTCCTGCAGGTAAACGTGTTGGGGCAGGGTAGGGGGGATGTTGACAGACGAAGGAATAGGAAAAATTAAATAAATAAATAAATCCTATTCCGTCATCTGTCGAAATCCCCCTCATACCCTGTCCTATCGCACTTACCTGCAGGAGCCGACTGGAGATGTAGTGCATATTTGTTGTAACATTGCATTTGACACTGCAGTGCACATTAGTTTTGGTTGACAGTACTTTTACTAAGTAGACAAGAATGCCCTTTAATCAGATCACCGTACCAGAATACAATTATAATATGTGGAACATTTAATTAGGAAGTATATGCATTGGCAAAAGGGTATTACGATTCCCAAATGTTGCTACCAAAAAATCACCTGGATTCCCTCTTTTAATCTGTTTAGTTAGACAAGCCTAATCAATTGCATCAAAACACACCCTTTAAAGACATGTAAGCAGATAATATTTATCTTACATGCTATACAGGTTTAGCATGTTAATGTTTTCGATTGGAAATTTTGTATGTATACATGACCTCCAACCGAATAAAAAAGACAATATATCATTGTATTTGTAACTTATGGATTTTCTAGGAGCACTGTTTCATCTTACATCGTCCTCTGATATTTCCCTCAACAATTTGTACTAACATTTCCTCTTGTATTTATGTCTTTACAATAAATAATCTGTTTCAGTCACATGAGGAATTAAGCAGCCCTTTGCCAATAAAACAAGCAAGCCAACTCTCATGACCAATCCAAATGTACAGGTGTTTATTTCCTAATCTGAAGAGCTCTTATTTATGTAGTGAACCCATTTGCATAAAGTATCCTGATCAGACTTACACAGAGGCAGTTGCACGTCCTATTTACAGATAGATATCTGAGCAACATACTAAAAGACACCACAAGATGTACTATATTTTTTTTAAACATTTTTTATTAGCTTTTGTCAAAAAGAAGAAAATGCAACGACAAGAAGGCTTCGTCATAGTGTAAAGCAAATTTTCAGATGCTGGAACCAAGTAACAGGTCCTAGAAGTACAACAACACGGGATGTATATTCTCAGGAGACTGCTACTTGGTTGCAGCCAATAAAATCGATCCTTGACTTCACCTAGAAGACTCTGATTTTTTGTGGTCTAAATCAGGAAAGTACTCGAGGTCTTTGGGTGTGTACCCTGACACCACTGGGTTACCGGTTCGGTACCGGTTCTGAAAAACCTAGTACCTCAGTTGGCACCCAACCGGGGCGATACCAGCGGTACCGGTCCAGCCAGAGGTTCGTGAGGAGCTTCGTGTGAAAATTCTGGAGGAAGGCCGCCACTTCATCGACCCCTGCATGTCGACGTGGTCCGAAAGTCTTTGCTGCGAGGTTCCCCGCTTCCCGGCGGCTACAAAGGACTGCTGCCCTGGCTATCGCCCTGATTTCTACCCTTGAAGTTTGGTAGAGTGAAACGATAGACGAGTCTTCTGGTGACGTCATCGATATCTCAGTTAAGTATAAGTGGAGCGTCTCCCAGTCCTTAGTTGGTCTTAGTCTTGGGTATCCCCTTTGGGATCACTTTGTTTGGAACTTGCAAGTGCCAAAACAGAAGGACTCGTGTATTCACGAGAAATATCGTAATCGATAATCCTTTGAAGTTTGAAGCTAGACTAGAGAGCGAAGATGCCTGGTCTTAGCAGACTTTGAAATTTGTTTTGTCTTGGTTGTAATAATAGGGATTCCCGATTGGAGGACTCGTGTCCGGTTCCTCCGATTGGAACTCCAACTTATGAATTGTATGTGAAACATGGAGTAGGCCCCATCACATATAATGAAGTGTGGATCAAATACACCAGAAAAGATGGTGTTTTAAAATGGCCCCAATATGGTAGCTTTGATACAGAAATCTTAGATAACCTCGAAGTTAAACTTTTTAAGAAGAAAGCCCGGCCGGCGATGTTTGACTCTTTCCGCCTATGGCGTAAGGAAGCCAAACAGAAGGAAATTAAATTAGCGAAGAAAAATAAGAGAGAAAGGGGTATTTCGATAATGCAACTGCTATGCAGTTTAAAGACAATGAAGAAGAACAGATGAGTGAGCAGTTGCACAGGCAACGTAAAATGGTTATAGATAAATGCTATCCAGTTTTGCCGCCTCTTCAGCAAAATGCAGCAAAAGAGCTTGAAAAAGATCCCTTAATGGCGCATCTGTTAAGTTCGCCACCCCCCTATGCGCAAAATGCTACGGCACCTCCGCAACCTTTAGTTGCGCAACCTGTGATTGCATTGCCTCCTGCTCCTCTACAGCACCCACCAGCTACTCTTCAGTTGGCTCCTGCTCCTCCGGTGCAGCCTCCTCAAGGGCCACCGACTTTGACATCTGCTCTGCCTTTACCTCCTACAACTTTAACTATTATATCGACTACCACTCCTGCTACTTCTCCTGACACTGCCTCTGCATCTGCCTCATCTCACCCTGCTTTCCCTCTTGTCTTTTCATCGACTTCTCCTTCTGTTCGTCAGAGAGTGGCTAGTACTGTCGCTAGTTTTTTGCATCCTCTCTTTGGTGCAACGAGTGTAACTCCTGACACAGAGCGCAAGCAATTGCGTAGTCAACTGCCTGATTCTAGGGAGAAGGAAACGTTGAATTGTTTGGCACTTAGTGGAGTAGTGTGGCTCACTGGTTAGAGGCGGCAGGACTGAGAGCAGAAGTCAGCCTGGGACCAGGGTTCAATTCCCGACGCGGCAGGGTTGTGGACCTTGGTCAGCGGACTCGATAATTCTCGCTTCGGTGCTTACTCTAATCAGGGGTTCCACTCGGCAACTCTGGGCATTAGCTTGCCTAATCTCCACAACGGCCCCACCAATTCCGGGGATGCCTGGCTCCACCTTGGGGACTCCCAGCAAGGGACCATCCCACAGGGAAAGCCAGGACGGGTTCCCCAGAGTTATACAGCGCCGGGACGCCCCGTTGCTGGGGCAGCTGTGCGCTTTACAAGTATACTACAAGTATACTACATAAATGGGTCGCTGACCTAGAAAAATATGATTTAGAATGTGTTATGGATGTCTTCACCCAGTGGGAAACATCAAAGCAGAGATACGTTTTTGAGAAAATGTGTGTTTTTCTATGTGAAGATTTAGAGGAAAATGATTTGGACTCTAATCCTCCTGAGTTGAGCCATGTACGGTTCGAGTTTTCAAAAGGCGCAATTGTGGGTTCAGATGTTAAGAAAGCAGTTGCGACGTTGTTGTCGCTTAGGACTGAAGGCGTTTCCAAGTCATTGTTTGAGTCTGATTCCTCGGTTAAAAAGAAGGTGAGACAGTATCCCATGAGAGAAGTTCCCCCACAATGGAGGGAAGGGAACGCGAATGCTGTCCCACCTATTCTGCCACACTTTCAGCGTGTGTGGGTACATGTCCCATGGAAGCGAGCTGAAGTTTTGGCCCTTAAACAGACATTGCCTGATCCCCGTAAAAATCCTGCAGCGTATTACAAAGAGTTGTCACAGACTGCTGGGTCATGTATCATGAATTTAGCTGACATAGACATGTTGTTTGGGAACGTTGTTCCACAGCCTTTATGGGGAAAGATTCGGCATGCAGATCATGATCAGGAGTTAGGTGACTCATGGGCTAATATTGCTGCTGCAGATGCCCTACAAATTGGTGGTGCTAAGCCTGAGCCTTTAGTAGCAGAACTTCCTGGTAAAATCATTGATTACATGAAAACTATAATGCCTGCGATGCGAGTAAACTGGGATAAATTGTCTGCGTGTAAGCAGAAGAAAGAGGAAACGGTGTCAGATTTCTTCACCAGGTTTGAAGAAACGTTTGTCGACCACAGTGGTCAAGATATGAGCACAGAAGGTGGTCAGCGATTGTTCGTCGATAAATTCGTGCACAATCTGCTTCCCGAGTTGTGTAAAAAGTTAAAAAGATTCAGAGAGTTCTTGGGCAGTTTCCTCTTCAGCACAGATATTGGCTACTGCACAATATTACGAAAATTGAGACAAAGATGAGAAAGATAGGGCAGAGAAGAAAACTAAAGAGTTAAAAACGAAGGTTTTGTTACAGCAAGCATATCCGCCACGTGGTGGTCAAAATAGTGGTGCTCAGAGCAACTATCAGAATAATTATCAGCAGCCCCAACAGTATCAGAGGAACTCGCAAAGAGTCGAGTATACTCAACCACGAGTCCCTGTAGGCCCCAATCAGTGTTCATATTGTAAGGAAGAGGGTCATTTCAAGTATAGTTGTCCTATTTTATTACAGCGTGCAAATGGTGCTTCTGGTGTAAGAGGTCGAGGTGTTCAACAAGCATCTAGAGGTAGAGGACGTGGAAATTTCCCCCAGAACACACAGTCTCTTCCACCTCAAAGTTCGATGAATAGGTTTGATCAGCAGAATAACGCATCTGGTAGGACGGCTCAGTACTACGCTGATGATTACTATGCAGAAGATGAGCATATGGACGGTAATGATTGCTAGGACAGCCATAGACAAAGAGAGGGAGTTGTTTCAGTTCCAGTAGATCAGAGTGGGCCTTACGTTGAGGTGATTACATCAGGTGAGTCAGAGCCTTTTCTGTTGGATACTGGTGCTACAAAGAGTTCTATTATGCACTCCAAACTCCCTGGTGCACCTTTGTCTGGCGAAATGAATGTTTCTGTAGGTTTTTCTGGTGCCCCAGTTAGAAATCCGATTTCTGACCCTTTGTCCCTTTCTGTTGGACCGTGTGAATTCGAAGCACCCCTTATTCTGACAACAGGTTGTGGTGAAAACTTGTTAGGATTAGATCTGTTAAAAAGATTGTATGCGACTTTGTACTGTTCTCCTTCAGGAGTACAACTTACTTTAGGTAAGAAAGTGATTTCTCCAATGTATTTGTCAAGGGATAAACTTCCAACAGAATTGTCGTTTCTTCCTGATATTCTTTGGGCTACTGGTCC
The DNA here is from genome assembly GCF_964261635.1 of Lissotriton helveticus. NCBI lineage: Eukaryota > Metazoa > Chordata > Amphibia > Caudata > Salamandridae > Lissotriton > Lissotriton helveticus. Next base: position 1,431,551,278 of record NC_136059.1, read on the forward strand.
TAATGATGTGAGTCTTTTAGAAATACCACCATATGTTGTGTAACATTGAAAGCCAATGTTAAAATGCCACGAATTCCCCAATACAAAATCTCTAGTAATGGTGAAAAAGCTTTACTAGCGATCATTTATGATCTGATTGAAAAGGATGTAATTGAAGAGACAAGAGGCAACGTTTGCAATAGTCCTGTTCTGCCTGTTTTGAAACGAACTGACCCTTATCAGCCACCTGTGTACAGATTCGTGATCGATCTTAGAGAGGTGAATAAAATAGTTGTGCCACAATTTCCAGTTGTCCCCGACATTACTGCGCTATTGACTATGATTCCAGCTTCTGCCACCTGGTTTTCGGTGATTGACTTGAAGAATGCTTTCTTCAGCATCCCGATTGCTGAGGAGAGTAGGGATATTTTTGGCTTCAGTTTAGGAGGACGAAGCTTCCGCTTTAAACGCGCTCCACAGGGCTACTGTGAAAGTCCATCAATATATAGTCAAGCTTTAAAAACACAGCTTGATACGATTGTTTTACCTGATGGCACTACCCTCATTCAGTATGTAGATGATTTGCTTGTTGCTGCAGATACTGAGGAAATCTGTAAAGAAGCCACGTTGTCATTGTTGAGTCATTTGTGTGATTTGCACCACAAAGTGTCTCTCTCAAAATTGCAATATTGTCGACAAGAAGTGACCTACTTAGGTCATCTCTTATCGAAGGAGGGAAGGAAACTGACCCCAGAAAGAATTCAGGCAATTGAAAAATTGAGTGTGCCAAGAACACAGAGAGAAGTGCGTGCTTTCTTGGGCATTACATCATATTGCAGGCAATGGATACCAAATTTTTCGTTATTAGCCAAACCTTTGGTGGCATTAACGTGTAAAGATACACCCAATCCCGTTCCTTGGTCTGAAGAGTGTCAGAAAAGTTTTTCTGAATTGCGCACAGCATTATGTTTGGCTCCTGTGTTATGTACCCCCAACTACAGTAAGCCCTTTACATTGTATGTCCATGAGAAAGAGGGTTGTGCATTATCAGTGTTGACTCAGTTGTTTGGAGACAAGCAGCGTCCATGTGCATATTTTTCGTCGACTTTGGATCCGGTAGCTAAAGCATTGCCGAGTTGTTTAAGAGCAACAGCGGCAGCAGCTGTTTCTATTCGACAGTCTGCTGGTCTAGTGATGAATAATATGTTAGTCTTGATGGTTCCACATGCAGTGGACACGTTGTTGAACAGAACCAAGACACAGCACTTAACTAGTGCTCGATTGTCAGGTTACGAATTAACCTCGTTAGCAAGTCATTTGCACATAAAAAGATGCAACAGACTCAACCCAGCTACGTTGTTGCCAATTGTAGAGGAATTAGATGCTTCAGAACAGCATGATTGTTTTCTTAGAACAGAAGAAGAAACGAAAGGGAGAGTAGATCTCCAGGATACTCCTCTTGCTGAATGTGATGGTACATTATGGGTGGATGGTTCATGCTTCAAGCTCCCGAATGGTGATACGACTGCAGCATATGCTGTCACGACTTTGCATACAATTGTTGAAGCTGTACGTATCCCACATAATTCAGCTCAAGCAGCAGAGTTGATTGCACTTACGAGAGCATGTGTGTTGTCAAAAGGAATGAAAGTGACCATCTACACTGATAGCCAGTATGCGTTTGGAGTGGCTCACAGTTTTGGATGATTGTGGAAAGAACGTGGGTTCCTGACTTCGCATGGAGCTAAGATTCAGCATAGTCAGTTGGTGAATGAGCTTCTTGAATCACTGACCTTGCCTCTGCAAGTGGCGATTGTGAAATGTAGTGCTCACAAGAAGGTGACTGATGATGTTGGTCGTGGAAATGCATTTGCTGACGAAATCGCGAAAGAAACTGCAAGGAATGTGATGAGCCAAATGTATGTTGCAGGCCCAGCAAGATGGGTTGGTGATGTTGGAATGTGTGAAGACACGATAGAGAGTGTGAAGTCTATTCAAGCTGAGGCTACAGAGAAAGAGTTGAACATGTGGAGAGAAAGTACGGGTAAAATGGATGCAAATGGTTGTTGGGTTGAATTGTCAGAGCATCAGAGATGGTTGTTACCCGATGCGTATGTGCTTGCAATGGTTACAATGGCTCATGGAATGCCTCACACAACGGATAAAGGTATCCCTTATCTGGTCCTGCCTTTTAGCCACAATGGTTCTGTGTGGGCTTACAGAACAATGTTCGCCTATGCACATGAAGTCTACCCCCTACGTTCTGTGGAAGACAATCCTAAGAATAGTGCTCTAGTCAAGGGTATAGTAGACATGATTAAGGAAGATATTTCCTACGAGACTATCCCTAGAGATGAGACACTAGTATACATAGGATGGAACGTAACCGGATATGGAGCTACTCTGAGTGAGAAACAGCAAGCTAAGAGATCTTCCCCGATTTGGATTGTACCCCATCAGGGTCACCTGTGTCTGCAAGGTACTGGCAAGAATCCCAGAGCTCAGCTAGGGAAAAGCATCTGCACTGAAACATATGTTTTTGCATCTCAGACTTCCCCTCCGTTCTTAGCAGCTAAGGGTACCTATTTCATCTGCCATGATAGAGCCTATACATGGTTGCCCCCTGACTTTTCGGGCACATGTTTTGTTTCGTTCCTGCTGCCTCCCACCTACACAGCGGCGGCAGATTACCACAAGACAAGGATAGTTAGAGGTGTCTTCAGCAAAGAAGACACTGCAGGACAAGAATTTGGGGACTTCGTAAAGGGTTTTCTGCCGTTCTGGGGACCCATGGTTAACAGCAGGAACATAAGGCAATTGACAAGGGTGGTTGAGTCCACCGTAATTGAAACTGCTGGTGCCCTTAGTAACTTGACTGCTGAGCTCCAGTCGGATCGTCTTATGACCCTTCAGAACAGGGTCGCATTAGATGTCATACTTGCAGACCGAGGTGGGGTATGTAGATTGATCCAATCGAGTTGCTGTGTTTTCATTCCAGATAACGCTCCAACAGTGTACCAGGCCATCTCTAAACTGCATAAGATTTCCGAATCTATTCATGTGGATAAAGGAGATTGGTCTTTGATGGGATGGTTCTGGGAACTGATATCCGGCTGGGGATGGAAAATTCTGATGGTCATTGGGATGGTCTTAGCCATTCTTTTCCTGTTCTGTCTGTGCGTGCAGTGTGCTCCTGCAATATGTGGCCTCTGTGCTACATCATGTGTAAGGAAACCTGTATCAAAAGACGAACTAAGTAATAGAATGATGTTACAGCAACATCTCAATGACTTTAGGAATAAAGACCTGGACTCATATTAGCATGAGGATAGGTTAATTGCCTTTGTAAGGGCAAAAGGAGGGTTTTTAGTTCTGAAAATTCTGAACTCGTGAATAAAACTTCATCGTAGCATGACGATTTTTATATCAAAAGACCGAAAATGGCTAGTACACTATGTACAATCATTTTCGTCATATTCGAGTGACGATTTCACCTCGAAATCGTCATTTTCGTCTTGAACCCTTGGCTTCCATTTTCAGTACGGCAGCCATTTTGTGGGTTGCCCTGACATAGGCTTATAATACAGCTAAATTCGATATCAAAGGACACGTACACCTTGATTGACTTTTCTCTGACCTGGGCAAGCTGAAACCTTTGCCTCAGGCCGAACCTGTTTGGTCAGTTCCTCTCCCAGTGGCCGAACAAGATAGCATCAAGGCACAGCATGTCATAAACCCTTTTCATCGCACACACACCCTGCCTAATCTTGCTCCCACCTGTCCCTGTTCCTTTCTCTCTGACTTGCTTTTCGAGGAGGAGGTGCCCGTTTTTATTGGGGGTCCACCGATATCTGATGGAAATGGTGGGACTTGCCGGGTAATTTGTTGTGGACTGGACAAACTAAAATGTGGGCTTGTCATCATGACTCTGCTTTTTCTTTGTAATGGGAACATGTGAATGGTATACTAAAATTCGAAGAATGTTTGTCTAAAGCACAATATTTTGTATAAAAAGAGAAGCCTGACTTTGTAAGATTGAGCAGTCTCCTGAGAATATACATCCCGTGTTGTTGTACTTCTAGGACCTGTTACTTGGTTGCAGCCAATAAAATCGATCCTTGACTTCACCTAGAAGACTCTGAGTTTCTGTGGTCTAAATCAGGAAAGTACTCGAGGTCTTTGGGTGTGTACCCTGACACCACTGGGTTACCGGTTCGGTACCGGTTCTGAAAAACCCAGTACCTCACCTCAACAGTCATGCACGGGGCCATCATCAGAACCGTTAGCCTATCTCATGTTAGCCATTTGCCCTCAGTGCGGCCCCGTCCGTCTATACCTGAGATGCCCGCTCCGTCTAAGTCTCTGCCATCATCTCCCAGAGGTATACAGCAAAGGGTTCCCAGATCCCTCTGGGTCTAACATGTTCAGGCATAAGCACCCAATAACTACTGAGTTGCTCCTGGCAGTAGGCAGCGACCTGCAGCCATGCAGCATGCGGTAGCACAGGTCGGCACCCCAATGGACCGATACTCTGAGCTTAGCCAGCACCACCAATATCGCAACCAGCCGATGCTGTGCTACTATTATTTTTTCAACATATCCCAACAGACAAGCCACTGGGTGCGGCTCAATGAGAGCCCCCACTATGGAGTAGTGTGGCTCAATGGTTAGAGCGGCAGACCCTGATGCAGAGGTCTAGCCCGGGACCAGGGTTCAATTCCCCGCCTCGGCGGGTCTTGGGCTAAAAAATTCCACGGACCTGATAATTCTCGCCTCGTTGCCTATTCCAATCATGGAGTCCCACTCTGCAACTCTGGGCAATAGCTTGCTTAATCTCCACAACGACCCCCACAATGCTAAGGATGCCTGGCCTCCACCTTGGGGGTGCCCAGGAGTGGACACCTCACAGGGAAAGCCAGGATGGGTTCCACAGCGGTATTCGTACAAGCGCCTTGAGACCCTTGAGGGTGAGTAGTGCGCTATACAAGTATCAATTTACATATAGCACCAATTGCCCAACACACCTTGGTCCAAAATTGAAACATTTTCGGGCAGCTCCAGGCCAGGTGCAGGAACAAAGCATCTGGCGCAACGCCGTGAGCACAGTTTGAGGTCTCACATAGTACCATCTGATACATTCGTAGAGGGGTTCGGTACATTTTATTCAAATACTTAAAGTAGATAAATCACAACTTATAGTTGGGAGATAGCCTCTCTGTCTGTCCACAACAGATTACCAACACCGGAAGATCGGCACCCAATTCCTTCTCCCACGCCTCCCTTGCCACCGAGGTTTCCTGTGTAGCAGAACAAATTGCCATGGAGTATAATCTGGTGGCAAGCTTTTTGGGGGACGCCGTGGTATATATGTGTTCTAGCACATCGAATGTTGGGGGCTGTTCCTGAAAAGTAGTGTATAGTGCTCTGCAGGACACGCGCAGCTGGTAATAAAGTAGAGTCTCACGGGCGATGCACTGCGCATCGTCAGACTAGGCACTAAAGCCGTGAATAACCCCATCGGGAACAAATCTGCCACAGTTGTCAGACTCAATTCCAAGGCACTGTCGGCAATCCCCTTATCTTGTAATGGAAGAAACATTGGGTTCACAGCCAGGGGGCCAACAGGGCATACGGAATCGCAATGTCGGAGCCCCCCCCCCAGCCCACCGCACGTATTTAACCAAGTCTATTTCTCCACGAGGCACTCTATATTTGTCAAATACCACAGTCCAAAGTGGCAGTGGTGCCACTCCATCTCACTCCCCCGCCACATGTGGTTGGAATGGAACGGGGTACAACCATTGGGGGAGATAGCTGGCCCGCGCGCATAGGTCATACACCTAAAGGTCCGGTGCTCCCATTCCGCCCTTTGCCAATGGGCAAGTTAGTGTCTCAAATTCAACCCTAGGTTGGTGATCCGCCCAAACCAGCACCACCAGCCCAGAACATAGTCTTTTGAAGAACTGTGAGGGGGATCGGGAATTCAACAAAATATCTAAAAATGTAGGCAAAGCAATCATCTTTGCTATTGCAACACGGTCCACCAGAGACAGCGGCAGTCCCTGTCATATCTGTACTCGTGACTCAAACCATTCGACAGCACAACCAAAATTTGCCCTCCAAACCTCGCCCACGTCTCAGCTTAGCCAAATTCCTAAGTATTTAATAGGTTCGAAGGCCCATCTGGAGGGATAGTCCGTGGGGCAGGAGGTAGTAGACTCAGTCACCTGGAAAAGAACTGACTTGCTCCAATTGATCTGCACTCCAGAGTACCCTCCAAATTGTATAACCTCACGCGTCATGGGGATATGTTAGTGCTAGTGTTATATATTGTGGAGTCTCTAGTTGGCAGAGGTAGGTACCTTTGACCAAACAGGGACCCTTGCGTCTAGTCAGGGAAAGGGGCTACACTTCTAAAATAACCCCTGCTCACCCCCTTGGTAGCTCGGCAAGAGCAGGCAGGCTTATCTCAGAGGCAGGGTGTAAAGCATTTGCGAACACATACAGTAATACAGTGACAAAACTACAGATCGACACCACACAAGTTGTATTAAAAAAATAAGTATTTTTAGATAGACTTAACACAAGACCTAACGACAAAAATCTACAATACTGTACTCAAAAATAGACTTTAAAATAGTAGAAAATAGATAAATTCTCTCAAGTTGTAAATGCGACACTTTACTCTCAAAGTACCTTGGATGCATAACGCAAAGCAAACAAAAGGGTCGCAGGGAAGGTGATGCATCAGTTCCTTACACCCAGATGAGTGGATGCATTGGTTCCTTACTCCTGCGCAGGGGAGTTGATGCTCGCTTCCTTACTGTGTGGGGAGGTGATGCATTGGTTTCTTACTGCTCTCCGGTACGATGCGACAAGATGGCACCTCAATGTGATACTTCTCTATGATGCTAAAAAAATGGCGTTTTGGTTACAATGCGACAACGTTAATGCAATGCGTGCATGCCCGACGGCCGTGCTGCGACTTGATGATCTTTGGAGCCACGACATGCCCTGAGACACGCTTCTCCAGTAAGGCAACGGCACCTCTGTGGCGGTGGCGCGCTTCTCCGGTGATGCGGCGCGCTTCGGCGATGTGATGGTGACATCGGCAGCGGCGGCTCGCTTCTTCGGCGATGCAATGACAACTGCTACAGCGGCGACACAATTCTCGTTGTTGAGTCGTGCTTCCAGCGACATGCAGTCTCTCAAAAGGCCCAGCACAACTGCAGGCACTTCAGTTTGCCAGCAAAGGAAATCAGGGGGAGCTGGTTGGTGAAGCCTTGTATCCCTTAGACTTCAGGCAGGAGACAAGCTCAAGTTCAAGCCCTTGGAGATTCTTCTTCAAGCTGATGAAAAGCACACTCAGTCCTCTTCTCCTTTCTTTGGCAATGAAGCAACCACTGCAGGCCAACTCCCAAACACACAGCACAGGGGCAGTCTCCTCCTTCAGATTCCTGGTTCTTCTCCTCAGCAAAGGTTTGTCTTGATTCCCAGAAGTGATCTAAAGTTCTGCGGTATCGGTCCCCTCTTTTATACACCAAAATCCTTTGTCTCTGGAGGCAGAGAGTGTCTGTGCCTAGTCCAAACAAGTTCTTTGCAGTCCTGAAGCACTTTGTTTACAGGACTCCTTCTTTTCCTTTGACGGTGGAGGCCAGGAACATCAGATGCACCACAGGAAGTGGAGCCAGTATTGTGGAAGGCAGGCACAGTCCTATTCTGGCCCCAGGTGCTCCCCTCCCACCACTCTACATGCAGATGGGTCTATTCAGCCCTGTGCTGACTTACCCTGTCTCCTGGAATCCCCCAGCCCCATCACTCAACAAGGAATGCACAACCTAGCAGAGGCAGGCTTGGACAGTTAGGCAAGAAAATACCTACTTTCTAAAATTGGTATTTTCAAACACAGAATGTTAAAACCAACTTCACTAAAAGATGTACTTTATCATTCTGACTACAGGCATACTAAACTTGAATTTCTACCTTGTTCCCTGAGTCACTTCAGATTATAAGATGTTAAAATCAAACTGCCCATTCTGGCGTACTCCGTGTCTGTTCTGAACAGACATGGAGGACGAGAGTTGCTCGTGGCTCCGAACAAAGAGAAACAATTAAACTTAAGCAGTTTCTAAAGGCGATTAATAGGCCTTTGAAGAAGACACAAGGGTCGTGTGAGGAGGCGGAAGGCCCCTTGATTTCACCCTCTCCCTTTTGAATAAGATTTCCCCATGGAGCCCCGTGCACCAGATGCCAGAGGAATGGCAAACAAGATTAATTCTTGTTGAAGTGACCAGAGGACATCTGAGTCAAAATCATTAGCAGCGCTCGATTAGGACTACCATGCAACCATATATGACAGGGTGGAAGCCCTACAAAGGCTACACAAAGACCATCTAGTTAGTCCCGAGGAAGAACCCAACAAGACGGTTATACTATCGCACACAATTCAGGGGTCGAAACGTCAACGCTTTATTGCCAAGTGTTGATGATCGCCCAGGATTACAAAGAAATAATTTGATTAATCGCTCACTGGGCTGATATTTCTATTTTTCAAAAACTTTGTACTGTGTTTAGATATAATTTTTCTTTGTAGTACATGTCCATGTATTTTGTGCAATGTGTTGTGATATGTAAATATTTAAATGTTTGTGTTCACTGAAGTTCACAAGTCTTAAAATGTTAGTACAGAAGAATTGTTCTTTGTTTATGTAAATATATGTATCCACTTAGGTTTAAACTCATCCTTTTCAAAATACGGATATAAAAAATATATAATGAAAAATAATACAAGAGTGTTGCGGTTCTTGGTTTGGACATAAGGTGTAATTCGCTCTTTCATTTGTTGATTGTTCTCATCCAGTTGGAGAGACACAATTGTATAAAGATATTTTTGATTTCCAAGAGTGGCAGAACCACTGTTCACATATAGTATTAACCCCAGGTTCTGCACTGTACTGGGCTATCCCATTGTTTTATATCGCTGATTTAGATGGTGGAGGATGGGTTACTCTGTCACAACGAAGACGGATATCCCATCTGCCGAAATATAAATCCCATAGAAAATAATGGGATTTATATTTTGGTGGATGGGATATCCGTCATCATTGCAACGTAGTAACCCGCCGGCCAACATCTAAATCAGACCCTCAGTTAAAGATGTATTGTCACAGACAATAACAGTGCTTCATTTGTAAAAGAATACATTCTGGTGCCTAATGCCATTAATAGTCGGGATGCCAAAAACCAAAACTGTGTAGTCTTGATTGCTCCTCATGCTTTTTTAAGCCACCAAACACAAACACTCCCTGCTTCTTTATTTCACTCTTGCAGGTTCATCCCTGCTTTCTCCCTTTTGTGTTTTTCTCTCTCTTTCTCTGGGGCAAACTTTGTTGAGGAATAATAAGTGAGCGCCTGTGGGCAACACCTGTGAATACTAGCTCAAATTAAGCACTGACTGGATAAATTGCCATCCCATGGTTTCACTATGTTAAATTTATCTTAAATTCAGATAGAGTGTAGTGAAATGTGGGTTCCTTTCAGAATCCCTCATTAGTGCATCCAGTGTAGTAGTGAAAGAAATTCAACTGTTGGATACTACAAAGAATCACACTGGACAACATAATGAACCCACGAATGAGTCATTACATTTCATCCAAGACCAAAGCTAGTTATAAGCAATACCTTTGCTCCTGAAATGTACAATGTGGAATGGCTAAGTACATCCGAATAGCCTGAATAGCCTGAAGTGAGAGAAAGAGAAGTAGCAGTTAGGCTGTCTACTTTTATATGTGAACAACACCTCTCCTACTTCCTCGTTCAGCCCAATATGGTTCTACTCCCAGAATCAGGGGCCAGTTAGTACGTTACTAGACCCGGCTTTTAACATTGAGATCAACTCGTCATGATCAGTTTAAACACATAACATAAGGGTCAGAATTCAGTTTTTAACTGTGGGATAAAATACTCTCCGTTGTATGTTATAAGCAAATTGAAAGTCACCTTTGTTGCCATGACTTACTTTGTTTTATGAAAATAAATGGGATTACATATACTATATTAAATATATCATAAGCCTGCTAACCCTGCTTATTACTTTCTCAGATAATGAATTGTGTATTTTCACATGCTTTGCTCTGGAATTTAATTTAATTCCTATATCGTAAAGCAGTTCTGCACTGTGTGCAAAGTGTGTTTGTTGTGTATCGTTGATGGCGATGCCAGTGCAAAAATTGTGAACTGAACAATTCCTGAAGTCACGTGTAGGTAAATCAATAGCCAAGGTGAAGTTTTTACCTGGTTGGATAATAAAGGCTCAGGATCTTGAAATGCTGGAAGAATCTATTTATTTTTGCATCTTGCAAATGGACTAAAATGCTTCAGTAGGAGGTTCAATGAGCTATCACTTCTGCTTTGACATCAAGTTGTCTTGGTAAGATTTTTCCATACGTAGGGCCTGATTTAGACTCTAAGGGCGGACATCATGTCCCTCAAATTTAGGAAGGTCCCCCAAACTCCAGACTTTGGCAGAGGAATCCCCATGACAGCGGTTCCTATTAATGTTATAAACGTTTGACCGATGGCTCCGTCAAACATGATGGCTGTCCGTCAAACTTTACAAAATTTTACTTTTCATTAAAAAAACTCCCATAGCTGAAGTTTGTTTTTCAAAAAAGTAAAGCTAATGACCTCCAAACCATGGGTGGGTCCTCCCATGGTGTGGGGCTGATTTATTTATTTTATTTTATTTTTACTGTCCCTTACCACTAGGTTTAACCTCCAGGTAATGGACAGCAAAAAAAAGCAATCCGAGCACCCGTCAGATGGCTTACCTCGGGCAATCGAAGGAGTATGTCAGTGAGGGAATCTAGATAAGGTTCTGTGGTCGACATACTGCTTGTTCAGCCACCTTTAAATCAGGCAGTCCAGGCCGTGATTTTGTTGGAGAGCGTACTCAGTCACCAATGTGACAAGTATCCGCCAAACTCTAAGGGGCATATGTACAAGGATTGGCTAAAGCTAGTTAGCAGCAGTTTTATTAACGCTGTGTACTGCTGAAAACTATCACCTTGTTAGCGATGTATGTACAAGATGTCGCTATAGCTTCAGAGATCAGCGGTAACAACTGACGCTAATATTAGCGTGTTGGCGATAGGAATTCTGGCGTTAGCGGGCGAAAACTAACGAAAGGCCCATTAGTGGAAAAAATACGCACGGTAGTCAGCCCAACGCGAGTGTTTTTTGCCTCTAATGGAAAAAATAGCCTATCAGTCAACCTCCAATGGAAAATAGGCAAAACAAAATGAAATGCAGAATGGAGCAGCCAGGGCCAAGTACAGCATACATCAATAACTTCCTTAAGCCACCCAACATACAGGATGACCAGGATCTGTAGCCTGGATGTGTTGCTGGACCTGCGTCTTGAGCCTGGATGACTCGCTGGACCTGCGTCTGGAGCCTGGAGTGAGATGTGGAGGAGCTGTGGTGGTAGACATAGCGGTGTGGCTGGCGGGCCGCATGGAGACATGTTGCTGACCTGTGTGAGAAGACCGCCTTGCGCCCCTTGGAGCTGTGAATTGTAGAGACGCTCCTGCGCACCAGCGTAAGGAGGTCTGCATTGCATACTACGATCCAACAATACACCAGGTGCACAGAGAGGATTACCAATGGTGGGCAGCACCTCTCTGCATCACAGGATGAAACCTCCTGGTGAACGTGCGCTTTATAAATGATTTATAACATAACAGGCCGGATGAGGTTGCACTGACGGGACGCTGTGGAGGGTGAGGCCCCTGAGCTGCGCCAAACTTGTGTTGCAGGAGCGCTGCAAGTTCATGCCTAAGGTGGCCCTGCTGCATAAACTGCATCGGGAAGTTCTCCAGCGGACTTGGTGGTGACTGCTGTACCCACGCTAGTGAAATCCCACCTTCCTGAGGTTCCTGCTGCCTAAGTCACAGATTTGCAGACAGTGCAGCCGATTGCGCCACAATGTCAATGTCCAGATAAGGAGAGGGTGGGACACGTAGCGGAGGGGGTCGAGTCACCCAGGCTTAGCACCTGTAGATGATGCACCCCCAGTGTCAGCTTATCCGCTATGGTGCAAGAGCATCGCCCCACTGCTTCCAAGCAGTGCAAGAAGAGGAACAATCATCACATGATGATAACTTCCTGATGTTATCGTGCCATGTTTCCTCTGCGGGTGAGAGGGTGGGTAGGGCTGCTCAATTCACGGAGTCGCGTACCACTGGTGTGCCAAAGGTATATAAGGAGTTATGACGCATACCATTATATCGCATTCCATTACAATGCATACTGATACTAGGCATATTGCAACAGTGGGGAAGGTGTTGGATTGTGGAGATGTAAACATTACTATACCCACTTCAGTGGGTGCAACCCTAAAACTGACACTTGCACACCAAAGAAAACCCTGAACCTTAAAATGTATCTTTGAGCCCCCAAAACAAACCCTATAAATCATATTTGACCCACATGCACACCCCAATTCTCATTTTTGACCCAAATGCATACCCCAATTCTCATATTTGACCCAAATGCACACCCCAATTCCCATATTTGACCCAAATGCCCACCCCAATTCTCATATTTGACCCAAATGCGCACTCCAATTTCCATGATTGACCCCAAAACACACCCCAAATTTAAAATGTTACTCCATAATACAACACACATTTCATCTCCGACACCCGAAACACATACCCACCCTAAAAATTAAAAATACCCCATTACTGACCTCACAATGCATTGTAATGGAATACGATGTAAAGGCACCTGCATTGATGGATTTCCGTTCTAAACGCATTAAGATGTAATGCCTGTGTTGTAATGGACGTCTCCTGTGCCAAAGGTAAGCCATAGGCAAGCCTGTCTGCGTCCATCTGCCCCTGGACCGCGCTCAGCACCAAGGACCCTTCCTCTCGTACACTTCACCCCTACAGCGCCAGCACCCTCCTCGCCATCAACCCTGGGCGCCACATCGCCTGCCAGGACCAACATCTGCTCCCGACCGGACATCACCATCACCATCACTGATGGCTACTAAATCACTCGCAAGGACCACCCCGACCGTCCAGGAGGAGGCATTGCCATCACCTACAGAAGCCCACTCTGACTGACCACGCACTCTAATGACCCAACGGTGACCATGGAACACCTCAACTTCCAGATTCAGCCCAGCCCCATCCTCTGCAGCACCCTCATCTGTGGGCCGCCGGACCATGGACACCCATTCTCCGATACCATTGTAGACCTCATTGCACACCAGGCTCTCCCACCCGCCGACAACATCCTACTCGGCTAACTCAAGTTCCACCCGGACAACCCCAGTGACCAGAACACTACCCCCTCCTGGGGTAGCTCCCCAACATCAGACTCAAGCAGCAGGTCATCGCAGCAAGCCACATAGCAGGACACTGTTGAGCATGTCTCCTCTGCCATCAGATCCTCAACTACTGCCACACAACCGGACTCTCCTGGACCGACCATCATTGTATACATCACATCTTCACCATGCCCACAATATACAACTGCCATCATCGCCCCCCTCGCAGCTGAATCAAGGCCACCGACGTACGTCTGGTCAACTCCCTCAGCACCACCACTCCGCCAACGCTTACAGACGATGACACCACAGCGCGCAACCGCCACCAATGGATCTCCAACTGCGCCAACACCCAGGCACCCCTCAAGAACGGCACTGCCACAGTACCTGGCGCCTGCATGATGGCAGGCGTAAGGGTGAGGCAGTGCCACAGGGATAGACTTGTCTCATGCATTTCTGGAGTTGCTTCATGGTTGTGACACAACTGCAGCACTGGGTGACTTTAGTGCAGACAGATACGTCAGGATTCCAGACATATCTGTCATTACTGGCGTCATGGAGCGCTATCCAGTAAATACAGCGCATCCGTGATGTCGCAAGAAGGGGGTAGTGAAAAGTGTTAGAACGCTGCCTTGTCGCAACGCTGCAACACTTTTCATGAGTGAGGCCCAGGAAGGCACATTATCTTATTGATGGTGCACAGTCCTGCCTTGTAGTTTTTTCGCAGGGCAGCGCAGCAACATTGCTTGCAGCGCGGTCCAACAACAAAACCTGCTGAAATGAGGCCCCAAGGGTTATCTCCATTTTTAAGACCAGCTATTTTCTGGTCCGCCAAACTTAAGGAATCCCCTTGTACATATTGCGAAGTGTGGTTAGCGGCCGTTTTTGCACGGGAACGCCACCCTTGAATGTCATTATCGCTAACAGAAGTGGCGATCTTTAGAATGGATGTTTTCGCCGGAAAACTGCTGCTAACAAAGGTTAGCGGTAACTTGTACATAGAGCGATAAAAATATTGCTGCAAAACCATCGGAAAAAAAGTGCCGCTAAGGCGACGTTAACTCCTTGTACCTATGCCCCTAAGTCAGCCCCTTGGTTTTTCTGCTTTAGTATGGTATCCTAATGTTACGAGCACTCTTGGTGTGCTTGAAGGGTCCTTGTGAAAGGAAATCTTTGATTTGTGCCCTTCGTCTACACTGGAGGCAATTAATTAAAATATAGGACTTCATGTCGAAAGTAATAAGGCACTCACGGATAACCTTACACAGTTTTATGCGGTTCTTCCTGTCCAAAGTGGTGCCTACTTGGCATTTATATGTGATGAGTTAATGGCAAGCTCAGACAGAGTTGGAAGACTACTTTAGCACATGACATTGGTGGTATGCTTTAGTTTGCAGAAATTATCACAGCCTTGGGGAAAAATGTTGCTCACACACGTTTATAATAATCCGAGAAACTGGCATTTTGAGTTAGGATTCTGGGGAGTGTAGATTGCTACACTTCTGTAGAACCTTTCTTTCATACATTATGGCAGAGGTCTTCAAACTGTGGGGCGCGACCTAGGAAGGGGGTCGCAGATTCCCCAGCTTCACTTGTCCCTGTAAAAAAAGACAGCCGTCTGCCGTCCTGTGATGGCTAATTGAGATCATTATCAGCTGTTTGCCTGAATGAAAGGCAAATGTGCTCTAATGAGCCAGAGAAGCTTTGCACAGACAGGCTCGGTCCTTCCACAGCAGTGTGCACTTGGAGAGACATCTGGTATCACACATCTCTACGTGATGTAAACTCAGCCGTGAGAGCGTCAGTTTAAATAATGAACTGACCTCTAATCTGGCATGCTGAGGCGTGACTATCAGATCACAGCAGACGTCAGCAGCGAACGTTCAATGCATTCAGCTGCCTTAAAGCCAGGCCTGCTTTTAAAAGAAATGCTAAATGTTTTAAGCAAACTGAAAAGGACGGGCGCTTCGCATTCGTAAGGACATTTGTATAGTGCATCAGTAAAATAGCTTTGTTTAGGCGCTGCGTTGTCCCCTTGATTATGGCTGAGCAGAAGATCAAATATTTTAGTCGATCAGGGGATCAAGTAGATCGATAGCTTAGAAATGCAGCACATAGGGAAGATTTCATTGGCAGGACCGCAAACAACCCTCAATGAACCAAAAGACGTGCCACAAATGGAAACCAGAAGATTCAGAGAGCTTTGAGGGGCCTCAGTGAGTGAAGGAAAGGGCAGGCCGGTGGCCCCTGGTTGTCTTGGTGCGTCATCCCTTTGCCCAATTCGTGGGAGTGTCTGTAAGGACGCCACCTGCTCGCACACTTTGCCTAAGACACCCCCTCTTTGTTGTTTTCAGAATCCAGACCTTGCTCCCTGTTTCACGCTGACAAGGTAGCTCAGCGGGTCAATCTCAAACTTTCCAATCATGAGGCTTTCAGGCAAACGAGCCAAGCACGCAGTCTGCTGAATAAACTCTCATGTCCCTAAGCGCCTAGAAGCATCAGAGTGCCTGCTCCCATGCTTTCCCATTGAATCACAACACACTGTGTGCAAACCACAACATTCAAACTAGGCAGGCCTTTCTTCCTCAAACAGACGGTAAGATAAGATAAGATGGGTACAATGTTCACCAAAGACTAAATGTAGTGGTGTCCGCTGAAAAAAAATGGTCACAATAATATTATTAAAATGCCTAAATGAGGAGGAGCATGTATACATCAATTAACCCTTGCCTCATGGGCTGCTGTATCTAGGTGTGATCCAACTAATATTAACGTAGCCATTACATAAAGCTGAAGTAATTGGTCATGGGCCCTTTAAGGGCTGAACGTGGCCCTCGGACAGAACCATTAATCTTCAGCCCGGGGTGTCAGTGCGGTGTGGGGCACTGACTGACCTGCAGATATCTCAGTTTAAGTTCCTGCATAGCCAATGGGTCTCACCTTTGGGACCTTATAAGTGTTTGGCCATGCAACACAACAGTTGATGTTGTTGCACCCAGGATATTGTGCAGGATAACTAAACACTTGTAAGGTCCCAAAGACGAGATCTATTGGCTATGCCAATGCTTGTTTAAACATGTTTTTGAAGTTCTTGAAAGGGTTTGGCAGCGAAGTACAGAAAAACAGAGAGAGAGCCCATTAGGAAACTGTCACAACACTTTGCTATGTTGCTGCACTCTACGCCACTGCACTCTACGCCACTGCACTCTACATCACTGCACTCTGCAAAACTCCACACCAGTGCACTCTACACCGGTCCACTCTACGCCACTCAACTGTATGCCACTGCACTCTACGTCACTGCACTCTACGCCACTGCACTCTACATCACTGCACTCTTCAAAACTCCACACCTGTGCACTCTACACCAGTCCACTCTACGCCACTCAACTGTATGCCACTGCACTCTACGCCACTGCACTCTACGCCACTGCACTCTGCAAAACTCCACACTAGTGCACTCTACACCAGTCCACTCTACTCTATGCCACTGCACTGTATGCCACTGGACTCTGTGCCTATGCACTGTACTCTTCATCACTGTACTCTCTGCCACTGCACTCTGTGTCACTCTGCACCATCTACGCCAATGCACTCAATGCCACTGTACAACACTGCACTCCACGACACTCCCTACCCCCTGATTTGTTACCTTTGCCTCAAATTGTAAAGCGCTCTGATATCCTTCGGGATCAAGTTCGCGCTATATAAAACTTTATAAATAAAATAAAATAAAACCATACCTATGAGGCAGTGCAAAGTCACCCTGCATGGCTTTGCATTGCCTCATATGGAGTAATCAGTAAGACATAGCAGCGCAAGTCACTGCGTTGCTTTACTCTGCGTCAAGGAGGTGTTCCACGGGCTTTGCGTGGGGTTCACATGCAAAGCCCATGGATTTTGATACTGCCCCACATTTACAAAATGATGTAAACCTGGGGCAGCTCCAAAAACTGACGCCTCTCCAGTGGAGGCGTAACGAGGAGCAATGTTCTAATTTCTCCTCATTTGTTCCTCTTTCCATGTGTGCTGCATTCTGCAGCTCTCATAGAAAAGGGGAAAACACCCCTCAGGATTGTTTTGGTGAAGGAAGGTGCCTCTTCCCGTACAAAAACAATTCTGCCTACGTTAGTGCTAGGCAGCAATTTGTGAAGGGAAAAGAACTGCAATGCACCGTATTTCATAATTACAGTTTATTCCTGCCCTTTCACATTGGCATTGGGCAGCGCCGCAAGAAGACTTGCAGCGATGTCCTTCACTAATTCCTCATAAATAAGGCCCTTTGTTTTTAGCTACACCCCTACGCTCAATGACCTTTGGTTTGGATATGCTCATATAATGTTATAAGTAAACTCCCATTCTATCCTCTGGGACAAATAGCCTTTCCATAGTGAAAAACGAAACACACTGTAATTCACTGCCAGAACATGTCACACACCAGTACATGTCTTACCTATAACACACACAGCACCCTGCCCACAGGGGTACCTGGGCCTAACATGTAAGAAAAGTGAAGCTTAGGGCTTGGTGAGTGGGTGCACTTGCCAGGTCGACATGGCAGTTACAAACTTCACGCAGACACTGCAGTGGCAGGTCTGATAACCCTTTTAAGGGCTGCTTGGGTAAGTGGCACATTCAGTACTGCAGGACCACCAGCACCATTTGATTTTTTTTATAGGTTCTGGCACCCTCGGTGTACTTTACTAGGGACTTACCAGTAAGTCAAAAATGCCAATCGTGGAAACACCAATCCATAATACAATTTATAATAGGAGCACTTGCACTTTAATACCGAACAGCCATGAGGAAGTGCGCAGAGGCACTGAACCAGCAAAAACAGAGTCAAAACTAGGTCAGAAAGGAATATAACTGGAGAAACATGCCAGAAGATGGCAGGTATAACAGGGGTATTTATAGTTATCGATATATGTTGATGACGAGAAGAACCAGTTTCTAGAAAATTTTGTCAGAAGGGGGTCCTTACGCCTAAACAGGTTTGACAAGGTGGTCTCGACATCAAAAAGTTTGACGACCACTGCATTATGGATACATTAAATATTGTTGAAAATCGATTCAGTTAAGAAAACAGCTCTTACTGCTAGCAAGAGCGTAGTAGGCACCAATAATATATGAGAGAAAAGGAAATAGTTAATGAATCCAGTCAATGTGAGCAATTTGACTTTCTTTAATGAATGTATGAAGACATTTAAATGCTGTGGTGAAATAATTATCTATTAACCACTTAGACGTAAATATCTAATGGGTTTTGGAAACAGAAAAATAAGCCTTTTACAATAATGCAGTCATACCCTCATGGATGCCTCTGAAAGAGCCATCAAAGAGAAATATTTCCCTGGTCATCTAATAACAGATGGCAAGTTTAAAATAACTTTCTTTATAGAATGTCTGCAGCAACATTGCTGCAGCTTTGCAACAGCGTAAATAATATAATATATGTTGATATTGTCCTTCTCAGTGACCAGTGCCCACCTGGTCGCCACTCTGCTCACCCCAGGCTTGCAACCATGCTATTTCCCTTAATGCAAAGAACATCTTCTGAATGCCTGTCACTATCCTTCTCACTTAGGCTGGGGGCATATCTCCTGAATGCTCCCCTGGTGTCGCAGGCTGCTAAAGCACAGTGCCGGATGTCGGAGTCGAGGAAAGTAAGGCGCCAACGGGAGTAGTCGCACTTTGGAGGGTGCAAAAAAAAAAAAAGAACAACGAAAACAGGAGGTGAGCCTGCAATTGCACCCTACTTTCAACCCTCCTGTGGCTCGATAACCCCCTCAAGAGCACAACTCGCCAGTACAATCCCTCCAGGCCCAAGACCACTGCCGGTGAGTGCAACAGCACCCTGAAGGCATGGCTTAAAGCAAGAACTTCATCAATGGGGAATAGATCATGCTGTGTACATATGTCATATGTATTTGTCCAACCCTAATCGCATCAACTTCTCTTAAAATTGAATCTTGAGTGAATTTGCAACTTGTATGTATGTAACTCTAACCACTAATATCTGTAGTAGTCTTATGTACTTACAACCATTCTTATGTGAGTTTAGAGTTTATCTATGTCGTATCTTTTATGTAAATCATGTACTCTAAAGTCCTTATGTACTGTAACTGATTCTATTGTAAAGCGCTCTGACACCTTCGGGTAAGGCTCGCGCTAAATAAAAACGCATAAATGAATAAAGAAGTCAGCCTCGAAAAGATACAAGCCTGACTCACTCAGCTGTGGCAGGGTTCTAATCAGTGACCTGCAGATTGCAAAGATTGCTTGAAAGAAAGTCCTACAATGCCAAAGTCGTGATGGTCCAAATGCTAAAAGCCGGAACAAATCTTGTTAGACCTCGGGGTATATTATCAGAACGGCGATAAATTTATCACCACTTTAGCGGCAGGAAACTGCCGCTAAGGCGGCGATAATGAGCTTGATAAAATGTCCTTGTGAATTCCCATAGCAGCCCAGGTTCTGGTTGATAAAGGGCATATTATCAAGGCCATTATCGCCGCTTTAGTTGCAGTTTCCTGCTGCTAAAGCGGCGATAAAGTTATCGCCGTTCTTGATTATATGTCCCTGAGTATCTCATCCATTGAAGGCATTGGGTTCGAGGGTATTAGAAAATGCCAAAGGAGCAGAGGAAATTTGGGGCATATTATCAAGAAAAGCGATAAAATTATCGCCGCTTTAGCGGCAGGGAACTGCCGCTAAAGCGGCGATAATGGCCTTGATAATATGCCCTTGTGGATTCCCATAGCAGCCAAGGTAAACACCAGAGCCTGGGCTGCTATTGGAATTCACAAGAACATATTATCAAGGCCATTATCGCTGCTTTAGCGGCAGATTCCTGCCGCTAAAGCGGCGATATTTTAATCTCCTTTCTTGATAATATGCCCCCTGTTTTTTAAACCGCGTTTAGTCACGAGTTCGTTGCACAGTTCGACAACAGGAATGGGGAGATTGTGCAATGACTAAACCTTAAACAAACATGAAAGTCATCTATGTTTATATTGCCCCACAAATTGTTACAGTAAAGTTTCTCAACCAAGTTGGGTCATTATTTATTCACTTGTCCATTTTAGTTTGTGTTTGAACTGCCCGGCTTTGTTTATCGTGGTATTACTCGGCCTGTAAACATCAAATGACGAACAGCTCTAGTTCTGTAAATAGGATGCTATGTCATTTTATCATCGTGCATTAAAACCCCCATCGAGATGTCCATCTGTTGTTCCACGTCTAGGATTGATTGCCAACATACCTCAGCTCTTTAAATGTTTTCAGGTTCAGGAAAAACTCAGCTTGGCGTTTACATGCGCATTTCCTCAAACCAGGCAGGGCGACTGGTAGTCTAGAGCCGTCTTATAGAATGTGCAGATGCCACTGTCTCAGTTATATCACCATTGAGCTCTGGTAAATTACCCTGCATCCACCATGCCCTTGAAAAAAAAGGAACGTTTTGTTTGTTACTCTGTCCTTCCCAGATGAATATATCGCACCGTGCTCAATCTCATCAGGGAAAGGTAAAGAGGAAGCAGGAGAGGGCCTCATACTCTTCCTTTGTGTGGAACTGTTTAAGAAAAAGAAACAGCATATGACCGGGCGAGTAATAAGAACGGCCCCTGGTCAACCATGGTCAAATTTGCCATTTCACCCTTTTCTCAAGAATGGCTCCTTCTTGTGTAGAAATGTATTGTTTGATTAATAAAAATCATTACAATGGTGAACATACAACAATAAAACATATATAAAAAAAATACAGCTCAGTCCATTAATAGCATCAAGTTTAAATAGCAAGTAATAAGGGGTTATGATATTTAACCATAAAAATAGTTTGAGACCTAATCAGTATCCATCAAAAGTTTCGAAATCTCTCTAAATTCATGCTACATGGGTTTAGACTGCATTTGGGCAAAGCCTCTTTAGTTTAATCACGGCTAAAAAAACATAATAATTAATTCAGTTTTAATTTACAAAATAAAAACTAATCATTACTGGAAACCTACTAACAGTTCCACTAGAGATGCATTTCAGAATGTAAATGCCTGAACCCCAGTGGAGAGTAATAGAAAACTCTAAAATGGCACGGGCCACAGAGCCATACAAGTCCACTAGTATCACAATGCCTGGCCCTGCCACTTTTGGAGGATTTAGTAAAGTGAGCAGATTAGTATCTCAATTGGGTTAGAACAGCCCTGTACTAATGGACCGTTGTTAGCTCACAGTAAGTTAGCCTTTTTGCCGATCTTATAACAAATTTGGTGAACTGGATGTTAAGCAATGAATTATCCGGGTTCATGGATGTAAGAATGGCTTGTCGGCAGGAACGGACGCCAAGTTTGTTCCACTCGCCCCGTAACAGAGTCTTCCGATCGTTAAAAAATGCAGGGCAGAGACATACCATGCGCTCTATTGATTCCTTACTGCTCTAGCCTCTACACATTGTGTTGTCATTTGTGCGGAGCAAGCCTGGTAAATGGTGCAAAAAAGGCCATTCACTCATTTTTCCAAAACACCGTATAAGTACATGACAGGTATGTGCTGCAGTCCCTGGCTTAAACCCTGATATAACTGCCCAGGGGTGCTTGCATTGTGCCAATTGTACTCTGTCCAAGTGAAAAGACCAGGCACGGACATTCCTTTTAATATATGTTTTGAGAGTCTGCTGGGATGGATTGGTGCTCCAGATGTCTTCTGCTTTTCCAGAAGTAGTAAAGAATCTAGTAAATTATGTCGGTGTGGTCGCCCCAGCGGACTGGTTGATATTTCCTTCCATAAAAGAACCTCCAGGCTTGCTCTAGACGTGCGAAGCTTGTTGCACAGCTTGATAAATGCTCCGATCCCAATCGCTCTATGATCTTGAGACCAAACTCAAGTCGTATCTAGGCAGGAGATGAGGTTTTTGGTGGGCTCAGCACTTGCTTAACCCCTTGCATGCTCGTGACGGAACCATTCCGTCACGAGCCACGGTGGTGCTGTGCTGGTGATGGAATGGTTCCGTCACGGCCCGGCCGCCTCACCTTCACGGCGCTGATTTCACGCCTGCGCGGCGCGTTCTATAGAGCAGGCAGGGCCGTGACGGAACCATTCTGTCACAAGCACAGCGCCAATGCGGCTCGTGACGGAGTGATTTCGTCACGAGCATGGCGGCGCCGCGCGGTCCCCCTCCCCCATAGCGCCGCGGCGGAATTCCCGCCGCGGCCAAGGGGTTAAAGATTGTTGTTGTCATTTTATTCACCAGGCTGTTATTTTTTCCAAACATTATCTCCTGGCCGTAGGAAAGGTAGTTAGAGATTTTTGCCTTCATGAAAGTTATTAACCTCATGAGCGCTACTGCGTATTCCCGCTGTGCGCTAAAAAAAAAAAAGGCATGTTTGTGACAAAGCCAGCTCGTCATCCGCGCAGCGCAGGTAACGCTGATGACGAGCTGGCTTCATCAGCACCGAAGGGGTTAAAGGAATTAGGCTTGGGCCAGACAGCTTTGCTTAAAACTCATGGAACAGTGACAAAGGAGAAAAAATTATTGAATAGATAAATCAGTGACTTAATTTTATTGACACAGTAAAATCAGAAATAAAGAAACCATTAAAAAGTTGGTTCTCAACTAGTGTTAACCAACTACAGAAATTAGTCAAACCATCAATACATGAAATCACAATATGATTAAAAGAATTACAGTTAAAATTTGAGCAAAGTAAAAAGGAAAGAAAGATATAGATGGAAAAAATAAAAGTGGCAAAAAAGGTTTTGTCTCTCCTTTTTTGCCACTTTTATTTTTTCCATCTATATCTTTCTTTCCTTTTTACTTTTCTCAAATTTTAACTGTAATTCTTTTAATCATATTGTGATATTGTGATTTCATGTATTGATGGTTTCTTTATTTCTGATTTTACTGTGTCAATAAAATTAAGTCACTGATTTATCTATTCAATAATTTTTTCTCCTTTGTCACTGTTCCATGAGTTTTAAGCAATGAATTGCCTAGGTTGTTATTTCTCATAAATTGTTTTCCCTGACCTAGGAATTACTATATCCATATATTCAGGGGGTCCTTGTTACCTAAAAATATTGGGCCAGACAGCTGCCTTGCAAGTTTCATAAATGCTACATAAATGGTCAGAGCTTTAGCTGCAACCTCATCTCTGTGTTTTGTAAACGTGCCCCTTCTGTCCATGTGGACCCCTAAGTATTTATATGAGTTGGTCCTCTCAATACTTTTGCCGTTATAATGCCAACTGCCACTTTGATATTTCCTTGACCCATAGGTGATAACCCTTGTTTTTGATAGATTTAATTCCAAATAATTTCTAGTAGTATAAAAGAACAACCTGTCAATCAATCAATCAATCAATAAATTGTGTATTCGATCCAAAAGATAGGATCATAAAAGCACAGATAAAAATCGAATAAAACAATATAGAATTCCAATTCAACTTACATTAAAATCAATAGCCACAGTTTTCCTTTCGGATATTATAGGATTATTTATCTAAGTGACACTAATATGTGTTATACAAATGTACCAGATAGTGAACCCTATACTATTTACAGGCCCCCTTCCTATTTTTTATGCAAGCCCATAAAAACTTAACTAACAAAAAACAGCATAGAGGGTCAGACAGCGATTTGTGTAAAATGTTGGCGTTTTAAAATTGGGGCAAGGTAGACATCCCTTTCTATCTTATAAAGTATGCAAAACAATACTGGGTTTGTGGGGAGAGGTTGTCACAAGGGCACAAGATCAGATCTGAATGGTTATATGTTTTTTCTGGGTAACCTAACATCAGTGGTATCATGTTCATATGGAATCTTAATAATATGAATTTGTGTTGTGCACTAGTGACGTCTGCTAAATTAAAGTATCCTCCCTCTATCAGCGGCGGCCTCAAACAGTAATTTGCCGACTGCCCTTTGTCCTGTTTTTTTTCCATCCGCTTGTATTATGCCCTCAATAAAAACATATTAATTATCTTTTGTTTTGGGACCTTTCTACATGCTGATGGGTCCCTGAATAAATCAGGGAGTCCAATATCGTTCAACACTGTCTCAACATAGCTAAGTTACCTGATCTTTCTATGGTTTTCCAGCTTCAAGCAATTTCTTAGTATGAATTGTGTCAGGATCACAGTGTCCCTCTGCCAGATCGAATGCCACAAAAGGATTGTGGCTAACTGTATTGAGTCTGTAATGTGACGCTCGCAGTCAGAGACACTTGGGATTTCGCTTGGCAGTTCTAAAGCCCATATCTAATACCTGGAACATTCACGGACTTCGAGGGCAGACACCTGGGGTTTTCTGCGTCGGAGCGGAACTGCGAGGACCAGAGGTGTTTGCGGTTCTTCATCTCCCGCACCTGGTGCCTCATCCCGCCCCCTCCTTTCCAGCAGCCCTTCAAATACGACTCGCGTCCCCCACTCCGCGGGAGACGCTCGCAGTCAGAGACTCTTGGGATTTCGCTTGGCAGTTCTAAAGCCCATATCTAATACCTGGAACATTCACGGACTTCGAGAAGAGACACATGGGGTTTTCTGCGTTGGAGCGGGACTGCGAGGACCAGAGGTGTTTGCGGTTCTTCATCTCCCGCACCTGGTGCCTCTTCCCGCCCACTCCTTTCCAGCAGCCCTTCAAATACGACTCGCGTCCCCCACTCCGCGGGAGATGCTCGCAGTCAGAGACTCTTGGGATTTCGCTTGGCAGTTCTAAAGCCCATATCTAATACCTGGAACATTCACTGACTTTGAGGACAGACACATGGGGTTTTCTGCGTTGGAGCGGGAATGCGAGGACCAGAGGTGTTTGCGGTTCTTCATCTCCCGCACCTGGTACCTCTTCCCTCCTTTCCAGCAGCCCTTCAAATACGACTCGCGTCCCCCGCTCCGCGGGAGACGCTCGCAGTCAGAGATACTTGGGATTTTGCTTGGCAGTTCTAAAGCTCATATCTAATACCTGGAACATTCACGGACTTCGAGGGCAGACACCTGGGTTTCCTGCGTCGGAGCGGGACTGCGAGGACCAGAGGTGTTTGCGGTTCTTCATCTCCCGCACCTGGTGCCTCTTCCCGCCCCCTCCTTTCCAGCAGCCCTTCAAATACGACTCGCGTCCCCCGCTCCGCGGGAGACGCTCGCAGTCAGAGACACTTGGGATTTTGCTTGGCAGTTCTAAAGCCCATATCTAATACCTGGAACATTCACGGACTTCGAGGGCAGACACCTGGAGTTTCCTCCGTCGGAGCGGGACTGCGAGGGCCAGAGGTGTTTGCGGTTCTTCATCACCCGCACCTGGTGCCTCTTCCCGCCCCCTCCTTTCCAGCAGCCCTTCAAATACGACTCGCGTCCCCGCTCCGCGGGAGACGCTCGCAGTCAGAGACACTTGGGATTTCGCTTGGCAGTTCTAAAGCCCATATCTAATACCTGGAACACTCACGGACTTCGAGGGCAGACACCTGGGGTTTCCTGCGTCGGAGCGGGACTGCAAGGACCAGAGGTGTTTGCGGTTCTTCATTTCCCGCACCTGGTGCCTGTTCCCGCCCCCTCCTTTCCAGCAGCCCTTCAAATACGACTCGCGCCCCCGCTCCGCGGGAGACGCTCGCAGTCAGAGACACTTGGGATTTCGCTTGGCAGTTCTAAAGCCCATATCTAATACCTTGAACATTCACGGACTTCGAGGGCAGACACCTGGGGTTTCGTGCGTCGGAGCGGGACTGCGAGGTCCAGAGGTGTTTGCGGGTCTTCATCTCCTGCACCTGGTGCCTCTTCCCGCCCCCTCCTTTCCAGCAGCCCTTCAAATACGACTCCCGTCCCCCGCTCCGCAGGACACGCTCGCAGTCAGAGACACTTGGGATTTCGCTTGGCAGTTCTAAAGCCCATATCCAATACCTGGAACATTCACGGACTTCGAGGGCAGACACCTGGGGTTTCGTGCGTCGGAGCGGGACTGCGAGGACCAGAGGTGTTTGCGGTTCTTCATCTACCGCACCTGGTGCCTCTTCCCGCCCCCTCCTTTCCAGCAGCCCTTCAAATACGACTCGCGTCCCCCGATCCGCGGGAGGCGCTCGCAGTCAGAGACACTTGGTATTTCCCTTGGCAGTTCTAAAGCCCATATCTAATACCTGGAACATTCACGGACTTCGAGGGCAGACACCTGGGGTTTCCTGCGTCGGAGCGGGACTGCGAGGACCAGAGGTGTTTGCGGTTCTTCATCTCCCGCACCTGGTGCCTCTTCCCGCCCCCTCCTTTCCAGCAGCCCTTCAAATACGACTCCCGTCCTCCGCTCCGCGGGAGACGCTTGCAGTAAGAGACACTTGGGATTTCGCTTGGCAGTTCTAAAGCCCATATCTAATACCTGGAACATGCACGGACTTCGAGGGCAGACACCTGGGGTTTCCTGCATCGGAGCGGGACTGCGAGGACCAGAGGTGTTTGCGGTTCTTCATCACCCGCACCTGGTGCCTCTTCCCACCCCCTCCTTTCCAGCAGCCCTTCAAATACGACTCGCGTCCCCCGCTCCGCGGGAGACGCTCGCAGTCAGAGATACTTGGGATTTTGCTTGGCAGTTCTAAAGCTCATATCTAATACCTGGAACATGCACGGACTTTGAGGGCAGACACCTGGGGTTTCCTGCGTCGGAGCGGGACTGCGAGGACCAGAGGTGTTTGCGGTTCTTCATCACCCGCACCTGGTGCCTCTTCCCACCCCCTCCTTTCCAGCAGCCCTTCAAATACGATTCGCGTCCCCCGCTCCGCGGGAGATGCTCACAGTCAGAGACACTTGGGATTTTGCTTGGCAGTTCTAAAGCCCATATCTAATACCTGGAACATTCACGGACTACGAGGGCAGACACCTGGGGTTTCCTGCGTCGGAGTGGGACTGCAAGGACCAGAGGTGTTTGCGGTTCTTTATCTCCCGCACCTGGTGCCTCTTCCTGCCCCCTCCTTTCCAGCAGCCCTTCAAATACGACTCGCATCCCCCGCTCCGCGGGAGACGCTCGCAGTCAGAGATACTTGGGATTTAGCTTGGCATTTCTAAAGCCCATATCTAATACCTGGAACATTCACGGACTTCGAGGGCAGACACCTGGGGTTTCCTGCTTCAGAGCGGGACTGAGAGGACCAGAGGTGTTTGCGGTTCTTCATCTCCCGCACCTGGTGCCTCTTCCCGCCCCCTCCTTTCCAGCAGCCCTTCAAATACGACTCGCTTCCCCCGCTCCGCGGGAGACGCTCGCAGTCAGAGACACTTGGGATTTCGCTTGGCAGTTCTAAAGCCCATATCTAATACCTGGAACATTCACAGACTTCGAGGGCAGACACCTGGGGTTTCCTGCGTCGGAGCGGGACTGCGAGGACCAGAGGTGTTTGCGGTTCTTCATCACCCACACCTGGTGCCTCTTCCCGCCCCCTCCTTTCCAGCAGCCCTTCAAATACGACTCGCGTCCCCCGCTCCGCGGGAGACGCTCGCAGTCAGAGACACTTGGGATTTCGCTTGGCAGTTCTTAAAGCCCATATCTAATACCTGGAACATTCACGGACTTCGAGGGCAGACACCTGGGATTTCCTGCGTCGCAACAGCACTGCAAGGACCAGAGGTGTTTGCGGTTCTTCATCTCCCGCACCTGGTGCCTCTTCCCGCCCCCTCCTTTGCAGCAGCCCTTCAAATACGACTCGTGTCCCCCGCTCCGCGGGAGATGCTCACAGTCAGAGACACTTGGGATTTCGCTTGGCAGTTCTAAAGCCCATATCTAGTACCTGGAACATTCACAGACTTCGAGGGCAGACACCTGTGGTTTCCTGCGTCGGAGCGGGACTGCGAGGACCAGAGGTGTTTGCGGTTCTTCATCTCCCGCACCTGGTACCTCTTCCCGCCCCCTCCTTTCCAGCAGCCCTTCAAATACGACTCGCGTCCCCCGCTCCGCGGGAGACGCTCGCAGTCAGAGATACTTGGGATTTTGCTTGGCAGTTCTAAAGCTCATATCTAATACCTGGAACATTCACGGACTTCGAGGGCAGACACCTGGGTTTCCTGCGTCGGAGCGGGACTGCGAGGACCAGAGGTGTTTGCGGTTCTTCATCTCCCGCACCTGGTGCCTCTTCCCGCCCCCTCCTTTCCAGCAGCCCTTCAAATACGACTCGCGTCCCCCGCTCCGCGGGAGACGCTCGCAGTCAGAGACACTTGGGATTTTGCTTGGCAGTTCTAAAGCCCATATCTAATACCTGGAACATTCACGGACTTCGAGGGCAGACACCTGGAGTTTCCTGCGTTGGAGCAGGACTGCGAGGGCCAGAGGTGTTTGCGGTTCTTCATCACCCGCACCTGGTGCCTCTTCCCGCCCCCTCCTTTCCAGCAGCCCTTCAAATACGACTCGCGTCCCCGCTCCGCGGGAGACGCTCGCAGTCAGAGACACTTGGGATTTCGCTTGGCAGTTCTAAAGCCCATATCTAATACCTGGAACACTCACGGACTTCGAGGGCAGACACCTGGGGTTTCCTGCGTCGGAGCGGGACTGCAAGGACCAGAGGTGTTTGCGGTTCTTCATCTCCCGCACCTGGTGCCTCTTCCCGCCCCCTCCTTTCCAGCAGCCCTTCAAATACGACTCCCGGCCCCCGCTCCGTGGGACACGCTCGCAGTCAGAGACACTTGGGATTTCGCTTGGCAGTTCTAAAGCCCATATCTAATACCTGGAACATTCACGGACTTCGAGGGCAGACACCTGGGGTTTCCTGCGTCGGAGCGGGACTGCGAGGACCAGAGGTGTTTGTGGTTCTTCATCTCCCGCACCTGGTGCCTCTTCCCGCCCCCTCCTTTCCAGCAGCCCTTCAAATACGACTCCCGTCCCCCGCTCCGCGGGAGACGCTCGCAGTAAGAGACACTTGGGATTTCGCTTGGCAGTTCTAAAGCCCATATCTAATACCTGGAACATTCACGGACTTCGAGGGCAGACACCTGGGGTTTCCTGCGTCGGAGCGGGACTGCGAGGACCAGAGGTGTTTGCGGTTCTTCATCACCCGCACCTGGTGCCTCTTCCCACCCCCTCCTTTCCAGCAGCCCTTCAAATACGACTCGCATCCCCCACTCCGCGGGAGACGCTCGCAGTCAGAGACTCTTGGGATTTCGCTTGGCAGTTCTAAAGCCCATATCTAATACCTGGAACATTCACTGACTTCGAGGACAGACACATGGGGTTTTCTGCGTTGGAGTGGGACTGCGAGGACCAGAGGTTGTATTATGCCCTCAATAAAAACATATTAATTATCTTTTGTTTTGGGACCTTTCTACATGCTGATGGGTCCCTGAATAAATCAGGGAGTCCAATATCGTTCAACACTGTCTCAACATAGCTAAGTTACCTGATCTTTCTATGGTTTTCCAGCTTCAAGCAATTTCTTAGTATGAATTGTGTCAGGATCACCGTGTCCCTCTGCCAGATCGAATGCCACAAAAGGATTGTGGCTAACTGTATTGAGTCTGTAATGTGACGCTCGCAGTCAGAGACACTTGGGATTTCGCTTGGCAGTTCTAAAGCCCATATCTAATACCTGGAACATTCACGGACTTTGAGGGCAGACACCTGGGGTTTTCTGCGTCGGAGCGGAACTGCGAGGACCAGAGGTGTTTG
The DNA here is from genome assembly GCF_964261635.1 of Lissotriton helveticus. Lineage (NCBI taxonomy): Eukaryota > Metazoa > Chordata > Amphibia > Caudata > Salamandridae > Lissotriton > Lissotriton helveticus. The sequence goes on from NC_136059.1 coordinate 1,431,581,207, forward strand.
CGGTTCTTCATCTCCCGCACCTGGTGCCTCATCCCGCCCCCTCCTTTCCAGCAGCCCTTCAAATACGACTCGCGTCCCCCACTCCGCGGGAGACGCTCGCAGTCAGAGACTCTTTGGATTTTGCTTGGCAGTTCTAAAGCCCATATCTAATACCTGGAACATTCACGGACTTCGAGGAGAGACACATGGGGTTTTCTGCGTTGGAGCGGGACTGCGAGGACCAGAGGTGTTTGCGGTTCTTCATCTCCCGCACCTGGTGCCTCTTCCCGCCCCCTCCTTTCCAACAGCCCTTCAAATACGACTCGCGTCCCCCACTCCGCGGGAGACGCTCGCAGTCAGAGACTCTTGGGATTTCGCTTGGCAGTTCTAAAGCCCATATCTAATACCTGGAACATTCATTGACTTCGAGGACAGACACATGGGGTTTTCTGCGTTGGAGCGGGACTGCGAGGACCAGAGGTGTTTGCGGTTCTTCATCTCCCGCACCTGGTGCCTCTTCCCGCCCCCTCCTTTCCAGCAGCCCTTCAAATACGACTCGCATCCCCCGCTCCGCGGGAGACGCTCGCAGTAAGAGATACTTGGGATTTAGCTTGGCATTTCTAAAGCCCATATCTAATACCTGGAACATTCACGAACTTCGAGGGCAGACACCTGGGGTTTCCTGCTTCGGAGCGGGACTGCGAGGACCAGAGGTGTTTGCGGTTCTTCATCTCTTGCACCTGGTGCCTCTTCCCGCCCCCTCCTTTCCAGCAGCCCTTCAAATACGACTCCCGTACCCCGCTCCGCGGGACACGCTCGCAGTCAGAGACACTTGGGATTTCGCTTGGCAGTTCTAAAGCCCATATCTAATACCTGGAACATTCACGGACTTCGAGGGCAGACACCTGGGGTTTCCTGCGTCGGAGCGGGACTGCGAGGACTAGATGTGTTTGCGGTTCTTCATCTACCGCACCTGGTGCCTCTTCCCGCCCCCTCCTTTCCAGCAGCCCTTCAAATACGACTCGCGTCCCCCGCTCCGCGGGAGACGCTCGCAGTCAGAGACACTTGGGATTTTGCTTGGCAGTTCTAAAGCCCATATCTAATACCTGGAACATTCACGGACTTCGAGGGCAGACACCTGGAGTTTCCTCCGTCGGAGCGGGACTGCGAGGGCCAGAGGTGTTTGCGGTTCTTCATCACCCGCACCTGGTGCCTCTTCCCGCCCCCTCCTTTCCAGCAGCCCTTCAAATACGACTCGCGTCCCCGCTCCGCGGGAGACGCTCGCAGTCAGAGACACTTGGGATTTCGCTTGGCAGTTCTAAAGCCCATATCTAATACCTGGAACACTCACGGACTTCGAGGGCAGACACCTGGGGTTTCCTGCGTCGGAGCGGGACTGCAAGGACCAGAGGTGTTTGCGGTTCTTCATTTCCCGCACCTGGTGCCTCTTCCCGCCCCCTCCTTTCCAGCAGCCCTTCAAATACGACTCGCGCCCCCGCTCCGCGGGAGACGCTCGCAGTCAGAGACACTTGGGATTTCGCTTGGCAGTTCTAAAGCCCATATCTAATACCTTGAACATTCACGGACTTCGAGGGCAGACACCTGGGGTTTCGTGCGTCGGAGCGGGACTGCGAGGTCCAGAGGTGTTTGCGGGTCTTCATCTCCTGCACCTGGTGCCTCTTCCCGCCCCCTCCTTTCCAGCAGCCCTTCAAATACGACTCCCGTCCCCCGCTCCGCAGGACACGCTCGCAGTCAGAGACACTTGGGATTTCGCTTGGCAGTTCTAAAGCCCATATCCAATACCTGGAACATTCACGGACTTCGAGGGCAGACACCTGGGGTTTCGTGCGTCGGAGCGGGACTGCGAGGACCAGAGGTGTTTGCGGTTCTTCATCTACCGCACCTGGTGCCTCTTCCCGCCCCCTCCTTTCCAGCAGCCCTTCAAATACGACTCGCGTCCCCCGATCCGCGGGAGGCGCTCGCAGTCAGAGACACTTGGTATTTCCCTTGGCAGTTCTAAAGCCCATATCTAATACCTGGAACATTCACGGACTTCGAGGGCAGACACCTGGGGTTTCCTGCGTCGGAGCGGGACTGCGAGGACCAGAGGTGTTTGCGGTTCTTCATCTCCCGCACCTGGTGCCTCTTCCCGCCCCCTCCTTTCCAGCAGCCCTTCAAATACGACTCCCGTCCTCCGCTCCGCGGGAGACGCTTGCAGTAAGAGACACTTGGGATTTCGCTTGGCAGTTCTAAAGCCCATATCTAATACCTGGAACATGCACGGACTTCGAGGGCAGACACCTGGGGTTTCCTGCGTCGGAGCGGGACTGCGAGGACCAGAGGTGTTTGCGGTTCTTCATCACCCGCACCTGGTGCCTCTTCCCACCCCCTCCTTTCCAGCAGCCCTTCAAATACGACTCGCGTCCCCCGCTCCGCGGGAGACGCTCGCAGTCAGAGATACTTGGGATTTTGCTTGGCAGTTCTAAAGCTCATATCTAATACCTGGAACATGCACGGACTTTGAGGGCAGACACCTGGGGTTTCCTGCGTCGGAGCGGGACTGCGAGGACCAGAGGTGTTTGCGGTTCTTCATCACCCGCACCTGGTGCCTCTTCCCACCCCCTCCTTTCCAGCAGCCCTTCAAATACGATTCGCGTCCCCCGCTCCGCGGGAGATGCTCACAGTCAGAGACACTTGGGATTTTGCTTGGCAGTTCTAAAGCCCATATCTAATACCTGGAACATTCACGGACTACGAGGGCAGACACCTGGGGTTTCCTGCGTCGGAGTGGGACTGCAAGGACCAGAGGTGTTTGCGGTTCTTTATCTCCCGCACCTGGTGCCTCTTCCTGCCCCCTCCTTTCCAGCAGCCCTTCAAATACGACTCGCATCCCCCGCTCCGCGGGAGACGCTCGCAGTCAGAGATACTTGGGATTTAGCTTGGCATTTCTAAAGGCCATATCTAATACCTGGAACATTCACGGACTTCGAGGGCAGACACCTGGGGTTTCCTGCTTCAGAGCGGGACTGAGAGGACCAGAGGTGTTTGCGGTTCTTCATCTCCCGCACCTGGTGCCTCTTACCGCCCCCTCCTTTCCAGCAGCCCTTCAAATACGACTCGCGTCCCCCGCTCCGCGGGAGACGCTCGCAGTCAGAGACACTTGGGATTTCGCTTGGCAGTTCTTAAAGCCCATATCTAATACCTGGAACATTCACGGACTTCGAGGGCAGACACCTGGGATTTCCTGCATCGCAACAGCACTGCAAGGACCAGAGGTGTTTGCGGTTCTTCATCTCCCGCACCTGGTGCCTCTTCCCGCCCCCTCCTTTGCAGCAGCCCTTCAAATACGACTCGTGTCCCCCGCTCCGCGGGAGATGCTCACAGTCAGAGACACTTGGGATTTCGCTTGGCAGTTCTAAAGCCCATATCTAGTACCTGGAACATTCACAGACTTCGAGGGCAGACACCTGTGGTTTCCTGCGTCGGAGCGGGACTGCGAGGACCAGAGGTGTTTGCGGTTCTTCATCTCCCGCACCTGGTACCTCTTCCCGCCCCCTCCTTTCCAGCAGCCCTTCAAATACGACTCGCGTCCCCCGCTCCGCGGGAGACGCTCGCAGTCAGAGATACTTGGGATTTTGCTTGGCAGTTCTAAAGCTCATATCTAATACCTGGAACATTCACGGACTTCGAGGGCAGACACCTGGGTTTCCTGCGTCGGAGCGGGACTGCGAGGACCAGAGGTGTTTGCGGTTCTTCATCTCCCGCACCTGGTGCCTCTTCCCGCCCCCTCCTTTCCAGCAGCCCTTCAAATACGACTCGCGTCCCCCGCTCCGCGGGAGACGCTCGCAGTCAGAGACACTTGGGATTTTGCTTGGCAGTTCTAAAGCCCATATCTAATACCTGGAACATTCACGGACTTCGAGGGCAGACACCTGGAGTTTCCTGCGTTGGAGCAGGACTGCGAGGGCCAGAGGTGTTTGCGGTTCTTCATCACCCGCACCTGGTGCCTCTTCCCGCCCCCTCCTTTCCAGCAGCCCTTCAAATACGACTCGCGTCCCCGCTCCGCGGGAGACGCTCGCAGTCAGAGACACTTGGGATTTCGCTTGGCAGTTCTAAAGCCCATATCTAATACCTGGAACACTCACGGACTTCGAGGGCAGACACCTGGGGTTTCCTGCGTCGGAGCGGGACTGCAAGGACCAGAGGTGTTTGCGGTTCTTCATCTCCCGCACCTGGTGCCTCTTCCCGCCCCCTCCTTTCCAGCAGCCCTTCAAATACGACTCCCGGCCCCCGCTCCGTGGGACACGCTCGCAGTCAGAGACACTTGGGATTTCGCTTGGCAGTTCTAAAGCCCATATCTAATACCTGGAACATTCACGGACTTCGAGGGCAGACACCTGGGGTTTCCTGCGTCGGAGCGGGACTGCGAGGACCAGAGGTGTTTGTGGTTCTTCATCTCCCGCACCTGGTGCCTCTTCCCGCCCCCTCCTTTCCAGCAGCCCTTCAAATACGACTCCCGTCCCCCGCTCCGCGGGAGACGCTCGCAGTAAGAGACACTTGGGATTTCGCTTGGCAGTTCTAAAGCCCATATCTAATACCTGGAACATTCACGGACTTCGAGGGCAGACACCTGGGGTTTCCTGCGTCGGAGCGGGACTGCGAGGACCAGAGGTGTTTGCGGTTCTTCATCACCCGCACCTGGTGCCTCTTCCCACCCCCTCCTTTCCAGCAGCCCTTCAAATACGACTCGCATCCCCCACTCCGCGGGAGACGCTCGCAGTCAGAGACTCTTGGGATTTCGCTTGGCAGTTCTAAAGCCCATATCTAATACCTGGAACATTCACTGACTTCGAGGACAGACACATGGGGTTTTCTGCGTTGGAGTGGGACTGCGAGGACCAGAGGTTGTATTATGCCCTCAATAAAAACATATTAATTATCTTTTGTTTTGGGACCTTTCTACATGCTGATGGGTCCCTGAATAAATCAGGGAGTCCAATATCGTTCAACACTGTCTCAACATAGCTAAGTTACCTGATCTTTCTATGGTTTTCCAGCTTCAAGCAATTTCTTAGTATGAATTGTGTCAGGATCACCGTGTCCCTCTGCCAGATCGAATGCCACAAAAGGATTGTGGCTAACTGTATTGAGTCTGTAATGTGACGCTCGCAGTCAGAGACACTTGGGATTTCGCTTGGCAGTTCTAAAGCCCATATCTAATACCTGGAACATTCACGGACTTTGAGGGCAGACACCTGGGGTTTTCTGCGTCGGAGCGGAACTGCGAGGACCAGAGGTGTTTGCGGTTCTTCATCTCCCGCACCTGGTGCCTCATCCCGCCCCCTCCTTTCCAGCAGCCCTTCAAATACGACTCGCGTCCCCCACTCCGCGGGAGACGCTCGCAGTCAGAGACTCTTTGGATTTTGCTTGGCAGTTCTAAAGCCCATATCTAATACCTGGAACATTCACGGACTTCGAGGAGAGACACATGGGGTTTTCTGCGTTGGAGCGGGACTGCGAGGACCAGAGGTGTTTGCGGTTCTTCATCTCCCGCACCTGGTGCCTCTTCCCGCCCCCTCCTTTCCAACAGCCCTTCAAATACGACTCGCGTCCCCCACTCCGCGGGAGACGCTCGCAGTCAGAGACTCTTGGGATTTCGCTTGGCAGTTCTAAAGCCCATATCTAATACCTGGAACATTCATTGACTTCGAGGACAGACACATGGGGTTTTCTGCGTTGGAGCGGGACTGCGAGGACCAGAGGTGTTTGCGGTTCTTCATCTCCCGCACCTGGTGCCTCTTCCCGCCCCCTCCTTTCCAGCAGCCCTTCAAATACGACTCGCATCCCCCGCTCCGCGGGAGACGCTCGCAGTAAGAGATACTTGGGATTTAGCTTGGCATTTCTAAAGCCCATATCTAATACCTGGAACATTCACGAACTTCGAGGGCAGACACCTGGGGTTTCCTGCTTCGGAGCGGGACTGCGAGGACCAGAGGTGTTTGCGGTTCTTCATCTCTTGCACCTGGTGCCTCTTCCCGCCCCCTCCTTTCCAGCAGCCCTTCAAATACGACTCCCGTACCCCGCTCCGCGGGACACGCTCGCAGTCAGAGACACTTGGGATTTCGCTTGGCAGTTCTAAAGCCCATATCTAATACCTGGAACATTCACGGACTTCGAGGGCAGACACCTGGGGTTTCCTGCGTCGGAGCGGGACTGCGAGGACCAGATGTGTTTGCGGTTCTTCATCTACCGCACCTGGTGCCTCTTCCCGCCCCCTCCTTTCCAGCAGCCCTTCAAATACGACTCGCGTCCCCCGCTCCGCGGGAGACGCTCGCAGTCAGAGACACTTGGGATTTTGCTTGGCAGTTCTAAAGCCCATATCTAATACCTGGAACATTCACGGACTTCGAGGGCAGACACCTGGAGTTTCCTCCGTCGGAGCGGGACTGCGAGGGCCAGAGGTGTTTGCGGTTCTTCATCACCCGCACCTGGTGCCTCTTCCCGCCCCCTCCTTTCCAGCAGCCCTTCAAATACGACTCGCGTCCCCGCTCCGCGGGAGACGCTCGCAGTCAGAGACACTTGGGATTTCGCTTGGCAGTTCTAAAGCCCATATCTAATACCTGGAACACTCACGGACTTCGAGGGCAGACACCTGGGGTTTCCTGCGTCGGAGCGGGACTGCAAGGACCAGAGGTGTTTGCGGTTCTTCATTTCCCGCACCTGGTGCCTCTTCCCGTCCCCTCCTTTCCAGCAGCCCTTCAAATACGACTCGCGCCCCCGCTCCGCGGGAGACGCTCGCAGTCAGAGACACTTGGGATTTCGCTTGGCAGTTCTAAAGCCCATATCTAATACCTTGAACATTCACGGACTTCGAGGGCAGACACCTGGGGTTTCGTGCGTCGGAGCGGGACTGCGAGGTCCAGAGGTGTTTGCGGGTCTTCATCTCCTGCACCTGGTGCCTCTTCCCGCCCCCTCCTTTCCAGCAGCCCTTCAAATACGACTCCCGTCCCCCGCTCCGCAGGACACGCTCGCAGTCAGAGACACTTGGGATTTCGCTTGGCAGTTCTAAAGCCCATATCCAATACCTGGAACATTCACGGACTTCGAGGGCAGACACCTGGGGTTTCGTGCGTCGGAGCGGGACTGCGAGGACCAGAGGTGTTTGCGGTTCTTCATCTACCGCACCTGGTGCCTCTTCCCGCCCCCTCCTTTCCAGCAGCCCTTCAAATACGACTCGCGTCCCCCGATCCGCGGGAGGCGCTCGCAGTCAGAGACACTTGGTATTTCCCTTGGCAGTTCTAAAGCCCATATCTAATACCTGGAACATTCACGGACTTCGAGGGCAGACACCTGGGGTTTCCTGCGTCGGAGCGGGACTGCGAGGACCAGAGGTGTTTGCGGTTCTTCATCTCCCGCACCTGGTGCCTCTTCCCGCCCCCTCCTTTCCAGCAGCCCTTCAAATACGACTCCCGTCCTCCGCTCCGCGGGAGACGCTTGCAGTAAGAGACACTTGGGATTTCGCTTGGCAGTTCTAAAGCCCATATCTAATACCTGGAACATGCACGGACTTCGAGGGCAGACACCTGGGGTTTCCTGCGTCGGAGCGGGACTGCGAGGACCAGAGGTGTTTGCGGTTCTTCATCACCCGCACCTGGTGCCTCTTCCCACCCCCTCCTTTCCAGCAGCCCTTCAAATACGACTCGCGTCCCCCGCTCCGCGGGAGACGCTCGCAGTCAGAGATACTTGGGATTTTGCTTGGCAGTTCTAAAGCTCATATCTAATACCTGGAACATGCACGGACTTTGAGGGCAGACACCTGGGGTTTCCTGCGTCGGAGCGGGACTGCGAGGACCAGAGGTGTTTGCGGTTCTTCATCACCCGCACCTGGTGCCTCTTCCCACCCCCTCCTTTCCAGCAGCCCTTCAAATACGATTCGCGTCCCCCGCTCCGCGGGAGATGCTCACAGTCAGAGACACTTGGGATTTTGCTTGGCAGTTCTAAAGCCCATATCTAATACCTGGAACATTCACGGACTACGAGGGCAGACACCTGGGGTTTCCTGCGTCGGAGTGGGACTGCAAGGACCAGAGGTGTTTGCGGTTCTTTATCTCCCGCACCTGGTGCCTCTTCCTGCCCCCTCCTTTCCAGCAGCCCTTCAAATACGACTCGCATCCCCCGCTCCGCGGGAGACGCTCGCAGTCAGAGATACTTGGGATTTAGCTTGGCATTTCTAAAGGCCATATCTAATACCTGGAACATTCACGGACTTCGAGGGCAGACACCTGGGGTTTCCTGCTTCAGAGCGGGACTGAGAGGACCAGAGGTGTTTGCGGTTCTTCATCTCCCGCACCTGGTGCCTCTTACCGCCCCCTCCTTTCCAGCAGCCCTTCAAATACGACTCGCTTCCCCCGCTCCGCGGGAGACGCTCGCAGTCAGAGACACTTGGGATTTCGCTTGGCAGTTCTAAAGCCCATATCTAATACCTGGAACATTCACAGACTTCGAGGGCAGACACCTGGGGTTTCCTGCGTCGGAGCGGGACTGCGAGGACCAGAGGTGTTTGCGGTTCTTCATCACCCACACCTGGTGCCTCTTCCCGCCCCCTCCTTTCCAGCAGCCCTTCAAATACGACTCGCGTCCCCCGCTCCGCGGGAGACGCTCGCAGTCAGAGACACTTGGGATTTCGCTTGGCAGTTCTTAAAGCCCATATCTAATACCTGGAACATTCACGGACTTCGAGGGCAGACACCTGGGATTTCCTGCGTCGCAACAGCACTGCAAGGACCAGAGGTGTTTGCGGTTCTTCATCTCCCGCACCTGGTGCCTCTTCCCGCCCCCTCCTTTGCAGCAGCCCTTCAAATACGACTCGTGTCCCCCGCTCCGCGGGAGACGCTCACAGTCAGAGACACTTGGGATTTCGCTTGGCAGTTCTAAAGCCCATATCTAGTACCTGGAACATTCACAGACTTCGAGGGCAGACACCTGTGGTTTCCTGCGTCGGAGCGGGACTGCGAGGACCAGAGGTGTTTGCGGTTCTTCATCTCCCGCACCTGGTACCTCTTCCCGCCCCCTCCTTTCCAGCAGCCCTTCAAATACGACTCGCGTCCCCCGCTCCGCGGGAGACGCTCGCAGTCAGAGATACTTGGGATTTTGCTTGGCAGTTCTAAAGCTCATATCTAATACCTGGAACATTCACGTACTTCGAGGGCAGACACCTGGGTTTCCTGCGTCGGAGCGGGACTGCGAGGACCAGAGGTGTTTGCGGTTCTTCATCTCCCGCACCTGGTGCCTCTTCCCGCCCCCTCCTTTCCAGCAGCCCTTCAAATACGACTCGCGTCCCCCGCTCCGCGGGAGACGCTCGCAGTCAGAGACACTTGGGATTTTGCTTGGCAGTTCTAAAGCCCATATCTAATACCTGGAACATTCACGGACTTCGAGGGCAGACACCTGGAGTTTCCTGTGTTGGAGCAGGACTGCGAGGGCCAGAGGTGTTTGCGGTTCTTCATCACCCGCACCTGGTGCCTCTTCCCGCCCCCTCCTTTCCAGCAGCCCTTCAAATACGACTCGCGTCCCCGCTCCGCGGGAGACGCTCGCAGTCAGAGACACTTGGGATTTCGCTTGGCAGTTCTAAAGCCCATATCTAATACCTGGAACACTCACGGACTTCGAGGGCAGACACCTGGGGTTTCCTGCGTCGGAGCGGGACTGCAAGGACCAGAGGTGTTTGCGGTTCTTCATCTCCCGCACCTGGTGCCTCTTCCCGCCCCCTCCTTTCCAGCAGCCCTTCAAATACGACTCCCGGCCCCCGCTCCGTGGGACACGCTCGCAGTCAGAGACACTTGGGATTTCGCTTGGCAGTTCTAAAGCCCATATCTAATACCTGGAACATTCACGGACTTCGAGGGCAGACACCTGGGGTTTCCTGCGTCGGAGCGGGACTGCGAGGACCAGAGGTGTTTGTGGTTCTTCATCTCCCGCACCTGGTGCCTCTTCCCGCCCCCTCCTTTCCAGCAGCCCTTCAAATACGACTCCCGTCCCCCGCTCCGCGGGAGACGCTCGCAGTAAGAGACACTTGGGATTTCGCTTGGCAGTTCTAAAGCCCATATCTAATACCTGGAACATTCACGGACTTCGAGGGCAGACACCTGGGGTTTCCTGCGTCGGAGCGGGACTGCGAGGACCAGAGGTGTTTGCGGTTCTTCATCACCCGCACCTGGTGCCTCTTCCCACCCCCTCCTTTCCAGCAGCCCTTCAAATACGACTCGCATCCCCCACTCCGCGGGAGACACTCGCAGTCAGAGACTCTTGGGATTTCGCTTGGCAGTTCTAAAGCCCATATCTAATACCTGGAACATTCACTGACTTCGAGGACAGACACATGGGGTTTTCTGCGTTGGAGTGGGACTGCGAGGACCAGAGGTTGTATTATGCCCTCAATAAAAACATATTAATTATCTTTTGTTTTGGGACCTTTCTACATGCTGATGGGTCCCTGAATAAATCAGGGAGTCCAATATCGTTCAACACTGTCTCAACATAGCTAAGTTACCTGATCTTTCTATGGTTTTCCAGCTTCAAGCAATTTCTTAGTATGAATTGTGTCAGGATCACCGTGTCCCTCTGCCAGATCGAATGCCACAAAAGGATTGTGGCTAACTGTATTGAGTCTGTAATGTGACGCTCGCAGTCAGAGACACTTGGGATTTCGCTTGGCAGTTCTAAAGCCCATATCTAATACCTGGAACATTCACGGACTTCGAGGGCAGACACCTGGGGTTTTCTGCGTCGGAGCGGAACTGCGAGGACCAGAGGTGTTTGCGGTTCTTCATCTCCCGCACCTGGTGCCTCATCCCGCCCCCTCCTTTCCAGCAGCCCTTCAAATACGACTCGCGTCCCCCACTCCGCGGGAGACGCTCGCAGTCAGAGACTCTTTGGATTTTGCTTGGCAGTTCTAAAGCCCATATCTAATACCTGGAACATTCACGGACTTCGAGGAGAGACACATGGGGTTTTCTGCGTTGGAGCGGGACTGCGAGGACCAGAGGTGTTTGCGGTTCTTCATCTCCCGCACCTGGTGCCTCTTCCCGCCCCCTCCTTTCCAACAGCCCTTCAAATACGACTCGCGTCCCCCACTCCGCGGGAGACGCTCGCAGTCAGAGACTCTTGGGATTTCGCTTGGCAGTTCTAAAGCCCATATCTAATACCTGGAACATTCATTGACTTCGAGGACAGACACATGGGGTTTTCTGCGTTGGAGCGGGACTGCGAGGACCAGAGGTGTTTGCGGTTCTTCATCTCCCGCACCTGGTGCCTCTTCCCGCCCCCTCCTTTCCAGCAGCCCTTCAAATACGACTCGCATCCCCCGCTCCGCGGGAGACGCTCGCAGTAAGAGATACTTGGGATTTAGCTTGGCATTTCTAAAGCCCATATCTAATACCTGGAACATTCACGGACTTCGAGGGCAGACACCTGGGGTTTCCTGCTTCGGAGCGGGACTGCGAGGACCAGAGGTGTTTGCGGTTCTTCATCTCTTGCACCTGGTGCCTCTTCCCGCCCCCTCCTTTCCAGCAGCCCTTCAAATACGACTCCCGTCCCCCGCTCCGCGGGACACGCTCGCAGTCAGAGACACTTGGGATTTCGCTTGGCAGTTCTAAAGCCCATATCTAATACCTGGAACATTCACGGACTTCGAGGGCAGACACCTGGGGTTTCCTGCGTCGGAGCGGGACTGCGAGGACCAGATGTGTTTGCGGTTCTTCATCTACCGCACCTGGTGCCTCTTCCCGCCCCCTCCTTTCCAGCAGCCCTTCAAATACGACTCGCGTCCCCCGCTCCGCGGGAGACGCTCGCAGTCAGAGACACTTGGGATTTCGCTTGGCAGTTCTAAAGCCCATGTCTAATACCTGGAACATTCACGGACTTCGAGGGCAGACACCTGGGGTTTCCTGCGTCGGAGCGGGACTGCGAGGACCAGAGGTGTTTGTGGTTCTTCATCTCCCGCACCTGGTGCCTCTTCCCGCCCCCTCCTTTCCAGCAGTCCTTCAAATACGACTCCCGTCCCCCGCTCCGCGGGAGACGTTCGCAGTAAGAGACACTTGGGATTTCGCTTGGCAGTTCTAAAGCCCATATCTAATACCTGGAACATTCACGGACTTCGAGGGCAGACACCTGGGGTTTCCTGCGTCGGAGCGGGACTGCGAGGACCAGAGGTGTTTGCGGTTCTTCATCACCCGCACCTGGTGCCTCTTCCCACCCCCTCCTTTCCAGCAGCCCTTCAAATACGACTCGCATCCCCCACTCCGCGGGAGACGCTCGCAGTCAGAGACTCTTGGGATTTCGCTTGGCAGTTCTAAAGCCCATATCTAATACCTGGAACATTCACTGACTTCGAGGACAGACACATGGGGTTTTCTGCGTTGGAGTGGGACTGCGAGGACCAGAGGTTGTATTATGCCCTCAATAAAAACATATTAATTATCTTTTGTTTTGGGACCTTTCTACATGCTGATGGGTCCCTGAATAAATCAGGGAGTCCAATATCGTTCAACACTGTCTCAACATAGCTAAGTTACCTGATCTTTCTATGGTTTTCCAGCTTCAAGCAATTTCTTAGTATGAATTGTGTCAGGATCACCGTGTCCCTCTGCCAGATCGAATGCCACAAAAGGATTGTGGCTAACTGTATTGAGTCTGTAATGTGACGCTCGCAGTCAGAGACACTTGGGATTTCGCTTGGCAGTTCTAAAGCCCATATCTAATACCTGGAACATTCACGGACTTCGAGGAGAGACACATGGGGTTTTCTGCGTTAGAGCGGGACTGCGAGGACCAGAGGTGTTTGCGGTTCTTCATCTCCCGCACCTGGTGCCTCTTCCCGCCCCCTCCTTTCCAGCAGCCCTTCAAATACGACTCGCGTCCCCCACTCCGCGGGAGACGCTCGCAGTCAGAGACTCTTGGGATTTCGCTTGGCAGTTCTAAAGCCCATATCTAATACCTGGAACATTCACTGACTTCGAGGACAGACACATGGGGTTTTCTGCGTTGGAGCGGGACTGCGAGGACCAGAGGTGTTTGCGGTTCTTCATCTCCCGCACCTGGTGCCTCTTCCCGCCCCCTCCTTTCCAGCAGCCCTTCAAATACGACTCGCATCCCCCGCTCCGCGGGAGACGCTCGCAGTCAGAGATACTTGGGATTTAGCTTGGCAGTTCTAAAGCCCATATCTAATACCTGGAACATTCACGGACTTCGAGGGCAGACACCTGGGGTTTCCTGCTTCGGAGCGGGACTGCGAGGACCAGAGGTGTTTGCGGTTCTTCATCTCCCGCACCTGGTGCCTCTTCCCGCCCCCTCCTTTCCAGCAGCCCTTCAAATACGACTCGCGTCCCCCGCTCCGCGGGAGACGCTCGCAGTCAGAGACACTTGGGATTTCGCTTGGCAGTTCTAAAGCCCATATCTAATACCTGGAACATTCACGGACTTCGAGGGCAGACACCTGGGGTTTTCTGCATCGGAGCGGAACTGCGAGGACCAGAGGTGTTTGCGGTTCTTCATCTCCCGCACCTGGTGCCTCATCCCGCCCCCTCCTTTCCAGCAGCCCTTCAAATACGACTCGCGTCCCCCACTCCGCGGGAGACGCTCGCAGTCAGAGACTCTTTGGATTTCGCTTGGCAGTTCTAAAGCCCATATCTAATACCTGGAACATTCACGGACTTCGAGGAGAGACACATGGGGTTTTCTGCGTTGGAGCGGGACTGCGAGGACCAGAGGTGTCTGCGGTTCTTCATCTCCCGCACCTGGTGCCTCTTCCCGCCCCCTCCTTTCCAGCAGCCCTTCAAATACGACTCGCGTCCCCCACTCCGCGGGAGACGCTCGCAGTCAGAGACTCTTGGGATTTCGCTTGGCAGTTCTAAAGCCCATATCTAATACATGGAACATTCACTGACTTCGAGGACAGACACATGGGGTTTTCTGCGTTGGAGCGGGACTGCGAGGACCAGAGGTGTTTGCGGTTCTTCATCTCCCGCACCTGGTGCCTCTTCCCGCCCCCTCCTTTCCAGCAGCCCTTCAAATACGACTCGCATCCCCCGCTCCGCGGGAGACGCTCGCAGTCAGAGATACTTGGGATTTAGCTTGGCATTTCTAAAGCCCATATCTAATACCTGGAACATTCACGGACTTCGAGGGCAGACACCTGGGGTTTCCTGCTTCGGAGCGGGACTGCGAGGACCAGAGGTGTTTGCGGTTCTTCATCTCCCGCACCTGGTGCCTCTTCCCGCCCCCTCCTTTCCAGCAGCCCTTCAAATACGACTCGCGTCCCCCACTCCGCGGGAGACGCTCGCAGTCAGAGACTCTTGGGATTTTGCTTGGCAGTTCTAAAGCCCATATCTAATACCTGGAACATTCACTGACTTCGAGGACAGACACATGGGGTTTTCTGCGTTGGAGCGGGACTGCGAGGACCAGAGGTGTTTGCGGTTCTTCATCTCCCGCACCTGGTGCCTCTTCCCGCCCCCTCCTTTCCAGCAGCCCTTCAAATACGACTCGCATCCCCCGCTCCGCGGGAGACGCTCGCAGTCAGAGATACTTGGGAATTAGCTTGGCATTTCTAAAGCCCATATCTAATACCTGGAACATTCACAGACTTCGAGGGCAGACACCTGGGGTTTCCTGCTTCGGAGCGGGACTGCGAGGACCAGAGGTGTTTGCGGTTCTTCATCTCCCGCACCTGGTGCCTCTTCCCGCCCCCTCCTTTCCAGCAGCCCTTCAAATACGACTCGCGTCCCCCGCTCCGCGGGAGACGCTCGCAGTCAGAGAAACTTGGGATTTCGCTTGGCAGTTCTTAAAGCCCATATCTAGTACCTGGAACATTCACAGACTTCGAGGGCAGACACCTGTGGTTTCCTGCGTCTGAGCGGGACTGCGAGGACCAGAGGTGTTTGCGGTTCTTCATCTCCCGCACCTGGTACCTCTTCCCGCCCCCTCCTTTCCAGCAGCCCTTCAAATACGACTCGCGTCCCCCGCTCCGCGGGAGACGCTCGCAGTCAGAGATACTTGGGATTTTGCTTGGCAGTTCTAAAGCTCATATCTAATACCTGGAACATTCACGGACTTCGAGGGCAGACACCTGGGTTTCCTGCGTCGGAGCGGGACTGCGAGGACCAGAGGTGTTTGCGGTTCTTCATCTCCCGCACCTGGTGCCTCTTCCCGCCCCCTCCTTTCCAGCAGCCCTTCAAATACGACTCACGTCCCCCGCTCCGCGGGAGACGCTCGCAGTCAGAGACACTTGGGATTTTGCTTGGCAGTTCTAAAGCCCATATCTAATACCTGGAACATTCACGGACTTCGAGGGCAGACACCTGGAGTTTCCTGCGTTGGAGCAGGACTGCTAGGGCCAGAGGTGTTTGCGGTTCTTCATCACCCGCACCTGGTGCCTCTTCCCGCCCCCTCCATTCCAGCAGCCCTTCAAATACGACTCGCGTCCCCGCTCCGCGGGAGACGCTCGCAGTCAGAGACACTTGGGATTTCGCTTGGCAGTTCTAAAGCCCATATCTAATACCTGGAACACTCACGGACTTCGAGGGCAGACACCTGGGGTTTCCTGCGTCGGAGCGGGACTGCAAGGACCAGAGGTGTTTGCGGTTCTTCATCTCCCGCACCTGGTGCCTCTTCCCGCCCCCTCCTTTCCAGCAGCCCTTCAAATACGACTCGCGTCCCCCGCTCCGCGGGAGACGCTCGCAGTCAGAGACACTTGGGATTTCGCTTGGCAGTTCTAAAGCCCATATCTAATACCTGGAACATTCACGGACTTCGAGGGCAGACACCTGGGGTTTCCTGCGTCGGAGCGGGACTGCGAGGACCAGAGGTGTTTGCGGTTCTTCATCTACCGCACCTGGTGCCTCTTCCCGCCCCCTCCTTTCCAGCAGCCCTTCAAATACGACTCCCGTCCCCCGCTCCGCGGGAGACGCTCGCAGTAAGAGACACTTGGGATTTCGCTTGGCAGTTCTAAAGCCCATATCTAATACCTGGAACATTCACGGACTTCGAGGGCAGACACCTGGGGTTTCCTGCGTCGGAGCGGGACTGCGAGGACCAGAGGTGTTTGCGGTTCTTCATCACCCGCACCTGGTGCCTCTTCCCACCCCCTCCTTTCCAGCAGCCCTTCAAATACGACTCGCATCCCCCACTCCGCGGGAGACGCTCGCAGTCAGAGACTCTTGGGATTTCGCTTGGCAGTTCTAAAGCCCATATCTAATACCTGGAACATTCACTGACTTCGAGGACAGACACATGGGGTTTTCTGCGTTGGAGTGGGACTGCGAGGACCAGAGGTTGTATTATGCCCTCAATAAAAACATATTAATTATCTTTTGTTTTGGGACCTTTCTACATGCTGATGGGTCCCTGAATAAATCAGGGAGTCCAATATCGTTCAACACTGTCTCAACATAGCTAAGTTACCTGATCTTTCTATGGTTTTCCAGCTTCAAGCAATTTCTTAGTATGAATGTGTCAGGATCACCGTGTCCCTCTGCCAGATCAAATGCCACAAAAGGATTGTGGCTAACTGTATTGAGTCTGTAATGTGACGCTCGCAGTCAGAGACACTTGGGATTTCGCTTGGCAGTTCTAAAGCCCATATCTAATACCTGGAACATTCACGGACTTCGAGGGCAGACACCTGGGGTTTTCTGCGTCGGAGCGGTACTGCGAGGACCAGAGGTGTTTGCGGTTCTTCATCTCCCGCACCTGGTGCCTCATCCCGCCCCCTCCTTTCCAGCAGCCCTTCAAATACGACTCGCGTCCCCCACTCCGCGGGAGACGCTCGCAGTCAGAGACTCTTTGGATTTCGCTTGGCAGTTCTAAAGCCCATATCTAATACCTGGAACATTCACGGACTTCGAGGAGAGACACATGGGGTTTTCTGCGTTGGAGCGGGACTGCGAGGACCAGAGGTGTTTGCGGTTCTTCATCTCCCGCACCTGGTGCCTCTTCCCGCCCCCTCCTTTCCAGCAGCCCTTCAAATACGACTCGCGTCCCCCACTCCGCGGGAGACGCTCGCAGTCAGAGACTCTTGGGATTTCGCTTGGCAGTTCTAAAGCCCATATCTAATACCTGGAACATTCACTGACTTCGAGGACAGACACATGGGGTTTTCTGCGTTGGAGCGGGACTGCGAGAACCAGAGGTGTTTGCGGTTCTTCGTCTCCCGCACCTGGTACCTCTCTCTGCCCCCTCCTTTCCAGCAGCCCTTCAAATACGACTCGCGTCCCCCGCTCCGCGGGAGACGCTCGCAGTCAGAGATACTTGGGATTTTGCTTGGCAGTTCTAAAGCTCATATCTAATACCTGGAACATTCACGGACTCCGAGGGCAGACACCTGGGTTTCCTGCGTCGGAGCGGGACTGCGAGGACCAGAGGTGTTTGCGGTTCTTCATCTCCCGCACCTGGTGCCTCTTCCCTCCCCCTCCTTTCCAGCAGCCCTTCAAATACGACTCGCGTCCCCCGCTCCGCGGGAGACGCTCGCAGTCAGAGACACTTGGGATTTTGCTTGTCAGTTCTAAAGCCCATATCTAATACCTGGAACATTCACGGACTTCGAGGGCAGACACCTGGAGTTTCCTGCGTCGGAGCGGGACTGCGAGGGCCAGAGGTGTTTGCGGTTCTTCATCACCCGCACCTGGTGCCTCTTCCCGCCCCCTCCTTTCCAGCAGCCCTTCAAATACGACTCGCGTCCCCGCTCTGCGGGAGACGCTCGCAGTCAGAGACACTTGGGATTTCGCTTGGCAGTTCTAAAACCATATCTAATACCTGGAACAC
This sequence comes from Lissotriton helveticus, assembly GCF_964261635.1. NCBI lineage: Eukaryota > Metazoa > Chordata > Amphibia > Caudata > Salamandridae > Lissotriton > Lissotriton helveticus. The sequence goes on from NC_136059.1 coordinate 1,431,599,003, forward strand.
TCACGGACTTCGAGGGCAGACACCTGGGGTTTCCTGCGTCGGAGCGGGACTGCAAGGACCCGAGGTGTTTGCGGTTCTTCATCTCCCGCACCTGGTGCCTCTTCCCGCCCCCTCCTTTCCAGCAGCCCTTCAAATACGACTCGCGCCCCCCGCTCCGCGGGAGACGTTTGCAGTCAGAGACACTTGGGATTTCGCTTGGCAGTTCTAAAGCCCATATCTAATACCTGGAACATTCACGGACTTCGAGGGCAGACACCTGGGGTTTCGTGCGTCGGAGCGGGACTGCGAGGTCCAGAGGTGTTTGCGGGTCTTCATCTCCTGCACCTGGTGCCTCTTCCCGCCCCCTCCTTTCCAGCAGCCCTTCAAATACGACTCCCGTCCTCCGCTCCGCGGGACACGCTCGCAGTCAGAGACACTTGGGATTTCGCTTGGCAGTTCTAAAGCCCATATCCAATACCTGGAACATTCACGGACTTCGAGGGCAGACATCTGGGGTTTCCTGCGTCGGAGCGGGACTGCGAGGACCAGAGGTGTTTGCGGTTCTTCATCTACCGCACCTGGTGCCTCTTCCTGCCCCCTCCTTTCCAGCAGCCCTTCAAATACGACTCGCGTCCCCCGCTCCGCGGGAGGCGCTCGCAGTCAGAGACACTTGGGATTTCGCTTGGCAGTTCTAAAGCCCATATCTAATACCTGGAACATTCACGGACTTCGAGGGCAGACACCTGGGGTTTCCTGCGTCGGAGCGGGACTGCGAAGACCAGAGGTGTTTGCGGTTCTTCATCACCCGCACCTGGTGCCTCTTCCCACCCCCTCCTTTCCAGCAGCCCTTCAAATACGACTTGCGTCCCCCGCTCCGCGGGAGACGCTCACAGTCAGAGACACTTGGGATTATGCTTGGCAGTTCTAAAGCCCATATCTAATACCTGGAACATTCACGGACTTCGAGGGCAGACACCTGGGGTTTCCTGCGTCGGAGCGGGACTGCAAGGACCAGAGGTGTTTCCGGTTCTTTATCTCCCGCACCTGGTGCCTCTTCCCGCCCCCTCCTTTCCAGCAGCCCTTCAAATACGACTCGCATCCCCCGCTCCGCGGGAGACGCTCGCAGTCAGAGACACTTGGGATTTTGCTTGGCAGTTCTAAAGCCCATATCTAATACCTGGAACATTCACCGACTTCGAGGGCAGACACCTGGGATTTCCTGCGTCGGAGTGGGACTGCGAGGACCAGAGGTGTTCGCGGTTCTTTATCTCCCGCACCTGGTACCTCTTCCCGCCCCCTCCTTTCCAGCAGCCCTTCAAATACGACTCGCGTCCCCCGCTCCGCGGGAGACACTCGCAGTCAGAGATACTTGGGATTTAGCTTGGCAGTTCTAAAGCCCATATCTAATACCTGGAACATTCAAGGACTTCGAGGGCAGACACCTTGGGTTTCCTGCTTCGGAGCGGGACTGCGAGGACCAGAGGTGTTTGCGGTTCTTCATCTCCCGCACCTGGTGCCTCATCCCGCCCCCTCCTTTCCAGCAGCCCTTCAAATACGACTCGCGTCCCCCACTCCGCGGGAGACGCTCACGGTCAGAGACTCTTTGGATTTCGCTTGGCAGTTCTAAAGCCCATATCTAATACCTGGAACATTCACTGACTTCGAGGAGAGACACATGGGGTTTTCTGCGTTGGAGCGGGACTGCGAGGACCAGAGGTGTTTGCGGTTCTTCATCTCCCGCACCTGGTACCTCTCTCTGCCCCCTCCTTTCCAGCAGCCCTTCAAATACGACTCGCGTCCCCCGCTCCGCGGGAGACGCTCGCAGTCAGAGATACTTGGGATTTTGCTTGGCAGTTCTAAAGCTCATATCTAATACCTGGAACATTCACGGACTTCGAGGGCAGACACCTGGGTTTCCTGCGTCGGAGCGGGACTGCGAGGACCAGAGGTGTTTGCGGTTCTTCATCTCCCGCACCTGGTGCCTCTTCCCGCCCCCTCCTTTCCAGCAGCCCTTCAAATACGACTCGCGTCCCCCGCTCCGCGGGAGACGCTCGCAGTCAGAGACACTTGGGATTTTGCTTGTCAGTTCTAAAGCCCATATCTAATACCTGGAACATTCACAGACTTCGAGGGCAGACACCTGGAGTTTCCTGCGTCGGAGCGGGACTGCAAGGGCCAGAGGTGTTTGCGGTTCTTCATCACCCGCACCTGGTGCCTCTTCCCGCCCCCTCCTTTCCAGCAGCCCTTCAAATACGACTCGCGTCCCCGCTCCGCGGGAGACGCTCACAGTCAGAGACACTTGGGATTTCGCTTGGCAGTTCTAAAGCCCATATCTAATACCTGGAACACTCACGGACTTCGAGGGCAGACACCTGGGGTTTCCTGCGTCGGAGCGGGACTGCGAGGACCAGAGGTGTTTGCGGTTCTTCATCACCCGCACCTGGTGCCTCTTCCCACCCCCTCCTTTCCAGCAGCCCTTCAAATACGACTCGCATCCCCCACTCCGCGGGAGACGCTCGCAGTCAGAGACTCTTGGGATTTCGCTTGGCAGTTCTAAAGCCCATATCTAATACCTGGAACATTCACTGACTTCGAGGACAGACACATGGGGTTTTCTGCGTTGGAGTGGGACTGCGAGGACCAGAGGTTGTATTATGCCCTCAATAAAAACATATTAATTATCTTTTGTTTTGGGACCTTTCTACATGCTGATGGGTCCCTGAATAAATCAGGGAGTCCAATATCGTTCAACACTGTCTCAACATAGCTAAGTTACCTGATCTTTCTATGGTTTTCCAGCTTCAAGCAATTTCTTAGTATGAATTGTGTCAGGATCACCGTGTCCCTCTGCCAGATCGAATGCCACAAAAGGATTGTGGCTAACTGTATTGAGTCTGTAATGTGACGCTCGCAGTCAGAGACACTTGGGATTTCGCTTGGCAGTTCTAAAGCCCATATCTAATACCTGGAACATTCACGGACTTCGAGGGCAGACACCTGGGGTTTTCTGCGTCGGAGCGGAACTGCGAGGACCAGAGGTGTTTGCGGTTCTTCATCTCCCGCACCTGGTGCCTCATCCCGCCCCCTCCTTTCCAGCAGCCCTTCAAATACGACTCGCGTCCCCCACTCCGCGGGAGACGCTCGCAGTCAGAGACTCTTTGGATTTCGCTTGGCAGTTCTAAAGCCCATATCTAATACCTGGAACATTCACGGACTTCGAGGAGAGACACATGGGGTTTTCTGCGTTGGAGCGGGACTGCGAGGACCAGAGGTGTTTGCGGTTCTTCATCTCCCGCACCTGGTGCCTCTTCCCGCCCCCTCCTTTCCAGCAGCCCTTCAAATACGACTCGCGTCCCCCACTCCGCGGGAGACGCTCGCAGTCAGAGACTCTTGGGATTTCGCTTGGCAGTTCTAAAGCCCATATCTAATACCTGGAACATTCATTGACTTCCAGGACAGACACATGGGGTTTTCTGCGTTGGAGCGGGACTGCGAGGACCAGAGGTGTTTGCGGTTCTTCATCTCCCGCACCTGGTGCCTCTTCCCGCCCCCTCCTTTCCAGCAGCCCTTCAAATACGACTCGCATCCCCCGCTCCGCGGGAGACGCTCGCAGTAAGAGATACTTGGGATTTAGCTTGGCATTTCTAAAGCCCATATCTAATACCTGGAACATTCACGGACTTCGAGGGCAGACACCTGGGGTTTCCTGCTTCGGAGCGGGACTGCGAGGACCAGAGGTGTTTGCGGTTCTTCATCTCTTGCACCTGGTGCCTCTTCCCGCCCCCTCCTTTCCAGCAGCCCTTCAAATACGACTCCCGTCCCCCGCTCCGCGGGACACGCTCGCAGTCAGAGACACTTGGGATTTCGCTTGGCAGTTCTAAAGCCCATATCTAATACCTGGAACATTCACGGACTTCGAGGGCAGACACCTGGGGTTTCCTGCGTCGGAGCGGGACTGCGAGGACCAGATGTGTTTGCGGTTCTTCATCTACCGCACCTGGTGCCTCTTCCCGCCCCCTCCTTTCCAGCAGCCCTTCAAATACGACTCGCGTCCCCCGCTCCGCGGGAGACGCTCGCAGTCAGAGACACTTGGGATTTAGCTTGGCATTTCTAAAGCCCATATCTAATACCTGGAACATTCACGGACTTCGAGGGCAGACACCTGGGGTTTCCTGCTTCGGAGCGGGACTGCGAGGACCAGAGGTGTTTGCGGTTCTTCATCTCTTGCACCTGGTGCCTCTTCCCGCCCCCTCCTTTCCAGCAGCCCTTCAAATACGACTCCCGTCCCCCGCTCCGCGGGACACGCTCGCAGTCAGAGACACTTGGGATTTCGCTTGGCAGTTTTAAAGCCCATATCTAATACCTGGAACATTCACGGACTTCGAGGGCAGACACCTGGGGTTTCCTGCGTCGGAGCGGGACTGCGAGGACCAGATGTGTTTGCGGTTCTTCATCTACCGCACCTGGTGCCTCTTCCCGCCCCCTCCTTTCCAGCAGCCCTTCAAATACGACTCGCGTCCCCCGCTCCGCGGGAGACGCTCGCAGTCAGAGACACTTGGGATTTCGCTTGGCAGTTCTAAAGCCCATGTCTAATACCTGGAACATTCACGGACTTCGAGGGCAGACACCTGGGGTTTCCTGCGTCGGAGCGGGACTGCGAGGACCAGAGGTGTTTGTGGTTCTTCATATCCCGCACCTGGTGCCTCTTCCCGCCCCCTCCTTTCCAGCAGCCCTTCAAATACGACTCCCGTCCCCCGCTCCGCGGGAGACGCTCGCAGTAAGAGACACTTGGGATTTCGCTTTGCAGTTCTAAAGCCCATATCTAATACCTGGAACATTCACGGACTTCGAGGGCAGACACCTGGGGTTTCCTGCGTCGGAGCGGGACTGCGAGGACCAGAGGTGTTTGCGGTTCTTCATCACCCGCACCTGGTGCCTCTTCCCACCCCCTCCTTTCCAGCAGCCCTTCAAATACGACTCGCATCCCCCACTCCGCGGGAGACGCTCGCAGTCAGAGACTCTTGGGATTTCGCTTGGCAGTTCTAAAGCCCATATCTAATACCTGGAACATTCACTGACTTCGAGGACAGACACATGGGGTTTTCTGCGTTGGAGTGGGACTGCGAGGACCAGAGGTTGTATTATGCCCTCAATAAAAACATATTAATTATCTTTTGTTTTGGGACCTTTCTACATGCTGATGGGTCCCTGAATAAATCAGGGAGTACAATATCGTTCAACACTGTCTCAACATAGCTAAGTTACCTGATCTTTCTATGGTTTTCCATCTTCAAGCAATTTCTTAGTATGAATTGTGTCAGGATCACCGTGTCCCTCTGCCAGATCGAATGCCACAAAAGGATTGTGGCTAACTGTATTGAGTCTGTAATGTGACGCTCGCAGTCAGAGACACTTGGGATTTCGCTTGGCAGTTCTAAAGCCCATATCTAATACCTGGAACATTCACGGACTTCGAGGAGAGACACATGGGGTTTTCTGCGTTGGAGCGGGACTGCGAGGACCAGAGGTGTTTGCGGTTCTTCATCTCCCGCACCTGGTGCCTCTTCCCGCCCCCTCCTTTCCAGCAGCCCTTCAAATACGACTCGCGTCCCCCACTCCGCGGGAGACGCTCGCAGTCAGAGACTCTTGGGATTTCGCTTGGCAGTTCTAAAGCCCATATCTAATACCTGGAACATTAACTGACTTCGAGGACAGACACATGGGGTTTTCTGCGTTGGAGCGGGACTGCGAGGACCAGAGGTGTTTGCGGTTCTTCATCTCCCGCACCTGGTGCCTCTTCCCGCCCCCTCCTTTCCAGCAGCCCTTCAAATACGACTCGCATCCCCCGCTCCGCGGGAGACGCTCGCAGTCAGAGATACTTGGGATTTAGCTTGGCAGTTCTAAAGCCCATATCTAATACCTGGAACATTCACGGACTTCGAGGGCAGACACCTGGGGTTTCCTGCTTCGGAGCGGGACTGCGAGGACCAGAGGTGTTTGCGGTTCTTCATCTCCCGCACCTGGTGCCTCTTCCCGCCCCCTCCTTTCCAGCAGCCCTTCAAATACGACTCGCGTCCCCCGCTCCGCGGGAGACGCTCGCAGTCAGAGACACTTGGGATTTCGCTTGGCAGTTCTAAAGCCCATATCTAATACCTGGAACATTCACGGACTTCGAGGGCAGACACCTGGGGTTTTCTGCGTCGGAGCGGAACTGCGAGGACCAGAGGTGTTTGCGGTTCTTCATCTCCCGCACCTGGTGCCTCATCCCGCCCCCTCCTTTCCAGCAGCCCTTCAAATACGACTCGCGTCCCCCACTCCGCGGGAGACGCTCACAGTCAGAGACTCTTTGGATTTCGCTTGGCAGTTCTAAAGCCCATATCTAATACCTGGAACATTCACGGACTTCGAGGAGAGACACATGGGGTTTTCTGCGTTGGAGCGGGACTGCGAGGACCAGAGGTGTCTGCGGTTCTTCATCTCCCGCACCTGGTGCCTCTTCCCGCCCCCTCCTTTCCAGCAGCCCTTCAAATACGACTCGCGTCCCCCACTCCGCGGGAGACGCTCGCAGTCAGAGACTCTTGGGATTTCGCTTGGCAGTTCTAAAGCCCATATCTAATACCTGGAACATTCACTGACTTCGAGGACAGACACATGGGGTTTTCTGCGTTGGAGCGGGACTGCGAGGACCAGAGGTGTTTGCGGTTCTTCATCTCCCGCACCTGGTGCCTCATCCCGCCCCCTCCTTTCCAGCAGCCCTTCAAATACGACTCGCGTCCCCCACTCCGCGGGAGACGCTCGCAGTCAGAGACTCTTTGGATTTCGCTTGGCAGTTCTAAAGCCCATATCTAATACCTGGAACATTCACGGACTTCGAGGAGAGACACATGGGGTTTTCTGCGTTGGAGCGGGACTGCGAGGACCAGAGGTGTTTGCGGTTCTTCATCTCCCGCACCTGGTGCCTCTTCCCGCCCCCTCCTTTCCAGCAGCCCTTCAAATACGACTCGCGTCCCCCACTCCGCGGGAGACGCTCGCAGTCAGAGACTCTTGGGATTTCGCTTGGCAGTTCTAAAGCCCATATCTAATACCTGGAACATTCATTGACTTCCAGGACAGACACATGGGGTTTTCTGCGTTGGAGCGGGACTGCGAGGACCAGAGGTGTTTGCGGTTCTTCATCTCCCGCACCTGGTGCCTCTTCCCGCCCCCTCCTTTCCAGCAGCCCTTCAAATACGACTCGCATCCCCCGCTCCGCGGGAGACGCTCGCAGTAAGAGATACTTGGGATTTAGCTTGGCATTTCTAAAGCCCATATCTAATACCTGGAACATTCACGGACTTCGAGGGCAGACACCTGGGGTTTCCTGCTTCGGAGCGGGACTGCGAGGACCAGAGGTGTTTGCGGTTCTTCATCTCTTGCACCTGGTGCCTCTTCCCGCCCCCTCCTTTCCAGCAGCCCTTCAAATACGACTCCCGTCCCCCGCTCCGCGGGACACGCTCGCAGTCAGAGACACTTGGGATTTCGCTTGGCAGTTCTAAAGCCCATATCTAATACCTGGAACATTCACGGACTTCGAGGGCAGACACCTGGGGTTTCCTGCGTCGGAGCGGGACTGCGAGGACCAGATGTGTTTGCGGTTCTTCATCTACCGCACCTGGTGCCTCTTCCCGCCCCCTCCTTTCCAGCAGCCCTTCAAATACGACTCGCGTCCCCCGCTCCACGGGAGACGCTCGCAGTCAGAGACACTTGGGATTTAGCTTGGCATTTCTAAAGCCCATCTCTAATACCTGGAACATTCACGGACTTCGAGGGCAGACACCTGGGGTTTCCTGCTTCGGAGCGGGACTGCGAGGACCAGAGGTGTTTGCGGTTCTTCATCTCTTGCACCTGGTGCCTCTTCCCGCCCCCTCCTTTCCAGCAGCCCTTCAAATACGACTCCCGTCCCCCGCTCCGCGGGACACGCTCGCAGTCAGAGACACTTGGGATTTCGCTTGGCAGTTCTAAAGCCCATATCTAATACCTGGAACATTCACGGACTTCGAGGGCAGACACCTGGGGTTTCCGGCGTCGGAGCGGGACTGCGAGGACCAGATGTGTTTGCGGTTCTTCATCTACCGCACCTGGTGCCTCTTCCCGCCCCCTCCTTTCCAGCAGCCCTTCAAATACGACTCGCGTCCCCCGCTCCGCGGGAGACGCTCGCAGTCAGAGACACTTGGGATTTCGCTTGGCAGTTCTAAAGCCCATGTCTAATACCTGGAACATTCACGGACTTCGAGGGCAGACACCTGGGGTTTCCTGCGTCGGAGCGGGACTGCGAGGACCAGAGGTGTTTGTGGTTCTTCATATCCCGCACCTGGTGCCTCTTCCCGCCCCCTCCTTTCCAGCAGCCCTTCAAATACGACTCCCGTCCCCCGCTCCGCGGGAGACGCTCGCAGTAAGAGACACTTGGGATTTCGCTTGGCAGTTCTAAAGCCCATATCTAATACCTGGAACATTCACGGACTTCGAGGGCAGACACCTGGGGTTTCCTGCGTCGGAGCGGGACTGCGAGGACCAGAGGTGTTTGCGGTTCTTCATCACCCACACCTGGTGCCTCTTCCCACCCCCTCCTTTCCAGCAGCCCTTCAAATACGACTCGCATCCCCCACTCCGCGGGAGACGCTCGCAGTCAGAGACTCTTGGGATTTCGCTTGGCAGTTCTAAAGCCCATATCTAATACCTGGAACATTCACTGACTTCGAGGACAGACACATGGGGTTTTCTGCGTTGGAGTGGGACTGCGAGGACCAGAGGTTGTATTATGCCCTCAATAAAAACATATTAATTATCTTTTGTTTTGGGACCTTTCTACATGCTGATGGGTCCCTGAATAAATCAGGGAGTCCAATATCGTTCAACACTGTCTCAACATAGCTAAGTTACCTGATCTTTCTATGGTTTTCCATCTTCAAGCAATTTCTTAGTATGAATTGTGTCAGGATCACCGTGTCCCTCTGCCAGATCGAATGCCACAAAAGGATTGTGGCTAACTGTATTGAGTCTGTAATGTGACGCTCGCAGTCAGAGACACTTGGGATTTCGCTTGGCAGTTCTAAAGCCCATATCTAATACCTGGAACATTCACGGACTTCGAGGAGAGACACATGGGGTTTTCTGCGTTGGAGCGGGACTGCGAGGACCAGAGGTGTTTGCGGTTCTTCATCTCCCGCACCTGGTGCCTCTTCCCGCCCCCTCCTTTCCAGCAGCCCTTCAAATACGACTCGCGTCCCCCACTCCGCGGGAGACGCTCGCAGTCAGAGACTCTTGGGATTTCGCTTGGCAGTTCTAAAGCCCATATCTAATACCTGGAACATTCACTGACTTCGAGGACAGACACATGGGGTTTTCTGCGTTGGAGCGGGACTGCGAGGACCAGAGGTGTTTGCGGTTCTTCATCTCCCGCACCTGGTGCCTCTTCCCGCCCCCTCCTTTCCAGCAGCCCTTCAAATACGACTCGCATCCCCCGCTCCGCGGGAGACGCTCGCAGTCAGAGATACTTGGGATTTAGCTTGGCAGTTCTAAAGCCCATATCTAATACCTGGAACATGCACGGACTTCGAGGGCAGACACCTGGGGTTTCCTGCTTCGGAGCGGGACTGCGAGGACCAGAGGTGTTTGCGGTTCTTCATCTCCCGCACCTGGTGCCTCTTCCCGCCCCCTCCTTTCCAGCAGCCCTTCAAATACGACTCGCGTCCCCCGCTCCGCGGGAGACGCTCGCAGTCAGAGACACTTGGGATTTCGCTTGGCAGTTCTAAAGCCCATATCTAATACCTGGAACATTCACGGACTTCGAGGGCAGACACCTGGGGTTTTCTGCGTCGGAGCGGAACTGCGAGGACCAGAGGTGTTTGCGGTTCTTCATCTCCCGCACCTGGTGCCTCATCCCGCCCCCTCCTTTCCAGCAGCCCTTCAAATACGACTCGCGTCCCCCACTCCGCGGGAGACGCTCACAGTCAGAGACTCTTTGGATTTCGCTTGGCAGTTCTAAAGCCCATATCTAATACCTGGAACATTCACGGACTTCGAGGAGAGACACATGGGGTTTTCTGCGTTGGAGCGGGACTGCGAGGACCAGAGGTGTCTGCGGTTCTTCATCTCCCGCACCTGGTGCCTCTTCCCGCCCCCTCCTTTCCAGCAGCCCTTCAAATACGACTCGCGTCCCCCACTCCGCGGGAGACGCTCGCAGTCAGAGACTCTTGGGATTTCGCTTGGCAGTTCTAAAGCCCATATCTAATACCTGGAACATTCACTGACTTCGAGGACAGACACATGGGGTTTTCTGCGTTGGAGCGGGACTGCGAGGACCAGAGGTGTTTGCGGTTCTTCATCTCCCGCACCTGGTGCCTCTTCCCGCCCCCTCCTTTCCAGCAGCCCTTCAAATACGACTCGCATCCCCCGCTCCGCGGGAGACGCTCGCAGTCAGAGATACTTGGGATTTAGCTTGGCATTTCTAAAGCCCATATCTAATACCTGGAACATTCACGGACTTCGAGGGCAGACACCTGGGGTTTCCTGCTTCGGAGCGGGACTGCGAGGACCAGAGGTGTTTGCGGTTCTTCATCTCCCGCACCTGGTGCCTCTTCCCGCCCCCTCCTTTCCAGCAGCCCTTCAAATACGACTCGCGTCCCCCGCTCCGCGGGAGACGCTCGCAGTCAGAGACACTTGGGATTTCGCTTGGCAGTTCTAAAGCCCATATCTAATACCTGGAACATTCACGGACTTCGAGGGCAGACACCTGGGGTTTTCTGCGTCGGAGCGGAACTGCGAGGACCAGAGGTGTTTGCGGTTCTTCATCTCCCGCACCTGGTGCCTCATCCCGCCCCCTCCTTTCCAGCAGCCCTTCAAATACGACACGCGTCCCCCACTCCGCGGGAGACGCTCGCAGTCAGAGACTCTTTGGATTTCGCTTGGCAGTTCTAAAGCCCATATCTAATACCTGGAACATTCACGGACTTCGAGGAGAGACACATGGGGTTTTCTGCGTTGGAGCGGGACTGCGAGGACCAGAGGTGTTTGCGGTTCTTCATCTCCCGCACCTGGTGCCTCTTCCCGCCCCCTCCTTTCCAGCAGCCCTTCAAATACGACTCGCGTCCCCCACTCCGCGGGAGACGCTCGCAGTCAGAGACTCTTGGGATTTTGCTTGGCAGTTCTAAAGCCCATATCTAATACCTGGAACATTCACTGACTTCGAGGACAGACACATGGGGTTTTCTGCGTTGGAGCGGGACTGCGAGGACCAGAGGTGTTTGCGGTTCTTCATCTCCCGCACCTGGTGCCTCTTCCCGCCCCCTCCTTTCCAGCAGCCCTTCAAATACGACTCGCATCCCCCGCTCCGCGGGAGACGCTCGCAGTCAGAGATACTTGGGAATTAGCTTGGCATTTCTAAAGCCCATATCTAATACCTGGAACATTCACGGACTTCGAGGGCAGACACCTGGGGTTTCCTGCTTCGGAGCGGGACTGCGAGGACCAGAGGTGTTTGCGGTTCTTCATCTCCCGCACCTGGTGCCTCTTCCCGCCCCCTCCTTTCCAGCAGCCCTTCAAATACGACTCGCGTCCCCCGCTCCGCGGGAGACGCTCGCAGTCAGAGAAACTTGGGATTTCGCTTGGCAGTTCTTAAAGCCCATATCTAGTACCTGGAACATTCACAGACTTCGAGGGCAGACACCTGTGGTTTCCTGCATCTGAGCGGGACTGCGAGGACCAGAGGTGTTTGCGGTTCTTCATCTCCCGCACCTGGCACCTCTTCCCGCCCCCTCCTTTCCAGCAGCCCTTCAAATACGACTCGCGTCCCCCGCTCCGCGGGAGACGCTCGCAGTCAGAGATACTTGGGATTTTGCTTGGCAGTTCTAAAGCTCATATCTAATACCTGGAACATTCACGGACTTCGAGGGCAGACACCTGGGTTTCCTGCGTCGGAGCGGGACTGCGAGGACCAGAGGTGTTTGCGGTTCTTCATCTCCCGCACCTGGTGCCTCTTCCCGCCCCCTCCTTTCCAGCAGCCCTTCAAATACGACTCGCGTCCCCCGCTCCGCGGGAGACGCTCGCAGTCAGAGACACTTGGGATTTTGCTTGGCAGTTCTAAAGCCCATATCTAATACCTGGAACATTCACGGACTTCGAGGGCAGACACCTGGAGTTTCCTGCGTTGGAGCAGGACTGCTAGGGCCAGAGGTGTTTGCGGTTCTTCATCACCCGCACCTGGTGCCTCTTCCCGCCCCCTCCTTTCCAGCAGCCCTTCAAATACGACTCGCGTCCCCGCTCCGCGGGAGACGCTCGCAGTCAGAGACACTTGGGATTTCGCTTGGCAGTTCTAAAGCCCATATCTAATACCTGGAACACTCACGGACTTCGAGGGCAGACACCTGGGGTTTCCTGCGTCGGAGCGGGACTGCAAGGACCAGAGGTGTTTGCGGTTCTTCATCTCCCGCACCTGGTGCCTCTTCCCGCCCCCTCCTTTCCAGCAGCCCTTCAAATACGACTCGCGTCCCCCGCTCCGCGGGAGACGCTCGCAGTCAGAGACATTTGGGATTTCGCTTGGCAGTTCTAAAGCCCATATCTAATACCTGGAACATTCACGGACTTCGAGGGCAGACACCTGGGGTTTCGTGCGTCGGAGCGGGACTGCGAGGACCAGAGGTGTTTGCGGGTCTTCATCTCTTGCACCTGGTGCCTCTTCCCGCCCCCTCCTTTCCAGCAGCCCTTCAAATACGACTCCCGTCCCCCGCTCCGCGGGACACGCTCGCAGTCAGAGACACTTGGGATTTCGCTTGGCAGTTCTAAAGCCCATATCTAATACCTGGAACATTCACGGACTTCGAGGGCAGACACCTGGGGTTTCCTGCGTCGGAGCGGGACTGCGAGGACCAGAGGTGTTTGCGGTTCTTCATCTACCGCACCTGGTGCCTCTTCCCGCCCCCTCCTTTCCAGCAGCCCTTCAAATACGACTCCCGTCCCCCGCTCCGCGGGAGACGCTCGCAGTAAGAGACACTTGGGATTTCGCTTGGCAGTTCTAAAGCCCATATCTAATACCTGGAACATTCACAGACTTCGAGGGCAGACACCTGGGGTTTCCTGCGTCGGAGTGGGACTGCGAGGACCAGAGGTGTTTGCGGTTCTTCATCACCCGCACCTGGTGCCTCTTCCCACCCCCTCCTTTCCAGCAGCCCTTCAAATACGACTCGCGTCCCCCACTCCGCGGGAGACGCTCGCAGTCAGAGACTCTTTGGATTTCGCTTGGCAGTTCTAAAGCCCATATCTAATACCTGGAACATTCACGGACTTCGAGGAGAGACACATGGGGTTTTCTGCGTTGGAGCGGGACTGCGAGGACCAGAGGTGTTTGCGGTTCTTCATCTCCCGCACCTGGTGCCTCTTCCCGCCCCCTCCTTTCCAGCAGCCCTTCAAATACGACTCGCGTCCCCCACTCCGCGGGAGACGCTCGCAGTCAGAGACTCTTGGGATTTCGCTTGGCAGTTCTAAAGCCCATATCTAATACCTGGAACATTCATTGACTTCCAGGACAGACACATGGGGTTTTCTGCGTTGGAGCGGGACTGCGAGGACCAGAGGTGTTTGCGGTTCTTCATCTCCCGCACCTGGTGCCTCTTCCCGCCCCCTCCTTTCCAGCAGCCCTTCAAATACGACTCGCATCCCCCGCTCCGCGGGAGACGCTCGCAGTAAGAGATACTTGGGATTTAGCTTGGCATTTCTAAAGCCCATATCTAATACCTGGAACATTCACGGACTTCGAGGGCAGACACCTGGGGTTTCCTGCTTCGGAGCGGGACTGCGAGGACCAGAGGTGTTTGCGGTTCTTCATCTCTTGCACCTGGTGCCTCTTCCCGCCCCCTCCTTTCCAGCAGCCCTTCAAATACGACTCCCGTCCCCCGCTCCGCGGGACACGCTCGCAGTCAGAGACACTTGGGATTTCGCTTGGCAGTTCTAAAGCCCATATCTAATACCTGGAACATTCACGGACTTCGAGGGCAGACACCTGGGGTTTCCTGCGTCGGAGCGGGACTGCGAGGACCAGATGTGTTTGCGGTTCTTCATCTACCGCACCTGGTGCCTCTTCCCGCCCCCTCCTTTCCAGCAGCCCTTCAAATACGACTCGCGTCCCCCGCTCCGCGGGAGACGCTCGCAGTCAGAGACACTTGGGATTTAGCTTGGCATTTCTAAAGCCCATATCTAATACCTGGAACATTCACGGACTTCGAGGGCAGACACCTGGGGTTTCCTGCTTCGGAGCGGGACTGCGAGGACCAGAGGTGTTTGCGGTTCTTCATCTCTTGCACCTGGTGCCTCTTCCCGCCCCCTCCTTTCCAGCAGCCCTTCAAATACGACTCCCGTCCCCCGCTCCGCGGGACACGCTGGCAGTCAGAGACACTTGGGATTTCGCTTGGCAGTTCTAAAGCCCATATCTAATACCTGGAACATTCACGGACTTCGAGGGCAGACACCTGGGGTTTCCTGCGTCGGAGCGGGACTGCGAGGACCAGATGTGTTTGCGGTTCTTCATCTACCGCACCTGGTGCCTCTTCCCGCCCCCTCCTTTCCAGCAGCCCTTCAAATACGACTCGCGTCCCCCGCTCCGCGGGAGACGCTCGCAGTCAGAGACACTTGGGATTTCGCTTGGCAGTTCTAAAGCCCATGTCTAATACCTGGAACATTCACGGACTTCGAGGGCAGACACCTGGGGTTTCCTGCGTCGGAGCGGGACTGCGAGGACCAGAGGTGTTTGTGGTTCTTCATATCCCGCACCTGGTGCCTCTTCCCGCCCCCTCCTTTCCAGCAGCCCTTCAAATACGACTCCCGTCCCCCGCTCCGCGGGAGACGCTCGCAGTAAGAGACACTTGGGATTTCGCTTGGCAGTTCTAAAGCCCATATCTAATACCTGGAACATGCACGGACTTCGAGGGCAGACACCTGGGGTTTCCTGCGTCGGAGCGGGACTGCGAGGACCAGAGGTGTTTGCGGTTCTTCATCACCCACACCTGGTGCCTCTTCCCACCCCCTCCTTTCCAGCAGCCCTTCAAATACGACTCGCATCCCCCACTCCGCGGGAGACGCTCGCAGTCAGAGACTCTTGGGATTTCGCTTGGCAGTTCTAAAGCCCATATCTAATACCTGGAACATTCACTGACTTCGAGGACAGACACATGGGGTTTTCTGCGTTGGAGTGGGACTGCGAGGACCAGAGGTTGTATTATGCCCTCAATAAAAACATATTAATTATCTTTTGTTTTGGGACCTTTCTACATGCTGATGGGTCCCTGAATAAATCAGGGAGTCCAATATCGTTCAACACTGTCTCAACATAGCTAAGTTACCTGATCTTTCTATGGTTTTCCATCTTCAAGCAATTTCTTAGTATGAATTGTGTCAGGATCACCGTGTCCCTCTGCCAGATCGAATGCCACAAAAGGATTGTGGCTAACTGTATTGAGTCTGTAATGTGACGCTCGCAGTCAGAGACACTTGGGATTTCGCTTGGCAGTTCTAAAGCCCATATCTAATACCTGGAACATTCACGGACTTCGAGGAGAGACACATGGGGTTTTCTGCGTTGGAGCGGGACTGCGAGGACCAGAGGTGTTTGCGGTTCTTCATCTCCCGCACCTGGTGCCTCTTCCCGCCCCCTCCTTTCCAGCAGCCCTTCAAATACGACTCGCGTCCCCCACTCCGCGGGAGACGCTCGCAGTCAGAGACTCTTGGGATTTCGCTTGGCAGTTCTAAAGCCCATATCTAATACCTGGAACATTCACTGACTTCGAGGACAGACACATGGGGTTTTCTGCGTTGGAGCGGGACTGCGAGGACCAGAGGTGTTTGCGGTTCTTCATCTCCCGCACCTGGTGCCTCTTCCCGCCCCCTCCTTTCCAGCAGCCCTTCAAATACGACTCGCATCCCCCGCTCCGCGGGAGACGCTCGCAGTCAGAGATACTTGGGATTTAGCTTGGCAGTTCTAAAGCCCATATCTAATACCTGGAACATTCACGGACTTCGAGGGCAGACACCTGGGGTTTCCTGCTTCGGAGCGGGACTGCGAGGACCAGAGGTGTTTGCGGTTCTTCATCTCCCGCACCTGGTGCCTCTTCCCGCCCCCTCCTTTCCAGCAGCCCTTCAAATACGACTCGCGTCCCCCGCTCCGCGGGAGACGCTCGCAGTCAGAGACACTTGGGATTTCGCTTGGCAGTTCTAAAGCCCATATCTAATACCTGGAACATTCACGGACTTCGAGGGCAGACACCTGGGGTTTTCTGCGTCGGAGCGGAACTGCGAGGACCAGAGGTGTTTGCGGTTCTTCATCTCCCGCACCTGGTGCCTCATCCCGCCCCCTCCTTTCCAGCAGCCCTTCAAATACGACTCGCGTCCCCCACTCCGCGGGAGACGCTCACAGTCAGAGACTCTTTGGATTTCGCTTGGCAGTTCTAAAGCCCATATCTAATACCTGGAACATTCACGGACTTCGAGGAGAGACACATGGGGTTTTCTGCGTTGGAGCGGGACTGCGAGGACCAGAGGTGTCTGCGGTTCTTCATCTCCCGCACCTGGTGCCTCTTCCCGCCCCCTCCTTTCCAGCAGCCCTTCAAATACGACTCGCGTCCCCCACTCCGCGGGAGACGCTCGCAGTCAGAGACTCTTGGGATTTCGCTTGGCAGTTCTAAAGCCCATATCTAATACCTGGAACATTCACTGACTTCGAGGACAGACACATGGGGTTTTCTGCGTAGGAGCGGGACTGCGAGGACCAGAGGTGTTTGCGGTTCTTCATCTCCCGCACCTGGTGCCTCTTCCCGCCCCCTCCTTTCCAGCAGCCCTTCAAATACGACTCGCATCCCCCGCTCCGCGGGAGACGCTCGCAGTCAGAGATACTTGGGATTTAGCTTGGCATTTCTAAAGCCCATATCTAATACCTGGAACATTCACGGACTTCGAGGGCAGACACCTGGGGTTTCCTGCTTCGGAGCGGGACTGCGAGGACCAGAGGTGTTTGCGGTTCTTCATCTCCCGCACCTGGTGCCTCTTCCCGCCCCCTCCTTTCCAGCAGCCCTTCAAATACGACTCGCGTCCCCCGCTCCGCGGGAGACGCTCGCAGTCAGAGACACTTGGGATTTCGCTTGGCAGTTCTAAAGCCCATATCTAATACCTGGAACATTCACGGACTTCGAGGGCAGACACCTGGGGTTTTCTGCGTCGGAGCGGAACTGCGAGGACCAGAGGTGTTTGCGGTTCTTCATCTCCCGCACCTGGTGCCTCATCCCGCCCCCTCCTTTCCAGCAGCCCTTCAAATACGACACGCGTCCCCCACTCCGCGGGAGACGCTCGCAGTCAGAGACTCTTTGGATTTCGCTTGGCAGTTCTAAAGCCCATATCTAATACCTGGAACATTCACGGACTTCGAGGAGAGACACATGGGGTTTTCTGCGTTGGAGCGGGACTGCGAGGACCAGAGGTGTTTGCGGTTCTTCATCTCCCGCACCTGGTGCCTCTTCCCGCCCCCTCCTTTCCAGCAGCCCTTCAAATACGACTCGCGTCCCCCACTCCGCGGGAGACGCTCGCAGTCAGAGACTCTTGGGATTTTGCTTGGCAGTTCTAAAGCCCATATCTAATACCTGGAACATTCACTGACTTCGCGGACAGACACATGGGGTTTTCTGCGTTGGAGCGGGACTGCGAGGACCAGAGGTGTTTGCGGTTCTTCATCTCCCGCACCTGGTGCCTCTTCCCGCCCCCTCCTTTCCAGCAGCCCTTCAAATACGACTCGCATCCCCCGCTCCGCGGGAGACGCTCGCAGTCAGAGATACTTGGGAATTAGCTTGGCATTTCTAAAGCCCATATCTAATACCTGGAACATTCACGGACTTCGAGGGCAGACACCTGGGGTTTCCTGCTTCGGAGCGGGACTGCGAGGACCAGAGGTGTTTGCGGTTCTTCATCTCCCGCACCTGGTGCCTCTTCCCGCCCCCTCCTTTCCAGCAGCCCTTCAAATACGACTCGCGTCCCCCGCTCCGCGGGAGACGCTCGCAGTCAGAGAAACTTGGGATTTCGCTTGGCAGTTCTTAAAGCCCATATCTAGTACCTGGAACATTCACAGACTTCGAGGGCAGACACCTGTGGTTTCCTGCGTCTGAGCGGGACTGCGAGGACCAGAGGTGTTTGCGGTTCTTCATCTCCCGCACCTGGCACCTCTTCCCGCCCCCTCCTTTCCAGCAGCCCTTCAAATACGACTCGCGTCCCCCGCTCCGCGGGAGACGCTCGCAGTCAGAGATACTTGGGATTTTGCTTGGCAGTTCTAAAGCTCATATCTAATACCTGGAACATTCACGGACTTCGAGGGCAGACACCTGGGTTTCCTGCGTCGGAGCGGGACTGCGAGGACCAGAGGTGTTTGCGGTTCCTTATCTCCCGCACCTGGTGCCTCTTCCCGCCCCCTCCTTTCCAGCAGCCCTTCAAATACGACTCGCGTCCCCCGCTCCGCGGGAGACGCTCGCAGTCAGAGACACTTGGGATTTTGCTTGGCAGTTCTAAAGCCCATATCTAATACCTGGAACATTCACGGACTTCGAGGGCAGACACCTGGAGTTTCCTGCGTTGGAGCAGGACTGCTAGGGCCAGAGGTGTTTGCGGTTCTTCATCACCCGCACCTGGTGCCTCTTCCCGCCCCCTCCTTTCCAGCAGCCCTTCAAATACGACTCGCGTCCCCGCTCCGCGGGAGACGCTCGCAGTCAGAGACACTTGGGATTTCGCTTGGCAGTTCTAAAGCCCATATCTAATACCTGGAACACTCACGGACTTCGAGGGCAGACACCTGGGGTTTCCTGCGTCGGAGCGGGACTGCAAGGACCAGAGGTGTTTGCGGTTCTTCATCTCCCGCACCTGGTGCCTCTTCCCGCCCCCTCCTTTCCAGCAGCCCTTCAAATACGACTCGCGTCCCCCGCTCCGCGGGAGACGCTCGCAGTCAGAGACATTTGGGATTTCGCTTGGCAGTTCTAAAGCCCATATCTAATACCTGGAACATTCACGGACTTCGAGGGCAGACACCTGGGGTTTCGTGCGTCGGAGCGGGACTGCGAGGACCAGAGGTGTTTGCGGGTCTTCATCTCTTGCACCTGGTGCCTCTTCCCGCCCCCTCCTTTCCAGCAGCCCTTCAAATACGACTCCCGTCCCCCGCTCCGCGGGACACGCTCGCAGTCAGAGACACTTGGGATTTCGCTTGGCAGTTCTAAAGCCCATATCTAATACCTGGAACATTCACGGACTTCGAGGGCAGACACCTGGGGTTTCCTGCGTCGGAGCGGGACTGCGAGGACCAGAGGTGTTTGCGGTTCTTCATCTACCGCACCTGGTGCCTCTTCCCGCCCCCTCCTTTCCAGCAGCCCTTCAAATACGACTCCCGTCCCCCGCTCCGCGGGAGACGCTCGCAGTAAGAGACACTTGGGATTTCGCTTGGCAGTTCTAAAGCCCATATCTAATACCTGGAACATTCACAGACTTCGAGGGCAGACACCTGGGGTTTCCTGCGTCGGAGCGGGACTGCGAGGACCAGAGGTGTTTGCGGTTCTTCATCACCCGCACCTGGTGCCTCTTCCCACCCCCTCCTTTCCAGCAGCCCTTCAAATACGACTCGCATCCCCCACTCCGCGGGAGACGCTCGCAGTCAGAGACTCTTGGGATTTCGCTTGGCAGTTCTAAAGCCCATATCTAATACCTGGAACATTCACTGACTTCGAGGACAGACACATGGGGTTTTCTGCGTTGGAGTGGGACTGCGAGGACCAGAGGTTGTATTATGCCCTCAATAAAAACATATTAATTATCTTTTGTTTTGGGACCTTTCTACATGCTGATGGGTCCCTGAATAAATCAGGGAGTCCAATATCGTTCAACACTGTCTCAACATAGCTAAGTTACCTGATCTTTCTATGGTTTTCCAGCTTCAAGCAATTTCTTAGTATGAATTGTGTCAGGATCACCGTGTCCCTCTGCCAGATCAAATGCCACAAAAGGATTGTGGCTAACTGTATTGAGTCTGTAATGTGACGCTCGCAGTCAGAGACACTTGGGATTTCGCTTGGCAGTTCTAAAGCCCATATCTAATACCTGGAACATTCACGGACTTCGAGGGCAGACACCTGGGGTTTTCTGCGTCGGAGCGGTACTGCGAGGACCAGAGGTGTTTGCGGTTCTTCATCTCCCGCACCTGGTGCCTCATCCCGCCCCCTCCTTTCCAGCAGCCCTTCAAATACGACTCGCATCCCCCACTCCGCGGGAGACGCTCGCAGTCAGAGACACTTGGGATTTCGCTTGGCAGTTCTAAAGCCCATGTCTAATACCTGGAACATTCACGGACTTCGAGGGCAGACACCTGGGGTTTCCTGCGTCGGAGCGGGACTGCGAGGACCAGAGGTGTTTGTGGTTCTTCATATCCCGCACCTGGTGCCTCTTCCCGCCCCCTCCTTTCCAGCAGCCCTTCAAATACGACTCCCGTCCCCCGCTCCGCGGGAGACGCTCGCAGTAAGAGACACTTGGGATTTCGCTTGGCAGTTCTAAAGCCCATATCTAATACCTGGAACATTCACGGACTTCGAGGGCAGACACCTGGGGTTTCCTGCGTCGGAGCGGGACTGCGAGGACCAGAGGTGTTTGCGGTTCTTCATCACCCGCACCTGGTGCCTCTTCCCACCCCCTCCTTTCCAGCAGCCCTTCAAATACGACTCGCATCCCCCACTCCGCGGGAGACGCTCGCAGTCAGAGACTCTTGGGATTTCGCTTGGCAGTTCTAAAGCCCATATCTAATACCTGGAACATTCACTGACTTCGAGGACAGACACATGGGGTTTTCTGCGTTGGAGTGGGACTGCGAGGACCAGAGGTTGTATTATGCCCTCAATAAAAACATATTAATTATCTTTTGTTTTGGGACCTTTCTACATGCTGATGGGTCCCTGAATAAATCAGGGAGTCCAATATCGTTCAACACTGTCTCAACATAGCTAAGTTACCTGATCTTTCTATGGTTTTCCATCTTCAAGCAATTTCTTAGTATGAATTGTGTCAGGATCACCGTGTCCCTCTGCCAGATCGAATGCCACAAAAGGATTGTGGCTAACTGTATTGAGTCTGTAATGTGACGCTCGCAGTCAGAGACACTTGGGATTTCGCTTGGCAGTTCTAAAGCCCATATCTAATACCTGGAACATTCACGGACTTCGAGGAGAGACACATGGGGTTTTCTGCGTTGGAGCGGGACTGCGAGGACCAGAGGTGTTTGCGGTTCTTCATCTCCCGCACCTGGTGCCTCTTCCCGCCCCCTCCTTTCCAGCAGCCCTTCAAATACGACTCGCGTCCCCCACTCCGCGGGAGACGCTCGCAGTCAGAGACTCTTGGGATTTCGCTTGGCAGTTCTAAAGCCCATATCTAATACCTGGAACATTCACTGACTTCGAGGACAGACACATGGGGTTTTCTGCGTTGGAGCGGGACTGCGAGGACCAGAGGTGTTTGCGGTTCTTCATCTCCCGCACCTGGTGCCTCTTCCCGCCCCCTCCTTTCCAGCAGCCCTTCAAATACGACTCGCATCCCCCGCTCCGCGGGAGACGCTCGCAGTCAGAGATACTTGGGATTTAGCTTGGCAGTTCTAAAGCCCATATCTAATACCTGGAACATTCACGGACTTCGAGGGCAGACACCTGGGGTTTCCTGCTTCGGAGCGGGACTGCGAGGACCAGAGGTGTTTGCGGTTCTTCATCTCCCGCACCTGGTGCCTCTTCCCGCCCCCTCCTTTCCAGCAGCCCTTCAAATACGACTAGCGTCCCCCGCTCCGCGGGAGACGCTCGCAGTCAGAGACACTTGGGATTTCGCTTGGCAGTTCTAAAGCCCATATCTAATACCTGGAACATTCACGGACTTCGAGGGCAGACACCTGGGGTTTTCTGCGTCGGAGCGGAACTGCGAGGACCAGAGGTGTTTGCGGTTCTTCATCTCCCGCACCTGGTGCCTCATCCCGCCCCCTCCTTTCCAGCAGCCCTTCAAATACGACTCACGTCCCCCACTCCGCGGGAGACGCTCACAGTCAGAGACTCTTTGGATTTCGCTTGGCAGTTCTAAAGCCCATATCTAATACCTGGAACATTCACGGACTTCGAGGAGAGACACATGGGGTTTTCTGCGTTGGAGCGGGACTGCGAGGACCAGAGGTGTCTGCGGTTCTTCATCTCCCGCACCTGGTGCCTCTTCCCGCCCCCTCCTTTCCAGCAGCCCTTCAAATACGACTCGCGTCCCCCACTCCGCGGGAGACGCTCGCAGTCAGAGACTCTTGGGATTTCGCTTGGCAGTTCTAAAGCCCATATCTAATACCTGGAACATTCACTGACTTCGAGGACAGACACATGGGGTTTTCTGCGTTGGAGCGGGACTGCGAGGACCAGAGGTGTTTGCGGTTCTTCATCTCCCGCACCTGGTGCCTCTTCCCGCCCCCTCCTTTCCAGCAGCCCTTCAAATACGACTCGCATCCCCCGCTCCGCGGGAGACGCTCGCAGTCAGAGATACTTGGGATTTAGCTTGGCATTTCTAAAGCCCATATCTAATACCTGGAACATTCACGGACTTCGAGGGCAGACACCTGGGGTTTCCTGCTTCGGAGCGGGACTGCGAGGACCAGAGGTGTTTGCGGTTCTTCATCTCCCGCACCTGGTGCCTCTTCCCGCCCCCTCCTTTCCAGCAGCCCTTCAAATACGACTCGCGTCCCCCGCTCCGCGGGAGACGCTCGCAGTCAGAGACACTTGGGATTTCGCTTGGCAGTTCTAAAGCCCATATCTAATACCTGGAACATTCACGGACTTCGAGGGCAGACACCTGGGGTTTTCTGCGTCGGAGCGGAACTGCGAGGACCAGAGGTGTTTGCGGTTCTTCATCTCCCGCACCTGGTGCCTCATCCCGCCCCCTCCTTTCCAGCAGCCCTTCAAATACGACACGCGTCCCCCACTCCGCGGGAGACGCTCGCAGTCAGAGACTCTTTGGATTTCGCTTGGCAGTTCTAAAGCCCATATCTAATACCTGGAACATTCACGGACTTCGAGGAGAGACACATGGGGTTTTCTGCGTTGGAGCGGGACTGCGAGGACCAGAGGTGTTTGCGGTTCTTCATCTCCCGCACCTGGTGCCTCTTCCCGCCCCCTCCTTTCCAGCAGCCCTTCAAATACGACTCGCGTCCCCCACTCCGCGGGAGACGCTCGCAGTCAGAGACTCTTGGGATTTTGCTTGGCAGTTCTAAAGCCCATATCTAATACCTGGAACATTCACTGACTTCGAGGACAGACACATGGGGTTTTCTGCGTTGGAGCGGGACTGCGAGGACCAGAGGTGTTTGCGGTTCTTCATCTCCCGCACCTGGTGCCTCTTCCCGCCCCCTCCTTTCCAGCAGCCCTTCAAATACGACTCGCATCCCCCGCTCCGCGGGAGACGCTCGCAGTCAGAGATACTTGGGAATTAGCTTGGCATTTCTAAAGCCCATATCTAATACCTGGAACATTCACGGACTTCGAGGGCAGACACCTGGGGTTTCCTGCTTCGGAGCGGGACTGCGAGGACCAGAGGTGTTTGCGGTTCTTCATCTCCCGCACCTGGTGCCTCTTCCCGCCCCCTCCTTTCCAGCAGCCCTTCAAATACGACTCGCGTCCCCCGCTCCGCGGGAGACGCTCGCAGTCAGAGAAACTTGGGATTTCGCTTGGCAGTTCTTAAAGCCCATATCTAGTACCTGGAACATTCACAGACTTCGAGGGCAGACACCTGTGGTTTCCTGCGTCTGAGCGGGACTGCGAGGACCAGAGGTGTTTGCGGTTCTTCATCTCCCGCACCTGGTACCTCTTCCCGCCCCCTCCTTTCCAGCAGCCCTTCAAATACGACTCGCGTCCCCCACTCCGCGGGAGACGCTCGCAGTCAGAGACTCTTGGGATTTTGCTTGGCAGTTCTAAAGCCCATATCTAATACCTGGAACATTCACTGACTTCGAGGACAGACACATGGGGTTTTCTGCGTTGGAGCGGGACTGCGAGGACCAGAGGTGTTTGCGGTTCTTCATCTCCCGCACCTGGTGCCTCTTCCCGCCCCCTCCTTTCCAGCAGCCCTTCAAATACGACTCGCATCCCCCGCTCCGCGGGAGACGCTCGCAGTCAGAGATACTTGGGAATTAGCTTGGCATTTCTAAAGCCCATATCTAATACCTGGAACATTCACGGACTTCGAGGGCAGACACCTGGGGTTTCCTGCTTCGGAGCGGGACTGCGAGGACCAGAGGTGTTTGCGGTTCTTCATCTCCCGCACCTGGTGCCTCTTCCCGCCCCCTCCTTTCCAGCAGCCCTTCAAATACGACTCGCGTCCCCCGCTCCGCGGGAGACGCTCGCAGTCAGAGAAACTTGGGATTTCGCTTGGCAGTTCTTAAAGCCCATATCTAGTACCTGGAACATTCACAGACTTCGAGGGCAGACACCTGTGGTTTCCTGCGTCTGAGCGGGACTGCGAGGACCAGAGGTGTTTGCGGTTCTTCATCTCCCGCACCTGGCACCTCTTCCCGCCCCCTCCTTTCCAGCAGCCCTTCAAATACGACTCGCGTCCCCCGCTCCGCGGGAGACGCTCGCAGTCAGAGATACTTGGGATTTTGCTTGGCAGTTCTAAAGCTCATATCTAATACCTGGAACATTCACGGACTTCGAGGGCAGACACCTGGGTTTCCTGCGTCGGAGCGGGACTGCGAGGACCAGAGGTGTTTGCGGTTCTTCATCTCCCGCACCTGGTGCCTCTTCCCGCCCCCTCCTTTCCAGCAGCCCTTCAAATACGACTCGCGTCCCCCGCTCCGCGGGAGACGCTCGCAGTCAGAGACACTTGGGATTTTGCTTGGCAGTTCTAAAGCCCATATCTAATACCTGGAACATTCACGGACTTCGAGGGCAGACACCTGGAGTTTCCTGCGTTGGAGCAGGACTGCTAGGGCCAGAGGTGTTTGCGGTTCTTCATCACCCGCACCTGGTGCCTCTTCCCGCCCCCTCCTTTCCAGCAGCCCTTCAAATACGACTCGCGTCCCCGCTCCGCGGGAGACGCTCGCAGTCAGAGACACTTGGGATTTCGCTTGGCAGTTCTAAAGCCCATATCTAATACCTGGAACACTCACGGACTTCGAGGGCAGACACCTGGGGTTTCCTGCGTCGGAGCGGGACTGCAAGGACCAGAGGTGTTTGCGGTTCTTCATCTCCCGCACCTGGTGCCTCTTCCCGCCCCCTCCTTTCCAGCAGCCCTTCAAATACGACTCGCATCCCCCGCTCCGCGGGAGACGCTCGCAGTCAGAGACATTTGGGATTTCGCTTGGCAGTTCTAAAGCCCATATCTAATACCTGGAACATTCACGGACTTCGAGGGCAGACACCTGGGGTTTCGTGCGTCGGAGCGGGACTGCGAGGACCAGAGGTGTTTGCGGGTCTTCATCTCTTGCACCTGGTGCCTCTTCCCGCCCCCTCCTTTCCAGCAGCCCTTCAAATACGACTCCCGTCCCCCGCTCCGCGGGACACGCTCGCAGTCAGAGACACTTGGGATTTCGCTTGGCAGTTCTAAAGCCCATATCTAATACCTGGAACATTCACGGACTTCGAGGGCAGACACCTGGGGTTTCCTGCGTCGGAGCGGGACTGCGAGGACCAGAGGTGTTTGCGGTTCTTCATCTACCGCACCTGGTGCCTCTTCCCGCCCCCTCCTTTCCAGCAGCCCTTCAAATACGACTCCCGTCCCCCGCTCCGCGGGAGACGCTCGCAGTAAGAGACACTTGGGATTTCGCTTGGCAGTTCTAAAGCCCATATCTAATACCTGGAACATTCACAGACTTCGAGGGCAGACACCTGGGGTTTCCTGCGTCGGAGCGGGACTGCGAGGACCAGAGGTGTTTGCGGTTCTTCATCACCCGCACCTGGTGCCTCTTCCCACCCCCTCCTTTCCAGCAGCCCTTCAAATACGACTCGCATCCCCCACTCCGCGGGAGACGCTCGCAGTCAGAGACTCTTGGGATTTCGCTTGGCAGTTCTAAAGCCCATATCTAATACCTGGAACATTCACTGACTTCGAGGACAGACACATGGGGTTTTCTGCGTTGGAGTGGGACTGCGAGGACCAGAGGTTGTATTATGCCCTCAATAA
Organism: Lissotriton helveticus; assembly: GCF_964261635.1. NCBI lineage: Eukaryota > Metazoa > Chordata > Amphibia > Caudata > Salamandridae > Lissotriton > Lissotriton helveticus. Next base: position 1,431,625,202 of record NC_136059.1, read on the forward strand.
AAACATATTAATTATCTTTTGTTTTGGGACCTTTCTACATGCTGATGGGTCCCTGAATAAATCAGGGAGTCCAATATCGTTCAACACTGTCTCAACATAGCTAAGTTACCTGATCTTTCTATGGTTTTCCAGCTTCAAGCAATTTCTTAGTATGAATTGTGTCAGGATCACCGTGTCCCTCTGCCAGATCAAATGCCACAAAAGGATTGTGGCTAACTGTATTGAGTCTGTAATGTGACGCTCGCAGTCAGAGACACTTGGGATTTCGCTTGGCAGTTCTAAAGCCCATATCTAATACCTGGAACATTCACGGACTTCGAGGGCAGACACCTGGGGTTTTCTGCGTCGGAGCGGTACTGCGAGGACCAGAGGTGTTTGCGGTTCTTCATCTCCCGCACCTGGTGCCTCATCCCGCCCCCTCCTTTCCAGCAGCCCTTCAAATACGACTCGCATCCCCCACTCCGCGGGAGACGCTCGCAGTCAGAGACACTTGGGATTTCGCTTGGCAGTTCTAAAGCCCATGTCTAATACCTGGAACATTCACGGACTTCGAGGGCAGACACCTGGGGTTTCCTGCGTCGGAGCGGGACTGCGAGGACCAGAGGTGTTTGTGGTTCTTCATATCCCGCACCTGGTGCCTCTTCCCGCCCCCTCCTTTCCAGCAGCCCTTCAAATACGACTCCCGTCCCCCGCTCCGCGGGAGACGCTCGCAGTAAGAGACACTTGGGATTTCGCTTGGCAGTTCTAAAGCCCATATCTAATACCTGGAACATTCACGGACTTCGAGGGCAGACACCTGGGGTTTCCTGCGTCGGAGCGGGACTGCGAGGACCAGAGGTGTTTGCGGTTCTTCATCACCCGCACCTGGTGCCTCTTCCCACCCCCTCCTTTCCAGCAGCCCTTCAAATACGACTCGCATCCCCCACTCCGCGGGAGACGCTCGCAGTCAGAGACTCTTGGGATTTCGCTTGGCAGTTCTAAAGCCCATATCTAATACCTGGAACATTCACTGACTTCGAGGACAGACACATGGGGTTTTCTGCGTTGGAGTGGGACTGCGAGGACCAGAGGTTGTATTATGCCCTCAATAAAAACATATTAATTATCTTTTGTTTTGGGACCTTTCTACATGCTGATGGGTCCCTGAATAAATCAGGGAGTCCAATATCGTTCAACACTGTCTCAACATAGCTAAGTTACCTGATCTTTCTATGGTTTTCCATCTTCAAGCAATTTCTTAGTATGAATTGTGTCAGGATCACCGTGTCCCTCTGCCAGATCGAATGCCACAAAAGGATTGTGGCTAACTGTATTGAGTCTGTAATGTGACGCTCGCAGTCAGAGACACTTGGGATTTCGCTTGGCAGTTCTAAAGCCCATATCTAATACCTGGAACATTCACGGACTTCGAGGAGAGACACATGGGGTTTTCTGCGTTGGAGCGGGACTGCGAGGACCAGAGGTGTTTGCGGTTCTTCATCTCCCGCACCTGGTGCCTCTTCCCGCCCCCTCCTTTCCAGCAGCCCTTCAAATACGACTCGCGTCCCCCACTCCGCGGGAGACGCTCGCAGTCAGAGACTCTTGGGATTTCGCTTGGCAGTTCTAAAGCCCATATCTAATACCTGGAACATTCACTGACTTCGAGGACAGACACATGGGGTTTTCTGCGTTGGAGCGGGACTGCGAGGACCAGAGGTGTTTGCGGTTCTTCATCTCCCGCACCTGGTGCCTCTTCCCGCCCCCTCCTTTCCAGCAGCCCTTCAAATACGACTCGCATCCCCCGCTCCGCGGGAGACGCTCGCAGTCAGAGATACTTGGGATTTAGCTTGGCAGTTCTAAAGCCCATATCTAATACCTGGAACATTCACGGACTTCGAGGGCAGACACCTGGGGTTTCCTGCTTCGGAGCGGGACTGCGAGGACCAGAGGTGTTTGCGGTTCTTCATCTCCCGCACCTGGTGCCTCTTCCCGCCCCCTCCTTTCCAGCAGCCCTTCAAATACGACTAGCGTCCCCCGCTCCGCGGGAGACGCTCGCAGTCAGAGACACTTGGGATTTCGCTTGGCAGTTCTAAAGCCCATATCTAATACCTGGAACATTCACGGACTTCGAGGGCAGACACCTGGGGTTTTCTGCGTCGGAGCGGAACTGCGAGGACCAGAGGTGTTTGCGGTTCTTCATCTCCCGCACCTGGTGCCTCATCCCGCCCCCTCCTTTCCAGCAGCCCTTCAAATACGACTCGCGTCCCCCACTCCGCGGGAGACGCTCACAGTCAGAGACTCTTTGGATTTCGCTTGGCAGTTCTAAAGCCCATATCTAATACCTGGAACATTCACGGACTTCGAGGAGAGACACATGGGGTTTTCTGCGTTGGAGCGGGACTGCGAGGACCAGAGGTGTCTGCGGTTCTTCATCTCCCGCACCTGGTGCCTCTTCCCGCCCCCTCCTTTCCAGCAGCCCTTCAAATACGACTCGCGTCCCCCACTCCGCGGGAGACGCTCGCAGTCAGAGACTCTTGGGATTTCGCTTGGCAGTTCTAAAGCCCATATCTAATACCTGGAACATTCACTGACTTCGAGGACAGACACATGGGGTTTTCTGCGTTGGAGCGGGACTGCGAGGACCAGAGGTGTTTGCGGTTCTTCATCTCCCGCACCTGGTGCCTCTTCCCGCCCCCTCCTTTCCAGCAGCCCTTCAAATACGACTCGCATCCCCCGCTCCGCGGGAGACGCTCGCAGTCAGAGATACTTGGGATTTAGCTTGGCATTTCTAAAGCCCATATCTAATACCTGGAACATTCACGGACTTCGAGGGCAGACACCTGGGGTTTCCTGCTTCGGAGCGGGACTGCGAGGACCAGAGGTGTTTGCGGTTCTTCATCTCCCGCACCTGGTGCCTCTTCCCGCCCCCTCCTTTCCAGCAGCCCTTCAAATACGACTCGCGTCCCCCGCTCCGCGGGAGACGCTCGCAGTCAGAGACACTTGGGATTTCGCTTGGCAGTTCTAAAGCCCATATCTAATACCTGGAACATTCACGGACTTCGAGGGCAGACACCTGGGGTTTTCTGCGTCGGAGCGGAACTGCGAGGACCAGAGGTGTTTGCGGTTCTTCATCTCCCGCACCTGGTGCCTCATCCCGCCCCCTCCTTTCCAGCAGCCCTTCAAATACGACACGCGTCCCCCACTCCGCGGGAGACGCTCGCAGTCAGAGACTCTTTGGATTTCGCTTGGCAGTTCTAAAGCCCATATCTAATACCTGGAACATTCACGGACTTCGAGGAGAGACACATGGGGTTTTCTGCGTTGGAGCGGGACTGCGAGGACCAGAGGTGTTTGCGGTTCTTCATCTCCCGCACCTGGTGCCTCTTCCCGCCCCCTCCTTTCCAGCAGCCCTTCAAATACGACTCGCGTCCCCCACTCCGCGGGAGACGCTCGCAGTCAGAGACTCTTGGGATTTTGCTTGGCAGTTCTAAAGCCCATATCTAATACCTGGAACATTCACTGACTTCGAGGACAGACACATGGGGTTTTCTGCGTTGGAGCGGGACTGCGAGGACCAGAGGTGTTTGCGGTTCTTCATCTCCCGCACCTGGTGCCTCTTCCCGCCCCCTCCTTTCCAGCAGCCCTTCAAATACGACTCGCATCCCCCGCTCCGCGGGAGACGCTCGCAGTCAGAGATACTTGGGAATTAGCTTGGCATTTCTAAAGCCCATATCTAATACCTGGAACATTCACGGACTTCGAGGGCAGACACCTGGGGTTTCCTGCTTCGGAGCGGGACTGCGAGGACCAGAGGTGTTTGCGGTTCTTCATCTCCCGCACCTGGTGCCTCTTCCCGCCCCCTCCTTTCCAGCAGCCCTTCAAATACGACTCGCGTCCCCCGCTCCGCGGGAGACGCTCGCAGTCAGAGAAACTTGGGATTTCGCTTGGCAGTTCTTAAAGCCCATATCTAGTACCTGGAACATTCACAGACTTCGAGGGCAGACACCTGTGGTTTCCTGCGTCTGAGCGGGACTGCGAGGACCAGAGGTGTTTGCGGTTCTTCATCTCCCGCACCTGGTACCTCTTCCCGCCCCCTCCTTTCCAGCAGCCCTTCAAATACGACTCGCGTCCCCCGCTCCGCGGGAGACGCTCGCAGTCAGAGATACTTGGGATTTTGCTTGGCAGTTCTAAAGCTCATATCTAATACCTGGAACATTCACGGACTTCGAGGGCAGACACCTGGGTTTCCTGCGTCGGAGCGGGACTGCGAGGACCAGAGGTGTTTGCGGTTCTTCATCTCCCGCACCTGGTGCCTCTTCCCGCCCCCTCCTTTCCAGCAGCCCTTCAAATACGACTCGCGTCCCCCGCTCCGCGGGAGACGCTCGCAGTCAGAGACACTTGGGATTTTGCTTGGCAGTTCTAAAGCCCATATCTAATACCTGGAACATTCACGGACTTCGAGGGCAGACACCTGGAGTTTCCTGCGTTGGAGCAGGACTGCTAGGGCCAGAGGTGTTTGCGGTTCTTCATCACCCGCACCTGGTGCCTCTTCCCGCCCCCTCCTTTCCAGCAGCCCTTCAAATACGACTCGCGTCCCCGCTCCGCGGGAGACGCTCGCAGTCAGAGACACTTGGGATTTCGCTTGGCAGTTCTAAAGCCCATATCTAATACCTGGAACACTCACGGACTTCGAGGGCAGACACCTGGGGTTTCCTGCGTCGGAGCGGGACTGCAAGGACCAGAGGTGTTTGCGGTTCTTCATCTCCCGCACCTGGTGCCTCTTCCCGCCCCCTCCTTTCCAGCAGCCCTTCAAATACGACTCGCGTCCCCCGCTCCGCGGGAGACGCTCGCAGTCAGAGACATTTGGGATTTCGCTTGGCAGTTCTAAAGCCCATATCTAATACCTGGAACATTCACGGACTTCGAGGGCAGACACCTGGGGTTTCGTGCGTCGGAGCGGGACTGCGAGGACCAGAGGTGTTTGCGGGTCTTCATCTCTTGCACCTGGTGCCTCTTCCCGCCCCCTCCTTTCCAGCAGCCCTTCAAATACGACTCCCGTCCCCCGCTCCGCGGGACACGCTCGCAGTCAGAGACACTTGGGATTTCGCTTGGCAGTTCTAAAGCCCATATCTAATACCTGGAACATTCACGGACTTCGAGGGCAGACACCTGGGGTTTCCTGCGTCGGAGCGGGACTGCGAGGACCAGAGGTGTTTGCGGTTCTTCATCTACCGCACCTGGTGCCTCTTCCCGCCCCCTCCTTTCCAGCAGCCCTTCAAATACGACTCCCGTCCCCCGCTCCGCGGGAGACGCTCGCAGTAAGAGACACTTGGGATTTCGCTTGGCAGTTCTAAAGCCCATATCTAATACCTGGAACATTCACAGACTTCGAGGGCAGACACCTGGGGTTTCCTGCGTCGGAGCGGGACTGCGAGGACCAGAGGTGTTTGCGGTTCTTCATCACCCGCACCTGGTGCCTCTTCCCACCCCCTCCTTTCCAGCAGCCCTTCAAATACGACTCGCATCCCCCACTCCGCGGGAGACGCTCGCAGTCAGAGACTCTTGGGATTTCGCTTGGCAGTTCTAAAGCCCATATCTAATACCTGGAACATTCACTGACTTCGAGGACAGACACATGGGGTTTTCTGCGTTGGAGTGGGACTGCGAGGACCAGAGGTTGTATTATGCCCTCAATAAAAACATATTAATTATCTTTTGTTTTGGGACCTTTCTACATGCTGATGGGTCCCTGAATAAATCAGGGAGTCCAATATCGTTCAACACTGTCTCAACATAGCTAAGTTACCTGATCTTTCTATGGTTTTCCAGCTTCAAGCAATTTCTTAGTATGAATTGTGTCAGGATCACCGTGTCCCTCTGCCAGATCAAATGCCACAAAAGGATTGTGGCTAACTGTATTGAGTCTGTAATGTGACGCTCGCAGTCAGAGACACTTGGGATTTCGCTTGGCAGTTCTAAAGCCCATATCTAATACCTGGAACATTCACGGACTTCGAGGGCAGACACCTGGGGTTTTCTGCGTCGGAGCGGTACTGCGAGGACCAGAGGTGTTTGCGGTTCTTCATCTCCCGCACCTGGTGCCTCATCCCGCCCCCTCCTTTCCAGCAGCCCTTCAAATACGACTCGCATCCCCCACTCCGCGGGAGACGCTCGCAGTCAGAGACTCTTTGGATTTCGCTTGGCAGTTCTAAAGCCCATATCTAATACCTGGAACATTCATGGACTTCGAGGAGAGACACATGGGGTTTTCTGCGTTGGAGCGGGACTGCGAGGACCAGAGGTGTTTGCGGTTCTTCATCTCCCGCACCTGGTGCCTCTTCCCGCCCCCTCCTTTCCAGCAGCCCTTCAAATACGACTCGCGTCCCCCACTCCGCGGGAGACGCTCGCAGTCAGAGACTCTTGGGATTTCGCTTGGCAGTTCTAAAGCCCATATCTAATACCTGGAACATTCACTGACTTCGAGGACAGACACATGGGGTTTTCTGCGTTGGAGCGGGACTGCGAGAACCAGAGGTGTTTGCGGTTCTTCGTCTCCCGCACCTGGTACCTCTCTCTGCCCCCTCCTTTCCAGCAGCCCTTCAAATACGACTCGCGTCCCCCGCTCCGCGGGAGACGCTCGCAGTCAGAGATACTTGGGATTTTGCTTGGCAGTTCTAAAGCTCATATCTAATACCTGGAACATTCACGGACTCCGAGGGCAGACACCTGGGTTTCCTGCGTCGGAGCGGGACTGCGAGGACCAGAGGTGTTTGCGGTTCTTCATCTCCCGCACCTGGTGCCTCTTCCCTCCCCCTCCTTTCCAGCAGCCCTTCAAATACGACTCGCGTCCCCCGCTCCGCGGGAGACGCTCGCAGTCCGAGACACTTGGGATTTTGCTTGTCAGTTCTAAAGCCCATATCTAATACCTGGAACATTCACGGACTTCGAGGGCAGACACCTGGAGTTTCCTGCGTCGGAGCGGGACTGCGAGGGCCAGAGGTGTTTGCGGTTCTTCATCACCCGCACCTGGTGCCTCTTCCCGCCCCCTCCTTTCCAGCAGCCCTTCAAATACGACTCGCGTCCCCGCTCTGCGGGAGACGCTCGCAGTCAGAGACACTTGGGTTTTCGCTTGGCAGTTCTAAAACCATATCTAATACCTGGAACACTCACGGACTTCGAGGGCAGACACCTGGGGTTTCCTGCGTCGGAGCGGGACTGCAAGGACCCGAGGTGTTTGCGGTTCTTCATCTCCCGCACCTGGTGCCTCTTCCCGCCCCCTCCTTTCCAGCAGCCCTTCAAATACGACTCGCGCCCCCCGCTCCGCGGGAGACGCTCGCAGTCAGAGACACTTGGGATTTCGCTTGGCAGTTCTAAAGCCCATATCTAATACCTGGAACATTCACGGACTTCGAGGGCAGACACCTGGGGTTTCGTGCGTCGGAGCGGGACTGCGAGGTCCAGAGGTGTTTGCGGGTCTTCATCTCCTGCACCTGGTGCCTCTTCCCGCCCCCTCCTTTCCAGCAGCCCTTCAAATACGACTCCCGTCCTCGGCTCCGCGGGACACGCTCGCAGTCAGAGACACTTGGGATTTCGCTTGGCAGTTCTAAAGCCCATATCCAATACCTGGAACATTCACGGACTTCGAGGGCAGACATCTGGGGTTTCCTGCGTCGGAGCGGGACTGCGAGGACCAGAGGTGTTTGCGGTTCTTCATCTACCGCACCTGGTGCCTCTTCCTGCCCCCTCCTTTCCAGCAGCCCTTCAAATACGACTCGCGTCCCCCGCTCCGCGGGAGGCGCTCGCAGTCAGAGACACTTGGGATTTCGCTTCGCAGTTCTAAAGCCCATATCTAATACCTGGAACATTCACCGACTTCGAGGGCAGACACCTGGGATTTCCTGCGTCGGAGTGGGACTGCGAGGACCAGAGGTGTTCGCGGTTCTTTATCTCCCGCACCTGGTACCTCTTCCCGCCCCCTCCTTTCCAGCAGCCCTTCAAATACGACTCGCGTCCCCCGCTCCGCGGGAGACACTCGCAGTCAGAGATACTTGGGATTTAGCTTGGCAGTTCTAAAGCCCATATCTAATACCTGGAACATTCAAGGACTTCGAGGGCAGACACCTTGGGTTTCCTGCTTCGGAGCGGGACTGCGAGGACCAGAGGTGTTTGCGGTTCTTCATCTCCCGCACCTGGTGCCTCATCCCGCCCCCTCCTTTCCAGCAGCCCTTCAAATACGACTCGCGTCCCCCACTCCGCGGGAGACGCTCACAGTCAGAGACTCTTTGGATTTCGCTTGGCAGTTCTAAAGCCCATATCTAATACCTGGAACATTCACTGACTTCGAGGAGAGACACATGGGGTTTTCTGCGTTGGAGCGGGACTGCGAGGACCAGAGGTGTTTGCGGTTCTTCATCTCCCACACCTGGTACCTCTCTCTGCCCCCTCCTTTCCAGCAGCCCTTCAAATACGACTCGCGTCCCCCGCTCCGCGGGAGACGCTCGCAGTCAGAGATACTTGGGATTTTGCTTGGCAGTTCTAAAGCTCATATCTAATACCTGGAACATTCACGGACTTCGAGGGCAGACACCTGGGTTTCCTGCGTCGGAGCGGGACTGCGAGGACCAGAGGTGTTTGCGGTTCTTCATCTCCCGCACCTGGTGCCTCTTCCCGCCCCCTCCTTTCCAGCAGCCCTTCAAATACGACTCGCGTCCCCGCTCCGCGGGAGACGCTCACAGTCAGAGACACTTGGGATTTCGCTTGGCAGTTCTAAAGCCCATATCTAATACCTGGAACACTCACGGACTTCGAGGGCAGACACCTGGGGTTTCCTGCGTCGGAGCGGGACTGCAAGGACCCGAGGTGTTTGCGGTTCTTCATCTCCCGCACCTGGTGCCTCTTCCCGCCCCCTCCTTTCCAGCAGCCCTTCAAATACGACTCGCGCCCCCCGCTCCGCGGGAGACGCTCGCAGTCAGAGACACTTGGGATTTCGCTTGGCAGTTCTAAAGCCCATATCTAATACCTGGAACATTCACGGACTTCGAGGGCAGACACCTGGGGTTTCGTGCGTCGGAGCGGGACTGCGAGGTCCAGAGGTGTTTGCGGGTCTTCATCTCCTGCACCTGGTGCCTCTTCCCGCCCCCTCCTTTCCAGCAACCCTTCAAATACGACTCCCGTCCCCCGCTCCGCGGGACACGCTCGCAGTCAGAGACACTTGGGATTTCGCTTGGCAGTTCTAAAGCCCATATCCAATACCTGGAACATTCACGGACTTCGAGGGCAGACATCTGGGGTTTCCTGCGTCGGAGCGGGACTGCAAGGACCAGAGGTGTTTGCGGTTCTTCATCTACCGCACCTGGTGCCTCTTCCTGCCCCCTCCTTTCCAGCAGCCCTTCAAATACGACTCGCGTCCCCCGCTCCGCGGGAGGCGCTCGCAGTCAGAGACACTTGGGATTTCGCTTGGCAGTTCTAAAGCCCATATCTAATACCTGGAACATTCACGGACTTCGAGGGCAGACACCTGGGGTTTCCTGCGTCGGAGCGGGGCTGCGAGGACCAGAGGTGTTTGCGGTTCTTCATCACCCGCACTTGGTGCCTCTTCCCGCCCCCTCCTTTCCAGCAGCCCTTCAAATACGACTCGCGGCCCCCGCTCCGCGGGAGACGCTCGCAGTCAGAGACACTTGGGATTATGCTTGGCAGTTCTAAAGCCCATATCTAATACCTGGAACATTCACGGACTTCGAGGGCAGACACCTGGGGTTTCCTGCGTCGGAGCGGGACTGCGAGGACCAGAGGTGTTTGCGGTTCTTCATCTCCCACACCTGGTGCCTCTTCCCGCCCCCTCCTTTCCAGCAGCCCTTCAAATACGACTCGCGTCCCCTGCTCCGCGGGAGACGCTCGTAGACAGAGACACTTGGGATTTTGCTTGGCAGTTCTAAAGCCCATATCTAATACCTGGAACATTCACGGACTTCGAGGGCAGACACCTGGGGTTTCCTGCGTCGGAGCAGGACTGCGAGTACCAGAGGTGTTTGCGGTTCTTCATCTCCCGCACCTGGTGCCTCTTCCCGCACCCTCCTTTCCAGCAGCCCTTCAAATACGATTCCCGTCCCCCGCTCCGCGGGAGACACTCGCAGTAAGAGACACTTGGGATTTCGCTTGGCAGTTCTAAAGCCCATATCTAATACCTGGAACATTCACGGACTTCGAGGGCAGACACCTGGGGTTTCCTGCGTCGGAGCGGGACTGCAAGGACCAGAGGTGTTTGCGGTTCTTTATCTCCCGCACCTGGTGCCTCTTCCCACCCCCTCCTTTCCAGCAGCCCTTTAAATACGACTCGCATCCCCCGCTCCGCGGGAGAAGCTCGCAGTCAGAGACACTTGGGATTTTGCTTGGCAGTTCTAAAGCCCATATCTAATACCTGGAACATTCACGGACTTCGAGGGCAGACACCTGGGGTTTCCTGCATCGGAGCGGGACTGCGAGGACCAGAGGTGTTTGCGGGTCTTCATCTCCCGCACCTGGTGCCTCTTCCCACCCCCTCCTTTCCAGCAGCCCTTCAAATACGACTCGCGTCCCCCGCTCCGCGGGAGACGCTCGCAGTCAGAGACAGTTGGGATTTCGCTTGGCAGTTCTAAAGCCCATATCTAATACCTGTAACATTCACGGACTTCGGGGGCAGACACCTGGGGTTTCCTGCGTCGGAGCGGGACTGCAAGGACCAGAGGTGTTTGCGGTTCTTTATCTCCCGCACCTGGTGCCTCTTCCCACCCCCTCCTTTCCAGCAGCCCTTCAAATACGACTCGCATCCCCCGCTCCGCGGGAGACGCTCGCAGTCAGAGACACTTGGGATTTTGCTTGGCAGTTCTAAAGCCCATATCTAATACCTGGAACATTCACGGACTTCGAGGGCAGACACCTGGGGTTTCCTGCGTTGGAGCGGGACTGCGAGGACCAGAGGTGTTTGCGGTTCTTTATCTCCCGCACCTGGTGCCTCTTCCTGCCCCCTCCTTTCCAGCAGCCCTTCAAATACGACTCGCGGCCCCCGCTCCGCGGGAGACGCTCGCAGTCAGAGACACTTGGGATTATGCTTGGCAGTTCTAAAGCCCATATCTAATACCTGGAACATTCACGGACTTCGAGGGCAGACACCTGGGGTTTCCTGCGTCGGAGCAGGACTGCGAGGACCAGAGGTGTTTGCGGTTCTTCATCTCCCACACCTGGTGCCTCTTCCCGCCCCCTCCTTTCCAGCAGCCCTTCAAATACGACTCGCGTCCCCCGCTCCGCGGGAGACGCTCGTAGACAGAGACACTTGGGATTTTGCTTGGCAGTTCTAAAGCCCATATCTAATACCTGGAACATTCACGGACTTCGAGGGCAGACACCTGGGGTTTCCTGCGTCGGAGCAGGACTGCGAGTACCAGAGGTGTTTGCGGTTCTTCATCTCCCGCACCTGGTGCCTCTTCCCGCACCCTCCTTTCCAGCAGCCCTTCAAATACGACTCCCGTCCCCCGCTCCGCGGGAGACACTCGCAGTAAGAGACACTTGGGATTTCGCTTGGCAGTTCTAAAGCCCATATCTAATACCTGGAACATTCACGGACTTCGAGGGCAGACACCTGGGGTTTCCTGCATTGGAGCGGGACTGCGAGGACCAGAAGTGTTTGCGGTTCTTTATCTCGCGCACCTGGTACCTCTTCCCGCCCCCTCCTTTCCAGCAGCCCTTCAAATACGACTCGCATCCCCCGCTCCGCGGGAGACGCTCGCAGTCAGAGACACTTGGGATTTTGCTTGGCAGTTCTAACGCCCATATCTAATACCTGGAACATTCACGGACTTCGAGGGCAGACACCTGGGATTTCCTGCGTCGCAGCAGGACTGCAAGGACCAGAGGTGTTTGCGGTTCTTCATCTCCCGCACCTGGTGCCTCTTCCCGCTCCCTCCTTTGCAGCAGCCCTTCAAATACGACTCGTGTCCCCCGCTCCGCGGGAGACGCTCACAGTCAGAGACACTTGGGATTTCGCTTGGCAGTTCTAAAGCCCATATCTAATACCTGGAACATTCACAGACTTCGAGGGCAGACACCTGGGGTTTCCTGCATCGGAGCGGGACTGCAAGGACCAGAGGTGTTTGCGGTTCTTCATCTCCCGCACCTGGTGCCTCTTCCCGCCCCCTCCTTTCCAGCAGCCCTTCAAATATGACTCGCGTCCCCCGCTCCGCGGGAGACGCTCGCAGTCAGAGACACTTGGGATTTCGCTTGGCAGTTCTAAAGCCCATATCTAATACCTGGAACATTCACGGACTTCGAGGGCAGACACCTGGGGTTTCGTGCGTCGGAGCGGGACTGCGAGGACCAGAGGTGTTTGCGGGTCTTCATCTCCTGCACCTGGTGCCTCTTCCCGCCCCCTCCTTTCCAGCAGCCCTTCAAATACGACTCGCGTCCCCCGCTCCGCGGGACACGCTCGCAGTCAGAGACACTTGGGATTTCGCTTGGCAGTTCTAAAGCCCATATCTAATACCTGGAACATTCACGGACTTCGAGGGCAGACACCTGGGGTTTCCTGCGTCGGAGCGGGACTGCAAGGACCAGAGGTGTTTGCGGTTCTTTATCTCCCGCACCTGGTGCCTCTTCCCGCCCCCTCCTTTCCAGCAGCCCTTCAAATACGACTCGCATCCCCCGCTCCGCGGGAGACGCTCGCAGTCAGAGACACTTGGGATTTTGCTTGGCAGTTCTAAAGCCCATATCTAATACCTGGAACATTCACGGACTTCGAGGGCAGACACCTGGGGTTTCCTGCATCGGAGCGGGACTGCGAGGACCAGAGGTGTTTGCGGTTCTTCATCTCCCGCACCTGGTGCCTCTTCCCGCCCCCTCCTTTCCAGCAGCCCTTCAAATACGACTCGCGGCCCCCGCTCCGCGGGAGACGCTCGCAGTCAGAGACACTTAGGATTATGCTTGGCAGTTCTAAAGCCCTTATCTAATACCTGGAACATTCACGGACTTCGAGGGCAGACACCTGGGGTTTCCTGCGTCGGAGCGGGACTGCGAGGACCAGAGGTGTTTGCGGGTCTTCATCTCTTGCACCTGGTGCCTCTTCCGCCCCCTCCTTTCCCGCAGCCCTTCAAATACGACTCCCGTCCCCCGCTCTGCGGGACACATTCGCAGTCAGAGACACTTGAGATTTCGCTTGGCAGTTCTAAAGCCCATATCTAATACCTGGAACATTCACGGACTTCGAGGGCAGACACCTGGGGTTTCCTGCGTCGGAGCGGGACTGCGAGGACCAGAGGTGTTTGCGGTTCTTCATCTACCGCACCTGGTGCCTCTTCCCGCCCCCTCCTTTCCAGCAGCCCTTCAAATACGACTCGCGTCCCCCGCTCCGCGGGAGACGCTCGCAGTCAGAGACACTTGGGATTTCGCTTGGCAGTTCTAAAGCCCATATCTAATACCTGGAACATTCACGGACTTCGAGGGCAGACACCTGGGGTTTCCTGCGTCGGAGCGGGACTGCGAGGACCAGAGGTATTTGCGGTTCTTCATCTCCCGCACCTGGTGCCTCTTTCCGCCCCCTCCTTTCCAGCAGCCCTTCAAATACGACTCCCGTCTCCCGCTCCGCGGGAGACGCTCGCAGTAAGAGACACTTGGGATTTCGCTTGGCAGTTCTAAAGCCCATATCTAATACCTGGAACATTCACGGACTTCAAGGGCAGACACCTGGGGTTTCCTGCATCGGAGCGGGACTGCGAGGACCAGAGGTGTTTGCGGTTCTTCATCACCCGCACCTGGTGCCTCTTCCCACCCCCTCCTTTCCAGCAGCCCTTCAAATACGACTCGCGTCCCCCGCTCCGCGGGAGACGCTCGCAGTCAGAGACACTTGGGATTTCGCTTGGCAGTTCTAAAGCCCATATCTAATACCTGGAACATTCACGGACTTCGAGGGCAGACACCTGGGGTTTCCTGCGTCGGAGCGGGACTGCAAGGACCAGAGGTGTTTGCGGTTCTTTATCTCCCGCACCTGGTGCCTCTTCCCGCCCCCTCCTTTCCAGCAGCCCTTCAAATACGACTCGCATCCCCCGCTCCGCGGGAGACGCTCGCAGTCAGAGACACTTGGGATTTTGCTTGGCAGTTCTAAAGCCCATATCTAATACCTGGAACATTCACGGACTTCGAGGGCAGACACCTGGGGTTTCCTGCATCGGAGCGGGACTGCGAGGACCAGAGGTGTTTGCGGTTCTTCATCTCCCGCACCTGGTGCCTCTTCCCGCCCCCTCCTTTCCAGCAGCCCTTCAAATACGACTCGCGGCCCCCGCTCCGCGGGAGACGCTCGCAGTCAGAGACACTTAGGATTATGCTTGGCAGTTCTAAAGCCCTTATCTAATACCTGGAACATTCACGGACTTCGAGGGCAGACACCTGGGGTTTCCTGCGTCGGAGCGGGACTGCGAGGACCAGAGGGGTTTGCGGTTCTTCATCTCCCGCACCTGGTGCCTCTTCCCGCCCCCTCCTTTCCAGCAGCCCTTCAAATACGACTCGCGTCCCCCGCTCCGTGGGAGACGCTCGCAGTCAGAGACATTTGGGATTTCGCTTGGCAGTTCTAAAGCCCATATCTAATACCTGGAACATTCACGGACTTCGAGGGCAGACACCTGGGGTTTCGTGCGTCGGAGCGGGACTGCGAGGACCAGAGGTGTTTGCGGGTCTTCATCTCTTGCACCTGGTGCCTCTTCCGCCCCCTCCTTTCCCGCAGCCCTTCAAATACGACTCCCGTCCCCCGCTCTGCGGGACACATTCGCAGTCAGAGACACTTGGGATTTCGCTTGGCAGTTCTAAAGCCCATATCTAATACCTGGAACATTCACTGGCTTCGAGGGCAGACACCTGGGGTTTCCTGCGTCGGAGCGGGACTGCGAGGACCAGAGGTGTTTGCGGTTCTTCATCTACCGCACCTGGTGCCTCTTCCCGCCCCCTCCTTTCCAGCAGCCCTTCAAATACGACTCGTGTCCCCCGCTCCGCGGGAGACGCTCGCAGTCAGAGACACTTGGGATTTCGCTTGGCAGTTCTAAAGCCCATATCTAATACCTGGAACATTCACGGACTTCGAGGGCAGACACCTGGGGTTTCCTGCATCGGAGCGGGACTGCGAGGACCAGAGGTGTTTGCGGTTCTTTATCTCCCGCACCTGGTGCCTCTTCCTGCCCCCTCCTTTCCAGCAGCCCTTCAAATACGACTCGCGGCCCCCGCTCCGCGGGAGACGCTCGCAGTCAGAGACACTTGGGATTATGCTTGGCAGTTCTAAAGCCCATATCTAATACCTGGAACATTCACGGACTTCGAGGGCAGACACCTGGGGTTTCCTGCGTCAGAGCGGGACTGCGAGGACCAGAGGTGTTTGCGGTTCTTCATCTCCCACACCTGGTGCCTCTTCCCGCCCCCTCCTTTCCAGCAGCCCTTCAAATACGACTCGCGTCCCCCGCTCCGCGGGAGACGCTCGCAGACAGAGACACTTGGGATTTTGCTTGGCAGTTCTAAAGCCCATATCTAATACCTGGAACATTCACGGACTTCGAGGGCAGACACCTGGGGTTTCCTGCGTCGGAGCAGGACTGCGAGGACCAGAGGTGTTTGCGGTTCTTCATCTCCCGCACCTGGTGCCTCTTCCCGCACCCTCCTTTCCAGCAGCCCTTCAAATACGACTCCCGTCCCCCGCTCCGCGGGAGACACTCGCAGTAAGAGACACTTGGGATTTCGCTTGGCAGTTCTAAAGCCCATATCTAATACCTGGAACATTCACGGACTTCGAGGGCAGACACCTGGGGTTTCCTGCATTGGAGCGGGACTGCGAGGACCAGAGGTGTTTGCGGTTCTTTATCTCGCGCACCTGGTACCTCTTCCCGCCCCCTCCTTTCCAGCAGCCCTTCAAATACGACTCGCGTCCCCCGCTCCGCAGGAGACGCTCGCAGTCAGAGATACTTGGGATTTAGCTTGGCAGTTCTAAAGCCCATATCTAATACCTGGAACATTCACGGACTTCGAGGGCAGACACCTGGGGTTTCGTGCGTCGGAGCGGGACTGCGAGGACCAGAGGTGTTTGCGGGTCTTCATCTCTTGCACCTGGTGCCTCTTCCGCCCCCTCCTTTCCCGCAGCCCTTCAAATACGACTCCCGTCCCCCGCTCTGCGGGACACATTCGCAGTCAGAGACACTTGGGATTTCGCTTGGCAGTTCTAAAGCCCATATCTAATACCTGGAACATTCACTGGCTTCGAGGGCAGACACCTGGGGTTTCCTGCGTCGGAGCGGGACTGCGAGGACCAGAGGTGTTTGCGGTTCTTCATCTACCGCACCTGGTGCCTCTTCCCGCCCCCTCCTTTCCAGCAGCCCTTCAAATACGACTCGTGTCCCCCGCTCCGCGGGAGACGCTCGCAGTCAGAGACACTTGGGATTTCGCTTGGCAGTTCTAAAGCCCATATCTAATACCTGGAACATTCACGGACTTCGAGGGCAGACACCTGGGGTTTCCTGCATCGGAGCGGGACTGCGAGGACCAGAGGTGTTTGCGGTTCTTTATCTCCCGCACCTGGTGCCTCTTCCTGCCCCCTCCTTTCCAGCAGCCCTTCAAATACGACTCGCGGCCCCCGCTCCGCGGGAGACGCTCGCAGTCAGAGACACTTGGGATTATGCTTGGCAGTTCTAAAGCCCATATCTAATACCTGGAACATTCACGGACTTCGAGGGCAGACACCTGGGGTTTCCTGCGTCAGAGCGGGACTGCGAGGACCAGAGGTGTTTGCGGTTCTTCATCTCCCACACCTGGTGCCTCTTCCCGCCCCCTCCTTTCCAGCAGCCCTTCAAATACGACTCGCGTCCCCCGCTCCGCGGGAGACGCTCGCAGACAGAGACACTTGGGATTTTGCTTGGCAGTTCTAAAGCCCATATCTAATACCTGGAACATTCACGGACTTCGAGGGCAGACACCTGGGGTTTCCTGCGTCGGAGCAGGACTGCGAGGACCAGAGGTGTTTGCGGTTCTTCATCTCCCGCACCTGGTGCCTCTTCCCGCACCCTCCTTTCCAGCAGCCCTTCAAATACGACTCCCGTCCCCCGCTCCGCGGGAGACACTCGCAGTAAGAGACACTTGGGATTTCGCTTGGCAGTTCTAAAGCCCATATCTAATACCTGGAACATTCACGGACTTCGAGGGCAGACACCTGGGGTTTCCTGCATTGGAGCGGGACTGCGAGGACCAGAGGTGTTTGCGGTTCTTTATCTCGCGCACCTGGTACCTCTTCCCGCCCCCTCCTTTCCAGCAGCCCTTCAAATACGACTCGCGTCCCCCGCTCCGCAGGAGACGCTCGCAGTCAGAGATACTTGGGATTTAGCTTGGCAGTTCTAAAGCCCATATCTAATACCTGGAACATTCACGGACTTCGAGGGCAGACACCTGGGGTTTCCTGCTTCGGAGCGGGACTGCGAGGACCAGAGGTGTTTGCGGTTCTTCATCTCCCGCACCTGGTGCCTCTTCCCGCCCCCTCCTTTCCAGCAGCCCTTCAAATACAACTCGCATCCCCCGCTCCGCGGGAGACGCTCGCAGTCAGAGACACTTGGGATTTCGCTTGGCAGTTCTAACGCCCATATCTAATACCTGGAACATTCACGGACTTCGAGGGCAGACACCTGGGATTTCCTGCGTCGCAGCAGGACTGCAAGGACCAGAGGTGTTTGCGGTTCTTCATCTCCCGCACCTGGTGCCTCTTCCCGCTCCCTCCTTTGCAGCAGCCCTTCAAATACGACTTGTGTCCCCCGCTCCGCGGGAAACGCTCACAGTCAGAGACACTTGGGATTTTGCTTGGCAGTTCTAAAGCCCATATCTAATACCTGGAACATTCACAGACTTCGAGGGCAGACACCTGGGGTTTCCTGCATCGGAGCGGGACTGCAAGGACCAGAGGTGTTTGCGGTTCTTCATCTCCCGCACCTGGTGCCTCTTTCCGCCCCCTCCTTTCCAGCAGCCCTTCAAATATGACTCGCGTCCCCCGCTCCGCGGGAGACGCTCGCAGTCAGAGACACTTGGGATTTCGCTTGGCAGTTCTAAAGCCCATATCTAATACCTGGAACATTCACGGACTTCGAGGGCAGACACCTGGGGTTTCGTGCGTCGGAGCGGGACTGCGAGGACCAGAGGTGTTTGCGGGTCTTCATCTCCTGCACCTGGTGCCCCTTCCCGCCCCCTCCTTTCCAGCAGCCCTTCAAATACGACTCGCGTCCCCCGCTCCGCGGGACACGCTCGCAGTCAGAGACACTTGGGATTTCGCTTGGCAGTTCTAAAGCCCATATCTAATACCTGGAACATTCACGGACTTCGAGGGCAGACACCTGGGGTTTCCTGCGTCGGAGCGGGACTGCGAGGACCAGAGGTGTTTGCGGTTCTTCATCTACCGCACCTGGTGCCTCTTCCCGCCCCCTCCTTTCCAGCAGCCCTTCAAATACGACTCGCGTCCCCCGCTCCGCGGGAGACGCTCGCAGTCAGAGACACTTGGGATTTTGCTTGGCAGTTCTAAAGCCCATATCTAATACCTGGAACATTCACGGACTTCGAGGGCAGACACCTGGGGTTTCCTGCGTCGGAGCGGGACTGCGAGGACCAGAGGTATTTGCGGTTCTTCATCTCCCGCACCTGGTGCCTCTTTCCGCCCCCTCCTTTCCAGCAGCCCTTCAAATACGACTCCCGTCTCCCGCTCCGCGGGAGACGCTCGCAGTAAGAGACACTTGGGATTTCGCTTGGCAGTTCTAAAGCCCATATCTAATACCTGGAACATTCACGGACTTCAAGGGCAGACACCTGGGGTTTCCTGCATCGGAGCGGGACTGCGAGGACCAGAGGTGTTTGCGGTTCTTCATCACCCGCACCTGGTGCCTCTTCCCACCCCCTCCTTTCCAGCAGCCCTTCAAATACGACTCGCGTCCCCCGCTCCGCGGGAGACGCTCGCAGTCAGAGACACTTGGGATTTCGCTTGGCAGTTCTAAAGCCCATATCTAATACCTGGAACATTCACGGACTTCGAGGGCAGACACCTGGGGTTTCCTGCGTCGGAGCGGGACTGCAAGGACCAGAGGTGTTTGCGGTTCTTTATCTCCCGCACCTGGTGCCTCTTCCCGCCCCTCCTTTGAAGCAGCCCTTCAAATACGACTCGCATCCCCCGCTCCGCGGGAGACGCTCGCAGTCAGAGACACTTGGGATTTTGCTTGGCAGTTCTAAAGCCCATATCTAATACCTGGAACATTCACGGACTTCGAGGGCAGACACCTGGGGTTTCCTGCATCGGAGCGGGACTGCGAGGACCAGAGGTGTTTGCGGTTCTTCATCTCCCGCACCTGGTGCCTCTTCCCGCCCCCTCCTTTCCAGCAGCCCTTCAAATACGACTCGCGGCCCCCGCTCCGCGAGAGACGCTCGCAGTCAGAGACACTTAGGATTATGCTTGGCAGTTCTAAAGCCCTTATCTAATACCTGGAACATTCACGGACTTCGAGGGCAGACACCTGGGGTTTCCTGCGTCGGAGCGGGACTGCGAGGACCAGAGGTGTTTGCGGTTCTTCATCTCCCGCACCTGGTGCCTCTTCCCGCCCCCTCCTTTCCAGCAGCCCTTCAAATACGACTCGCGTCCCCCGCTCCGTGGGAGACTCTCGCAGTCAGAGACATTTGGGATTTCGCTTGGCAGTTCTAAAGCCCATATCTAATACCTGGAACATTCACGGACTTCGAGGGCAGACACCTGGGGTTTCGTGCGTCGGAGCGGGACTGCGAGGACCAGAGGTGTTTGCGGGTCTTCATCTCTTGCACCTGGTGCCTCTTCCGCCCCCTCCTTTCCCGCAGCCCTTCAAATACGACTCCCGTCCCCCGCTCTGCGGGACACATTCGCAGTCAGAGACACTTGGGATTTCGCTTGGCAGTTCTAAAGCCCATATCTAATACCTGGAACATTCACTGGCTTCGAGGGCAGACACCTGGGGTTTCCTGCGTCGGAGCGGGACTGCGAGGACCAGAGGTGTTTGCGGTTCTTCATCTACCGCACCTGGTGCCTCTTCCCGCCCCCTCCTTTCCAGCAGCCCTTCAAATACGACTCGTGTCCCCCGCTCCGCGGGAGACGCTCGCAGTCAGAGACACTTGGGATTTCGCTTGGCAGTTCTAAAGCCCATATCTAATACCTGGAACATTCACGGACTTCGAGGGCAGACACCTGGGGTTTCCTGCATCGGAGCGGGACCGCGAGGACCAGAGGTGTTTGCGGTTCTTCATCTCCCGCACCTGGTGCCTCTTCCCGCCCCCTCCTTTCCCGCAGCCCTTCAAATACGACTCCCGTCCCCCGCTCTGCGGGACACATTCGCAGTCAGAGACACTTGGGATTTCGCTTGGCAGTTCTAAAGCCCATATCTAATACCTGGAACATTCACGGACTTCGAGGGCAGACACCTGGGGTTTCCTGCGTCGGAGCGGGACTGCAAGGACCAGAGGTGTTTGCGGTTCTTTATCTCCCGCACCTGGTGCCTCTTCCCGCCCCCTCCTTTCCAGCAGCCCTTCAAATACGACTCGCATCCCCCGCTCCGCGGGAGACGCTCGCAGTCAGAGACACTTGGGATTTTGCGTGGCAGTTCTAAAGCCCATATCTAATACCTGGAACATTCACGGACTTCGAGGGCAGACACCTGGGGTTTCCTGCATCGGAGCGGGACCGCGAGGACCAGAGGTGTTTGCGGTTCTTCATCTCCCGCACCTGGTGCCTCTTCCCGCCCCCTCCTTTCCAGCAGCCCTTCAAATATGACTCGCGTCCCCCGCTCCGCGGGAGACGCTCGCAGTCAGAGACACTTGGGATTTCGCTTGGCAGTTCTAAAGCCCATATCTAATACCTGGAACATTCACGGACTTCGAGGGCAGACACCTGGGGTTTCGTGCGTCGGAGCGGGACTGCGAGGACCAGAGGTGTTTGCGGGTCTTCATCTCCTGCACCTGGTGCCTCTTCCCGCCCCCTCCTTTCCAGCAGCCCTTCAAATACGACTCGCGTCCCCCGCTCCGCGGGACACGCTCGCAGTCAGAGACACTTGGGATTTCGCTTGGCAGTTCTAAAGCCCATATCTAATACCTGGAACATTCACAGACTTCGAGGGCAGACACCTGGGGTTTCCTGCATCGGAGCGGGACTGCAAGGACCAGAGGTGTTTGCGGTTCTTCATCTCCCGCACCTGGTGCCTCTTCCCGCCCCCTCCTTTCCAGCAGCCCTTCAAATATGACTCGCGTCCCCCGCTCCGCGGGAGACGCTCGCAGTCAGAGACACTTGGGATTTCGCTTGGCAGTTCTAAAGCCCATATCTAATACCTGGAACATTCACGGACTTCGAGGGCAGACACCTGGGGTTTCGTGCGTCGGAGCGGGACTGCGAGGACCAGAGGTGTTTGCGGGTCTTCATCTCCTGCACCTGGTGCCTCTTCCCGCCCCCTCCTTTCCAGCAGCCCTTCAAATACGACTCGCGTCCCCCGCTCCGCGGGACACGCTCGCAGTCAGAGACACTTGGGATTTCGCTTGGCAGTTCTAAAGCCCATATCTAATACCTGGAACATTCACGGACTTCGAGGGCAGACACCTGGGGTTTCCTGCGTCGGAGCGGGACTGCAAGGACCAGAGGTGTTTGCGGTTCTTTATCTCCCGCACCTGGTGCCTCTTCCCGCCCCCTCCTTTCCAGCAGCCCTTCAAATACGACTCGCATCCCCCGCTCCGCGGGAGACGCTCGCAGTCAGAGACACTTGGGATTTTGCTTGGCAGTTCTAAAGCCCATATCTAATACCTGGAACATTCACGGACTTCGAGGGCAGACACCTGGGGTTTCCTGCATCGGAGCGGGACTGCGAGGACCAGAGGTGTTTGCGGTTCTTCATCTCCCGCACCTGGTGCCTCTTCCCGCCCCCTCCTTTCCAGCAGCCCTTCAAATACGACTCGCGGCCCCCGCTCCGCGGGAGACGCTCGCAGTCAGAGACACTTAGGATTATGCTTGGCAGTTCTAAAGCCCTTATCTAATACCTGGAACATTCACGGACTTCGAGGGCAGACACCTGGGGTTTCCTGCGTCGGAGCGGGACTGCGAGGACCAGAGGTGTTTGCGGGTCTTCATCTCTTGCACCTGGTGCCTCTTCCGCCCCCTCCTTTCCCGCAGCCCTTCAAATACGACTCCCGTCCCCCGCTCTGCGGGACACATTCGCAGTCAGAGACACTTGAGATTTCGCTTGGCAGTTCTAAAGCCCATATCTAATACCTGGAACATTCACGGACTTCGAGGGCAGACACCTGGGGTTTCCTGCGTCGGAGCGGGACTGCGAGGACCAGAGGTGTTTGCGGTTCTTCATCTACCGCACCTGGTGCCTCTTCCCGCCCCCTCCTTTCCAGCAGCCCTTCAAATACGACTCGCGTCCCCCGCTCCGCGGGAGACGCTCGCAGTCAGAGACACTTGGGATTTCGCTTGGCAGTTCTAAAGCCCATATCTAATACCTGGAACATTCACGGACTTCGAGGGCAGACACCTGGGGTTTCCTGCGTCGGAGCGGGACTGCGAGGACCAGAGGTATTTGCGGTTCTTCATCTCCCGCACCTGGTGCCTCTTTCCGCCCCCTCCTTTCCAGCAGCCCTTCAAATACGACTCCCGTCTCCCGCTCCGCGGGAGACGCTCGCAGTAAGAGACACTTGGGATTTCGCTTGGCAGTTCTAAAGCCCATATCTAATACCTGGAACATTCACGGACTTCAAGGGCAGACACCTGGGGTTTCCTGCATCGGAGCGGGACTGCGAGGACCAGAGGTGTTTGCGGTTCTTCATCACCCGCACCTGGTGCCTCTTCCCACCCCCTCCTTTCCAGCAGCCCTTCAAATACGACTCGCGTCCCCCGCTCCGCGGGAGACGCTCGCAGTCAGAGACACTTGGGATTTCGCTTGGCAGTTCTAAAGCCCATATCTAATACCTGGAACATTCACGGACTTCGAGGGCAGACACCTGGGGTTTCCTGCGTCGGAGCGGGACTGCAAGGACCAGAGGTGTTTGCGGTTCTTTATCTCCCGCACCTGGTGCCTCTTCCCGCCCCCTCCTTTCCAGCAGCCCTTCAAATACGACTCGCATCCCCCGCTCCGCGGGAGACGCTCGCAGTCAGAGACACTTGGGATTTTGCTTGGCAGTTCTAAAGCCCATATCTAATACCTGGAACATTCACGGACTTCGAGGGCAGACACCTGGGGTTTCCTGCATCGGAGCGGGACTGCGAGGACCAGAGGTGTTTGCGGTTCTTCATCTCCCGCACCTGGTGCCTCTTCCCGCCCCCTCCTTTCCAGCAGCCCTTCAAATACGACTCGCGGCCCCCGCTCCGCGGGAGACGCTCGCAGTCAGAGACACTTAGGATTATGCTTGGCAGTTCTAAAGCCCTTATCTAATACCTGGAACATTCACGGACTTCGAGGGCAGACACCTGGGGTTTCCTGCGTCGGAGCGGGACTGCGAGGACCAGAGGGGTTTGCGGTTCTTCATCTCCCGCACCTGGTGCCTCTTCCCGCCCCCTCCTTTCCAGCAGCCCTTCAAATACGACTCGCGTCCCCCGCTCCGTGGGAGACGCTCGCAGTCAGAGACATTTGGGATTTCGCTTGGCAGTTCTAAAGCCCATATCTAATACCTGGAACATTCACGGACTTCGAGGGCAGACACCTGGGGTTTCGTGCGTCGGAGCGGGACTGCGAGGACCAGAGGTGTTTGCGGGTCTTCATCTCTTGCACCTGGTGCCTCTTCCGCCCCCTCCTTTCCCGCAGCCCTTCAAATACGACTCCCGTCCCCCGCTCTGCGGGACACATTCGCAGTCAGAGACACTTGGGATTTCGCTTGGCAGTTCTAAAGCCCATATCTAATACCTGGAACATTCACTGGCTTCGAGGGCAGACACCTGGGGTTTCCTGCGTCGGAGCGGGACTGCGAGGACCAGAGGTGTTTGCGGTTCTTCATCTACCGCACCTGGTGCCTCTTCCCGCCCCCTCCTTTCCAGCAGCCCTTCAAATACGACTCGTGTCCCCCGCTCCGCGGGAGACGCTCGCAGTCAGAGACACTTGGGATTTCGCTTGGCAGTTCTAAAGCCCATATCTAATACCTGGAACATTCACGGACTTCGAGGGCAGACACCTGGGGTTTCCTGCATCGGAGCGGGACTGCGAGGACCAGAGGTGTTTGCGGTTCTTTATCTCCCGCACCTGGTGCCTCTTCCTGCCCCCTCCTTTGCAGCAGCCCTTCAAATACGACTCGCGGCCCCCGCTCCGCGGGAGACGCTCGCAGTCAGAGACACTTGGGATTATGCTTGGCAGTTCTAAAGCCCATATCTAATACCTGGAACATTCACGGACTTCGAGGGCAGACACCTGGGGTTTCCTGCGTCAGAGCGGGACTGCGAGGACCAGAGGTGTTTGCGGTTCTTCATCTCCCACACCTGGTGCCTCTTCCCGCCCCCTCCTTTCCAGCAGCCCTTCAAATACGACTCGCGTCCCCCGCTCCGCGGGAGACGCTCGCAGACAGAGACACTTGGGATTTTGCTTGGCAGTTCTAAAGCCCATATCTAATACCTGGAACATTCACGGACTTCGAGGGCAGACACCTGGGGTTTCCTGCGTCGGAGCAGGACTGCGAGGACCAGAGGTGTTTGCGGTTCTTCATCTCCCGCACCTGGTGCCTCTTCCCGCACCCTCCTTTCCAGCAGCCCTTCAAATACGACTCCCGTCCCCCGCTCCGCGGGAGACACTCGCAGTAAGAGACACTTGGGATTTCGCTTGGCAGTTCTAAAGCCCATATCTAATACCTGGAACATTCACGGACTTCGAGGGCAGACACCTGGGGTTTCCTGCATTGGAGCGGGACTGCGAGGACCAGAGGTGTTTGCGGTTCTTTATCTCGCGCACCTGGTACCTCTTCCCGCCCCCTCCTTTCCAGCAGCCCTTCAAATACGACTCGCGTCCCCCGCTCCGCAGGAGACGCTCGCAGTCAGAGATACTTGGGATTTAGCTTGGCAGTTCTAAAGCCCATATCTAATACCTGGAACATTCACGGACTTCGAGGGCAGACACCTGGGGTTTCCTGCTTCGGAGCGGGACTGCGAGGACCAGAGGTGTTTGCGGTTCTTCATCTCCCGCACCTGGTGCCTCTTCCCGCCCCCTCCTTTCCAGCAGCCCTTCAAATACAACTCGCATCCCCCGCTCCGCGGGAGACGCTCGCAGTCAGAGACACTTGGGATTTCGCTTGGCAGTT
Organism: Lissotriton helveticus; assembly: GCF_964261635.1. Lineage (NCBI taxonomy): Eukaryota > Metazoa > Chordata > Amphibia > Caudata > Salamandridae > Lissotriton > Lissotriton helveticus. Next base: position 1,431,650,483 of record NC_136059.1, read on the forward strand.
CTAACGCCCATATCTAATACCTGGAACATTCACGGACTTCGAGGGCAGACACCTGGGATTTCCTGCGTCGCAGCAGGACTGCAAGGACCAGAGGTGTTTGCGGTTCTTCATCTCCCGCACCTGGTGCCTCTTCCCGCTCCCTCCTTTGCAGCAGCCCTTCAAATACGACTTGTGTCCCCCGCTCCGCGGGAAACGCTCACAGTCAGAGACACTTGGGATTTTGCTTGGCAGTTCTAAAGCCCATATCTAATACCTGGAACATTCACAGACTTCGAGGGCAGACACCTGGGGTTTCCTGCATCGGAGCGGGACTGCAAGGACCAGAGGTGTTTGCGGTTCTTCATCTCCCGCACCTGGTGCCTCTTTCCGCCCCCTCCTTTCCAGCAGCCCTTCAAATATGACTCGCGTCCCCCGCTCCGCGGGAGACGCTCGCAGTCAGAGACACTTGGGATTTCGCTTGGCAGTTCTAAAGCCCATATCTAATACCTGGAACATTCACGGACTTCGAGGGCAGACACCTGGGGTTTCGTGCGTCGGAGCGGGACTGCGAGGACCAGAGGTGTTTGCGGGTCTTCATCTCCTGCACCTGGTGCCCCTTCCCGCCCCCTCCTTTCCAGCAGCCCTTCAAATACGACTCGCGTCCCCCGCTCCGCGGGACACGCTCGCAGTCAGAGACACTTGGGATTTCGCTTGGCAGTTCTAAAGCCCATATCTAATACCTGGAACATTCACGGACTTCGAGGGCAGACACCTGGGGTTTCCTGCGTCGGAGCGGGACTGCGAGGACCAGAGGTGTTTGCGGTTCTTCATCTACCGCACCTGGTGCCTCTTCCCGCCCCCTCCTTTCCAGCAGCCCTTCAAATACGACTCGCGTCCCCCGCTCCGCGGGAGACGCTCGCAGTCAGAGACACTTGGGATTTTGCTTGGCAGTTCTAAAGCCCATATCTAATACCTGGAACATTCACGGACTTCGAGGGCAGACACCTGGGGTTTCCTGCGTCGGAGCGGGACTGCGAGGACCAGAGGTATTTGCGGTTCTTCATCTCCCGCACCTGGTGCCTCTTTCCGCCCCCTCCTTTCCAGCAGCCCTTCAAATACGACTCCCGTCTCCCGCTCCGCGGGAGACGCTCGCAGTAAGAGACACTTGGGATTTCGCTTGGCAGTTCTAAAGCCCATATCTAATACCTGGAACATTCACGGACTTCAAGGGCAGACACCTGGGGTTTCCTGCATCGGAGCGGGACTGCGAGGACCAGAGGTGTTTGCGGTTCTTCATCACCCGCACCTGGTGCCTCTTCCCACCCCCTCCTTTCCAGCAGCCCTTCAAATACGACTCGCGTCCCCCGCTCCGCGGGAGACGCTCGCAGTCAGAGACACTTGGGATTTCGCTTGGCAGTTCTAAAGCCCATATCTAATACCTGGAACATTCACGGACTTCGAGGGCAGACACCTGGGGTTTCCTGCGTCGGAGCGGGACTGCAAGGACCAGAGGTGTTTGCGGTTCTTTATCTCCCGCACCTGGTGCCTCTTCCCGCCCCTCCTTTGAAGCAGCCCTTCAAATACGACTCGCATCCCCCGCTCCGCGGGAGACGCTCGCAGTCAGAGACACTTGGGATTTTGCTTGGCAGTTCTAAAGCCCATATCTAATACCTGGAACATTCACGGACTTCGAGGGCAGACACCTGGGGTTTCCTGCATCGGAGCGGGACTGCGAGGACCAGAGGTGTTTGCGGTTCTTCATCTCCCGCACCTGGTGCCTCTTCCCGCCCCCTCCTTTCCAGCAGCCCTTCAAATACGACTCGCGGCCCCCGCTCCGCGAGAGACGCTCGCAGTCAGAGACACTTAGGATTATGCTTGGCAGTTCTAAAGCCCTTATCTAATACCTGGAACATTCACGGACTTCGAGGGCAGACACCTGGGGTTTCCTGCGTCGGAGCGGGACTGCGAGGACCAGAGGTGTTTGCGGTTCTTCATCTCCCGCACCTGGTGCCTCTTCCCGCCCCCTCCTTTCCAGCAGCCCTTCAAATACGACTCGCGTCCCCCGCTCCGTGGGAGACTCTCGCAGTCAGAGACATTTGGGATTTCGCTTGGCAGTTCTAAAGCCCATATCTAATACCTGGAACATTCACGGACTTCGAGGGCAGACACCTGGGGTTTCGTGCGTCGGAGCGGGACTGCGAGGACCAGAGGTGTTTGCGGGTCTTCATCTCTTGCACCTGGTGCCTCTTCCGCCCCCTCCTTTCCCGCAGCCCTTCAAATACGACTCCCGTCCCCCGCTCTGCGGGACACATTCGCAGTCAGAGACACTTGGGATTTCGCTTGGCAGTTCTAAAGCCCATATCTAATACCTGGAACATTCACTGGCTTCGAGGGCAGACACCTGGGGTTTCCTGCGTCGGAGCGGGACTGCGAGGACCAGAGGTGTTTGCGGTTCTTCATCTACCGCACCTGGTGCCTCTTCCCGCCCCCTCCTTTCCAGCAGCCCTTCAAATACGACTCGTGTCCCCCGCTCCGCGGGAGACGCTCGCAGTCAGAGACACTTGGGATTTCGCTTGGCAGTTCTAAAGCCCATATCTAATACCTGGAACATTCACGGACTTCGAGGGCAGACACCTGGGGTTTCCTGCATCGGAGCGGGACCGCGAGGACCAGAGGTGTTTGCGGTTCTTCATCTCCCGCACCTGGTGCCTCTTCCCGCCCCCTCCTTTCCCGCAGCCCTTCAAATACGACTCCCGTCCCCCGCTCTGCGGGACACATTCGCAGTCAGAGACACTTGGGATTTCGCTTGGCAGTTCTAAAGCCCATATCTAATACCTGGAACATTCACGGACTTCGAGGGCAGACACCTGGGGTTTCCTGCGTCGGAGCGGGACTGCAAGGACCAGAGGTGTTTGCGGTTCTTTATCTCCCGCACCTGGTGCCTCTTCCCGCCCCCTCCTTTCCAGCAGCCCTTCAAATACGACTCGCATCCCCCGCTCCGCGGGAGACGCTCGCAGTCAGAGACACTTGGGATTTTGCGTGGCAGTTCTAAAGCCCATATCTAATACCTGGAACATTCACGGACTTCGAGGGCAGACACCTGGGGTTTCCTGCATCGGAGCGGGACCGCGAGGACCAGAGGTGTTTGCGGTTCTTCATCTCCCGCACCTGGTGCCTCTTCCCGCCCCCTCCTTTCCACCAGCCCTTCAAATACGACTCTCGGCCCCCGCTCCGCGGGAGACGCTCGCAGTCAGAGACACTTAGGATTATGCTTGGCAGTTCTAAAGCCCATATCTAATACCTGGAACATTCACGGACTTCGAGGGCAGACACCTGGGGTTTCCTGCGTCGGAGCGGGACTGCGAGGACCAGAGGTGTTTGCGGTTCTTCATCTCCCGCACCTGGTGCCTCTTCCCGCCCCCTCCTTTCCAGCAGCCCTTCAAATACGACTCGCGTCCCCCGCTCCGCGGGAGACGCTCGCAGTCAGAGACATTTGGGATTTCGCTTGGCAGTTCTAAAGCCCATATCTAATACCTGGAACATTCACGGACTTCGAGGGCAGACACCTGGGGTTTCGTGCGTCGGAGCGGGACTGCGAGGACCAGAGGTGTTTGCGGGTCTTCATCTCTTGCACCTGGTGCCTCTTCCGCCTCCTCCTTTCCAGCAGCCCTTCAAATACGACTCCCGTCCCCCGCTCCGCGGGACACGCTCGCAGTCAGAGACACTTGGGATTTTGCTTGGCAGTTCTAAAGCCCATATCTAATACCTGGAACATTCACGGACTTCGAGGGCAGACACCTGGGGTTTCCTGCGTCGGAGCGGGACTCCGAGGACCAGAGGTGTTTGCGGTTCTTCATCTACCGCACCTGGTGCCTCTTCCCGCCCCCTCCTTTCCAGCAGCCCTTCAAATACGACTCGTGTCCCCCGCTCCGCGGGAGACGCTCGCAGTCAGAGACACTTGGGATTTCGCTTGGCAGTTCTAAAGCCCATATCTAATACCTGGAACATTCACGGACTTTGAGGGCAGACACCTGGGGTTTCCTGCGTCGGAGCGGGACTGCGAGGACCAGAGGTTGTATTATGCCCTCAATAAAAACATATTAATTATCTTTTGTTTTGGGACCTTTCTACATGCTGATGGGTTCCTGAATAAATCAGGGAGTCCAATATCGTTCAACACTGTCTCAACATAGCTAAGTTACCTGATCTTTCTATGGTTTTCCAGCTTCAAGCAATTTCTTAGTATGAATTGTGTCAGGATCACCGTGTCCCTCTGCCAGATCGAATGCCACAAAAGGATTGTGGCTAACTGTATTGAGTCTGTAATGTGACGCTCGCAGTCAGAGACACTTGGGATTTCGCTTGGCAGTTCTAAAGCCCATATCTAATACCTGGAACATTCACGGACTTTGAGGGCAGACACCTGGGGTTTTCTGCGTCGGAGCGGAACTGCGAGGACCAGAGGTGTTTGCGGTTCTTCATCTCCCGCACCTGGTGCCTCATCCCGCCCCCTCCTTTCCAGCAGCCCTTCAAATACGACTCGCGTCCCCCACTCCGCGGGAGACGCTCGCAGTCAGAGACTCTTGGGATTTCTCTTGGCAGTTCTAAAGCCCATATCTAATACCTGGAACATTCACGGACTTCGAGGAGAGACACATGGGGTTTTCTGCGTTGGAGCGGGACTGCGAGGACCAGAGGTGTTTACGGTTCTTCATCTCCCGCACCTGGTGCCTCTTCCCGCCCCCTCCTTTCCAGCAGCCCTTCAAATACGACTCGCGTCCCCCACTCCGCGGGAGACGCTCGCAGTCAGAGACTCTTGGGATTTCGCTTGGCAGTTCTAAAGCCCATATCTAATACCTGGAACATTCACTGACTTCGAGGGCAGACACCTGGGTTTCCTGCGTCCGAGCGGGACTGCGAGGACCAGAGGTGTTTGCGGTTCTTCATCTCCCGCACCTGGTGCCTCTTCCCGCCCCCTCCTTTTCAGCAGCCCTTCAAATACGACTCGCGTCCCCCGCTCCGCGGGAGACGCTCGCAGTCAGAGACACTTGGGAGTTTGCTTGTCAGTTCTAAAGCCCATATCTAATACCTGGAACATTCACGGACTTCGAGGGCAGACACCTGGAGTTTCCTGCGTCGGAGCGGGACTGCGAGGGCCAGAGGTGTTTGCGGTTCTTCATCACCCGCACCTAGTGCCTCTTCCCGCCCCCTCCTTTCCAGCAGCCCTTCAAATACGACTCGCGTCCCCGCTCCGCGGGAGACGCTCGCAGTCAGAGACACTTGGGATTTCGCTTGGCAGTTCTAAAGCCCATATCTAATACCTGGAACATTCACGGACTTCGAGGGCAGACACCTGGGGTTTCGTGCGTCCGAGCGGGACTGCGAGGTCCAGAGGTGTTTGCGGGTCTTCATCTCCTGCACCTGGTGCCTCTTCCCGACCCCTCCTTTCCAGCAGCCCTTCAAATACGACTCCCGTCCCCCGCTCCGCGGGAGAAGCTCGCAGTAAGAGACACTTGGGATTTCGCTTGGCAGTTCTAAAGCCCATATCTAATACCTGGAACATTCACGGACTTCGAGGGCAGACACCTGGGGTTTCCTGCGTCGGAGCGGGACTGCGAGGACCAGAGGTGTTTGCGGTTCTTCATCACCCGTACCTGGTGCCTCTTCCCACCCCCTCCTTTCCAGCAGCCCTTCAAATACGACTCGCGTCCCCCGCTCCGCGGGAGACGCTCGCAGTCAGAGACAATTGGGATTTCGCTTGGCAGTTCTAAAGCCCATATCTAATACCTGGAACATTCACGGACTTCGAGGGCAGACACCTGGGGTTTCCTGCGTCGGAGCGGTACTGCAAGGACCAGAGGTGTTTGCGGTTCTTTATCTCCCGCACCTGGTGCCTCTTCCCGCCCCCTCCTTTCCAGCAGCCCTTCAAATACGACTCGCATCCCCCGCTCTGCGGGAGACGCTCGCAGTCAGAGACACTTGGGATTTTGCTTGGCAGTTCTTTCTAAAGCCCATATCTAATACCTGGAACATTCACGGACTTCGAGGGCAGACACCTGGGGTTTCCTGCGTCGGAGCGGGACTGCGAGGACCAGAGGTGTTTGCGGTTCTTCATCTCCCGCACCTGGTGCCTCTTCCCGCCCCCTCCTTTCCAGCAGCCCTTCAAATACGACTCACGTCCCCCGCTCCGCGGGAGACGCTCGCAGTCAGAGACATTTGGGATTTCGCTTAGCAGTTCTAAAGCCCATATCTAATACCTGGAACATTCATGGACTTCGAGGGCAGACACCTGGGGTTTCGTGCGTCGGAGCGGGACTGCGAGGACCAGAGGTGTTTGCGGGTCTTCATCTCTTGCACCTGGTGCCTCTTCCGCCCCCTCCTTTCCAGCAGCCCTTCAAATACGACTCCCGTCCCCCGCTCCGCGGGACACGCTCGCAGTCAGAGACACTTGGGATTTCGCTTGGCAGTTCTAAAGCCCATATCTAATACCTGGAACATTCACGGACTTCGAGGGCAGACACCTGGGGTTTCCTGCGTCGGAGCGGGACTGCGAGGACCAGAGGTGTTTGCGGTTCTTCATCTACCGCACCTGGTGCCTCTTCCCGCCCCCTCCTTTCCAGCAGCCCTTCAAATACGACTCGCGTCCCCCGCTCCGCGGGAGACGCTCGCAGTCAGAGACACTTGGGATTTCGCTTGGCAGTTCTAAAGCCCATATCTAATACCTGGAACATTCACGGACTTTGAGGGCAGACACCTGGGGTTTCCTGCGTCGGAGCGGGACTGCGAGGACCAGAGGTGTTTGCGGTTCTTCATCTCCCGCACCTGGTGCCTCTTCCCGCCCCCTCCTTTCCAGCAGCCCTTCAAATACGACTCCCGTCCCCCGCTCCGCGGGAGACGCTCGCAGTAAGAGACACTTGGGATTTCGCTTGGCAGTTCTAAAGCCCATATCTAATACCTGGAACATTCACGGACTTCGAGGGCAGACACCTGGAGTTTCCTGCGTCGGAGCGGGACTGCGAGGGCCAGAGGTGTTTGCGGTTCTCCATCACCCGCACCTAGTGCCTCTTCCCGCCCCCTCCTTTCCAGCAGCCCTTCAAATACGACTCGCGTCCCCGCTCCGCGGGAGACGCTCGCAGTCAGAGACACTTGGGATTTCGCTTGGCAGTTCTAAAGCCCATATCTAATACCTGGAACATTCACGGACTTCGAGGGCAGACACCTGGGGTTTCGTGCGTCCGAGCGGGACTGCGAGGTCCAGAGGTGTTTGCGGGTCTTCATCTCCTGCACCTGGTGCCTCTTCCCGACCCCTCCTTTCCAGCAGCCCTTCAAATACGACTCCCGTCCCCCGCTCCGCGGGAGAAGCTCGCAGTAAGAGACACTTGGGATTTCGCTTGGCAGTTCTAAAGCCCATATCTAATACCTGGAACATTCACGGACTTCGAGGGCAGACACCTGGGGTTTCCTGCGTCGGAGCGGGACTGCGAGGACCAGAGGTGTTTGCGGTTCTTCATCACCCGTACCTGGTGCCTCTTCCCACCCCCTCCTTTCCAGCAGCCCTTCAAATACGACTCGCGTCCCCCGCTCCGCGGGAGACGCTCGCAGTCAGAGACACTTGGGATTTTGCTTGGCAGTTCTAAAGCCCATATCTAATACCTGGAACATTCACGGACTTCGAGGGCAGACACCTGGGGTTTCCTGCGTCGGAGCGGTACTGCAAGGACCAGAGGTGTTTGCGGTTCTTTATCTCCCGCACCTGGTGCCTCTTCCCGCCCCCTCCTTTCCAGCAGCCCTTCAAATACGACTCGCATCCCCCGCTCTGCGGGAGACGCTCGCAGTCAGAGACACTTGGGATTTTGCTTGGCAGTTCTTTCTAAAGCCCATATCTAATACCTGGAACATTCACGGACTTCGAGGGCAGACACCTGGGGTTTCCTGCGTCGGAGCGGGACTGCGAGGACCAGAGGTGTTTGCGGTTCTTCATCTCCCGCACCTGGTGCCTCTTCCCGCCCCCTCCTTTCCAGCAGCCCTTCAAATACGACTCACGTCCCCCGCTCCGCGGGAGACGCTCGCAGTCAGAGACATTTGGGATTTCGCTTGGCAGTTCTAAAGCCCATATCTAATACCTGGAACATTCATGGACTTCGAGGGCAGACACCTGGGGTTTCGTGCGTCGGAGCGGGACTGCGAGGACCAGAGGTGTTTGCGGGTCTTCATCTCTTGCACCTGGTGCCTCTTCCGCCCCCTCCTTTCCAGCAGCCCTTCAAATACGACTCCCGTCCCCCGCTCCGCGGGACACGCTCGCAGTCAGAGACACTTGGGATTTCGCTTGGCAGTTCTAAAGCCCATATCTAATACCTGGAACATTCACGGACTTCGAGGGCAGACACCTGGGGTTTCCTGCGTCGGAGCGGGACTGCGAGGACCAGAGGTGTTTGCGGTTCTTCATCTACCGCACCTGGTGCCTCTTCCCGCCCCCTCCTTTCCAGCAGCCCTTCAAATACGACTCGCGTCCCCCGCTCCGCGGGAGACGCTCGCAGTCAGAGACACTTGGGATTTCGCTTGGCAGTTCTAAAGCCCATATCTAATACCTGGAACATTCACGGACTTTGAGGGCAGACACCTGGGGTTTCCTGCGTCGGAGCGGGACTGCGAGGACCAGAGGTGTTTGCGGTTCTTCATCTCCCGCACCTGGTGCCTCTTCCCGCCCCCTCCTTTCCAGCAGCCCTTCAAATACGACTCCCGTCCCCCGCTCCGCGGGAGACGCTCGCAGTAAGAGACACTTGGGATTTCGCTTGGCAGTTCTAAAGCCCATATCTAATACCTGGAACATTTACGGACTTCGAGGGCAGACACCTGGGGTTTCCTGCGTCGGAGCGGGACTGCGAGGACCAGAGGTGTTTGCGGTTCTTCATCACCCGCACCTGGTGCCTATTCCCACCCCCTCCTTTCCAGCAGCCCTTCAAATATGACTCGCGTCCCCCACTCCGCGGGAGACGCTCGCAGTCAGAGACTCTTGGGATTTCGCTTGGCAGTTCTAAAGCCCATATCTAATACCTGGAACATTCACTGACTTCGAAGACAGACACATGGGGTTTTCTGCGTTGGAGCGGGACTGCGAGGACCAGAGGTTGTATTATGCCCTCAATAAAAACATATTAATTATCTTTTGTTTTGGGACCTTTCTACATGCTGATGGGTTCCTGAATAAATCAGGGAGTCCATTATCGTTCAACACTGTCTCAACATAGCTAAGTTACCTGATCTTTCTATGGTTTTCCAGCTTCAAGCAATTTCTTAGTATGAATTGTGTCAGGATCACCGTGTCCCTCTGCCAGATCGAATGCCACAAAAGGATTGTGGCTAACTGTATTGAGTCTGTAATGTGACGGTCGCAGTCAGAGACACTTGGGATTTCGCTTGGCAGTTCTAAAGCCCATATCTAATACCTGGAACATTCACGGACTTCGAGGGCAGACACCTGGGGTTTCCTGCGTCGGAGCGGGACTGCAAGGACCAGAGGTGTTTGCGGTTCTTTATCTCCCGCACCTGGTGCCTCTTCCCGCCCCCTCCTTTCCAGCAGCCCTTCAAATACGACTCGCATCCCCCGCTCCGCGGGAGACGCTCGCAGTCAGAGACACTTGGGATTTTGCGTGGCAGTTCTAAAGCCCATATCTAATACCTGGAACATTCACGGACTTCGAGGGCAGACACCTGGGGTTTCCTGCATCGGAGCGGGACCGCGAGGACCAGAGGTGTTTGCGGTTCTTCATCTCCCGCACCTGGTGCCTCTTCCCGCCCCCTCCTTTCCAGCAGCCCTTCAAATACGACTCTCGGCCCCCGCTCCGCGGGAGACGCTCGCAGTCAGAGACACTTAGGATTATGCTTGGCAGTTCTAAAGCCCATATCTAATACCTGGAACATTCACGGACTTCGAGGGCAGACACCTGGGGTTTCCTGCGTCGGAGCGGGACTGCGAGGACCAGAGGTGTTTGCGGTTCTTCATCTCCCGCACCTGGTGCCTCTTCCCGCCCCCTCCTTTCCAGCAGCCCTTCAAATACGACTCGCGTCCCCCGCTCCGCGGGAGACGCTCGCAGTCAGAGACATTTGGGATTTCGCTTGGCAGTTCTAAAGCCCATATCTAATACCTGGAACATTCACGGACTTCGAGGGCAGACACCTGGGGTTTCGTGCGTCGGAGCGGGACTGCGAGGACCAGAGGTGTTTGCGGGTCTTCATCTCTTGCACCTGGTGCCTCTTCCGCCTCCTCCTTTCCAGCAGCCCTTCAAATACGACTCCCGTCCCCCGCTCCGCGGGACACGCTCGCAGTCAGAGACACTTGGGATTTTGCTTGGCAGTTCTAAAGCCCATATCTAATACCTGGAACATTCACGGACTTCGAGGGCAGACACCTGGGGTTTCCTGCGTCGGAGCGGGACTCCGAGGACCAGAGGTGTTTGCGGTTCTTCATCTACCGCACCTGGTGCCTCTTCCCGCCCCCTCCTTTCCAGCAGCCCTTCAAATACGACTCGTGTCCCCCGCTCCGCGGGAGACGCTCGCAGTCAGAGACACTTGGGATTTCGCTTGGCAGTTCTAAAGCCCATATCTAATACCTGGAACATTCACGGACTTTGAGGGCAGACACCTGGGGTTTCCTGCGTCGGAGCGGGACTGCGAGGACCAGAGGTTGTATTATGCCCTCAATAAAAACATATTAATTATCTTTTGTTTTGGGACCTTTCTACATGCTGATGGGTTCCTGAATAAATCAGGGAGTCCAATATCGTTCAACACTGTCTCAACATAGCTAAGTTACCTGATCTTTCTATGGTTTTCCAGCTTCAAGCAATTTCTTAGTATGAATTGTGTCAGGATCACCGTGTCCCTCTGCCAGATCGAATGCCACAAAAGGATTGTGGCTAACTGTATTGAGTCTGTAATGTGACGCTCGCAGTCAGAGACACTTGGGATTTCGCTTGGCAGTTCTAAAGCCCATATCTAATACCTGGAACATTCACGGACTTTGAGGGCAGACACCTGGGGTTTTCTGCGTCGGAGCGGAACTGCGAGGACCAGAGGTGTTTGCGGTTCTTCATCTCCCGCACCTGGTGCCTCATCCCGCCCCCTCCTTTCCAGCAGCCCTTCAAATACGACTCGCGTCCCCCACTCCGCGGGAGACGCTCGCAGTCAGAGACTCTTGGGATTTCTCTTGGCAGTTCTAAAGCCCATATCTAATACCTGGAACATTCACGGACTTCGAGGAGAGACACATGGGGTTTTCTGCGTTGGAGCGGGACTGCGAGGACCAGAGGTGTTTACGGTTCTTCATCTCCCGCACCTGGTGCCTCTTCCCGCCCCCTCCTTTCCAGCAGCCCTTCAAATACGACTCGCGTCCCCCACTCCGCGGGAGACGCTCGCAGTCAGAGACTCTTGGGATTTCGCTTGGCAGTTCTAAAGCCCATATCTAATACCTGGAACATTCACTGACTTCGAGGGCAGACACCTGGGTTTCCTGCGTCCGAGCGGGACTGCGAGGACCAGAGGTGTTTGCGGTTCTTCATCTCCCGCACCTGGTGCCTCTTCCCGCCCCCTCCTTTTCAGCAGCCCTTCAAATACGACTCGCGTCCCCCGCTCCGCGGGAGACGCTCGCAGTCAGAGACACTTGGGAGTTTGCTTGTCAGTTCTAAAGCCCATATCTAATACCTGGAACATTCACGGACTTCGAGGGCAGACACCTGGAGTTTCCTGCGTCGGAGCGGGACTGCGAGGGCCAGAGGTGTTTGCGGTTCTTCATCACCCGCACCTAGTGCCTCTTCCCGCCCCCTCCTTTCCAGCAGCCCTTCAAATACGACTCGCGTCCCCGCTCCGCGGGAGACGCTCGCAGTCAGAGACACTTGGGATTTCGCTTGGCAGTTCTAAAGCCCATATCTAATACCTGGAACATTCACGGACTTCGAGGGCAGACACCTGGGGTTTCGTGCGTCCGAGCGGGACTGCGAGGTCCAGAGGTGTTTGCGGGTCTTCATCTCCTGCACCTGGTGCCTCTTCCCGACCCCTCCTTTCCAGCAGCCCTTCAAATACGACTCCCGTCCCCCGCTCCGCGGGAGAAGCTCGCAGTAAGAGACACTTGGGATTTCGCTTGGCAGTTCTAAAGCCCATATCTAATACCTGGAACATTCACGGACTTCGAGGGCAGACACCTGGGGTTTCCTGCGTCGGAGCGGGACTGCGAGGACCAGAGGTGTTTGCGGTTCTTCATCACCCGTACCTGGTGCCTCTTCCCACCCCCTCCTTTCCAGCAGCCCTTCAAATACGACTCGCGTCCCCCGCTCCGCGGGAGACGCTCGCAGTCAGAGACAATTGGGATTTCGCTTGGCAGTTCTAAAGCCCATATCTAATACCTGGAACATTCACGGACTTCGAGGGCAGACACCTGGGGTTTCCTGCGTCGGAGCGGTACTGCAAGGACCAGAGGTGTTTGCGGTTCTTTATCTCCCGCACCTGGTGCCTCTTCCCGCCCCCTCCTTTCCAGCAGCCCTTCAAATACGACTCGCATCCCCCGCTCTGCGGGAGACGCTCGCAGTCAGAGACACTTGGGATTTTGCTTGGCAGTTCTTTCTAAAGCCCATATCTAATACCTGGAACATTCACGGACTTCGAGGGCAGACACCTGGGGTTTCCTGCGTCGGAGCGGGACTGCGAGGACCAGAGGTGTTTGCGGTTTTTCATCTCCCGCACCTGGTGCCTCTTCCCGCCCCCTCCTTTCCAGCAGCCCTTCAAATACGACTCACGTCCCCCGCTCCGCGGGAGACGCTCGCAGTCAGAGACATTTGGGATTTCGCTTAGCAGTTCTAAAGCCCATATCTAATACCTGGAACATTCATGGACTTCGAGGGCAGACACCTGGGGTTTCGTGCGTCGGAGCGGGACTGCGAGGACCAGAGGTGTTTGCGGGTCTTCATCTCTTGCACCTGGTGCCTCTTCCGCCCCCTCCTTTCCAGCAGCCCTTCAAATACGACTCCCGTCCCCCGCTCCGCGGGACACGCTCGCAGTCAGAGACACTTGGGATTTCGCTTGGCAGTTCTAAAGCCCATATCTAATACCTGGAACATTCACGGACTTCGAGGGCAGACACCTGGGGTTTCCTGCGTCGGAGCGGGACTGCGAGGACCAGAGGTGTTTGCGGTTCTTCATCTACCGCACCTGGTGCCTCTTCCCGCCCCCTCCTTTCCAGCAGCCCTTCAAATACGACTCGCGTCCCCCGCTCCGCGGGAGACGCTCGCAGTCAGAGACACTTGGGATTTCGCTTGGCAGTTCTAAAGCCCATATCTAATACCTGGAACATTCACGGACTTTGAGGGCAGACACCTGGGGTTTCCTGCGTCGGAGCGGGACTGCGAGGACCAGAGGTGTTTGCGGTTCTTCATCTCCCGCACCTGGTGCCTCTTCCCGCCCCCTCCTTTCCAGCAGCCCTTCAAATACGACTCCCGTCCCCCGCTCCGCGGGAGACGCTCGCAGTAAGAGACACTTGGGATTTCGCTTGGCAGTTCTAAAGCCCATATCTAATACCTGGAACATTCACGGACTTCGAGGGCAGACACCTGGAGTTTCCTGCGTCGGAGCGGGACTGCGAGGGCCAGAGGTGTTTGCGGTTCTTCATCACCCGCACCTAGTGCCTCTTCCCGCCCCCTCCTTTCCAGCAGCCCTTCAAATACGACTCGCGTCCCCGCTCCGCGGGAGACGCTCGCAGTCAGAGACACTTGGGATTTCGCTTGGCAGTTCTAAAGCCCATATCTAATACCTGGAACATTCACGGACTTCGAGGGCAGACACCTGGGGTTTCGTGCGTCCGAGCGGGACTGCGAGGTCCAGAGGTGTTTGCGGGTCTTCATCTCCTGCACCTGGTGCCTCTTCCCGACCCCTCCTTTCCAGCAGCCCTTCAAATACGACTCCCGTCCCCCGCTCCGCGGGAGAAGCTCGCAGTAAGAGACACTTGGGATTTCGCTTGGCAGTTCTAAAGCCCATATCTAATACCTGGAACATTCACGGACTTCGAGGGCAGACACCTGGGGTTTCCTGCGTCGGAGCGGGACTGCGAGGACCAGAGGTGTTTGCGGTTCTTCATCACCCGTACCTGGTGCCTCTTCCCACCCCCTCCTTTCCAGCAGCCCTTCAAATACGACTCGCGTCCCCCGCTCCGCGGGAGACGCTCGCAGTCAGAGACACTTGGGATTTTGCTTGGCAGTTCTAAAGCCCATATCTAATACCTGGAACATTCACGGACTTCGAGGGCAGACACCTGGGGTTTCCTGCGTCGGAGCGGTACTGCAAGGACCAGAGGTGTTTGCGGTTCTTTATCTCCCGCACCTGGTGCCTCTTCCCGCCCCCTCCTTTCCAGCAGCCCTTCAAATACGACTCGCATCCCCCGCTCTGCGGGAGACGCTCGCAGTCAGAGACACTTGGGATTTTGCTTGGCAGTTCTTTCTAAAGCCCATATCTAATACCTGGAACATTCACGGACTTCGAGGGCAGACACCTGGGGTTTCCTGCGTCGGAGCGGGACTGCGAGGACCAGAGGTGTTTGCGGTTCTTCATCTCCCGCACCTGGTGCCTCTTCCCGCCCCCTCCTTTCCAGCAGCCCTTCAAATACGACTCACGTCCCCCGCTCCGCGGGAGACGCTCGCAGTCAGAGACATTTGGGATTTCGCTTGGCAGTTCTAAAGCCCATATCTAATACCTGGAACATTCATGGACTTCGAGGGCAGACACCTGGGGTTTCGTGCGTCGGAGCGGGACTGCGAGGACCAGAGGTGTTTGCGGGTCTTCATCTCTTGCACCTGGTGCCTCTTCCGCCCCCTCCTTTCCAGCAGCCCTTCAAATACGACTCCCGTCCCCCGCTCCGCGGGACACGCTCGCAGTCAGAGACACTTGGGATTTCGCTTGGCAGTTCTAAAGCCCATATCTAATACCTGGAACATTCACGGACTTCGAGGGCAGACACCTGGGGTTTCCTGCGTCGGAGCGGGACTGCGAGGACCAGAGGTGTTTGCGGTTCTTCATCTACCGCACCTGGTGCCTCTTCCCGCCCCCTCCTTTCCAGCAGCCCTTCAAATACGACTCGCGTCCCCCGCTCCGCGGGAGACGCTCGCAGTCAGAGACACTTGGGATTTCGCTTGGCAGTTCTAAAGCCCATATCTAATACCTGGAACATTCACGGACTTTGAGGGCAGACACCTGGGGTTTCCTGCGTCGGAGCGGGACTGCGAGGACCAGAGGTGTTTGCGGTTCTTCATCTCCCGCACCTGGTGCCTCTTCCCGCCCCCTCCTTTCCAGCAGCCCTTCAAATACGACTCCCGTCCCCCGCTCCGCGGGAGACGCTCGCAGTAAGAGACACTTGGGATTTCGCTTGGCAGTTCTAAAGCCCATATCTAATACCTGGAACATTTACGGACTTCGAGGGCAGACACCTGGGGTTTCCTGCGTCGGAGCGGGACTGCGAGGACCAGAGGTGTTTGCGGTTCTTCATCACCCGCACCTGGTGCCTATTCCCACCCCCTCCTTTCCAGCAGCCCTTCAAATATGACTCGCGTCCCCCACTCCGCGGGAGACGCTCGCAGTCAGAGACTCTTGGGATTTCGCTTGGCAGTTCTAAAGCCCATATCTAATACCTGGAACATTCACTGACTTCGAAGACAGACACATGGGGTTTTCTGCGTTGGAGCGGGACTGCGAGGACCAGAGGTTGTATTATGCCCTCAATAAAAACATATTAATTATCTTTTGTTTTGGGACCTTTCTACATGCTGATGGGTTCCTGAATAAATCAGGGAGTCCATTATCGTTCAACACTGTCTCAACATAGCTAAGTTACCTGATCTTTCTATGGTTTTCCAGCTTCAAGCAATTTCTTAGTATGAATTGTGTCAGGATCACCGTGTCCCTCTGCCAGATCGAATGCCACAAAAGGATTGTGGCTAACTGTATTGAGTCTGTAATGTGACGGTCGCAGTCAGAGACACTTGGGATTTCGCTTGGCAGTTCTAAAGCCCATATCTAATACCTGGAACATTCACGGACTTCAAGGGCAGACACCTGGGGTTTTCTGCGTCGGAGCGGAACTGCGAGGACCAGAGGTGTTTGCGGTTCTTCATCTCCTGCACCTGGTGCCCCTTCCCGCCCCCTCCTTTCCAGCAGCCCTTCAAATACGACTCGCGTCCCCCGCTCCGCGGGACACGCTCGCAGTCAGAGACACTTGGGATTTCGCTTGGCAGTTCTAAAGCCCATATCTAATACCTGGAACATTCACGGACTTCGAGGGCAGACACCTGGGGTTTCCTGCGTCGGAGCGGGACTGCGAGGACCAGAGGTGTTTGCGGTTCTTCATCTACCGCACCTGGTGCCTCTTCCCGCCCCCTCCTTTCCAGCAGCCCTTCAAATACGACTCGCGTCCCCCGCTCCGCGGGAGACGCTCGCAGTCAGAGACACGAGGGATTTCGCTTGGCAGTTCTAAAGCCCATATCTAATACCTGGAACATTCACGGACTTCGAGGGCAGACACCTGGGGTTTCCTGCGTCGGAGCGGGACTGCGAGGACCAGAGGTATTTGCGGTTCTTCATCTCCCGCACCTGGTGCCTCTTTCCGCCCCCTCCTTTCCAGCAGCCCTTCAAATACGACTCCCGTCTCCCGCTCCGCGGGAGACGCTCGCAGTAAGAGACACTTGGGATTTCGCTTGGCAGTTCTAAAGCCCATATCTAATACCTGGAACATTCACGGACTTCAAGGGCAGACACCTGGGGTTTCCTGCATCGGAGCGGGCCTGCGAGGACCAGAGGTGTTTGCGGTTCTTCATCTCCCGCACCTGGTGCCTCTTCCCGCCCCCTCCTTTCCAGCAGCCCTTCAAATACGACTCGCGGCCCCCGCTCCGCGGGAGACGCTCGCAGTCAGAGACACTTAGGATTATGCTTGGCAGTTCTAAAGCCCTTATCTAATACCTGGAACATTCACGGACTTCGAGGGCATACACCTGGGGTTTCCTGCGTCGGAGCGGGACTGCGAGGACCAGAGGTGTTTGCGGTTCTTCATCTCCCGCACCTGGTGCCTCTTCCCGCCCCCTCCTTTCCAGCAGCCCTTCAAATACGACTCGCGTCCCCCGCTCCGTGGGAGACGCTCGCAGTCAGAGACATTTGGGATTTCGCTTGGCAGTTCTAAAGCCCATATCTAATACCTGGAACATTCACGGACTTCGAGGGCAGACACCTGGGGTTTCGTGCGTCGGAGCGGGACTGCGAGGACCAGAGGTGTTTGCGGGTCTTCATCTCTTGCACCTGGTGCCTCTTCCGCCCCCTCCTTTCCCGCAGCCCTTCAAATACGACTCCCGTCCCCCGCTCTGCGGGACACATTCGCAGTCAGAGACACTTGGGATTTCGCTTGGCAGTTCTAAAGCCCATATCTAATACCTGGAACATTCACTGGCTTCGAGGGCAGACACCTGGGGTTTCCTGCGTCGGAGCGGGACTGCGAGGACCAGAGGTGTTTGCGGTTCTTCATCTACCGCACCTGGTGCCTCTTCCCGCCCCCTCCTTTCCAGCAGCCCTTCAAATACGACTCGTGTCCCCCGCTCCGCGGGAGACGCTCGCAGTCAGAGACACTTGGTATTTCGCTTGGCAGTTCTAAAGCCCATATCTAATACCTGGAACATTCACGGACTTCGAGGGCAGACACCTGGGGTTTCCTGCATCGGAGCGGGACCGCGAGGACCAGAGGTGTTTGCGGTTCTTCATCTCCCGCACCTGGTGCCTCTTCCCGCCCCCTCCTTTCCCGCAGCCCTTCAAATACGACTCCCGTCCCCCGCTCTGCGGGACACATTCGCAGTCAGAGACACTTGGGATTTCGCTTGGCAGTTCTAAAGCCCATATCTAATACCTGGAACATTCACGGACTTCGAGGGCAGACACCTGGGGTTTCCTGCGTCGGAGCGGGACTGCAAGGACCAGAGGTGTTTGCGGTTCTTTATCTCCCGCACCTGGTGCCTCTTCCCGCCCCCTCCTTTCCAGCAGCCCTTCAAATACGACTCGCATCCCCCGCTCCGCGGGAGACGCTCGCAGTCAGAGACACTTGGGATTTTGCGTGGCAGTTCTAAAGCCCATATCTAATACCTGGAACATTCACGGACTTCGAGGGCAGACACCTGGGGTTTCCTGCATCGGAGCGGGACCGCGAGGACCAGAGGTGTTTGCGGTTCTTCATCTCCCGCACCTGGTGCCTCTTCCCGCCCCCTCCTTTCCAGCAGCCCTTCAAATACGACTCGCGTCCCCCACTCCGCGGGAGACGCTCGCAGTCAGAGACTCTTGGGATTTCGCTTGGCAGTTCTAAAGCCCATATCTAATACCTGGAACATTCACTGACTTCGAGGGCAGACACCTGGGTTTCCTGCGTCCGAGCGGGACTGCGAGGACCAGAGGTGTTTGCGGTTCTTCATCTCCCGCACCTGGTGCCTCTTCCCGCCCCCTCCTTTTCAGCAGCCCTTCAAATACGACTCGCGTCCCCCGCTCCGCGGGAGACGCTCGCAGTCAGAGACACTTGGGAGTTTGCTTGTCAGTTCTAAAGCCCATATCTAATACCTGGAACATTCACGGACTTCGAGGGCAGACACCTGGAGTTTCCTGCGTCGGAGCGGGACTGCGAGGGCCAGAGGTGTTTGCGGTTCTTCATCACCCGCACCTAGTGCCTCTTCCCGCCCCCTCCTTTCCAGCAGCCCTTCAAATACGACTCGCGTCCCCGCTCCGCGGGAGACGCTCGCAGTCAGAGACACTTGGGATTTCGCTTGGCAGTTCTAAAGCCCATATCTAATACCTGGAACATTCACGGACTTCGAGGGCAGACACCTGGGGTTTCGTGCGTCCGAGCGGGACTGCGAGGTCCAGAGGTGTTTGCGGGTCTTCATCTCCTGCACCTGGTGCCTCTTCCCGACCCCTCCTTTCCAGCAGCCCTTCAAATACGACTCCCGTCCCCCGCTCCGCGGGAGAAGCTCGCAGTAAGAGACACTTGGGATTTCGCTTGGCAGTTCTAAAGCCCATATCTAATACCTGGAACATTCACGGACTTCGAGGGCAGACACCTGGGGTTTCCTGCGTCGGAGCGGGACTGCGAGGACCAGAGGTGTTTGCGGTTCTTCATCACCCGCACCTGGTGCCTCTTCCCACCCCCTCCTTTCCAGCAGCCCTTCAAATACGACTCGCGTCCCCCGCTCCGCGGGAGACGCTCGCAGTCAGAGACACTTGGAATTTCGCTTGGCAGTTCTAAAGCCCATATCTAATACCTGGAACATTCACGGACTTCGAGGGCAGACACCTGGGGTTTCCTGCGTCGGAGCGGTACTGCAAGGACCAGAGGTGTTTGCGGTTCTTTATCTCCCGCACCTGGTGCCTCTTCCCGCCCCCTCCTTTCCAGCAGCCCTTCAAATACGACTCGCATCCCCCACTCTGCGGGAGACGCTCGCAGTCAGAGACACTTGGGATTTTGCTTGGCAGTTCTTTCTAAAGCCCATATCTAATACCTGGAACATTCACGGACTTCGAGGGCAGACACCTGGGGTTTCCTGCGTCGGAGCGGGACTGCGAGGACCAGAGGTGTTTGCGGTTCTTCATCTCCCGCACCTGGTGCCTCTTCCCGCCCCCTCCTTTCCAGCAGCCCTTCAAATACGACTCACGTCCCCCGCTCCGCGGGAGACGCTCGCAGTCAGAGACATTTGGGATTTCGCTTGGCAGTTCTAAAGCCCATATCTAATACCTGGAACATTCATGGACTTCGAGGGCAGACACCTGGGGTTACGTGCGTCGGAGCGGGACTGCGAGGACCAGAGGTGTTTGCGGTTCTTCATCTCCCGCACCTGGTGCCTCTTCCCGCCCCCTCCTTTCCAGCAGCCCTTCAAATACGACTCCCGTCCCCCGCTCCGCGGGAGACGCTCGCAGTAAGAGACACTTGGGATTTCGCTTGGCAGTTCTAAAGCCCATATCTAATACCTGGAACATTTACAGACTTCGAGGGCAGACACCTGGGGTTTCCTGCGTCGGAGCGGGACTGCGAGGACCAGAGGTGTTTGCGGTTCTTCATCACCCGCACCTGGTGCCTATTCCCACCCCCTCCTTTCCAGCAGCCCTTCAAATACGACTCGCGTCCCCCACTCCGCGGGAGACGCTCGCAGTCAGAGACTCTTGGGATTTCGCTTGGCAGTTCTAAAGCCCATATCTAATACCTGGAACATTCACTGACTTCGAGGACAGACACATGGGGTTTTCTGCGTTGGAGCGGGACTGCGAGGACCAGAGGTTGTATTATGCCCTCAATAAAAACATATTAATTATCTTTTGTTTTGGGACCTTTCTACATGCTGATGGGTTCCTGAATAAATCAGGGAGTCCAATATCGTTCAACACTGTCTCAACATAGCTAAGTTACCTGATCTTTCTATGGTTTTCCAGCTTCAAGCAATTTCTTAGTATGAATTGTGTCAGGATCACCGTGTCCCTCTGCCAGATCGAATGCCACAAAAGGATTGTGGCTAACTGTATTGAGTCTGTAATGTGACGCTCGCAGTCAGAGACACTTGGGATTTCGCTTGGCAGTTCTAAAGCCCATATCTAATACCTGGAACATTCACGGACTTCAAGGGCAGACACCTGGGGTTTTCTGCGTCGGAGCGGAACTGCGAGGACCAGAGGTGTTTGCGGTTCTTCATCTCCCGCACCTGGTGCCTCATCCCGCCCCCTCCTTTCCAGCAGCCCTTCAAATACGACTCGCGTCCCCCACTCCGCGGTAGACGCTCGCAGTCAGAGACTCTTGGGATTTCGCTTGGCAGTTCTAAAGCCCATATCTAATACCTGGAACATTCACGGACTTCGAGGAGAGACACATGGGGTTTTCTGCGTTGGAGCGGGACTGCGAGGACCAGAGGTGTTTGCGGTTCTTCATCTCCCGCACCTGGTGCCTCTTCCTGCCCCCTCCTTTCCAGCAGCCCTTCAAATACGACTCGCGTCCCCCACTCCGCGGGAGACGCTCGCAGTCAGAGACTCTTGGGATTTCGCTTGGCAGTTCTAAAGCCCATATCTAATACCTGGAACATTCACTGACTTCGAGGACAGACACATGGGGTTTTCTGCGTTGGAGCGGGACTGCGAGGACCAGAGGTGTTTGCGGTTCTTCATCTCCCGCACCTGGTACCTCTTCCCGCCCGCTCCTTTCCAGCAGCCCTTCAAATACGACTCGCGTCCCCCGCTCCGCGGGAGACGCTCGCAGTCAGAGATACTTGGGATTTTGCTTGGCAGTTCTAAAGCTCATATCTAATACCTGGAACATTCACGGACTTCGAGGGCAGACACCTGGGTTTCCTGCGTCGGAGCGGGACTGCGAGGACCAGAGGTGTTTGCGGTTCTTCATCTCCCGCACCTGGTGCCTCTTCCCGCCCCCTCCTTTCCAGCAGCCCTTCAAATACGACTCGCGTCCCCCGCTCCGCGGGAGACGCTCGCAGTCAGAGACACTTGGGATTTTGCTTGTCAGTTCTAAAGCCCATATCTAATACCTGGAACATTCACGGACTTCGAGGGCAGACACCTGGAGTTTCCTGCGTCGGAGCGGGACTGCGAGGGCCAGAGGTGTTTGCGGTTCTTCATCACCCGCACCTGGTGCCTCTTCCCGCCCCCTCCTTTCCAGCAGCCCTTCAAATACGACTCGCGTCCCCGCGCCGCGGGAGACGCTCGCAGTCAGAGAAACTTGGGATTTCGCTTGGCAGTTCTAAAGCCCATATCTAATACCTGGAACATTCACGGACTTCGAGGGCAGACACCTGGGGTTTCGTGCGTCGGAGCGGGACTGCGAGGTCCAGAGGTGTTTGCGGGTCTTCATCTCCTGCACCTGGTGCCTCTTCCCGCCCCCTCCTTTCCAGCAACCCTTCAAATACGACTCCCGTCCCCCGCTCCGCGGGACACGCTCGAAGTCAGAGACACTTGGGATTTCGCTTGGCAGTTCTAAAGCCTATATCCAATACCTGGAACATTCACGGACTTCGAGGGCAGACACCTGGGGTTTCCTGCGTCGGAGCGGGACTGCGAGGACCAGAGGTGTTTGCGGTTCTTCATCTACCGCACCTGGTGCCTCTTCCCACCCCCTCCTTTCCAGCAGCCCTTCAAATACGACTCGCGTCCCCCGCACCGCGGGAGGCGCTCGCAGTCAGAGACACTTGGGATTTCGCTTGGCAGTTCTAAAGCCCATATCTAATACCTGGAACATTCACGGACTTCGAGGGCAGACACCTGGGGTTTCCTGCGTCGAAGCGGGAGTGCGAGGACCAGAGGTGTTTGCGGTTCTTCATCTCCCGCACCTGGTGCCTCTTCCCGCCCCCTCCTTTCCAGCAGCCCTTCAAATACGACTCCCATCCCCCGCTCCGCGAGAGAAGCTCGCAGTAAGAGACACTTGGGAT
Source organism: Lissotriton helveticus (assembly GCF_964261635.1). NCBI lineage: Eukaryota > Metazoa > Chordata > Amphibia > Caudata > Salamandridae > Lissotriton > Lissotriton helveticus. Next base: position 1,431,672,934 of record NC_136059.1, read on the forward strand.
TTCGCTTGGCAGTTCTAAAGCCCATATCTAATACCTGGAACATTCACGGACTTCGAGGGCAGACACCTGGGGTTTCCTGCGTCGGAGCGGGACTGCGAGGACCAGAGGTGTTTGCGGTTCTTCATCACCTGCACCTGGTGCCTCTTCCCACCCCCTCCTTTCCAGCAGCCCTTCAAATACGACTCGCGTCCCCCGCTCCGCGGGAGACGCTCGCAGTCAGAGACACTTGGGATTTAGCTTGGCAGTTCTAAAGCCCATATCTAATACCTGGAACATTCACGGACTTCGAGGGCAGACACCTGGGGTTTCCTGAATCGGAGCGGGACTGCAAGGACCAGAGGTGTTTGCGGTTCTTTATCTCCCGCACCTGGTGCCTCTTCCCGCCCCCTCCTTTCCAGCAGCCCTTCAAATACGACTCGCATCCCCCGCTCCGCGGGAGACGCTCGCAGTCAGAGACACTTGGGATTTTGCTTGGCAATTCTTAAGCCCATATCTAATACCTGGAACATTCACAGACTTCGAGGGCAGACACCTGGGGTTTCCTGCGTCGGAGCGGGACTGCGAGGACCAGAGGTGTTTGCGGTTCTTCATCTCCCGCACCTGGTACCTCTTCCCGCCCCCTCCTTTCCAGCAGCCCTTCAAATACGACTCGCGTCCCCCGCTCCGCGGGAGACGCCCGCAGTCAGAGATACTTGGGATTTAGCTTGGCAGTTCTAAAGCCCATATCTAATACCTGGAACATTCACGGACTTCGAGGGCAGACACCTGGGGTTTCCTGCTTCGGAGCGGGACTGCGAGGACCAGAGGTGTTTGCGGTTCTTCATCACCCGCACCTGGTGCCTCTTCCCACCCCCTCCTTTCCAGCAGCCCTTCAAATACGACTCGCGTCCCCCGCTCCGCGGGAGACGCTCGCAGTCAGAGACACTTGGAATTTCGCTTGGCAGTTCTAAAGCCCATATCTAATACCTGGAACATTCACGGACTTCGAGGGCAGACACCTGGGGTTTCCTGCGTCGGAGCGGTACTGCAAGGACCAGAGGTGTTTGCGGTTCTTTATCTCCCGCACCTGGTGCCTCTTCCCGCCCCCTCCTTTCCAGCAGCCCTTCAAATACGACTCGCATCCCCCACTCTGCGGGAGACGCTCGCAGTCAGAGACACTTGGGATTTTGCTTGGCAGTTCTTTCTAAAGCCCATATCTAATACCTGGAACATTCACGGACTTCGAGGGCAGACACCTGGGGTTTCCTGCGTCGGAGCGGGACTGCGAGGACCAGAGGTGTTTGCGGTTCTTCATCTCCCGCACCTGGTGCCTCTTCCCGCCCCCTCCTTTCCAGCAGCCCTTCAAATACGACTCACGTCCCCCGCTCCGCGGGAGACGCTCGCAGTCAGAGACATTTGGGATTTCGCTTGGCAGTTCTAAAGCCCATATCTAATACCTGGAACATTCATGGACTTCGAGGGCAGACACCTGGGGTTACGTGCGTCGGAGCGGGACTGCGAGGACCAGAGGTGTTTGCGGTTCTTCATCTCCCGCACCTGGTGCCTCTTCCCGCCCCCTCCTTTCCAGCAGCCCTTCAAATACGACTCCCGTCCCCCGCTCCGCGGGAGACGCTCGCAGTAAGAGACACTTGGGATTTCGCTTGGCAGTTCTAAAGCCCATATCTAATACCTGGAACATTTACAGACTTCGAGGGCAGACACCTGGGGTTTCCTGCGTCGGAGCGGGACTGCGAGGACCAGAGGTGTTTGCGGTTCTTCATCACCCGCACCTGGTGCCTATTCCCACCCCCTCCTTTCCAGCAGCCCTTCAAATACGACTCGCGTCCCCCACTCCGCGGGAGACGCTCGCAGTCAGAGACTCTTGGGATTTCGCTTGGCAGTTCTAAAGCCCATATCTAATACCTGGAACATTCACTGACTTCGAGGACAGACACATGGGGTTTTCTGCGTTGGAGCGGGACTGCGAGGACCAGAGGTTGTATTATGCCCTCAATAAAAACATATTAATTATCTTTTGTTTTGGGACCTTTCTACATGCTGATGGGTTCCTGAATAAATCAGGGAGTCCAATATCGTTCAACACTGTCTCAACATAGCTAAGTTACCTGATCTTTCTATGGTTTTCCAGCTTCAAGCAATTTCTTAGTATGAATTGTGTCAGGATCACCGTGTCCCTCTGCCAGATCGAATGCCACAAAAGGATTGTGGCTAACTGTATTGAGTCTGTAATGTGACGCTCGCAGTCAGAGACACTTGGGATTTCGCTTGGCAGTTCTAAAGCCCATATCTAATACCTGGAACATTCACGGACTTCAAGGGCAGACACCTGGGGTTTTCTGCGTCGGAGCGGAACTGCGAGGACCAGAGGTGTTTGCGGTTCTTCATCTCCCGCACCTGGTGCCTCATCCCGCCCCCTCCTTTCCAGCAGCCCTTCAAATACGACTCGCGTCCCCCACTCCGCGGTAGACGCTCGCAGTCAGAGACTCTTGGGATTTCGCTTGGCAGTTCTAAAGCCCATATCTAATACCTGGAACATTCACGGACTTCGAGGAGAGACACATGGGGTTTTCTGCGTTGGAGCGGGACTGCGAGGACCAGAGGTGTTTGCGGTTCTTCATCTCCCGCACCTGGTGCCTCTTCCTGCCCCCTCCTTTCCAGCAGCCCTTCAAATACGACTCGCGTCCCCCACTCCGCGGGAGACGCTCGCAGTCAGAGACTCTTGGGATTTCGCTTGGCAGTTCTAAAGCCCATATCTAATACCTGGAACATTCACTGACTTCGAGGACAGACACATGGGGTTTTCTGCGTTGGAGCGGGACTGCGAGGACCAGAGGTGTTTGCGGTTCTTCATCTCCCGCACCTGGTACCTCTTCCCGCCCGCTCCTTTCCAGCAGCCCTTCAAATACGACTCGCGTCCCCCGCTCCGCGGGAGACGCTCGCAGTCAGAGATACTTGGGATTTTGCTTGGCAGTTCTAAAGCTCATATCTAATACCTGGAACATTCACGGACTTCGAGGGCAGACACCTGGGTTTCCTGCGTCGGAGCGGGACTGCGAGGACCAGAGGTGTTTGCGGTTCTTCATCTCCCGCACCTGGTGCCTCTTCCCGCCCCCTCCTTTCCAGCAGCCCTTCAAATACGACTCGCGTCCCCCGCTCCGCGGGAGACGCTCGCAGTCAGAGACACTTGGGATTTTGCTTGTCAGTTCTAAAGCCCATATCTAATACCTGGAACATTCACGGACTTCGAGGGCAGACACCTGGAGTTTCCTGCGTCGGAGCGGGACTGCGAGGGCCAGAGGTGTTTGCGGTTCTTCATCACCCGCACCTGGTGCCTCTTCCCGCCCCCTCCTTTCCAGCAGCCCTTCAAATACGACTCGCGTCCCCGCGCCGCGGGAGACGCTCGCAGTCAGAGAAACTTGGGATTTCGCTTGGCAGTTCTAAAGCCCATATCTAATACCTGGAACATTCACGGACTTCGAGGGCAGACACCTGGGGTTTCGTGCATCGGAGCGGGACTGCGAGGTCCAGAGGTGTTTGCGGGTCTTCATCTCCTGCACCTGGTGCCTCTTCCCGCCCCCTCCTTTCCAGCAACCCTTCAAATACGACTCCCGTCCCCCGCTCCGCGGGACACGCTCGAAGTCAGAGACACTTGGGATTTCGCTTGGCAGTTCTAAAGCCTATATCCAATACCTGGAACATTCACGGACTTCGAGGGCAGACACCTGGGGTTTCCTGCGTCGGAGCGGGACTGCGAGGACCAGAGGTGTTTGCGGTTCTTCATCTACCGCACCTGGTGCCTCTTCCCACCCCCTCCTTTCCAGCAGCCCTTCAAATACGACTCGCGTCCCCCGCACCGCGGGAGGCGCTCGCAGTCAGAGACACTTGGGATTTCGCTTGGCAGTTCTAAAGCCCATATCTAATACCTGGAACATTCACGGACTTCGAGGGCAGACACCTGGGGTTTCCTGCGTCGAAGCGGGAGTGCGAGGACCAGAGGTGTTTGCGGTTCTTCATCTCCCGCACCTGGTGCCTCTTCCCGCCCCCTCCTTTCCAGCAGCCCTTCAAATACGACTCCCATCCCCCGCTCCGCGAGAGAAGCTCGCAGTAAGAGACACTTGGGATTTCGCTTGGCAGTTCTAAAGCCCATATCTAATACCTGGAACATTCACGGACTTCGAGGGCAGACACCTGGGGTTTCCTGCGTCGGAGCGGGACTGCGAGGACCAGAGGTGTTTGCGGTTCTTCATCACCTGCACCTGGTGCCTCTTCCCACCCCCTCCTTTCCAGCAGCCCTTCAAATACGACTCGCGTCCCCCGCTCCGCGGGAGACGCTCGCAGTCAGAGACACTTGGGATTTAGCTTGGCAGTTCTAAAGCCCATATCTAATACCTGGAACATTCACGGACTTCGAGGGCAGACACCTGGGGTTTCCTGAATCGGAGCGGGACTGCAAGGACCAGAGGTGTTTGCGGTTCTTTATCTCCCGCACCTGGTGCCTCTTCCCGCCCCCTCCTTTCCAGCAGCCCTTCAAATACGACTCGCATCCCCCGCTCCGCGGGAGACGCTCGCAGTCAGAGACACTTGGGATTTTGCTTGGCAATTCTTAAGCCCATATCTAATACCTGGAACATTCACAGACTTCGAGGGCAGACACCTGGGGTTTCCTGCGTCGGAGCGGGACTGCGAGGACCAGAGGTGTTTGCGGTTCTTTATCTCCCGCACCTGGTACCTCTTCCCGCCCCCTCCTTTCCAGCAGCCCTTCAAATACGACTCGCGTCCCCCGCTCCGCGGGAGACGCCCGCAGTCAGAGATACTTGGGATTTAGCTTGGCAGTTCTAAAGCCCATATCTAATACCTGGAACATTCACGGACTTCGAGGGCAGACACCTGGGGTTTCCTGCTTCGGAGCGGGACTGCGAGGACCAGAGGTGTTTGCGGTTCTTCATCTCCCGCACCTGGTGCCTCTTCCCGCCCCCTCCTTTCCAGCAGCCCTTCAAATACGACTCGCTTCCCCCACTCCGCGGGAGACGCTCGCAGTCAGAGACTCTTGGGATTTCGCTTGGCAGTTCTAAAGCCCATATCTAATACCTGGAACATTCACTGACTTCGAGGGCAGACACCTGGGTTTCCTGCGTCCGAGCGGGACTGCGAGGACCAGAGGTGTTTGCGGTTCTTCATCTCCCGCACCTGGTGCCTCTTCCCGCCCCCTCCTTTTCAGCAGCCCTTCAAATACGACTCGCGTCCCCCGCTCCGCGGGAGACGCTCGCAGTCAGAGACACTTGGGATTTTGCTTGTCAGTTCTAAAGCCCATATCTAATACCTGGAACATTCACGGACTTCGAGGGCAGACACCTGGGGTTTCGTGCGTCGGAGCGGGACTGCGAGGTCCAGAGGTGTTTGCGGGTCTTCATCTCCTGCACCTGGTGCCTCTTCCCGACCCCTCCTTTCCAGCAGCCCTTCAAATACGACTCCCGTCCCCCGCTCCGCGGGACACGCTTGCAGTCAGAGACACTTGGGATTTCGCTTGGCAGTTCTAAAGCCCATATCCAATACCTGGAACATTCACGGACTTCGAGGGCAGACACCTGGGGTTTCCTGCGTCGGAGCGGGACTGCGAGGACCAGAGGTGTTTGCGGTTCTTCATCTAACGCACCTGGTGCCTCTTCCCGCCCCCTCCTTTCCAGCAGCCCTTCAAATACGACTCCCGTCCCCCGCTCCGCGGGACACGCTCGAAGTCAGAGACACTTGGGATTTCGCTTGGCAGTTCTAAAGCCCATATCTAATACCTGGAACATTCACGGACTTCGAGGGCAGACACCTGGGGTTTCCTGCGTCGGAGCGGGACTGCGAGGACCAGAGGTGTTTGCGGTTCTTCATCTCCCTCACCTGGTGCCTCTTCCCACCCCCTCCTTTCCAGCAGCCCTTCAAATACGACTCGCGTCCCCCGCACCGCGGGAGGCGCTCGCAGTCAGAGACACTTGGGATTTCGCTTGGCAGTTCTAAAGCCCATATCTAATACCTGGAACATTCACGGACTTCGAGGGCAGACACCTGGGGTTTCCTGCGTCGAAGTGGGACTGCGAGGACCAGAGGTGTTTGCGGTTCTTCATCTCCCGCACCTGGTGCCTCTTCCCGCCCCCTCCTTTCCAGCAGCCCTTCAAATACGACTCCCATCCCCCGCTCCGCGGGAGACGCTCGCAGTCAGAGACACTTAGGATTTTGCTTGTCAGTTCTAAAGCTCATATCTAATACCTGGAACATTCACGGACTTCGAGGGCAGACACCTGGGTTTCCTGCGTCGGAGCGGGACTGCGAGGACCAGAGGTGTTTGCGGTTCTTCATCTCCCGCACCTGGTGCCTCTTCCCGCCCCCTCCTTTCCAGCAGCCCTTCAAATACGACTCGCGTCCCCCGCTCCGCGGGAGACGCTCGCAGTCAGAGACACTTGGGATTTTGCTTGTCAGTTCTAAAGCCCATATCTAATACCTGGAACATTCACGGACTTCGAGGGCAGACACCTGGAGTTTCCTGCGTCGGAGCGGGACTGTGAGGGCCAGAGGTGTTTGCGGTTCTTCATCACCCGCACCTGGTGCCTCTTCCCGCCCCCTCCTTTCCAGCAGCCCTTCAAATACGACTCGCGTCCCCGCGCCGCGGGAGACGCTCGCAGTCAGAGAAACTTGGGATTTCGCTTGGCAGTTCTAAAGCCCATATCTAATACCTGGAACATTCACGGACTTCGAGGGCAGACACCTGGGGTTTCGTGCGTCGGAGCGGGACTGCGAGGTCCAGAGGTGTTTGCGGGTCTTCATCTCCTGCACCTGGTGCCTCTTCCCGCCCCCTCCTTTCCAGCAGCCCTTCAAATACGACTCCCGTCCCCAGCTCCGCGGGACACGCTCGAAGTCAGAGACACTTGGGATTTCGCTTGGCAGTTCTAAAGCCTATATCCAATACCTGGAACATTCACGGACTTCGAGGGCAGACACCTGGGGTTTCCTGCGTCGGAGCGGGACTGCGAGGACCAGAGGTGTTTGCGGTTCTTCATCTACCGCACCTGGTGCCTCTTCCCACCCCCTCCTTTCCAGCAGCCCTTCAAATACGACTCGCGTCCCCCGCACCGCGGGAGGCGCTCGCAGTCAGAGACACTTGGGATTTCGCTTGGCAGTTCTAAAGCCCATATCTAATACCTGGAACATTCACGGACTTCGAGGGCAGACACCTGGGGTTTCCTGCGTCGAAGCGGGAGTGCGAGGACCAGAGGTGTTTGCGGTTCTTCATCTCCCGCACCTGGTGCCTCTTCCCGCCCCCTCCTTTCCAGCAGCCCTTCAAATACGACTCCCATCCCCCGCTCCGCGAGAGAAGCTCGCAGTAAGAGACACTTGGGATTTCGCTTGGCAGTTCTAAAGCCCATATCTAATACCTGGAACATTCACGGACTTCGAGGGCAGACACCTGGGGTTTCCTGCGTCGGAGCGGGACTGCAAGGACCAGAGGTGTTTGCGGTTCTTCATCTCCCGCACCTGGTGCCTCTTCCCGCCCCCTCCTTTCCAGCAGCCCTTCAAATACGACTCCCATCCCCCGCTCCGCGAGAGAAGCTCGCAGTAAGAGACACTTGGGATTTCGCTTGGCAGTTCTAAAGCCCATATCTAATACCTGGAACATTCACGGACTTCGAGGGCAGACACCTGGGGTTTCCTGCATCGGAGCGGGACTGCAAGGACCAGAGGTGTTTGCGGTTCTTTATCTCCCGCACCTGGTGCCTCTTCCCGCCCCCTCCTTTCCAGCAGCCCTTCAAATACGACTCGCATCCCCCGCTCCGCGGGAGACGCTCGCAGTCAGAGACACTTGGGATTTTGCTTGGCAGTTCTTAAGCCCATATCTAATACCTGGAACATTCACAGACTTCGAGGGCAGACACCTGGGGTTTCCTGCGTCGGAGCGGGACTGCGAGGACCAGAGGTGTTTGCGGTTCTTTATCTCCCGCACCTGGTACCTCTTCCCGCCCCCTCCTTTCCAGCAGCCCTTCAAATACGACTCGCGTCCCCCGCTCCGCGGGAGACGCCCGCAGTCAGAGATACTTGGGATTTAGCTTGGCAGTTCTAAAGCCCATATCTAATACCTGGAACATTCACGGACTTCGAGGGCAGACACCTGGGGTTTCCTGCTTCGGAGCGGGACTGCGAGGACCAGAGGTGTTTGCGGTTCTTCATCTCCCGCACCTGGTGCCTCTTCCCGCCCCCTCCTTTCCAGCAGCCCTTCAAATACGACTCGCTTCCCCCACTCCGCGGGAGACGCTCGCAGTCAGAGACTCTTGGGATTTCGCTTGGCAGTTCTAAAGCCCATATCTAATACCTGGAACATTCACTGACTTCGAGGGCAGACACCTGGGTTTCCTGCGTCCGAGCGGGACTGCGAGGACCAGAGGTGTTTGCGGTTCTTCATCTCCCGCACCTGGTGCCTCTTCCCGCCCCCTCCTTTTCAGCAGCCCTTCAAATACGACTCGCGTCCCCCGCTCCGCGGGAGACGCTCGCAGTCAGAGACACTTGGGATTTTGCTTGTCAGTTCTAAAGCCCATATCTAATACCTGGAACATTCACGGACTTCGAGGGCAGACACCTGGGGTTTCGTGCGTCGGAGCGGGACTGCGAGGTCCAGAGGTGTTTGCGGGTCTTCATCTCCTGCACCTGGTGCCTCTTCCCGACCCCTCCTTTCCAGCAGCCCTTCAAATACGACTCCCGTCCCCCGCTCCGCGGGACACGCTTGCAGTCAGAGACACTTGGGATTTCGCTTGGCAGTTCTAAAGCCCATATCCAATACCTGGAACATTCACGGACTTCGAGGGCAGACACCTGGGGTTTCCTGCGTCGGAGCGGGACTGCGAGGACCAGAGGTGTTTGCGGTTCTTCATCTAACGCACCTGGTGCCTCTTCCCGCCCCCTCCTTTCCAGCAGCCCTTCAAATACGACTCCCGTCCCCCGCTCCGCGGGACACGCTCGAAGTCAGAGACACTTGGGATTTCGCTTGGCAGTTCTAAAGCCCATATCTAATACCTGGAACATTCACGGACTTCGAGGGCAGACACCTGGGGTTTCCTGCGTCGGAGCGGGACTGCGAGGACCAGAGGTGTTTGCGGTTCTTCATCTCCCTCACCTGGTGCCTCTTCCCACCCCCTCCTTTCCAGCAGCCCTTCAAATACGACTCGCGTCCCCCGCACCGCGGGAGGCGCTCGCAGTCAGAGACACTTGGGATTTCGCTTGGCAGTTCTAAAGCCCATATCTAATACCTGGAACATTCACGGACTTCGAGGGCAGACACCTGGGGTTTCCTGCGTCGAAGTGGGACTGCGAGGACCAGAGGTGTTTGCGGTTCTTCATCTCCCGCACCTGGTGCCTCTTCCCGCCCCCTCCTTTCCAGCAGCCCTTCAAATACGACTCGCGTCCCCCGCTCCGCGGGAGACGCTCGCAGTCAGAGACACTTGGGATTTTGCTTGTCAGTTCTAAAGCCCATATCTAATACCTGGAACATTCACGGACTTCGAGGGCAGACACCTGGAGTTTCCTGCGTCGGAGCGGGACTGCGAGGGCCAGAGGTGTTTGCGGTTCTTCATCACCCGCACCTGGTGCCTCTTCCCGCCCCCTCCTTTCCAGCAGCCCTTCAAATACGACTCGCGTCCCCGCGCCGCGGGAGACGCTCGCAGTCAGAGAAACTTGGGATTTCGCTTGGCAGTTCTAAAGCCCATATCTAATACCTGGAACATTCACGGACTTCGAGGGCAGACACCTGGGGTTTCGTGCGTCGGAGCGGGACTGCGAGGTCCAGAGGTGTTTGCGGGTCTTCATCTCCTGCACCTGGTGCCTCTTCCCGCCCCCTCCTTTCCAGCAGCCCTTCAAATACGACTCCCGTCCCCCGCTCCGCGGGACACGCTCGAAGTCAGAGACACTTGGGATTTCGCTTGGCAGTTCTAAAGCCTATATCCAATACCTGGAACATTCACGGACTTCGAGGGCAGACACCTGGGGTTTCCTGCGTCGGAGCGGGACTGCGAGGACCAGAGGTGTTTGCGGTTCTTCATCTACCGCACCTGGTGCCTCTTCCCACCCCCTCCTTTCCAGCAGCCCTTCAAATACGACTCGCGTCCCCCGCACCGCGGGAGGCGCTCGCAGTCAGAGACACTTGGGATTTCGCTTGGCAGTTCTAAAGCCCATATCTAATACCTGGAACATTCACGGACTTCGAGGGCAGACACCTGGGGTTTCCTGCGTCGAAGCGGGAGTGCGAGGACCAGAGGTGTTTGCGGTTCTTCATCTCCCGCACCTGGTGCCTCTTCCCGCCCCCTCCTTTCCAGCAGCCCTTCAAATACGACTCCCATCCCCCGCTCCGCGAGAGAAGCTCGCAGTAAGAGACACTTGGGATTTTGCTTGGCAGTTCTTTCTAAAGCCCATATCTAATACCTGGAACATTCACGGACTTCGAGGGCAGACACCTGGGGTTTCCTGCGTCGGAGCGGGACTGCGAGGACCAGAGGTGTTTGCGGTTCTTCATCTCCCGCACCTGGTGCCTCTTCCCGCCCCCTCCTTTCCAGCAGCCCTTCAAATACGACTCACGTCCCCCGCTCCGCGGGAGACGCTCGCAGTCAGAGACATTTGGGATTTCGCTTAGCAGTTCTAAAGCCCATATCTAATACCTGGAACATTCATGGACTTCGAGGGCAGACACCTGGGGTTTCGTGCGTCGGAGCGGGACTGCGAGGACCAGAGGTGTTTGCGGGTCTTCATCTCTTGCACCTGGTGCCTCTTCCGCCCCCTCCTTTCCAGCAGCCCTTCAAATACGACTCCCGTCCCCCGCTCCGCGGGACACGCTCGCAGTCAGAGACACTTGGGATTTCGCTTGGCAGTTCTAAAGCCCATATCTAATACCTGGAACATTCACGGACTTCGAGGGCAGACACCTGGGGTTTCCTGCGTCGGAGCGGGACTGCGAGGACCAGAGGTGTTTGCGGTTCTTCATCTACCGCACCTGGTGCCTCTTCCCGCCCCCTCCTTTCCAGCAGCCCTTCAAATACGACTCGCGTCCCCCGCTCCGCGGGAGACGCTCGCAGTCAGAGACACTTGGGATTTCGCTTGGCAGTTCTAAAGCCCATATCTAATACCTGGAACATTCACGGACTTTGAGGGCAGACAACTGGGGTTTCCTGCGTCGGAGCGGGACTGCGAGGACCAGAGGTGTTTGCGGTTCTTCATCTCCCGCACCTGGTGCCTCTTCCCGCCCCCTCCTTTCCAGCAGCCCTTCAAATACGACTCCCGTCCCCCGCTCCGCGGGAGACGCTCGCAGTAAGAGACACTTGGGATTTCGCTTGGCAGTTCTAAAGCCCATATCTAATACCTGGAACATTCACGGACTTCGAGGGCAGACACCTGGAGTTTCCTGCGTCGGAGCGGGACTGCGAGGGCCAGAGGTGTTTGCGGTTCTTCATCACCCGCACCTAGTGCCTCTTCCCGCCCCCTCCTTTCCAGCAGCCCTTCAAATACGACTCGCGTCCCCGCTCCGCGGGAGACGCTCGCAGTCAGAGACACTTGGGATTTCGCTTGGCAGTTCTAAAGCCCATATCTAATACCTGGAACATTCACGGACTTCGAGGGCAGACACCTGGGGTTTCGTGCGTCCGAGCGGGACTGCGAGGTCCAGAGGTGTTTGCGGGTCTTCATCTCCTGCACCTGGTGCCTCTTCCCGACCCCTCCTTTCCAGCAGCCCTTCAAATACGACTCCCGTCCCCCGCTCCGCGGGAGAAGCTCGCAGTAAGAGACACTTGGGATTTCGCTTGGCAGTTCTAAAGCCCATATCTAATACCTGGAACATTCACGGACTTCGAGGGCAGACACCTGGGGTTTCCTGCGTCGGAGCGGGACTGCGAGGACCAGAGGTGTTTGCGGTTCTTCATCACCCGTACCTGGTGCCTCTTCCCACCCCCTCCTTTCCAGCAGCCCTTCAAATACGACTCGCGTCCCCCGCTCCGCGGGAGACGCTCGCAGTCAGAGACACTTGGGATTTTGCTTGGCAGTTCTAAAGCCCATATCTAATACCTGGAACATTCACGGACTTCGAGGGCAGACACCTGGGGTTTCCTGCGTCGGAGCGGTACTGCAAGGACCAGAGGTGTTTGCGGTTCTTTATCTCCCGCACCTGGTGCCTCTTCCCGCCCCCTCCTTTCCAGCAGCCCTTCAAATACGACTCGCATCCCCCGCTCTGCGGGAGACGCTCGCAGTCAGAGACACTTGGGATTTTGCTTGGCAGTTCTTTCTAAAGCCCATATCTAATACCTGGAACATTCACGGACTTCGAGGGCAGACACCTGGGGTTTCCTGCGTCGGAGCGGGACTGCGAGGACCAGAGGTGTTTGCGGTTCTTCATCTCCCGCACCTGGTGCCTCTTCCCGCCCCCTCCTTTCCAGCAGCCCTTCAAATACGACTCACGTCCCCCGCTCCGCGGGAGACGCTCGCAGTCAGAGACATTTGGGATTTCGCTTGGCAGTTCTAAAGCCCATATCTAATACCTGGAACATTCATGGACTTCGAGGGCAGACACCTGGGGTTTCGTGCGTCGGAGCGGGACTGCGAGGACCAGAGGTGTTTGCGGGTCTTCATCTCTTGCACCTGGTGCCTCTTCCGCCCCCTCCTTTCCAGCAGCCCTTCAAATACGACTCCCGTCCCCCGCTCCGCGGGACACGCTCGCAGTCAGAGACACTTGGGATTTCGCTTGGCAGTTCTAAAGCCCATATCTAATACCTGGAACATTCACGGACTTCGAGGGCAGACACCTGGGGTTTCCTGCGTCGGAGCGGGACTGCGAGGACCAGAGGTGTTTGCGGTTCTTCATCTACCGCACCTGGTGCCTCTTCCCGCCCCCTCCTTTCCAGCAGCCCTTCAAATACGACTCGCGTCCCCCGCTCCGCGGGAGACGCTCGCAGTCAGAGACACTTGGGATTTCGCTTGGCAGTTCTAAAGCCCATATCTAATACCTGGAACATTCACGGACTTTGAGGGCAGACACCTGGGGTTTCCTGCGTCGGAGCGGGACTGCGAGGACCAGAGGTGTTTGCGGTTCTTCATCTCCCGCACCTGGTGCCTCTTCCCGCCCCCTCCTTTCCAGCAGCCCTTCAAATACGACTCCCGTCCCCCGCTCCGCGGGAGACGCTCGCAGTAAGAGACACTTGGGATTTCGCTTGGCAGTTCTAAAGCCCATATCTAATACCTGGAACATTTACGGACTTCGAGGGCAGACACCTGGGGTTTCCTGCGTCGGAGCGGGACTGCGAGGACCAGAGGTGTTTGCGGTTCTTCATCACCCGCACCTGGTGCCTATTCCCACCCCCTCCTTTCCAGCAGCCCTTCAAATATGACTCGCGTCCCCCACTCCGCGGGAGACGCTCGCAGTCAGAGACTCTTGGGATTTCGCTTGGCAGTTCTAAAGCCCATATCTAATACCTGGAACATTCACTGACTTCGAAGACAGACACATGGGGTTTTCTGCGTTGGAGCGGGACTGCGAGGACCAGAGGTTGTATTATGCCCTCAATAAAAACATATTAATTATCTTTTGTTTTGGGACCTTTCTACATGCTGATGGGTTCCTGAATAAATCAGGGAGTCCAATATCGTTCAACACTGTCTCAACATAGCTAAGTTACCTGATCTTTCTATGGTTTTCCAGCTTCAAGCAATTTCTTAGTATGAATTGTGTCAGGATCACCGTGTCCCTCTGCCAGATCGAATGCCACAAAAGGATTGTGGCTAACTGTATTGAGTCTGTAATGTGACGGTCGCAGTCAGAGACACTTGGGATTTCGCTTGGCAGTTCTAAAGCCCATATCTAATACCTGGAACATTCACGGACTTCAAGGGCAGACACCTGGGGTTTTCTGCGTCGGAGCGGAACTGCGAGGACCAGAGGTGTTTGCGGTTCTTCATCTCCTGCACCTGGTGCCCCTTCCCGCCCCCTCCTTTCCAGCAGCCCTTCAAATACGACTCGCGTCCCCCGCTCCGCGGGACACGCTCGCAGTCAGAGACACTTGGGATTTCGCTTGGCAGTTCTAAAGCCCATATCTAATACCTGGAACATTCACGGACTTCGAGGGCAGACACCTGGGGTTTCCTGCGTCGGAGCGGGACTGCGAGGACCAGAGGTGTTTGCGGTTCTTCATCTACCGCACCTGGTGCCTCTTCCCGCCCCCTCCTTTCCAGCAGCCCTTCAAATACGACTCGCGTCCCCCGCTCCGCGGGAGACGCTCGCAGTCAGAGACACGAGGGATTTCGCTTGGCAGTTCTAAAGCCCATATCTAATACCTGGAACATTCACGGACTTCGAGGGCAGACACCTGGGGTTTCCTGCGTCGGAGCGGGACTGCGAGGACCAGAGGTATTTGCGGTTCTTCATCTCCCGCACCTGGTGCCTCTTTCCGCCCCCTCCTTTCCAGCAGCCCTTCAAATACGACTCCCGTCTCCCGCTCCGCGGGAGACGCTCGCAGTAAGAGACACTTGGGATTTCGCTTGGCAGTTCTAAAGCCCATATCTAATACCTGGAACATTCACGGACTTCAAGGGCAGACACCTGGGGTTTCCTGCATCGGAGCGGGCCTGCGAGGACCAGAGGTGTTTGCGGTTCTTCATCTCCCGCACCTGGTGCCTCTTCCCGCCCCCTCCTTTCCAGCAGCCCTTCAAATACGACTCGCGGCCCCCGCTCCGCGGGAGACGCTCGCAGTCAGAGACACTTAGGATTATGCTTGGCAGTTCTAAAGCCCTTATCTAATACCTGGAACATTCACGGACTTCGAGGGCATACACCTGGGGTTTCCTGCGTCGGAGCGGGACTGCGAGGACCAGAGGTGTTTGCGGTTCTTCATCTCCCGCACCTGGTGCCTCTTCCCGCCCCCTCCTTTCCAGCAGCCCTTCAAATACGACTCGCGTCCCCCGCTCCGTGGGAGACGCTCGCAGTCAGAGACATTTGGGATTTCGCTTGGCAGTTCTAAAGCCCATATCTAATACCTGGAACATTCACGGACTTCGAGGGCAGACACCTGGGGTTTCGTGCGTCGGAGCGGGACTGCGAGGACCAGAGGTGTTTGCGGGTCTTCATCTCTTGCACCTGGTGCCTCTTCCGCCCCCTCCTTTCCCGCAGCCCTTCAAATACGACTCCCGTCCCCCGCTCTGCGGGACACATTCGCAGTCAGAGACACTTGGGATTTCGCTTGGCAGTTCTAAAGCCCATATCTAATACCTGGAACATTCACTGGCTTCGAGGGCAGACACCTGGGGTTTCCTGCGTCGGAGCGGGACTGCGAGGACCAGAGGTGTTTGCGGTTCTTCATCTACCGCACCTGGTGCCTCTTCCCGCCCCCTCCTTTCCAGCAGCCCTTCAAATACGACTCGTGTCCCCCGCTCCGCGGGAGACGCTCGCAGTCAGAGACACTTGGTATTTCGCTTGGCAGTTCTAAAGCCCATATCTAATACCTGGAACATTCACGGACTTCGAGGGCAGACACCTGGGGTTTCCTGCATCGGAGCGGGACCGCGAGGACCAGAGGTGTTTGCGGTTCTTCATCTCCCGCACCTGGTGCCTCTTCCCGCCCCCTCCTTTCCCGCAGCCCTTCAAATACGACTCCCGTCCCCCGCTCTGCGGGACACATTCGCAGTCAGAGACACTTGGGATTTCGCTTGGCAGTTCTAAAGCCCATATCTAATACCTGGAACATTCACGGACTTCGAGGGCAGACACCTGGGGTTTCCTGCGTCGGAGCGGGACTGCAAGGACCAGAGGTGTTTGCGGTTCTTTATCTCCCGCACCTGGTGCCTCTTCCCGCCCCCTCCTTTCCAGCAGCCCTTCAAATACGACTCGCATCCCCCGCTCCGCGGGAGACGCTCGCAGTCAGAGACACTTGGGATTTTGCGTGGCAGTTCTAAAGCCCATATCTAATACCTGGAACATTCACGGACTTCGAGGGCAGACACCTGGGGTTTCCTGCATCGGAGCGGGACCGCGAGGACCAGAGGTGTTTGCGGTTCTTCATCTCCCGCACCTGGTGCCTCTTCCCGCCCCCTCCTTTCCAGCAGCCCTTCAAATACGACTCGCGTCCCCCACTCCGCGGGAGACGCTCGCAGTCAGAGACTCTTGGGATTTCGCTTGGCAGTTCTAAAGCCCATATCTAATACCTGGAACATTCACTGACTTCGAGGGCAGACACCTGGGTTTCCTGCGTCCGAGCGGGACTGCGAGGACCAGAGGTGTTTGCGGTTCTTCATCTCCCGCACCTGGTGCCTCTTCCCGCCCCCTCCTTTTCAGCAGCCCTTCAAATACGACTTGCGTCCCCCGCTCCGCGGGAGACGCTCGCAGTCAGAGACACTTGGGAGTTTGCTTGTCAGTTCTAAAGCCCATATCTAATACCTGGAACATTCACGGACTTCGAGGGCAGACACCTGGAGTTTCCTGCGTCGGAGCGGGACTGCGAGGGCCAGAGGTGTTTGCGGTTCTTCATCACCCGCACCTAGTGCCTCTTCCCGCCCCCTCCTTTCCAGCAGCCCTTCAAATACGACTCGCGTCCCCGCTCCGCGGGAGACGCTCGCAGTCAGAGACACTTGGGATTTCGCTTGGCAGTTCTAAAGCCCATATCTAATACCTGGAACATTCACGGACTTCGAGGGCAGACACCTGGGGTTTCGTGCGTCCGAGCGGGACTGCGAGGTCCAGAGGTGTTTGCGGGTCTTCATCTCCTGCACCTGGTGCCTCTTCCCGACCCCTCCTTTCCAGCAGCCCTTCAAATACGACTCCCGTCCCCCGCTCCGCGGGAGAAGCTCGCAGTAAGAGACACTTGGGATTTCGCTTGGCAGTTCTAAAGCCCATATCTAATACCTGGAACATTCACGGACTTCGAGGGCAGACACCTGGGGTTTCCTGCGTCGGAGCGGGACTGCGAGGACCAGAGGTGTTTGCGGTTCTTCATCACCCGCACCTGGTGCCTCTTCCCACCCCCTCCTTTCCAGCAGCCCTTCAAATACGACTCGCGTCCCCCGCTCCGCGGGAGACGCTCGCAGTCAGAGACACTTGGAATTTCGCTTGGCAGTTCTAAAGCCCATATCTAATACCTGGAACATTCACGGACTTCGAGGGCAGACACCTGGGGTTTCCTGCGTCGGAGCGGTACTGCAAGGACCAGAGGTGTTTGCGGTTCTTTATCTCCCGCACCTGGTGCCTCTTCCCGCCCCCTCCTTTCCAGCAGCCCTTCAAATACGACTCGCATCCCCCACTCTGCGGGAGACGCTCGCAGTCAGAGACACTTGGGATTTTGCTTGGCAGTTCTTTCTAAAGCCCATATCTAATACCTGGAACATTCACGGACTTCGAGGGCAGACACCTGGGGTTTCCTGCGTCGGAGCGGGACTGCGAGGACCAGAGGTGTTTGCGGTTCTTCATCTCCCGCACCTGGTGCCTCTTCCCGCCCCCTCCTTTCCAGCAGCCCTTCAAATACGACTCACGTCCCCCGCTCCGCGGGAGACGCTCGCAGTCAGAGACATTTGGGATTTCGCTTGGCAGTTCTAAAGCCCATATCTAATACCTGGAACATTCATGGACTTCGAGGGCAGACACCTGGGGTTACGTGCGTCGGAGCGGGACTGCGAGGACCAGAGGTGTTTGCGGTTCTTCATCTCCCGCACCTGGTGCCTCTTCCCGCCCCCTCCTTTCCAGCAGCCCTTCAAATACGACTCCCGTCCCCCGCTCCGCGGGAGACGCTCGCAGTAAGAGACACTTGGGATTTCGCTTGGCAGTTCTAAAGCCCATATCTAATACCTGGAACATTTACAGACTTCGAGGGCAGACACCTGGGGTTTCCTGCGTCGGAGCGGGACTGCGAGGACCAGAGGTGTTTGCGGTTCTTCATCACCCGCACCTGGTGCCTATTCCCACCCCCTCCTTTCCAGCAGCCCTTCAAATACGACTCGCGTCCCCCACTCCGCGGGAGACGCTCGCAGTCAGAGACTCTTGGGATTTCGCTTGGCAGTTCTAAAGCCCATATCTAATACCTGGAACATTCACTGACTTCGAGGACAGACACATGGGGTTTTCTGCGTTGGAGCGGGACTGCGAGGACCAGAGGTTGTATTATGCCCTCAATAAAAACATATTAATTATCTTTTGTTTTGGGACCTTTCTACATGCTGATGGGTTCCTGAATAAATCAGGGAGTCCAATATCGTTCAACACTGTCTCAACATAGCTAAGTTACCTGATCTTTCTATGGTTTTCCAGCTTCAAGCAATTTCTTAGTATGAATTGTGTCAGGATCACCGTGTCCCTCTGCCAGATCGAATGCCACAAAAGGATTGTGGCTAACTGTATTGAGTCTGTAATGTGACGCTCGCAGTCAGAGACACTTGGGATTTCGCTTGGCAGTTCTAAAGCCCATATCTAATACCTGGAACATTCACGGACTTCAAGGGCAGACACCTGGGGTTTTCTGCGTCGGAGCGGAACTGCGAGGACCAGAGGTGTTTGCGGTTCTTCATCTCCCGCACCTGGTGCCTCATCCCGCCCCCTCCTTTCCAGCAGCCCTTCAAATACGACTCGCGTCCCCCACTCCGCGGTAGACGCTCGCAGTCAGAGACTCTTGGGATTTCGCTTGGCAGTTCTAAAGCCCATATCTAATACCTGGAACATTCACGGACTTCGAGGAGAGACACATGGGGTTTTCTGCGTTGGAGCGGGACTGCGAGGACCAGAGGTGTTTGCGGTTCTTCATCTCCCGCACCTGGTGCCTCTTCCTGCCCCCTCCTTTCCAGCAGCCCTTCAAATACGACTCGCGTCCCCCACTCCGCGGGAGACGCTCGCAGTCAGAGACTCTTGGGATTTCGCTTGGCAGTTCTAAAGCCCATATCTAATACCTGGAACATTCACTGACTTCGAGGACAGACACATGGGGTTTTCTGCGTTGGAGCGGGACTGCGAGGACCAGAGGTGTTTGCGGTTCTTCATCTCCCGCACCTGGTACCTCTTCCCGCCCGCTCCTTTCCAGCAGCCCTTCAAATACGACTCGCGTCCCCCGCTCCGCGGGAGACGCTCGCAGTCAGAGATACTTGGGATTTTGCTTGGCAGTTCTAAAGCTCATATCTAATACCTGGAACATTCACGGACTTCGAGGGCAGACACCTGGGTTTCCTGCGTCGGAGCGGGACTGCGAGGACCAGAGGTGTTTGCGGTTCTTCATCTCCCGCACCTGGTGCCTCTTCCCGCCCCCTCCTTTCCAGCAGCCCTTCAAATACGACTCGCGTCCCCCGCTCCGCGGGAGACGCTCGCAGTCAGAGACACTTGGGATTTTGCTTGTCAGTTCTAAAGCCCATATCTAATACCTGGAACATTCACGGACTTCGAGGGCAGACACCTGGAGTTTCCTGCGTCGGAGCGGGACTGCGAGGGCCAGAGGTGTTTGCGGTTCTTCATCACCCGCACCTGGTGCCTCTTCCCGCCCCCTCCTTTCCAGCAGCCCTTCAAATACGACTCGCGTCCCCGCGCCGCGGGAGACGCTCGCAGTCAGAGAAACTTGGGATTTCGCTTGGCAGTTCTAAAGCCCATATCTAATACCTGGAACATTCACGGACTTCGAGGGCAGACACCTGGGGTTTCGTGCGTCGGAGCGGGACTGCGAGGTCCAGAGGTGTTTGCGGGTCTTCATCTCCTGCACCTGGTGCCTCTTCCCGCCCCCTCCTTTCCAGCAACCCTTCAAATACGACTCCCGTCCCCCGCTCCGCGGGACACGCTCGAAGTCAGAGACACTTGGGATTTCGCTTGGCAGTTCTAAAGCCTATATCCAATACCTGGAACATTCACGGACTTCGAGGGCAGACACCTGGGGTTTCCTGCGTCGGAGCGGGACTGCGAGGACCAGAGGTGTTTGCGGTTCTTCATCTACCGCACCTGGTGCCTCTTCCCACCCCCTCCTTTCCAGCAGCCCTTCAAATACGACTCGCGTCCCCCGCACCGCGGGAGGCGCTCGCAGTCAGAGACACTTGGGATTTCGCTTGGCAGTTCTAAAGCCCATATCTAATACCTGGAACATTCACGGACTTCGAGGGCAGACACCTGGGGTTTCCTGCGTCGAAGCGGGAGTGCGAGGACCAGAGGTGTTTGCGGTTCTTCATCTCCCGCACCTGGTGCCTCTTCCCGCCCCCTCCTTTCCAGCAGCCCTTCAAATACGACTCCCATCCCCCGCTCCGCGAGAGAAGCTCGCAGTAAGAGACACTTGGGATTTCGCTTGGCAGTTCTAAAGCCCATATCTAATACCTGGAACATTCACGGACTTCGAGGGCAGACACCTGGGGTTTCCTGCGTCGGAGCGGGACTGCGAGGACCAGAGGTGTTTGCGGTTCTTCATCACCTGCACCTGGTGCCTCTTCCCACCCCCTCCTTTCCAGCAGCCCTTCAAATACGACTCGCGTCCCCCGCTCCGCGGGAGACGCTCGCAGTCAGAGACACTTGGGATTTAGCTTGGCAGTTCTAAAGCCCATATCTAATACCTGGAACATTCACGGACTTCGAGGGCAGACACCTGGGGTTTCCTGAATCGGAGCGGGACTGCAAGGACCAGAGGTGTTTGCGGTTCTTTATCTCCCGCACCTGGTGCCTCTTCCCGCCCCCTCCTTTCCAGCAGCCCTTCAAATACGACTCGCATCCCCCGCTCCGCGGGAGACGCTCGCAGTCAGAGACACTTGGGATTTTGCTTGGCAATTCTTAAGCCCATATCTAATACCTGGAACATTCACAGACTTCGAGGGCAGACACCTGGGGTTTCCTGCGTCGGAGCGGGACTGCGAGGACCAGAGGTGTTTGCGGTTCTTTATCTCCCGCACCTGGTACCTCTTCCCGCCCCCTCCTTTCCAGCAGCCCTTCAAATACGACTCGCGTCCCCCGCTCCGCGGGAGACGCCCGCAGTCAGAGATACTTGGGATTTAGCTTGGCAGTTCTAAAGCCCATATCTAATACCTGGAACATTCACGGACTTCGAGGGCAGACACCTGGGGTTTCCTGCTTCGGAGCGGGACTGCGAGGACCAGAGGTGTTTGCGGTTCTTCATCTCCCGCACCTGGTGCCTCTTCCCGCCCCCTCCTTTCCAGCAGCCCTTCAAATACGACTCGCTTCCCCCACTCCGCGGGAGACGCTCGCAGTCAGAGACTCTTGGGATTTCGCTTGGCAGTTCTAAAGCCCATATCTAATACCTGGAACATTCACTGACTTCGAGGGCAGACACCTGGGTTTCCTGCGTCCGAGCGGGACTGCGAGGACCAGAGGTGTTTGCGGTTCTTCATCTCCCGCACCTGGTGCCTCTTCCCGCCCCCTCCTTTTCAGCAGCCCTTCAAATACGACTCGCGTCCCCCGCTCCGCGGGAGACGCTCGCAGTCAGAGACACTTGGGATTTTGCTTGTCAGTTCTAAAGCCCATATCTAATACCTGGAACATTCACGGACTTCGAGGGCAGACACCTGGGGTTTCGTGCGTCGGAGCGGGACTGCGAGGTCCAGAGGTGTTTGCGGGTCTTCATCTCCTGCACCTGGTGCCTCTTCCCGACCCCTCCTTTCCAGCAGCCCTTCAAATACGACTCCCGTCCCCCGCTCCGCGGGACACGCTTGCAGTCAGAGACACTTGGGATTTCGCTTGGCAGTTCTAAAGCCCATATCCAATACCTGGAACATTCACGGACTTCGAGGGCAGACACCTGGGGTTTCCTGCGTCGGAGCGGGACTGCGAGGACCAGAGGTGTTTGCGGTTCTTCATCTAACGCACCTGGTGCCTCTTCCCGCCCCCTCCTTTCCAGCAGCCCTTCAAATACGACTCCCGTCCCCCGCTCCGCGGGACACGCTCGAAGTCAGAGACACTTGGGATTTCGCTTGGCAGTTCTAAAGCCCATATCTAATACCTGGAACATTCACGGACTTCGAGGGCAGACACCTGGGGTTTCCTGCGTCGGAGCGGGACTGCGAGGACCAGAGGTGTTTGCGGTTCTTCATCTCCCTCACCTGGTGCCTCTTCCCACCCCCTCCTTTCCAGCAGCCCTTCAAATACGACTCGCGTCCCCCGCACCGCGGGAGGCGCTCGCAGTCAGAGACACTTGGGATTTCGCTTGGCAGTTCTAAAGCCCATATCTAATACCTGGAACATTCACGGACTTCGAGGGCAGACACCTGGGGTTTCCTGCGTCGAAGTGGGACTGCGAGGACCAGAGGTGTTTGCGGTTCTTCATCTCCCGCACCTGGTGCCTCTTCCCGCCCCCTCCTTTCCAGCAGCCCTTCAAATACGACTCCCATCCCCCGCTCCGCGGGAGACGCTCGCAGTCAGAGACACTTAGGATTTTGCTTGTCAGTTCTAAAGCTCATATCTAATACCTGGAACATTCACGGACTTCGAGGGCAGACACCTGGGTTTCCTGCGTCGGAGCGGGACTGCGAGGACCAGAGGTGTTTGCGGTTCTTCATCTCCCGCACCTGGTGCCTCTTCCCGCCCCCTCCTTTCCAGCAGCCCTTCAAATACGACTCGCGTCCCCCGCTCCGCGGGAGACGCTCGCAGTCAGAGACACTTGGGATTTTGCTTGTCAGTTCTAAAGCCCATATCTAATACCTGGAACATTCACGGACTTCGAGGGCAGACACCTGGAGTTTCCTGCGTCGGAGCGGGACTGTGAGGGCCAGAGGTGTTTGCGGTTCTTCATCACCCGCACCTGGTGCCTCTTCCCGCCCCCTCCTTTCCAGCAGCCCTTCAAATACGACTCGCGTCCCCGCGCCGCGGGAGACGCTCGCAGTCAGAGAAACTTGGGATTTCGCTTGGCAGTTCTAAAGCCCATATCTAATACCTGGAACATTCACGGACTTCGAGGGCAGACACCTGGGGTTTCGTGCGTCGGAGCGGGACTGCGAGGTCCAGAGGTGTTTGCGGGTCTTCATCTCCTGCACCTGGTGCCTCTTCCCGCCCCCTCCTTTCCAGCAGCCCTTCAAATACGACTCCCGTCCCCAGCTCCGCGGGACACGCTCGAAGTCAGAGACACTTGGGATTTCGCTTGGCAGTTCTAAAGCCTATATCCAATACCTGGAACATTCACGGACTTCGAGGGCAGACACCTGGGGTTTCCTGCGTCGGAGCGGGACTGCGAGGACCAGAGGTGTTTGCGGTTCTTCATCTACCGCACCTGGTGCCTCTTCCCACCCCCTCCTTTCCAGCAGCCCTTCAAATACGACTCGCGTCCCCCGCACCGCGGGAGGCGCTCGCAGTCAGAGACACTTGGGATTTCGCTTGGCAGTTCTAAAGCCCATATCTAATACCTGGAACATTCACGGACTTCGAGGGCAGACACCTGGGGTTTCCTGCGTCGAAGCGGGAGTGCGAGGACCAGAGGTGTTTGCGGTTCTTCATCTCCCGCACCTGGTGCCTCTTCCCGCCCCCTCCTTTCCAGCAGCCCTTCAAATACGACTCCCATCCCCCGCTCCGCGAGAGAAGCTCGCAGTAAGAGACACTTGGGATTTCGCTTGGCAGTTCTAAAGCCCATATCTAATACCTGGAACATTCACGGACTTCGAGGGCAGACACCTGGGGTTTCCTGCGTCGGAGCGGGACTGCAAGGACCAGAGGTGTTTGCGGTTCTTCATCTCCCGCACCTGGTGCCTCTTCCCGCCCCCTCCTTTCCAGCAGCCCTTCAAATACGACTCCCATCCCCCGCTCCGCGAGAGAAGCTCGCAGTAAGAGACACTTGGGATTTCGCTTGGCAGTTCTAAAGCCCATATCTAATACCTGGAACATTCACGGACTTCGAGGGCAGACACCTGGGGTTTCCTGCATCGGAGCGGGACTGCAAGGACCAGAGGTGTTTGCGGTTCTTTATCTCCCGCACCTGGTGCCTCTTCCCGCCCCCTCCTTTCCAGCAGCCCTTCAAATACGACTCGCATCCCCCGCTCCGCGGGAGACGCTCGCAGTCAGAGACACTTGGGATTTTGCTTGGCAGTTCTTAAGCCCATATCTAATACCTGGAACATTCACAGACTTCGAGGGCAGACACCTGGGGTTTCCTGCGTCGGAGCGGGACTGCGAGGACCAGAGGTGTTTGCGGTTCTTTATCTCCCGCACCTGGTACCTCTTCCCGCCCCCTCCTTTCCAGCAGCCCTTCAAATACGACTCGCGTCCCCCGCTCCGCGGGAGACGCCCGCAGTCAGAGATACTTGGGATTTAGCTTGGCAGTTCTAAAGCCCATATCTAATACCTGGAACATTCACGGACTTCGAGGGCAGACACCTGGGGTTTCCTGCTTCGGAGCGGGACTGCGAGGACCAGAGGTGTTTGCGGTTCTTCATCTCCCGCACCTGGTGCCTCTTCCCGCCCCCTCCTTTCCAGCAGCCCTTCAAATACGACTCGCTTCCCCCACTCCGCGGGAGACGCTCGCAGTCAGAGACTCTTGGGATTTCGCTTGGCAGTTCTAAAGCCCATATCTAATACCTGGAACATTCACTGACTTCGAGGGCAGACACCTGGGTTTCCTGCGTCCGAGCGGGACTGCGAGGACCAGAGGTGTTTGCGGTTCTTCATCTCCCGCACCTGGTGCCTCTTCCCGCCCCCTCCTTTTCAGCAGCCCTTCAAATACGACTCGCGTCCCCCGCTCCGCGGGAGACGCTCGCAGTCAGAGACACTTGGGATTTTGCTTGTCAGTTCTAAAGCCCATATCTAATACCTGGAACATTCACGGACTTCGAGGGCAGACACCTGGGGTTTCGTGCGTCGGAGCGGGACTGCGAGGTCCAGAGGTGTTTGCGGGTCTTCATCTCCTGCACCTGGTGCCTCTTCCCGACCCCTCCTTTCCAGCAGCCCTTCAAATACGACTCCCGTCCCCCGCTCCGCGGGACACGCTTGCAGTCAGAGACACTTGGGATTTCGCTTGGCAGTTCTAAAGCCCATATCCAATACCTGGAACATTCACGGACTTCGAGGGCAGACACCTGGGGTTTCCTGCGTCGGAGCGGGACTGCGAGGACCAGAGGTGTTTGCGGTTCTTCATCTAACGCACCTGGTGCCTCTTCCCGCCCCCTCCTTTCCAGCAGCCCTTCAAATACGACTCCCGTCCCCCGCTCCGCGGGACACGCTCGAAGTCAGAGACACTTGGGATTTCGCTTGGCAGTTCTAAAGCCCATATCTAATACCTGGAACATTCACGGACTTCGAGGGCAGACACCTGGGGTTTCCTGCGTCGGAGCGGGACTGCGAGGACCAGAGGTGTTTGCGGTTCTTCATCTCCCTCACCTGGTGCCTCTTCCCACCCCCTCCTTTCCAGCAGCCCTTCAAATACGACTCGCGTCCCCCGCACCGCGGGAGGCGCTCGCAGTCAGAGACACTTGGGATTTCGCTTGGCAGTTCTAAAGCCCATATCTAATACCTGGAACATTCACGGACTTCGAGGGCAGACACCTGGGGTTTCCTGCGTCGAAGTGGGACTGCGAGGACCAGAGGTGTTTGCGGTTCTTCATCTCCCGCACCTGGTGCCTCTTCCCGCCCCCTCCTTTCCAGCAGCCCTTCAAATACGACTCGCGTCCCCCGCTCCGCGGGAGACGCTCGCAGTCAGAGACACTTGGGATTTTGCTTGTCAGTTCTAAAGCCCATATCTAATACCTGGAACATTCACGGACTTCGAGGGCAGACACCTGGAGTTTCCTGCGTCGGAGCGGGACTGCGAGGGCCAGAGGTGTTTGCGGTTCTTCATCACCCGCACCTGGTGCCTCTTCCCGCCCCCTCCTTTCCAGCAGCCCTTCAAATACGACTCGCGTCCCCGCGCCGCGGGAGACGCTCGCAGTCAGAGAAACTTGGGATTTCGCTTGGCAGTTCTAAAGCCCATATCTAATACCTGGAACATTCACGGACTTCGAGGGCAGACACCTGGGGTTTCGTGCGTCGGAGCGGGACTGCGAGGTCCAGAGGTGTTTGCGGGTCTTCATCTCCTGCACCTGGTGCCTCTTCCCGCCCCCTCCTTTCCAGCAGCCCTTCAAATACGACTCCCGTCCCCCGCTCCGCGGGACACGCTCGAAGTCAGAGACACTTGGGATTTCGCTTGGCAGTTCTAAAGCCTATATCCAATACCTGGAACATTCACGGACTTCGAGGGCAGACACCTGGGGTTTCCTGCGTCGGAGCGGGACTGCGAGGACCAGAGGTGTTTGCGGTTCTTCATCTACCGCACCTGGTGCCTCTTCCCACCCCCTCCTTTCCAGCAGCCCTTCAAATACGACTCGCGTCCCCCGCACCGCGGGAGGCGCTCGCAGTCAGAGACACTTGGGATTTCGCTTGGCAGTTCTAAAGCCCATATCTAATACCTGGAACATTCACGGACTTCGAGGGCAGACACCTGGGGTTTCCTGCGTCGAAGCGGGAGTGCGAGGACCAGAGGTGTTTGCGGTTCTTCATCTCCCGCACCTGGTGCCTCTTCCCGCCCCCTCCTTTCCAGCAGCCCTTCAAATACGACTCCCATCCCCCGCTCCGCGAGAGAAGCTCGCAGTAAGAGACACTTGGGATTTCGCTTGGCAGTTCTAAAGCCCATATCTAATACCTGGAACATTCACGGACTTCGAGGGCAGACACCTGGGGTTTCCTGCGTCGGAGCGGGACTGCGAGGACCAGAGGTGTTTGCGGTTCTTCATCACCTGCACCTGGTGCCTCTTCCCACCCCCTCCTTTCCAGCAGCCCTTCAAATACGACTCGCGTCCCCCGCTCCGCGGGAGACGCTCGCAGTCAGAGACACTTGGGATTTAGCTTGGCAGTTCTAAAGCCCATATCTAATACCTGGAACATTCACGGACTTCGAGGGCAGACACCTGGGGTTTCCTGCATCGGAGCGGGACTGCAAGGACCAGAGGTGTTTGCGGTTCTTTATCTCCCGCACCTGGTGCCTCTTCCCGCCCCCTCCTTTCCAGCAGCCCTTCAAATACGACTCGCATCCCCCGCTCCGCGGGAGACGCTCGCAGTCAGAGACACTTGGGATTTTGCTTGGCAGTTCTTAAGCCCATATCTAATACCTGGAACATTCACAGACTTCGAGGGCAGACACCTGGGGTTTCCTGCGTCGGAGCGGGACTGCGAGGACCAGAGGTGTTTGCGGTTCTTTATCTCCCGCACCTGGTACCTCTTCCCGCCCCCTCCTTTCCAGCAGCCCTTCAAATACGACTCGCGTCCCCCGCTCCGCGGGAGACGCCCGCAGTCAGAGATACTTGGGATTTAGCTTGGCAGTTCTAAAGCCCATATCTAATACCTGGAACATTCACGGACTTCGAGGGCAGACACCTGGGGTTTCCTGCTTCGGAGCGGGACTGCGAGGACCAGAGGTGTTTGCGGTTCTTCATCTCCCGCACCTGGTGCCTCTTCCCGCCCCCTCCTTTCCAGCAGCCCTTCAAATACGACTCGCTTCCCCCACTCCGCGGGAGACGCTCGCAGTCAGAGACTCTTGGGATTTCGCTTGGCAGTTCTAAAGCCCATATCTAATACCTGGAACATTCACTGACTTCGAGGGCAGACACCTGGGTTTCCTGCGTCCGAGCGGGACTGCGAGGACCAGAGGTGTTTGCGGTTCTTCATCTCCCGCACCTGGTGCCTCTTCCCGCCCCCTCCTTTTCAGCAGCCCTTCAAATACGACTCGCGTCCCCCGCTCCGCGGGAGACGCTCGCAGTCAGAGACACTTGGGATTTTGCTTGTCAGTTCTAAAGCCCATATCTAATACCTGGAACATTCACGGACTTCGAGGGCAGACACCTGGGGTTTCGTGCGTCGGAGCGGGACTGCGAGGTCCAGAGGTGTTTGCGGGTCTTCATCTCCTGCACCTGGTGCCTCTTCCCGACCCCTCCTTTCCAGCAGCCCTTCAAATACGACTCCCGTCCCCCGCTCCGCGGGACACGCTTGCAGTCAGAGACACTTGGGATTTCGCTTGGCAGTTCTAAAGCCCATATCCAATACCTGGAACATTCACGGACTTCGAGGGCAGACACCTGGGGTTTCCTGCGTCGGAGCGGGACTGCGAGGACCAGAGGTGTTTGCGGTTCTTCATCTAACGCACCTGGTGCCTCTTCCCGCCCCCTCCTTTCCAGCAGCCCTTCAAATACGACTCCCGTCCCCCGCTCCGCGGGACACGCTCGAAGTCAGAGACACTTGGGATTTCGCTTGGCAGTTCTAAAGCCCATATCTAATACCTGCAACATTCACGGACTTCGAGGGCAGACACCTGGGGTTTCCTGCGTCGGAGCGGGACTGCGAGGACCAGAGGTGTTTGCGGTTCTTCATCTCCCTCACCTGGTGCCTCTTCCCACCCCCTCCTTTCCAGCAGCCCTTCAAATACGACTCGCGTCCCCCGCACCGCGGGAGGCGCTCGCAGTCAGAGACACTTGGGGTTTCGCTTGGCAGTTCTAAAGCCCATATCTAATACCTGGAACATTCACGGACTTCGAGGGCAGACACCTGGGGTTTCCTGCGTCGAAGTGGGACTGCGAGGACCAGAGGTGTTTGCGGTTCTTCATCTCCCGCACCTGGTGCCTCTTCCCGCCCCCTCCTTTCCAGCAGCCCTTCAAATACGACTCCCATCCCCCGCTCCGCGGGAGAAGCTCGCAGTAAGAGACACTTGGGATTTCGCTTGGCAGTTCTAAAGCCCATATCTAATACCTGGAACATTCACGGACTTTGAGGGCAGACACCTGGGGTTTCCTGCGTCGGAGCGGGACTGCGAGGACCAGAGGTGTTTGCGGTTCTTCATCACCTGCACCTGGTGCCTCTTCCCACCCCCTCCTTTCCAGCAGCCCTTCAAATACGACTCGCATCCCCCGCTCCGCGGGAGACGCTCGCAGTCAGAGACACTTGGGATTTTGCTTGGCAGTTCTTAAGCCCATATCTAATACCTGGAACATTCACGGACTTCGAGGGCAGACACCTGGGGTTTCCTGCGTCGGAGCGGGACTGCGAGGACCAGAGGTGTTTGCGGTTCTTTATCTCCCGCACCTGGTACCTCTTCCCGCCCCCTCCTTTCCAGCAGCCCTTCAAATACGACTCGCGTCCCCCGCTCCGCGGGAGACGCCCACAGTCAGAGATACTTGGGATTTAGCTTGGCAGTTCTAAAGCCCATATCTAATACCTGGAACATTCACGGACTTCGAGGGCAGACACCTGGGGTTTCCTGCTTCGGAGCGGGACTGCGAGGACCAGAGGTGTTTGCGGTTCTTCATCTCCCGCACCTGGTGCCTCTTCCCGCCCCCTCCTTTCCAGCAGCCCTTCAAATACGACTCGCTTCCCCCGCTCCGCGGGAGACGCTCGCAGTCAGAGACACTTGGGATTTCGCTTGGCAGTTCTAAAGCCCATATCTAATACCTGGAACATTCACAGACTACGAGGGCAGACACCTGGGGTTTCCTGCGTCGAAGCGGGACTGCGGGGGCCAGAGGTGTTTGCGGTTCTTCATCACCCGCACCTGGTGCCTCTTCCCGCCCCCTCCTTTCCAGCAGCCCTTCAAATACGACTCGCGTCCCCCGCTCCGCGGGAGACGCTCGCAGTCAGAGTCACTTGGGATTTCGCTTGGCAGTTCTAAAGCCCATATCTAATACCTGGAACATTCACGGACTTCGAGGGCAGACACCTGGGATTTCCTGCGTCGCAGCAGGACTGCAAGGACCAGAGGTGTTTGCGGTTCTTCATCTCCCGCACCTGGTGCCTCTTCCCGCCCCCTCCTTTGCAGCAGCCCTTCAAATACGACTCGTTTCCCCCGCTCCGCAGGAGACGCTCACAGTCAGAGACACTTTGGATTTCGCTTGGCAGTTCTAAAGCCCATATCTAGTACCTGGAACATTCACAGACTTCGAGGGCAGACACCTGTGGTTTCCTGCGTCGGAGCGGGACTGCGAGGACCAGAGGTGTTTGCGGTTCTTCATCTCCCGCACCTGGTACCTCTTCCCGCCCCCTCCTTTCCAGCAGCCCTTCAAATACGACTCGCGTCCCCCGCTCCGCGGGAGACGCTCGCAGTCAGAGATACTTGGGATTTTGCTTGGCAGTTCTAAAGCTCATATCTAATACCTGGAACATTCACGGATTTCGAGGGCAGACACCTGGGTTTCCTGCATCGGAGCGGGACTGCGAGGACCAGAGGTGTTTGCGGTTCTTCATCTCCCGCACCTGGTGCCTCTTCCCGCCCCCTCCGTTCCAGCAGCCCTTCAAATACGACTCCCGTCCCCCGCTCCGCGGGAGACGCTCGCAGTAAGAGACACTTGGGATTTCGCTTGGCAGTTCTAAAGCCCATATCTAATACCTGGAACATTTACGGACTTCGAAGGCAGACACCTGGGGTTTCCTGCGTCGGAGCGGGACTGCGAGGACCAGAGGTGTTTGCGGTTCTTCATCACCCGCACCTGGTGCCTATTCCCACCCCCTCCTTTCCAGCAGCCCTTCAAATACGACTCGCGTCCCCACTCCGCGGGAGACGCTCGCAGTCAGAGACTCTTGGGATTTCGCTTGGCAGTTCTAAAGCCCATATCTAATACCTGGAACATTCACTGACTTCGAGGACAGACACATGGGGTTTTCTGCGTTGGAGCGGGACTGCGAGGACCAGAGGTTGTATTATGCCCTCAATAAAAACATATTAATTATCTTTTGTTTTGGGACCTTTCTACATGCTGATGGGTTCCTGAATAAATCAGGGAGTCCAATATCGTTCAACACTGTCTCAACATAGCTAAGTTACCTGATCTTTCTATGGATTTCCAGCTTCAAGCAATTTCTTAGTATTAATTGTGTCAGGATCACCGTGTCCCTCTGCCAGATCGAATGCCACAAAAGGATTGTGGCTAACTGTATTGAGTCTGTAATGTGACGCTCGCAGTCAGAGACACTTGGGATTTCGCTCGGCAGTTCTAAAGCCCATATCTAATACCTGGAACATTCACGGACTTCAAGGGCAGACACCTGGGGTTTTCTGCGTCGGAGCGGAACTGCGAGGACCAGAGGTGTTTGCGGTTCTTCATCTCCCGCACCTGGTGCCTCATCCCGCCCCCTCCTTTCCAGCAGCCCTTCAAATACGACTCGCGTCCCCCACTCCGCGGTAGACGCTCGCAGTCAGAGACTCCTGGGATTTCGCTTGGCAGTTCTAAAGCCCATATCTAATACCTGGAACATTCACGGACTTCGAGGAGAGACACATGGGGTTTTCTGCGTTGGAGCGGGACTGCGAGGACCAGAGGTGTTTGCGGTTCTTCATCTCCCGCACCTGGTACCTCTTCCCGCCCCCTCCTTTCCAGCAGCCCTTCAAATACGACTCGCGTCCCCCGCTCCGCGGGAGACGCTCGCAGTCAGAGATACTTGGGATTTTGCTTGGCAGTTCTAAAGCTCATATCTAATACCTGGAACATTCACGGACTTCGAGGGCAGACACCTGGGTTTCCTGCGTCGGAGCGGGACTGCGAGGACCAGAGGTGTTTGCGGTTCTTCATCTCCCGCACCTGGTGCCTCTTCCCACCCCCTCCTTTCCAGCAGCCCTTCAAATACGACTCGCGTCCCCCGCTCCGCGGGAGACGCTCGCAGTCAGAGACACTTGGGATTTTGCTTGTCAGTTCTAAAGCCCATATCTAATACCTGGAACATTCACGGACTTCGAGGGCAGACACCTGGAGTTTCCTGCGTCGGAGCGGGACTGCGAGGGCCAGAGGTGTTTGCGGTTCTTCATCACCCGCACCTGGTGCCTCTTCCCGCCCCCTCCTTTCCAGCAGCCCTTCAAATACGACTCGCGTCCCCGCGCCGCGGGAGACGCTCGCAGTCAGAGAAACTTGGGATTTCGCTTGGCAGTTCTAAAGCCCATATCTAATACCTGGAACATTCACAGACTACGAGGGCAGACACCTGGGGTTTCCTGCGTCGGAGCGGGACTGCGAGGGCCAGAGGTGTTTGCGGTTCTTCATCACCCGCACCTGGTGCCTCTTCCCGCCCCCTCCTTTCCAGCAGCCCTTCAAATACGACTCGCGTCCCCCGCTCCGCGGGAGACGCTCGCAGTCAGAGTCACTTGGGATTTCGCTTGGCAGTTCTAAAGCCCATATCTAATACCTGGAACATTCACGGACTTCGAGGGCAGACACCTGGGATTTCCTGCGTCGCAGCAGGACTGCAAGGACCAGAGGTGTTTGCGGTTCTTCATCTCCCGCACCTGGTGCCTCTTCCCGCCCCCTCCTTTGCAGCAGCCCTTCAAATACGACTCGTTTCCCCCGCTCCGCAGGAGACGCTCACAGTCAGAGACACTTTGTATTTCGCTTGGCAGTTCTAAAGCCCATATCTAGTACCTGGAACATTCACAGACTTCGAGGGCAGACACCTGTGGTTTCCTGCGTCGGAGCGGGACTGCGAGGACCAGAGGTGTTTGCGGTTCTTCATCTCCCGCACCTGGTACCTCTTCCCGCCCCCTCCTTTCCAGCAGCCCTTCAAATACGACTCGCGTCCCCCGCTCCGCGGGAGACGCTCGCAGTCAGAGATACTTGGGATTTTGCTTGGCAGTTCTAAAGCTCATATCTAATACCTGGAACATTCACGGATTTCGAGGGCAGACACCTGGGTTTCCTGCATCGGAGCGGGACTGCGAGGACCAGAGGTGTTTGCGGTTCTTCATCTCCCGCACCTGGTGCCTCTTCCCGCCCCCTCCGTTTCAGCAGCCCTTCAAATACGACTCCCGTCCCCCGCTCCGCGGGAGACGCTCGCAGTAAGAGACACTTGGGATTTCGCTTGGCAGTTCTAAAGCCCATATCTAATACCTGGAACATTTACGGACTTCGAGGGCAGACACCTGGGGTTTCCTGCGTCGGAGCGGGACTGCGAGGACCAGAGGTGTTTGCGGTTCTTCATCACCCGCACCTGGTGCCTATTCCCACCCCCTCCTTTCCAGCAGCCCTTCAAATACGACTCGCGTCCCCCACTCCGCGGGAGACGCTCGCAGTCAGAGACTCTTGGGATTTCGCTTGGCAGTTCTAAAGCCCATATCTAATACCTGGAACATTCACTGACTTCGAGGACAGACACATGGGGTTTTCTGCGTTGGAGCGGGACTGCGAGGACCAGAGGTTGTATTATGCCCTCAATAAAAACATATTAATTATCTTTTGTTTTGGGACCTTTCTACATGCTGATGGGTTCCTGAATAAATCAGGGAGTCCAATATCGTTCAACACTGTCTCAACATAGCTAAGTTACCTGATCTTTCTATGGTTTTCCAGCTTCAAGCAATTTCTTAGTATGAATTGTGTCAGGATCACCGTGTCCCTCTGCCAGATCGAATGCCACAAAAGGATTGTGGCTAACTGTATTGAGTCTGTAATGTGACGCTCGCAGTCAGAGACACTTGGGATTTCGCTCGGCAGTTCTAAAGCCCATATCTAATACCTGGAACATTCACGGACTTCAAGGGCAGACACCTGGGGTTTTCTGCGTCGGAGCGGAACTGCGAGGACCAGAGGTGTTTGTGGTTCTTCATCTCCCGCACCTGGTGCCTCATCCCGCCCCCTCCTTTCCAGCAGCCCTTCAAATACGACTCGCGTCCCCCACTCCGCGGTAGACGCTCGCAGTCAGAGACTCTTGGGATTTCGCTTGGCAGTTCTAAAGCCCATATCTAATACCTGGAACATTCACGGACTTCGAGGAGAGACACATGGGGTTTTCTGCGTTGGAGCGGGACTGCGAGTACCAGAGGTGTTTGCGGTTCTTCATCTCCCGCACCTGGTGCCTCTTCCTGCCCCCTCCTTTCCAGCAGCCCTTCAAATACGACTCGCGTCCCCCACTCCGAGGGAGACGCTCGCAGTCAGAGACTCTTGGGATTTCCCTTGGCAGTTCTAAAGCCCATATCTAATACCTGGAACATTCACTGACTTCGAGGACAGACACATGGGGTTTTCTGCGTTGGAGCGGGACTGCGAGGACCAGAGGTGTTTGCGGTTCTTCATCTCCCGCACCTGGTACCTCTTCCCGCCCCCTCCTTTCCAGCAGCCCTTCAAATACGACTCGCGTCCCCCGCTCCGCGGGAGACGCTCGCAGTCAGAGATACTTGGGATTTTGCTTGGCAGTTCTAAAGCGCATATCTAATACCTGGAACATTCACGGACTTCGAGGGCAGACACCTGGGTTTCCTGCGTCGGAGCGGGACTGCGAGGACCAGAGGTGTTTGCGGTTCTTCATCTCCCGCACCTGGTGCCTCTTCCCGCCCCCTCCTTTCCAGCAGCCCTTCAAATACGACTCGCGTCCCCCGCTCCGCGGGAGACGCTCGCAGTCAGAGACACTTGGGATTTTGCTTGTCAGTTCTAAAGCCCATATCTAATACCTGGAACATTCACGGACTTCGAGGGCAGACACCTGGAGTTTCCTGCGTCGGAGCGGGATTGCGAGGACCAGAGGTGTTTGCGGTTCTTCATCTCCCGCACCTGGTACCTCTTCCAGCCCCCTCCTTTCCAGCAGCCCTTCAAATACGACTCGCGTCCCCCGCTCCGCGGGAGACGCTCGCAGACAGAGACACTTGGGATTTCGCTTGGCAGTTCTAAAGCCCATATCTAATACCTGGAACATTCACGGACTTCGAGGGCAGACACCTGGGGTTTCCTGCGTTGGAGCAGGACTGCGAGGACCAGAGGTGTTTGCGGTTCTTCATCTCCCGCACCTGGTGCCTCTTCCCGCACCCTCCTTTCCAGCAGCCCTTCAAATACGACTCCCGTCCCCCGCTCCGCGGGAGACGCTCGCAGTCAGAGTCACTTGGGATTTCGCTTGGCAGTTCTAAAGCCCATATCTAATAAATGGAACATTCACGGACTTCGAGGGCAGACACCTGGGATTTCCTGCGTCGCAGCAGGACTGCAAGGACCAGAGGTGTTTGCGGTTCTTTATCTCCCGCACCTGGTACCTCTTCCCGCCCCCTCCTTTCCAGCAGCCCTTCAAATACGACTCGCGTCCCCCGCTCCGCGGGAGACGCTCGCAGTCAGAGATACTTGAGATTTAGCTTGGCAGTTCTAAAGCCCATATCTAATACCTGGAACATTCACGGACTTCGAGGGCAGACACCTGGGGTTTCCTGCTTCGGAGCGGGACTGCGAGGACCAGAGGTTTTTGCGGTTCTTCATCTCCCGCACCTGGTGCCTCTTCCCGCCCCCTCCTTTCCAGCAGCCCTTCAAATACGACTCGCTTCCCCCGCTCCCCGGGAGACGCTTGCAGTCAGAGACACTTGGGATTTCGCTTGGCAGTTCTAAAGCCCATATCTAATACCTGGAACATTCACAGACTTCGAGGGCAGACACCTGGGGTTTCCTGCTTCGGAGCGGGACTGCGAGGACCAGAGGTGTTTGCGGTTCTTCATCTCCCGCACCTTGTGCCTCTTCCCGCCCCGCCTTTCCAGCAGCCCTTCAAATACGACTCGCTTCCCACGCTCCGCGGGAGACGCTCGCAGTCAGAGACACTTGGGATTTCGCTTGGCAGTTCTAAAGCCCATATCTAATACCTGGAACATTCACAGACTTCGAGGGCAGACACCTGGGGTTTCCTGCGTCGGAGCGGGACTGCAAGGACCAGAGGTGTTTGCGGTTCTTCATCTCACGCACCTGGTGCCTCTTCCCGCCCCCTCCTTTCCAGCAGCCCTTCAAATACGACTCGCGTCCCCCGCTCCGTGGGAGACGCTCGCAGTCAGAGACACTTGGGATTTCGCTTGGCAGTTCTAAAGCCCATATCTAATACCTGGAACATTCACGGACTTCGAGGGCAGACACCTGGGGTTTCGTGCGTCGGAGAGGGACTGCGAGGACCAGAGGTGTTTGCGGGTCTTCATCTCCTACACCTGGTGTCTCTTCCCGCCCCCTCCTTTCCAGCAGCCCTTCAAATACGACTTCCGTCCCCCGCTCCGCGGGACACGCTCGCATTCAGAGACACTTGGGATTTCGCTTGGCAGTTCTAAAGCCCATATCTAATACCTGGAACATTCACGGACTTCGAGGGCAGACACCTGGGGTTTCCTGCGTCGGAGCGGGACTGCGAGGACCAGAGGTGTTTGCGGTTCTTCATCTACCGCACCTGGTGCCTCTTCCCGCCCCCTCCTTTCCAGCAGCCCTTCAAATACGACTCGCGTCCCTCGCTCCGCGGGAGACGCTCGCAGTCAGAGACACTTGGGATTTCGCTTGGCAGTTCTAAATCCCATATCTAATACCTGGAACATTCACGGACTTCGAGGGCAGACACCTGGGGTTTCCTGCGTCAGAGAGGGACTGCGAGGACCAGAGGTGTTTGCGGTTCTTCATCTCCCGCACCTGGTGGCTCTTCCCGCCCCCTCCTTTCCAGCAGCCCTTCAAATACGACTCCCGTCCCCCGCTCCGCGGGAGACGCTCGCAGTAAGAGACACTTGGGATATCGCTTGGCAGTTCTAAAGCCCATATCTAATACCTGGAACATTCACGGACTTCGAGGGCAGACACCTGGGATTTCCTGCGTCGCAGCAGGACTGCAAGGACCAGAGGTGTTTGCGGTTCTTCATCTCCCGCACCTGGTGCCTCTTCCCGCCCCCTCCTTTGCAGCAGCCCTTCAAATACGACTCGTGTCCCCCGCTCCGCGGGAGAAGCTCACAGTCAGAGACACTTGGGATTTCGCTTGGCAGTTCTAAAGCCCATATCTAATACCTGGAACATTCACAGACTTCGAGGGCAGACACCTGGGGTTTCCTGCGTCGGAGCGGGACTGCAAGGACCAGAGGTGTTTGCGGTTCTTCATCTCCCGCACCTTGTGCCTCTTCCCGCCCCCGCCTTTCCAGCAGCCCTTCAAATACGACTCGCTTCCCCCGCTCCGCGGGAGACGCTCGCAGTCAGAGACACTTGGGATTTTGCTTGGCAGTTCTAAAGCCCATATCTAATACCTGGAACATTCACAGACTTCGAGGGCAGACACCTGGGGTTTCCTGCGTCGGAGCGGGACTGCAAGGACCAGAGGTGTTTGCGGTTCTTCATCTCACGCACCTGGTGCCTCTTCCCGCCCCCTCCTTTCCAGCAGCCCTTCAAATACGACTCGCGTCCCCCGCTCCGCGGGAGACGCTCGCAGTCAGAGACACTTGGGATTTCGCTTGGCAGTTCTAAAGCCCATATCTAATACCTGGAACATTCACGGACTTCGAGGGCAGACACCTGGGGTTTCGTGCGTCGGAGTGGGACTGCGAGGACCAGAGGTGTTTGCGGGTCTTCATCTCCTGCACCTGGTGTCTCTTCCCGCCCCCTCCTTTCCAGCAGCCCTTCAAATACGACTTCCGTCCCCCGCTCCGCGGGACACGCTCGCATTCAGAGACACTTGGGATTTCGCTTGGCAGTTCTAAAGCCCATATCTAATACCTGGAACATTCACGGACTTCGAGGGCAGACACCTGGGGTTTCCTGCGTCGGAGCGGGACTGCGAGGACCAGAGGTGTTTGCGGTTCTTCATCTACCGCACCTGGTGCCTCTTCCCGCCCCCTCCTTTCCAGCAGCCCTTAAAATACGACTCGCGTCCCTCGCTCCGCGGGAGACGCTCGCAGTCAGAGACACTTGGGATTTCGCTTGGCAGTTCTAAAGCCCATATCTAATACCTGGAACATTCACGGACTTCGAGGGCAGACACCTGGGGTTTCCTGCGTCGGAGCGGGACTGCGAGGACCAGAGGTGTTTGCGGTTCTTCATCTCCCGCACCTGGTGCCTCTTCCCGCCCCCTCCTTTCCAGCAGCCCTTCAAATACGACTCCCGTCCCCCGCTCCGCGGGAGATGCTCGCAGTAAGAGACACTTGGGATATCGCTTGCCAGTTCTAAAGCCCATATCTAATACCTGGAACATTCACGGACTTCGAGGGCAGACACCTGGGATTTCCTGCGTCGCAGCAGGACTGCAAGGACCAGAGGTGTTTGCGGTTCTTCATCTCCCGCACCTGGTGCCTCTTCCCGCCCCCTCCTTTCCAGCAGCCCTTCAAATACGACTCGCGTCCCCCGCTCCGTGGGAGACGCTCGCAGTCAGAGACACTTGGGATTTCGCTTGGCAGTTCTAAAGCCCATATCTAATACCTGGAACATTCACGGACTTCGAGGGCAGACACCTGGGGTTTCGTGCGTCGGAGAGGGACTGCGAGGACCAGAGGTGTTTGCGGGTCTTCATCTCCTACACCTGGTGTCTCTTCCCGCCCCCTCCTTTCCAGCAGCCCTTCAAATACGACTTCCGTCCCCCGCTCCGCGGGACACGCTCGCATTCAGAGACACTTGGGATTTCGCTTGGCAGTTCTAAAGCCCATATCTAATACCTGGAACATTCACGGACTTCGAGGGCAGACACCTGGGGTTTCCTGCGTCGGAGCGGGACTGCGAGGACCAGAGGTGTTTGCGGTTCTTCATCTACCGCACCTGGTGCCTCTTCCCGCCCCCTCCTTTCCAGCAGCCCTTCAAATACGACTCGCGTCCCTCGCTCCGCGGGAGACGCTCGCAGTCAGAGACACTTGGGATTTCGCTTGGCAGTTCTAAATCCCATATCTAATACCTGGAACATTCACGGACTTCGAGGGCAGACACCTGGGGTTTCCTGCGTCAGAGAGGGACTGCGAGGACCAGAGGTGTTTGCGGTTCTTCATCTCCCGCACCTGGTGGCTCTTCCCGCCCCCTCCTTTCCAGCAGCCCTTCAAATACGACTCCCGTCCCCCGCTCCGCGGGAGACGCTCGCAGTAAGAGACACTTGGGATATCGCTTGGCAGTTCTAAAGCCCATATCTAATACCTGGAACATTCACGGACTTCGAGGGCAGACACCTGGGATTTCCTGCGTCGCAGCAGGACTGCAAGGACCAGAGGTGTTTGCGGTTCTTCATCTCCCGCACCTGGTGCCTCTTCCCGCCCCCTCCTTTGCAGCAGCCCTTCAAATACGACTCGTGTCCCCCGCTCCGCGGGAGAAGCTCACAGTCAGAGACACTTGGGATTTCGCTTGGCAGTTCTAAAGCCCATATCTAATACCTGGAACATTCACAGACTTCGAGGGCAGACACCTGGGGTTTCCTGCGTCGGAGCGGGACTGCAAGGACCAGAGGTGTTTGCGGTTCTTCATCTCCCGCACCTTGTGCCTCTTCCCGCCCCCGCCTTTCCAGCAGCCCTTCAAATACGACTCGCTTCCCCCGCTCCGCGGGAGACGCTCGCAGTCAGAGACACTTGGGATTTTGCTTGGCAGTTCTAAAGCCCATATCTAATACCTGGAACATTCACAGACTTCGAGGGCAGACACCTGGGGTTTCCTGCGTCGGAGCGGGACTGCAAGGACCAGAGGTGTTTGCGGTTCTTCATCTCACGCACCTGGTGCCTCTTCCCGCCCCCTCCTTTCCAGCAGCCCTTCAAATACGACTCGCGTCCCCCGCTCCGCGGGAGACGCTCGCAGTCAGAGACACTTGGGATTTCGCTTGGCAGTTCTAAAGCCCATATCTAATACCTGGAACATTCACGGACTTCGAGGGCAGACACCTGGGGTTTCGTGCGTCGGAGTGGGACTGCGAGGACCAGAGGTGTTTGCGGGTCTTCATCTCCTGCACCTGGTGTCTCTTCCCGCCCCCTCCTTTCCAGCAGCCCTTCAAATACGACTTCCGTCCCCCGCTCCGCGGGACACGCTCGCATTCAGAGACACTTGGGATTTCGCTTGGCAGTTCTAAAGCCCATATCTAATACCTGGAACATTCACGGACTTCGAGGGCAGACACCTGGGGTTTCCTGCGTCGGAGCGGGACTGCGAGGACCAGAGGTGTTTGCGGTTCTTCATCTACCGCACCTGGTGCCTCTTCCCGCCCCCTCCTTTCCAGCAGCCCTTAAAATACGACTCGCGTCCCTCGCTCCGCGGGAGACGCTCGCAGTCAGAGACACTTGGGATTTCGCTTGGCAGTTCTAAAGCCCATATCTAATACCTGGAACATTCACGGACTTCGAGGGCAGACACCTGGGGTTTCCTGCGTCGGAGCGGGACTGCGAGGACCAGAGGTGTTTGCGGTTCTTCATCTCCCGCACCTGGTGCCTCTTCCCGCCCCCTCCTTTCCAGCAGCCCTTCAAATACGACTCCCGTCCCCCGCTCCGCGGGAGATGCTCGCAGTAAGAGACACTTGGGATATCGCTTGCCAGTTCTAAAGCCCATATCTAATACCTGGAACATTCACGGACTTCGAGGGCAGACACCTGGGATTTCCTGCGTCGCAGCAGGACTGCAAGGACCAGAGGTGTTTGCGGTTCTTCATCTCCCGCACCTGGTGCCTCTTCCCGCCCCCTCCTTTCCAGCAGCCCTTCAAATACGACTCGCGTCCCCCGCTCCGTGGGAGACGCTCGCAGTCAGAGACACTTGGGATTTCGCTTGGCAGTTCTAAAGCCCATATCTAATACCTGGAACATTCACGGACTTCGAGGGCAGACACGTGGGGTTTCGTGCGTCGGAGCAGGACTGCGAGGACCAGAGGTGTTTGCGGTTCTTCATCACCCGCACCTGGTGCCTCTTCC
This sequence comes from Lissotriton helveticus, assembly GCF_964261635.1. Classification (NCBI taxonomy): domain Eukaryota; kingdom Metazoa; phylum Chordata; class Amphibia; order Caudata; family Salamandridae; genus Lissotriton; species Lissotriton helveticus. Next base: position 1,431,713,475 of record NC_136059.1, read on the forward strand.
CACCCCCTCCTTTCCAGCAGCCCTTCAAATACGACTCGCGTCCCCCGCTCCGCGGGAGACGCATGCAGTCAGAGACACTTGGGATTTCGCTTGGCAGTTCTAAAGCCCATATCTAATACCTGGAACATTCACGGACTTCGAGGGCAGACACCTGGGGTTTCCTGCGTCGGAGCGGGACTGCGAGGACCAGAGGTGTTTGCGGTTCTTCATCTACCGCACCTGGTGCCTCTTCCCGCCCCCTCCTTTCCAGCAGCCCTTCAAATACGACTCGCGTCCCCCGCTCTGCGGGAGACGCTCGCAGTCAGAGACACTTGGGATTTCGCTTGGCAGTTCTAAAGCCCATATCTAATACCTGGAACATTCAGGGACTTCGAGGGCAGACACCTGGGGTTTCCTGCGTCAGAGCGGGACTGCGAGGACCACAGGTGTTTGCGGTTCTTCATCTCCCGCACCTGGTGCCTCTTCCCGCCCCCTCCTTTCCAGCAGCCCTTCAAATACGACTCGCGTCCCCCGCTCCGCGGGAGACAATCGCAGTCAGAGACACTTGGGATTTAGCTTGGCAGTTCTAAAGCCCATATCTAATACCTGGAACATTCACGGACTTTGAGGGCAGACACCTGGGGTTTCCTGCATCGGAGCGGGACTGCAAGGACCAGAGGTGTTTGCGGTTCTTTATCTCCCGCACCTGGTGCCTCTTCCCGCCCCCTCCTTTGCAGCAGCCCTTCAAATACGACTCGTGTCCCCCGCTCCGCGGGAGAAGCTCACAGTCAGAGACACTTGGGATTTCGCTTGGCAGTTCTAAAGCCCATATCTAATACCTGGAACATTCACAGACTTCGAGGGCAGACACCTGGGGTTTCCTGCGTCGGAGCGGGACTGCAAGGACCAGAGGTGTTTGCGGTTCTTCATCTCCCGCACCTTGTGCCTCTTCCCGCCCCCGCCTTTCCAGCAGCCCTTCAAATACGACTCGCTTCCCCCGCTCCGCGGGAGACGCTCGCAGTCAGAGACACTTGGGATTTTGCTTGGCAGTTCTAAAGCCCATATCTAATACCTGGAACATTCACAGACTTCGAGGGCAGACACCTGGGGTTTCCTGCGTCGGAGCGGGACTGCAAGGACCAGAGGTGTTTGCGGTTCTTCATCTCACGCACCTGGTGCCTCTTCCCGCCCCCTCCTTTCCAGCAGCCCTTCAAATACGACTCGCGTCCCCCGCTCCGCGGGAGACGCTCGCAGTCAGAGACACTTGGGATTTCGCTTGGCAGTTCTAAAGCCCATATCTAATACCTGGAACATTCACGGACTTCGAGGGCAGACACCTCGGGTTTCGTGCGTCGGAGTGGGACTGCGAGGACCAGAGGTGTTTGCGGGTCTTCATCTCCTGCACCTGGTGTCTCTTCCCGCCCCCTCCTTTCCAGCAGCCCTTCAAATACGACTTCCGTCCCCCGCTCCGCGGGACACGCTCGCATTCAGAGACACTTGGGATTTCGCTTGGCAGTTCTAAAGCCCATATCTAATACCTGGAACATTCACGGACTTCGAGGGCAGACACCTGGGGTTTCCTGCGTCGGAGCGGGACTGCGAGGACCAGAGGTGTTTGCGGTTCTTCATCTACCGCACCTGGTGCCTCTTCCCGCCCCCTCCTTTCCAGCAGCCCTTAAAATACGACTCGCGTCCCTCGCTCCGCGGGAGACGCTCGCAGTCAGAGACACTTGGGATTTCGCTTGGCAGTTCTAAAGCCCATATCTAATACCTGGAACATTCACAGACTTCGAGGGCAGACACCTGGGTTTTTCCTGCGTCGGAGCGGGACTGCGAGGACCAGAGGTGTTTGCGGTTCTTCATCTCCCGCACCTGGTGCCTCTTCCCGCCCCCTCCTTTCCAGCAGCCCTTCAAATACGACTCCCGTCCCCTGCTCCGCGGGAGATGCTCGCAGTAAGAGACACTTGGGATATCGCTTGCCAGTTCTAAAGCCCATATCTAATACCTGGAACATTCACGGACTTCGAGGGCAGACACCTGGGATTTCCTGCGTCGCAGCAGGACTGCAAGGACCAGAGGTGTTTGCGGTTCTTCATCTCCCGCACCTGGTGCCTCTTCCCGCCCCCTCCTTTCCAGCAGCCCTTCAAATACGACTCGCGTCCCCCGCTCCGTGGGAGACGCTCGCAGTCAGAGACACTTGGGATTTCGCTTGGCAGTTCTAAAGCCCATATCTAATACCTGGAACATTCACGGACTTCGAGGGCAGACACGTGGGGTTTCGTGCGTCGGAGAAGCGCTGCGAGGACCAGAGGTGTTTGCGGTTCTTCATCACCCGCACCTGGTGCCTCTTCCCACCCCCTCCTTTCCAGCAGCCCTTCAAATACGACTCGCGTCCCCCGCTCCGCGGGAGACGCATGCAGTCAGAGACACTTGGGATTTCGCTTGGCAGTTCTAAAGCCCATATCTAATACCTGGAACATTCACGGACTTCGAGGGCAGACACCTGGGGTTTCCTGCGTCGGAGCGGGACTGCGAGGACCAGAGGTGTTTGCGGTTCTTCATCTACCGCACCTGGTGCCTCTTCCCGCCCCCTCCTTTCCAGCAGCCCTTCAAATACGACTCGCGTCCCCCGCTCTGCGGGAGACGCTCGCAGTCAGAGACACTTGGGATTTCGCTTGGCAGTTCTAAAGCCCATATCTAATACCTGGAACATTCAGGGACTTCGAGGGCAGACACCTGGGGTTTCCTGCGTCAGAGCGGGACTGCGAGGACCACAGGTGTTTGCGGTTCTTCATCTCCCGCACCTGGTGCCTCTTCCCGCCCCCTCCTTTCCAGCAGCCCTTCAAATACGACTCGCGTCCCCCGCTCCGCGGGAGACGATCGCAGTCAGAGACACTTGGGATTTAGCTTGGCAGTTCTAAAGCCCATATCTAATACCTGGAACATTCACGGACTTCGAGGGCAGACACCTGGGGTTTCCTGCATCGGAGCGGGACTGCAAGGACCAGAGGTGTTTGCGGTTCTTTATCTCCCGCACCTGGTGCCTCTTCCCGCCCCCTCCTTTGCAGCAGCCCTTCAAATACGACTCGTGTCCCCCGCTCCGCGGGAGAAGCTCACAGTCAGAGACACTTGGGATTTCGCTTGGCAGTTCTAAAGCCCATATCTAATACCTGGAACATTCACAGACTTCGAGGGCAGACACCTGGGGTTTCCTGCGTCGGAGCGGGACTGCAAGGACCAGAGGTGTTTGCGGTTCTTCATCTCCCGCACCTTGTGCCTCTTCCCGCCCCCGCCTTTCCAGCAGCCCTTCAAATACGACTCGCTTCCCCCGCTCCGCGGGAGACGCTCGCAGTCAGAGACACTTGGGATTTTGCTTGGCAGTTCTAAAGCCCATATCTAATACCTGGAACATTCACAGACTTCGAGGGCAGACACCTGGGGTTTCCTGCGTCGGAGCGGGACTGCAAGGACCAGAGGTGTTTGCGGTTCTTCATCTCACGCACCTGGTGCCTCTTCCCGCCCCCTCCTTTCCAGCAGCCCTTCAAATACGACTCGCGTCCCCCGCTCCGCGGGAGACGCTCGCAGTCAGAGACACTTGGGATTTCGCTTGGCAGTTCTAAAGCCCATATCTAATACCTGGAACATTCACGGACTTCGAGGGCAGACACCTGGGGTTTCGTGCGTCGGAGTGGGACTGCGAGGACCAGAGGTGTTTGCGGGTCTTCATCTCCTGCACCTGGTGTCTCTTCCCGCCCCCTCCTTTCCAGCAGCCCTTCAAATACGACTTCCGTCCCCCGCTCCGCGGGACACGCTCGCATTCAGAGACACTTGGGATTTCGCTTGGCAGTTCTAAAGCCCATATCTAATACCTGGAACATTCACGGACTTCGAGGGCAGACACCTGGGGTTTCCTGCGTCGGAGCGGGACTGCGAGGACCAGAGGTGTTTGCGGTTCTTCATCTACCGCACCTGGTGCCTCTTCCCGCCCCCTCCTTTCCAGCAGCCCTTAAAATACGACTCGCGTCCCTCGCTCCGCGGGAGACGCTCGCAGTCAGAGACACATGGGATTTCGCTTGGCAGTTCTAAAGCCCATATCTAATACCTGGAACATTCACGGACTTCGAGGGCAGACACCTGGGGTTTCCTGCGTCGGAGCGGGACTGCGAGGACCAGAGGTGTTTGCGGTTCTTCATCTCCCGCACCTGGTGCCTCTTCCCGCCCCCTCCTTTCCAGCAGCCCTTCAAATACGACTCCCGTCCCCCGCTCCGCGGGAGACGCTCGCAGTAAGAGACACTTGGGATATCGCTTGGCAGTTCTAAAGCCCATATCTAATACCTGGAACATTCACGGACTTCGAGGGCAGACACCTGGGATTTCCTGCGTCGCAGCAGGACTGCAAGGACCAGAGGTGTTTGCGGTTCTTCATCTCCCGCACCTGGTGCCTCTTCCCACCCCCTCCTTTCCAGCAGCCCTTCAAATACGACTCGCGTCCCCCGCTCCGTGGGAGACGCTCGCAGTCAGAGACACTTGGGATTTCGCTTGGCAGTTCTAAAGCCCATATCTAATACCTGGAACATTCACGGACTTCGAGGGCAGACACGTGGGGTTTCGTGCGTCGGAGCAGGACTGCGAGGACCAGAGGTGTTTGCGGTTCTTCATCACCCGCACCTGGTGCCTCTTCCCACCCCCTCCTTTCCAGCAGCCCTTCAAATACGACTCGCGTCCCCCGCTCCGCGGGAGACGCATGCAGTCAGAGACACTTGGGATTTCGCTTGGCAGTTCTAAAGCCCATATCTAATACCTGGAACATTCACGGACTTCGAGGGCAGACACCTGGGGTTTCCTGCGTCGGAGCGGGACTGCGAGGACCAGAGGTGTTTGCGGTTCTTCATCTACCGCACCTGGTGCCTCTTCCCGCCCCCTCCTTTCCAGCAGCCCTTCAAATACGACTCGCGTCCCCCGCTCTGCGGGAGACGCTCGCAGTCAGAGACACTTGGGATTTCGCTTGGCAGTTCTAAAGCCCATATCTAATACCTGGAACATTCAGGGACTTCGAGGGCAGACACCTGGGGTTTCCTGCGTCAGAGCGAGACTGCGAGGACCACAGGTGTTTGCGGTTCTTCATCTCCCGCACCTGGTGCCTCTTCCCGCCCCCTCCTTTCCAGCAGCCCTTCAAATACGACTCCCGTCCCCCGCTCCGCGGGAGACGCTCGCAGTAAGAGACACTTGGGATTTCGCTTGGCAGTTCTAAAGCCCATATCTAATACCTGGAACATTCACGGACTTCGAGGGCAGACACCTGGGGTTTCCTGCGTCGGAGCGGGACTGCGAGGACCAGAGGTGTTTGCGGTTCTTCATCACCCGCACCTGGTGCCTCTTCCCACCCCCTCCTTTCCAGCAGCCCTTCAAATACGACTCGCGTCCCCCGCTCCGCGGGAGACGATCGCAGTCAGAGACACTTGGGATTTAGCTTGGCAGTTCTAAAGCCCATATCTAATACCTGGAACATTCACGGACTTCGAGGGCAGACACCTGGGGTTTCCTGCATCGGAGCGGGACTGCAAGGACCAGAGGTGTTTGCGGTTCTTTATCTCCCGCACCTGGTGCCTCTTCCCGCCCCCTCCTTTCCAGCAGCCCTTCAAATACAACTCGCATCCCCCGCTGCGCGGGAGACGCTCGCAGTCAGAGACACTTGGGATTTTGCTTGGCAGTTCTAAAGCCCATATCTAATACCTGGAACATTCACGGACTTCGAGGGCAGACACCTGGGGTTTCCTGCGTCGGAGCGGGACTGCGAGGACCAGAGGTGTTTGCGGTTCTTCATCTCCCGCACCTGGTGCCTCTTCCCGCCCCCTCCTTTCCAGCAGCCCTTCAAATACGACTCCCGTCCCCCGCTCCGCGGGAGACGCTCGCAGTAAGAGACACTTGGGATATCGCTTGGCAGTTCTAAAGCCCATATCTAATACCTGGAACATTCACGGACTTCGAGGGCAGACACCTGGGATTTCCTTTCGTCGCAGCAGGACTGCAAGGACCAGAGGTGTTTGCGGTTCTTCATCTCCCGCACCTGGTGCCTCTTCCCGCCCCCTCCTTTGCAGCAGCCCTTCAAATACGACTCGTGTCCCCCGCTCCGCGGGAGAAGCTCACAGTCAGAGACACTTGGGATTTCGCTTGGCAGTTCTAAAGCCCATATCTAATACCTGGAACATTCACAGACTTCGAGGGCAGACACCTGGGGTTTCCTGCGTCGGAGCGGGACTGCAAGGACCAGAGGTGTTTGCGGTTCTTCATCTCCCGCACCTGGTGCCTCTTCCCGCCCCCTCCTTTCCAGCAGCCCTTCAAATACGACTCGCGTCCCCCGCTCCGTGGGAGACGCTCGCAGTCAGAGACACTTGGGATTTCGCTTGGCAGTTCTAAAGCCCATATCTAATACCTGGAACATTCACGGACTTCGAGGGCAGACACCTGGGGTTTCGTGCGTCGGAGCGGGACTGCGAGGACCAGAGGTGTTTGCGGTTCTTTATCACCCGCACCTGGTGCCTCTTCCCACCCCCTCCTTTCCAGCAGCCCTTCAAATACGACTCGCGTCCCCCGCTCCGCGGGAGACGCATGCAGTCAGAGACACTTGGGATTTCGCTTGGCAGTTCTAAAGCCCATATCTAATACCTGGAACATTCACGGACTTCGAGGGCAGACACCTGGGGTTTCCTGCGTCGGAGCGGGACTGCGAGGACCAGAGGTGTTTGCGGTTCTTCATCTACCGCACCTGGTGCCTCTTCCCGCCCCCTCCTTTCCAGCAGCCCTTCAAATACGACTCGCGTCCCCCGCTCTGCGGGAGACGCTCGCAGTCAGAGACACTTGGGATTTCGCTTGGCAGTTCTAAAGCCCATATCTAATACCTGGAACATTCAGGGACTTCGAGGGCAGACACCTGGGGTTTCCTGCATCAGAGCGGGACTGCGAGGACCACAGGTGTTTGCGGTTCTTCATCTCTCGCACCTGGTGCCTCTTCCCGCCCCCTCCTTTCCAGCAGCCCTTCAAATACGACTCCCGTCCCACGTTCCGCGGGAGACGCTCGCAGTAAGAGACACTTGGGATTTCGCTTGGCAGTTCTAAAGCCCATATCTAATACCTGGAACATTCACGGACTTCGAGGGCAGACACCTGGGGTTTCCTGCGTCGGAGCGGGACTGCGAGGACCAGAGGTGTTTGCGGTTCTTCATCACCCGCACCTGGTGCCTCTTCCCACCCCCTCCTTTCCAGCAGCCCTTCAAATACGACTCGCGTCCCCCGCTCCGCGGGAGACGATCGCAGTCAGAGACACTTGGGATTTAGCTTGGCAGTTCTAAAGCCCATATCTAATACCTGGAACATTCACGGACTTCGAGGGCAGACACCTGGGGTTTCCTGCATCGGAGCGGGACTGCAAGGACCAGAGGTGTTTGCGGTTCTTTATCTCCCGCACCTGGTGCCTCTTCCCGCCCCCTCCTTTCCAGCAGCCCTTCAAATACAACTCGCATCCCCCGCTGCGCGGGAGACGCTCGCAGTCAGAGACACTTGGGATTTTGCTTGGCAGTTCTAAAGCCCATATCTAATACCTGGAACATTCACGGACTTCGAGGGCAGACACCTGGGGTTTCCTGCTTCGGAGCGGGACTGCGAGGACCAGAGGTGTTTGCGGTTCTTCATCTCCCGCACCTGGTGCCTCTTCCTGCCCCCTCCTTTCCAGCAGCCCTTCAAATACGACTCGCGGCCCCCGCTCCGCGGGAGACGCTTGCAGTCAGAGACACTTGGGATTATGCTTGGCAGTTCTAAAGCCCATATCTAATACCTGGAACATTCACGGACTTCGAGGGCAGACACCTGGGGTTTCCTGCGTCGGAGCGGGACTGCGAGGACCAGAGGTGTTTGCGGTTCTTCATTTCCCGCACCTGGTGCCTCTTCCCGCCCCCTCCTTTCCAGCAGCCCTTCAAATACGACTCCCGTCCCACGTTCCGCGGGAGACGCTCGCAGTAAGAGACACTTGGGATTTCGCTTGGCAGTTCTAAAGCCCATATCTAATACCTGGAACATTCACGGACTTCGAGGGCAGACACCTGGGGTTTCCTGCGTCGGAGCGGGACTGCGAGGACCAGAGGTGTTTGCGGTTCTTCATCACCCGCACCTGGTGCCTCTTCCCACCCCCTCCTTTCCAGCAGCCCTTCAAATACGACTCGCGTCCCCCGCTCCGCGGGAGACGATCGCAGTCAGAGACACTTGGGATTTAGCTTGGCAGTTCTAAAGCCCATATCTAATACCTGGAACATTCACGGACTTCGAGGGCAGACACCTGGGGTTTCCTGCATCGGAGCGGGACTGCAAGGACCAGAGGTGTTTGCGGTTCTTTATCTCCCGCACCTGGTGCCTCTTCCCGCCCCCTCCTTTCCAGCAGCCCTTCAAATACAACTCGCATCCCCCGCTGCGCGGGAGACGCTCGCAGTCAGAGACACTTGGGATTTTGCTTGGCAGTTCTAAAGCCCATATCTAATACCTGGAACATTCACGGACTTCGAGGGCAGACACCTGGGGTTTCCTGCTTCGGAGCGGGACTGCGAGGACCAGAGGTGTTTGCGGTTCTTCATCTCCCGCACCTGGTGCCTCTTCCTGCCCCCTCCTTTCCAGCAGCCCTTCAAATACGACTCGCGGCCCCCGCTCCGCGGGAGACGCTTGCAGTCAGAGACACTTGGGATTATGCTTGGCAGTTCTAAAGCCCATATCTAATACCTGGAACATTCACGGACTTCGAGGGCAGACACCTGGGGTTTCCTGCGTCGGAGCGGGACTGCGAGGACCAGAGGTGTTTGCGGTTCTTCATTTCCCGCACCTGGTGCCTCTTCCCGCCCCCTCCTTTCCAGCAGCCCTTCAAATACGACTCGCGTCCCCCGCTCCGCGGGAGACGCTCGCAGTCAGAGACACTTGGGATTTTGCTTGTCAGTTCTAAAGCCCATATCTAATACCTGGAACATTCACGGACTTCGAGGGCAGACACCTGGAGTTTCCTGCGTCGGAGCGGGACTGCGAGGGCCAGAGGTGTTTGCGGTTCTTCATCTCCCGCACCTGGTGCCTCTTCCCGCCCCCTCCTTTCCAGCAGCCCTTCAAATACGACTCGCGTCCCCCGCTCCGTGGGAGACGCTCGCAGTCAGAGACACTTGGAATTTCGCTTGGCAGTTCTAAAGCCCATATCTAATACCTGGAACATTCACGGACTTCGAGGGCAGACACGTGGGGTTTCGTGCGTCGGTGCAGGACTGCGAGGACCAGAGGTGTTTGCGGTTCTTCATCACCCGCACCTGGTGCCTCTTCCCACCCCCTCCTTTCCAGCAGCCCTTCAAATACGACTCGCGTCCCCCGCTCCGCGGGAGACGCATGCAGTCAGAGACACTTGGGATTTCGCTTGGCAGTTCTAAAGCCCATATCTAATACCTGGAACATTCACGGACTTCGAGGGCAGACACCTGGGGTTTCGTGCGTCGGAGTGGGACTGCGAGGACCAGCGGTGTTTGCGGGTCTTCATCTCCTGCACCTGGTGTCTCTTCCCGCCCCCTCCTTTCCAGCAGCCCTTCAAATACGACTTCCGTCCCCCGCTCCGCGGGACACGCTCGCATTCAGAGACACTTGGGATTTCGCTTGGCAGTTCTAAAGCCCATATCTAATACCTGGAACATTCACGGACTTCGAGGGCAGACACCTGGGGTTTCCTGCGTCGGAGCGGGACTGCGAGGACCAGAGGTGTTTGCGGTTCTTCATCTACCGCACCTGGTGCCTCTTCCCGCCCCCTCCTTTCCAGCAGCCCTTAAAATACGACTCGCGTCCCTCGCTCCGCGGGAGACGCTCGCAGTCAGAGACACTTGGGATTTCGCTTGGCAGTTCTAAAGCCCATATCTAATACCTGGAACATTCACGGACTTCGAGGGCAGACACCTGGGGTTTCCTGCGTCGGAGCGGGACTGCGAGGACCAGAGGTGTTTGCGGTTCTTCATCTCCCGCACCTGGTGCCTCTTCCCGCCCCCTCCTTTCCAGCAGCCCTTCAAATACGACTCCCGTCCCCCGCTCCGCGGGAGACGCTCGCAGTAAGAGACACTTGGGATATCGCTTGGCAGTTCTAAAGCCCATATCTAATACCTGGAAAATTCACGGACTTCGAGGGCAGACACCTGGGATTTCCTGCGTCGCAGCAGGACTGCAAGGACCAGAGGTGTTTGCGGTTCTTCATCTCCCGCACCTGGTGCCTCTTCCCGCCCCCTCCTTTCCAGCAGCCCTTCAAATACGACTCGCGTCCCCCGCTCCGTGGGAGACGCTCGCAGTCAGAGACACTTGGGATTTCGCTTGGCAGTTCTAAAGCCCATATCTAATACCTGGAACATTCACGGACTTCGAGGGCAGACACGTGGGGTTTCGTGCGTCGGAGCAGGACTGCGAGGACCAGAGGTGTTTGCGGTTCTTCATCACCCGCACCTGGTGCCTCTTCCCACCCCCTCCTTTCCAGCAGCCCTTCAAATACGACTCGCGTCCCCCGCTCCGCGGGAGACGCATGCAGTCAGAGACACTTGGGATTTCGCTTGGCAGTTCTAAAGCCCATATCTAATACCTGGAACATTCACGGACTTCGAGGGCAGACACCTGGGGTTTCCTGCGTCGGAGCGGGACTGCGAGTACCAGAGGTGTTTGCGGTTCTTCATCTACCGCACCTGGTGCCTCTTCCCGCCCCCTCCTTTCCAGCAGCCCTTCAAATACGACTCGCGTCCCCCGCTCTGCGGGAGACGCTCGCAGTCAGAGACACTTGGGATTTCACTTGGCAGTTCTAAAGCCCATATCTAATACCTGGAACATTCAGGGACTTCGAGGGCAGACACCTGGGGTTTCCTGCGTCAGAGCGGGACTGCGAGGACCACAGGTGTTTGCGGTTCTTCATCTCCCGCACCTGGTGCCTCTTCCCGCCCTCTCCTTTCCAGCAGCCCTTCAAATACGACTCCCGTCCCCCGCTCCGCGGGAGACGCTCGCAGTAAGAGACACTTGGGATTTCGCTTGGCAGTTCTAAAGCCCATATCTAATACCTGGAACATTCACGGACTTCGAGGGCAGACACCTGGGGTTTCCTGCGTCGGAGCGGGACTGCGAGGACCAGAGGTGTTTGCGGTTCTTCATCACCCGCACCTGGTGCCTCTTCCCACCCCCTCCTTTCCAGCAGCCCTTCAAATACGACTCGCGTCCCCCGCTCCGCGGGAGACGATCGCAGTCAGAGACACTTGGGATTTAGCTTGGCAGTTCTAAAGCCCATATCTAATACCTGGAACATTCACGGACTTCGAGGGCAGACACCTGGGGTTTCCTGCATCGGAGCGGGACTGCAAGGACCAGAGGTGTTTGCGGTTCTTTATCTCCCGCACCTGGTGCCTCTTCCCGCCCCCTCCTTTCCAGCAGCCCTTCAAATACAACTCGCATCCCCCGCTGCGCGGGAGACGCTCGCAGTCAGAGACACTTGGGATTTTGCTTGGCAGTTCTAAAGCCCATATCTAATACCTGGAACATTCACGGACTTCGAGGGCAGACACCTGGGGTTTCCTGCGTCGGAGCGGGACTGCGAGGACCAGAGGTGTTTGCGGTTCTTCATCTCCCGCACCTGGTGCCTCTTCCCGCCCCCTCCTTTCCAGCAGCCCTTCAAATACGTCTCCCGTCCCCCGCTCCGCGGGAGACGCTCGCAGTAAGAGACACTTGGGATATCGCTTGGCAGTTCTAAAGCCCATATCTAATACCTGGAACATTCACGGACTTCGAGGGCAGACACCTGGGATTTCCTGCATCGCAGCAGGACTGCAAGGACCAGAGGTGTTTGCGGTTCTTCATCTCCCGCACCTGGTGCCTCTTCCCGCCCCCTCCTTTGCAGCAGCCCTTCAAATACGACTCGTGTCCCCCGCTCCGCGGGAGAAGCTCACAGTCAGAGACACTTGGGATTTCGCTTGGCAGTTCTAAAGCCCATATCTAATACCTGGAACATTCACAGACTTCGAGGGCAGACACCTGGGGTTTCCTGCGTCGGAGCGGGACTGCAAGGACCAGAGGTGTTTGCGGTTCTTCATCTCCCGCACCTGGTGCCTCTTCCCGCACCCTCCTTTCCAGCAGCCCTTCAAATACGACTCGCGTCCCCCGCTCCGTGGGAGACGCTCGCAGTCAGAGACACTTGGGATTTCGCTTGGCAGTTCTAAAGCCCATATCTAATACCTGGAACATTCACGGACTTCGAGGGCAGACACCTGGGGTTTCGTGCGTCGGAGCGGGACTGCGAGGACCAGAGGTGTTTGCGGTTCTTCATCACCCGCACCTGGTGCCTCTTCCCACCCCCTCCTTTCCAGCAGCCCTTCAAATACGACTCGCGTCCCCCGCTCCGCGGGAGACGCATGCAGTCAGAGACACTTGGGATTTCGCTTGGCAGTTCTAAAGCCCATATCTAATACCTGGAACATTCACGGACTTCGAGGGCAGACACCTGGGGTTTCCTGCGTCGGAGCGGGACTGCGAGGACCAGAGGTGTTTGCGGTTCTTCATCTACCGCACCTGGTGCCTCTTCCCGCCCCCTCCTTTCCAGCAGCCCTTCAAATACGACTCGCGTCCCCCGCTCTGCGGGAGACGCTCGCAGTCAGAGACACTTGGGATTTCGCTTGGCAGTTCTAAAGCCCATATCTAATACCTGGAACATTCAGGGACTTCGAGGGCAGACACCTGGGGTTTCCTGCATCAGAGCGGGACTGCGAGGACCACAGGTGTTTGCGGTTCTTCATCTCTCGCACCTGGTGCCTCTTCCTGCCCCCTCCTTTCCAGCAGCCCTTCAAATACGACTCCCGTCCCACGTTCCGCGGGAGACGCTCGCAGTAAGAGACACTTGGGATTTCGCTTGGCAGTTCTAAAGCCCATATCTAATACCTGGAACATTCACGGACTTCGAGGGCAGACACCTGGGGTTTCCTGCGTCGGAGCGGGACTGCGAGGACCAGAGGTGTTTGCGGTTCTTCATCACCCGCACCTGGTGCCTCTTCCCACCCCCTCCTTTCCAGCAGCCCTTCAAATACGACTCGCGTCCCCCGCTCCGCGGGAGACGATCGCAGTCAGAGACACTTGGGATTTAGCTTGGCAGTTCTAAAGCCCATATCTAATACCTGGAACATTCACGGACTTCGAGGGCAGACACCTGGGGTTTCCTGCATCGGAGCGGGACTGCAAGGACCAGAGGTGTTTGCGGTTCTTTATCTCCCACACCTGGTGCCTCTTCCCGCCCCCTCCTTTCCAGCAGCCCTTCAAATACAACTCGCATCCCCCGCTGCGCGGGAGACGCTCGCAGTCAGAGACACTTGGGATTTTGCTTGGCAGTTCTAAAGCCCATATCTAATCCCTGGAACATTCACGGACTTCGAGGGCAGACACCTGGGGTTTCCTGCTTCGGAGCGGGACTGCGAGGACCAGAGGTGTTTGCGGTTCTTCATCTCCCGCACCTGGTGCCTCTTCCTGCCCCCTCCTTTCCAGCAGCCCTTCAAATACGACTCGCGGCCCCCGCTCCGCGGGAGACGCTTGCAGTCAGAGACACTTGGGATTATGCTTGGCAGTTCTAAAGCCCATATCTAATACCTGGAACATTCACGGACTTCGAGGGCAGACACCTGGGGTTTCCTGCGTCGGAGCGGGACTGCGAGGACCAGAGGTGTTTGCGGTTCTTCATTTCCCGCACCTGGTGCCTCTTCCCGCCCCCTCCTTTCCAGCAGCCCTTCAAATACGACTCGCGTCCCCCGCTCCGCGGGAGACGCTCGCAGTCAGAGACACTTGGGATTTTGCTTGTCAGTTCTAAAGCCCATATCTAATACCTGGAACATTCACGGACTTCGAGGGCAGACACCTGGAGTTTCCTGCGTCGGAGCGGGACTGCGAGGGCCAGAGGTGTTTGCGGTTCTTCATCACCCGCACCTGGTGCCTCTTCCCGCCCCCTCCTTTCCAGCAGCCCTTCAAATACGACTCGCGTCCCCGCGCCGCGGGAGACACTCGCAGTCAGAGAAACTTGGGATTTCGCTTGGCAGTTCTAAAGCCCATATCTAATACCTGGAACATTCACAGACTACGAGGGCAGACACCTGGGGTTTCCTGCGTCGGAGCGGGACTGCGAGGGCCAGAGGTGTTTGCGGTTCTTCATCACCCGCACCTGGTGCCTCTTCCCGCCCCCTCCTTTCCAGCAGCCCTTCAAATACGACTCGCGTCCCCCGCTCCGCGGGAGACGCTCGCAGTAAGAGACACTTGGGATTTCGCTTGGCAGTTCTAAAGCCCATATCTAATACCTGGAACATTCACGGACTTCGAGGGCAGACACCTGGGGTTTCCTACGTCGGAGCGGGACTGCGAGGACCAGAGGTGTTTGCGGTTCTTCATCTACCGCACCTGGTGCCTCTTCCCGCCCCCTCCTTTCCAGCAGCCCTTCAAATACGACTCGCGTCCCCCGCTCTGCGGGAGACGCTCGCAGTCAGAGACACTTGGGATTTCGCTTGGCAGTTCTAAAGCCCATATCTAATACCTGGAACATTCAGGGACTTCGAGGGCAGACACCTGGGGTTTCCTGCATCAGAGCGGGACTGCGAGGACCACAGGTGTTTGCGGTTCTTCATCTCTCGCACCTGGTGCCTCTTCCCGCCCCCTCCTTTCCAGCAGCCCTTCAAATAAGACTCCCGTCCCCCGTTCCGCGGGAGACGCTCGCAGTAAGAGACACTTGGGATTTCGCTTGGCAGTTCTAAAGCCCATATCTAATACCTGGAACATTCACGGACTTCGAGGGCAGACACCTGGGGTTTCCTGCGTCGGAGCGGGACTGCGAGGACCAGAGGTGTTTGCGGTTCTTCATCACCCGCACCTGGTGCCTCTTCCTACCCCCTCCTTTCCAGCAGCCCTTCAAATACGACTCGCGTCCCCCGCTCCGCGGGAGACGATCGCAGTCAGAGACACTTGGGATTTAGCTTGGCAGTTCTAAAGCCCATATCTAATACCTGGAACATTCACGGACTTCGAGGGCAGACACCTGGGGTTTGCTGCATCGGAGCGGGACTGCAAGGACCAGAGGTGTTTGCGGTTCTTTATCTCCCGCACCTGGTGCCTCTTCCCGCCCTCTCCTTTCCAGCAGCCCTTCAAATACAACTCGCATCCCCCGCTGCGCGGGAGACGCTCGCAGTCAGAGACACTTGGGATTTTGCTTGGCAGTTCTAAAGCCCATATCTAATACCTGGAACATTCACGGACTTCGAGGGCAGACACCTGGGGTTTCCTGCTTCGGAGCGGGACTGCGAGGACCAGAGGTGTTTGCGGTTCTTCATCTCCCGCACCTGGTGCCTCTTCCTGCCCCCTCCTTTCCAGCAGCCCTTCAAATACGACTCGCGGCCCCCGCTCCGCGGGAGACGCTTGCAGTCAGAGACACTTGGGATTATGCTTGGCAGTTCTAAAGCCCATATCTAATACCTGGAACATTCACGGACTTCGAGGGCAGACACCTGGGGTTTCCTGCGTCGGAGCGGGACTGCGAGGACCAGAGGTGTTTGCGGTTCTTCATCTCCCGCACCTGGTGCCTCTTCCCGCCCCCTCCTTTCCAGCAGCCCTTCAAATACGACTCGCGTCCCCCGCTCCGCGGGAGACGCTCGCAGTCAGAGACACTTGGGATTTTGCTTGTCAGTTCTAAAGCCCATATCTAATACCTGGAACATTCACGGACTTCGAGGGCAGACACCTGGAGTTTCCTGCGTCGGAGCGGGACTGCGAGGGCCAGAGGTGTTTGCGGTTCTTCATCACCCGCACCTGGTGCCTCTTCCCGCCCCCTCCTTTCCAGCAGCCCTTCAAATACGACTCGCGTCCCCGCGCCGCGGGAGACGCTCGCAGTCAGAGAAACTTGGGATTTCGCTTGGCAGTTCTAAAGCCCATATCTAATACCTGGAACATTCACAGACTACGAGGGCAGACACCTGGGGTTTCCTGCGTCGGAGCGGGACTGCGAGGGCCAGAGGTGTTTGCGGTTCTTCATCACCCGCACCTGGTGCCTCTTCCCGCCCCCTCCTTTCCAGCAGCCCTTCAAATACGACTCGCATCCCCCGCTCCGCGGGAGACGCTCGCAGTCAGAGTCACTTGGGATTTCGCTTGGCAGTTCTAAAGCCCATATCTAATACCTGGAACATTCACGGACTTCGAGGGCAGACACCTGGGATTTCCTGCGTCGCAGCAGGACTGCAAGGACCAGAGGTGTTTGCGGTTCTTCATCTCCCGCACCTGGTGCCTCTTCCCGCCCCCTCCTTTGCAGCAGCCCTTCAAATACGACTCGTTTCCCCCGCTCCGCAGGAGACGCTCACAGTCAGAGACACTTTGGATTTCGCTTGGCAGTTCTAAAGCCCATATCTAGTACCTGGAACATTCACAGACTTCGAGGGCAGACACCTGTGGTTTCCTGCGTCGGAGCGGGACTGCGAGGACCAGAGGTGTTTGCGGTTCTTCATCTCCCGCACCTGGTACCTCTTCCCGCCCCCTCCTTTCCAGCAGCCCTTCAAATACGACTCGCGTCCCCCGCTCCGTGGGAGACGCTCGCAGTCAGAGATACTTGGGATTTTGCTTGGCAGTTCTAAAGCTCATATCTAATACCTGGAACATTCACGGATTTCGAGGGCAGACACCTGGGTTTCCTGCATCGGAGCGGGACTGCGAGGACCAGAGGTGTTTGCGGTTCTTTATCTCCCGCACCTGGTGCCTCTTCCCGCCCCCTCCTTTCCAGCAGCCCTTCAAATACGACTCCCGTCCCCCGTTCCGCGGGAGACGCTCGCAGTAAGAGACACTTGGGATTTCGCTTGGCAGTTCTAAAGCCCATATCTAATACCTGGAACATTCACGGACTTCGAGGGCAGACACCTGGGGTTTCCTGCGTCGGAGCGGGACTGCGAGGACCAGAGGTGTTTGCGGTTCTTCATCACCCGCACCTGGTGCCTCTTCCCACCCCCTCCTTTCCAGCAGCCCTTCAAATACGACTCGCGTCCCCCGCTCCGCGGGAGACGATCGCAGTCAGAGACACTTGGGATTTAGCTTGGCAGTTCTAAAGCCCATATCTAATACCTGGAACATTCACGGACTTCGAGGGCAGACACCTGGGGTTTCCTGCATCGGAGCGGGACTGCAAGGACCAGAGGTGTTTGCGGTTCTTTATCTCCCGCACCTGGTGCCTCTTCCCGCCCCCTCCTTTCCAGCAGCCCTTCAAATACGACTCGCGGCCCCCGCTCCGCGGGAGACGCTTGCAGTCAGAGACACTTGGGATTATGCTTGGCAGTTCTAAAGCCCATATCTAATACCTGGAACATTCACGGACTTCGAGGGCAGACACCTGGGGTTTCCTGCGTCGGAGCGGGACTGCGAGGACCAGAGGTGTTTGCGGTTCTTCATCTCCCGCACCTGGTGCCTCTTCCCGCCCCCTCCTTTCCAGCAGCCCTTCAAATACGACTCGCGTCCCCCGCTCCGCGGGAGACGCTCGCAGTCAGAGACACTTGGGATTTTGCTTGTCAGTTCTAAAGCCCATATCTAATACCTGGAACATTCACGGACTTCGAGGGCAGACACCTGGAGTTTCCTGCGTCGGAGCGGGACTGCGAGGGCCAGAGGTGTTTGCGGTTCTTCATCACCCGCACCTGGTGCCTCTTCCCGCCCCCTCCTTTCCAGCAGCCCTTCAAATACGACTCGCGTCCCCGCGCCGCGGGAGACGCTCGCAGTCAGAGAAACTTGGGATTTCGCTTGGCAGTTCTAAAGCCCATATCTAATACCTGGAACATTCACAGACTACGAGGGCAGACACCTGGGGTTTCCTGCGTCGGAGCGGGACTGCAAGGGCCAGAGGTGTTTGCGGTTCTTCATCACCCGCACCTGGTGCCTCTTCCCGCCCCCTCCTTTCCAGCAGCCCTTCAAATACGACTCGCATCCCCCGCTCCGCGGGAGACGCTCGCAGTCAGAGTCACTTGGGATTTCGCTTGGCAGTTCTAAAGCCCATATCTAATACCTGGAACATTCACGGACTTCGAGGGCAGACACCTGGGATTTCCTGCGTCGGAGCGGGACTGCGAGGACCAGAGGTGTTTGCGGTTCTTCATCTACCGCACCTGGTGCCTCTTCCCGCCCCCTCCTTTCCAGCAGCCCTTCAAATACGACTCGCGTCCCCCGCTCTGCGGGAGACGCTCGCAGTCAGAGACACTTGGGATTTCGCTTGGCAGTTCTAAAGCCCATATCTAATACCTGGAACATTCAGGGACTTCGAGGGCAGACACCTGGGGTTTCCTGCATCAGAGCGGGACTGCGAGGACCACAGGTGTTTGCGGTTCTTCATCTCTCGCACCTGGTGCCTCTTCCCGCCCCCTCCTTTCCAGCAGCCCTTCAAATACGACTCCCGTCCCCCGTTCCGCGGGAGACGCTCGCAGTAAGAGACACTTGGGATTTCGCTTGGCAGTTCTAAAGCCCATATCTAATACCTGGAACATTCACGGACTTCGAGGGCAGACACCTGGGGTTTCCTGCGTCGGAGCGGGACTGCGAGGACCAGAGGTGTTTGCGGTTCTTCATCACCCGCACCTGGTGCCTCTTCCCACCCCCTCCTTTCCAGCAGCCCTTCAAATACAACTCGCATCCCCCGCTGCGCGGGAGACGCTCGCAGTCAGAGACACTTGGGATTTTGCTTGGCATTTCTAAAGCCCATATCTAATACCTGGAACATTCACGGACTTCGAGGGCAGACACCTGGGGTTTCCTGCTTCGGAGCGGGACTGCGAGGACCAGAGGTGTTTGCGGTTCTTCATCTCCCGCACCTGGTGCCTCTTCCTGCCCCCTCCTTTCCAGCAGCCCTTCAAATACGACTCGCGGCCCCCGCTCCGCGGGAGACGCTTGCAGTCAGAGACACTTGGGATTATGCTTGGCAGTTCTAAAGCCCATATCTAATACCTGGAACATTCACGGACTTCGAGGGCAGACACCTGGGGTTTCCTGCGTCGGAGCGGGACTGCGAGGACCAGAGGTGTTTGCGGTTCTTCATCTCCCGCACCTGGTGCCTCTTCCCGCCCCCTCCTTTCCAGCAGCCCTTCAAATACGACTCGCGTCCCCCGCTCCGCGGGAGACGCTCGCAGTCAGAGACACTTGGGATTTTGCTTGTCAGTTCTAAAGCCCATATCTAATACCTGGAACATTCACGGACTTCGAGGGCAGACACCTGGAGTTTCCTGCGTCGGAGCGGGACTGCGAGGGCCAGAGGTGTTTGCGGTTCTTCATCACCCGCACCTGGTGCCTCTTCCCGCCCCCTCCTTTCCAGCAGCCCTTCAAATACGACTCGCGTCCCCGCGCCGCGGGAGACGCTCGCAGTCAGAGAAACTTGGGATTTCGCTTGGCAGTTCTAAAGCCCATATCTAATACCTGGAACATTCACAGACTACGAGGGCAGACACCTGGGGTTTCCTGCGTCGGAGCGGGACTGCGAGGGCCAGAGGTGTTTGCGGTTCTTCATCACCCGCACCTGGTGCCTCTTCCCGCCCCCTCCTTTCCAGCAGCCCTTCAAATACGACTCGCATCCCCCGCTCCGCGGGAGACGCTCGCAGTCAGAGTCACTTGGGATTTCGCTTGGCAGTTCTAAAGCCCATATCTAATACCTGGAACATTCACGGACTTCGAGGGCAGACACCTGGGATTTCCTGCGTCGCAGCAGGACTGCAAGGACCAGAGGTGTTTGCGGTTCTTCATCTCCCGCACCTGGTGCCTCTTCCCGCCCCCTCCTTTGCAGCAGCCCTTCAAATACGACTCGTTTCCCCCGCTCCGCAGGAGACGCTCACAGTCAGAGACACTTTGGATTTCGCTTGGCAGTTCTAAAGCCCATATCTAGTACCTGGAACATTCACAGACTTCGAGGGCAGACACCTGTGGTTTCCTGCGTCGGAGCGGGACTGCGAGGACCAGAGGTGTTTGCGGTTCTTCATCTCCCGCACCTGGTACCTCTTCCCGCCTCCTCCTTTCCAGCAGCCCTTCAAATACGACTCGCGTCCCCCGCTCCGTGGGAGACGCTCGCAGTCAGAGATACTTGGGATTTTGCTTGGCAGTTCTAAAGCTCATATCTAATACCTGGAACATTCACGGATTTCGAGGGCAGACACCTGGGTTTCCTGCATCGGAGCGGGACTGCGAGGACCAGAGGTGTTTGCGGTTCTTTATCTCCCGCACCTGGTGCCTCTTCCCGCCCCCTCCGTTCCAGCAGCCCTTCAAATACAACTCCCGTCCCCCGCTCCGCGGGAGACGCTCGCAGTAAGAGACACTTGGGATTTCGCTTGGCAGTTCTAAAGCCCATATCTAATACCTGGAACATTTACGGACTTCGAGGGCAGACACCTGGGGTTTCCTGCGTCGGAGCGGGACTGCGAGGACCAGAGGTGTTTGCGGTTCTTCATCACCCGCACCTGGTGCCTATTCCCACCCCCTCCTTTCCAGGAGCCCTTCAAATACGACTCGAGTCCCCCACTCCGCGGGAGACGCTCGCAGTCAGAGACTCTTGGGATTTCGCTTGGCAGTTCTAAAGCCCATATCTAATACCTGGAACATTCACTGACTTCGAGGACAGACACATGGGGTTTTCTGCGTTGGAGCGGGACTGCGAGGACCAGAGGTTGTATTATGCCCTCAATAAAAACATATTAATTATCTTTTGTTTTGGGACCTTTCTACATGCTGATGGGTTCCTGAATAAATCAGGGAGTCCAATATCGTTCAACACTGTCTCAACATAGCTAAGTTACCTGATCTTTCTATGGTTTTCCAGCTTCAAGCAATTTCTTAGTATGAATTGTGTCAGGATCACCGTGTCCCTCTGCCAGATCGAATGCCACAAAAGGATTGTGGCTAACTGTATTGAGTCTGTAATGTGACGCTCGCAGTCAGAGACACTTGGGATTTCGCTCGGCAGTTCTAAAGCCCATATCTAATACCTGGAACATTCACGGACTTCAAGGGCAGACACCTGGGGTTTTCTGCGTCGGAGCGGAACTGCGAGGACCAGAGGTGTTTGCGGTTCTTCATCTCCCGCACCTGGTGCCTCATCCCGCCCCCTCCTTTCCAGCAGCCCTTCAAATACGACTCGCGTCCCCCACTCCGCGGTAGACGCTCGCAGTCAGAGACTCTTGGGATTTCGCTTGGCAGTTATAAAGCCCATATCTAATACCTGGAACATTCACGGACTTCGAGGAGAGACACATGGGGTTTTCTGCGTTGGAGCGGGACTGCGAGGACCAGAGGTGTTTGCGGTTCTTCATCTCCCGCACCTGGTGCCTCTTCCTGCCCCCTCCTTTCCAGCAGCCCTTCAAATACGACTCGCTTCCCCCGCTCCGCAGGAGACGCTCGCAGTCAGAGACACTTGGGATTTCGCTTGGCAGTTCTAAAGCCCATATCTAATACCTGGAACATTCACAAACTTCGAGGGCAGACACCTGGGGTTTCCTGCGTCGGAGCGGGACTGCAAGGACCAGAGGTGTTTGCGGTTCTTCATCTCACGCAACTGGTGCCTCTTCCCGCCCCCTCCTTTCCAGCAGCCCTTCAAATACGACTCGCGTCCCCCGCTCCGCGGGAGACGCTCGCAGTCAGAGACACTTGGGATTTCGCTTGGCAGTTCTAAAGCCCATATCTAATACCTGGAACATTCACGGATTTCGAGGGCAAACACCTGGGGTTTCGTGCGTCGGAGCGGGACTGCAAGGACCAGAGGTGTTTGCGGTTCTTCATCTCACGCAACTGGTGCCTCTTCCCGCCCCCTCCTTTCCAGCAGCCCTTCAAATACGACTCGCGTCCCCCGCTCCGCGGGAGACGCTCGCAGTCAGAGACACTTGGGATTTCGCTTGGCAGTTCTAAAGCCCATATCTAATACCTGGAACATTCACGGACTTCGAGGGCAGACACCTGGGGTTTCCTGCGTCGGAGCGGGACTGCGAGGACCAGAGGTGTTTGCGGTTCGTTAACTACCGCACCTGGTGCCTCTTCCCGCCCCCTCCTTTCCAGCAGCCCTTAAAATACGACTCGCGTCCCCCGCTCCGCGGGAGACGCTCGCAGTCAGAGACACTTGGGATTTTGCTTGTCAGTTCTAAAGCCCATATCTAATACCTGGAACATTCACGGACTTCGAGGGCAGACACCTGGAGTTTCCTGCGTCGGAGCGGGACTGCGAGGGCCAGAGGTGTTTGCGGTTCTTCATCACCCGCACCTGGTGCCTCTTCCCGCCCCCTCCTTTCCAGCAGCCCTTCAAATACGACTCGCGTCCCCGCGCCGCGGGAGACGCTCGCAGTCAGAGAAACTTGGGATTTCGCTTGGCAGTTCTAAAGCCCATATCTAATACCTGGAACATTCACAGACTACGAGGGCAGACACCTGGGGTTTCCTGCGTCGGAGCGGGACTGCGAGGGCCAGAGGTGTTTGCGGTTCTTCATCACCCGCACCTGGTGCCTCTTCCCGCCCCCTCCTTTCCAGCAGCCCTTCAAATACGACTCGCATCCCCCGCTCCGCGGGAGACGCTCGCAGTCAGAGTCACTTGGGATTTCGCTTGGCAGTTCTAAAGCCCATATCTAATACCTGGAACATTCACGGACTTCGAGGGCAGACACCTGGGATTTCCTGCGTCGCAGCAGGACTGCAAGGACCAGAGGTGTTTGCGGTTCTTCATCTCCCGCACCTGGTGCCTCTTCCCGCCCCCTCCTTTGCAGCAGCCCTTCAAATACGACTCGTTTCCCCCGCTCCGCAGGAGACGCTCACAGTCAGAGACACTTTGGATTTCGCTTGGCAGTTCTAAAGCCCATATCTAGTACCTGGAACATTCACAGACTTCGAGGGCAGACACCTGTGGTTTCCTGCGTCGGAGCGGGACTGCGAGGACCAGAGGTGTTTGCGGTTCTTCATCTCCCGCACCTGGTACCTCTTCCCGCCCCCTCCTTTCCAGCAGCCCTTCAAATACGACTCGCGTCCCCCGCTCCGTGGGAGACGCTCGCAGTCAGAGATACTTGGGATTTTGCTTGGCAGTTCTAAAGCTCATATCTAATACCTGGAACATTCACGGATTTCGAGGGCAGACACCTGGGTTTCCTGCATCGGAGCGGGACTGCGAGGACCAGAGGTGTTTGCGGTTCTTTATCTCCCGCACCTGGTGCCTCTTCCCGCCCCCTCCGTTCCAGCAGCCCTTCAAATACAACTCCCGTCCCCCGCTCCGCGGGAGACGCTCGCAGTAAGAGACACTTGGGATTTCGCTTGGCAGTTCTAAAGCCCATATCTAATACCTGGAACATTTACGGACTTCGAGGGCAGACACCTGGGGTTTCCTGCGTCGGAGCGGGACTGCGAGGACCAGAGGTGTTTGCGGTTCTTCATCACCCGCACCTGGTGCCTATTCCCACCCCCTCCTTTCCAGGAGCCCTTCAAATACGACTCGAGTCCCCCACTCCGCGGGAGACGCTCGCAGTCAGAGACTCTTGGGATTTCGCTTGGCAGTTCTAAAGCCCATATCTAATACCTGGAACATTCACTGACTTCGAGGACAGACACATGGGGTTTTCTGCGTTGGAGCGGGACTGCGAGGACCAGAGGTTGTATTATGCCCTCAATAAAAACATATTAATTATCTTTTGTTTTGGGACCTTTCTACATGCTGATGGGTTCCTGAATAAATCAGGGAGTCCAATATCGTTCAACACTGTCTCAACATAGCTAAGTTACCTGATCTTTCTATGGTTTTCCAGCTTCAAGCAATTTCTTAGTATGAATTGTGTCAGGATCACCGTGTCCCTCTGCCAGATCGAATGCCACAAAAGGATTGTGGCTAACTGTATTGAGTCTGTAATGTGACGCTCGCAGTCAGAGACACTTGGGATTTCGCTCGGCAGTTCTAAAGCCCATATCTAATACCTGGAACATTCACGGACTTCAAGGGCAGACACCTGGGGTTTTCTGCGTCGGAGCGGAACTGCGAGGACCAGAGGTGTTTGCGGTTCTTCATCTCCCGCACCTGGTGCCTCATCCCGCCCCCTCCTTTCCAGCAGCCCTTCAAATACGACTCGCGTCCCCCACTCCGCGGTAGACGCTCGCAGTCAGAGACTCTTGGGATTTCGCTTGGCAGTTATAAAGCCCATATCTAATACCTGGAACATTCACGGACTTTGAGGAGAGACACATGGGGTTTTCTGCGTTGGAGCGGGACTGCGAGGACCAGAGGTGTTTGCGGTTCTTCATCTCCCGCACCTGGTGCCTCTTCCTGCCCCCTCCTTTCCAGCAGCCCTTCAAATACGACTCGCTTCCCCCGCTCCGCGGGAGACGCTCGCAGTCAGAGACACTTGGGATTTCGCTTGGCAGTTCTAAAGCCCATATCTAATACCTGGAACATTCACAAACTTCGAGGGCAGACACCTGGCGTTTCCTGCGTCGGAGCGGGACTGCAAGGACCAGAGGTGTTTGCGGTTCTTCATCTCACGCAACTGGTGCCTCTTCCCGCCCCCTCCTTTCCAGCAGCCCTTCAAATACGACTCGCGTCCCCCGCTCCGCGGGAGACGCTCGCAGTCAGAGACACTTGGGATTTCGCTTGGCAGTTCTAAAGCCCATATCTAATACCTGGAACATTCACGGATTTCGAGGGCAAACACCTGGGGTTTCGTGCGTCGGAGCGGGACTGCGAGGACCAGAGGTGTTTGCGGGTCTTCATCTCCTGCACCTGGTGTCTCTTCCCGCCCCCTCCTTTCCAGCAGCCCTTCAAATACGACTTCCGTCCCCCGCTCCGCGGGACACGCTCGCATTCAGAGACACTTGGGATTTCGCTTGGCAGTTCTAAAGCCCATATCTAATACCTGGAACATTCACGGACTTCGAGGGCAGACACCTGGGGTTTCCTGCGTCGGAGCGGGACTGCGAGGACCAGAGGTGTTTGCGGTTCGTTAACTACCGCACCTGGTGCCTCTTCCCGCCCCCTCCTTTCCAGCAGCCCTTAAAATACGACTCGCGTCCCTCGCTCCGCGGGAGACGCTCGCAGTCAGAGACACTTGGGATTTCGCTTGGCAGTTCTAAAGCCCATATCTAATACCTGGAACATTCACGGACTTCGAGGGCAGACACCTGGGGTTTCCTGCGTCGGAGCGGGACTGCGAGGACCAGAGGTGTTTGCGGTTCTTCATCTCCCGCACCTGGTGCCTCTTCCCGCCCCCTCCTTTCCAGCAGCCCTTCAAATACGACTCCCGTCCCCCGCTCCGCGGGAGACGCTCGCAGTAAGAGACACTTGGGATATCGCTTGGCAGTTCTAAAGCCCATATCTAATACCTGGAACATTCACGGACTTCGAGGGCAGACACCTGGGATTTCCTGCGTCGCAGCAGGACTGCAAGGACCAGAGGTGTTTGCGGTTCTTCATCTCCTGCACCTGGTGCCTCTTCCCGCCCCCTCCTTTGCAGCAGCCCTTCAAATACGACTCGTGTCCCCCGCTCCGCGGGAGAAGCTCACAGTCAGAGACACTTGGGATTTTGCTTGGCAGTTCTAAAGCCCATATCTAATACATGGAACATTCACAGACTTCGAGGGCAGACACCTGGGGTTTCCTGCGTCGGAGCGGGACTGCAAGGACCAGAGGTGTTTGCGGTTCTTCATCTCCCGCACCTGGTGCCTCTTCCCGCCCCCTCCTTTCCAGCAGCCCTTCAAATACGACTCGCGTCCCCCGCTCCGTGGGAGACGCTCGCAGTCAGAGACACTTGGGATTTCGCTTGGCAGTTCTAAAGCCCATATCTAATACCTGGAACATTCACGGACTTCGAGGGCAGACACGTGGGGTTTCGTGCATCGGAGCAGGACTGCGAGGACCAGAGGTGTTTGCGGTTCTTCATCACCCGCACCTGGTGCCTCTTCCCACCCCCTCCTTTCCAGCAGCCCTTCAAATACGACTCGCGTCCCCCGCTCCGCGGGAGACGCATGCAGTCAGAGACACTTGGGATTTCGCTTGGCAGTTCTAAAGCCCATATCTAATACCTGGAACATTCACGGACTTCGAGGGCAGACACCTGGGGTTTCCTGCGTCGGAGCGGGACTGCGAGGACCAGAGGTGTTTGCGGTTCTTCATCTACCGCACCTGGTGCCTCTTCCCGCCCCCTCCTTTCCAGCAGCCCTTCAAATACGACTCGCGTCCCCCGCTCTGCGGGAGACGCTCGCAGTCAGAGACACTTGGAATTTCGCTTGGCAGTTCTAAAGCCCATATCTAATACCTGGAACATTCAGGGACTTCGAGGGCAGACACCTGGGGTTTCCTGCGTCAGAGCGGGACTGCGAGGACCACAGGTGTTTGCGGTTCTTCATCTCCCGCACCTGGTGCCTCTTCCCGCCCCTCCTTTCCAGCAGCCCTTCAAATACGACTCCCGTCCCCCGCTCCGCGGGAGACGCTCACAGTAAGAGACACTTGGGATTTCGCTTGGCAGTTCTAAAGCCCATATCTAATACCTGGAACATTCACGGACTTCGAGGGCAGACACCTGGGGTTTCCTGCGTCCGAGCGGGACTGCGAGGACCAGAGGTGTTTGCGGTTCTTCATCACCCGCACCTGGTGCCTCTTCCCACCCCCTCCTTTCCAGCAGCCCTTCAAATACGACTCGCGTCCCCCGCTCCGCGGGAGACGATCGCAGTCAGAGACACTTGGGATTTAGCTTGGCAGTTCTAAAGCCCATATCTAATACCTGGAACATTCACGGACTTCGAGGGCAGACACCTGGGGTTTCCTGCATCGGAGCGGGACTGCAAGGACCAGAGGTGTTTGCGGTTCTTTATCTCCCGCACCTGGTGCCTCTTCCCGCCCCCTCCTTTCCAGCAGCCCTTCAAATACAACTCGCATCCCCCGCTGCGCGGGAGACGCTCGCAGTCAGAGACACTTGGGATTTTGCTTGGCAGTTCTAAAGCCCATATCTAATACCTGGAACATTCACGGACTTCGAGGGCAGACACCTGGGGTTTCCTGCGTCGGAGCGGGACTGCGAGGACCAGAGGTGTTTGCGGTTCTTCATCTCCCGCACCTGGTGCCTCTTCCCGCCCCCTCCTTTCCAGCAGCCCTTCAAATACGACTCCCGTCCCCCGCTCCGCGGGAGACGCTCGCAGTAAGAGACACTTGGGGTATCGCTTGGCAGTTCTAAAGCCCATATCTAATACCTGGAACATTCACGGACTTCGAGGGCAGACACCTGGGATTTCCTGCGTCGCAGCAGGACTGCAAGGACCAGAGGTGTTTGCGGTTCTTCATCTCCCGCACCTGGTGCCTCTTCCCGCCCCCTCCTTTGCAGCAGCCCTTCAAATACGACTCGTGTCCCCCGCTCCGCGGGAGAAGCTCACAGTCAGAGACACTTGGGATTTCGCTTGGCAGTTCTAAAGCCCATATCTAATACCTGGAACATTCACAGACTTCGAGGGCAGACACCTGGGGTTTCCTGCGTCGGAGCGGGACTGCAAGGACCAGAGGTGTTTGCGGTTCTTCATCTCCCGCACCTGGTGCCTCTTCCCGCCCCCTCCTTTCCAGCAGCCCTTCGAATACGACTCGCGTCCCCCGCTCCGTGGGAGACGCTCGCAGTCAGAGACACTTGGGATTTCGCTTGGCAGTTCTAAAGCCCATATCTAATACCTGGAACATTCACGGACTTCGAGGGCAGACACCTGGGGTTTCGTGCGTCGGAGCGGGACTGCGAGGACCAGAGGTGTTTGCGGTTCTTCATCACCCGCACCTGGTGCCTCTCCCCACCCCCTCCTTTCCAGCAGCCCTTCAAATACGACTCGCGTCCCCCGCTCCGCGGGAGACGCATGCAGTCAGAGACACTTGGGATTTCGCTTGGCAGTTCTAAAGCCCATATCTAATACCTGGAACATTCACGGACTTCGAGGGCAGACACCTGGGGTTTCCTGCGTCGGAGCGGGACTGCGAGGACCAGAGGTGTTTGCGTTTCTTCATCTACCGCACCTGGTGCCTCTTCCCGCCCCCTCCTTTCCAGCAGCCCTTCAAATACGACTCGCGTCCCCCGCTCTGCGGGAGACGCTCGCAGTCAGAGACACTTGGGATTTCGCTTGGCAGTTCTAAAGCCAATATCTAATACCTGGAACATTCAGGGACTTCGAGGGCAGACACCTGGGGTTTCCTGCATCAGAGCGGGACTGCGAGGACCACAGGTGTTTGCAGTTCTTCATCTCTCGCACCTGGTGCCTCTTCCCGCCCCCTCCTTTCCAGCAGCCCTTCAAATACGACTCCCGTCCCCCGCTCCGCGGGAGACGCTCGCAGTAAGAGACACTTGGGATTTCGCTTGGCAGTTCTAAAGCCCATATCTAATACCTGGAACATTCACGGACTTCGAGGGCAGACACCTGGGGTTTCCTGCGTCGGAGCGGGACTGCGAGGACCAGAGGTGTTTGCGGTTCTTCATCACCCGCACCTGGTGCCTCTTCCCACCCCCTCCTTTCCAGCAGCCCTTCAAATACGACTCGCGTCCCCCGCTCCGCGGGAGACGATCGCAGTCAGAGACACTGGGATTTAGCTTGGCAGTTCTAAAGCCCATATCTAATACCTGGAACATTCACGGACTTCGAGGGCAGACACCTGGGGTTTCCTGCATCGGAGCGGGACTGCAAGGACCAGAGGTGTTTGCGGTTCTTTATCTCCCGCACCTGGTGTCTCTTCCCGCCCCCTCCTTTCCAGCAGCCCTTCAAATACAACTCGCATCCCCCGCTGCGCGGGAGACGCTCGCAGTCAGAGACACTTGGGATTTTGCTTGGCAGTTCTAAAGCCCATATCTAATACCTGGAACATTCACGGACTTCGAGGGCAGACACCTGGGGTTTCCTGCTTCGGAGCGGGACTGCGAGGACCAGAGGTGTTTGCGGTTCTTCATCTCCCGCACCTGATGCCTCTTCCTGCCCCCTCCTTTCCAGCAGCCCTTCAAATACGACTCGCGGCCCCCGCTCCGCGGGAGACGCTTGCAGTCAGAGACACTTGGGATTATGCTTGGCAGTTCTAAAGCCCATATCTAATACCTGGAACATTCACGGACTTCGAGGGCAGACACCTGGGGTTTCCTGCGTCGGAGCGGGACTGCGAGGACCAGAGGTGTTTGCGGTTCTTCATCTCCCGCACCTGGTGCCTCTTCCCGCCCCCTCCTTTCCAGCAGCCCTTCAAATACGACTCGCGTCCCCCGCTCCGCGGGAGACGCTCGCAGTCAGAGACACTTGGGATTTTGCTTGTCAGTTCTAAAGCCCATATCTAATACCTGGAACATTCACGGACTTCGAGGGCAGACACCTGGAGTTTCCTGCGTCAGAGCGGGACTGCGAGGGCCAGAGGTGTTTGCGGTTCTCATCACCCGCACCTGGTGCCTATTCCCACCCCCTCCTTTCCAGGAGCCCTTCAAATACGACTCGAGTCCCCCACTCCGCGGGAGACGCTCGCAGTCAGAGACTCTTGGGATTTCGCTTGGCAGTTCTAAAGCCCATATCTAATACCTGGAACATTCACTGACTTCGAGGACAGACACATGGGGTTTTCTGCGTTGGAGCGGGACTGCGAGGACCAGAGGTTGTATTATGCCCTCAATAAAAACATATTAATTATCTTTTGTTTTGGGACCTTTCTACATGCTGATGGGTTCCTGAATAAATCAGGGAGTCCAATATCGTTCAACACTGTCTCAACATAGCTAAGTTACCTGATCTTTCTATGGTTTTCCAGCTTCAAGCAATTTCTTAGTATGAATTGTGTCAGGATCACCGTGTCCCTCTGCCAGATCGAATGCCACAAAAGGATTGTGGCTAACTGTATTGAGTCTGTAATGTGACGCTCGCAGTCAGAGACACTTGGGATTTCGCTCGGCAGTTCTAAAGCCCATATCTAATACCTGGAACATTCACGGACTTCAAGGGCAGACACCTGGGGTTTTCTGCGTCGGAGCGGAACTGCGAGGACCAGAGGTGTTTGCGGTTCTTCATCTCCCGCACCTGGTGCCTCATCCCGCCCCCTCCTTTCCAGCAGCCCTTCAAATACGACTCGCGTCCCCCACTCCGCGGTAGACGCTCGCAGTCAGAGACTCTTGGGATTTCGCTTGGCAGTTCTAAAGCCCATATCTAATACCTGGAACATTCACGGACTTCGAGGAGAGACACATGGGGTTTTCTGCGTTGGAGCGGGACTGCGAGGACCAGAGGTGTTTGCGGTTCTTCATCTCCCGCACCTGGTGCCTCTTCCTGCCCCCTCCTTTCCAGCAGCCCTTCAAATACGACTCGCTTCCCCCGCTCCGCGGGAGACGCTCGCAGTCAGAGACACTTGGGATTTCGCTTGGCAGTTCTAAAGCCCATATCTAATACCTGGAACATTCACAGACTTCGAGGGCAGACACCTGGGGTTTCCTGCGTCGGAGCGGGACTGCAAGGACCAGAGGTGTTTGCGGTTCTTCATCTCACGCACCTGGTGCCTCTTCCCGCCCCCTCCTTTCCAGCAGCCCTTCAAATACGACTCGCGTCCCCCGCTCCGCGGGAGACGCTCGCAGTCAGAGACACTTGGGATTTCGCTTGGCAGTTCTAAAGCCCATATCTAATACCTGGAACA
This sequence comes from Lissotriton helveticus, assembly GCF_964261635.1. NCBI lineage: Eukaryota > Metazoa > Chordata > Amphibia > Caudata > Salamandridae > Lissotriton > Lissotriton helveticus. The sequence goes on from NC_136059.1 coordinate 1,431,744,127, forward strand.
TTCACGGATTTCGAGGGCAAACACCTGGGGTTTCGTGCGTCGGAGCGGGACTGCGAGGACCAGAGGTGTTTGCGGGTCTTCATCTCCTGCACCTGGTGTCTCTTCCCGCCCCCTCCTTTCCAGCAGCCCTTCAAATACGACTTCCGTCCCCCGCTCCGCGGGACACGCTCGCATTCAGAGACACTTGGGATTTCGCTTGGCAGTTCTAAAGCCCATATCTAATACCTGGAACATTCACGGACTTCGAGGGCAGACACCTGGGGTTTCCTGCGTCGGAGCGGGACTGCGAGGACCAGAGGTGTTTGCGGTTCGTTAACTACCGCACCTGGTGCCTCTTCCCGCCCCCTCCTTTCCAGCAGCCCTTAAAATACGACTCGCGTCCCTCGCTCCGCGGGAGACGCTCGCAGTCAGAGACACTTGGGATTTCGCTTGGCAGTTCTAAAGCCCATATCTAATACCTGGAACATTCACGGACTTCGAGGGCAGACACCTGGGGTTTCCTGCGTCGGAGCGGGACTGCGAGGACCAGAGGTGTTTGCGGTTCTTCATCTCCCGCACCTGGTGCCTCTTCCCGCCCCCTCCTTTCCAGCAGCCCTTCAAATACGACTCCCGTCCCCCGCTCCGCGGGAGACGCTCGCAGTAAGAGACACTTGGGATATCGCTTGGCAGTTCTAAAGCCCATATCTAATACCTGGAACATTCACGGACTTCGAGGGCAGACACCTGGGATTTCCTGCGTCGCAGCAGGACTGCAAGGACCAGAGGTGTTTGCAGTTCTTCATCTCCTGCACCTGGTGCCTCTTCCCGCCCCCTCCTTTGCAGCAGCCCTTCAAATACGACTCGTGTCCCCCGCTCCGCGGGAGAAGCTCACAGTCAGAGACACTTGGGATTTCGCTTGGCAGTTCTAAAGCCCATATCTAATACCTGGAACATTCACAGACTTCGAGGGCAGACACCTGGGGTTTCCTGCGTCGGAGCGGGACTGCAAGGACCAGAGGTGTTTGCGGTTCTTCATCTCCCGCACCTGGTGCCTCTTCCCGCCCCCTCCTTTCCAGCAGCCCTTCAAATACGACTCGCGTCCCCCGCTCCGTGGGAGACGCTCGCAGTCAGAGACACTTGGGATTTCGCTTGGCAGTTCTAAAGCCCATATCTAATACCTGGAACATTCACGGACTTCGAGGGCAGACACGTGGGGTTTCGTGCATCGGAGCAGGACTGCGAGGACCAGAGGTGTTTGCGGTTCTTCATCACCCGCACCTGGTGCCTCTTCCCACCCCCTCCTTTCCAGCAGCCCTTCAAATACGACTCGCGTCCCCCGCTCCGCGGGAGACGCATGCAGTCAGAGACACTTGGGATTTCGCTTGGCAGTTCTAAAGCCCATATCTAATACCTGGAACATTCACGGACTTCGAGGGCAGACACCTGGGGTTTCCTGCGTCGGAGCGGGACTGCGAGGACCAGAGGTGTTTGCGGTTCTTCATCTACCGCACCTGGTGCCTCTTCCCGCCCCCTCCTTTCCAGCAGCCCTTCAAATACGACTCGCGTCCCCCGCTCTGCGGGAGACGCTCGCAGTCAGAGACACTTGGAATTTCGCTTGGCAGTTCTAAAGCCCATATCTAATACCTGGAACATTCAGGGACTTCGAGGGCAGACACCTGGGGTTTCCTGCGTCAGAGCGGGACTGCGAGGACCACAGGTGTTTGCGGTTCTTCATCTCCCGCACCTGGTGCCTCTTCCCGCCCCTCCTTTCCAGCAGCCCTTCAAATACGACTCCCGTCCCCCGCTCCGCGGGAGACGCTCACAGTAAGAGACACTTGGGATTTCGCTTGGCAGTTCTAAAGCCCATATCTAATACCTGGAACATTCACGGACTTCGAGGGCAGACACCTGGGGTTTCCTGCGTCGGAGCGGGACTGCGAGGACCAGAGGTGTTTGCGGTTCTTCATCACCCGCACCTGGTGCCTCTTCCCACCCCCTCCTTTCCAGCAGCCCTTCAAATACGACTCGCGTCCCCCGCTCCGCGGGAGACGATCGCAGTCAGAGACACTTGGGATTTAGCTTGGCAGTTCTAAAGCCCATATCTAATACCTGGAACATTCACGGACTTCGAGGGCAGACACCTGGGGTTTCCTGCATCGGAGCGGGACTGCAAGGACCAGAGGTGTTTGCGGTTCTTTATCTCCCGCACCTGGTGCCTCTTCCCGCCCCCTCCTTTCCAGCAGCCCTTCAAATACAACTCGCATCCCCCGCTGCGCGGGAGACGCTCGCAGTCAGAGACACTTGGGATTTTGCTTGGCAGTTCTAAAGCCCATATCTAATACCTGGAACATTCACGGACTTCGAGGGAAGACACCTGGGGTTTCCTGCGTCGGAGCGGGACTGCGAGGACCAGAGGTGTTTGCGGTTCTTCATCTCCCGCACCTGGTGCCTCTTCCCGCCCCCTCCTTTCCAGCAGCCCTTCAAATACGACTCCCGTCCCCCGCTCCGCGGGAGACGCTCGCAGTAAGAGACACTTGGGGTATCGCTTGGCAGTTCTAAAGCCCATATCTAATACCTGGAACATTCACGGACTTCGAGGGCAGACACCTGGGATTTCCTGCGTCGCAGCAGGACTGCAAGGACCAGAGGTGTTTGCGGTTCTTCATCTCCCGCACCTGGTGCCTCTTCCCGCCCCCTCCTTTGCAGCAGCCCTTCAAATACGACTCGTGTCCCCCGCTCCGCGGGAGAAGCTCACAGTCAGAGACACTTGGGATTTCGCTTGGCAGTTCTAAAGCCCATATCTAATACCTGGAACATTCACAGACTTCGAGGGCAGACACCTGGGGTTTCCTGCGTCGGAGCGGGACTGCAAGGACCAGAGGTGTTTGCGGTTCTTCATCTCCCGCACCTGGTGCCTCTTCCCGCCCCCTCCTTTCCAGCAGCCCTTCGAATACGACTCGCGTCCCCCGCTCCGTGGGAGACGCTCGCAGTCAGAGACACTTGGGATTTCGCTTGGCAGTTCTAAAGCCCATATCTAATACCTGGAACATTCACAGACTTCGAGGGCAGACACCTGGGGTTTCGTGCGTCGGAGCGGGACTGCGAGGACCAGAGGTGTTTGCGGTTCTTCATCACCCGCACCTGGTGCCTCTCCCCACCCCCTCCTTTCCAGCAGCCCTTCAAATACGACTCGCGTCCCCCGCTCCGCGGGAGACGCATGCAGTCAGAGACACTTGGGATTTCGCTTGGCAGTTCTAAAGCCCATATCTAATACCTGGAACATTCACGGACTTCGAGGGCAGACACCTGGGGTTTCCTGCGTCGGAGCGGGACTGCGAGGACCAGAGGTGTTTGCGGTTCTTCATCTACCGCACCTGGTGCCTCTTCCCGCCCCCTCCTTTCCAGCAGCCCTTCAAATACGACTCGCGTCCCCCGCTCTGCGGGAGACGCTCGCAGTCAGAGACACTTGGGATTTCGCTTGGCAGTTCTAAAGCCCATATCTAATACCTGGAACATTCAGGGACTTCGAGGGCAGACACCTGGGGTTTCCTGCATCAGAGCGGGACTGCGAGGACCACAGGTGTTTGCAGTTCTTCATCTCTCGCACCTGGTGCCTCTTCCCGCCCCCTCCTTTCCAGCAGCCCTTCAAATACGACTCCCGTCCCCCGCTCCGCGGGAGACGCTCGCAGTAAGAGACACTTGGGATTTCGCTTGGCAGTTCTAAAGCCCATATCTAATACCTGGAACATTCACGGACTTCGAGGGCAGACACCTGGGGTTTCCTGCGTCGGAGCGGGACTGCGAGGACCAGAGGTGTTTGCGGTTCTTCATCACCCGCACCTGGTGCCTCTTCCCACCCCCTCCTTTCCAGCAGCCCTTCAAATACGACTCGCGTCCCCCGCTCCGCGGGAGACGATCGCAGTCAGAGACACTGGGATTTAGCTTGGCAGTTCTAAAGCCCATATCTAATACCTGGAACATTCACGGACTTCGAGGGCAGACACCTGGGGTTTCCTGCATCGGAGCGGGACTGCAAGGACCAGAGGTGTTTGCGGTTCTTTATCTCCCGCACCTGGTGTCTCTTCCCGCCCCCTCCTTTCCAGCAGCCCTTCAAATACAACTCGCATCCCCCGCTGCGCGGGAGACGCTCGCAGTCAGAGACACTTGGGATTTTGCTTGGCAGTTCTAAAGCCCATATCTAATACCTGGAACATTCACGGACTTCGAGGGCAGACACCTGGGGTTTCCTGCTTCGGAGCGGGACTGCGAGGACCAGAGGTGTTTGCGGTTCTTCATCTCCCGCACCTGATGCCTCTTCCTGCCCCCTCCTTTCCAGCAGCCCTTCAAATACGACTCGCGGCCCCCGCTCCGCGGGAGACGCTTGCAGTCAGAGACACTTGGGATTATGCTTGGCAGTTCTAAAGCCCATATCTAATACCTGGAACATTCACGGACTTCGAGGGCAGACACCTGGGGTTTCCTGCGTCGGAGCGGGACTGCGAGGACCAGAGGTGTTTGCGGTTCTTCATCTCCCGCACCTGGTGCCTCTTCCCGCCCCCTCCTTTCCAGCAGCCCTTCAAATACGACTCGCGTCCCCCGCTCCGCGGGAGACGCTCGCAGTCAGAGACACTTGGGATTTTGCTTGTCAGTTCTAAAGCCCATATCTAATACCTGGAACATTCACGGACTTCGAGGGCAGACACCTGGAGTTTCCTGCGTCGGAGCGGGACTGCGAGGGCCAGAGGTGTTTGCGGTTCTCATCACCCGCACCTGGTGCCTATTCCCACCCCCTCCTTTCCAGGAGCCCTTCAAATACGACTCGAGTCCCCCACTCCGCGGGAGACGCTCGCAGTCAGAGACTCTTGGGATTTCGCTTGGCAGTTCTAAAGCCCATATCTAATACCTGGAACATTCACTGACTTCGAGGACAGACACATGGGGTTTTCTGCGTTGGAGCGGGACTGCGAGGACCAGAGGTTGTATTATGCCCTCAATAAAAACATATTAATTATCTTTTGTTTTGGGACCTTTCTACATGCTGATGGGTTCCTGAATAAATCAGGGAGTCCAATATCGTTCAACACTGTCTCAACATAGCTAAGTTACCTGATCTTTCTATGGTTTTCCAGCTTCAAGCAATTTCTTAGTATGAATTGTGTCAGGATCACCGTGTCCCTCTGCCAGATCGAATGCCACAAAAGGATTGTGGCTAACTGTATTGAGTCTGTAATGTGACGCTCGCAGTCAGAGACACTTGGGATTTCGCTCGGCAGTTCTAAAGCCCATATCTAATACCTGGAACATTCACGGACTTCAAGGGCAGACACCTGGGGTTTTCTGCGTCGGAGCGGAACTGCGAGGACCAGAGGTGTTTGCGGTTCTTCATCTCCCGCACCTGGTGCCTCATCCCGCCCCCTCCTTTCCAGCAGCCCTTCAAATACGACTCGCGTCCCCCACTCCGCGGTAGACGCTCGCAGTCAGAGACTCTTGGGATTTCGCTTGGCAGTTCTAAAGCCCATATCTAATACCTGGAACATTCACGGACTTCGAGGAGAGACACATTGGGTTTTCTGCATTGGAGCGGGACTGCGAGGACCAGAGGTGTTTGCGGTTCTTCATCTCCCGCACCTGGTGCCTCTTCCTGCCCCCTCCTTTCCAGCAGCCCTTCAAATACGACTCGCTTCCCCCGCTCCGCGGGAGACGCTCGCAGTCAGAGACACTTGGGATTTCGCTTGGCAGTTCTAAAGCCCATATCTAATACCTGGAACATTCACAGACTTCGAGGGCAGACACCTGGGGTTTCCTGCGTCGGAGCGGGACTGCAAGGACCAGAGGTGTTTGCGGTTCTTCATCTCACGCACCTGGTGCCTCTTCCCGCCCCCTCCTTTCCAGCAGCCCTTCAAATACGACTCGCGTCCCCCGCTCCGCGGGAGACGCTCGCAGTCAGAGACACTTGGGATTTCGCTTGGCAGTTCTAAAGCCCATATCTAATACCTGGAACATTCACGGATTTCGAGGGCAAACACCTGGGGTTTCGTGCGTCGGAGCGGGACTGCGAGGACCAGAGGTGTTTGCGGGTCTTCATCTCCTGCACCTGGTGTCTCTTCCCGCCCCCTCCTTTCCAGCAGCCCTTCAAATACGACTTCCGTCCCCCGCTCCGCGGGACACGCTCGCATTCAGAGACACTTGGGATTTCGCTTGGCAGTTCTAAAGCCCATATCTAATACCTGGAACATTCACGGACTTCGAGGGCAGACACCTGGGGTTTCCTGCGTCGGAGCGGGACTGCGAGGACCAGAGGTGTTTGCGGTTCGTTATCTACCGCACCTGGTGCCTCTTCCCGCCCCCTCCTTTCCAGCAGCCCTTAAAATACGACTCGCGTCCCTCGCTCCGCGGGAGACGCTCGCAGTCAGAGACACTTGGGATTTCGCTTGGCAGTTCTAAAGCCCATATCTAATACCTGGAACATTCACGGACTTCGAGGGCAGACACCTGGGGTTTCCTGCGTTGGAGCGGGACTGCGAGGACCAGAGGTGTTTGCGGTTCTTCATCTCCCGCACCTGGTGCCTCTTCCCGCCCCCTCCTTTCCAGCAGCCCTTCAAATACGACTCCCGTCCCCCGCTCCGCGGGAGACGCTCGCAGTAAGAGACACTTGGGATATCGCTTGGCAGTTCTAAAGCCCATATCTAATACCTGGAACATTCACGGACTTCGAGGGCAGACACCTGGGATTTCCTGCGTCGCAGCAGGACTGCAAGGACCAGAGGTGTTTGCGGTTCTTCATCTCCTGCACCTGGTGCCTCTTCCCGCCCCCTCCTTTGCAGCAGCCCTTCAAATACGACTCGTGTCCCCCGCTCCGCGGGAGAAGCTCACAGTCAGAGACACTTGGGATTTCGCTTGGCAGTTCTAAAGCTCATATCTAATACCTGGAACATTCACAGACTTCGAGGGCAGACACCTGGGGTTTCCTGCGTCGGAGCGGGACTGCAAGGACCAGAGGTGTTTGCGGTTCTTCATCTCCCGCACCTGGTGCCTCTTCCCGCCCCCTCCTTTCCAGCAGCCCTTCAAATACGACTCGCGTCCCCCGCTCCGTGGGAGACGCTCGCAGTCAGAGACACTTGGGATTTCGCTTGGCAGTTCTAAAGCCCATATCTAATACCTGGAACATTCACGGACTTCGAGGGCAGACACGTGGGGTTTCGTGCATCGGAGCAGGACTGCGAGGACCAGAGGTGTTTGCGGTTCTTCATCACCCGCACCTGGTGCCTCTTCCCACCCCCTCCTTTCCAGCAGCCCTTCAAATACGACTCGCGTCCCCCGCTCCGCGGGAGACGCATGCAGTCAGAGACACTTGGGATTTCGCTTGGCAGTTCTAAAGCCCATATCTAATACCTGGAACATTCACGGACTTCGAGGGCAGACACCTGGGGTTTCCTGCGTCGGAGCGGGACTGCGAGGACCAGAGGTGTTTGCGGTTCTTCATCTACCGCACCTGGTGCCTCTTCCCGCCCCCTCCTTTCCAGCAGCCCTTCAAATACGACTCGCGTCCCCCGCTCTGCGGGAGACGCTCGCAGTCAGAGACACTTGGGATTTCGCTTGGCAGTTCTAAAGCCCATATCTAATACCTGGAACATTCAGGGACTTCGAGGGCAGACACCTGGGGTTTCCTGCGTCAGAGCGGGACTGCGAGGACCACAGGTGTTTGCGGTTCTTCATCTCCCGCACCTGGTGCCTCTTCCCGCCCCTCCTTTCCAGCAGCCCTTCAAATACGACTCCCGTCCCCCGCTCCGCGGGAGACGCTCACAGTAAGAGACACTTGGGATTTCGCTTGGCAGTTCTAAAGCCCATATCTAATACCTGGAACATTCACGGACTTCGAGGGCAGACACCTGGGGTTTCCTGCGTCGGAGCGGGACTGCGAGGACCAGAGGTGTTTGCGGTTCTTCATCACCCGCACCTGGTGCCTCTTCCCACCCCCTCCTTTCCAGCAGCCCTTCAAATACGACTCGCGTCCCCCGCTCCGCGGGAGACGATCGCAGTCAGAGACACTTGGGATTTAGCTTGGCAGTTCTAAAGCCCATATCTAATACCTGGAACATTCACGGACTTCGAGGGCAGACACCTGGGGTTTCCTGCATCGGAGCGGGACTGCAAGGACCAGAGGTGTTTGCGGTTCTTTATCTCCCGCACCTGGTGCCTCTTCCCGCCCCCTCCTTTCCAGCAGCCCTTCAAATACAACTCGCATCCCCCGCTGCGCGGGAGACGCTCGCAGTCAGAGACACTTGGGATTTTGCTTGGCAGTTCTAAAGCCCATATCTAATACCTGGAACATTCACGGACTTCGAGGGCAGACACCTGGGGTTTCCTGCGTCGGAGCGGGACTGCGAGGACCAGAGGTGTTTGCGGTTCTTCATCTCCCGCACCTGGTGCCTCTTCCCGCCCCCTCCTTTCCAGCAGCCCTTCAAATACGACTCCCGTCCCCCGCTCCGCGGGAGACGCTCGCAGTAAGAGACACTTGGGGTATCGCTTGGCAGTTCTAAAGCCCATATCTAATACCTGGAACATTCACGGACTTCGAGGGCAGACACCTGGGATTTCCTGCGTCGCAGCAGGACTGCAAGGACCAGAGGTGTTTGCGGTTCTTCATCTCCCGCACCTGGTGCCTCTTCCCGCCCCCTCCTTTGCAGCAGCCCTTCAAATACGACTCGTGTCCCCCGCTCCGCGGGAGAAGCTCACAGTCAGAGACACTTGGGATTTCGCTTGGCAGTTCTAAAGCCCATATCTAATACCTGGAACATTCACAGACTTCGAGGTCAGACACCTGGGGTTTCCTGCGTCGGAGCGGGACTGCAAGGACCAGAGGTGTTTGCGGTTCTTCATCTCCCGCACCTGGTGCCTCTTCCCGCCCCCTCCTTTCCAGCAGCCCTTCGAATACGACTCGCGTCCCCCGCTCCGTGGGAGACGCTCGCAGTCAGAGACACTTGGGATTTCGCTTGGCAGTTCTAAAGCCCATATCTAATACCTGGAACATTCACGGACTTCGAGGGCAGACACCTGGGGTTTCGTGCGTCGGAGCGGGACTGCGAGGACCAGAGGTGTTTGCGGTTCTTCATCACCCGCACCTGGTGCCTCTCCCCACCCCCTCCTTTCCAGCAGCCCTTCAAATACGACTCGCGTCCCCCGCTCCGCGGGAGACGCATGCAGTCAGAGACACTTGGGATTTCGCTTGGCAGTTCTAAAGCCCATATCTAATACCTGGAACATTCACGGACTTCGAGGGCAGACACCTGGGGTTTCCTGCGTCGGAGCGGGACTGCGAGGACCAGAGGTGTTTGCGGTTCTTCATCTACCGCACCTGGTGCCTCTTCCCGCCCCCTCCTTTCCAGCAGCCCTTCAAATACGACTCGCGTCCCCCGCTCTGCGGGAGACGCTCGCAGTCAGAGACACTTGGGATTTCGCTTGGCAGTTCTAAAGCCCATATCTAATACCTGGAACATTCAGGGACTTCGAGGGCAGACACCTGGGGTTTCCTGCATCAGAGCGGGACTGCGAGGACCACAGGTGTTTGCAGTTCTTCATCTCTCGCACCTGGTGCCTCTTCCCGCCCCCTCCTTTCCAGCAGCCCTTCAAATACGACTCCCGTCCCCCGCTCCGCGGGAGACGCTCGCAGTAAGAGACACTTGGGATTTCGCTTGGCAGTTCTAAAGCCCATATCTAATACCTGGAACATTCACGGACTTCGAGGGCAGACACCTGGGGTTTCCTGCGTCGGAGCGGGACTGCGAGGACCAGAGGTGTTTGCGGTTCTTCATCACCCGCACCTGGTGCCTCTTCCCACCCCCTCCTTTCCAGCAGCCCTTCAAATACGACTCGCGTCCCCCGCTCCGCGGGAGACGATCGCAGTCAGAGACACTTGGGATTTAGCTTGGCAGTTCTAAAGCCCATATCTAATACCTGGAACATTCACGGACTTCGAGGGCAGACACCTGGGGTTTCCTGCATCGGAGCGGGACTGCAAGGACCAGAGGTGTTTGCGGTTCTTTATCTCCCGCACCTGGTGTCTCTTCCCGCCCCCTCCTTTCCAGCAGCCCTTCAAATACAACTCGCATCCCCCGCTGCGCGGGAGACGCTCGCAGTCAGAGACACTTGGGATTTTGCTTGGCAGTTCTAAAGCCCATATCTAATACCTGGAACATTCACGGACTTCGAGGGCAGACACCTGGGGTTTCCTGCTTCGGAGCGGGACTGCGAGGACCAGAGGTGTTTGCGGTTCTTCATCTCCCGCACCTGATGCCTCTTCCTGCCCCCTCCTTTCCAGCAGCCCTTCAAATACGACTCGCGGCCCCCGCTCCGCGGGAGACGCTTGCAGTCAGAGACACTTGGGATTATGCTTGGCAGTTCTAAAGCCCATATCTAATACCTGGAACATTCACGGACTTCGAGGGCAGACACCTGGGGTTTCCTGCGTCGGAGCGGGACTGCGAGGACCAGAGGTGTTTGCGGTTCTTCATCTCCCGCACCTGGTGCCTCTTCCCGCCCCCTCCTTTCCAGCAGCCCTTCAAATACGACTCGCGTCCCCCGCTCCGCGGGAGACGCTCGCAGTCAGAGACACTTGGGATTTTGCTTGTCAGTTCTAAAGCCCATATCTAATACCTGGAACATTCACGGACTTCGAGGGCAGACACCTGGAGTTTCCTGCGTCGGAGCGGGACTGCGAGGGCCAGAGGTGTTTGCGGTTCTTCATCACCCGCACCTGGTGCCTCTTCCCGCCCCCTCCTTTCCAGCAGCCCTTCAAATACGACTCGCGTCCCCGCGCCGCGGGAGACGCTCGCAGTCAGAGGATCTTGGGATTTCGCTTGGCAGTTCTAAAGCCCATATCTAATACCTGGAACATTCACAGACTACGAGGGCAGACACCTGGGGTTTCCTGCGTCGGAGCGGGACTGCGAGGGCCAGAGGTGTTTGCGGTTCTTCATCACCCGCACCTGGTGCCTCTTCCCGCCCCCTCCTTTGCAGCAGCCCTTCAAATACGACTCGTTTCCCCCGCTCCGCAGGAGACGCTCACAGTCAGAGACACTTTGGATTTCGCTTGGCAGTTCTAAAGCCCATATCTAGTACCTGGAACATTCACAGACTTCGAGGGCAGACACCTGTGGTTTCCTGCGTCGGAGCGGGACTGCGAGGACCAGAGGTGTTTGCGGTTCTTCATCTCCCGCACCTGGTACCTCTTCCCGCCCCCTCCTTTCCAGCAGCCCTTCAAATACGACTCGCGTCCCCCACTCCGCGGGAGACGCTCGCAGTCAGAGATACTTGGGATTTTGCTTGGCAGTTCTAAAGCTCATATCTAATACCTGGAACATTCACGGATTTCGAGGGCAGACACCTGGGGTTTCCTGCGTCGGAGCGGGACTGCGAGGACCAGAGGTGTTTGCGGTTCTTCATCACCCGCACCTGGTGCCTATTCCCACCCCCTCCTTTCCAGGAGCCCTTCAAATACGACTCGCGTCCCCCACTCCGCGGGAGACGCTCGCAGCCAGAGACTCTTGGGATTTCGCTTGGCAGTTCTAAAGCCCATATCTAATACCTGGAACATTCACTGACTTCGAGGACAGACACATGGGGTTTTCTGCGTTGGAGCGGGACTGCAAGGACCAGAGGTTGTATTATGCCCTCAATAAAAACATATTAATTATCTTTTGTTTTGGGACCTTTCTACATGCTGATGGGTTCCTGAATAAATCAGGGAGTCCAATATCGTTCAACACTGTCTCAACATAGCTAAGTTACCTGATCTTTCTATGGTTTTCCAGCTTCAAGCAATTTCTTAGTATGAATTGTGTCAGGATCACCGTGTCCCTCTGCCAGATCGAATGCCACAAAAGGATTGTGGCTAACTGTATTGAGTCTGTAATGTGACGCTCGCAGTCAGAGACACTTGGGATTTCGCTCGGCAGTTCTAAAGCCCATATCTAATACCTGGAACATTCACGGACTTCAAGGGCAGACACCTGGGGTTTTCTGCGTCGGAGCGGAACTGCGAGGACCAGAGGTGTTTGCAGTTCTTCATCTCCCGCACCTGGTGCCTCATCCCGCCCCCTCCTTTCCAGCAGCCCTTCAAATACGACTCGCGTCCCCCACTCCGCGGTAGACGCTCGCAGTCAGAGACTCTTGGGATTTCGCTTGGCAGTTCTAAAGCCCATATCTAATACCTGGAACATTCACGGACTTCGAGGAGAGACACATGGGGTTTTCTGCGTTGGAGCGGGACTGCGAGGACCAGAGGTGTTTGCGGTTCTTCATCTCCCGCACCTGGTGCCTCTTCCTGCCCCCTCCTTTCCAGCAGCCCTTCAAATACGACTCGCGTCCCTCACTCCGCGGGAGACGCTCGCAGTCAGAGACTCTTGGGATTTCGCTTGGCAGTTCTAAAGCCCATATCTAATACCTGGAACATTCACTGACTTCGAGGACAGACACATGGGGTTTTCTGCGTTGGAGCGGGACTGCGAGGACCAGAGGTGTTTGCGGTTCTTCATCTCCCGCACCTGGTACCTCTTCCCGCCCCCTCCTTTCCAGCAGCCCTTCAAATACGACTCGCGTCCCCCGCTCCGCGGGAGACGCTCGCAGTCAGAGATACTTGGGATTTTGCTTGGCAGTTCTAAAGCTCATATCTAATACCTGGAACATTCACGGACTTCGAGGGCAGACACCTGGGTTTCCTGCGTCGGAGCGGGACTGCGAGGACCAGAGGTGTTTGCGGTTCTTCATCTCCCGCACCTGGTGCCTCTTCCCGCCCCCTCCTTTCCAGCAGCCCTTCAAATACGACTCGCGTCCCCCGCTCCGCGGGAGACGCTCGCAGTCAGAGACACTTGGGATTTTGCTTGTCAGTTCTAAAGCCCATATCTAATACCTGGAACATTCACGGACTTCGAGGGCAGACACCTGGAGTTTCCTGCGTCGGAGCGGGACTGCGAGGGCCAGAGGTGTTTGCGTTCTTCATCACCCGCACCTGGTGCCTCTTCCCGCCCCCTCCTTTCCAGCAGCCCTTCAAATACGACTCGCGTCCCCGCGCCGCGGGAGACGCTCGCAGTCAGAGAAACTTGGGATTTCGCTTGGCAGTTCTAAAGCCCATATCTAATACCTGGAACATTCACGGACTTCGAGGGCAGACACCTGGGGTTTCGTGCGTCGGAGCGGGACTGCGAGGTCCAGAGGTGTTTGCGGGTCTTCATCTCCTGCACCTGGTGCCTCTTCCTGCCCCCTCCTTTCCAGCAGCCCTTCAAATATGACTCGCGTCCCAAGCTCCGCGGGAGACGCTCGCAGTCAGAGTCACTTGGGATTTCGCTTGGCAGTTCTAAAGCCCATATCTAATAAATGGAACATTCACGGACTTCGAGGGCAGACACCTGGGATTTCCTGCGTCGCAGCAGGACTGCAAGGACCAGAGGTGTTTGCGGTTCTTCATCTCCCGCACCTGGTGCCTCTTCCCGCCCCCTCCTTTGCAGCAGCCCTTCAAATACGACTCATTTCCCCCGCTCCGCAGGAGACGCTCACAGTCAGAGACACTTTGGATTTCGCTTGGCAGTTCTAAAACCCATATCTAGTACCTGGAACATTCACAGACTTCGAGGGCAGACACCTGTGGTTTCCTGCGTCGGAGCGGGACTGCGAGGACCAGAGGTGTTTGCGGTTCTTCATCTCCCGCACCTGGTACCTGTTCCCGCCCCCTCCTTTCCAGCAGCCCTTCAAATACGACTCGCGTCCCCCGCTCCGCGGGAGACGCTCGCAGGCAGAGATACTTGGGATTTTGCTTGGCAGTTCTAAAGCTTATTTCTAATACCTGGAACATTCACGGATTTCGAGGGCAGACACCTGGGTTTCCTGCATCGGAGTGGGACTGCGAGGACCAGAGGTGTTTGCGGTTCTTTATCTCCCGCACCTGGTGTCTCTTCCCGCCCCCTCCTTTCCAGCAGCCCTTCAAATACAACTCGCATCCCCCGCTGCGCGGGAGACGCTCGCAGTCAGAGACACTTGGGATTTTGCTTGGCAGTTCTAAAGCCCATATCTAATACCTGGAACATTCACGGACTTCGAGGGCAGACACCTGGGGTTTCCTGCTTCGGAGCGGGACTGCGAGGACCAGAGGTGTTTGCGGTTCTTTATCTCCCGCACCTGGTGCCTCTTCCCGCCCCCTCCTTTCCAGCAGCCCTTCAAATACAACTCGCATCCCCCGCTGCGCGGGAGACGCTCGCAGTCAGAGACACTTGGGATTTTGCTTGGCAGTTCTAAAGCCCATATCTAATACCTGGAACATTCACGGACTTCGAGGGCAGACACCTGGGGTTTCCTGCGTCGGAGCGGGACTGCGAGGACCAGAGGTGTTTGCGGTTCTTCATCTCCCGCACCTGGTGCCTCTTCCCGCCCCCTCCTTTCCAGCAGCCCTTCAAATACGACTCCCGTCCCCCGCTCCGCGGGAGACGCTCGCAGTAAGAGACACTTGGGGTATCGCTTGGCAGTTCTAAAGCCCATATCTAATACCTGGAACATTCACGGACTTCGAGGGCAGACACCTGGGATTTCCTGCGTCGCAGCAGGACTGCAAGGACCAGAGGTGTTTGCGGTTCTTCATCTCCCGCACCTGGTGCCTCTTCCCGCCCCCTCCTTTGCAGCAGCCCTTCAAATACGACTCGTGTCCCCCGCTCCGCGGGAGAAGCTCACAGTCAGAGACACTTGGGATTTCGCTTGGCAGTTCTAAAGCCCATATCTAATACCTGGAACATTCACAGACTTCGAGGTCAGACACCTGGGGTTTCCTGCGTCGGAGCGGGACTGCAAGGACCAGAGGTGTTTGCGGTTCTTCATCTCCCGCACCTGGTGCCTCTTCCCGCCCCCTCCTTTCCAGCAGCCCTTCGAATACGACTCGCGTCCCCCGCTCCGTGGGAGACGCTCGCAGTCAGAGACACTTGGGATTTCGCTTGGCAGTTCTAAAGCCCATATCTAATACCTGGAACATTCACGGACTTCGAGGGCAGACACCTGGGGTTTCGTGCGTCGGAGCGGGACTGCGAGGACCAGAGGTGTTTGCGGTTCTTCATCACCCGCACCTGGTGCCTCTCCCCACCCCCTCCTTTCCAGCAGCCCTTCAAATACGACTCGCGTCCCCCGCTCCGCGGGAGACGCATGCAGTCAGAGACACTTGGGATTTCGCTTGGCAGTTCTAAAGCCCATATCTAATACCTGGAACATTCACGGACTTCGAGGGCAGACACCTGGGGTTTCCTGCGTCGGAGCGGGACTGCGAGGACCAGAGGTGTTTGCGGTTCTTCATCTACCGCACCTGGTGCCTCTTCCCGCCCCCTCCTTTCCAGCAGCCCTTCAAATACGACTCGCGTCCCCCGCTCTGCGGGAGACGCTCGCAGTCAGAGACACTTGGGATTTCGCTTGGCAGTTCTAAAGCCCATATCTAATACCTGGAACATTCAGGGACTTCGAGGGCAGACACCTGGGGTTTCCTGCATCAGAGCGGGACTGCGAGGACCACAGGTGTTTGCAGTTCTTCATCTCTCGCACCTGGTGCCTCTTCCCGCCCCCTCCTTTCCAGCAGCCCTTCAAATACGACTCCCGTCCCCCGCTCCGCGGGAGACGCTCGCAGTAAGAGACACTTGGGATTTCGCTTGGCAGTTCTAAAGCCCATATCTAATACCTGGAACATTCACGGACTTCGAGGGCAGACAGCTGGGGTTTCCTGCGTCGGAGCGGGACTGCGAGGACCAGAGGTGTTTGCGGTTCTTCATCACCCGCACCTGGTGCCTCTTCCCACCCCCTCCTTTCCAGCAGCCCTTCAAATACGACTCGCGTCCCCCGCTCCGCGGGAGACGATCGCAGTCAGAGACACTTGGGATTTAGCTTGGCAGTTCTAAAGCCCATATCTAATACCTGGAACATTCACGGACTTCGAGGGCAGACACCTGGGGTTTCCTGCATCGGAGCGGGACTGCAAGGACCAGAGGTGTTTGCGGTTCTTTATCTCCCGCACCTGGTGTCTCTTCCCGCCCCCTCCTTTCCAGCAGCCCTTCAAATACAACTCGCATCCCCCGCTGCGCGGGAGACGCTCGCAGTCAGAGACACTTGGGATTTTGCTTGGCAGTTCTAAAGCCCATATCTAATACCTGGAACATTCACGGACTTCGAGGGCAGACACCTGGGGTTTCCTGCTTCGGAGCGGGACTGCGAGGACCAGAGGTGTTTGCGGTTCTTCATCTCCCGCACCTGATGCCTCTTCCTGCCCCCTCCTTTCCAGCAGCCCTTCAAATACGACTCGCGGCCCCCGCTCCGCGGGAGACGCTTGCAGTCAGAGACACTTGGGATTATGCTTGGCAGTTCTAAAGCCCATATCTAATACCTGGAACATTCACGGACTTCGAGGGCAGACACCTGGGGTTTCCTGCGTCGGAGCGGGACTGCGAGGACCAGAGGTGTTTGCGGTTCTTCATCTCCCGCACCTGGTGCCTCTTCCCGCCCCCTCCTTTCCAGCAGCCCTTCAAATACGACTCGCGTCCCCCGCTCCGCGGGAGACGCTCGCAGTCAGAGACACTTGGGATTTTGCTTGTCAGTTCTAAAGCCCATATCTAATACCTGGAACATTCACGGACTTCGAGGGCAGACACCTGGAGTTTCCTGCGTCGGAGCGGGACTGCGAGGGCCAGAGGTGTTTGCGGTTCTTCATCACCCGCACCTGGTGCCTCTTCCCGCCCCCTCCTTTCCAGCAGCCCTTCAAATACGACTCGCGTCCCCGCGCCGCGGGAGACGCTCGCAGTCAGAGGATCTTGGGATTTCGCTTGGCAGTTCTAAAGCCCATATCTAATACCTGGAACATTCACAGACTACGAGGGCAGACACCTGGGGTTTCCTGCGTCGGAGCGGGACTGCGAGGGCCAGAGGTGTTTGCGGTTCTTCATCACCCGCACCTGGTGCCTCTTCCCGCCCCCTCCTTTGCAGCAGCCCTTCAAATACGACTCGTTTCCCCCGCTCCGCAGGAGACGCTCACAGTCAGAGACACTTTGGATTTCGCTTGGCAGTTCTAAAGCCCATATCTAGTACCTGGAACATTCACAGACTTCGAGGGCAGACACCTGTGGTTTCCTGCGTCGGAGCGGGACTGCGAGGACCAGAGGTGTTTGCGGTTCTTCATCTCCCGCACCTGGTACCTCTTCCCGCCCCCTCCTTTCCAGCAGCCCTTCAAATACGACTCGCGTCCCCCACTCCGCGGGAGACGCTCGCAGTCAGAGATACTTGGGATTTTGCTTGGCAGTTCTAAAGCTCATATCTAATACCTGGAACATTCACGGATTTCGAGGGCAGACACCTGGGGTTTCCTGCGTCGGAGCGGGACTGCGAGGACCAGAGGTGTTTGCGGTTCTTCATCACCCGCACCTGGTGCCTATTCCCACCCCCTCCTTTCCAGGAGCCCTTCAAATACGACTCGCGTCCCCCACTCCGCGGGAGACGCTCGCAGCCAGAGACTCTTGGGATTTCGCTTGGCAGTTCTAAAGCCCATATCTAATACCTGGAACATTCACTGACTTCGAGGACAGACACATGGGGTTTTCTGCGTTGGAGCGGGACTGCAAGGACCAGAGGTTGTATTATGCCCTCAATAAAAACATATTAATTATCTTTTGTTTTGGGACCTTTCTACATGCTGATGGGTTCCTGAATAAATCAGGGAGTCCAATATCGTTCAACACTGTCTCAACATAGCTAAGTTACCTGATCTTTCTATGGTTTTCCAGCTTCAAGCAATTTCTTAGTATGAATTGTGTCAGGATCACCGTGTCCCTCTGCCAGATCGAATGCCACAAAAGGATTGTGGCTAACTGTATTGAGTCTGTAATGTGACGCTCGCAGTCAGAGACACTTGGGATTTCGCTCGGCAGTTCTAAAGCCCATATCTAATACCTGGAACATTCACGGACTTCAAGGGCAGACACCTGGGGTTTTCTGCGTCGGAGCGGAACTGCGAGGACCAGAGGTGTTTGCAGTTCTTCATCTCCCGCACCTGGTGCCTCATCCCGCCCCCTCCTTTCCAGCAGCCCTTCAAATACGACTCGCGTCCCCCACTCCGCGGTAGACGCTCGCAGTCAGAGACTCTTGGGATTTCGCTTGGCAGTTCTAAAGCCCATATCTAATACCTGGAACATTCACGGACTTCGAGGAGAGACACATGGGGTTTTCTGCGTTGGAGCGGGACTGCGAGGACCAGAGGTGTTTGCGGTTCTTCATCTCCCGCACCTGGTGCCTCTTCCTGCCCCCTCCTTTCCAGCAGCCCTTCAAATACGACTCGCGTCCCTCACTCCGCGGGAGACGCTCGCAGTCAGAGACTCTTGGGATTTCGCTTGGCAGTTCTAAAGCCCATATCTAATACCTGGAACATTCACTGACTTCGAGGACAGACACATGGGGTTTTCTGCGTTGGAGCGGGACTGCGAGGACCAGAGGTGTTTGCGGTTCTTCATCTCCCGCACCTGGTACCTCTTCCCGCCCCCTCCTTTCCAGCAGCCCTTCAAATACGACTCGCGTCCCCCGCTCCGCGGGAGACGCTCGCAGTCAGAGATACTTGGGATTTTGCTTGGCAGTTCTAAAGCTCATATCTAATACCTGGAACATTCACGGACTTCGAGGGCAGACACCTGGGTTTCCTGCGTCGGAGCGGGACTGCGAGGACCAGAGGTGTTTGCGGTTCTTCATCTCCCGCACCTGGTGCCTCTTCCCGCCCCCTCCTTTCCAGCAGCCCTTCAAATACGACTCGCGTCCCCCGCTCCGCGGGAGACGCTCGCAGTCAGAGACACTTGGGATTTTGCTTGTCAGTTCTAAAGCCCATATCTAATACCTGGAACATTCACGGACTTCGAGGGCAGACACCTGGAGTTTCCTGCGTCGGAGCGGGACTGCGAGGGCCAGAGGTGTTTGCGTTCTTCATCACCCGCACCTGGTGCCTCTTCCCGCCCCCTCCTTTCCAGCAGCCCTTCAAATACGACTCGCGTCCCCGCGCCGCGGGAGACGCTCGCAGTCAGAGAAACTTGGGATTTCGCTTGGCAGTTCTAAAGCCCATATCTAATACCTGGAACATTCACGGACTTCGAGGGCAGACACCTGGGGTTTCGTGCGTCGGAGCGGGACTGCGAGGTCCAGAGGTGTTTGCGGGTCTTCATCTCCTGCACCTGGTGCCTCTTCCTGCCCCCTCCTTTCCAGCAGCCCTTCAAATATGACTCGCGTCCCAAGCTCCGCGGGAGACGCTCGCAGTCAGAGTCACTTGGGATTTCGCTTGGCAGTTCTAAAGCCCATATCTAATAAATGGAACATTCACGGACTTCGAGGGCAGACACCTGGGATTTCCTGCGTCGCAGCAGGACTGCAAGGACCAGAGGTGTTTGCGGTTCTTCATCTCCCGCACCTGGTGCCTCTTCCCGCCCCCTCCTTTGCAGCAGCCCTTCAAATACGACTCATTTCCCCCGCTCCGCAGGAGACGCTCACAGTCAGAGACACTTTGGATTTCGCTTGGCAGTTCTAAAACCCATATCTAGTACCTGGAACATTCACAGACTTCGAGGGCAGACGCCTGTGGTTTCCTGCGTCGGAGCGGGACTGCGAGGACCAGAGGTGTTTGCGGTTCTTCATCTCCCGCACCTGGTACCTCTTCCCGCCCCCTCCTTTCCAGCAGCCCTTCAAATACGACTCGCGTCCCCCGCTCCGCGGGAGACGCTCGCAGGCAGAGATACTTGGGATTTTGCTTGGCAGTTCTAAAGCTTATTTCTAATACCTGGAACATTCACGGATTTCGAGGGCAGACACCTGGGTTTCCTGCATCGGAGTGGGACTGCGAGGACCAGAGGTGTTTGCGGTTCTTTATCTCCCGCACCTGGTGTCTCTTCCCGCCCCCTCCTTTCCAGCAGCCCTTCAAATACAACTCGCATCCCCCGCTGCGCGGGAGACGCTCGCAGTCAGAGACACTTGGGATTTTGCTTGGCAGTTCTAAAGCCCATATCTAATACCTGGAACATTCACGGACTTCGAGGGCAGACACCTGGGGTTTCCTGCTTCGGAGCGGGACTGCGAGGACCAGAGGTGTTTGCGGTTCTTCATCTCCCGCACCTGATGCCTCTTCCTGCCCCCTCCTTTCCAGCAGCCCTTCAAATACGACTCGCGGCCCCCGCTCCGCGGGAGACGCTTGCAGTCAGAGACACTTGGGATTATGCTTGGCAGTTCTAAAGCCCATATCTAATACCTGGAACATTCACGGACTTCGAGGGCAGACACCTGGGGTTTCCTGCGTCGGAGCGGGACTGCGAGGACCAGAGGTGTTTGCGGTTCTTCATCTCCCGCACCTGGTGCCTCTTCCCGCCCCCTCCTTTCCAGCAGCCCTTCAAATACGACTCGCGTCCCCCGCTCCGCGGGAGACGCTCGCAGTCAGAGACACTTGGGATTTTGCTTGTCAGTTCTAAAGCCCATATCTAATACCTGGAACATTCACGGACTTCGAGGGCAGACACCTGGAGTTTCCTGCGTCGGAGCGGGACTGCGAGGGCCAGAGGTGTTTGCGGTTCTTCATCACCCGCACCTGGTGCCTCTTCCCGCCCCCTCCTTTCCAGCAGCCCTTCAAATACGACTCGCGTCCCCGCGCCGCGGGAGACGCTCGCAGTCAGAGAAACTTGGGATTTCGCTTGGCAGTTCTAAAGCCCATATCTAATACCTGGAACATTCACAGACTACGAGGGCAGACACCTGGGGTTTCCTGCGTCGGAGCGGGACTGCGAGGGCCAGAGGTGTTTGCGGTTCTTCATCACCCGCACCTGGTGCCTCTTCCCGCCCCCTCCTTTGCAGCAGCCCTTCAAATACGACTCGTTTCCCCCGCTCCGCAGGAGACGCTCACAGTCAGAGACACTTTGGATTTCGCTTGGCAGTTCTAAAGCCCATATCTAGTACCTGGAACATTCACAGACTTCGAGGGCAGACACCTGTGGTTTCCTGCGTCGGAGCGGGACTGCGAGGACCAGAGGTGTTTGCGGTTCTTCATCTCCCGCACCTGGTACCTCTTCCCGCCCCCTCCTTTCCAGCAGCCCTTCAAATACGACTCGCGTCCCCCACTCCGCGGGAGACGCTCGCAGTCAGAGATACTTGGGATTTTGCTTGGCAGTTCTAAAGCTCATATCTAATACCTGGAACATTCACGGATTTCGAGGGCAGACACCTGGGGTTTCCTGCGTCGGAGCGGGACTGCGAGGACCAGAGGTGTTTGCGGTTCTTCATCACCCGCACCTGGTGCCTATTCCCACCCCCTCCTTTCCAGGAGCCCTTCAAATACGACTCGCATCCCCCACTCCGCGGGAGACGCTCGCAGCCAGAGACTCTTGGGATTTCGCTTGGCAGTTCTAAAGCCCATATCTAATACCTGGAACATTCACTGACTTCGAGGACAGACACATGGGGTTTTCTGCGTTGGAGCGGGACTGCGAGGACCAGAGGTTGTATTATGCCCTCAATAAAAACATATTAATTATCTTTTGTTTTGGGACCTTTCTACATGCTGATGGGTTCCTGAATAAATCAGGGAGTCCAATATCGTTCAACACTGTCTCAACATAGCTAAGTTACCTGATCTTTCTATGGTTTTCCAGCTTCAAGCAATTTCTTAGTATGAATTGTGTCAGGATCACCGTGTCCCTCTGCCAGATCGAATGCCACAAAAGGATTGTGGCTAACTGTATTGAGTCTGTAATGTGACGCTCGCAGTCAGAGACACTTGGGATTTCGCTCGGCAGTTCTAAAGCCCATATCTAATACCTGGAACATTCACGGACTTCAAGGGCAGACACCTGGGGTTTTCTGCGTCGGAGCGGAACTGCGAGGACCAGAGGTGTTTGCAGTTCTTCATCTCCCGCACCTGGTGCCTCATCCCGCCCCCTCCTTTCCAGCAGCCCTTCAAATACGACTCGCGTCCCCCACTCCGCGGTAGACGCTCGCAGTCAGAGACTCTTGGGATTTCGCTTGGCAGTTCTAAAGCCCATATCTAATACCTGGAACATTCACGGACTTCGAGGAGAGACACATGGGGTTTTCTGCGTTGGAGCGGGACTGCGAGGACCAGAGGTGTTTGCGGTTCTTCATCTCCCGCACCTGGTGCCTCTTCCTGCCCCCTCCTTTCCAGCAGCCCTTCAAATACGACTCGCGTCCCTCACTCCGCGGGAGACGCTCGCAGTCAGAGACTCTTGGGATTTCGCTTGGCAGTTCTAAAGCCCATATCTAATACCTGGAACATTCACTGACTTCGAGGACAGACACATGGGGTTTTCTGCGTTGGAGCGGGACTGCGAGGACCAGAGGTGTTTGCGGTTCTTCATCTCCCGCACCTGGTACCTCTTCCCGCCCCCTCCTTTCCAGCAGCCCTTCAAATACGACTCGCGTCCCCCGCTCCGCGGGAGACGCTCGCAGTCAGAGATACTTGGGATTTTGCTTGGCAGTTCTAAAGCTCATATCTAATACCTGGAACATTCACGGACTTCGAGGGCAGACACCTGGGTTTCCTGCGTCGGAGCGGGACTGCGAGGACCAGAGGTGTTTGCGGTTCTTCATCTCCCGCACCTGGTGCCTCTTCCCGCCCCCTCCTTTCCAGCAGCCCTTCAAATACGACTCGCGTCCCCCGCTCCGCGGGAGACGCTCGCAGTCAGAGACACTTGGGATTTTGCTTGTCAGTTCTAAAGCCCATATCTAATACCTGGAACATTCACGGACTTCGAGGGCAGACACCTGGAGTTTCCTGCGTCGGAGCGGGACTGCGAGGGCCAGAGGTGTTTGCGTTCTTCATCACCCGCACCTGGTGCCTCTTCCCGCCCCCTCCTTTCCAGCAGCCCTTCAAATACGACTCGCGTCCCCGCGCCGCGGGAGACGCTCGCAGTCAGAGAAACTTGGGATTTCGCTTGGCAGTTCTAAAGCCCATATCTAATACCTGGAACATTCACGGACTTCGAGGGCAGACACCTGGGGTTTCGTGCGTCGGAGCGGGACTGCGAGGTCCAGAGGTGTTTGCGGGTCTTCATCTCCTGCACCTGGTGCCTCTTCCTGCCCCCTCCTTTCCAGCAGCCCTTCAAATATGACTCGCGTCCCAAGCTCCGCGGGAGACGCTCGCAGTCAGAGTCACTTGGGATTTCGCTTGGCAGTTCTAAAGCCCATATCTAATAAATGGAACATTCACGGACTTCGAGGGCAGACACCTGGGATTTCCTGCGTCGCAGCAGGACTGCAAGGACCAGAGGTGTTTGCGGTTCTTCATCTCCCGCACCTGGTGCCTCTTCCCGCCCCCTCCTTTGCAGCAGCCCTTCAAATACGACTCATTTCCCCCGCTCCGCAGGAGACGCTCACAGTCAGAGACACTTTGGATTTCGCTTGGCAGTTCTAAAACCCATATCTAGTACCTGGAACATTCACAGACTTCGAGGGCAGACACCTGTGGTTTCCTGCGTCGGAGCGGGACTGCGAGGACCAGAGGTGTTTGCGGTTCTTCATCTCCCGCACCTGGTACCTCTTCCCGCCCCCTCCTTTCCAGCAGCCCTTCAAATACGACTCGCGTCCCCCGCTCCGCGGGAGACGCTCGCAGGCAGAGATACTTGGGATTTTGCTTGGCAGTTCTAAAGCTTATTTCTAATACCTGGAACATTCACGGATTTCGAGGGCAGACACCTGGGTTTCCTGCATCGGAGTGGGACTGCGAGGACCAGAGGTGTTTGCGGTTCTTCATCTCCCGCACCTGGTACCTCTTCCCGCCCCCTCCTTTCCAGCAGCCCTTCAAATACGACTCGCGTCCCCCGCTCCGCGGGAGACGCTCGCAGTCAGAGATACTTGGGATTTTGCTTGGCAGTTCTAAAGCTCATATCTAATACCTGGAACATTCACGGATTTCGAGGGCAGACACCTGGGTTTCCTGCGTTGGAGCGGGACTGCGAGGACCAGAGGTGTTTGCGGTTCTTCATCTCCCGCACCTGGTACCTCTTCCAGCCCCCTCCTTTCCAGCAGCCCTTCAAATACGACTCGCGTCCCCCGCTCCGCGGGAGACGCTCACAGACAGAGACACTTGGGATTTCGCTTGGCAGTTCTAAAGCCCATATCTAATACCTGGAACATTCACGGACTTCGAGGGCAGACACCTGGGGTTTCCTGCGTTGGAGCAGGACTGCGAGGACCAGAGGTGTTTGCGGTTCTTCATCTCCCGCACCTGGTGCCTCTTCCCGCACCCTCCTTTCCAGCAGCCCTTCAAATACGACTCCCGTCCCCCGCTCCGCGGGAGACGCTCGCAGACAGAGACACTTGGGATTTTGCTTGGCAGTTCTAAAGCCCATATCTAATACCTGGAACATTCACGGACTTCGAGGGCAGACACCTGGGGTTTCCTGCATTGGAGCGGGACTGCGAGGACCAGAGGTGTTTGCGGTTCTTTATCTCCCGCACCTGGTACCTCTTCCCGCCCCCTCCTTTCCAGCAGCCCTTCAAATACGACTCGCGTCCCCCGCTCCGCGGGAGACGCTCGCAGTCAGAGATACTTGAGATTTAGCTTGGCAGTTCTAAAGCCCATATCTAATACCTGGAACATTCACGGACTTCGAGGGCAGACACCTGGGGTTTCCTGCTTCGGAGCGGGACTGCGAGGACCAGAGGTTTTTGCGGTTCTTCATCTCCCGCACCTGGTGCCTCTTCCCGCCCCCTCCTTTCCAGCAGCCCTTCAAATACGACTCGCTTCCCCCGCTCCCCGGGAGACGCTTGCAGTCAGAGACACTTGGGATTTCGCTTGGCAGTTCTAAAGCCCATATCTAATACCTGGAACATTCACAGACTTCGAGGGCAGACACCTGGGGTTTCCTGCGTCGGAGCGGGACTGCAAGGACCAGAGGTGTTTGCGGTTCTTCATCTCCCGCACCTTGTGCCTCTTCCCGCCCCCGCCTTTCCAGCAGCCCTTCAAATACGACTCGCTTCCCCCGCTCCGCGGGAGACGCTCGCAGTCAGAGACACTTGGGATTTCGCTTGGCAGTTCTAAAGCCCATATCTAATACCTGGAACATTCACAGACTTCGAGGGCAGACACCTGGGGTTTCCTGCGTCGGAGCGGGACTGCAAGGACCAGAGGTGTTTGCGGTTCTTCATCTCACGCACCTGGTGCCTCTTCCCGCCCCCTCCTTTCCAGCAGCCCTTCAAATACGACTCGCGTCCCCCGCTCCGCGGGAGACGCTCGCAGTCAGAGACACTTGGGATTTCGCTTGGCAGTTCTAAAGCCCATATCTAATACCTGGAACATTCACGGACTTCGAGGGCAGACACCTGGGGTTTCGTGCGTCGGAGCGGGACTGCGAGGACCAGAGGTGTTTGCGGGTCTTCATCTCCTGCACCTGGTGTCTCTTCCCGCCCCCTCCTTTCCAGCAGCCCTTCAAATACGACTTCCGTCCCCCGCTCCGCGGGACACGCTCGCATTCAGAGACACTTGGGATTTCGCTTGGCAGTTCTAAAGCCCATATCTAATACCTGGAACATTCACGGACTTCGAGGGCAGACACCTGGGGTTTCCTGCGTCGGAGCGGGACTGCGAGGACCAGAGGTGTTTGCGGTTCTTCATCTACCGCACCTGGTGCCTCTTCCCGCCCCCTCCTTTCCAGCAGCCCTTGAAATACGACTCGCGTCCCTCGCTCCGCGGGAGACGCTCGCAGTCAGAGACACTTGGGATTTCGCTTGGCAGTTCTAAATCCCATATCTAATACCTGGAACATTCACGGACTTCGAGGGCAGACACCTGGGGTTTCCTGCGTCGGAGCGGGACTGCGAGGACCAGAGGTGTTTGCGGTTCTTCATCTCCCGCACCTGGTGCCTCTTCCCGCCCCCTCCTTTCCAGCAGCCCTTCAAATACGACTCCCGTCCCCCGCTCCGCGGGAGACGCTCGCAGTAAGAGACACTTGGGATATCGCTTGGCAGTTCTAAAGCCCATATCTAATACCTGGAACATTCACGGACTTCGAGGGCAGACACCTGGGATTTCCTGCGTCGCAGCAGGACTGCAAGGACCAGAGGTGTTTGCGGTTCTTCATCTCCCGCACCTGGTGCCTCTTCCCGCCCCCTCCTTTGCAGCAGCCCTTCAAATAAGACTCGTGTCCCCCGCTCCGCGGGAGAAGCTCACAGTCAGAGACACTTGGGATTTCGCTTGGCAGTTCTAAAGCCCATATCTAATACCTGGAACATTCACAGACTTCGAGGGCAGACACCTGGGGTTTCCTGCGTCGGAGCGGGACTGCAAGGACCAGAGGTGTTTGCGGTTCTTCATCTCCCGCACCTTGTGCCTCTTCCCGCCCCCGCCTTTCCAGCAGCCCTTCAAATACGACTCGCTTCCCCCGCTCCGCGGGAGACGCTCGCAGTCAGAGACACTTGGGATTTCGCTTGGCAGTTCTAAAGCCCATATCTAATACCTGGAACATTCATAGACTTCGAGGGCAGACGCCTGGGGTTTCCTGCGTCGGAGCGGGACTGCAAGGACCAGAGGTGTTTGCGGTTCTTCATCTCACGCACCTGGTGCCTCTTCCCGCCCCCTCCTTTCCAGCAGCCCTTCAAATACGACTCGCGTCCCCCGCTCCGCGGGAGACGCTCGCAGTCAGAGACACTTGGGATTTTGCTTGGCAGTTCTAAAGCCCATATCTAATACCTGGAACATTCACGGACTTCGAGGGCAGACACCTGGGGTTTCGTGCGTCGGAGCGGGACTGCGAGGACCAGAGGTGTTTGCGGTTCTTCATCTACCGCACCTGGTGCCTCTTCCCGCCCCCTCCTTTCCAGCAGCCCTTCAAATACGACTCGCGTCCCTCGCTCCGCGGGAGACGCTCGCAGTCAGAGACACTTGGGATTTCGCTTGGCAGTTCTAAAGCCCATATCTAATACCTGGAACATTCACGGACTTCGAGGGCAGACACCTGGGGTTTCCTGCGTCGGAGCGGGACTGCGAGGACCAGAGGTGTTTGCGGTTCTTCATCTCCCGCACCTGGTACCTCTTCCCGCCCCCTCCTTTCCAGCAGCCCTTCAAATACGACTCCCGTCCCCCGCTCCGCGGGAGACGCTCGCAGTAAGAGACACTTGGGATATCGCTTGGCAGTTCTAAAGCCCATATCTAATACCTGGAACATTCACGGACTTCGAGGGCAGACACCTGGGATTTCCTGCGTCGCAGCAGGACTGCAAGGACCAGAGGTGTTTGCGGTTCTTCATCTCCCGCACCTGGTGCCTCTTCCCGCCCCCTCCTTTGCAGCAGCCCTTCAAATAAGACTCGTGTCCCCCGCTCCGCGGGAGAAGCTCACAGTCAGAGACACTTGGGATTTCGCTTGGCAGTTCTAAAGCCCATATCTAATACCTGGAACATTCACAGACTTCGAGGGCAGACACCTGGGGTTTCCTGCGTCGGAGCGGGACTGCAAGGACCAGAGGTGTTTGCGGTTCTTCATCTCCCGCACCTTGTGCCTCTTCCCGCCCCCGCCTTTCCAGCAGCCCTTCAAATACGACTCGCTTCCCCCGCTCCGCGGGAGACGCTCGCAGTCAGAGACACTTGGGATTTCGCTTGGCAGTTCTAAAGCCCATATCTAATACCTGGAACATTCATAGACTTCGAGGGCAGACGCCTGGGGTTTCCTGCGTCGGAGCGGGACTGCAAGGACCAGAGGTGTTTGCGGTTCTTCATCTCACGCACCTGGTGCCTCTTCCCGCCCCCTCCTTTCCAGCAGCCCTTCAAATACGACTCGCGTCCCCCGCTCCGCGGGAGACGCTCGCAGTCAGAGACACTTGGGATTTCGCTTGGCAGTTCTAAAGCCCATATCTAATACCTGGAACATTCACGGACTTCGAGGGCAGACACCTGGGGTTTCGTGCGTCGGAGCGGGACTGCGAGGACCAGAGGTGTTTGCGGTTCTTCATCTACCGCACCTGGTGCCTCTTCCCGCCCCCTCCTTTCCAGCAGCCCTTCAAATACGACTCGCGTCCCTCGCTCCGCGGGAGACGCTCGCAGTCAGAGACACTTGGGATTTCGCTTGGCAGTTCTAAAGCCCATATCTAATACCTGGAACATTCACGGACTTCGAGGGCAGACACCTGGGGTTTCCTGCGTCGGAGCGGGACTGCGAGGACCAGAGGTGTTTGCGGTTCTTCATCTCCCGCACCTGGTGCCTCTTCCCGCCCCCTCCTTTCCAGCAGCCCTTCAAATACGACTCCCGTCCCCCGCTCCGCGGGAGACGCTCGCAGTAAGAGACACTTGGGATATCGCTTGGCAGTTCTAAAGCCCATATCTAATACCTGGAACATTCACGGACTTCGAGGGCAGACACCTGGGATTTCCTGCGTCGCAGCAGGACTGCAAGGACCAGAGGTGTTTGCGGTTCTTCATCTCCCGCACCTGGTGCCTCTTCCCGCCCCCTCCTTTGCAGCAGCCCTTCAAATACGACTCGTGTCCCCCGCTCCGCGGGAGAAGCTCACAGTCAGAGACACTTGGAATTTCGCTTGGCAGTTCTAAAGCCCATATCTAATACCTGGAACATTCACAGACTTCGAGGGCAGACACCTGGGGTTTCCTGCGTCGGAGCGGGACTGCAAGGACCAGAGGTGTTTGCGGTTCTTCATCTCCCGCACCTGGTGCCTCTTCCCGCCCCCTCCTTTCCAGCAGCCCTTCAAATACGACTCGCGTCCCCCGCTCCGTGGGAGACGCTCGCAGTCAGAGACACTTGGGATTTCGCTTGGCAGTTCTAAAGCCCATATCTAATACCTGGAACATTCACGGACTTCGAGGGCAGACACGTGGGGTTTCGTGCGTCGGAGCAGGACTGCGAGGACCAGAGGTGTTTGCGGTTCTTCATCACCCGCACCTGGTGCCTCTTCCCACCCCCTCCTTTCCAGCAGCCCTTCAAATACGACTCGCGTCCCCCGCTCCGCGGGAGACGCATGCAGTCAGAGACACTTGGGATTTCGCTTGGCAGTTCTAAAGCCCATATCTAATACCTGGAACATTCACGGACTTCGAGGGCAGACACCTGGGGTTTCCTGCGTCGGAGCGGGACTGCGAGGACCAGAGGTGTTTGCAGTTCTTCATCTACCGCACCTGGTGCCTCTTCCCGCCCCCTCCTTTCCAGCAGCCCTTCAAATACGACTCGCGTCCCCCGCTCTGCGGGAGACGCTCGCAGTCAGAGACACTTGGGATTTCGCTTGGCAGTTCTAAAGCCCATATCTAATACCTGGAACATTCAGGGACTTAGAGGGCAGACACCTGGGGTTTCCTGCGTCAGAGCGGGACTGCGAGGACCACAGGTGTTTGCGGTTCTTCATCTCCCGCACCTGGTGCCTCTTCCCGCCCCCTCCTTTCCAGCAGCCCTTCAAATACGACTCCCGTCCCCCGCTCCGCGGGAGACGCTCGCAGTAAGAGACACTTGGGATTTCGCTTGGCAGTTCTAAAGCCCATATCTAATACCTGGAACATTCACGGACTTCGAGGGCAGACACCTGGGATTTCCTGCGTCGCAGCAGGACTGCAAGGACCAGAGGTGTTTGCGGTTCTTCATCTCCCGCACCTGGTGCCTCTTCCCGCCCCCTCCTTTGCAGCAGCCCTTCAAATACGACTCGTGTCCCCCGCTCCGCGGGAGAAGCTCACAGTCAGAGACACTTGGGATTTCGCTTGGCAGTTCTAAAGCCCATATCTAATACCTGGAACATTCACAGACTTCGAGGGCAGACACCTGGGGTTTCCTGCGTCGGAGCGGGACTGCAAGGACCAGAGGTGTTTGCGGTTCTTCATCTCCCGCACCTGGTGCCTCTTCCCGCCCCCTCCTTTCCAGCAGCCCTTCAAATACGACTCGCGTCCCCCGCTCCGTGGGAGACGCTCGCAGTCAGAGACACTTGGGATTTCGCTTGGCAGTTCTAAAGCCCATATCTAATACCTGGAACATTCACGGACTTCGAGGGCAGACACCTGGGGTTTCGTGCGTCGGAGCGGGACTGCGAGGACCAGAGGTGTTTGCGGTTCTTCATCACCCGCACCTGGTGCCTCTTCCCGCCCCCTCCTTTCCAGCAGCCCTTCAAATACGACTCGCGTCCCCCGCTCCGCGGGAGACGCATGCAGTCAGAGACACTTGGGATTTCGCTTGGCAGTTCTAAAGCCCATATCTAATACCTGGAACATTCACGGACTTCGAGGGCAGACACCTGGGGTTTCCTGCGTCGGAGCGGGACTGCGAGGACCAGAGGTGTTTGCGGTTCTTCATCTACCGCACCTGGTGCCTCTTCCCGCCCCCTCCTTTCCAGCAGCCCTTCAAATACGACTCGCGACCCCCGCTCTGCGGGAGACGCTCGCAGTCAGAGACACTTGGGATTTCGCTTGGCAGTTCTAAAGCCCATATCTAATACCTGGAACATTCAGGGACTTCGAGGGCAGACACCTGGGGTTTCCTGCGTCAGAGCGGGACTGCGAGGACCACAGGTGTTTGCGGTTCTTCATCTCCCGCACCTGGTGCCTCTTCCCGCCCCCTCCTTTCCAGCAGCCCTTCAAATTCGACTCCCGTCCCCCGCTCCGCGGGAGACGCTCGCAGTAAGAGACACTTGGGATTTTGCTTGGCAGTTCTAAAGCCCATATCTAATACCTGGAACATTCACGGACTTCGAGGGCAGACACCTGGGGTTTCCTGCGTCGGAGCGGGACTGCGAGGACCAGAGGTGTTTGCGGTTCTTCATCACCCGCACCTGGTGCCTCTTCCCACCCCCTCCTTTCCAGCAGCCCTTCAAATACGACTCGCGTCCCCCGCTCCGCGGGAGACGATCGCAGTTAGAGACACTTGGGATTTAGCTTGGCAGTTCTAAAGCCCATATCTAATACCTGGGACATTCACGGACTTCGAGGGCAGACACCTGGGGTTTCCTGCATCGGAGCGGGACTGCAAGGACCAGAGGTGTTTGCGGTTCTTTATCTCCCGCACCTGGTGCCTCTTTCCGCCCCCTCCTTTCCAGCAGCCCTTCAAATACAACTCGCATCCCCCGCTGCGCGGGAGACGCTCGCAGTCAGAGACACTTGGGATTTTGCTTGGCAGTTCTAAAGCCCATATTTAATACCTGGAACATTCACGGACTTCGAGGGCAGACACCTGGGGTTTCCTGCGTCGGAGCGGGACTGCGAGGACCAGAGGTGTTTGCGGTTCTTCATCACCCGCACCTGGTGCCTCTTCCCGCCCCCTCCTTTCCAGCAGCCCTTCAAATATGACTCGCGTCCCCCGCTCCGCGGGAGACGTTCGCAGTCAGAGATACTTGGGATTTAGCTTGGCAGTTCTAAAGCCCATATCTAATACCTGGAACATTCACGGACTTCGAGGGCAGATACCTGGGGTTTCCTGCTTCGGAGCGGGACTGCGAGGACCAGAGGTGTTTGCGGTTCTTCATCACCCGCACCTGGTGCCTCTTCCCGCCCCCTCCTTTCCAGCAGCCCTTCAAATACGACTCGCGTCCCCCGCTCCGCGGGAGACGTTCGCAGTCAGAGATACTTGGGATTTAGCTTGGCAGTTCTAAAGCCCATATCTAATACCTGGAACATTCACGGACTTCGAGGGCAGATACCTGGGGTTTCCTGCTTCGGAGCGGGACTGCAAGGACCAGAGGTGTTTGCGGTTCTTTATCTCCCGCACCTGGTGCCTCTTTCCGCCCCCTCCTTTCCAGCAGCCCTTCAAATACAACTCGCATCCCCCGCTGCGCGGGAGACGCTCGCAGTCAGAGACACTTGGGATTTTGCTTGGCAGTTCTAAAGCCCATATCTAATACCTGGAACATTCACGGACTTCGAGGGCAGACACCTGGGGTTTCCTGCGTCGGAGCGGGACTGCGAGGACCAGAGGTGTTTGCGGTTCTTCATCACCCGCACCTGGTGCCTCTTCCCGCCCCCTCCTTTCCAGCAGCCCTTCAAATACGACTCGCGTCCCCCGCTCCGCGGGAGACGTTCGCAGTCAGAGATACTTGGGATTTTGCTTGGCAGTTCTAAAGCTCATATCTAATACCTGGAACATTCACGGATTTCGAGGGCAGACACCTGGGGTTTCCTGCGTCGGTGCGGGACTGCGAGGACCAGAGGTGTTTGCGGTTCTTCATCACCCGCACCTGGTGCCTATTCCCACCCCCTCCTTTCCAGGAGCCCTTCAAATACGACTCGCGTCCCCCACTCCGCGGGAGACGCTCGCAGCCAGAGACTCTTGGGATTTCGCTTGGCAGTTCTAAAGCCCATATCTAATACCTGGAACATTCACTGACTTCGAGGACAGACACATGGGGTTTTCTGCGTTGGAGCGGGACTGCGAGGACCAGAGGTTGTATTATGCCCTCAATAAAAACATATTAATTATCTTTTGTTTTGGGACCTTTCTACATGCTGATGGGTTCCTGAATAAATCAGGGAGTCCAATATCGTTCAACACTGTCTCAACATAGCTAAGTTACCTGATCTTTCTATGGTTTTCCAGCTTCAAGCAATTTCTTAGTATGAATTGTGTCAGGATCACCGTGTCCCTCTGCCAGATCGAATGCCACAAAAGGATTGTGGCTAACTGTATTGAGTCTGTAATGTGACGCTCGCAGTCAGAGACACTTGGGATTTCGCTCGGCAGTTCTAAAGCCCATATCTAATACCTGGAACATTCACGGACTTCAAGGGCAGACACCTGGGGTTTTCTGCGTCGGAGCGGAACTGCGAGGACCAGAGGTGTTTGCAGTTCTTCATCTCCCGCACCTGGTGCCTCATCCCGCCCCCTCCTTTCCAGCAGCCCTTCAAATACGACTCGCGTCCCCCACTCCGCGGTAGACGCTCGCAGTCAGAGACTCTTGGGATTTCGCTTGGCAGTTCTAAAGCCCATATCTAATACCTGGAACATTCACGGACTTCGAGGAGAGACACATGGGGTTTTCTGCGTTGGAGCGGGACTGCGAGGACCAGAGGTGTTTGCGGTTCTTCATCTCCCGCACCTGGTGCCTCTTCCTGCCCCCTCCTTTCCAGCAGCCCTTCAAATACGACTCGCGTCCCTCACTCCGCGGGAGACGCTCGCAGTCAGAGACTCTTGGGATTTCGCTTGGCAGTTCTAAAGCCCATATCTAATACCTGGAACATTCACTGACTTCGAGGGCAGACACCTGGAGTTTCCTGCGTCGGAGCGGGACTGCGAGGGCCAGAGGTGTTTGCGTTCTTCATCACCCGCACCTGGTGCCTCTTCCCGCCCCCTCCTTTCCAGCAGCCCTTCAAATACGACTCGCGTCCCCGCGCCGCGGGAGACGCTCGCAGTCAGAGAAACTTGGGATTTCGCTTGGCAGTTCTAAAGCCCATATCTAATACCTGGAACATTCACGGACTTCGAGGGCAGACACCTGGGGTTTCGTGCGTCGGAGCGGGACTGCGAGGTCCAGAGGTGTTTGCGGGTCTTCATCTCCTGCACCTGGTGCCTCTTCCTGCCCCCTCCTTTCCAGCAGCCCTTCAAATATGACTCGCGTCCCAAGCTCCGCGGGAGACGCTCGCAGTCAGAGTCACTTGGGATTTCGCTTGGCAGTTCTAAAGCCCATATCTAATAAATGGAACATTCACGGACTTCGAGGGCAGACACCTGGGATTTCCTGCGTCGCAGCAGGACTGCAAGGACCAGAGGTGTTTGCGGTTCTTCATCTCCCGCACCTGGTGCCTCTTCCCGCCCCCTCCTTTGCAGCAGCCCTTCAAATACGACTCATTTCCCCCGCTCCGCAGGAGACGCTCACAGTCAGAGACACTTTGGATTTCGCTTGGCAGTTCTAAAACCCATATCTAGTACCTGGAACATTCACAGACTTCGAGGGCAGACACCTGTGGTTTCCTGCGTCGGAGCGGGACTGCGAGGACCAGAGGTGTTTGCGGTTCTTCATCTCCCGCACCTGGTACCTCTTCCCGCCCCCTCCTTTCCAGCAGCCCTTCAAATACGACTCGCGTCCCCCGCTCCGCGGGAGACGCTCGCAGGCAGAGATACTTGGGATTTTGCTTGGCAGTTCTAAAGCTTATTTCTAATACCTGGAACATTCACGGATTTCGAGGGCAGACACCTGGGTTTCCTGCATCGGAGTGGGACTGCGAGGACCAGAGGTGTTTGCGGTTCTTCATCTCCCGCACCTGGTACCTCTTCCCGCCCCCTCCTTTCCAGCAGCCCTTCAAATACGACTCGCGTCCCCCGCTCCGCGGGAGACGCTCGCAGTCAGAGATACTTGGGATTTTGCTTGGCAGTTCTAAAGCTCATATCTAATACCTGGAACATTCACGGATTTCGAGGGCAGACACCTGGGTTTCCTGCGTTGGAGCGGGACTGCGAGGACCAGAGGTGTTTGCGGTTCTTCATCTCCCGCACCTGGTACCTCTTCCAGCCCCCTCCTTTCCAGCAGCCCTTCAAATACGACTCGCGTCCCCCGCTCCGCGGGAGACGCTCACAGACAGAGACACTTGGGATTTCGCTTGGCAGTTCTAAAGCCCATATCTAATACCTGGAACATTCACGGACTTCGAGGGCAGACACCTGGGGTTTCCTGCGTTGGAGCAGGACTGCGAGGACCAGAGGTGTTTGCGGTTCTTCATCTCCCGCACCTGGTGCCTCTTCCCGCACCCTCCTTTCCAGCAGCCCTTCAAATACGACTCCCGTCCCCCGCTCCGCGGGAGACGCTCGCAGACAGAGACACTTGGGATTTTGCTTGGCAGTTCTAAAGCCCATATCTAATACCTGGAACATTCACGGACTTCGAGGGCAGACACCTGGGGTTTCCTGCATTGGAGCGGGACTGCGAGGACCAGAGGTGTTTGCGGTTCTTTATCTCCCGCACCTGGTACCTCTTCCCGCCCCCTCCTTTCCAGCAGCCCTTCAAATACGACTCGCGTCCCCCGCTCCGCGGGAGACGCTCGCAGTCAGAGATACTTGAGATTTAGCTTGGCAGTTCTAAAGCCCATATCTAATACCTGGAACATTCACGGACTTCGAGGGCAGACACCTGGGGTTTCCTGCTTCGGAGCGGGACTGCGAGGACCAGAGGTTTTTGCGGTTCTTCATCTCCCGCACCTGGTGCCTCTTCCCGCCCCCTCCTTTCCAGCAGCCCTTCAAATACGACTCGCTTCCCCCGCTCCCCGGGAGACGCTTGCAGTCAGAGACACTTGGGATTTCGCTTGGCAGTTCTAAAGCCCATATCTAATACCTGGAACATTCACAGACTTCGAGGGCAGACACCTGGGGTTTCCTGCGTCGGAGCGGGACTGCAAGGACCAGAGGTGTTTGCGGTTCTTCATCTCCCGCACCTTGTGCCTCTTCCCGCCCCCGCCTTTCCAGCAGCCCTTCAAATACGACTCGCTTCCCCCGCTCCGCGGGAGACGCTCGCAGTCAGAGACACTTGGGATTTCGCTTGGCAGTTCTAAAGCCCATATCTAATACCTGGAACATTCACAGACTTCGAGGGCAGACACCTGGGGTTTCCTGCGTCGGAGCGGGACTGCAAGGACCAGAGGTGTTTGCGGTTCTTCATCTCACGCACCTGGTGCCTCTTCCCGCCCCCTCCTTTCCAGCAGCCCTTCAAATACGACTCGCGTCCCCCGCTCCGCGGGAGACGCTCGCAGTCAGAGACACTTGGGATTTCGCTTGGCAGTTCTAAAGCCCATATCTAATACCTGGAACATTCACGGACTTCGAGGGCAGACACCTGGGGTTTCGTGCGTCGGAGCGGGACTGCGAGGACCAGAGGTGTTTGCGGGTCTTCATCTCCTGCACCTGGTGTCTCTTCCCGCCCCCTCCTTTCCAGCAGCCATTCAAATACGACTTCCGTCCCCCGCTCCGCGGGACACGCTCGCATTCAGAGACACTTGGGATTTCGCTTGGCAGTTCTAAAGCCCATATCTAATACCTGGAACATTCACGGACTTCGAGGGCAGACACCTGGGGTTTCCTGCGTCGGAGCGGGACTGCGAGGACCAGAGGTGTTTGCGGTTCTTCATCTACCGCACCTGGTGCCTCTTCCCGCCCCCTCCTTTCCAGCAGCCCTTGAAATACGACTCGCGTCCCTCGCTCCGCGGGAGACGCTCGCAGTC
Organism: Lissotriton helveticus; assembly: GCF_964261635.1. Classification (NCBI taxonomy): domain Eukaryota; kingdom Metazoa; phylum Chordata; class Amphibia; order Caudata; family Salamandridae; genus Lissotriton; species Lissotriton helveticus. The sequence continues at coordinate 1,431,780,257 of NC_136059.1, forward strand.
AGAGACACTTGGGATTTCGCTTGGCAGTTCTAAATCCCATATCTAATACCTGGAACATTCACGGACTTCGAGGGCAGACACCTGGGGTTTCCTGCGTCGGAGCGGGACTGCGAGGACCAGAGGTGTTTGCGGTTCTTCATCTCCCGCACCTGGTGCCTCTTCCCGCCCCCTCCTTTCCAGCAGCCCTTCAAATACGACTCCCGTCCCCCGCTCCGCGGGAGACGCTCGCAGTAAGAGACACTTGGGATATCGCTTGGCAGTTCTAAAGCCCATATCTAATACCTGGAACATTCACGGACTTCGAGGGCAGACACCTGGGATTTCCTGCGTCGCAGCAGGACTGCAAGGACCAGAGGTGTTTGCGGTTCTTCATCTCCCGCACCTGCTGCCTCTTCCCGCCCCCTCCTTTGCAGCAGCCCTTCAAATAAGACTCGTGTCCCCCGATCCGCGGGAGAAGCTCACAGTCAGAGACACTTGGGATTTCGCTTGGCAGTTCTAAAGCCCATATCTAATACCTGGAACATTCACAGACTTCGAGGGCAGACACCTGGGGTTTCCTGCGTCGGAGCGGGACTGCAAGGACCAGAGGTGTTTGCGGTTCTTCATCTCCCGCACCTTGTGCCTCTTCCCGCCCCCGCCTTTCCAGCAGCCCTTCAAATACGACTCGCTTCCCCCGCTCCGCGGGAGACGCTCGCAGTCAGAGACACTTGGGATTTCGCTTGGCAGTTCTAAAGCCCATATCTAATACCTGGAACATTCATAGACTTCGAGGGCAGACGCCTGGGGTTTCCTGCGTCGGAGCGGGACTGCAAGGACCAGAGGTGTTTGCGGTTCTTCATCTCACGCACCTGGTGCCTCTTCCCGCCCCCTCCTTTCCAGCAGCCCTTCAAATACGACTCGCGTCCCCCGCTCCGCGGGAGACGCTCGCACTCAGAGACACTTGGGATTTCGCTTGGCAGTTCTAAAGCCCATATCTAATACCTGGAACATTCACGGACTTCGAGGGCAGACACCTGGGGTTTCGTGCGTCGGAGCGGGACTGCGAGGACCAGAGGTGTTTGCGGTTCTTCATCTACCGCACCTGGTGCCTCTTCCCGCCCCCTCCTTTCCAGCAGCCCTTCAAATACGACTCGCGTCCCTCGCTCCGCGGGAGACGCTCGCAGTCAGAGACACTTGGGATTTCGCTTGGCAGTTCTAAAGCCCATATCTAATACCTGGAACATTCACGGACTTCGAGGGCAGACACCTGGGGTTTCCTGCGTCGGAGCGGGACTGCGAGGACCAGAGGTGTTTGCGGTTCTTCATCTCCCGCACCTGGTGCCTCTTCCCGCCCCCTCCTTTCCAGCAGCCCTTCAAATACGACTCCCGTCCCCCGCTCCGCGGGAGACGCTCGCAGTAAGAGACACTTGGGATATCGCTTGGCAGTTCTAAAGCCCATATCTAATACCTGGAACATTCACGGACTTCGAGGGCAGACACCTGGGATTTCCTGCGTCGCAGCAGGACTGCAAGGACCAGAGGTGTTTGCGGTTCTTCATCTCCCGCACCTGGTGCCTCTTCCCGCCCCCTCCTTTGCAGCAGCCCTTCAAATACGACTCGTGTCCCCCGCTCCGCGGGAGAAGCTCACAGTCAGAGACACTTGGAATTTCGCTTGGCAGTTCTAAAGCCCATATCTAATACCTGGAACATTCACAGACTTCGAGGGCAGACACCTGGGGTTTCCTGCGTCGGAGCGGGACTGCAAGGACCAGAGGTGTTTGCGGTTCTTCATCTCCCGCACCTGGTGCCTCTTCCCGCCCCCTCCTTTCCAGCAGCCCTTCAAATACGACTCGCGTCCCCCGCTCCGTGGGAGACGCTCGCAGTCAGAGACACTTGGGATTTCGCTTGGCAGTTCTAAAGCCCATATCTAATACCTGGAACATTCACGGACTTCGAGGGCAGACACGTGGGGTTTCGTGCGTCGGAGCAGGACTGCGAGGACCAGAGGTGTTTGCGGTTCTTCATCACCCGCACCTGGTGCCTCTTCCCACCCCCTCCTTTCCAGCAGCCCTTCAAATACGACTCGCGTCCCCCGCTCCGCGGGAGACGCATGCAGTCAGAGACACTTGGGATTTCGCTTGGCAGTTCTAAAGCCCATATCTAATACCTGGAACATTCACGGACTTCGAGGGCAGACACCTGGGGTTTCCTGCGTCGGAGCGGGACTGCGAGGACCAGAGGTGTTTGCAGTTCTTCATCTACCGCACCTGGTGCCTCTTCCCGCCCCCTCCTTTCCAGCAGCCCTTCAAATACGACTCGCGTCCCCCGCTCTGCGGGAGACGCTCGCAGTCAGAGACACTTGGGATTTCGCTTGGCAGTTCTAAAGCCCATATCTAATACCTGGAACATTCAGGGACTTAGAGGGCAGACACCTGGGGTTTCCTGCGTCAGAGCGGGACTGCGAGGACCACAGGTGTTTGCGGTTCTTCATCTCCCGCACCTGGTGCCTCTTCCCGCCCCCTCCTTTCCAGCAGCCCTTCAAATACGACTCCCGTCCGCCGCTCCGCGGGAGACGCTCGCAGTAAGAGACACTTGGGATTTCGCTTGGCAGTTCTAAAGCCCATATCTAATACCTGGAACATTCACGGACTTCGAGGGCAGACACCTGGGATTTCCTGCGTCGCAGCAGGACTGCAAGGACCAGAGGTGTTTGCGGTTCTTCATCTCCCGCACCTGGTGCCTCTTCCCGCCCCCTCCTTTGCAGCAGCCCTTCAAATACGACTCGTGTCCCCCGCTCCGCGGGAGAAGCTCACAGTCAGAGACACTTGGGATTTCGCTTGGCAGTTCTAAAGCCCATATCTAATACCTGGAACATTCACAGACTTCGAGGGCAGACACCTGGGGTTTCCTGCGTCGGAGCGGGACTGCAAGGACCAGAGGTGTTTGCGGTTCTTCATCTCCCGCACCTGGTGCCTCTTCCCGCCCCCTCCTTTCCAGCAGCCCTTCAAATACGACTCGCGTCCCCCGCTCCGTGGGAGACGCTCGCAGTCAGAGACACTTGGGATTTCGCTTGGCAGTTCTAAAGCCCATATCTAATACCTGGAACATTCACGGACTTCGAGGGCAGACACCTGGGGTTTCGTGCGTCGGAGCGGGACTGCGAGGACCAGAGGTGTTTGCGGTTCTTCATCACCCGCACCTGGTGCCTCTTCCCGCCCCCTCCTTTCCAGCAGCCCTTCAAATACGACTCGCGTCCCCCGCTCCGCGGGAGACGCATGCAGTCAGAGACACTTGGGATTTCGCTTGGCAGTTCTAAAGCCCATATCTAATACCTGGAACATTCACGGACTTCGAGGGCAGACACCTGGGGTTTCCTGCGTCGGAGCGGGACTGCGAGGACCAGAGGTGTTTGCGGTTCTTCATCTACCGCACCTGGTGCCTCTTCCCGCCCCCTCCTTTCCAGCAGCCCTTCAAATACGACTCGCGACCCCCGCTCTGCGGGAGACGCTCGCAGTCAGAGACACTTGGGATTTCGCTTGGCAGTTCTAAAGCCCATATCTAATACCTGGAACATTCAGGGACTTCGAGGGCAGACACCTGGGGTTTCCTGCGTCAGAGCGGGACTGCGAGGACCACAGGTGTTTGCGGTTCTTCATCTCCCGCACCTGGTGCCTCTTCCCGCCCCCTCCTTTCCAGCAGCCCTTCAAATTCGACTCCCGTCCCCCGCTCCGCGGGAGACGCTCGCAGTAAGAGACACTTGGGATTTTGCTTGGCAGTTCTAAAGCCCATATCTAATACCTGGAACATTCACGGACTTCGAGGGCAGACACCTGGGGTTTCCTGCGTCGGAGCGGGACTGCGAGGACCACAGGTGTTTGCGGTTCTTCATCTCCCGCACCTGGTGCCTCTTCCCGCCCCCTCCTTTCCAGCAGCCCTTCAAATTCGACTCCCGTCCCCCGCTCCGCGGGAGACGCTCGCAGTAAGAGACACTTGGGATTTTGCTTGGCAGTTCTAAAGCCCATATCTAATACCTGGAACATTCACAGACTTCGAGGGCAGACACCTGGGGTTTCCTGCGTCGGAGCGGGACTGCAAGGACCAGAGGTGTTTGCGGTTCTTCATCTCCCGCACCTGGTGCCTCTTCCCGCCCCCTCCTTTCCAGCAGCCCTTCAAATACGACTCGCGTCCCCCGCTCCGTGGGAGACGCTCGCAGTCAGAGACACTTGGGATTTCGCTTGGCAGTTCTAAAGCCCATATCTAATACCTGGAACATTCACGGACTTCGAGGGCAGACACCTGGGGTTTCGTGCGTCGGAGCGGGACTGCGAGGACCAGAGGTGTTTGCGGTTCTTCATCACCCGCACCTGGTGCCTCTTCCCGCCCCCTCCTTTCCAGCAGCCCTTCAAATACGACTCGCGTCCCCCGCTCTGCGGGAGACGCTCGCAGTCAGAGACACTTGGGATTTCGCTTGGCAGTTCTAAAGCCCATATCTAATACCTGGAACATTCAGGGACTTAGAGGGCAGACACCTGGGGTTTCCTGCGTCAGAGCGGGACTGCGAGGACCACAGGTGTTTGCGGTTCTTCATCTCCCGCACCTGGTGCCTCTTCCCGCCCCCTCCTTTCCAGCAGCCCTTCAAATACGACTCCCGTCCCCCGCTCCGCGGGAGACGCTCGCAGTAAGAGACACTTGGGATTTCGCTTGGCAGTTCTAAAGCCCATATCTAATACCTGGAACATTCACGGACTTCGAGGGCAGACACCTGGGATTTCCTGCGTCGCAGCAGGACTGCAAGGACCAGAGGTGTTTGCGGTTCTTCATCTCCCGCACCTGGTGCCTCTTCCCGCCCCCTCCTTTGCAGCAGCCCTTCAAATACGACTCGTGTCCCCCGCTCCGCGGGAGAAGCTCACAGTCAGAGACACTTGGGATTTCGCTTGGCAGTTCTAAAGCCCATATCTAATACCTGGAACATTCACAGACTTCGAGGGCAGACACCTGGGGTTTCCTGCGTCGGAGCGGGACTGCAAGGACCAGAGGTGTTTGCGGTTCTTCATCTCCCGCACCTGGTGCCTCTTCCCGCCCCCTCCTTTCCAGCAGCCCTTCAAATACGACTCGCGTCCCCCGCTCCGTGGGAGACGCTCGCAGTCAGAGACACTTGGGATTTCGCTTGGCAGTTCTAAAGCCCATATCTAATACCTGGAACATTCACGGACTTCGAGGGCAGACACCTGGGGTTTCGTGCGTCGGAGCGGGACTGCGAGGACCAGAGGTGTTTGCGGTTCTTCATCACCCGCACCTGGTGCCTCTTCCCGCCCCCTCCTTTCCAGCAGCCCTTCAAATACGACTCGCGTCCCCCGCTCCGCGGGAGACGCATGCAGTCAGAGACACTTGGGATTTCGCTTGGCAGTTCAAAAGCCCATATCTAATACCTGGAACATTCACGGACTTCGAGGGCAGACACCTGGGGTTTCCTGCGTCGGAGCGGGACTGCGAGGACCAGAGGTGTTTGCGGTTCTTCATCTACCGCACCTGGTGCCTCTTCCCGCCCCCTCCTTTCCAGCAGCCCTTCAAATACGACTCGCGACCCCCGCTCTGCGGGAGACGCTCGCAGTCAGAGACACTTGGGATTTCGCTTGGCAGTTCTAAAGCCCATATCTAATACCTGGAACATTCAGGGACTTCGAGGGCAGACACCTGGGGTTTCCTGCGTCAGAGCGGGACTGCGAGGACCACAGGTGTTTGCGGTTCTTCATCTCCCGCACCTGGTGCCTCTTCCCGCCCCCTCCTTTCCAGCAGCCCTTCAAATTCGACTCCCGTCCCCCGCTCCGCGGGAGACGCTCGCAGTAAGAGACACTTGGGATTTTGCTTGGCAGTTCTAAAGCCCATATCTAATACCTGGAACATTCACGGACTTCGAGGGCAGACACCTGGGGTTTCCTGCGTCGGAGCGGGACTGCGAGGACCAGAGGTGTTTGCGGTTCTTCATCACCCGCACCTGGTGCCTCTTCCCACCCCCTCCTTTCCAGCAGCCCTTCAAATACGACTCGCGTCCCCCGCTCCGCGGGAGACGATCGCAGTTAGAGACACTTGGGATTTAGCTTGGCAGTTCTAAAGCCCATATCTAATACCTGGAACATTCACGGACTTCGAGGGCAGACACCTGGGGTTTCCTGCATCGGAGCGGGACTGCAAGGACCAGAGGTGTTTGCGGTTCTTTATCTCCCGCACCTGGTGCCTCTTTCCGCCCCCTCCTTTCCAGCAGCCCTTCAAATACAACTCGCATCCCCCGCTGCGCGGGAGACGCTCGCAGTCAGAGACACTTGGGATTTTGCTTGGCAGTTCTAAAGCCCATATCTAATACCTGGAACATTCACGGACTTCGAGGGCAGACACCTGGGGTTTCCTGCGTCGGAGCGGGACTGCGAGGACCAGAGGTGTTTGCGGTTCTTCATCACCCGCACCTGGTGCCTCTTCCCGCCCCCTCCTTTCCAGCAGCCCTTCAAATACGACTCGCGTCCCCCGCTCCGCGGGAGACGTTCGCAGTCAGAGATACTTGGGATTTAGCTTGGCAGTTCTAAAGCCCATATCTAATACCTGGAACATTCACGGACTTCGAGGGCAGATACCTGGGGTTTCCTGCTTCGGAGCGGGACTGCGAGGACCAGAGGTGTTTGCGGTTCTTCATCACCCGCACCTGGTGCCTCTTCCCACCCCCTCCTTTCCAGCAGCCCTTCAAATACGACTCGCGTCCCCCGCTCCGCGGGAGACGATCGCAGTTAGAGACACTTGGGATTTCGCTTGACAGTTCTAAAGCCCATATCTAATACCTGGAACATTCACAGACTTTGAGGGCAGACACCTGGGGTTTCCTGCGTCGGAGCGGTACTGCAAGGACCAGAGGTGTTTGCGGTTCTTCATCTCCCGCACCTGGTGCCTCTTCCCACCCCCTCCTTTCCAGCAGCCCTTCAAATACGACTCGCGTCCCCCGCTCCGCGGGAGACGCTCGCAGTCAGAGACACTTGGGATTTCGCTTGGCAGTTCTAAAGCCCATATCTAATACCTGGAACATTCACGGACTTCGAGGGCAGACACCTGGGGTTTCGTGCGTCGCAGCGGGACTGCGAGGACCAGAGGTGTTTGCGGGTCTTCATCTCCTGCACCTGGTGTCTCTTCCCGCCCCCTCCTTTCCAGCAGCCTTTCAAATACGACTCCCGTCCCCCGCTCCGCGGGACACGCTCGCAGTCAGAGACACTTGGGATTTCACTTGGCAGTTCTAAAGCCCATATCTAATACCTGGAACATTCACGGACTTCGAGGGCAGACACCTGGGGTTTAATGCGTCGGAGCGGGACTGCGAGGACCAGAGGTGTTTGCGGTTCTTCATCTACCGCACCTGGTGCCTCTTCCCGCCCCCTCCTTTCCAGCAGCCCTTCAAATACGACTCGCGTCCCTCGCTCCGCGGGAGACGCTCGCAGTCAGAGACACTTGGGATTTCGCTTGGCAGTTCTAAAGCCCATATCTAATACCTGGAACATTCACGGACTTCGAGGGCAGACACCTGGGGTTTCCTGCGTCGGAGCGGGACTGCGAGGACCAGAGGTGTTTGCGGTTCTTCATCTCCCGCACCTGGTGCCTCTTCCCGCCCCCTCCTTTCCAGCAGCCCTTCAAATACAACTCCCGTCCCCCGCTCCGCAGGAGACGCTCGCAGTAAGAGACACTTGGGATATCGCTTGGCAGTTCTAAAGCCCATATCTAATACCTGGAACATTCACGGACTTCGAGGGCAGACACCTGGGATTTCCTGCGTCGCAGCAGGACTGCAAGGACCAGAGGTGTTTGCGGTTCTTCATCTCCCGCACCTGGTGCCTCTTCCCGCCCCCTCCTTTGCAGCAGCCCTTCAAATACGACTCGTGTCCCCCGCTCCGCGGGAGACGCTCACAGTCAGAGACACTTGGGATTTCGCTTGGCAGTTCTAAAGCCCATATCTAATACCTGGAACATTCACAGACTTCGAGGGCAGACACCTTGGGTTTCCTGCGTCGGAGCGGGACTGCAAGGACCAGAGGTGTTTGCGGATCTTCATCTCCCGCACCTGGTGCCTCTTCCCGCCCCCTCCTTTCCAGCAGCCCTTCAAATACGACTCGCGTCCCCCGCTCCGCGGGAGACGCTCGAAGTCAGAGACATTTGGGATTTCGCTTGGCAGTTCTAAAGCCCATATCTAATACCTGGAACATTCACGTACTTCGAGGGCAGACACCTGGGGTTTCGTGCGTCAGAGCGGGACTGCGAGGACCAGAGGTGTTTGCGGGTCTTCATCTCCTGCACCTGCTGCCTCTTCCCGCCCCCTCCTTTCCAGCAGCCCTTCAAATACGACTCGCGTCCCCCGCTCCGCGGGACACGCTCGCAGTCAGAGACACTTGGGATTTCGCTTAGCAGTTCTAAAGCCCATATCTAATACCTGGAACATTCACGGACTTTGAGGGCAGACACCTGGGGTTTCCTGCGTCGGAGCGGGACTGCGAGGACAAGAGGTGTTTGCGGTTCTTCATCTCCCGCACCTGGTGCCTCTTCCCACCCCCTCCTTTCCAGCAGCCCTTCAAATACAACTCCCGTCCCCCGCTCCACGGGAGACGTTCGCAGTAAGAGACACTTGGGATTTCGGTTGGCAGTTCTAAAGCCCATATCTAATACCTGGAACATTCACGGACTTCGAGGGCAGACACCTGGGGTTTCCTGCGTCAGAGCGGGACTGCGAGGACCACAGGTGTTTGCGGTTCTTCATCTCCCGCACCTGGTGCCTCTTCCCGCCCCTTCCTTTCCAGTAGCCCTTCAAATATGACTCCCGTCCCCCGCTCCGCGGGAGACGCTCGCAGTAAGAGACACTTGGGATTTCGCTTGGCAGTTCTAAAGCCCATATCTAATACCTGGAACATTCACGGACTTCGAGGGCAGACACCTGGGGTTTCCTGCGTCGGAGCGGGACTGCGAGGACCAGAGGTGTTTGCGGTTCCTACATCACCCGCACCTGGTGCCTCTTCCCACCCCCTCCTTTCCAGCAGTCCTTCAAATACGACTGACGTCCCCCGCTCCGCGGGAGACGCTCGCAGTCAGAGACACTTGGGATTTCGCTTGGCAGTTCTAAAGCCCATATCTAATACCTGGAACATTCACGGACTTCGAGGGCAGACACCTGGGGTTTCCTGCGTCGGAGCGGGACTGCAAGGACCAGAGGTGTTTGCGGTTCTTTATCTCCCGCACCTGGTGCCTCTTCCCGCCCCCTCCTTTCCAGCAGCCCTTCAAATACAACTCGCATCCCCCGCTGCGCGGGAGACGCTCGCAGTCAGAGACACTTGGGATTTCGCTTGGCAGTTCTAAAGCCCATATCTAATACCTGGAACATTCATAGACTTCGAGGGCAGACGCCTGGGGTTTCCTGCGTCGGAGCGGGACTGCAAGGACCAGAGGTGTTTGCGGTTCTTCATCTCACGCACCTGGTGCCTCTTCCCGCCCCCTCCTTTCCAGCAGCCCTTCAAATACGACTCGCGTCCCCCGCTCCGCGGGAGACGCTCGCAGTCAGAGACACTTGGGATTTCGCTTGGCAGTTCTAAAGCCCATATCTAATACCTGGAACATTCACGGACTTCGAGGGCAGACACCTGGGGTTTCGTGCGTCGGAGCGGGACTGCGAGGACCAGAGGTGTTTGCGGTTCTTCATCTACCGCACCTGGTGCCTCTTCCCGCCCCCTCCTTTCCAGCAGCCCTTCAAATACGACTCGCGTCCCTCGCTCCGCGGGAGACGCTCGCAGTCAGAGACACTTGGGATTTCGCTTGGCAGTTCTAAAGCCCATATCTAGTACCTGGAACATTCACGGACTTCGAGGGCAGACACCTGGGGTTTCCTGCGTCGGAGCGGGACTGCGAGGACCAGAGGTGTTTGCGGTTCTTCATCTCCCGCACCTGGTGCCTCTTCCCGCCCCCTCCTTTCCAGCAGCCCTTCAAATACGACTCCCGTCCCCCGCTCCGCGGGAGACGCTCGCAGTAAGAGACACTTGGGATATCGCTTGGCAGTTCTAAAGCCCATATCTAATACCTGGAACATTCACGGACTTCGAGGGCAGACACCTGGGATTTCCTGCGTCGCAGCAGGACTGCAAGGACCAGAGGTGTTTGCGGTTCTTCATCTCCCGCACCTGGTGCCTCTTCCCGCCCCCTCCTTTGCAGCAGCCCTTCAAATACGACTCGTGTCCCCCGCTCCGCGGGAGAAGCTCACAGTCAGAGACACTTGGAATTTCGCTTGGCAGTTCTAAAGCCCATATCTAATACCTGGAACATTCACAGACTTCGAGGGCAGACACCTGGGGTTTCCTGCGTCGGAGCGGGACTGCAAGGACCAGAGGTGTTTGCGGTTCTTCATCTCCCGCACCTGGTGCCTCTTCCCGCCCCCTCCTTTCCAGCAGCCCTTCAAATACGACTCGCGTCCCCCGCTCCGTGGGAGACGCTCGCAGTCAGAGACACTTGGGATTTCGCTTGGCAGTTCTAAAGCCCATATCTAATACCTGGAACATTCACGGACTTCGAGGGCAGACACGTGGGGTTTCGTGCGTCGGAGCAGGACTGCGAGGACCAGAGGTGTTTGCGGTTCTTCATCACCCGCACCTGGTGCCTCTTCCCACCCCCTCCTTTCCAGCAGCCCTTCAAATACGACTCGCGTCCCCCGCTCCGCGGGAGACGCATGCAGTCAGAGACACTTGGGATTTCGCTTGGCAGTTCTAAAGCCCATATCTAATACCTGGAACATTCACGGACTTCGAGGGCAGACACCTGGGGTTTCCTGCGTCGGAGCGGGACTGCGAGGACCAGAGGTGTTTGCAGTTCTTCATCTACCGCACCTGGTGCCTCTTCCCGCCCCCTCCTTTCCAGCAGCCCTTCAAATACGACTCGCGTCCCCCGCTCTGCGGGAGACGCTCGCAGTCAGAGACACTTGGGATTTCGCTTGGCAGTTCTAAAGCCCATATCTAATACCTGGAACATTCAGGGACTTCGAGGGCAGACACCTGGGGTTTCCTGCGTCAGAGCGGGACTGCGAGGACCACAGGTGTTTGCGGTTCTTCATCTCCCGCACCTGGTGCCTCTTCCCGCCCCCTCCTTTCCAGCAGCCCTTCAAATACGACTCCCGTCCCCCGCTCCGCGGGAGACGCTCGCAGTAAGAGACACTTGGGATTTCGCTTGGCAGTTCTAAAGCCCATATCTAATACCTGGAACATTCACGGACTTCGAGGGCAGACACCTGGGGTTTCCTGCGTCGGAGCGGGACTGCGAGGACCAGAGGTGTTTGCGGTTCTTCATCACCCGCACCTGGTGCCTCTTCCCACCCCCTCCTTTCCAGCAGCCCTTCAAATACGACTCGCGTCCCCCGCTCCGCGGGAGACGATCGCAGTCAGAGACACTTGGGATTTAGCTTGGCAGTTCTAAAGCCCATATCTAATACCTGGAACATTCACGGACTTCGAGGGCAGACACCTGGGGTTTCCTGCATCGGAGCGGGACTGCAAGGACCAGAGGTGTTTGCGGTTCTTTATCTCCCGCACCTGGTGCCTCTTCCCGCCCCCTCCTTTCCAGCAGCCCTTCAAATACGACTCCCGTCCCCCGCTCCGCGGGAGACGCTCGCAGTAAGAGACACTTGGGATATCGCTTGGCAGTTCTAAAGCCCATATCTAATACCTGGAACATTCACGGACTTCGAGGGCAGACACCTGGGATTTCCTGCGTCGCAGCAGGACTGCAAGGACCAGAGGTGTTTGCGGTTCTTCATCTCCCGCACCTGGTGCCTCTTCCCGCCCCCTCCTTTGCAGCAGCCCTTCAAATACGACTCGTGTCCCCCGCTCCGCGGGAGAAGCTCACAGTCAGAGACACTTGGGATTTCGCTTGGCAGTTCTAAAGCCCATATCTAATACCTGGAACATTCACAGACTTCGAGGGCAGACACCTGGGGTTTCCTGCGTCGGAGCGGGACTGCAAGGACCAGAGGTGTTTGCGGTTCTTCATCTCCCGCACCTGGTGCCTCTTCCCGCCCCCTCCTTTCCAGCAGCCCTTCAAATACGACTCGCGTCCCCCGCTCCGTGGGAGACGCTCGCAGTCAGAGACACTTGGGATTTCGCTTGGCAGTTCTAAAGCCCATATCTAATACCTGGAACATTCACGGACTTCGAGGGCAGACACCTGGGGTTTCGTGCGTCGGAGCGGGACTGCGAGGACCAGAGGTGTTTGCGGTTCTTCATCACCCGCACCTGGTGCCTCTTCCCACCCCCTCCTTTCCAGCAGCCCTTCAAATACGACTCGCGTCCCCCGCTCCGCGGGAGACGCATGCAGTCAGAGACACTTGGGATTTCGCTTGGCAGTTCTAAAGCCCATATCTAATACCTGGAACATTCACGGACTTCGAGGGCAGACACCTGGGGTTTCCTGCGTCGGAGCGGGACTGCGAGGACCAGAGGTGTTTGCGGTTCTTCATCTACCGCACCTGGTGCCTCTTCCCGCCCCCTCCTTTCCAGCAGCCCTTCAAATACGACTCGCGACCCCCGCTCTGCGGGAGACGCTCGCAGTCAGAGACACTTGGGATTTCGCTTGGCAGTTCTAAAGCCCATATCTAATACCTGGAACATTCAGGGACTTCGAGGGCAGACACCTGGGGTTTCCTGCGTCAGAGCGGGACTGCGAGGACCACAGGTGTTTGCGGTTCTTCATCTCCCGCACCTGGTGCCTCTTCCCGCCCCCTCCTTTCCAGCAGACCTTCAAATTCGACTCCCGTCCCCCGCTCCGCGGGAGACGCTCGCAGTAAGAGACACTTGGGATTTTGCTTGGCAGTTCTAAAGCCCATATCTAATACCTGGAACATTCACGGACTTCGAGGGCAGACACCTGGGGTTTCCTGCGTCGGAGCGGGACTGCGAGGACCAGAGGTGTTTGCGGTTCTTCATCACCCGCACCTGGTGCCTCTTCCCACCCCCTCCTTTCCAGCAGCCCTTCAAATACGACTCGCGTCCCCCGCTCCGCGGGAGACGATCGCAGTTAGAGACACTTGGGATTTAGCTTGGCAGTTCTAAAGCCCATATCTAATACCTGGAACATTCACGGATTTCGAGGGCAGACACCTGGGGTTTCCTGCATCGGAGCGGGACTGCAAGGACCAGAGGTGTTTGCGGTTCTTTATCTCCCGCACCTGGTGCCTCTTTCCGCCCCCTCCTTTCCAGCAGCCCTTCAAATACAACTCGCATCCCCCGCTGCGCGGGAGACGCTCGCAGTCAGAGACACTTGGGATTTTGCTTGGCAGTTCTAAAGCCCATATCTAATACCTGGAACATTCACGGACTTCGAGGGCAGACACCTGGGGTTTCCTGCGTCGGAGCGGGACTGCGAGGACCAGAGGTGTTTGCGGTTCTTCATCACCCGCACCTGGTGCCTCTTCCCGCCCCCTCCTTTCCAGCAGCCCTTCAAATACGACTCGCGTCCCCCGCTCCGCGGGAGACGTTCGCAGTCAGAGATACTTGGGATTTAGCTTGGCAGTTCTAAAGCCCATATCTAATACCTGGAACATTCACGGACTTCGAGGGCAGATACCTGGGGTTTCCTGCTTCGGAGCGGGACTGCGAGGACCAGAGGTGTTTGCGGTTCTTCATCTCCCGCACCTGGTGCCTCTTCCCGCCCCCTCCTTTCCAGCAGCCCTTCAAATACGACTCGCTTCCCCCGCTCCGCGGGAGACGCTCGCAGTCAGAGACACTTGGGATTTCGCTTGACAGTTCTAAAGCCCATATCTAATACCTGGAACATTCACAGACTTTGAGGGCAGACACCTGGGGTTTCCTGCGTCGGAGCGGTACTGCAAGGACCAGAGGTGTTTGCGGTTCTTCATCTCCCGCACCTGGTGCCTCTTCCCGCCCCCTCCTTTCCAGCAGCCCTTCAAATACGACTCGCGTCCCCCGCTCCGCGGGAGACGCTCGCAGTCAGAGACACTTGGGATTTCGCTTGGCAGTTCTAAAGCCCATATCTAATACCTGGAACATTCACGGACTTCGAGGGCAGACACCTGGGGTTTCGTGCGTCGGAGCGGGACTGCGAGGACCAGAGGTGTTTGCGGGTCTTCATCTCCTGCACCTGGTGTCTCTTCCCGCCCCCTCCTTTCCAGCAGCCCTTCAAATACGACTCCCGTCCCCCGCTCCGCGGGACACGCTCGCAGTCAGAGACACTTGGGATTTCGCTTGGCAGTTCTAAAGCCCATATCTAATACCTGGAACATTCACGGACTTCGAGGGCAGACACCTGGGGTTTAATGCGTCGGAGCGGGACTGCGAGGACCAGAGGTGTTTGCGGTTCTTCATCTACCGCACCTGGTGCCTCTTCCCGCCCCCTCCTTTCCAGCAGCCCTTCAAATACGACTCGCGTCCCTCGCTCCGCGGGAGACGCTCGCAGTCAGAGACACTTGGGATTTCGCTTGGCAGTTCTAAAGCCCATATCTAATACCTGGAACATTCACGGACTTCGAGGGCAGACACCTGGGGTTTCCTGCGTCGGAGCGGGACTGCGAGGACCAGAGGTGTTTGCGGTTCTTCATCTCCCGCACCTGGTGCCTCTTCCCGCCCCCTCCTTTCCAGCAGCCCTTCAAATACAACTCCCGTCCCCCGCTCCGCAGGAGACGCTCGCAGTAAGAGACACTTGGGATATCGCTTGGCAGTTCTAAAGCCCATATCTAATACCTGGAACATTCACGGACTTCGAGGGCAGACACCTGGGATTTCCTGCGTCGCAGCAGGACTGCAAGGACCAGAGGTGTTTGCGGTTCTTCATCTCCCGCACCTGGTGCCTCTTCCCGCCCCCTCCTTTGCAGCAGCCCTTCAAATACGACTCGTGTCCCCCGCTCCGCGGGAGACGCTCACAGTCAGAGACACTTGGGATTTCGCTTGGCAGTTCTAAAGCCCATATCTAATACCTGGAACATTCACAGACTTCGAGGGCAGACACCTTGGGTTTCCTGCGTCGGAGCGGGACTGCAAGGACCAGAGGTGTTTGCGGATCTTCATCTCCCGCACCTGGTGCCTCTTCCCGCCCCCTCCTTTCCAGCAGCCCTTCAAATACGACTCGCGTCCCCCGCTCCGCGGGAGACGCTCGAAGTCAGAGACATTTGGGATTTCGCTTGGCAGTTCTAAAGCCCATATCTAATACCTGGAACATTCACGTACTTCGAGGGCAGACACCTGGGGTTTCGTGCGTCAGAGCGGGACTGCGAGGACCAGAGGTGTTTGCGGGTCTTCATCTCCTGCACCTGCTGCCTCTTCCCGCCCCCTCCTTTCCAGCAGCCCTTCAAATACGACTCGCGTCCCCCGCTCCGCGGGACACGCTCGCAGTCAGAGACACTTGGGATTTCGCTTAGCAGTTCTAAAGCCCATATCTAGTACCTGGAACATTCACGGACTTTGAGGGCAGACACCTGGGGTTTCCTGCGTCGGAGCGGGACTGCGAGGACAAGAGGTGTTTGCGGTTCTTCATCTCCCGCACCTGGTGCCTCTTCCCACCCCCTCCTTTCCAGCAGCCCTTCAAATACAACTCCCGTCCCCCGCTCCACGGGAGACGTTCGCAGTAAGAGACACTTGGGATTTCGGTTGGCAGTTCTAAAGCCCATATCTAATACCTGGAACATTCACGGACTTCGAGGGCAGACACCTGGGGTTTCCTGTGTCGGAGCGGGACTGCGAGGACCAGAGGTGTTTGCGGTTCTTCATCTACCGCACCTGGTGCCTCTTCCCGCCCCCTCCTTTCCAGCAGCCCTTCAAATACGACTCGCGTCCCCCGCTCCGCGGGAGACGCTCGCAGTCAGAGACACTTGGGATTTCGCTTGGCAGTTCTAAAGCCCATATCTAATACCTGGAACATTCACGGACTTCGAGGGCAGACACCTGGGGTTTCCTGCGTCAGAGCGGGACTGCGAGGACCACAGGTGTTTGCGGTTCTTCATCTCCCGCACCTGGTGCCTCTTCCCGCCCCTTCCTTTCCAGTAGCCCTTCAAATATGACTCCCGTCCCCCGCTCCGCGGGAGACGCTCGCAGTAAGAGACACTTGGGATTTCGCTTGGCAGTTCTAAAGCCCATATCTAATACCTGGAACATTCACGGACTTCGAGGGCA